>NC_143398.1:181075696-182495071 GCF_052110815.1 Crocodylus siamensis | reverse complement strand
CAAAGGGCCCCAAATTCCATGTTGGGCCATACCCCCCAACTTCTGGTGACTGCGTGTAGTTTGGCATGCTGGATAGAGCAGTACTGTGGGCTGGATCTGGCCCACAGGCCATATGTTGGACATTTTTGCCTTTATAGTCCTGTTGTTGTGGGCCTGATGTGAAGTGTGCATCATGGGCTGTACCCATCTCTGCTATCCACGTGGCCCAAGGGCTGTGTTGCCAAGGTGGCCTCTGCTTGTGGGTTGGTGGTTACAAGGAGATAGTTAGGAGTTGCAACATGGAATAGATGACTTAAGTTGCTCCTCATTCCCATGCCCATAACTCCTCACAGCTCTGAGCAGTCAGGCAGGTGGGAGTCAGAATTCATTCTCGTTGGCTCCCAGTGAGGGGGGGAATTGCCAAATGATTCTGCCACTGATACGTTACAAATAGTGTGGTCTGTAGTAGTTGGGTCCATGCCAGTAGCCTTCACAGCAGCTAATGTGTCCTAGATAGAACAATGATGTACAGCATCCATGGTGGTGTTTGATGAAAACTGGATATTCAAATAGCTGCTAGGGGCAGGTCTCCTGTCAGCCTGCTTCCATATTGATGGGGTTTACAATAGTAAGTATCTTACTGGTGATGGCAATTTTTATACCAAGGCTTTGGAGGTCTGGCCTAATGGCTGGGGAGGGTGGGAAGGGGTATATTTCTTCCTGACGTAGTGTCTCTTTACTGAACATGGATGGTGAAGCAAACATTAACCTTTTGGTTTCTTTTCTCTGCCTCAAGAACACAATTGCATAGTTGCCACAAGAGTTGTGTTGAATTGAGCCAAAAGGAGGTAGCTCTTTTCCTTGTGCAACCTGGGTTTAGCTATCATAGACGGCATAGAGTCATGGGCCACAGGGATCAGCACGTTCCCTTAGTGACCTACCCCTGGGGGCATTCTCCTCTTCCCCTACTCTTGGACCCCCTGCTGAATGTGTTGTATTCTTTGAATGGTCTACATTCAAGTGAGAGATGAGATTTCTATGTCCAAGTTCCAGACCAAAAGGGAAGGACCTTCAAACTGTTAGAAGGATTTTGGTGACTATTCCAGGTACCTTAATAGGAGGATCCGGGATCTGGGACTAGAAGTCCTCCTTTGCAGGGTCCTTCTCTTCTACTAGGTCTTGGGGCATTGAGCTGATTCTGCAAGCAGGTACTTGGGTCTGTGTGGTAGGGAAGCAATGGGAAAGCTTTTAGTAACCACACAACTGGATCAAACAGGCACTTCTTAGTGTCTGCTGTGGGGAGTGATGTGTGTTTGCACACAGCATTACTGTCTCTTTCCCCATGTGCATTCACAGGGTAGCTGCGTGGGTGCAGAGACCTTCAGCAAGCGTAGCATCTGGGATGTTTAGAGTATGGTGGAATGAAAGCCAGTGCGGTCTGGCAGTGATAAGGAGGGGTGAAGTAAAACTCAGTTAAAACAAATGAGATGTATATTTTTTTTTCCATCTAAGGCTTTGGGTAGAAGTTTTAACAAACTATTTCTGCCTGGGGTCAGCTGTTTTAAATGTATGTTGCAATCAGTTTGTCAGTGCTTTTTTGCAGAGCTACAACCTAGAGACAGCTTATGCCATATCCTCTATTTGCATTTTTGGAAAAGTTAAAAAAAATTCAGGGATTTTTGTTTCAGGATGATGAACGGTTCCACGAGCACCTCACTTCCATAGTGAGATGAAGGTCATGTTGTTCTGATGCTTGCCTTGCCAGTGCTTGAAGCACTGCACGTGCATACCTGCCCTGTAATTTTGTGGTGGTGTTCTTAAATGCTATGCATACCAGTGGCTTTGACTGGCAGCTGGAGTGCACACGTTCCTGCCCTATTTGTGCATGGAAAACCATGAGAAGATGAGGGACAGAGGTTTTTGATGGGGGTGTCATGCCCCTTTCTTCACTTTCTGTCCTTCTTTGCCAGGACGTAGGGTGGCGTTTAGGTGTCATTGCTTATAGCTCATATGAGATCTCATTATATTTTGAGTTAGTTGCATTGTAAGACAAAAATTTGAGTCTGTGGCTGATATCTACATACTCCACACAGGGAGGCTGCATCACATGCCATCACATTCCCCTCAGCGTCAAGTTATGCCTGGTATGGTATCTGGACTGAGGCTTATAGTCTCTTCTGGATGCACTAGAACATGGAGCATAAAAAAGACTCAGAGGGGGGACACTGATAAACACTGCTCAGCACCCATTTGGCTGTGTCATATTTTTACATATGTTCTGCCCAATAAAGGATGAAATTCTCCCCTTTATTGAAAGTGAGTGATGTCTTTCTGACCTGGCATGCTAATGCCTGTGCTGCTACGTCTTCATGAGTTGCTTTATATGTGCTAGCTACATCAAGTTAGAAAGGCCCAAGGTAGCACTGCAACCACATCTACGTTTTGCACAGGAAATATGGTTTATATATATATGACAGCAGGTCTTGAGCTTTCTGCCCTGGTATTTGGAGTGAACAATACTTTTTTTTTTGTGGCTGGCCCATGTGTATTTTGAATATAAGGTACTGAAAAGTGTCCAGGTCAAGGATACTACATTATTGTCACAAATGGGCCAGAACCAATTTGTGTCCCTCAGATACGCCGTGATGTGTTTGCTTTTCTCTTTGGACAATTTGCATCATAGCTGACTCAGTGTATTTGGCCATGGTTAATTGTTTATATAACGGCAGAAAATATTGGGTTCCCATTGCTGGAGAGGCAGGAGTATCATTTTTTGTGTTAAACATTTTTTTGCAATATAAGTGGGCTCTTCTGGAAAAAAAAAATACAAAACATGAACAAACACCAGACCAGGATTATTGTTTGGGAATGCACAGAAATTCTCCGAGTGCACCTGCCACTGAGAAAAGGAGTAGCATAATGTTTGTTAAAATGTACAGGAGTTCTCAGCTCATTCAGAAGTTGAGGATACCTGACTTTTTCATTAGTGTGTTTGACTGGCTGATTGGAATATTCACAAAACTTAGGACCTAATGAGACTTGATGAAGACTGCGTTGCATTCAAAAGCTTGTCTAACTCCAGTGTGGTGCCAGAGGACTGGAAGAGGGCCAATGTGGTTTTCTTCTTCAAAAAGGGGAGGAAGGGGGACCTGGGAAACTATATGCCAGTTAGTCTTACCTTGATCCTGGGCAAGCTTAAATTATTCTGGCACATGTCCACGAGGGGCCAGCAGGGGAGATTATGCTTAGGGGCAACCAACACGGGTGCATTAGTGGCAGGTCCTGTCAGACCAACCTGGTGGCCTTCTATGACCAGATCACCAAATCCTTAGATGCAGGGGTAGCAGTGGACGTAGTCTTTCTGGACTTCTGGAAGAAGGCCTTCGACACTGTCTCTCACCCCATTCTCATTAAGAAACTAGGGGACTGTGGTGTCGACACCTACACAGTCAAATGGGTCACTAATTGGCTGGAGGGCCGCACCCAGACGGTGGTGGCGGATGGGTCATTTTCAACCTGGAGGGATGTGGGCAGCGGGGTTCTGTAGGGCTTGGTCCTTGGGCCCGCACTGTTCAACATCTTCATCAGTGACTTGGACAAGGGGGTAAAAAGCACCCTGTTCAAATTTGCTGATGACACTAAGATGTGGGGGGATGTGGGCACACTAGAAGGGAGGAATAGACTGCAAACGGACCTAGGCAGGTTACAGGGGTGGGCGGATGAGAATAAGGATGGGATTCAACACCGACAAGTGCAAGGTGATGCACCTGGGGAGGAACAACTGGCACCATACCTACAGGTTGGGGAACTCCCTTCTTGTCAGTACACAGGCAGAAAAGGATCTTGGAGTCGTCATCAACTCCAAGGTGAACATGGGCCAGCAGTGTGGGGATGCAGTCAGGAAGGCCAGCCGTACCTTGTCATGCACCCACAGATGCATCTCAAGCAGGTCCAGGGAGGTGATCCTCCCCCTCTTTGCGGCACTGGTCAGGCCGCAGCTGGAGTACTGCATCCAGTTCTGGGCACCACACTTCAAGAGGGATGTGGACAACATGGAGAGAGTCCAGAGGAGGGCCACTCGCATGATCAAGGGGCAGCAGGGCAGGCTCTACGAGGAGAGGCTACGGGACCTGAACCTGTTCAGCCTCCACAAGAGAAGGCTGAGGGGGGATCTAGTGGCCTGGTACAAACTAGTCAGAGGGGACCATCAGGAATTGGGGGAGTCCCTGCTCCCCCCAAGCACTACCAGGAGTGACCAGGAATAACAGTCACAACCTGGCAGAGGGTAGATTTAAGCTAGATATCAGGAGGTGCTACTTCACAGTCAGGGCGGCTAGGATCTGGAACCAACTTCCAAGTGAAGTAGTGCTGGCCCCTACCCTGGGGGTCTTTAAGAGGAGGCTAGATGAACACCTTGCTGGGGCCGTTCGACCCCAGTACTCTTTCCTGCCATGGCAGGGGGTCGGACTCGATGATCTGCTCAGGTCCCTTCCGACCCTAGAAACTATGAAACTTTTTTTTTCCAAGCATGCGGTTGGTCCAATAAAAAATATTACCCACAGAAGTTCTTGCTTCTAGCATAAGACATAGGTTAACCATTCACTGGGTTGAAAACAGGTATCATGGACACTTTTAGCATGCATATTTTTTCAACATAGCATCTGGCTGTATCTGTTTGGCTTGTTCAGCTGTATTGCAGTTGCACATTTTTGGATGCACCTGAACAAAGTTTCCAGTTACCTTCAGTTATTTTTATACTACTTCTATGATCAAATGTTGCAGTGTTTTGTGCTCAGTGGAGTCTACTCTATTGGGTATTCTTCCTTTTGAAATTGTGGTTGCATTATATCTATACTGGCTGTCATTTTTATGGCATTAGTTAAGATGAATTAGATTACAGTTCCACTTGAATGATTTTATAGAGGCTTGGCCCATTATTAACTGTGTATTTTCTCTTCTCAAATCCTCATCTTGTAAATTGTCCTCAAGTGTACAATGTGGAACACATGGGTGGTTTGAACAGAGATAAGGAAAGCAAGGCAGACAATGGGGATACTTTTATAGATGTAAGACTATTACCCCAGGCAATCTAACCCTTCATTAGTAAGTGTTGTTGATATTAAAGACTAAGTGTTCTCAGGCTGTGACCGCAGGGTGCACATTAACCCATCACAGGAACACTGTCTGTCGTTTGACCCTGAGGAGTAAGGGTGGATTAGACTCTATCAGGATAAATGTTCCCAGACTAATAGAACAACACTCCCCCCCCACCCCCACCCCCAGCAGCCCATCGAAGAAATCCTATTCTGCCTGTCTCGGGGAAACAGAGCTGCAGTTGGATGAATGAAATTAAGCAGCCAACACTTCTGTTTTATTTAGGGAAAGTTCTATTTCAGTAACATTTTTCTGGATTTTTTTTTTCCTTTATGGCTAATCCCAACAGTGTTTAAAGGGCTATGGGAGTCTTTTTTTTTAAGAGCTCCTCTGCTCCTGCTGCTTATTTCTCACCCAGTTAGAATCCTTGAAAGCATAATCATTTCTGCACAGCAGTTGACTGGATTACAGCAGAAAGGAAATTGGTTTGGTTTGGCATCTGTTTCGGAGTTTGTCTACCCAGGGGAGGTAGGGCACTGTGTGCTCAAGTGCAGATTTATAGCGTAGCAAGTACTCTGTCCTAACAACTCATGTGAAGGCTTGTGGCAAGTGAGCCACCTCACACTTAGTGCTCATTAAAAGTACCTGCATGGGGAATTAGTGTGGAGTTCCTAATGCAGTATACAGTCACAGAAGAATTTGGGCATTTATACACATTTGGCTGATGTGTCGGAGATCTGGCATGTTGGAGCAGACTCGATTAGTTGAGTCTGTTCTGCGCATGAGCTGACGCATATGGTGCTATGTCGCATGCATTTGTATAAATGGCAAAATGTGCATCAGCACTTCGAAAATGGCCGTTGTGTGCTTTTGAACTAAAACACCTTCAGTGTGGTTTAGTTCAAAAGCATGCCACTGCCATTTTCTCAGTACTGACGTACATTTCGCCATTTATACAAATACCCGAACTGCTCTCTAGCATCCCTACATAGACAAGCCCTCAGTGACCCAAAAGGATGTATGCGACTCTTCCACTTGTCCCCTTATTTAGAGCCCAAGTGGCTCTGAGAATCTGTGCCGTCTTCTATCACCCTTTAACCCAGACAGCAGTCCACAGTAGGGGCTAATTTCTAAATTGCATGATACTTAATTGGGCCCTGTAGCCATTTCCTCTAGATATACAACAGCTTTGTTTCTTTCCTCTAATTTGCAAGGCAGAATATCTGACTTCAAAGGCCTTTCACACATGCCTTCAGGCAGAGCTGTAGTGAGGCATTTTGGTGCCGAGTGCAGGTCACATGCAGAGTGCTGCCCTGTGTGCTACTGTGTGATTACTTCCATTTGATTTGGCATCCCCAGGGCAAGGGTGTGCAGTACCAGTGCAATACTTTTGCTATTGTACTGTCCCCAGGGCTGAGAACTGTCCTTGAAACTGGAAATGCCAGTGTTGGCCCTGACATGACTAGGTAGTCCAGAAGAGCTAGCTTTTGCAGTAAGTTCCCAGACTGGCCCTGCATCTTACAGAAAAGCTGGGAGCAGAAACCGGGGATTCCTAGGACTTCCTGGTGGTTTGGGACCTTGACAGCTGTCAAGACAAGCCTGCGGGTAGCCAGCAAACAGTGGGAACAACTGAACTGTTACAGACAAAAATACAGAGTTCATCTTCTGCTTTGGCCTGCGCAATGGCTGTACAGCTAGCATGAAGAGGGTGCCCCCAGATCAGAGGTGGGGTGGTGGCACAACGTGGATATGGGAAGAACAGTACTCCCAAGCTTTGCCATTTGAAAGTTGATACAGCTGGAGCAGCCCAGAGGTCTCTAGATCCTGAAAACACAAATACCCTTACCAAGTCTCCCTCCTTACCCATGTCCAGGCTGTTGTGTATAGCTTAGTTCTAGGGCCACTACCATTGTGTAAATGTGATTAATAACAAAGACAAGCAAAGAAGCCTGCCTGCTGTGTACTGTAGGCCAGGCTATATCTGAAAAGCATGCCCACCAGGAGGCATTTATTTTTCTGTAGTGACTCTAAATCAGTTTGTGACCACAAGTTCGTTACCATGGCTAGAGGGACAGAAGAGATGTTTTTTCAACACAGGGCACTTCACCTTCTTGAGTTTTTGCTTAGATGGTTCCTGCAAGGGGAGTGTCTTCTTTCTACAGCCCTTGCCTTGTCAGCTCTGAAGACTAAAGCACATGGTGGTCACAGGATAAAACCAAGGGCACAGGGTCATGAAGCAACCCTTCCTGGGTGCTCATTGAAGCTCTGTTTAAGACTTCCAGTATGCCTTTGCATTTCAATCCATAGTTCAGATGGACCTTTGTGTTCTAGTGCGACTACTGCAGGGGGTACCTGTCTGCCAAAGGGAGCAGGGTGTGTGTGTGAAATTTGATAGGAAAAAAGAAGGAACAGGATACAAGAGTCTGGGAAATCTATTAGAGTTGCCAAGGTTTGGCATTTATTTTCCTTAAAGCCCCAGCCCCTAGAGTCAAGTGATCACTTGAGCAGCTCAGCTTTCATTAAAAAACAAACAAACAAGCTTTAGTTCTTGTGCCTACTCAGGGAAGTTTGGAAAGGCAGCATGCGCGCACCACAAGGTACCTAGTAGTTGTCATTAAAAAAAATAAAAGCTTTGTGACTTTGAAGCCAGTGGTATATTTTGGAAGCTTGACTCCCAATTTTATGAATGATTGGGGTCTGCCATATTGCTCTGCTATATGTTCTTACCTACCCATGTTTATTTTCTTCTGCTACTGTTCCCCTTTGTTCCTTCTTCACATACCTGCAGCTGCTCACTTACTGCAGATGCTTCCTCAGCCTGACAAAAGGTTTTTAAACCTGAAAGCTCTCTAAGAAAAAAATTTTCAACTATTTAGTTGGTCTAATAAAAGATACCAGATTTACCCAAAGAACCTTGTCTGCCACTTAATGCTTGGAAATTTCTGCCTCTAGTCAGATACTGCCAGGCTTGATGATCTATATGCATGATTAGCTGCATCATCCTCAGCATAGGTACCAGTTATTGATGACAGGAGGGCTTTATTATGTCCTTGTCTTTTAAACTGCTGTTACCATTTTGTTTGTTGAGCATGCAGGAGAATTCAGGAAAGGGCAAGGCCATTTTGCATAAATGGTCTCTGGATAACTTTGTGTTTCTGGGTAAACTTTGAATCAGGAGTTGTAACAGGCTTAATTTTAGCATTTTCTTCTTCTTCTTCTTTTTTTTTTTTAAAAAGGGATTCAAACATTAAGCCACAAAATAATATTCCTGTTTGCTCTCTGTTTAGGTAAATATTTATCCTGATTGTGGAATCAATATTTTCCAAAGGTTGATAGTTCAGATCAAAATGTCCCCCATGGATTAAGGTTCATTTCAGTTCTTGGCAAGTGCTCAGTGCTCTTTTACAGTGTATTTTTTTTAGAGAAATATTAGCATGTTTTATGCTAAATGAGCAAAGGTCTAGAAGAGTTTTCTTTCTCCTAAAACCTGAAATGTCAGCCCAGTTTCTGGCTTCTATTTCAAGAGATCTGGTGAAGTAGCTGTGTTTGGGATTTAAGGTGCAATGAACAGTGAAATCATTTATCTTTCCTTCTGGCTTATTGCAGCTTGTCACCCTATGCAGTTGGAGGATAGACAAATTGGTCTCTTGTAACAACCTAGACAGATATTTAAGATCATCTCGTTTACCCTTGTGCTTCCTTCTTCTTTCATGTCCTTGTCACAAGGACTTTAACAGAATTTGTAGGGTCCTTGTAATCTGATAGGTCACGTCAATGAGAGTTTCTGTTATGGCCTTGAACTTGCAAGCTCTGGGCTGTCAACCATGTGCCTTAGCACCTGCACCACCCCAGCTCCCACCTTGTATATAGGGCCTTCAGTTATTTTAGAGACACTTGGCTCTGTCCCTGTAGTACAAATCTGTTGTTGCTCATGCTGGTCATGACTGTAAAGTATTGACAACAAAAATATTGCATCACAAACCTTCAGCAGATGTTGTACTTGCTAATGGCATACTCCCCATATTGATTCTGGCTTCTTTGCTGTGGAGTGTGATGTGCCACACTGGATCTTGTTCATGCAGCTGATGGATGGAGAGGTAGGAAAACAGGTCTGAGGTGCAAAGCTGTGTATGAGTAATAATTCAGCTCACAAAGGTCTTCAGCTACTGCTACTATCTGGTTTGATTAGGGGGTATAAACATGAGAAACTGACAGAGTAGTGGTTTTCAACCTTTTTTCATTTGTGGACCCCTAAAAAATTTCAGATCGAAGTGCAGACCCATTTTGGCAATTTTGAATGGAGGTGCAGACTCTTTTGAATTGTAAGTTTGGGTATTCTTTTGTGGACTTCTTAGACATAGTCTGCAGACTCTCAGGGGTCCACAGACCACAGGTTGAAAACCACTGCACTAGAGAGCCTGATACTGCTCCACCTCTCTCTCTCACACACACACACACTCACACTCACGCTGCATGGATTTCAAGTTTGTCCTCGTTATTACATTGCTACCTGAATTTCTTGCTAAAAAATGCATTTTTTAGGTAGTTATGGGCAGAAATCCTTGGTAAGGAAGGATATTGCCATGTAGCGTATAATATGCCTCAAAGGTATGGTTCGAAGTCTTAAGCAAGAACAGGCAGAACCTGTGCCAGGTCCCAACCTTGAGGTGAGATCTGGTGTGGGGATAGAGGGGGTGGGCACTGAGGTTTGTGAGCTTGGTGCAAGATCCAAGCCTAAGACAAGTAGCAGAGAACTACTTCCCTTTTTACCATTGTGGCAGGGCGGCCTCCAGGGGTGCTGTGACCTCCCCCAGTGCCCTACCTATCCATGCCAACTCGGGTCTTGAATGCACCCTCTATCTCGCCCGCCTTACTATGCCTGGACTCTACTTTACGCCCTCTCCCGGGGCCTGCTTGCTGTCCGCGCCCTCTCCCAGGGCCTCTTACCCATAGACAGTGCCCCACTGGGGCCTGTGCCTCACGCTTCCCGTGCCTTCACCCCCAACTGGGGCCCGTGTCCCGCGCTTCTTGCCCGCACTGGGGCTTCCTATGCTTGCGCTTCTCGCGTTCCCGCCCACGCTGTGGCCTATGCTCGCGTCTCTCACGCTCCTGCCTGCGCTGGGGCCTTCTATGCCCGACTCAGGCTTCCCAGAATTGGGGCTCAGGCAGCCTCAGCCTTACCTGGCCCCCAGACACCTCTTTGGGTCGTGTGCCCGACTCGGGCTCTTTGCAATTGGGGCTCAGGCAGCCTTAGCCTTACCTGGCCCCCAGACCCGCCTTCCCAGGCCTATGCCCACCAGGCCTGTCCCGCTAGCTGCCCACACTGGGTCAGGACACCCCAAAACACAGTGCCACTGCAGCACTAGGAACCCCTCTTCTACTGGGGAGCTCCCTTGAGGCCTCCTTCACCCCTGCAGCCTCGCCCAGTCCTCCGGTCTCAACAATAACTGAACCCAAAATCTCCCCTTCCTGGGTTACAGCATAACTTCCAAGCACAACTGAAATCTCCCCCCTCCGGGATTCCAACATAAGTTCCAAGCAAACCCGGCTCCCTCTCACATCTCCTCATCAGGGTTTCTTCTACCCAGTGCTGCCAAGCAGTTGCTCACCAGCTACCCGGCTTCTCTAATGTTCTGCTCAGCTTGCTTGCACAGAGCTCCCTCTTTCTCCTAGGCTGTTGGCAGGGGAACTGCCCTCGGCCTTCTCTGTTTATAAAGGCCAGGCCCTGCCCCCTGGCAATCAGCTGACCCAATAAGTTGCCATAACAACTCCCACCTGCTGCCTTGGTGAATGGCAGCTGAGCCCCTTTTACTACTATTCAAGCTTTCAGCAATAGGCACCCTAGTGTCATGGTGCCTCTAGTTACTATTATTCCTACTATCAGTAGCAGGCACCCTAGTGTCCTGCTACAGCCATCAATGCTGTTGACTTTTGCCCTGTACAAAGCAGAACAAGGCAATGCCAGCATGGCCTTTGGTTGAGGTCACTTTTGAGATATTTTCACACTCTGGATGTTGCACGCAAGGGCAGTGTGAGGATTGGAGAAGCAGCAGAGACACTAAGACGCTGCTGTATTGCCAAGCCTAGTTGTTCAGAAAGCGTGGGATTGTTTGTTTTAAATCAGATGTTTCGGGTGCTTTTTATTTCCCTTCTGGTTGCTGATGCTTCGGTGTGTAGAATGGGGCAAAGATGTGGCTGAAGTGCATGACTCTACTGCTGTTTTCTTTTCCCCCTCCCCAGAGTGGCTAAGGAGGGTGACCTAACAATCAGAATGGCTTTGAGGCTGGACTGGACACCAGGGAGGTCCATGGATGGTCTCAGAGCACAGGGACCATAAAAATGATTTTATGCCCTATTCCATTATGCTCAGAAATGAAGTAACTGGAGAAGCGGTCCCAGTGGATTTCCATGGGTACACAGTATTGAAAGGGAAGCAGTGCCAGCAGTTATGATGTACGCTATGATGTCATCTAGGATTCTTACACATGCAGAGGAGGAACCAGTGCCTTTTTGTTGAGTGGCAATGATGGTTTTGTGGTGTTATCCATGTTTTAGGGAATCTAAGGGACTGACAGCTTATTTGCAAGCAGTTCAGGGCTCTGCTCTGTTTTTTCCTAGTGCTGTGTGCATTACAGACATAAATCCTGGAGGCAAGAAGAGATTTCAGTGGACTGAAAGGCAGTAAGTCCCTGACATTGGCCTTATCAAAGTCCCTGCAGTACAGCTGGTAGTTACAACCACTTGGGAATTTGGAACAGCCAGTATTCACTTAATAGCACCAGCTCAGGGGCAAAATGCTTGCATCATATCTTAGATTTGTTGGCATGTATTTTTTGTCATTTTTCCAGCTGCTAGAGGCTATGGAACAATGCACCATTGTAAGCAGCAGCACTGGAAGATCTCTTGGTCAGGCCTGGATGTGAATCCAGCTCTGTGCAGTCATTCTCATGGAGCTCAGGCTACTCTTTCAATAACCCTCCCCATGAACAGCTCCAAACCTGCACATTCAGGAGTGTTAATTATTTCTCTTCTGCTGCAGTGGGACAGGATTCATGTGCTCTGGGGTCTGCTTTGAAATTTCTTCCCCCTGTTCTTCCATGAGCAAGATTAAGTGATCAGGTCTAAAGTTTAGTAAAATGTACTTTACTAAGACCGAGTAAATGTGTTAAGGTTCAGCGTGTAACACACTTCAGAAGAAACAGTAGCAGAATGACATGCTTTTGCAGTATTGCAGAAGGAACCACTTAAGTGAGTCAGGTGCTCTTGGAAGAGTCCTGAGTCTCCAGATTGAGATGCAGGACCATACCTGAGGGAGAAAAGTTCCTGAATCCAGATAGCGTGAGATGAATCATATGTAGTATTTTGAACATCTTTATGGCAGGCACTGAAGCTTTGGGCAGTATCCAGCACAAAAAAGGGTTTGGTCTGGGCAGGCCTCTGGCCAGTACTGTGAGCCCAGTGACTGCAAAGTCAACAATGGTGGTAATAAATACATTTGAACTGTTAACTTTACTGATTTTGGCAGACTGCATTGAGGGATCACTTGCCAGCCCCAATGTGTTGTGTGATAAGAAGTGTCTAACTTTTTTAATTAACAAAGCTTTGCAGAGTATAATATAGAGTTCAGTGCAACTGTGAAATAGTCATGGCAACCTGTGAATTTATATGTCATCTTATGTGCAGACAGAGGTAGTTAGCTATGTTAGTTTGCACTCAGGCAGAAAGCGGGGTAGATTTGCATTTTACATAGGTTGACTATATGGAAATCTGAGACACTGCTCTCTCTCCCTCACCCCTTCACTCTCACAAATCAGCACGGGCAGGGCTGCATGTTGGGCAGGTGGTGGTACCTGCCTGCCTGCATGCAAATCACTCTGTTCTGCTCTGTTCTGTTCTGCTCCAACTCCCAGCCAGACTGTGTCCCACGCCTCTGCATTTCCAGGATGCCCATTATAATTCCCAACAGCTGGCTGAGACCAGACCCTGAAATCCAGGACTGTCCTAACTAAAATGGGACATATGGTCACCTTGATTTTACAGCAGCTTAGTTTATCAGATGCAGGTTCATCAGACACAGCATCCCTTAATGGCATCTGACAACAAAGTGGTTGGGAGTTTTTTAAGCATATTTTGCACTTAAGGCAAATTTTGATATTGGGGATGTAAAATCCTGCTCACAAAATAGCTATTCAGCAAGTTGATGTTTGAGTGTGATGTATTTTTGAGTTGCGGTGCTTAATGGAAATGTGTAACAAGCTACTCTTTTAAAAGGATCCCTCAAGATTGCTTTCCCCAGAATTGCATTCAGTTTTTCTTGTATTTGGGGGCTGTGTGGAAAGGGTGGTTCTGCTTCGTCTTCTTCCAGACAGCTTGCTTCAGAGAACTGAGAAGGGAGAGAGAACCACATACAAGATGGGGGAGTTCCTTGTCGCTGCTGGGAGTTTCCTTTCACAACGCTTCTGAGTTTAGGACAAGCCACATTGGCCATTCTTCTGTGGCACACTTTCTCCTCACTGCCCCAGATACCCCAGGTGTGTGATGCTTCCTGCCAAGGCTACTGCACTGTTGCAGCTAAAGACCCAATGTAGTGTTGTCCAGTGCACTGAGGATCTACAGATTATTGCCTCCATGCTTTGTTGTGGAGCAGTCTAGGCACAGAACTCTCCAGCCATGGACTAGGATGTGTATTTCACTGAATTAGTTTTTTAGTATTTGTACAGGGAGGGTGCCCCCTCCTTATATTTACATGAAATGCTGCCTTCCTTCTGCAGACATTCTGCTCTTCACCTCTGTGATCTTTTCATTTGTACTGAAGAAGATTTAGGTTAGATCAGGGGTGGTCAAAATGTGACCCGGGGGCCGGATGTGGCCTGCCAGGCCATTCTATCCGGTCTGCGGGGCCCCTAAAAAATTTAGAAAGTTCATATTTATCTGCCCTGGGCTGCCTGTCATGAGGCCCTCAATGGCTTGCCAAAACTCAGTAAGTGTCCCTCTACCCAAACTAATTGCCCACCCCTGGGTTAGATATTAGGAAAAACCATGTAGGAATAGGATGGTGAAGCACTAGAACAGGTTACCTCCAGAGGTTTTGGAATCTCCTTCCTTGGAGGTTTTCAAGAACAGGTTATACAGCTGCCCATCGGGGGCAATCTTAGGCATCCTTGATCCTGCCACAGTGCAGGGGACTGATGAATCCTTAAAATCCCTTTCCAGCCCTTCCTATGATTCTTTGACACAAAGCTGTCTCCAAGATTGATGTTTCTGCAATTGTTCAGAAGGATTTTTCTGGGGTGGCCAGGATGGAGATCAACACTTTGGATAGAAGACAAGTGTCAGCTTTACCAGATTTCTCTCTTCCTCCCCTTCCTTCCCTCCCACAAATATGGCTACTTGTTCCAAACTTCACTGGGCTGTCTCTTTATAGCTTTGACGTTTACAGAGATAGCATCTGAAACTACATGGAAATCTTACAATGGTTCTTGTAACAGTGAGCACTCTTCTGGTTTGAACTTGCTGAGACTGCCCTGTGTGTTCTGTGTATGCATGGGGCTACCCTGACCTGGCTGAGCAGTGATAAAAACTGTGGTAGAGCTGCTGAATGAATTCCTTCTGCAGGATCCTGAGTGGTTTCTTTCCCTTTTTTCTGTGGGTTCACACTTATCCTTTTTACCTCAAAGTCCCATGGCTAACTGCTATATTTTCCCAAATTCTCCCAACCCAACAGTTTATAATGCATGCTACTCAGTAAGGATCATTGGTCCCTGCCCATTATAATCTTTGTCATTTTCTTCCCAAAATGGCCTGATTCACTCAGTGCCCGACCACTGTGCCTTCACAGTTAGTGCAAAGTCATATCTTTCATCTGCCATTTTTAGTTTCAGGTTTCTTCTTTAGCTTCACAGTGTTTTGATTATTTTTTCAGGATGCAAAGTAATCTAAAAAGAAAAAAACAGTTCCAAAATGGAGGAGAAAGCAGCTGTGATAGTGGGATAATGTGATCTGGTGACTCTTGGTATATGTGGAGTTAATTGGCATCACTGCAAAGTTCACTTGCACCAAGTTGGCATCAGCCCTAACAGTTGACATATTATAGCAAAAATTTTGCACCCGTTGTGTGGGCGAGGAAGAGGAGATGTACAGTGTTGCCAGAAGAATTGGAATTTACTTACAGCTGACTGATTTACGCATAACCACATGTACAGCTGCAGTTGGTAGGAGAGATCCTTTTGGCTAGAACATCCTAACATGCCCTGAGAAAAACAAGAATGCTAGTCTCTGACAGTTGTTTTCATCTGGATAGTTTAATAAATACTTTCAGACATGGAGCATCAGTCCGGGAGCCTTTCCCATGCAGTGCAGGAACAGAATTTATAAGGTTGGAAGATATTGGTGTGAAAAGGGAGGATGTTGTCTATTCCCACAGAAATTGTCACGGGAGCTTTTCTCTCAGCTCTACCGTAGGTAGTATTGCTGTGCAGCTATGATCTCACTAGCAGGGCTCTCCTTTATATGGATGAGGGTTGCACATTTGTTACTCCCCGAAGGGGGATGAAGGGAGTAGACATAGGTACGTATGTAACAAACTCTTTGGAGGCTGTGCCACAGAATGCCCCTCCAGCACCCTCACTGTGAAAGTGCTCCATGGCATACCCATGGGGCTTGAAGGGCACAAGCATAAGTGATGGTCAAGGTACCACTTGTGCTTCTGTATTATGAGCAAAGTTTTAGGTACACACATGCAGTGGCAGCGAGGGTTTAGCTCAAATATTGCAGACAATTTCTGGGGCCCCTTCCTCTGTCCTTTCCTTTGAGCTCTTGGCTGCCTTCTGCAAACTCCCATTTTTCCATTTTCCAAAATGATTTGTTCTGGCTTCAACTTCCCCAGCTGTTGGAGTCTTTTTTTATGACTTTAGTCTCCTAAACTAAAGAGCTCTTGAAATATCAGATGTACTTAGTGACCATGACTGAATCCTGTCTTAACCTTCTCTTCAATAAGCTCACTGGTTTGAGCCCCCTAAGCCTCTGTCTGTAAAGCGGGTTTATTGGACCATAAATTATTATTCTAGATTAGTGGTTCTCAACCGTTTTAGACTCAAGGCACCCCTCATTAGATTCAAGGCACCCCTGAGAAATTTCCAGCTTTGCACTATGGAAAAATAATAGCGCAATTCTTTTACTGCAGACAACTTGGAAAGACCACAAGGTCAGAATGCTTTAGGTGCTATGATGGATTCCTATTTGAAATCTCTGAATTTATCCGGTGAAGCATATGTAGGTGTTTGCACACATAACTGCCAATATTGTGGCACCCTGAGGTACACTTAAAAGGACCTTGTAACACCCCAGTTTCTCCAGCCTTTATGGGGTGGGCACCACAACTTTGACTCAGCATCCAGGCATGATCTTCCCAGTGCCATAAGCAGAGGGGACTTCACCTCCCTGGGCACCTAGGGCATTTATACATAACTGCATAATGTGTATAATGTTATCTGTTGTCCCTTGATGCACCGGAAATCCGCGATGGCAATCAACAGAAAATGGCAGCAGGAGCACTTTAACTAATGTTCGTTGAGTGAGCTTTAGTTAAAGTGTCCCTGCTGCCATTTTAAAACATGGGACACTGAATACATGTGACCTTGCAGGTGCTTTAATTGTGCTCGCTCCCTCCACGCTAAAGCAGTATATGTAGGTGTTCTTCCTTGTTGTTTCCTCTCTATACCTTCAAGGTTGATATTTCAGATCAAAATGTCCCTAATGGAGTAGCATTCATTTTAGTTTGTGGGGACTGCATTCACCTTCTTGGTTATGGGAAAATTTACTTTTTCACTGCTTTAAAAGGGGAGTGATTGGGAGCCTGCATTAGATGGTGGTATCTGCTTGCTCCTGTAGTGATACAAGTTAGCTAGATGAGTATTTGGAAGGAAGGTGAATGAGGGTTAAAGTTGCAAAGATTTTGCTATGCTTTTACTGCTTCAGGAGCATGGAGACATGACAGTCAGGAGTAGCAGTTAGATTTGATACCAATGCAGTAGTTATATTTGACTACATCCCTAGCCACAGAGTCATTGTCACACATGTAGTTCATGATCAGTTGGTTTCCACCTTAAGTCTGCATTTCACTTACTTAGTGTCACTGCTTTCCAAAACACTGACCCACATCCTGACCTACTTTTGTTCTTCTGAGCCATGTGATCTTGGCTTTCCCTGTTTTAGAAGGCCTATGTTAAGAGTGAGGCCAAGTTACCAGGCTATACTGCTTTCTCTGTATCTCTGCTCTGCCATTGTCATTATTTACCAGCCCTACCCTGAGAGACCTGCACGTTCCACATATGTCATCTGAACACTCTACCAAGCAGTGAGTGTATAGTTTCCTGTAGTCTTTTATCCCAAATGTGCAAGGTATACTTCCAGCCCTTGTCCTCTTGCACATGTCAGTGCTTCTCTCTAAAATGACCCGATGCTGGTAGGGAGAAGGTGGTGTCATGATTCCACCTTTGGTCCCTGTCTCCAGAGGTCAGTGTAAATACTTGGCTCCAGTATGGCATACACTGGTCTCTAAGTGCACCCTTGCCCTTAGAGTGAACTCAGAGGTGGAAGCATGCATCTACTGATGTCACATTTGTGCTGTCATAAAAGTTTTTTTGTAAAGCAGAAGCTTTTGTAGGCAACAGCCTGCTTGATCAGATGCTAATGAAGTAGGCTGTTGCCTACAAAAGGTCATGCCTTTCTGAATGAGTTAACTATTAAAAGTGTCACCTTGCCCCATCTTCTGCTTAAATCAGATTGGAAGGCAATTTTGTATGTGTTGTATAGGCTGGATAGAAGAAACCTATGTTGGTCTGTTTTGTAGCATTTAAATTTACCAGACAGCTAAATCAGTTTTTAGCTTGCTGAGAGATGGTCATCTGCCAGCTTCCTCAGCACTAGCAAGATTCCCAGCCTGGGAAATCTGGTTTTTTTCCCTGCTAACTTTTTTGCTGACTGGTCAAAATCTGTCTGAATTGTGCTGTCCGCTTATAATTGCTCCTGTGAGAAAGGAAGGGGAAGGAAGTTAAGTTCAAATTCACAGGAAAAGCTTTCCAGTCTGAAACCTCAGCAAACCCACAACAGGGCTGCTGCAGGGATTTCCAACTTTCTTAAGAAAGGAATTTTCTTTTCCATCCAAGGAAAAGTAACTGAAACCCAGATGAACTATGCGATAGTGTAAAGCAGTCCCCAAAGCACATCTGCTGCCAGAAAACAACAGATGCTGGCGTGATGGGGTGGTTCATGTGAACATTTTGTATAGGGTTAGGGAGGGTTATGCCTGAATCTTCTCACTGGCATGTCATCGTGTACTTCAGCTGAGAATTTAACTAGTGAGAATCTGGCTTAGTGCTCTTCTGTCCTGTTCCCAAGACTGTGCTAGATCTTCATACTGTAAGAGTGTGTGGAGAAGACCAGTATTTTTTAGTGCCTTCCTGACCAGTGCTGGTGGGTGAGGAGTAAATTTCTTTGTTTCGCGTGTTATATAGTTTTTCTTACTTTCAGGTTCATTACCATTTTATCACTCTTCAGGAGGGTTATGCTGGGGCAGTAGTTCAGACTCAGGTCATTTTATTTTACAGCAAAATTATTCAGTGCATCTTTTCTGAAAGCCTTCTTTGCTGTTACTTGTACTGGATATTGCCTCCAATTGGGATGCATGTGCTATACAAGTGGTGGCTTTGATTTTGGAGCAGTATTGCAATGTAGATGCATATCTGTGTTAGCTGGACTCAGTTATATCTCCAGCAGGTGCCACCCAGCAGCAGCAGGAAGCAGTTGGGGAGCTGCAGCTACCAGAGGGCATGGTTGCATATGTGGTGAGCCGTGTGCTATGCTGTTTGTTGACTGACAAATGAGAGTTCCTGGCAGCCTGGCCATCATGGTGGTAGTAGAAGTACATCTGGAGCTAATGCTCTATCAGTCACCAGGGCAGAGTGTGGGAGAGCACATGCTGGGCCCCTGTGTGGGCGACCCACTCCAATATACCAGCCTATGTGCTGGGAATAGAGCAGGTGCTGCGCGAGTTAGATAAGAGAAGGCTGCCACCACCTTCTGGAGAAGTAATGGAGCTTGAGCTCCCCAGTGAAACCTGGATCAACCCATAGGCACCCTGTGCTGTCCTCATTGTCACAGTAGAGAGGCTCAGATGGGGCTACACAGAGCTGGAATCTAAACAGCTGGGAAACCAGAGGGGCTAAGGTGCTGGAAATAAATTGGGCCTTGTGGAGGATGGCAAGGTAGGAATCCTAGAAGAGAGTCCTTTGCATGTAGCTAAATAGTGCTGGAACTTAGTCCATTGACACCCCCCCACCCCCACCCCATACTCAGAACTGGGAGGGAACATCTGCACTGTATCCACAGTGATGAGGAGCTCCAGCATTGATGCTGAGGTCATGAGCAAGTCCTGCTGGGGTTAGTCGCTCCCCTTGTACAAATGCTGTGTCTGTCTGAACTTTGGCCCCATCTGTATCACTTCAGAGTTGCCACTAGGGGAGCTGGTGATTACCAGAGGCATTTGCCCTTTCCTTCATACTGGGTGGGTGCCCTGGGGTGCTGTCTTCACAAAATTAAGCTTGTTTATTAGGTAACCTTTTGTGCCATTTTAAACATGGTACTCCCCTGACACTGGGATTGAGCTGTCCCATAAACCCTTGAAACAAGTGGTATTTGGTTGCTTTCCCTTGGGAAAAATCTTACAGGGAAGGGAGGCATTTATTAACTGAGTCTTGTGGCCCTTCTCTGTTCTCGCACACAAAAATTCCCTTTTCTCCTTGTACAAAAATATCCAATAATGATTAAAACCATGGGCTGCTGAGAAAATTCAGTGCTGCTTGGGTTATTCAGTGACTAAACTGAATGGATTGGGAGGAGGGAGAGGTTGGGGAGTTAACAAACCTGCTGAAAAATACTGTTTCAGAAGAGACCAAAACTATTTACAAATTGAGGCTGTATATTGGCTGAATAGTTTTGGCTGAAAAAATATAGAAATATTTCAATTTTTAATATCAACATGGTGTTTTTGTATTAAAAATAGGTCAATTAAAAAGAGTGGGGGAGTGTAAGACAGGGTTCCATAACCAAATAATTAAATGAGAGGTTTTATTAAACAAAGCATGTTGTTTGAACAGAAATATTTTTTCATATGTATCTTTTTTGGTTTGGCCACTAAACTAAAAAAAACCTACAGCTGCCTAGTTCTATTGGTGATTTACAGGTATCATCTTGCTTACGCATTGCAATTTGCATGACTCAAAATTGGATACCATAAAGCAGAACAATTAGTAAAGCTCTTTAATGTTGCTGCTGCAGCCCTAGCATGTGACCTTTGCAGGGAAATTTGATAGAATTGTCACCTGTATGGATTTTTCCTAAATGCGGTGCTGTCCTGTTCTGCATTTCCCCTAGCCATTCCATTGGGTATAGTTTCATTTTGTATTTTGTAGAGATTGAAAAATGCAAACAGAGGAAAAATGAGGAAATAAAAGAGCTGTCCAGATATTAAAACTCTAATTGCAGCACAGTTGGAGAAGCCTAAGTGCAGAATGAACTGTTGTTGTCTGTAGGTCAACTCATTTCATCAGGTATAGAAGTTCAACTCCATTTATTGTACTGCCTAGGACTTTGGGCAAAAAACTGGCCATGTGTATTTTCCATTATTTTTTTGAACATGCACAATGTGGGTTTAAAATACTGTCAAAGCATTCCCCATCCTAGTGACTCCTAGCACTCTACAACAATCCTATAGCCACAAGCACTGACTTCTGTAGATGTCCAAACATAGCATCCCATGGCTTGTCAAGTTCTTACCTCCGCCACATTCTCTGGCAGTTATTTATTAGGGCTGTGTGAAGCTTCAGTCCCTGATTCAATTTGGCCCGATTCAGTGGCTGAATCTGAATCTAATCAGAGGACCCTTTAATCTCTCTGAATCAATTCAGAGAGATTCGGTGATTTGGATGTAGATACAGCTTTAAATGTTTTTTATACATATCTCTAGGTAGCAAGGGCTCTGAACACTGTGATGCTGGGGCAGATGCAGTGTCGCACAGGGTGCTCCCCAGTGTGCTCAGCAGCAGACCCAGAAGTGGACCAGAAGCACTTCTGGTCCACTTCTTGGTCCACCGGGGAGCAAGCAGGCAGGGCCACCCTCTCCCCCTCCACCCCATCTTGGCGTCTGGTGCCTCCTGGGTCCAGGGGGGCACCTGGGGTCTCCCTGCGGCTGATCACCGGGTTGGGCAGATGCAGGGGCCCCCTGCGTGCTCCCTGGCAGACCTGGAAGTGGACTGGAAATACTTCCAGTCTACTTCTCGGTTCCTGCTGAACATGCTGGAGAGCCTCCCGTGTTCCTGTGGGACAGTCCATTCGCCCCAGCACCTCAACGTTCGTGAGCCGCACTGCTACCTCAAAGTATGTAGAAAAAAGCTTCTAAAACTGTGCCTGTGTCTGAATTGCTGATTTGCCAAATCAGCATTGAATCTTCAGATTCTTTATGAACCAGGTTTTCAGATGTAGCCTGTAGAGTTTTTAGTAAGCTGTTAGGCTGCTTAATAGGAAGATAAATTAATTTAAATTAGGAATAAGTTAGGCTTAGAAGCAAGGCTAAGAGCAGAAGCACAGGAAGTGGTAACAGATGAGAAAACATTATAGAATGTAGCATGGACACCTGTGTTGCCTTAGTTGGGGGGGTATATGCCCTGCCAGCAACCAGTCAGCAACTGCAGGGGGGGTCCCCCATGGCTAGCTGCACTGACTGGGGAGATGGGGTGTCCCCCCGCAGCAAACCCTACCAACAGTTGAGTAGCTGCACTGCTCCCAAAAGTAGCTGCAGCATTCCCGGAAGCAGCGATGGCCTACATCCAGTGCTCACACTCCCCGGCCAGTGCTTGCAGTGGGGGCACCGGTGCTCCCACCTGCCCCACCTGCCTGTCACTTGAGTAGGGAGTACAGCTTGACAGGATGCACCAGTGCTCTGAGGGGGTGCACACACTGAGGGGGTGCACTGGAATGTAGGTGACAGATTAGCTCAGCTCTGGGCCACGTAGGCTAAGTACAGATGGTCAAAAAACCTGAGGCTGTTTTGATTCAATCTTGGCAGGTTAATCTAAACTGCGTCGATTGAACTGATAAGCAAGTGAACAGACATTCAATTTTGAATCTGGAAATGTAGCTGCATGCTTGCAGTGGCCCAGGTCAGAAGCTGGGGGGTGAGAGAACATGCCTCCCTGCTTGTTTGGACCAGACTGCTTGGGTTAGCCTGCCCACCCTGCAAGGGGGTGGGGCTTGTGGGGGAGGTGCAAAGCATCCTGGGATGCTGGAGGACTGTGAGCTAACTTGAATATGGAGGGGAATTGGGATAGAAATTCAGTAAACTGATTTAACCTAAATCAGTTAAGACTGATACTGTGTCCATCTAGGTTTATCTTAAAACGGTTTGGGGCATTTTGAAAGTGGTTTATGTGGACTGAGCTTCTGTTTTGTTACAGAAATGAGCTGGTTTCTGATCACTTATACCAGTTTTTGTAATTTTTGCCCCTAGCCATAGAGCTTGTTCAGTGGTTTTGTACCAGTTGGATCTAGTTTGAACTTAGGGTGATAAATTTCATGCATCTTTGACTATATATGAATTAATGACCTGTTATGGCTACTGATTGGATTATTAAAGCTGGGTACAACACAGAGACTGTGTTCTTCAGCATTAAATGCCTGTGCCTGATTAAATTTACCATCTGAAGATGAAACAAGGTCATTGCTCCTTTAGAACTTATTTTTTGAACTGTAGGTAAGATCATCTCCCTTAGGTGACAGGCACCTTTTAGTGTTTTTTAAAAAAAGACTTTAGAACTTAGTAGATTTAAGATAAATCTCTGTCTGTTTCAGGTGTTATAATTTTTTTTACTTTCAGGTTCATGACTATTTTATCATTTCTGACCATAATAACCAGAATTCTGTTACTAGGCACTTGTGTGGCTTAGTTATTTACTGTATGCTAGGTTTTCTTATAAGCATTCCTTTGTGGTACTTGGTTTTGCTGCCATAGGCTGCTTGAATTTCTGTTGGTCCCCATACTAACTCTGGGGGATTAGCACTGGCCAGTTATTGTCCTCGTCACTTGATCTCATCTAAGGTCAAAGTGCCATTTGGGACACAGTGTAGTGGGTGACTCTAGTGCAACATATGTTACATTCATTTCTCCTTATCTTAAATGTATCACTTTTATCAGTATAGAACAGAAAATAAGGGGAAGATCACAAATAAAATTTTATATTAAAAATCCATCACAACTGTGCTTTCAGATACGTGTACAAGCTCTTTCTTGCCTACTTTTCTCCACATTGTCATGTGCTTCCTTTCGCTCTGGGAACAAAGAGTGTGCCCATCTATTAGTCCTTGACTGAGTAAAGTACTCAGTCAGTCAGTCACCAGTTTAAACACCTGCTTTAAACTAAACATAAATTAATGCATATAGTGAAAGGAGGGGGCCTCCCTAGCCCTTGTGAGAGGGCTCCTTTTTCTAAAATTCAAGCCCATTAATGCCCCAGAGAAGCTCCAAGAGCTTCTTCCTGGTTTGGGTTTTGATAATGCTCTCTTTCCTTATGTTGCTGGCTTTTTGTTTCGTGTTCAGATTTCATAATTTCCAGAATAGCCAAGTGCAGTAAAGTATTTTCCATGTAGGACGTAAAGGAATGCAACCAGAAAGAGTGGTTCATAGAGATCTTGTTTGCCTCATTATCTTCATCATCTGTTTGAGAGAGTGCTTCATTTTGCCAGTCCTTATTCTGCTTAGTTATTATCTAAGATAATGCATGCAGTACAGGGCCTTATGACTCACGCAGCAAAACCAGTTCATACTGGATTTATTCATCTGCTTGTACCAAGGCACTCAAAAAGCCTTGTGCAGTTATGGCAGGCTTAAAATCTTATGCACAAAAAGTAAAGGATTGTTTGGAAAACTCCAGGCAAAGCAGTTGTATAACAAACAAAGGTTCTGTTAGTTCAGGACAAAAACAAAGGAAGAGAAATGAAAATCAGCATATTTAGCACAATTTCCACATTACAGCTTTGGAAGAACAATTACATTCTTAATATGGCCACCTACAGGGAGACTTACTGTGCCCAGTGTTTCAGCAGGTATCAAGGAAGACACTTTGCTTCACAGGAATTATCCTCCTTAAAAGAGAGAGCATTCAAATTTCAAAACCTGGGAATAACCTGATTCCAGTGAAAGGAAGTTAAGGAAATATGACTCCTTTATTTGACATGTTGGGACATCAGGTTTCACCTCCCATGTCAGCCATACTCAACACCTGCCCCCTTTGTGCTAAAGGAGACCCAATCCCACAGGGGCATGCCTATAGGCAAAGTTGGTTTGTGGCGATTGGCATTTGTCTGTTGTCATTGCAGGATTGGAGCTGAAGTGCGCACTTGTACTGGAGACTCCAATTGTCTCTTGCTGCTCTAGTCAGCTGTTGAGCCACGTTCAGTTTGTTTATCAGTCTCCAATTTTCTTCTCTTGCAGAAAATTTCAGCACAGAAGTTGGACTCTTAGAGCTGATTGGAGATCCCCCACCAGAGCAGATAACCAAAATTTATGGCCCTGATAACAGTCCCGGCTATGTCTTTGGCCCTGATGCCAACACTGGTCAAGTGGCCCGATACCACTTGCCAAGCCCTTTTTATCGGGACTTTTCACTCCTGTTCCATATTCAGCCCACAACTAACAAGGCCGGCGTGCTCTTTGCCATCACAGACTCCTCACAGACTGTTATTTACATCGGCGTTAAGCTCTCTGATGCAAAGGAAGGGAAGCAGCAGATCATCTTCTACTACACAGAACCAGGGTCTCAGAGCTCATATGCAGCTGCCACTTTCACCGTGTCATCCCTCCTGAACCAGTGGACTCGCTTTGCTATTAGCGTGGAGGATGAGGAGGTGGTGCTGTTTCTCGACTGTGAGGAATATGACCGGATTCGTTTTGAGCGCTCCCCTGATGAGATGGAACTGGAGGACGGCTCTGGGCTCTTCGTGGCACAGGCTGGAGGGGCTGATCCAGACAAATACCAGGTCAGTTCTCCAAAACCCCAGATAATGGCTTTCAATAAAATCACCCCCATAAAACTGAGGGGTGGAACCAGCACTTTGCTGGTGTGTTACCATTTATGCAGCATCAACCAAACTCTTCAGCGAAGTTTTGAGTTACAGGAGTGCAGAGCAACAAATATATGTGTGTGTGGGCGGGGGGCCTTGGAGAGGGGTGGGTAGTTGCATATTTTAAACCCTACATCTTTAATAGGACTACAGTAAAAAAGGCTAATGACAAGCCCCCTAAACTTGGCACAGAAATAGTCCCGTTGACAGTACTTTTCCCAGACATAGGCTGTGTCCAGATGAGCACAGGCATGTGGTATGTGGTACCCTGTGCTGATTCTGGGGTCAGAAAAACCCATGCCAAAAAATAAGGGCAGCACATGTGGCTGCAGTGCATGCCGCCCAAAACCAGAGCCTGGCCAGCTGCAGCCATGCTCCCAGCTTCACGAGTGCCGAGTCCCCAGGACTCCAGGTATAGCTGTTGGGGCCAGTACAGTTGCCTCCCCTACCCACTTGGTGTAACCTGCTGCGAGCCAGAGGGTGCGTGGCAGGGGCGTTCCCCAGGGACAAGTTGCTTGTGCTGCTGCTACTTGTCCCGAGGAAAACGAACATCCACGTGGATATGGCCATAGGGGCTAAAATCAATTTTGATCTTAGTGATTTCTTAATGATTGTTCGCAGTCAAACATATCTGTGCATTTCCTTAGAAATGATTTTACAATGGGAAAGTATGCTTCTCATTTCTGTGGATGGAAAAGTTAGTAAGGATTGTGGAATGCAGACAAGAGGAGGGAGGCAATGGTGTTACATTTTACCTGTCTATCACTTTTCTGGAATCCTTTCCAAGTCCCTGTGGGATAAGCGTACATTTATCATGAAGAGCAATTTGAATGTGCACCCTTCTAAAAATACCTATCTTCTGCCTGCTCAGTTGGCTGGTAAAACACTATCTCTTACCTGGGAATGTGTTTTCCTTACACCAGAGCATATCGTTATTGGCAGATATTAGACTGTTTGCCAGGGTACTTAGAAATACTTAGAAGAGCAAGGCGAGAGGGTGACCAAGAGATCCACATTTATAAAACTGCTTACATTTTAATAAGGATATACAGTGTTGTAAATGAACCTTTTAAACATAGAATATGTGATGCTTATGAATAAAGATATATATTTGATTTTTCTAGAAATCAAGCAGTGAGTGCAGTTATCATTTTATAATGTCTTCCATCCAAAACAAAAATGTACAGGAACAACCATGATTGCTGTTGCTTTCTTATATTCCCTCGCATCACTAAGTTCATTTCTTCATTTTTAAAACAGTAATTCTCCACAGAGAACCCTTTAAGGGTGTTGTGTAATATTAGTTCTCAAAACCCCTACATAATATGATTGACAATAACTCTAGAGATTTTAAAATGAACTGTTCCAAACAGGAGATTTTACCACATCTTTAACTCTTCTATGAAATATGGAGTTTCATTTCTACCTAGGAGAATGTTTGCAAACTTTTCTCCTATGCCTGAAGAATGGTGCTTGTGCCCAAAAGCTTGCAATTAAACTTTTTTTTTCAAAAATCTAGTTGGTCTAATAAAAGATATCACCTCTACCATGAGTTCTGAGATTTTAAATAGGAATTCATTGTGCCAAAAACATTTTGACCTGTTGTAGTATGTGTTGAAGTCTTTATTGAGCTCCTTGCAACAGAAGAATTGTTCTGTTTTGTTTCTGTAGTCCAAAAATGAGTGAAAGCAAAGAGCTGACATTTTATGAGGGGTCCCTTGAGTGTAACAAAGCTTGCCCAGAGTTGAAAAAGGCTGAAAACTACTGGTTTAAATATTGTTTGGGCTGTCGTTCAGATTTAACTAGATCTTGGGGAAGAGGGAAGGAAAGCTGCCCAGGGAAACAAAAAGGTTAACAATTCATCAGATGAACAACAGCTTGTTTTCAGATTCCTGCAGACTCTGCATTGGCCCTTGGTGGGTCTGGATGTTAATGTTTCACATTCTGAAATGAGCCTTGGACCCAGTCTTCAATAGTGCCATGCCACTTAGGTGAATAAATGTGTTTTATACAATTAGGCTTGTTTCCTTTGTTTGATGTAAGAACCTGTTCTGTTTGGAAAACAAAGGAAATAAAGTCAGAAAAACCAGTAGAAAAGAAAATAGAGTGATTTAGACTTTTCTTCTAAATGACAAGGACATTTCCCTTCCCTAAAACAACTGTTGCAGAGGAGCTTGTACATTGCTAGTGGATCCAGAGTTTCAGAAAGGTGCTAACACAAATACTAAGTGCTTCTCCCCAGCATCTGTCATTAGAATCACTGATTGCAATTTCCCAGCTACTAGCCTTAGTGATTATTGGCAGCACTCATGGGAGTTTTGAGGCGACTGCCATTTATGTAGAAACTTGCCATTTGACTGTCTCACTGTAAACGGAGGTGGGATAGATGGATGTTGATCCTCACAGTGTCTAATTTAGGACTCATATCAAGAAAGAAGAAGCTAAAAAATATAAATAATGCCAGTCAGCAGGGTTGTATGGAAGATAAAAGCCAAGTTTGTCTGACAGCTTCTATAGGAGGCAATACATCTGATTGGTAAAGGTAGCTGTGTTGATACAGCATACCTGGATTTCTCCAAGGCATTTGACCTTTCCATTAAAAAAATCATACATTAAACAGGGACTAACCAAGAACAGATCAGATTAAAAATAGCCTTTCAAGCTAATAATGTCATTTTTTTAAGGGTGAGAGATCAGTGAGTTTGGCTGTTTTTAATGGGATCAGCTCTTAGTTCAGAGCTACACAGTAAGTTAACCAGTGGTCTGGACAGTCTTTTCTGGTGAAGTTTGCACATAAAAGAAAGATTGTTGAGGCAATAATCTGCATGAAGGCAATAATCTGTGCAGAGTACATGTTATTGTTAATGAGCGATCTGAAATTGCCTCGTTAAATAGTGTCAACCCAGCAGCTATCTCGGTGTGAAGTGTCTGTGCCATACTGGGGCAAAAAAAAAGGCTAATGCAATCCTTAATTATATAAAGAGGAAACAGCAGGTAGAAAGGGGGAAAGTGACCTTACCTCTGGTGAGACCATTTTTGAAACAGTGTCCAGTTCTGGTGGAGCTGAACTTTAGAAGTGAGAAGAATGGGACTCCCTACGGGTCTTCAGCATGCCCATAGCAGTAACCCCTAGAAAAGGGATTACAGAACCAAAATGCTTTTTTTCCCCGAAGCTCCAAACGCTGAGCTCTGTCCTGAGACTTACCAGGGGAGCCCAGCGCCTGTAGAACGATCACAGCTGACATCTCTGTGCCTCTCTGTGCAGCCTGGAGCATGCAGCAGAGCCAATGCCAGAAGAAAGGACCATGATCATTTGGTTTCCACAGCAGTATAGGTGGTTAACTCTTTGAATTTCCAAAACTCCAGTGGCAAACTATGCTCAAGTGATGGGCGGGGCAGGGTAGGGAATTCCACAGTCATTGCTGCTTACTGACTAGCAAAAAACTAGATTCTTTCTGACTACTGTGAATAGGCGAATGTCTGTTCCTCTTTGCTTCTGACGCTTGTGATTTTGCAGAGGAGCCAGGATTGCATTAAGGCTGCCAGGGACACTCCCAGTGTAAGCTGGAAGAGTCTGCAGCTTAGATCTCTATGTAACAATGTGCTGGGCTGTGTTTGTATATTATAACAGACACTCTGCTGATTGGGCCAGAGGCACACACACTTTTTGGGTGGAAAGCGGCCAGTGACATGAGGCAGCATTATGGATATCACCAAAACTAATTGTAGAATTCCTGAGATCCTGAAGTGTGAATTTATTTTGATTCAGTCTTAAAAACCCTGCGTTTTCAGCAATAACACCATGTTAGCAGAGATTCATAGATTGTAAGGGGCTGGAAGGGACCTTGGAAGATCATTGGGTCCAGCCCTCTGCACCAAGCAGGAAAGATAGCTGGGGGTCAGGTGACTGTTTAGTCTCCTCTTGAGATATCACCATTGAAAAAACTGCCGATTTAGATGAAGCTATAAGAGAAACCACCCTGGTTAAGCTTCTAGTCTAAGGCTAATACCCAAAAGGTTGTTTGAAGTATATGATTCAGCTCTGCCTTCCTGAGAAGCCCATTCCTTTTAAACTACCACTCTGGAGGAAACCCCAAGTGGGAACTTCAGATGCGTTTAAGTGTTCAGTGATAAATTGATTATTTGGAGGTAAAACTGCAATGCATGACAATAAAGTTAATCCATGGGCAGATTTGACCAGTCAGGAGGTTTTAGTTGCCTCTGGGGAACAGTTGAAAAATCTTTGCAAAGAAGTGTGTCTTAAAACCACTAACCCATTGAAGCCACCTTCAAACCACTGTGAGGAAGTGTATTATTAAGTATGCCTTAGCACCTTACAATCAGTGTTTCTGACTGTGAGTGATAATAGTACTACTGTTTCTGTTCTCTTACTGGTTTCCTATCTGGGGCTGCCTTGCCATAGGTTACAGTGACCCCAGGGGAGGGGCCAGGCAGGTTGTGTCGGCCAGAGTTCCCTACCAATAATTCTCTGGGGGGTGGAGGGCGTGATTGTCCTAGTGGGCATCTTCCGTTGGGTCTGCCAGCAGCTCCATGACCGTGCAGGGCAGGGGCATTCATAACACAAGCACCTTTTCCCTGGGTTTTGCCAAGGAGTTGAGCTTCCATGTTTTCTACATTTGACCTTTCCACCCCCATAACCATCTAGTTCCATGCAGTGCAGGCAGGAAGCAGGGTACAGGAGGGCTGCCAGGATTCACTTGACCTTATGCCTTAGTCCCTGCAGTTTTGAAGGGAGGAATGAATGAGGAGGCGGCAATGCTTCTGAGAATAGCCACCTGCATAGTCTCAGCACGGGGAGCCCAGACCATGCAGTGTTGCACTGGGGCTGTGTCATGGGAGCAGAGAAGCATGTCTGGCTGTTACTGCCCTTTATACTTCCTCTGCACAAATCATGCCAACTTTGGAGTCTTTTGAAGTGCAAACACAGGGGACAGCTAGCTGGAAGTGAAGAGCCCAGCTAGCCCCCAAGGGAGGAAGGCTGTGCTGCTGTCAATGCTGGCTGTGCAGTAAGAGGGATGCGCTTGCCCTCTGCCTCAAGGTAGTATGCCTGAGTTGCCTTATTGCGTAGTGGTCAGATGATGCACTGTCCATACTGCAACTAGGAGTTGATGACAACCAGAGAAACTAGAAAGAAAACAGCAAAGCTATCTGATGGATTGGATTGCTTTCCGGCCCTTTTTGCGAGATCTTTCTTTGGTTCACTGTCACTGCATCAGTGATGAGAGGAACAGCAGTGGTAGCCAGGAAACCAGCATTCATTGCCATTCCTCACTGTGTCATCTAGACCTGCTCTGAACTGTATGCAATGCCAGGGGAAAGAGCACACCCAGCTGCTAGTGAAACAGTGGGGCATTTCTCTGAGATGGAAGAGGGGTAGAGCCAGTTCATGGGCCACCACTCCCAGGGGAAAGGGTTGGGTAACTGCGTTGTGAAGCTGGAGGATCAGAAGGTGCCAGCATTGTTCTTTCAAAATGGTGTTTACTTTGGTTTGATCTGAAGAGTGTGCACATTGGGGTGGCTGATTTAACTTGCAGCATCCCCGGATCAGTCAAGTTGGAGCATGGCTCCCTGCTTAGCTTCAGGAATGCAGACCGTGGGTGTGAAAGCAGATTCCAGCTGCACAAGGTTTCTACATAGCAACACAAAAACAAATGTGGTTTGGATTTTGATACTAGATGATAATTGGATGCCCAAAAATCAGCAGCATTCTGCAACTGAACTGTCCTGAAGCGCACAAAAGAGGGATCAGACCTTGCTGGCAGAGAGATGTTTAAGACTGTTTAAGCATTGCTGTCCTCTTCCAGACCCTTATCTGGGTCTAGAGAATGCTGACAAATCATGTTATAGATCAAGTATCCATGAATTCAGTGGCATAAGGGACACAGGCCCTTACAGGACACCTTGTGCTCAAGAACTGTATGAAGTACTGATGGGCAAGGAGGCAGGATTCATGTCCATTACCTTTCACAGATCACGCATGATTTAATTCCAGGTTTCTCTCTGTTACATGATTAACTGATGGCCAGCATGTGTCAGCTTACCATGCTAAGGCAGGGGTGCTCAACTTCTGGCCCGCAGGCCAAATCTATCCCACAGAGCCATGACATGTGGCCCAAAGCCATTGCCTGCACAGCAGGAGCAGGTCTGGGCTTCTTTCCCTCCTCCCACTTGCACGTACGGATCAGAGCCAACCCCCGCAGATCCCCATGTGTCTGGATCAGGATCGGGGCTGGGCTGCTTCCCACACCCCTACACATCCAAACTGGGGCTGCTGCACCCCACTCCTCCCTGTTTCTTGTGCATCTGGATCAGGGCTGCTCCATTCTCACCCCTGTCAGGCTGCACAACCCCCTGCAGCGGGATCCAGCCTGTGGAGTGGCTTGGAACTCCCCATCCGACCCGCAGGGCAAAAAGTTTGGGCACCGCTGTGCTAAGGCATATTATTCAGTGAGATAAATTAATCTTTTATTTCTATTTCTTTTCTTAATTAAATGTTGCCACAAACTGGTCCTCAGCTGGTATCTTTGGGTGGATACAGATACAAATGCACTAGCACTGTGCCCATGTTTTACCACTTAGTTAAAACACAGAAAGTGTTTTAACTAAGTGGAGACTGACAGCCAGCAGTCTCCATAAGGGGTGGAATGATGTGATGAGTAAGTACCTTCGTTAGTGTGGTTATTGATGCTAAGCCTACAGTTCAAGGTTTATGCCGTGCTTGGATCAGAGGCTCCAGATTCAGTTGCAGGTGATACCCTGTAAGCATGGTTGTTACGGGCTGCAAACAGATGGTGCATTTGTCCATGGATAAACCATTTTATCTTGGGACAAAGTGCAGTCATTCAGACATCCATGTCTCTTGTCCCTGGATAAATTCTGAAAAGATTCACAGGATAAGAAGTACTAACACAATGGGGCCGGAATGGTTATCCCGGGACTGAATCATCGAATCAATGGCAGAAAAACAGCACTGCATTCAGCTGCTTGCTAAACCCTGATTAGAAGGGAGATGTGTGTTCCTGACAATCCAGGGATATTTTTGGTCTGGGACAAAGACAAGCAAAGCTTGTCCAGGGACAAATGCAATATTTGTTATTAGCCATAGAGACAGATCAAGAAGGCATGTTTCACTCCTACATAGAACTGCTCTTTTAATGTGTAATACTAAGGGGGAAAAGGGAATGAAGAACTATAAGGTGATAAACCAGGATGAGATAACTGCAGGTAAGCTCAAAGCAAGCAGCGAAGAGAACTCGAAAATTATGCCACGACTCTCACTTGAACATGGAGACAGAATCCACCTCAGAAGAATGGAAAAAAAGAATCATTATAAGAAAAGGGATTTTAGTGACTGTAACAATTGGCATGAGCACACACACTTGTCAGACTCAAGGAAACCTTTCAGTGCAAATATTCTGAACGGAATCTACCTTTCAGTGGCTTTGCAGATCTCTAGAACAACATCCTGATTTCTTGTCCTGTCTGTTCTTGTACTGATCATGTCTTCATGCTGTGTCTGCACAAAGCAAAGAATGGCAACTCCCATTCAATTAAATGTAATTGATTTTCAGAAAACCTTTGGCAGTATTAGACTAGAGGGTCACAGAGAAAGATATGAGGAATCTTTGGATTCCCCTGTAAAATTGTCCAGATTGTCCAAAGTCTTTATCAAGACGCTAAACTCCTCTGACCCTGCACAGGAACTAATGAACTGGTTTGATGTTGCCCGTGGCATTAAACATGAATGTGTCCTCTCTTTTTTGTTGTTTGGTGTCACCACTGACTTTGTTGAGCCACAGACCTGTGGCATGGAAACTGAAATTCTAGGGGTAGATGGAGTGCTTGAAGAGCTGGACTTTATTTCTGAGATCTGGGCACATGGATAAAGAAAATGCAGCACAAGGCTAGTAGCCTGATTAAAATAATTAAGCAATGAGGCTTTATAATCAAGTCCAAAACCAAGGTTATGTATGTCACCATGACCTTGAATGATTCCGTCATTTTAGAAGGAAGAGCTATGAGCACAGCTAATGAATTTACTTACTAAAGTGGCTCTCTCCATAACTTTGATTGCATTTATGATGCACCTCAAGTGGATCAGGTGAATGCTACTTTTCAGAAGCTTGCTCCTATATGGAAATATAACACCATTAGCATCAGCAGAAAGCTAATTTTTAGTAGCAGGTGTATTCCTCTGAGGATCCCATTTAAGGAAGAGCAGCGTGTCTATCCAAAGGGAATTAAATGGCTTTTATTGTGGATGCCTGCTTGAGATAGTTACTTACATTGGGCGCCCCACACAGCTCCTGGGAGCAGCAAATGGCTGTACACACTAATTCCAGCAGCGATGAACTGCTACATGCACTGCTCTTGGTCTAGGTATAGGCAGCTAAAGTAAGGTTGTGAATATTAAGGTTAAAGTAAGGTATCCAGGTTGTAGCTGTATTGGTTTAGAGGCAAAAGGAATCAGAACTTGTGGTAGAGGTGATATCTTTTATTAGACCAACTAGATCTTTGCAAAAAAAAATTCTTTTTTTTTGTGCCCGAAAGCTTGCAAATAAAGAATTTTTTTGCAAAAATCTAGTTGGTCTAATAAAAGATATCACCTCTACCATAAGGTTAAAGTAACCCACCTGCACCGAGACCAGATGGGGTGAATGCTTGTTTGCACCTGAGAGGTTAGTGATGTGAGCAGGTTAAATGAAATGTCCCAGGAAAAAGCTGGCTGGTAGATGGTGTAATGAGTGAAGTGGATAGGGTGAGTCACTAGGACCTGCTTCTGCAAGGCTGAAGTCTGGCAAAATACTGAAGCTGTTATTTAGAATGTGCACGTGCCTCTACAGTGGTCTTTAAATCTGATTCAGTCCTCAGCAAATGTCTGGGCTGTGGAGTTACTTGGCCTTGCCAAGGTGATCACATTGTCAGGACAGTACAATGATATTTTACCTGTCATGTGTTTTCTTGAATGTGCTTGGACTGAGCCAGTGTAGAGAGGGGAGGTTTGCTAAGCCAGACCAGCATGGGGCTGGCTGAAGCAGTACATGTACTTTGAAGTTGACTCCCAACTGTACTAGAAGCTAGTGCTGAGGTTTTTATGACTTCCTTTGGGACGTTTGGTATCAAAGCTCTGGCAGCCCATCTGAGGAAATGCCATTGTGGCAGAGAGCTTTACAGTGAGGCACCACATCCTAGTCATTCCCACAGTAGCCACATGTGCTGATGGGATATTTATTACTATTTGGGGTATTCACTGTAATGCCTTTGCCTGTGGCCTCAGATTTGCGTAATACAGCTGGAGACTGATCTCCTATTGATATCTATCTGTGGGCATGAGGGGAGCAGAGGATCCAAGCAGAGATTCACTCAGCAAAGGGCCAGAGGCAGAACTTTACTATTTGCCTACAATATTTGCCTGCTGAGCTTATCCTGGAAACCACAGTGGATTGACTGAGAGACTGGCTGGACCAAGGCACAGAGTAGCATCTAACAGAAAAAAAGTATCTTTAGTGGTCTTGAAGCAGGATCCTTAGCTAGTGTGAATCAGTGAATGCAGCTATGGGAGCTATGGGGAACTGTCACAATATTTCATAAAATGTTCCCATTTTCCTTTGGGCTGTGCTTGGCCTTATCATCCTTCAGGGTTAGTGGGATGCTCTCTGAACCGGTGGTGTTTATCCGGTACAATGGCATACGTATGTGATATTTTTCTTCTTTGCCTCATTCAACACTGGTGAGAAATAGTAATTAGTGGTAGGGAGAGGCTGGGGAATATTTTAACTTATGCCATGGCCATATTACAGCAACAGCATGCCTCAGCTAAGACATTCCTGAGTTTGCCATGTCCATCGGTTCTCACATGTATGCTCCGAATTGGGAAACATGATGCAGACACTCTGGGTCATCCCTCCTGGGCTACTCTCAAGACCTCTGTCTTTGATGTGCTTGACAGTTGATGTATTAGTGATCCCAGGCTGGCTTCGCTGCTGCACTTCTGAGTTTGGAGCATGTGACTGGGACTGGGTGAACCAACATGCTTGGGAACGTCCTAGCTGGGGCTGCTGCCACCGTGATGTGGATGTACCCTTGCATTCTGACTGGTAACATTTTGAGCTGTGGTCTAAGGCCAAGGACATCATAAACAGCCCTACTCACTGTCTTAGGGAACTGAGACTTTACATGTTTTGCCTGCCTCTTCTGGGTGTGAAATCTCAGCCGCCACAGTGGGCACAGAATATTTATCTTGCATTTAATTTGCATTATTGTTGAGAGCATACAGAGATGGGGAGATTCTTTCTGAGGGTTGTACATTTCCAGAAAGTAGGTTCCACACCCATATCTCTGAAAAGGATCAGAAACTTTTTTTTTGTTTTCATCTTTAAAGTTAAAGTATTTTATTATTTTGCTAAATATTTGCACATCAAATATGATGAGAGAAATAAAGACACAACCTGTGTTCTCAGATCCTGTGAACTGAGCCCTGACTCTGCCAGAAGGTTTGTAAAGTCTTTACAAGACTAGGGTAGGCCTGGATTCTAGCTATACTACTGAAGGTTTGCTTGGATTTTTACCAGACACTGAGAACAGACTGCAGCCTAAGGAGATAGGGCAGGGAGTCAAAAGGGGAGAAAAAAGCAGGTGTGCTATGAACAAAGATTGCTTGTTTTTTTCCAGTACACATTTTAGGGTTGAAAAATGTTTGAGGCTGGTATATAGGGTGTGTGGTTCACTTAGGTAAGAGTGCAGAAAGGAGGCTCGTTGCAGTAGACAGACCTCTATTGTCTTGAAGCCCCTCTGTGTCATTTCTCAACTGCTGCTGCTGAGTTGCTTTGTTCTACTGGTGCATGAATTCCAGCTGATTCCCATAGGATGAGGCCAGTGCTGTGCTGAGTTCCCACTGAAGTCACAGGTGCGGTGTTATCCCACAGGGTTAGGTTGCACGGGGAGGGTGGGGAGCCTAATTTACGCTTTTGTAGCAAATGGGCAATTTTTACAGTTCTCCATTGTTTCTCCTTTTAAATATCTGTTTCTTGCAATGTTAGGGTTTGTTTGTATATCTGCCATAGGCCTGGTGGAATTCTGTCAATGGCTTCCCTGTGTCAGGCCCTCACATAGCATGATTCAAGTAAATGTTATAAGCCTGCACATACAGATATGTGCATTACACACATAAAGAGGCACTACATCAGGGGTTGTCAACCAGGGGTATGCTGCATCCAGCCACAGGCTGCCCTCTTCTCCCCGCATTCCCCCACTCGGCGTCTGGCTGTGCACCACTGCATCTGCTCTGCTCTGCAGCTGGGGATGCGCTGCCCTGTGTCTGGCTGCTGGGGTGTACAGTGATCCAAAAAGGATGATAACCCCTGGACTACATCATGGGAGAAATCTCTGCATGGATCTTACAGCTGTATCGTTGGCATTGCTCAGAAGTTAATAGTCCCTTCAGTTCATGACAGCCCAGGCGCTGCTTCTTCATCTTCCAGTTCTAATAGGTTTTACCTTGAAGACTTGTGAGGCAAAACTATGCATGCTGTCCTGAGGCAGGTTGGCAGAGCTGTTACTGGGTCTTACTATGGATCTGGAGGCATCAACTCAAGTCCTGCTCTAAACTTGTACGAAAGGTAGCCCCAGTCAACTCATCTGTCAGTGGGTACCTGGTGATTCAGGCTGGGGAGTTAAAGTCACTTAGACAGGATGTTGATTACATCCCTCCCATGTTTGCCATTGGCTACAGAAGCTGCTGTATCTAAAACACATTAGGTTGATGGGCAGCTGTGCTCAGATGAATCTTTTGCCTTTTACTTGACTGGGTCTATAAGGCTAAGTAGAGCAGTCCAGAGAGTCAGTCATTTTATAAGTTACTTGGCAATATTCTACCCTCCATTCACTCCTGAAGTTTCATTTCATAATGGAGGTCAGCTGTCAGTCACGTTGACCTCTTAAGCCAGTCAGATACAGTAGGTATTCAGGTATGGACAGCTTGTAGATCAGTGTCATTTCATGGTGGAGGGGGTGGAGTTCTGAGGTATCGGTGTTTCCCCGTCCTCTGGCCAAGACAGAGATGATGTTCCTGTTCTCTAGTTAGTTTACACTTAAGATCAGGTACCATGGGATTTTCCGGAAGTGGTTTTTTAAGAAAGAATTTGTTGTACTTAGTTGTATAAATATGCCCTTTGATTGTATACAGTACTTGTTAAAACTAAATAAATGTTAGGGAAGCATGGATTATTTCTTAAGAAATACAAACAAAAGCCACTATCAAACCAGAACTAGCCCATGGCTGTTTGTTTATAGAGATGATACTGAGAGATCATCTGTAAATGTAAAACAACTTTTTTCAGTTCTTGAGAGGGGGAAAAAACACGTTTAAGATTTACTGCTCCATTTCTACTTCTTGGGAGCAGGCACTTGGCATAAAAGAGGTTTGAAAATCTGGGCCAGAACGCCATGGTTAAAATTAGGTCCCATGGTCTCTAATTGGGCATGTAAGGATTTATAGCCTTAACTGGCCCTTTACAATAACCTTGGCTATTGTGCTCAAACAAACTGTCTGCCATGGCCTCCTCAGGGCTCCATGCTGCATTGGCCTGCTGCATACAGATGCAGGCGCTGTAGGGCAGTCTCAGATCAGGATCAGAAAACTAGTAAGTAGCTCCCTGTCTGTGTCCAGAAAGGGGAAGGCCTGGGATTTTTCCCACTATCGTCCAGCTTGGTTTTGTAAGATGCATTTTCTTCATGCTCTGCACCCCAATTTTGCTCTCTTCTCTTTACCTTGGTGCCCTCTAGCTTTTTACCCCTCAAAGGTCTTGGTTTGTCTCTACCCCTATGCAAGTTCTGAAAAAAACCTTTGTTTCTGCAAGCTTGGCTTCCCCTAAGCCAGTTCCTCTCCTGCTCCTTCTCTGCTCTCAGGCTCTGCTTGAGTACCTCTCTCCACACCCATTTTCTCCCTACCCTGTGGCGCTGCTTCAGTATATGGAGTCTGGCTGAGCTGGCATAGTTACTGTCTTCTGGCCCCTGTTTCATAGTTTCTAGGGTTGGAAGGGACCCGAGCAGATCATCAAGTCTGACCTCCTGCCATGGCAGGAGAGTGCTGGGGTCAAATAGTTCCATACTAGTAACTATTGTAACAGTCCCAGGGCCATGAGGTGACTGGATGGGAAGTGGGATGTGTGTGTGTGTATCTATGTACACATGTGCACACAACCACAAGGATTGGGGGATTCTTGTGAGTGGGTACAGAGAGGACATCTTTTTCAATACCAGCCATACGGCGATAAGGTTTGAGAGCATCTCCTGTGACCATGTTTAAAGGCCAGGCACATCCAGAAAATGTGCTGTAAAAATGGCATCAGTTGGCTCTATATTAATTCCACCAGTGACATCCATTAAATCCAAGTTGGCAGAGGAATTTTCTCATCACAGCACTCCAAATGCAGCCTGCTGTCTGAAAGTCAAGCTCTGTTCTTTTCTCTGCTCCCTGCAGCCAACAGTGAAGGCTGTGGTATAGGAATTCAGCTGGCAGAGTGGTAGAGCAGGGGCAGGCCAGAACGTTTTCTCCCTGCCTTTATTGGCCTTGTCATGCTGATGTGACTACCATGGCAGTGTAACCCAGACAAACATGCTCTGACAGAATGGCGCACACCCAACGTGACCATTTACATTCTGGCCATGCTCTGATTTTGCCAATGTGAGAGAAAGTGTAAAACTTGTCTTTAGTGTTAGGGCTGTGAGTCCCTTAGGTACAGGGACCCTGTACTGTGGCATACTGTGACTGGGAGCCCCCATCAGGTTTGATGGAGCCTGTGTCATACCCCATGGTTGTATGCAGACACCAGAGTCAGGTGTTAAATTTGTATGAGCAAATTTGAATGCACAAATTAGTTATTTTGTGTTCAGATGTCCAGCTCTTTCTCTGGATCACTGAAGAAGCAACTCCACTTGCAGCCAGCTAGGAGCTGAATGGGCACACATACAAACAGGTCTGATGTCCAAAGCATATCTGTCCAAGAGTGACTTACACACGTGTTATATGCTAACCTGCATAATGCATGTGTATATATGGAGTCTTCAGAATCCAATAAGCAAATCTCACTGAGAATTAAATCCATTGCTGTGCTAGCCTAAAGCCCACAGGTTATTTCAGCCCTCCAAATGGAGCTTGAGGAGCATGGGCTTAGGGTAGACCTACACCCAGAGAAAGCTTTGACATTAGCAGAGCAGAATCAAGACCATTTCTCTGCACTACCACTTAGTCAATGATCACTCTTAGGAAACAACTCAATTCATGTTTGTTTTTTTTCCTCGTACTTTTGCTATCTGAGGTCATGAACTCCAGAAACACCTGCCAAGCAACTGGGGCAAGGTTATTAGTAGGGTAGATATTAATTATACAGTGGAGTTCAGAATATAGAGAAAGGATAAAAAATTACTAGCACTTTTTGTCAGAATACTTCTGTTGGAGAGATTCTGACAATTGACAGCACAGTTTGTGTGTACAGTATGATTACCTGGTCCTATTCCACAGAACAGTTAATTCCCATCAAAACCCTTTTTTTCTTTTTTTCTTCTTTATAATTGGTTCACTTATTTTCAGTCGTAACTGAAGGAAAAAAAACTTTGCTCAAGGAACAGTTATTCACTATATGGACAATACCACTTCACAGCAAACTTTTTACTGTAAAAAAACAGGAGGAAGAAAAGGTTGTTTCCACATGAATGGGTTATTTTTTTTGCTTGTGTTAAGTAATGACCTGCAGCCAGTATGTAACTTCTCCTGTCTCCCTTACATGACCTGTCATTTGAGAGATCTCTCAGGGGTTCACCTAAAGTTTGAAAGCAGAGGAAGCCTTGGCCCTGAAGCCTGCTTGAACCATGTGTCTTGTTTTTGTGGATGAGTGACAGGTTTGTAAAGCTGCATTTAACCAGAACTAAAACTTTGGGGGGAAAAAAGAAGGAATCTGCATTTTCTTTTAAGCAGTTAATGTGGGATGGGCTGTTCCACAATCTGGTGTGTTACAAAGGGTCACAGCTTGAAGGAAAAATGATTTCAAGCCAGGTGAATAAATTCTTGACCCGCTAACTGGTTATGCAACACAAGTCTTTGTGGCAGTTTGGAGTCATGCACAAGAGGACTTAATTGAATCAATGGCTGTGCTCAATCACAGGGTTTTGCTGACTTCCTAAATTAGGGAAAATACAGGTTAAGAGCCAGCCATCTAATCACTTCCTTTTTATTGCCCTTGCATATTTAATTAGAGTAGCATGAAGTTTCCAGGAAACATGAGAATTTACAGCACTGTCAATTATGACACATGCATTGCAGGGGGAAAGCAAGTGGATGTTGACCCCTCCCCTCCCACACTTTAATGTGAAATGTCAGTGAGAAGTGCTTGATATGGAGCTACTGAATTCACAGCACAGAACAGCTGAGCAATGGCTTCACATAAAACAAAAGTCTTTTGTGGTTGTCTTAGCTGTATGGCTCTCACTGTCCTGAAAGAAATTTCACTTCAGCTGCCCTGGATTTGAGCACTGTGGCCAGTCAGAACATGGCCAGAGTTTGGTTGATTCTGCAAATGATTCTCACCATTTCCCAGTTGCTTAGTGAGCCACTGACTGCTGTCACGCTGCAACACGCTGTAGTAGCAAATGACTGCACAACCCCACAGGTCACATGGCACTGTTATTTGCTAATGTGTGTTTTACAGGGGGTGATAGCAGACTTGAAGATAAAAAATGATCCCCATGCTGCTGTACTTCAATGTGAGGAGGATGAGGACGATACTGAGGAGGTGAGTGCTTTGCCTTGGGTGATTATGTTAGTTGTGGTTTGCTTACATCAGTGGTGCTCAAGCCCTGGCTCATGGGCTAAATCCAGCCTGTAAAACCATGTCATCTAGCATACAGGACTCCCCCGGTGTCCAGAAATTTGGCGGCAAGGGAGCAGTGGCAGTGTTAATGGCTGCTCTCCTGTTGCCAAATTTCTCGACTTGTGGGCAGCACTGTAGGCCGGATGATGTAGTTCTGAGTGCCAGGTTGCACCAGCTGGTGGTCAGATGTGGGAACACAGGATCAGGCCAGCATAGGCCTGGATCTGGACATGTAGGGTTGGGCCTGTGCAGGGCTGCATCTGGGTGTGTGAAGTCAGGCTGGTGCAGAACCAGACCCAGGCATGAAATTAGGGCTAGCATGTGACCCCACATGCCGACTCCACACAGGAGCTGGCCTGTGGACTGATTCTGCACCACTCATCCAGCCCGTGGACTCGGAAGGTTGGGCACCACGGGCTTACATTGATCAGTGTAGACCTCTTCCTAAAATCAACTCTCAGCAGGCTGCTTTGGAATTGGCGTAAAATTTAACCCTCAATTTAGGGCCATGATCTGGTGCCCACATGCCCCTGTGATGAGCATGGGTTCTGTGGGCAGGGGTGTGCAAGGAGCAAATCATGGCTCTGCCCTGCCCCTGCCCCACGCTGTCACTGCTGCCAGCTGCTGGCCCCGGATGCAGCTCCCCACCCAGCCATGCACCCTGCCCGCACAGCTCCTGCTGATCTCCATGGGGGCCCCAGTAGCGTGGGGCCATGACAGCATGGGGCAGAGCTGGGGCCAAGCCCTGGTTTTGCGGCCCCACACTGTAATGCCCCTGCGCTCCCAGGGTCTCCATGAAGACTGCCTGGAAACTGCACGGACAGAGGCTGCTGGAAAACAGAGTCCAGCCAGGGGCTGGATCCACCATTTTGCCCACTCTTGGGTTAGGATGTTTTGTTTTTGTTAGACCTCAGTTTCTCCATGGTAGGAAGAAATAACAACAGCCTTATCAACAATGAGAGGAATCTTATGGGGCTGCAAGGATGCTTCGAGATGCATGTGTCCTACAGTGAAGCATAGGTTTATTTTTTCTTTGTGAAGGGAATGTAGAGTCCAATGAAGTAAATTTGCCTTAATTTGAGACCTCAGTCATTTGTGGCTGTATTGTCTGACTTTGTGTGCTTCTTTTTTCGCCTCTTCCTGAATGATACAGATGTCTGGAGATTTCGGAAGTGGAGTTGAGGAAAAACTCCACTCATCAGGAAAGGAGAGGGTGAGTTTGTGGCTGTGGGGTGAAGGGCATTCCTTTATTGCTTTGGTTTTCAGTTCCCTTCTGGATATGCCTCATAAAACTATATTGTTGTGACTCCTTCCGCTCTCTGAGTCACATATGGGAAGATAGGAAATCCCCTGACCTTACTAAAACCTGGAACATTGAGGAAACCTGGGGGTGGTTTCCTTGTCTATTGCCACCTCCACCTCCACCTCCGCCGTTTTCATTGCCACAGTGTCTTGCACAAAGCAACAAACAGCAGGTGGGAGTTTTTCAGTGTGCTGCCAGTGGCTCTTCTGCCCTTTAAGTCTGTTGCTTGTTTGTGGTTCTGATTTCTCTCTCTCTACAGTAAGGCTGGAGGGGAAGGAAGAGGACTCCTTGTTGATTTGAACAATTGTTCTCTGTAGCATGCTGTCTAATCATGATCTTGATTCTCCAGCCAGTCCCCCCATGCCATCAAAACACAGTGACGTAGCCTAGATTTGTGCCAGGTGTGCTGACCCTTTCTGCTGCCACACTGAGCCAGCTAGTGGTTCCATGCATGACTGACTTTACTTATCATCCTAGCTAAACCATTAAAGCATGTGCAACAAATAATTACCTTCCCTTGCTGCCCTAAAGAAGTACGTTGGTTTCACATTTCCACATAGCAGTATCTTAGGGCCAATGTTGTGTTTAAATTCCAGTTGTCACAACCAGATTTCATCCAGTTCCCAAGAGTCCAAAGACAGTTGCTAAACCTCTTTCCACCACGTGTGCATTAGGGCCTGGAAACAAGCCATTTAACCACAATGCAGTTGGATTTCAGTCCAAACAGTGTCTGGACTCTGGATTGAAGGCTGTTAAGGATAGGATAATGATTCAGGTCTCTAATGTTTTGGAGCCACTGATCTAGGTGGATTTGTTTAAGGACTCACTGTTTCCTACTTATGGAGCATTCTGCTTCTGTGCATTTGGCAGCACTCGTGCTGCTTTAATCATACCTGACAAGACGCATGTTTTCGACAGAACATCCCTAACTCTGGCCCTGTGATAACTTTCCAAGTGCAGCTCTGTTCAAGAAGTGACTGAGTAGAAATGGTACCACCTTATTTAGCAAATTTGCTCTTCTGACTGTGTTCAGCGTCTGATGGACTGGCCTCTGCTGACTAAAATACTCTTTCTGCTTCTATTGTTGTTAGCTTTGCAAAGACAGTTTGTGCCATTGTGGGAGAATGAACAGAACGTCATTAGAATTGTTCAGATTCCAATATGAACTTGGCAGGATCCTGTGGCTTTCACTAAAGGCCTAATCTCCTGGTGCTTTTCTGCTGGTGATGTGCCGGAAGGAAGACACCAGGCTTTCCTGTCAGGATGGGCTTGTAGGAGGACTTCACTTAAGAAAATATCAGTGCTCTTTTGCCATGTAGGCTAACATTGCCTGCGCTAAGATCCCCTGATTGACCTTGCAGCTCCACAGTGTCATTTATGCAGGCTGACTTTGCATAGTAGGACCATGCTTTCTTGGGGACTTTCCTGCAGAATGAAAATGTGTTGAATGGAATGAATTAAATAATAGAATTGGTGTAGCCTCTTCACTTGGTCACCACAAGTCATGGATTTTGCTGTATAGGGCCACAAGTGCATGGCTTAATCTCTGGAGCAGGGCTGTTTTATGCATTTTGAGGCTTACTTGTTTACCAGCTCTGTCTCTCTGTTGTCTGACCTGACAGTGTAAGATACAGATGATTGGACCACCTGGCGAAGGATAAACGCATGCGTTTTTATTGATTTCTTGATTTATTTCTTGGAATTTTTATGCTACTCGTCCCCTCCCCCCTAAATGCTCGTGGCAACTTACAGTAAAAAGTCTTAAAAACTCATGCTTGATGGATTTTAATGGTCAGACGGTAACAAAGTTTGTTTTGCAGATACTTTCTCACTGTGCAAATTCTATAGACGTTTTTTAAAAAGAGAACTAGAAAAGATAAGCTAGTATGTGCACCTCAACCACTCCAGCAGGAGCTGAACCTGGGACCTTCAAATTTGTAGCCCATCCACGCCAAGTTCAAAGAGCCACTGCTGTCTTCTGGGTAGATCAGCTGCTGGAGAAGGATGCACCTTTGCCAGTGAACTAGACATGTTGAGACCAGAATTCTTGTTTTCGGGGGTACATTGGCTCATGCTCAATAGGGAAAAACCAAGCCTGTGGGTTTGGCACTTTTATTCTTGAATTGCAGTGTAGTTGAATGAATAAAACCAAGGGCTGCCGATGTGGTTTCTATTCCAGTCTTTACCTCAAGTAAGCTTGCACAATGTCTCAGTTAATGTATTTATAAAATGGGGAAATAATTATACTTGACTGCCATCTAAGGTTAAATGTGAGGCTTTGCTAAGTAATCAGTGCTGTCAAGTGCACAGAGAAACAAACATCAGTTAATGGATGTAAGACCGAAATGTATAAAATGGACTGAATAAATAAGAAAACCTTGATGAGGAATAGGAATATTATACTACTCCTGTCTTTGACACTGGTACAAGAACTCCTGAAAGTACCACGTCTGGTTCTGATGTCCCCAGTTCAGGAAAGATGTTGGTAAGCTGGAGAGGGTTCAGAGAACAGCATGAGAACAATGAACAGTTTGGAAAGCATGCCCTTTAGGGACAGGTTTTGAGAAGCTCGATCTGTTTAGTTTACCAAACAAAAGGTCAGGGGGCAATTTGATCACAGCACCTACATGGGGAATAAAATTTTGATGAAGCCCCTCTGGCCAGCAGACAAAAGCATTCTCAAATCGGAAGCTGAAACTAGGCAAATTCAGAATATCAGTGAAGGATGCATTTTAGTGGCAAGGCTACTTGACCATGGGGACAACAATTTACTGAGGGCTCTGATGGAATCATCACTGACTTTTTTCAAGTCAAAACTGGATGTTTTTCTAAGGGATCTCCTTTAGGTTAAAATGGGATTAACTGAAGGAAGTCCTACAGCCCAGGTTCTACAGGAGGTCAGGGCAGAGAAGCACAATTATTCTTTCTGGCTTTAGAATCAATGGGTGTGTAACTCGTTGCTCTTCATACTTGGAACAGCTTCCAGTAAGCAATGAGCCAGATGGCTGTTAATCCCCTGCATTGCTTGGCATTAGGGAGGACTGCTGAGAGCTGAATCATATCAGCAGAGTAGATAATTTTGTTCTCCCACACTCACTTAACTTCCACTCTTTTGTCTTGCTCAGGGGATCCCAACTGTCTCAGGACTCCCCAAACCTCCCCCTGTCACTTCTCCCCCCATTGCTGGCAGGCCGGTGGAGAAAGTCAGTGGGAGCTCTCAGCTGCAGACAGAGCACATCAAAGCGGAAGAAACACCGTCAGTATCTACAGGAGGTAAAACTAGACTCTGTCCATTTGGTCCCCCAGCTAGCAAAGAGATGAAGCAGAGGTGGCATCTGCAAACTTCCTGGGGTGTAGAGAAATTAGAAAGGTCACAAACTCGATCAGCTGCTTTGAGACCCAAGAGTAAGACTGTTTCTTCCTAGATAGGAATTCTCCCCAAGTATTGTCATGAGGGCTGCATAGCCTTTCGTACAGACTTCTGGCTACTGCCTGAGAGAACCTGATTAGTTCATGGATCATTGGCAAGTTTGTTAAATAGGGCAGTAGCTAGAGTTGCTAAAGTAGCTAACAGTCAAACACTATTGTTTGAATCAGTGAGCTACAACAGTTGCCACACTGAGTTCGCTAGTGGTAGGAGTAAAGGAACTCACAAGTTGTGGAATTTCTTCAGTTTGGGATTTTTTTAAAGCAGTTCTTTAGCTAGCAAAGATAGGACATTGAGAAGATCCATGAAGGAGCTTCATGTGTCCAGTGTTGTTCTGTTTTCACGTGCTTGGTGGTAGCAGCTAGTGTCTGCTTTGTAAATGGGGATCTTGGCTGCGATGGTACCAGAGTAGCCAGCCTTTGTCCTTGTTGTATCTTGTACAGGGCAGAGCACATTGCTTTATGACTGCCCTGCTCCCTGTATCCCCAGAGGCAGTGTGTCATTCCATTTAGCGCTCATCTGTCTCCCCAAGTATAATTATACCCACCTTTTGCTTTTCAGACACGGTTGGTCAAAAAGGTGAAAAGGGGGAGAAAGGAGAACGTGGTCCAAAAGGAGACTCCAGAACTGGTGGAGTTCCGTCCACAGGTGGTGGCAAAGGAGAAAAGGTCAGTGCGGCTGCATGGAACTTTTCTAGCAACTTCATCCAAGGGCATGTAGTTACAGTGCAAACTGTAGTGAACTAGCCCTCCTCAAACCCCAGGTTATGAATGCAGGCAGCAGTTCTGCTTCACTGCAGGAGGCTCAGTAGCTCTATCTCCCTCAGTACCTTGTCTAGCCTTGCCATCTGGGCACCACCCTCACAGACTCCTCACTGCAATTAGTGACGACCACAGCAGTGCACTTGGCTTTGTATGCTTGGTTTTGTGCAGTGCATGAGACCAGTGGGCCCATATGGATAGCAAAGTGGAATCAGCCAAGCCTGAATGACTTCAGGATCCAGACTTTGGTTGTGTAGCATGCCGTAGGAGGGAGGGAGAGAGGGATGAATGGCATTTAATTTTACTGTACACTGCTTCTTCCTAGAGCCACATGAGGGAACCCCTGATACGGTTCTACCAATGTTCATGTAGGGCGCATCCAGACAAGTGTTGACGTTGGGTTCCCTGAGGACAAGTAACAGTGGTGCACTTTGTGCTGCAGCTGCTTGTCTCTGGGGAATGCCTGTGCCACGTGCACTTCAGCATGCAGCAAGTTACCCCAGGGGGTGGTAGGGGAGGCTGGAGTCAGCACTGGGCTGGCCCCAGCAGCCTTAGCTGGGGTCCTGGAGGCCTTCCAGAGCTGCAGCCATGGTGATCCTGCTGGGCAGAGCCTGGCTGGCAGCCACAGTGTGGCTCCGAGTGGCCCAGCTCCCCTTTTCAGCAGCATGTGCTGCCTGAGTGGGCTCTGCTCTGTTTGTTTGTTTTTTTCCTGTGGGTATTTTTTGGACACCTGGATATCCAGCAGTGCACACATGGGCAGTGTGCCCTTGCAGCATGGAGAACACCGGACTGTGTGGTATGTGCATTGCAAACGTATTTGTGACACCACATACCGCACGGATGGACTCGTCTGGATGTGCCCGTAGAGTGGCTGCCACCCGTATCTGGTATCATGGAAAACACATCTGCACCTGCCTCACGGGTAGCTATCTGTTGGATTGTAAAACAGATAGTCCAGTCAGGTACCATAATCTTGTGCTTTTTGATTCTACAGGGAGAAAAAGGTGAACTTGGTGTTAAGGTGAGCACTGACTGTGGGGAAACGGGGGATGGTGGGCCAGGCATTGAGGTGGACACCATGTGGGTAGTGCCAGGATTGAGGTGGATGTTCTGGACATATGGGCCCAGGTTGAGACTTGGCATTGAGAGAGGCTGCAAATTATTTTGATATGAAGACTGTGGTAGTGGAGTTGGGTGTTAAGATGGGCCAAGTGGACTTGGGGTCAGTATTTAATAGGTGTTTTCAGGGAAAGTGCTGTTGAGTTGTGTGGGCAGGTTTACACATGACTGCTGATAATAGTTTCTTTGAATGTGTGCCCAGGCCATTAGCAATTGTGCTTTTCATGTGCCAACAAGAAGTGTTCGCTGGGATCATTATTATCTGAAGTGCAGTGACTGACAACCAGAGTGACTATTCTTTTTAAGAACATAAGACTAGGTCCCTGAGACATGTAGAAGGCTTAAAAGCCAGAGCTATGCTGTTTAAAGAGGGGCGCACAGGAACCCACTGCAGCTTAGTTGTACTCCTGGGAATATGGATGGCAGTCACACAACCACCTGGTCTTTGCTCAGTTCTCAACCCTCCTTTACTCCAGTGAGCTGCTGTGCTTAGCACAACTGCTTCCCAGAAACATGCCTCTTGAACAGGTTAGCTCAGTGTGAAAGTGTGATGTTGATATGAGCCAGGCTGGCAGGCAGTCAAGCATGAGTGACAGCTTCTAACAGTGGACTGTCACTGGTACAACCCAAGGTATGGCATCACAAATACATCTGTCCAGATAAAGAGCCTTGAAATAGCCTGTGTTTTCCAGGCTTGTCAGTAAGGTACTTTATGCAGTGTAGCTGTCTCCTGGTCACACTCCCCCGGTAGCCAGAGGCATGTCACCTTAGATATTGAGGTGGTAGTGGTTGTTGCTGATAGTGGTGCCCACTGTATGCCAGGCCCTTCCCAGACTCATAGATTTCATAGACATTAGGGCTGGAAGTAACCTTGGAAGATCATCGAGTCCAGCCTCCTGCCCCGGGGGCAGGAAGTCAGCTGGGGTCACAGGATCCCAGCAAGAAAAACATCCAGGTTTCTCTTGAAGGTGTTCAAAGTAGGTGCTTGAACCACCTCTGGTGGCAGGCCATTCCAGACCCTGGGGGGCTCGGACAGTAAAGAAATTCTTCCTTATGTCCAGCCTGAAACGGTCTTGCAGGAGTTTATAACCATTTGACCTTGTCATCCCTTGGGGCGCTCCGGTGAACAAACGTTCCCCCAGATCCTGGTGAAAACCCCTTATAAACTTATAGGTGACCATCAGGTCACCCCTGACCCTGTGCTTTTCCAGGCTGAAAAGTCCCGTGGCTCTCAGCCTGTCATTGTAAGGTCTGTTTTCCTGACCTCTGATCATGTGCGTGGCTCTTCTCTGGACTCTCTCAAGCTTCTCCACATTCTTTATGAATTGTGGAGCCCAAAACTGGACGTAGTACTCCAGCTGCGGCCTCACCAAGGCCGAGTACAAGGGGAGAATGATGTCCTGGGATTTGCTTAAGAAGCATCTATAGATGCAAGCCCACTTTACTGGCTGCAGCATCACATTGCAGGCTCATGTTCATATTGTGGTCAATCCTGACCCCCAAGTTGCGTAGCACTGCCAAGCCTAGAGACATGCTGCAGGTTTTTCTTCCCAAAGTGGAGAACCTTGAATTTTTTGGTGTTAAACACCATCAGGTTCTCGTCCGCCCATTTACTGAGGCTGTCAAGGTCAGCCTGGATTACCTCCCTGTCTTCGGGTGTAGGTGAGTATCTTCAATGAACTTGGCCAGTCCACTTTTGAGTCCAATGTCCACATCATTAATGAAGATGTTGAACAATACAGGTCCAAGGACAGAGCCTTGGGGGACCCCACTAGTCACAGGGCACCATGACTATTGATCTCCATCAGCTACCACCCTCTGGGTCTGACCACAGAGCCAATTCCCCAGCCAACAGGTTGTGGTAAACCCGAGGCCACAGTTGGCCAGTTTTGCCAAAAGGTGATCATGGGATACAAGATTGAAGGTGTTTTTGAAGTCGAGATATATGACATCAGTCTCTTCCCTCTTGTCCAGCTGATAGGTCACCTGGTCGTAAAAGGAGATGAGATTGGTCAAGCATGAAGGATGGTTACTGCTTGGGACTGTCCAAGGATAGGGAGACAAGTAGACAGGAGTTAGGGAAGGGAAGTCTTCTTCTTCAGTCTTTGCCTGGGGAAGGAGTTGGAGGGAGACATGAGGGAAGCTCATTTACTGTCACTGAGTTTCCCCTGGCTGAGCATGAAAAAGTGGAGGCTGCTGCTGAACTGTCCATGGCAGCGAGTGCACAAAGGGAGACATTTCACATCTTGACAAGCCCAGAAAACTCCCAGAAACAAGGTGTTTCTTCTCTACATGAGACCAATAGAGCAAAATAGGTGGGCACTTGCTGGCAGGACCCTGCTTCCAGTGCTTTTCAGGGCCCAATGAAGGAGTTTGGCTGGGCCCAGGCCTCTCAGACTATGTTCAGTGTCTGACCATGCTCTGGTGATTCATTCTTTCCCTCTTTTATCCCCAGGGAAGTGCAGGATTTGGGTATCCAGGCTCAAAGGGCCAGAAAGGCGAGCCAGGTGCTCCAGGGGATCCTGGTCCTCCTGGCCCTCCAGGGCCCTCTGGAACCATCTTGCAGCACCAGGATGGCTCTGTGGTGGAGCATGTCACTGGGCCTCCAGGAGCTGTGGGCCCCCCAGGGCTTCCTGGAAAAGATGGTCTCCCTGGCAAGGACGGCGAGCCTGTGAGTAAACCCTTCCTCCACCCAGTGAGGGGACCAGGGAGCAGCCAGGCCCTCCCCAGGGGTGTGGAGCAGCCAATACCCTCCAGCCACAGGAGGCTACAGCAGGGCAGGAAGATGTCCTGACTGGTACTGCTGAAATCCCAAAATCTGCAGTGGCAGTGGGAAGGTCATTGAGGGATGGTGAATGGGGAGGCTTTGGGCCTGCTGACTGGCACAGCCTGTGGGGGATTCCTGGGCAGGGGGCACAGTTGAGCTCTGTAGAAGCAGCAATATGTCTTTATTTGCAGCCTTTCCAGGCCTCTCTCTTATTTATTCTTTCCACTCTGTGTTGGCTCTAGGGGGATCCTGGTGAAGACGGCAAGCCTGTAAGTGTTACTACTTGTATCTACCATCCAAACCCATTGCACTTGTGTTAGGGCCTTGTTACACTGTAATTTTGGGAGCTCTTAACCTCTGGCTTGTCCTCATATTGGTACCTGAAACTGTTTTAAACACTCACTAGGCAGCTCAAAGTGATACCACTCCAGGGCAGGATTATCTCTGATCCATGTTACCCGGTTTGTGTTGCACTAAGGTGCAGCCACTCTAGGCTACACCTTAGTGTAAACACTCCACCCCCTATTTCTCCCTCTCTTACCTGATCAAGCGCACTGCCCCCCTGCCCTCCCCAGCACCCCATTCACTCCCCCTCCTGCTTATTTGTAACTGCCCATGCTGTCAGGGAAGGGTTAACCTGCCCACGCTGAGGTTGGAACTGGGCTTCCTGAGAAGTTTAGTTTGTTACTTCCAGCAATGCAAATCTTTTCCTTGCTTTATACAGTGTGTGCAGTGAAATGTAGTGGGTTTTTCTTTCAGGCTCTCTCTTCTATCATGTCATTTCCCTTTGCAGGGTGACACTGGGCCCCAGGGATTCCCAGGAACTCCAGGGGAGCCTGGCCTCAAGGGTGAGAAGGTGAGTGTCTGGCCTTGGGGTAAAGTGGCAGCAAGGGCTGGGCTCTCTGAGCTGACACGGTTTGGCCCCCAGCCGGCATGTTTTTGAAATGTGATTCTACTTTATGGGGCTCACATACAGTGGATAATAAATCTTCAGTTATATGCTCTATGATATCTTCTCTTTGCTTAGGGTGACCCAGGGGTCAGTGTGAGAGGATCCCCTGGACCGCCTGGCCCACCTGGCCCACCTGGGATACCAGGACTCTCATCTAAACAAGATAAGCTGGTACGTGTTGAGGGGATGGAAAGGCCTGGTGAGGGGGAGGTATGCTCTCACTTCTGGCTGACTGCTTTTGCCTGAGTGGGGTTCTGCTGTTTGACCTCAGTGTCAGGGACTTGTCTTCCTATGGTGCCACTAAAGGCACATATAGCTCAACTGTTCCCCTAGCCTGCAGTGTCCACATTACATGTCAGGTCCCTAAGAGTTAGTATGAGATCGCTAATAGCATGGTTCCACTTTTGCAGTTCCAAATTTGCTCAATTACAGATGAACTTTTGAGGAAAAAATAATCAAAACTATTAATTTTGCTTAAGTTAGACTAAATTTCATCCCTATTGATAATATGTTATATGCCCTGTCATGTTAGACTGACATGTCATATGTTATATATAACAGAACATTCATGATATGGCATACAAATAAGGTAATGTTATTTGTAATTTTTTTTCTATTTGTATTTTTATAATATCAGTTACAGTAGGAAATTACTGAATTTCTAATTAGAACAATTACAAATGTCCTGTTAGACTATCAGTTAGGTAAACCAAGTAGCAATTAGCTGAATGTTAATTAGCAAACCAAATTGCCAATTAGAATGCTAATTTCAAAATCAGTTTATAAAATAAAAATTGAAATGCAGAAATAAACTATAAAATATCATATGTTGAAATATACTATAAAAGCTGAAACATTTTGACTGTTATGTCATGTCACAGCATATTATACATCATTCCACTTGCTTTATGTCATGTAACAGTTGAATTGATTTGACTTTAACATTACATTATAAATGAAAGTATAAAATATAATGACACTATTAAGTTGGGAAAGTCAAAACAAGCTTTCAACATGGGTTAACTAAAGTGTCATTTGAATTTTTCCAAAAAGAAATGTTAAAATTCTATTTTGTGGGAAATTCTTAGATCTTGATTTGGAATGAAGAAAATTGAAATTGAACCCCCTACAGACGAGGTATTTGTGGGTGTCTCTAGATATGCTCTGGGGTGGTGGGGACACTTTGATTAGAGCCACTATAACTAAGCACCTGCAGCATCATATTCTGTATTCAGCATCCTGCACTTCAAAATGGTGGTGGGGGTGCTTGAACTAAAACTCATTCAATGAGCTTTAGTTCAAGTGCCCCCACCACCATTTTGAAGTGCAGGGATGCTGAAGAGATGTGATGCAGAGGCTGCTAGAGCATGCTAATTGAATCTACTCCGACGTGTGTTATTAGCGGAGCAAATGTCTGGTATGCAGCATATAGGTGCCCTGTAGGACCAGACAACTCTAGTCGCAGGACTCTCAATGATGTCACCATTAGCACCTTAGCTGTGGGTGAAATGATTTCAGGGTACAGATCTGCTCAGCATCCATGCACTTCTTTTTCAGGTCCTATTTAGACTTTGCTTGCAGGGGAAACACAAGACAGTGCCTCTGCCCCAGGGTGACTTATCCTCTGCTGTCATTGTTTAGACCTTGCCACTTTTTGCCGCTCTTGTGAATAGGGAAGGGATCTAAATCACTTCCCTTTCCCAGAGGTTCTCTTTGCTAGTTGACCAGTCTGGTGAAATAGTCCGTGCTAAGTCCTTCAGTGCCTTCACAGCTGGATTGTCTTGGAGAAGAGGACCTGGATGGTCTATGCAGCAGATACCTACATCCAAGCCTCATTTGATCACAAAAACAAGGGAATTATAACAAAGTTAATAAATGCATCAAACATCAGTGGAATATAATCTGGGCTCCATTAGGACTGTATGACACAGCAGGTAAATCCCAGAGTGACTGGTCTAAACAGCACTGTCATGGTTGGTCAAAAGCCTCCTACACAGGAGAGCCAATATCCTCATCCTGATAGACAGCCCCATGACATGGGAGTTATAGTAGTCTGGAAGAGCCAGCCAGAGCTTATGGTGTTCACAGTTATAAACCCTTCTTAAGTACTATAGGAGATCAGGGCCAGGAGATGCTGCTGATCTGAGTCAAACCTTAGTCTGTGGCATAAATGCTGTGCATCCCCACCTGACTGTAATCTTGTCCTCTCTGTGTGCTTCTATTCCAGACATTCATTGACATGGAAGGGTCTGGGTTTGCAGGTGATCTGGAAAGTTTGCGGGTGAGTGTGCAGGCCCAGGGAAGTGGGATGATCCAGTTGCATTTCCAAGGCTTTGTTTTGTTCAATCCTCAAGTGTTTAGTGTGGGTAATGTTTAATAAGACTTGCTCAGAGCAGTCCTGTGTGACTGACCCACCCATCTTCCAGAGAGAACCTAGGAAGTGTGCAAGATCTGATTGTGCCCCCTACACATTATTTTTGTCCTCTCTCTCAGGGACCCCGAGGCCCACCAGGTCCCCCAGGACCTCCTGGTGTGCCTGGCCTGCCAGGAGAACCAGGAAGATTTGGGATGAACCACACAGCGATTCCAGGTCCCCCTGGCCTACCAGGCAAAGATGGAAGCCCCGGACTGCAAGGACCACCTGTAAGTGTGTGGAGGACAAGGCATGGTGGGTCAATGAAGGAATGGGGAAGATTGTGATCTGACCACTTAATCCAGAGCCATTCCTGGCACTTCTCCATGTTAAGTGTATTTTGAAGCCTGATTTTATGCAGTTCCCCAGCCATTTCCATTGTGATGACATGGCCAGGACAGGACTCTACAATGATGGCAGCATTTGGGTTGCTTGATGCCTCATGCTGGTGACTTCCTAGAGGGACAAGAGAATGGGGTCATTGTTTTTCTTTGCAATTCTGTATGAACTGACCCCTTTCCTGGATCTGATAGCAGTCACCCATGGCACAGTTTGTGCTGCATTTGATGGTGTGCGTAGCTGAGGTTATCACAGGATTACAGCTAGGGAACTTGCTGGTGGAGGTTTCTGAGGAAATGCATCTTCTCGAGGAATTGCTAATCAATCCCTTTGCTTATATGTGTCTGACAGGGAGTGTAATGTACAATAATGACTGTCACTGAAAACTAAAAGGAGTCTCCATGGGCTCTATATGAATACCATAGTCTTTAATGCACAATGTAATAGTCTTGATGGTGCTGAGGGTGGGCATATGGGACAGTTTCTCACAGGTAAAGGGTGTGGGGTTATTGCAATTGACAGAGCTGATAATAGCCAGTTCTTAAACCTCTCTTCAAACTGAGGTTCTCTCTTTTTAACCTTTCCAGGGTCCTCCAGGTCCTCCAGGAAGAGACGGGTTACCTGGCCAGCCAGGATTCAGAGGAGAGAAGGCATGTGTCCCCTCTCTGCATGGTGCTTGGTAGAACTGGGACATCCTTACAGTAACATGTTACTGAGAGAGAAGCAGAGCTCCACAGACCAACTAGCACTGTCTGTCCTGACCTGGAGTCAGAGACGCCTTTTTAGTACAATAGTAGAAGTCTGTTGTACATAATAAATGAATATAGGCTTAACTGGCCAGTGCAGTGGAAAGCATGATGGAACAGTCTCTGTGGGCCTTGTTACACCATAATTTTGGATGGCTTCTAGAACTCTTAACCCCTAAATTGTCTGCACATTAACACCTTAAAGTGGTTTTAAGCACTCATTATGCAACTCAGTATTATGTCACTCCAGGGCACTACCCAGCTCCTGTTCCATTAACATGTAACCACTCCCCACAGATGTGCTGCCCAAGTTGAAGTCCTCCAGTGTCCCAGGATATCTTGCACCCCTACCCCTACAGCAGGGAGAGAAGTCTGTTCTGGCTCCCCAGTCCTCTAGTGGCAATTTACAGTTACAGCTCCTAGTCCTGTCCCTGCTCACCAGGCCTCTAGTGGCAAGTCACAGCTATCCCAGTGGGGGACAGTCAGAAGGTTTTTAGACTAAGGGTGTGACTGTTCCAAACTCTAAGCTAACACTAACACCAGTCAGCATCTGTGCGGCTCACAGTGTAAGGTGCAACAAGGCCCTATGGGTGCTTACAGGCCAAGTGCAGCTGTGCTGTATGTGATGTAGGTTCCATATTAAAAGCAAGCTGGTGGCAAAAAGCAGTGTGTTGTAACTAGAGGTGCACCGATACATTGGTCTGATATTGGATCGGTACAAATATAAAGAAAATTGTCTATATTAGAAATCGGCCTGATGTGGCCGATAATTAGGCCAATAAATGGCCCACGCATGCGTGCAGCCATAGTGCAGTACGTAGGCAGTGAGGAACACAACCGGCAGTGTGGAGAGCTGCATGCAGCTGTGATAAGTCTGTTGTGGAGGAAGGAGGGGAGGGCAGATCAAGGCCCCTCTCACAAATAAGACATCAGACAATGTCTGTTTCTACCCTATCTGTGTGAAGTTTCACTCCTCTTTCTCTCCTTTTTCCTAGGGTGATTCCGGTGATTTAGGCCTTCCTGGAGCTCCTGGACCCAAGGTACAGTACCATGCTCATGGGGTTTTCTAGTTCTGTGACTGTGCAGCAGTTTCCCCTTGTAGCACTGACTCTTTTCTGGGAAACAAGGAAACTGTTCTGGAATTAGCACCCACATTTCAGTTGAATTATGTCTGCCTTCATTTAAATTCCATTGTATCCATGTAAGACTGCAGCTTCTCATCCAAATATTTGATCACTGTGGCTTAAAAGGAAAGCCCACTGGAGTCATCTTGAAGAGCTCTGAAGTGTACCCAAGAGCACGGAAGGCGCTGGGGCAAAGTGGCATTTTTTGCAGTGTGTGGCTTGTATGTGTTTCTAGGGGTGTGTTGGGCAGTGGCAATAGAGCAGTTTTCTGAGTTCTGACCCCTGCTTTTCTACTGAACTGATTTTGTGACCTTGCTCAAGGAACATTCTGTGTCTGCACTTTCCCACCTGTAAAATGGAGATGTTGAATATTTATTTAACTGTTGGTCAAGAGCCTTCAAATCAATGGCTACAGCTGGTATGCAGGCTTGCTGTAAAAGCTAGTGTTCAATAACAGTTAGTGTGACAGAGCCAGGAAAGAATAATCTGCCTTCTGCACCATCATTTTATTGAAATAATCCCAGCCCTGCCCATGTGTTTGTGTGGGCAGTACTGAAGGTGAGAGTGTCTCTGCATAAACCTGTCCCACATGTATTTGTAGTTAGGGCAAGACACAATTTGGCTGTCTGAGCTTGCAGTATGACCAGTGGAAATACCATATTTACCTAAATCCAAAACGACTTTGAATTTATGACAGCTGTCTCATAATTAGATTCTATACATGGAAAAGTATATTTTGTATCATCATAAATTCATCTGCCCCACTGCTGTGGCAAAGAAAGCAGCAGCAAGGGGGAAAACAGCAGTGGGGAGGCAGTCACCCTGTCCCTCCCTCCCCCAACCCCGCTGGCCCTCAATACCACTTGCCCTCCCTGCAGCTGGGTCCCCCAGGTGTCTGCCCCCTCTGCCACTTCCCACTCCCTTCCCCCCAGTTCCTACTGGCCCAGCCACTTGCTCCCTTCTGCTTCTCCTTACCCCGTGCAGTGGCTCTGGCTTCAACTCCAGCCCTAGGTACAGAGCAAATGCTGGCTTTGGCCATGGCCAGGAAGCAGTGGCAGCTCCAACCCTGACCTGGGGCCGGGCCCAAGCCAGAGTCAGAGTAGCTCCACCACCCCATACCATATAGTCTCTCTGTGGTCTCGCTCAGGCTCCTTTCCCCCTGCAGCATGTCATCTCTCCTGAACTCACCCCCTGCACTGTGTGAGTTTCCCCACACTTGCCTTTCCCATTGCAGCTCGGTCTCCCCTGGGTTGGAGCTGGAGGTACACCTGGAGCCGCTTGCCCCAGTCCATACTAGCATCCAAGTTGAGGTTTCTTTTTCTCCATGTTTAATAGGAAAAAAATCTTGTCTTGGGTATGAGTAAATACGGTAGCTCAATTTAATGAATGCCTTTGGCACATATGATGCAGAGTCACTGAAGTGGGAAAAGGCCATGATCCTGCCAGCTCATTTGAGTGTAACTTTGCCCACTCCTTATGAGAAGGAAACCACAACTATGCCTAAACTTTCACAATGTTTTGACCTAAATCTGTAATACCACAATATCCTTTTTAAAGTTATTCTTCTGATTTTTCTGCTTTAAAATGACATGCGACCTTAAAACTAGTTGCGCAATACAAACCTCCTTATTGTGCATACCAGTTTGCTTCCTGGTTTCCTTGTCATGCTATGGGATCTCTATTTAATTTGCTATTACACTTTCTTGATATAATTATTTTATTTTGCTCAGAAAGCTGCCAAAGCACTCGAAGAAAACAAAGCAAATTTTTCATACCCAACAGAGATTATACTTGGGTGTTTTTTTGCTGGAAGCACTGCACAGAATAAATAGGATTCAAAACAGTTAAAATTAAGTAAAGTCAAAGTTTTGAGGCTATAGAACTGGCAGAAATATGTTTAAATAGTAGACAAGACCCCACACTAAAAATGGAAACCCAGAACCTAAATCCAGGGGTTGATCTACCTGGGAAGAGATATGTTGATCAACTGACTTATAACAACTGTCATTTTTGCAACAATGCTCCAGCTGACTTGCAATCCCCAACAGTATGTGAGTTCCAGATGAAAAGGATTGAATTGTGACATTAGACAGCCCCTTACTTAGGGAGAGTGCTCCCTCAGCCTCCAGATTGCCCACTCTGGTTCTCATTCCCTGCATATTGTTGTTGTAATATTTTATTGTGCGACTCCCATTCTTCCTGTCGTGCTCTCCACATTTCACCTATAGCAGATGTAATCTTCTGTTATGCTATTACTCCCATTATCTCTCGTAGTAGAAGGCCTAGAGAGAGTGAGTGAGAGAGACCAACCAAACCAAATCTCTTGTGCATTGGCACAAAGTCCAAACTCCAGCAATTTAGCAAAGGACTGAGGTGTCTGCTCAAATCCATTCCAGTTCAGTAGCAGGCTGTACATATTCATGCTTTGCTGGAGTTGGCACCTACTACTTGGCTGAACTGAGGGCTACATTCTAAGGTGTCCTGTTTACTACAGGAGATGTGGCATTGTGCATGACAACAGTGAGACCAGTGTGTTGCTCCTGTCACAGTCAAACTCTTTTCTAAGGGTCTCAGGGGAATTTCACTGGTGTGGAGGGTGAATTTTGTTGGGAGTGGGGAATGGACTCAAGGAAGCAATGTCAATATTGTATTGTGGAGGTGGCTCTTGTTTAGATACAGCATTATAACTGAAAGGTGAATGCTGCACCCTGTGCAGATTGCACAGATCTCTCAAAATTTAAAAAGAGCAACAAAACAAGTTGTAGATTTTTACCAGGGCATTGAGTTATCTGCCTGACTGGAGCAAGGCAGTTCATCTCAGTGACAGAATGTCACTGGAACTTCAGGAATTACACAGTATAACTTGTGTTTGACCAAGGGCATTCTCACCACGGAGTGTCAAATTCCTGGGTCCCCTTCTGTTGAGAGGCCTTTTCCAACCAGGCAAGATGTGCATCTATTAAGCTACACTGAGATCCGAAGGCCAGATCTTCACCTTGTGTAAACTAGATCAGGATCTGCAAGTCAGTGGAGCCAGTTTACACCATCTGTGAAAGAACCTCGCCTCTAGATATTACTTCTAGTGCAGAATCTGGTATTGATATAACAGAAGATACTAATGCAAAAATCCCAACAAGCCCATTTCCCATCTAATGCCAGCTTTGGAACAGCCTGGGGCTTTCGCATTTAGTCTGTCACCCACACTCATTGTTTCATGATCTGCTCATCACTCTTCTCTCTGTCTCCACTCACTTTTCTCCCATCTAACCAGAGCAAACTGCCTCCTATCCCTTCCTACCTGTTAGAGCTTCTTTCTTACTACTCCACATCCCCACCCATGGGAGAGGCAAGGTTTGAGGTAATGGCACCGTGCATGCATGCAGATGGCATGACTTGGATAGATACCTGCATTTGTCATTCACTTTTTCAAAATAAGATAATCCAGTGGTGAGAAAAGGTGTGTTTCTGCATGTCCTAGAATCATAGAAAATGAGGGGTTAAAAAGGACCTCAGGAGGTCATCTAGTCCAGGCTCCTGCTGGCAACACAGGAACTGAAACTATTCTCAAACAAAAGGCAAAGCAGGAAATATTAAAGGCTATCCCCTCATCTGGGTGAACGTCGTAGTTCTTTTTATTGTGGTTTACAGTACTTATAAAAACATGCAGTGCAAACAGAAAAGCATTTACACTGCTGGCCTTTTAATTGCTACTGCCAGAGTGGCTCATAACGTGTGTACATGTGCATATAATATAGTTAACAATTACTGCTGAATATTGCTCCTTCTGCATGTAGTTTAATTCTATATTGTTCTGCTCCTGTGTAATGCTTAACTTTCTGAGAGACAGATATCAATCAGTCTGTTACAAAGTAAAACTGATTACAGTCTCCATTTCCATGCTGTCTCCCAGATCAGGTTTAAAAGTATGCAGTCGGCAAGGATGACACTCTGAATCCCCCCGCCCGTAGCATGAGAATGAAGCTGGCAGCTCTCAGTGTTTCAGTCTGAGCTCTTGTTGGATGGCTAGAATTCTTCTAGTACACAGTGGAAAAATTCTAGATTTTAAATAAATAAATATTTCATATTTAACTTGAAAAAATTGATGCTGGGCTTTCCTTGTACCCTGTATATAGTTGGAGAGAGGCATGTTGGCTTCCCAGCTCTGCAGACCTTTGAACAGCATTGCTGAAAGAAAACTGTGGTTGGTGGTCTCAGACTGGCCCCTAGTGGACATTTTCCATACTGCAAAAGCACTGGCTGATGATGAGAAATACCATTGTCAGGCTCTGCTGGGAAAAGGACATGGAAGTGCAGGGCAGGGCCTGGGTGCACAGCCAGAACTGTCTGGGCACAAGGCCTTACCCTCTCTCTACTGGGATCTAACTTCAGCTATGAGTTCCTCACCTCGCTGAAAAGCACTGAAGGTGCATGCTTTTCTCTGCATTATAACACAGTCTAATAGAGCAGACAGTCCTGTGACCTGCTCTGAGACATGGCCAACTGACGAAGTTTTGTGGGTCTGTGCAACTGTGAACTCTCATTTTACTTACCTGGCTTGCTCAGCCTTGGCTTATGCTTTTGGTTTCTGCTGGGGGAGAGGAAGTCCTCTCTCCTTGGCTCAGAAGCTTATTAGAACCCATTGCCTTGGTCAGACAGATGTAGAAGCCCTTTAAAGAGTAGGAGCTCCCCTGATTGCATGACTGTATCACATCTCTACTTTATTTTCTCCCATGCAGGGCAGTAAAGGAGAAACTGGGCCACAAGGATCCCCAGGGGAAACAGGGTTGGCTGGCCTTCCTGGACCTATTGGACCCCGAGGACAGCCAGGTCTCCCTGGTCCTCCTGGACCTCCAGGGCCAGGCTATGAAGCTGGTTTTGTAAGTACCAGTGATGGTAATCGTTGCGTGCCTGCTGGTGTGGCTGTGCCTGCGAGGGCTTAAAGAGGCAGGGCTGGAAGAGACCTCCAGAGGTCATCTAGTCCAACCCCCTGCCTGAGACAGGATCATCCCTACCCAAACAGTCCTGTACAAATCCATAATCATAACCTCTTAGTTAAACTACAGTCAACCCTAAACAACAGAAGACATAACAGCGTAACCTGCCACAGGTAAAGCAAGAGAACTAAGCCAGGCAATATCCTGCTTCTGTAAAAGGTTGTTAACATACACTCAAGAGGTCCCAGGTAGAGCGCCCCTTGTTATAGAAGAAGATAAAAACACCTGTGCTCCATACCAATTGGACCAGGGGGTAAAATTCCTTCCTGACCCCAGATATGGTGATCGGTCTGACCCTGCATGGAAAAACCTTCTTTGGGCTAAGTCTTGGGTGCTGTAAAGGCCACCTCTCCCAAGCCGTGATCCTACAACAGGGTGCATTTGTACTGATAGGTCTCTGCAGCTGTGAGGCTCAGGTGGACCATTTCGGTGTGGGGTCCCCCTGCCCATATTCATTGGGCCTTTCCAGGTATTTCCTAAATTGCAGGTCCCAGAGATGAGTTGGGTGGAAAAGGGTCTTCTCTTTGGCTGTTGAGGAAGCTAACTTACATGGGTAGCCTACACTGACTGCCAGACTCTGGGAATCCTGAAGAGCTGGAGCAGTGTCGCAGGTGTTTTGTTAAAAAGAAGAGGGTGCAGGTACCTGCTAGGCACCAGACTCTCTCCTCTGTGCTGTAGCTCCCTGTTTATACTACACACCTGCTTGGTATGTGCCTGGTATGACTTCTGCGTCAGGAGCCTTGGTCCTATGCTTAAATTTCAGCCAGATTTTCTTGCCCTAGGGTGATATGGAAGGCTCAGGCATGCCAATTGTTTCCAGTGTTCCTGGGCCACGTGGACCTGAAGGGCCACAGGTAAAACTCATCTCAGTCTTTTAATAAGCCCTTTTACCCCTTCCTGAGGATTTGCCTACCCTGCCCACTAAAATAGGCACTCTACAGAGTCCTAAGCAAGGGATTTAACTCCCCAAGCCCCAGGCTTCATGCTTTGCTGCCTAAAGTTACAAAGCATGTGACAGGACTCAGCTTTGCAAAAGCCTTGCCTCAGCCTTCACTACCCCACGTGTGCCAGAAAACCCATACCTGAATGGGGTCCCAAATAACAGTACTGTCATACAACTGGAACAGTTCCCATTCACAGTCTTAGCTGTTACGGCTATGCATTGCTGTTGAAGAGAAAAAAAGAAAGTGCCCCAACGTGACTCCTTAGACTTCACAGTTATCCCCGAAAGGACAGTGCTAGGGTGGCCTGTCCTGCCCTGTCACATGGCAGGTTAGGGGCATTTTCAGAGCAGGGAAGGACAAGTCCTGAAAAGAACATTCTTTCATTTGGAGCAGAAGATGTCTTTAGATCTCTGTTACTGTGCAGTCAAATTAACAACAAATCTTAATGTGCTTCTTGGTGAAAGAGACTTTCCGGGGAGCTGGGAGGATAAACTTTCCTTTGGCTCCTGATGTTTGGAAGAATTCACCTGTTGCCATGTTTTATTTGTTCCCCTTTTTATGTAGGGGCCACCGGGACTCCCTGGACTCAAGGTCAGGATACATTTTGAATCTGTTCCTCTGCAATGATAGGACTTACGTGGTTTCATCCACAGCAGACCATTAGTGAGATGTTTTCTCTGCTAAGAGCTGCTACCCCAGTAGCTAAGCCTGACCCCTGTTTCTTAGCATGGTCACTAGGAATCTTTCCTTTGTAGCCTTTTAACATCCATCCTGGTGTATGTTATGGAAGAGGATAATCTCTTCTATAATATGTGTTAAGCAACAGATATTGGAGTGTGCCAAGAGTAATTTATGTCTGTGGACAGAGTAGCAAGATCTGGTTAGAATATTATGCTGCTGTCTTAATACAAAGTTATTCCAGCAAGTCTGTGTATGGCCCATTCCTATACAGCTTTGATCCCTGCACTTCAGAGGGCTACCATTGTCCAGCTGGTGTTCACTGATGGACAGTGTGCAAATGCAGACACTTGGGGAAAAATCCTGAACCACTGAAGTGATAGGAATTTTAGCACTGATAAGCAGAGTAAGGATTTCAGTCCTGGACTTTTCTGTAATACTCATTAGTGCTCTGCCTCTGCTGGGAATTCATTCTCCTGAATCAGTGCCTGCCACATTGCCTTCTTGCTGAGGAGTGGTGGAAGTTTGTTTGAGCATACCACTCAAACCCCAAGACCAAGGGGTTGTTTCCCAAGGCACAAAGAAAGGGTGACTAGGGCTCTGACTCCTGCAGGAAGTCTTTGGGAGTCAGGCAAAGGGTATCAAACTGCCTTCTGAGCTTTGGAAATCTTTGCCTTAGTAGCAAGTGTCGTGCTGGCAATGTTGTGACTTGGACAGATACTGATAATAGTTTTCAACCCTTTGGTCCCCTCACACAGCTTGTAAGAGACATCTCATTTGTTGGTGCATGCAAACTGTGCCACAGACAGAATGGCTGCTTCTCTCATTTGCTTACTTTTCTTTACCTTTTAGGGAGACGTTGGCAGTTCAGGTCAGCCTGGTGTACCAGGACAAAAGGTAGGACCCCTTCATACAGCTTCAGAAAATCTTAAGACCTCTGCCACTGCTCTTCTGAGTGTTAGCTTTGGAGGGGCTGTGGGCCCACTCCTGCTTCTACCCATTTCCATGAGTGGCTTTCTGATGGCACTGTTGGGAGGTGGGCGAGGCCCCATATCATTGAAACTTTGGAACTCTTGGAATAATGCCTTGTTGTACTACTCCGTATAAACTGACGTGGAGCGAGATCTTTCAGGCCAAAGGTTAAATTGCAGTATGATATGATTGTCCTCCCTCTCTCTCTCTATTTATTACAGGGAGATCCTGGTACTCCAGGGACAAATGGTCAGCCTGGATTGGAGGGCTTCCCAGGACCTCAGGTGAGTGCAGGAATTACCATCAGTGATGGTTTGTAGTGGTCAGCCAGGAACAAGTGGGAAAGGCCACTCTAAAAAGTCCGTCTTGTTTGGAAAGAGGTACTCTCCACTTAGATTATTTACCTGCAGGTCATTCCAAATGGTTGTGCTGTCTGTCACAGATATTTTTAAGCTGAGTAGTCTGAGTTGGTTTCAGTTATGGAGTCACGGAGTTGAAATTCCGCATGCAGATGTCTCTGCTGCTTTTCTGCAGGTGCTAGTCTCCCCACCTATGTGGTTACCTACCAGCCACACTGGACTCTCTTTTCATCAGCTGGGTAGCCATCTTGCGCTGCTGATTTTCCTCTCCCACTTGGTGACTGTCCCTTTCCAGACAGTGCTGGGAACCTCCAGCTAAGCGTGTGCTGGTTCCCACGTGCTGGGGTAGCAGCCAGTTAAATGAGGCCTGTGTTCATGGAGTCACTTGGAATAACAGTGCCTTCAGCCGGACGGATTGATTTAAATCAAGACTATTTGAACCAGTTATTTAAATAATGATTTCAGTTACCAAGTGAAAAGTCTCAATTTAAATAGTCACTTTTGTTGTACTTCAGCTAGTTTCTTTAAAAAAGTACATTGTTATTCATTGCTATAACTATCAGAACAAGTAGACTTACAACTCAGTAGAGTGGTTTCAATTGACTTAGTACATTTCTTTACCCATCGATGAGATTACAGTGTACTGTAGGTGTACAGGTTGTAGCCATAATGGTCTACAGGCAAAAGGAGCCAGAACTCGTGGCAGAGGTGATATCTTTTATTAGATCAACTAGATATTTACAAAAAAAAAAAAGACTTTTTAAAAAAATATCTAGGTGGTCTAATAAAAGATATCACCTCTGCCACGAGTTCTGACAGTACACTTCAGGGATGTGAAAGGTTAAATGATTAATTATTTAATTAGTAAGTGCTGTGATAACTGCTTAATATACTGCTCATCTTTTAGCTTGTGGCAAGTGTGGTCTGGCAGGGAAGGGAAGCCATGGGGTGCCCTAGCAGGTATCAGAAGGCAGCAGGGCAGATGGGAGAGAGAAGGAGGAGAAGGGGAGGAGGCAGAGGGACTAATACCCATAGCCTAAGAGGAAAACAGCAGGCAGCCTAATGAGTCATCAGTTAAGCTTAGCTGCTCCTTCACAAGTGCTCCCTCCCAGCAGTGCTTCATATTGGCTGTGTTATCTGGCTGGGTGTGCCTCCTTCCCCTGCCCCCACCAGTCAAAGAGCCCCAGGAGCCATAGCAGCTCCCAGCAGCATTTGTGTCCCATCTAGTGTGCTACTACCAGTTAATCATAGAAAGTTAGGGTTGGAAGGGACCTCATTGTTTAAATCATGTGATTAGAGGAGGTTAAATGAATATTTTAAAATGATATTTACATCCTGAATACATTTATTTAATTATATAGTTCAGCAGTCAGCAATCTTCATCAGATGCTACTAAATAAATAAATAAAAATACCCAATTCAAAATGGATTGTTTTGAATGACTGATTTTTATCAACCCTGGTCCTTAGAGCAAAGGTGGTTGGCACAGCCTCTTCCCTTGGAGTGTCTTCAGCCATTCACATCCCTTTTAGACAGTGCCATACCAACTAAGTTTGGTGCCTGGTGCAAAGTCCTCAGTGGCAGCCCGCCCTCACCCTGCACACAGAGGTGGTGGCCCCTCTCTACCCCATGCTTGCCCAGGAGTGCACACAGCGGTGCAGCCACCCTTCTCCTGTGTCCGCGCCCCCACAAACGAGTCACTCATGGTTCTGTCCTGCGCCCTGCCCTGTCTGGGCAGCGCCTGCTGGTGTCCCTTCGCTTTGACACCCAGGGTGGTTGCCCTGCTCACCCCCACCCCCCCTTGCTATGGCACTGCTTTTAGACCAGCAAGCTGAGCTCTTTTTATGCCATGTTCCTTCCCAGCAGGCTTTCACAGACCCGTGATCTCCTGTTGCAGCTGACCCCAAGAACTGCAGTACCCAACCTCCCCCAGTCCTGGGGAGGAGGGGAGTACTGGGCTATCTTGCACCTTGGAAATCCACTCCTGGGCCCTGAGCATGGCATCATCCCAGACCATAGAATTGCTGTCCAAGGCCACTTCCCTTCCCCTAACCTTTTGGTAACCTTTGAAGCAGGGCAGTGCTTTCTCCACCAGCCTCCCTTACTAGCCTAACACCCAAGTGAGTGCTTGGCATTCAGGCCTCAAACATCCAGTCTTGGAGTGCACAGTGCTTGTACACTTCCTGTTGATCCCTCTCCTGCTCCAGGCAGCCTGTCCTTCCCAAAGCACAGAGGTTGAACTGGCAGATGCAAAAACCTCATGCATTGATAATTCTTGGGGAGAAATCTAATGTTCTCCTTGCAGTGGAAAGTTCTATCAATGGAGGCTCGTGCATTCTGCAGCAAGGATGCAGCTATTACAGGCTCCAAAAAGGAATCTTTTAAACCATATGGATGCAAGTCATAAGTTTCAATTTCACTTCCAATCATAGCTACTGGCTTATTAAATGACAAAGTTGTACTGTATGAGTTATCCAGCATGGCCTGTAGTCACCTATGGGAAAAATCTTGTTGCTACAAAAAGATGACACAGGATATGTGAACCTATAATGTGCCTTTGCTATCTCTGAACCAGCTCTTCCCATTAAAGCATTACCATGAAGGTAGAGAGAGAAATAATTTCCCCCAAAAGTGTTATGAGATGTTAAGTAGTAGAAGTTGCCTCCATTTGCATGCTATTTTAAGTTCAGTGAAAGATGCTGCCTCTGAGTGCTCATTAGAAGACCACTTTAGAAAACCTGAATATTGTGAGTATCATATGTTCCTCTGTTCAGAGAAAGTGTTCTGTAGTTAAGTAGCTGCTTATCTATAACACTTTTCATTACAGGGACCAAAGGGTGATCAAGGCAGCCCAGGGGTTAAAGTAAGTACTGTTCTGGATTTAGAGCAAGAACATCCTTTTTTTTTAAAAAAGGTGATAGGATGAGGACAAAGCTTAGCCATCATTCTAACACATGGAGTATCTTTAAACCAGTCCTGGCACATGTCTTGTTCAGCATTGATTCAAATACTAAGGGGAGGGGGAACAGTGGGGTAGGGATGGCCATTTTGTTACTTGACTCATTCTGGATATAAAAGACCAGGCTGTCATGGAGCTTAATCCAGCTGAGGTTCTGGGCTGTGTGCCTTTGAGCTGCTCTGTCATGCTGTTTGGAAGCAATTCTTTCAGATTGTTTCATCTCCGTACCTATAAGTCAAGGTGCATGGCACCATGGGTTCAAGTAGGGTGGAACAGAGAGGCTTTAAGAATGGTTGCTTTTTAAAACACGCTGACAAAAAGTCACGCTGAATTATTTTTCTCTGTCAGGGTGAACGAGGTCAAGATGGAGTTGGACTGCCAGGTCCCCCTGGGCCCCCAGGACCCCCAGGAGAGATTGTCTATGCCTCCAACGTAAGTGTGTTTTCCCTTCCCTGTCTGGCACCTCTTTGTGCAGTCTAGCACGAGCACATTGTCTTTTCAGCACAAGCCATTGTTGTCTCCTGCAGGCTGCTTTGGGAAAGTTAGTGCAGTCTTGACTCCTTGTTTGAGGAGTGACTTTCATTCTGAACCAGCTCAAGGAAATTGCTGCTTCCTCATTTTGACTAATGTGGCTGTATGCTCTAAAACTAAAAAGAGTTTGAAAGCCTTGAGTCACTATTGCCCAGGCCTGTGGGCTTGGTAATGCCCTGAGCCTGCAGACATTCTGGTGGGTAAATATACTCACACCTGAATAAAATTGTGCCTGTATGTAAGTGAGGGCAGGATCAGGGTAATCTTTAGTACTAGCATTAAGAGAAGACACACATGCTTCATATCAAATGAAAGATGAATTTTTTGGAGTTGGTCACCCTGCAAATGCTCACGTACTGAGCTTCCCTTTCTGAGGTTATCAGGGCTACTCATGTCCTCAGTGGAGTGAGCTACTGAGCCTGGGTAAGCCCAGGAGCATGCAAGAAGCCATCCCTGTGGTCAGCTGGGCTCCATGGGAGTGCAGGGCTCTGCCTATCTGGATCCAGCCACAGGAAACGGCTGGGGGAGTAGACGCTGCTGTTTCCTCTCAGAATAGGGTGGACTAATGTTACCTCAACTTGAAAACTGAATGAGGGGCCACGGAGCAGGTGAAGAGGTTCCATAACAGGTGGAAAGATTTAAAAAGAGAGGAGAGGGCTGAAGATAAAACACTCAGACCTTGGAGATAGGCAGTAAACAGCTGGCTCTCCAGATGAAAACTAGGTCCATGTAGCACAACAGAAAATCAGCATGAAGGTCCTAGTTGTGTAAGCATTTTCACATGGAAGTAATTTTAGGCCTAATGCTGCTGTTGTGCATGTACAGTTACTCAGGGGTCTAAACACATGTAGGATCTGATTCGAAAAATAGGCATCAGAAGAAGTTTAAAATTAAAAGTGCTAGCAGAACAAAATTAAAATCTAGTAAAAAGGTGGCTGTTAAGCTGAAGTTAGTAATAGGCAAAGGCATTTCAAAAATAACTGCTGAAGGTGTTCTGAATGTCTCTGAAACCAGGTTGTCTGCCTGGTTATCTGTTGTTGTTTCTTTGCCTTTTTAAATGAAACAGTGTGCATGAAGCAATATTCCCAACAGGAGCTTGCTATGGAAATCACAAATGAAAGTTATGTCTGTGGAAAAAGGAATATGTCTGTTGGTGGGAAAGGGCAAAAATCAATAGAAATCCGAAATGCTACCTTGGGTTCTACTGAGGCAGCTTGAGGGAGGGGAAGAGTTTCAACCCCTTTTCTGCAAGCTTAGGAACTGCCTCAACACCCATTTAAGTTTATGGGATGTATCTTATTGATTCTGGTAAGCTTTGGATCAGACCCATTGACTTCATTTTGGGCTTTACCTTGGGAAACCAATGGGATCAGATTTTTCAATGTGTATTTTGGGTTTTTTTGTTTTTGTTTTTTTAGAAAACATTGGCTGTTTTGCCAGGCCCAGAGGTATGTGACCCTTACCTTTCCCTTGTTGGTCTGTGAGAGTGACCTTATTGTCCCTCCTTCTTATTGACTTGTTTTAACTTAGTCCATTTTCCACAAAGAGGTAGTTTTCTGAGCTGTGTCCTTGTTGTTCCTTCCCTCAGGGCAGACCAGGTCATGCTGGCTTCCCGGTGAGTCACTTTTTGGGTTTTTATTTGGTGGAGCCATGGTTGGTAATGTTAACGCTGCCAGAATCACGTGTGATGAGTCTATAACCATAGTGAACTTTTTAAACCAACACTCCACGTATGAACATCCACAGATCCGGTTCTGGTTGGAACCTCAGCCTGGTTCCAAATATTGTGGTTTGAGTTCCCCCCTAAACCAGATCCCCAGCTGATGTACCCCCATATCACTCCACAGTAGGGTCAAATTCTCAGCTGGTATAAACTGGTAAAACTTCACTGGAGTTGGTGGAAAGAGGGAGGAAAGGGGAGACTGGAGCAGTGTTTGAGTCTCAGCCCTATGGTTAGGGCTTGGCTCCCACTTGTGTGAAGGAATGCCTTTGATGTATGCCAGTGGTTTGCATTTGCAGTCACCCTGATTTTCTGTGGCCAAATGTGGGGAATATTTGGTAGGGATGCTGGTATCATAATGTACCTTTTTCACTGTTATTCCTCTGTCCCTCTGTCTGTAGGGCCCAGTGGGACCTAAAGGAGAGGCAGGATCCCCAGGGCTCCAAGGCTTTCCAGGGCTGAAGGTAGGTTGGCTTGTTCATGCTGGTTTCCCCATGTCAGGCTGCAGTGTTCTGCCTCTGCATTTTGATTCCCGGGAACATCATTCCCTGTCACTTCAAGGTTGCTGTTCTCAGGGTTGGGTTTCCCATCCCATCGTCCTGTTGATTTTATGCAGAGGCACTAAATTCAGCTGTTTCACAACTCAGATTCTGCAACTGCTGCAGTCCAGAGATAACCCACACAGTTGGACACAAATGAATATGGTGCTTTATACTTAGTTTTTTAACTCATCGGAGTAAAGATTATCTGAGAAACTGAAGATGTAAAGTACAATCATCTGGTGGCTCACTCTCCAATAAATGCTGCAGCATTGCTCCCTACTGTGCAGGGGATAAGTTTAAATATCTCTAGTGATGGATCTTTTCCTCCTTCAGTTTGGAAGCCACAGTATGGCCTAGGGCTAAGTTATAACTTTCGTTAGCATCCATATGAAGCAAAGCTATGCAGGGTCAGTGATGCTTAGTCGCCTGCCCAAAGTGCACAGTGTGGAGGTGTTCTTTGATCTATGTTGGCAAGGCACAGAGCTGATGGAGAAGGGGACGAAAAGAATCATAAAGAAGTAGGACTGGAAGGGACCTCAGGAGGTCGTCTAGTCCAGCCCCCTGCTCAAGGCAGGTACATCCTTATCCAAACCATCCCATACAAGTCCTTTTCTAAACGATTCCTAAAATTCCACAAATAGCTCTGTCACACAGCTACAAGATGCATAGTCCAAGGACACAAGGCAAAGCTGTGGGGGTGATGCCAGTGTCAATATTTTACCACTGCAGGGTTGTTAAATACACACAAGATTCAAGGAACAGGACTAAAGTCCCTGTCTACTTGTAAATTATACCTCTCTAAATCAGTCTGTTTTTGAGACAGTGTGGTGTACACTGCATCATACAACACCGTGTGCACAGATACAATTTAGCCCTCTGTGGGTCTAGCTGGATTGGATTTCTCTTTCAAGAGACTCCATGCAAAGTATTAATTCTGGGTTGCAGCTCTCCATGACTCTTTGCTGTGCCATAAGAGAGCTCTGAAAAGTCTTTTACTGTTTGGTGTGGAGGGGGTTGCTGCCAGTTTGATTCCTCCTTGTTTTTGTTTTCTACTGCTAGGGTGAAAAAGGAGAGCCTGGAGTGATCATTGGCCCGGACGGGACAGTCACAGCCCTTGACACAAAAGGAGAAAAGGTCCATACATTTATCTGAGCTTTAAGTGGGAATGATTTGAACATTTACCTGGCTCTTTAGCATTGTGCAAGCTGGAGGATGTCCTGGTGCACAGCCCCAGCCAAGTAGAGCACCACTTGCAGGAGAAGCAGGAATGGCTGGCTGGGAGGGACCTTTTTAGGGGCCAGCCTGCCTGCTCACTTGAAAATGCTCCTGTGCCAGCCAGTCACGTTCATCAGTGGTAGGCGTCAGTGTGTGAGGGCACTTTCCCAATCTCCCTGGCAGCTCTGGGGATGTGGGAGCTGCTGTGGCTGGCTATGGCACATTGAACTGCTCCTTTCTCTTTTTACTTCAGAATTCCTCGGTGAGGACACTGAACTACTCAGCTGTCTCCCAACTTCCTACCCCATAGCTCTGTGCCCACAAAGGTCTGTTTGCTTTGTCTGTCAGGACCCTGAGTACTGGCTCATGACTTGAAATGTTCCTGCTACATGGGAATCAGTCAGGGATCTCATCAACAACACTCACAAGATTTTCCCTATACCTGAGGGCCCCTGTTTACTAGAGAGTATTGGAGCAGTAGGAATGAATAAGAGGTCAGATGCTTTCTAGTCACTTGGCTGCAAGAGCTGTTAGTGGGAGAGATGACTGGGGGCAAGCAGTGGGGTAGCCACAGTTACATTAAGAACAACTCTTTCTCCTGTTTCTTTGCACACAGGGTGAACCAGGGCTGAGGGGACCAGTGGGCCCACTGGTAAGACACCAGCTACATTCCTTTTGTACTGTGTGGCTAAGGAATGACTTTTTCATGTCCTCTGTAGGGCAAGGATTCACTGAAACTGAGGATGGCCCAAATGAGTGACACAGTATTGCCATCCCACTGTGTCAAAAATCATGAGACAAACTCTTAAAAATCAAGAGATTTGACATGTGAATCATGAGATGCTATTTTTGAAGTGTGCGTGTGTGTGTTGGGGGGAGTTACTTGTGAAGATGTGGGGGGCTGTGTGTGTGTGTGTGTGTGTGTGTATGGGCTTTAGAGCCTGGGGGGGGTCCCTGCACACCTTGGCAGAATGCAGGGTACTGTGGGTCAGGAATGAGGGGGGGCAGCAGGGCTGGGGGGGGCCTGTGGCTTGGGAGTGAGGGGCAGGGAGAGAGATACACACAGATGCAGACACATAGACATGCAGATATCACCCACCTAGTAAGTGAAGGGGAAGGGGCAGGAGGGGGCAGATCGAGGCCCCCACGGTTAGGGGAGCAGGGGCTGGGGTGAATGGGGCCCTGGGGCCGGGGCATATTGTGCGACAGAGCCATGGGCAGCTCATCCAGAGGCAAGGAGGGGTGCAGCTCCCTGCAGCTGCATGTACCCCCAGGGGAGGCATGGGAGACATGTGCCCCCTCTAGGGCAGAGGCGGGCTGCCTGCTACCGGCTGGGGCTCTGCGCAGTTATGCCTTTGCCCCAGGAACTGCACACTGCTATTGCCACCTGCTGGGCAGGCAGGGGACGTACGGTGCGGCCGGCATGCATCTCCCAGGGCAAAGTTTGCCCCCTTAGCTGCGCACTGGCCACACCATGTGTCCCCTGCCCACCCGGTAGTGGGAGGCACACTGGCGTCATGAGCTCTCAGGGCAAAGGCAGCAGGGCACAGAGCCATAGCTTGCAGTAGGCAGCCCGCCTCTGGATGAACTGCCTGTGGCTCTGTTGCACAACCTCTCATGGCTCCATTCACCCCAGCTCCTGCCCCAGTCCCTCTCTCACCATAGGGGCCTCGATCTGCCCCCCATGCCCCTTCCCTCTCCCTCCACAGACTTACCAGCTGGGCACTTTCTACATGTACCAGAAGAAAAAATCCCAGGATCTGAGGGTTCTGTCATGAGATCATGAGTCAGAGATAATTTGACTTAGAAATCGCAAGTCTCATGATTTTTCTGCAGGGGTTGGCATTACTGGTGACACATCAAATGGAATGTTTTCCCTATTCCTTTTGATGGAAGCAAGGTCAAAGCTGCAGCTTAAGTCTCCTTGTATCCTATTTAAAAATATGTGCAAAGGACCAAAACTAGGTTTTGTGTCTGAAAAGCCAGCCCAGGAGGGCACTGCTTAGAGGCAAGCAAAGTCTGTAGCAAGCCCCACGCAGCACAGAATAGTCAGCCTCAGAAGTCAAGTCTGTGGGACAACTTCATAGCTTGCTCTGGAGCCAAACATATTCCAGATAGAATAACGTTAATCAGGAGCACAAGTCTGGATTCTCTAAATTCTTTCATAGTGGGTGAATTTCAACCCTGATATCTCTGGAATTAGTGCTGAGCAGCATTTACATGTCTTCCATGCCAGAGGCACAGGAAAGCCCAGCTGTGTTGAATAGGAGAATATCTGTAGCTAGGAAGTAAAGAGCACAAAGACAAAGGAACAAATTGTGGCCTTAGAAGGTACTTTTCCATCACAGCACAGAGGCAGCAATATCCCATGCATTCCCATGCTGCCCCACAGTCACCCCTGTGTGCATGAAACCTAAGTGTGTGTGATTCTTTTCTTTCAGGGCCCACATGGACGGCCTGGACAGAAGGGAGAGATTGGCTTTCCTGGTAGACCTGTAAGGACCTCTCATAGTTCACCTTTGATTTGGTCTCTGTTCCTGTCAAGTGCATTGTTTCTCCAGATGAAATGCTCCTGTTGTTCCTCTCCCCAGCTGATGCCACCTGCTTGTAGACTCCCTGGATGGCAAAGCTGTGGCTCAAAGAAATGGAGGCAGCCTCCATCTCAGCTAACATGAGGATGGGGAATGCTGGTTTATACACCTGGGCAGATGTAGAATTTTGAAAAGTGCGGTACAGATGGGAAGATGCATCATCACACATAAAAACAACACATTTTTTCCAGTTAAAAAGAAACCAGAAGCTTTACTAATATGTTAGGGGCCCAGGGCTGGATTACTCACTTTAAGATTGAAGCAAAAACAAATATAACTTTATTGGAATGAGATAAAAACAATCTGCTGGACTGTGAAATAGGAGCAACATTCAGAGGAGCTGCTGACAGACAGCAGAATTGCAGAACCAAGGATAGCGTGATTGGTGGACCATCAAGACTGTTAAAAAGAAGAGAAGGCGTGAAGTTTAGAAGGTGACAGGTAGATTGTAATGAGCCATGAAATCAAGTGATTCCTTCATTTCTGTCTGGCTAGAAATGCTGCTGCCACTGCCAGGCAGTTGATTTTAAACTTTGGGTGGAGTAGGAATCAAAAGGGGGTACAAGTACACCCTTTTCTATACTAAAAAGCAGAATTACATAAATCTGGCAGACCTTAAGGGTAGAAAACTTTTCTGAATCTTTGAGGGTTTGTAATCCTCTGCCCCAAGATATTTTCCTGTCTGACTTAGAGTAGTGCTGCATCCCTGAGACACCATCAGCTGCTCCCCTGATGTGTAATAGCTGATGCCTCATATTCATAGTGTTTGTGTCTTAGCAGAGCAGCTGTGTAAGATCCACATCTGAAAATGTACTCCTGGTGTTTTTAGAGGGTGAACAAACTGAAAGCTGTGCTACACTGAAGTCTGAGAGAGTGGGGGGTCCATAAGAAACTCCTTTCTCCCCAGCACCTGGCAGTGGGGAGGAGCCCAGGTGCTTCTGTCTTCTCCAGTGCTTCTGCTGGGTTGGAAGACAAGGAGGTCAGGCCTGTCAAATGGGAGTAGGCTTTGTTTACAGCTAACCTACTCCCCTGCACAAGACTTTTTGAGTTGCAGTTTATCTTGTCAGTGTCTTCAGTTGGCATTAACACAAGCAGTATCTGCAAAAACACACTGTCCTGTAGGTCCAGGGACTGATCTGTGCTTTCTATCCCCAGGGTCGTCCTGGCATGAATGGGCTGAAGGGTGAGAAAGGTGACCCTGCAGACCCTAGTGGAGGGTTTGGCGTACCGGTAAGTGCTCACTGAAGTGCCTGCCTTTCCCAGGGTGCTGCAGCTGGCTGTGGAAATGGCTTTTCTCGCTGCTGTTTGCACCTAATTAAAGGCTCCATTGGTCTAAAGAGATGTGACCCCATGTGGAGAGAGAGGGATGCGATCCCTGCCCCAAGGAGCCAGCAGCCATAGGCCAAGAGAGGTAGCAGCAAGCAAGTTGAATGAGTGAAGAAAGTGATTTGGAGAGGAGCTGGAGGGCTGAAGTACTAGGACGAAGCCATGTCTATGCCCATTTTGAAGGCACAGAGCTCAACTCATTGTAGAAGAGAATACAAACTTGCTGCTTAAGGGCATGATCATTGGTCCTGGGTTCTCTGCTGCTATTTCCCACCATAGGCATGTGCCAGCTGCATTGTACTGAGTGTCGTTCCTGCTTCTATCCCTCCCGACTGCTGCATAGCAGACAGCGCAGTGTGTGAATGGAGCAGTGCCAAGTGCCACTGGTGATTTGTTCCCTGGAAGGCAGTATTCATGGCACTACCACCATGGCTTCCACTTCCCTCCCCTTTACCAGTTGTCCCAGACAGTAATTCTTTCCCTTCTGGACTCCCACAAGCCCAACCTGCTGCATCCCACCATGCTCTGCTCTACTTTGCTCAAACCCCACAGTCATGTCCCACCCATTCCTAGTTCCCATGAATGACATGTGCCCTCAGTGGCTGGGGGGCTTGGCGATCTCCAAGTGATCGCTGAGCTCTGCTTGGCACATACCACCCCCCCCCACCAGTGCCAGCAGTGTCTGTGGGAGCTCCCTGCTTACTGCCTCCAGCATCGCCAAGCCCCCGTGAGCATGGCAGTGCACCCCCTAGCAGTGGCAACTCAGCCTTCAGTGAAAGAAGATAAAGCTGCTCAGGCTAGATTCAGGGTGTCAGTGTTCACACATTCAGTGTTCCACTCTCACTCTGATCCTTTCGGGCTTTGGCCCCTCCTTCTACTGCAGGGAGTCAAGAATAGGTGGCCTCCAGCTCTGTGCCTCAGCAACTTGCTGATCTCTCTGGGAAATACAAATTTTCCTCCCTTGCCTGAACAAACCCCTTTTCCTCCACTGAAGTTCAGTGGTCTAGTTCCTTAGCACCATTGGATAGAAGCCTCTGTGACCATCAGTCTTCACTAATGTGGAGTACTTAATTGATTTAGGTGCCATCCCTAGACAACCAAATCCAAGTCTTAGAGGGGCTGGGTACCTGCTGGCCTCAGCTGGAATGATAGGTATTCAGCTTTGAAAGCCAGGTCTTGGACTATCTCAAAGTGATCCAGAGAAATAGAGGCCACATCTGGGAATATGGATGCAGGTGAAGAGCTGTATTGCATGCAGTGTCCCTGCTGCCTGCAGTGTTCTTGTAGCAAGGGGGTCACAGATAACTCTGCAAAAAAGAGTACAGCTGTGTTGTCATGTCCCAGCCCCTCCTATAGTGCATGCTTCATTAGGCTGATTGCACGTCAGACCAGGCTTCTCAAAACAAATCAATTCTTCCCTCTCTGCAGGGTCTTCCAGGTCCCCCAGGCCCTCCAGGCCCTCCTGGCAGCATAGTGCCCATCTATGACGGTAACGTAAGTAACTATCCTTACACTTCATCGCTCCATGCTGCAGTTTGGATACACGTAATGACCAGGACAAGAAACCCTAAAGGCATCTCCTTGCTCTATTTACTCCCCAATTTCAGCAATGTAGAGGGCATTTTGATTGGCCCGTGTGAACCCCTTTCTCAGGAGCTGGTGTCCAATATTAGAATAATAGAAAATGGTGACCAACAAAGGCAGTGCCACTATCTGATTTCATGATATGGTGCACTTTGGGTTAATGACTCAATAGCTCAAGGTATTATCCAGTCAAAGGACTGTGTATAAGATACTAATACAGCTCTCCAGGGCAGTCATCCACATTAGCCTCCATATAGGACTAGGTGGAGGACAACTGCCTTTTAGCAAGTGCTAGTTAGACACCTGGAAACTCCTGTGTCCACTAAGGTGTGGAGAGAGAGCAGGGCCTGTGTTCCCCTCATTTCTGAACAAAGCAGATGAACTGGTGAGGCGGGAGGAGGTGGTCCTGGCTGACAGCATCTTTTTATTAGAACCTACTGGTTTCAACAGGTCAGCTGACAGCACCCACTGCCCAGCATGAGGGCATCTTGATCCAACTTGTGGGCCATTACAAATGGAGCATATAACCTGGCATCCAGTCATGATGAATGTGGACTCCATTAATGAGATACATGTTTAATACAGAAGCACATTCTACATTGGGAAAAAACAATACTAGAGTGAGCTGTATGTGGGCAGAGAGCACCCCACCAGCAGTGATATGTTCCATGCATGGTGCGCTGCATCAATGCATCGCTGGGCAGACCCTGACTGTAGCATGTGCTAGTCTGCAGCTCTGCCTGGCCAGAATGTGTCATAGGCCTTTCTTGTTTTTAAAGCTCTGTTATTTTTGTGTTTTCAGGCATTTACTGAGGCAGGCCCTCCTGGACCTCCTGGCTTGCCAGGTAAGAATATACTAGTACTTGGAAGAGTAGTGAAAGAGGAATGGAGTCTTGATTTTTCCAATGAGCCAGTAATTAGAGCAGTGACATGAATGACTTCGGGAGAATTAGCCAGAAGGAAAGGGGTGGGATTTTAGAAAGTCCCAGTCAGGAGAGATGTTATTTGGAATGACTTAGTCTCTTAAATTTAAACTTTATCTGGATTTAACAGTGATGGGCTACAGCTAGCTACTGTAAAACCTGAATGAGTGAATGTGTTGTGCCCTGCAAAGGCCTTTACTGATAGGGCAGTTGGAATTTTTTTTTTTCTTCCCCTACAGAACATTTCCACAGGAAAGGGGAAAAAAAAAGAATGTTTATTGAAATTTCCTGTAAGAAATTCCAACTTTTCAGAGAAAAAATTAAAAACTAAAACATTTCATTTTCCAGTATACAGGGGTTTTTTGCTGAAAAAATCTAAATTTTTAGTGGTAAAGGAGTCACTTTCCATGAATATTTTCATTGTTCAGGATTCATTCCATAAACATTTTCAATCAAAAGATTTTGAAAATGTTCATGGAAAGTTCATGGAAAATGACAATATGTTACAAAAAGTTCATGAAAAATTATGATAATAGACTGGGTTTTCAACAAGGTGAAAATTTTCCACCAGCTACTCCCTGCATAGCCCTATCATCTTCCTGCTCCACCTGCCCTTTTTGCTTTCTTTTGAGCTCTTCTGCATCCTGGCTAACACTGTGCTGCAAAATTCTTAGGGCAGGAACAGTGTACTCCTGCTGATTTGAGAGCTGCCTAGCACTTGCTACTTATTTCCTGCTGGAGGATTATTCCTTTTGTGTAGTAGAAACCTTCAGCTGTCTTTTGGGAACCTCAGCTATACATGTGGAGGGAGCGAGGCTGCTCTGACACACTGTAAATACAGTGCATCAGAGCAGACTTGATTAATCGAATCTGCTGGAGCACGGTAATTACTGCACTCCAGCAGACTCTAGTGTTATGTGTATCAGCGTCCCCATGCTAAAACATGGTGGTGGGGGCACTGACAAGCTTTAGTTAGTACCCCCATTGCCATTTTTCAACACAAGGATGCTGATGCACATGATGCTCCAGGTGTTTTAATTAAAGCAGTTCTCAGAGCCTCTCTAATTAAAGCATACCCCCCCTACTCCCAGAGCACATGTATTTTCCCAAAGGTGCAAAAGAGCCTGACATTCACGGAGGTCATCTATGTCCTCTCTGGGTAAAAACAGACATTGGGTTTATCCTGGGTCTGATTGTCCAGGGCTTTGACTTGCATAAAAACATGTGTTGGACTGTCATTTATACACAAAGCTTGAATGGCAATTAACTTGCATTAGCCACAGTTGTCCTGGGGACAAAGTGTTATCTCAGTACTTCACAGGTACTTGATGTGGGACTTAAAGTGGCACTTAAAATGTAGGTCCCCATGATCCCAGGGTACAAGTCTTTGTCCCTACCGTATTTTAACCTGAGTCAGCCCTTATACTCAAGGATAGCTTTACCCTTTAGTGGGTTGCTTCTCAGCACTGAAGGGGTTTGGATGGAATACTCTACCTCTTCCTCTGCTATTTATCACTGAGTGATAGGCACATTAGCTGCCTCTTTGCTTTATGGTTTTAAGAGCTTGGCAGGAACCATAAAATGCCTCACACCTGTGACTGGCTGGGTTCACACAAGAATATGGGTTCCATTGGTTTTAAAAAACACATTTGAACACACGTTATCTGCTGTTAGGAAAGTCATCATTTGCCTGTAGCTCTTCCCCATCTTCCGCTGTACTGGTGAGAAGAGAACGCTGTGGTAAGGCGGGTGCAGAGAAAACAGTCATTTCCACTCTTTGCCACTAGATGTTGCCATAGTCCCAGTCTGTCCTCTCCACACTTTGTTTGATGTTCAAACCTGTGAAGACAATGTCAGTACTTTCTTTGGCAGGTTACCAGGGTGCCCCAGGACAGAAGGGTGAGAAAGGAGACACAGGTGCCCCAGGGCCCCCAGGTAAGTGAGCTTCTTGCAGTGGACAGATCTCTGACCTCCTGTCTGTCCTAAGCTGAACCAAGGTTACAGGAAGCAGGATCCTGCCTGATGGCTAGACGGCTGGGTTGTATGCGTGTGTGCATGTGTATTGCTGCAAAGAACAGCTTGTTTGTCAGTCTTGGAAGGACTGGTTGGGCATAGCTAATGCAAGCTGGAGGGGATGTTCATGTTCAGGAAGAAGTCACTGACACCTGCTGGCAGTAAGGGACACCATACCATGCAGCCACTGGGTCTCTTTGCCCTGCATTGTCTCACTCTGGCATCCACACTCAAAAGAAGGTATCACAGATTGCTTCTGTGCCATACATGGAAGTGGCCATACATGGTGCAAGGGCAGAGAAGAGATTCTGTCTGGCTGTGCTCCACCTTAACTTAGCAGCCAGCTGCATGTGTCTTTATCAGCCCCTTTGAATGTCCTTGGTTGACTGACTTGGGTTGGCTTAGCCAGTTAGGAGTATGAAAAACCTGTCTTCCTTTTTCCATTGCTCATACAACAGCTAGCTTCTCACTCACCTGTGCTGCAGTGGGCCCCTGGGCAGGGTCCAGCACAGTGAGGAGAGGCTCCTCATTCCCTCCTCTCCAGGTTGGGACACGGTAAAAGCATGCTACAAAATCATTCATGCACAGCCAGACTCACACCACTAGAGTGTCAGACTGCTCTTTAATCTCTGGGTCACATCTTATGGGTGATGCCAGACATTGTGTGGGCATAGAGAGCTCACAAAGGCCCTGGCTAGACAAATCTCTTCATGTACAGTAATGTAAGGCAGCAGCATCTATGGCTTTTTTCCTGAGGGAGTGTTACACAGTGGGTGATCCCAAACCATGAAAACCGAGCAACTTCTGGGCTGCCAGATTTCCCAGCCCAGCCTCTGGGCAGAGATGCCCTCCTACTTAAGAGATGATCCAGCCCTTCTTGCAGGGATTAAACCCAATGGGACTTAGCTGCACCCATATACATCCATACAGCAAGACTCACCCCAAAGGATTTGCAGAGCTGACTGCTTGGTCTCCACAGGTCCCTCATTCTTCATTGCCTAGAGATACCTGTGTGCATGTATGTGCTCCTGCATACATTGTGGCTGCAGACACAGGGAGGGGTACTAGTGCCTGCCTCTCAACCTCGTTTACTGGCAAGGTTGCAAGGTGGGCAGTGAGATGGGGAATTACAGAATGGGAAAGAAGAGTCCCATGGTAAAGGCACTGGAAAGCTAAACTGGAGTCTACCCTTACCTCTGCCACAGACTTCCATGTGTGATGGCAGGCAGATCTCTTAAAGCAGACTTTTCCTAGGCAATCATGTATTTTGCATTCAGTTTCTGGTCTCTGACTTGAGACATTGATGTCTGATTTGCAGAAGTGCTGAGCTCTCACAGCTACCATGAATGTCACTGGGAGCTGTGCTCTGAACATATCTATTACTATATAATGCTATATGCTCTGAGCAATCTAGGACCTGATTTTTCAAACTGGGTACTCAGAATTAATTAGTGGATACTTTTGACTTTAATCTCCCTGTGCTTCAGTGTGCCAGCAGGAACATGGAAAGATGCAACCACCTTGCCTCTCAGGAGTGTTCTGAAGATAAATTCATTAACAGCTGTGAAACACTGAGATAATATAGTGATAAACAGCATGCAAAAACAGGCCAGGAGCTGATTAATCATTCTGTCTTCGGACCAGGCTTTGGATGGGGGCAGAACAATACAGCATTGGGGACACATTCAACATGGAGGAATCAGCACAACATTAAATAGCAGTCTTTTCAGTGAGCATTGTCTGTGCAGTACAATGAATGAGGCAGGGATCCTGGGAAAACAATAGGATGCAACTGTGTAATTAAGGGCTGTCTCATAATGAATGCGGGGTGGGGGAGCAGTTCAAGGCTGCACAGGTAACCTGAATTCTGGCACTTCCTGAATTTTGCAACCTTAATGGTGTTCTTTTAACATAGGATTTACACGTGTGTATAGATGCACTTTTGCAGGTGTTTACATATATGGATGTGTAGCAAATCGGAGGTGTGTGATTTGCTTCCCATAATCATTTGCTGTGCAACATTGTATTCTGCAAACACAGAATTAACACAGAGCTGTTGTGCTCCGGGTTTATTTGTTGTGGTACAACATGAACTTATGGAGCAGAGCTGATTTCTCTCCCTAGTTGACTCAAGAACCACAGTTCTTCATTCTGTTAACTTTAGGGTGTGGGGTGCAAGTTGCCCCCAGCCCCAGTGAGGTGAGACAAGAATGCCGGATAGTGATGAAGCTAAGAGAAGTGTTTGAGACGCAGTGTAAAGGAGCCTCATTCAGCCTGTGTACTACCCACTCTGACAGTTTCCCCTGTTTGTTCACAGGCCAGTTCCCTTATGACCTCAGCCAATTTGGTGCCGCTTTTCGGGTAGGTACATGTTCCAGTAGCACTGAGTCCTGCTATTTCTCTGTGGTCAGTGGGATTCTTGTGTGTGGCAGCACTAGTAGCGGGCACCAACATGAAGTGGGTATGGTACTGAAAGGAGTTTGGGGTTATATGTTGCCCATCTGCAGCCATCACTGCAGACTGTGGGAGTCTTCAGTGCAGTGGCTGAAGAGCCATGTGACCATTCACACTGAAAAGCAGATTATAGCTTTCATGGCACGGGAAGCCAAACTTCTACAGTGCACAGATGTCAAATTGTCCTGCCTGAATCACATGCCCTAAGAGGAGTGGCAGTACCACATCTGGGGCTGATACGCTCAGGGTGGATCAGCTCCCTACAGCCACAAGCAGTGACAGGAAATACACAGTGCCCCAGGCCATGCATCACAGTGCAAGTCTGTCAAGCCTGTGCTTGTTGGATCCTGGTCTGTTCGGTCAAAAGTGACAGGGTTAATCTGCGAGAAGAATTCAGCATGCTGCTATACTCAGGTTTGGGTTGGATGTGATCTGTATGTCAGCTGTTTGGCATATGGACAGACTACAGTAATTATAACTGCTTTCCTTAGGGTGAAAAAGGAGAGCGAGGGGACTCCGGCTTAAAAGGCGAAAAAGGCGAGCCTGCTGGGGGAACACTATATGGACCAGGCGTTGTTGGACAGCCGGGCCCTCCTGGCCCCCAGGGCTACCCTGGTCTTCCGGTAAGATGCCCCTGATGGCAGTGGGTGTGGGGCTCATTCGTGAGCATGTGCGCCTCTTGTGCTCTGAGCACCAAGGAGGCCCTAGGATGGAGTGGGATGGGGCAGGTGGCAGGTAGCCCAGCATTATCACCACCCTAGGAAGTAGGGGGTGGGGGTGCACTGAAAGGGGAATTTCAGGAAGGTGTGGGGATGGAGGACTAAGGAGAATTTCTCAGGCAGCAATGGCCACAGGACCAGACTGGATAGTCTGAGTGAGAAGGTGCCCTGAGGTTCCCTTCTGTCAGAGAATGGTAGTGCTCTTCCCTCTCCCCAGCTGAAGTGGGAGGTAAGAAGTGGGGTCAGTGAACTTTATGCCAATCCCTTGGGGGTGCGGCATGTGCAGATGGGAGGCAGAGTGTGCTCTAGCCTGACTCTCCTGGTAGAGGGACTGGGGTGAAGGTGTGTTGGTGATTGGGGTGAGGGTGTGTGAAGGGCTAGGACAGGTGTGCTGGGTCAGGGCAGGCTGTGTGTTTAGTCTGAAGACTCTTATACACCCGTAGGGTCCCAAGGGAGACAGCATTGCTGGCCCACCTGGCCCCCCAGGACCTCAGGGACCTCCTGGCATTGGGTATGAGGGGCGACAGGGCCCTCCTGGCCCACCTGGGCCCCCTGGGCCCCCCTCCTTCCCAGGACCCCACAGACAAAGTGAGTATTTGCTGAGGATATCAGCTCACAGTTCACTTGGTGTTCCCTTTGCCTGGGATTTGTTTCCCTGCCCTCAGTTCTTGGCAGCCTGATATTCATTTCTCATGCCTCCTTTCTACTTCTCCAGCCTAATCTGGTGCTTCCTGTCCCTGTACCTCAGACACTCCCCCCTCCTCCATTCTTCCCCCTGCCAACCTATGAGCATGGCCTGAAAGGGTCCTGGTACACTGAAGCACCCTCGAGTCTTAGTCCGTTTTTTCTTCCAGCCAACGTGGTTGGCCCTCCTGGCCCGCCAGGGCCTCCAGGACCTCCAGGCACCAGTGGGACATCTGCTTCCTCTGGGGTAAGATGGGGATGTGGAGGAGGGAATGGTGTTGTGCATGCTCTGGTGCAGGGGCCTGCCTGTGCGTCTGTAATTCCCTGGGTTGTACGGTGAAGGGGTGGATGGAGGTGCAATGGGAAGCCCAAAACCAAGGCAGTGAGCTTCAGGAAAGGGTCCTAGCAGCCCTGGCCTATGGGAGGAGCAGACCTAGCCAAATGCTAGCTCCTATGTGAGTCCTTAAGAGGACTCTGGGGTCAGCAGTGAGATGGTGAGGGTTTGACACAGTGAGCTGGAGGGTAAGCTTACCAGGTCATGGAGAAGATGGGCACCTGGCATGGTATCAAGATTTATGTGCCTTTGTCCAGTGCTAGTTGGGCCTGGCATACGGCTGCATGCAGGTTGGGCAGTGTGCTCTTCTTGGGCAGGGAAAGCTTTCTCCACACTGACTGGTCTGTATTCCAATAGCTGAAGATCCTGCCATCATATCAGGCCATGCTGAGCACAGCCCATGAGGTGCCCGAGGGGTGGCTTGTCTTCATAGTGGACAGAGAAGAGCTGTACGTCCGTGTGCGAAATGGCTTCCGGAGAATCCTGGTGAGTACGGGGTGGGTCTGCTCTATCTGCGAAAACTCCCCTGACGATGGCATTTGTGGGCACACTGGAGTAGGATGGAATCAAGTTGCCTGTGCACATGGCTGGCTGGGCTCTGGCATTTATAGAGCTGTTACAGTTTGAGTTCTGCTCATATGCTGGCCACCACACCTATCCACGAGCATCCTAAGGATGCCCCAGGCATTCCCATCACTGAAGACTAATAGACCTGTACACTGGCAGCTGCCAGTGAGTTTCAGGCCTGCAAAACTCTTTGGCACAGGCTGAACTTTTGGTGCTGTGAACAGCCCTGTCAGAGGGCACAAAGCTGCTTGCCATGCATGCTACTGAGCGTCTGTGTCATGTCTTCAGGACACAGACCTAAGACTCAAGCTTTACACCCTGATCAGCTAGTACAGCCTCTGCCTTACAGCTGGGACCATACCAGCAGATCCAGGTGCAGGTTATGGCCTGATGCTTTCTTTGCTCTCCTCTCTGAGCTGGAGATGAGTTGAAATTTGTAGAGCTCTGAGTGGTGATGACTATGTCATATACTGTGGGCACCACCATCTCCCCAGATGCATCAAAAATCTTCTAGTCTCCATTGTGCTGTTGCTCCTAGGGAAGAGATCCTGCCTCAGATCCATAGCTTGACAACTCTATGCTGAGCAAGTGACAACAGCCCCTGACATTGCTTTTTGTTCATGAGCGGCTCTCATGAGGAGCCTGGCTGATGGTAGCACAACCTTGCTTCCAGAACTGTCAGTGCAAGACAAGATTGCAACTGTGGGGGCATCTTTCAGCACAGTGGCTCCCAACCTTTTTTGCTGTGACCCTAAATCTGGGTTGCGTCCCCCACCCCTGCCACCGACTCACTTATGCCCAGGGGTGCCAGCAAACCCGGGCTGGGCTGGGATCGCGGGGGGCAGCAGCAGCAAAAGCTGCGTGGATCGTGTGCCAGGAGAGCTCCGCAGGTGGGAGGGGCAGAGCGAGGAGCGGACACCCCCCTCCCCCCCGTGACCCAAGGTTGGGAGCCACTGTTCTAGCATGTGAGGGCAAGGTGGATTAGGAACAGAATTGAGGTGCCACTTGATGAAGTAGCTGGCAGGAAGGAAGCCTCCTGCTCCCGCTCCCAGGTTCTGCCATGGAATTAGTCCATGAGGTGAATCCAGTATTTAGGATATGTCTCAGCAAGGCTTTTCTGAGTCAGATCAGTTCAGGCTCCCTGCTTTCACCCTGCATGGGTTTGTTCCTTGGCCCACATGCTGCCTGCTGAGTTGGTGTTTTCAGCTTCTGCCTTGTCTGTCTTCTGGCTCAGGGAAACTTTCTCCACGCCCCCCCTGCCACACACTTCATACACATGCACTTTCACACAAGTGGCCCCATTAAGATCTCTGAGACACCTGCCATACCTGAAGTAAAGTAGTCTGGGCTTAGCAGGTGGACTTGAAGTTTAGGGGTGGGGAAATGTCTGGTTTGAGGGGAGCTGGAGCACATTACCTGCCATGGGTCTGTTCTCAGTGTTTGTGCTTTAGTGTGACTGGCCTTACTTTGTTTCAGCTTGAAGATCGCACTGTGATCTCCAGCACTGCGCTGGTAAGTGAACCCTTTCCCCTCCTCCTAGGGTACATCTCCATAGCACAGCAAAGCCTGGCCCAGGCCCTGCAGGGTTACTCAAACCCCTGGAAACAGTACAGCTGCCTTGGCATAGTGCTGCACCTGGGCAGTCGGCAACCAGCGTACATTTGCCAGCCCTGGAGTGATTATATGCAGAGCCAGCTTGGCTTTGCACCAGCCACAGAAGCCCCTAGTGGCTGTGGAGTCAGGGTCCTGGATTATGCCCCAGGTCCACAGAGTCATCTGTTAGAGGCATGGATTGCTCCCTGTGCCCAAAAAGAAAGCCCAGCTGAGTGTCTCTGTTTCTCCTGGCCCAGGACAATGAGGTATATGACAAACTGCCCAGCATCCACTTTGCACATGGCAGCTCTCCCTCTTCTGGGTCACAGCCGCGTGTACCTGTGCACCCACACCGCGATTACAACACTTACGCCACGGTGCGGCCCTGGGGAGGAGATGACATCATTGCTAACCACCACCGCCTGCCCAAGCAGCCCTCTGTCCACCAGGGAGCACAGCACCAGCAGGAGAATCTGCATGACTCCTATCCAAACCGCCGGCCAGAGAACACCCCCTCTGCCATGCACACGCACCATGACTTCCAGCCTGCTGTGAGTACCTTCTGAGCTTGGGCACCTCACAAGGTCAGATCCTAGGGTGCTCCTTGTTGCTCCCAGCACTCTTCTGCTCACGGGGGGGTCTGACTTCAGCCAAGGGTGACTGTTGCCTCCTGAGTCTGGGGGGGGCACAATTTGTGGGTAGGTCCAGGGGCAGGCCAAAAGTCCCATATCCACTCCTATACTTTTGTGCCGTGGCTTAGTGCCTCCCCCCAACTCCAACACGCCACTGTCCCAGGTGGCAAAAAAACTGCCCTGGCCATGAGTGGTGCCCAATTGAGGGCCAATCTGGGGGGGGCATGTGCCCCCCTGTGCCTCCCCTACCAGTTGCCTGTGAGTTTTCAGCACAGGCAGCAGCAAGCCACCCTGCAGAGGACCTTTCTGAGCCCTGTTCCCAAGAAATGTCCTGACCCTGCATCAGCAGTGGCCAGAAGGGTAATACTCTGAGCATTAGAGGCAGGACTGAAGGCTTAATACACTCAGCCATCTGCCAGCCTGTTACTGCGTCACACAAGCAGTTCTAGGGTGAAATCACTGGCCACAAACTGTCAGAGATCTAGGTTGGGTTATAAAGAAATGATAGGGCAGGAACTGGACCCCCAGGGTATAAAACCCTGACCTTGCAGCCCAGAAGCTAAGGAGCTGAGGGCACTGGCTAAAGTTAGCCTGGATCTTACACCACATCCCAGTATGAATCCCAATGTGCACCAGCCTGTGCATCTTACCCCACATCCCAATGTGCACCTCCTCTCCCAGGCCTGCTAACACCAGGCTTGGTACATGGACTTGTGGTCCCTGCCAGCTTGTGCAGTCCGTGAGGCAGGCAGCCAGGATGGATCTCCTACAGGCTCCCGTCCAAAGCAGCGTGTGAAACCCCCCGTTCTGTGGGGTGGCTGTAGTGGGCTGCTAGTCGGAGCCTGAGCAGTGGGAGGTGGTGGGAATGATGGGGGTGGGCATCCGGGACATTGTTGTCTGTGACTTAAGCCAGGTATTCCTACCTTCTACTGACAGCTGCTGGTACTGGGTGGGTCCTTCGTTCCCACAGGGTGCTGCCACTGGCTTCACAGTAAATTACTGCTGTATTTGGAGCTTGCACTTGGGTCCCGCTGGCACACATTACTTGAAGAGGCAGAGAGAGTGCTCTCATAAAGGAGCAGGGGACTAAGTGTCTGCTTCTGCTGTGTCTCTGTGGCATGGGGGCTGTGGTCTCCAGCTGGAGTGTGTTAGCCAGCACCTATAGGGCCCCTTCATCTGCGTTGTTCTTCCAGCTCCACCTCGTGGCTCTGAACACCCCCCTGAGTGGCAGCATGCGCGGCATCCGCGGAGCTGACTTCCAGTGCTTCCAGCAGGCCAGGGAGGTCGGACTGACAGGTACCTTCCGAGCCTTCCTCTCCTCCCGGCTGCAGGACCTGTACAGCATCGTGCGCAGGGCTGACCGGAGCTCGGTGCCCATTGTCAACCTCAGGGTAGGCATGCAGCTCAGCCTTTGTGGAGGGAGGGCAGCCTTCAGGCCCCTGTATCTCAGTTTGCTAACGCTAGTGGAAAAAACACCAGGAGCAGGTGCCTGAGGAATGAGCTGCAGGGGCTCCCAGGCTGAGCATGCTGGCAGGCAGCATGCTGCTCTAGGGCCAGTCAGCAGTCCTGCCAAAATGGGAGCAGTTTTGCCAAGTCAGTGTGTACCTGTTCGGACACTGCCTGGGAGCCCAGCTCCGTTTCATCTGGGACTGAGGGTTTGAATGTGGGCCTTTTTTAAGCAGAAGGCTCGTGTGTTGGTGAGGGATGGGCACAGACATGTGATAACTCTTGCCCCTTATGACTACAGCAACTGGCCGCTGCCATCATTGGGCAATTCCCTTCACTTAGCTGGGATACTTTGGGCAGTAGGGTCTGATTAGGCCAGACACTTGGCATCTCCTGCACAGTGCTAAGTGTCTATGTAGGTGCATGGGAATGAGGATGCTCAGAACTACATAGGCAGTACTATATTTGGCACTGCTCAAGACTGAGTGCACAAGCTGATGGGAAGGGCAGTCATTCTTTTTTGGGTGGTATACAGTAATGTAGGGAGGCCATACGTATTCTGGATCAGCTGTTTGCCTTCAGGGACAGCTATTAAAGAGCAGCTTGTGCTTGTACCCTTTCTGGTTCTAGACTAACGTCCCCATGGGTACAACCCTTGGCGTGATCAGTGCCAACCCTGAAGTGGACAAGCAGTAAGTGCATGGACAGATAGATGGAAAAGCAAAGCCCTTGCTGCAGTGGGTATGGGCTGGGCCACAGAGATGTAATCATACCTCAACTTTTTTATTGTTGCACTGCTGATGACTGGCTCTTCTCTCCCCCAGGATGACGTGCTGTTCAATAACTGGGAGTCCCTGTTTTCAGGCACGGAGGCGCAGCTCCGAGGTGGTGCTCACATCCTCTCCTTTAATGGAAAGGATATCCTGAGAGACTCCACTTGGTAAGTAAAACAGCGCTGTCTTTGGGCCTGTAGCTCTGGGCAGATATGTATAGTGTAGCTGGCGGTGGGGAAGGGGGGCCACCACGCTCTGGACACCTGCGGCTGCAGGTGGCCTGGACATGTCAAGAGCGCCAAGTGGGTGAAATGGCCTCACAACACACCGCAAGATGCCAGCCTCACCCATGCCCTGTGTGGATACAGCAGCATGGCACTTCACTGTGTTTCAGGCCTCAGAAGAGCGTGTGGCATGGTTCTGACTCCAAGGGGCGTCGCCTGACCGAGAACTATTGTGAGACGTGGAGGACTGACAGCAGCGTGGTGACAGGGCAGGCCTCCTCTCTGAGTTCAGGCAAGCTTCTGGAGCAGAAGGCAAGCAGCTGTCAGAATGCCTTCGTCGTCCTGTGCATTGAGAACAGCTTCATGACCTCTTCCAAAAAATAACTCTGGGCACAAAATGCTGGGAGGAGGGGACCTGAACACATCTGTCAAGAGCTGGAGGGGCAGCCAGCTCCCCTGCACAGCTTCTGCCTTCATGCATCGATTCCCAGATATAAAACCAAAGAGTGTTGTGATAGTTTTAAATGCCAACCCGGCACTCACTGTGGTGTCTCTTCTCAGCAGCCGCACTCTGACACAGGGCTTGTGCACTGCGGGCTGATATGGTTGCCAGAGGAGTGGCCTGGTAGGCTTGCTGGACATGGCAAACTCCTCACATTTGTCGATGTGCCATGTTCTTGTCTCTTCTTCTCTCTCTTAATCCCCCTAATATTTAACCACTTGAGTTATATTCTTGCATAAACTCCCCCTTGTTTCCCTATTTGTTACCTTGCTTAGGATGCTCTTTACAGGGAGGGGCCCGGTGTTGCCCACAGGAGTGCATACCAACAATGCCCTTCATTGAGTTTTTGGAAATCAGCAAGATGTTCTTCATTCTAATAAGAGGCCTGATTGGAAAGTGGCTGCTCAGCCACTCCTCACACTGCAGCTCCCCACTTTGTGGGGCTCTCTGGCCTTGGTCTCTCTTGTTAGGAGCTGAAGCAACAAGCAGAGCACCTTGGTAATGAGGCTGTGCTGGACTGGTTCATGGTGACCCTTGGGCCTTGGTGGTGTTGGCAGCACATCCTGGTGGAGGCAGTTTTGTGAACAGAGCAGCTCTTAGCATGTGCAGAAGGTCCCATGAAACCAAATATCCAAAGTGTATGTGTCTGTGTGTCCCAGGAAACCACCAGGACCAGGCAGGCCCCCCATGCGAGAGCTTCCGTCTGCTTGAGTTGGACCTGCAGGTTAGCTTTCTCCTCAACTTTGCCTAAAGAAGCCAACTGCCTCACCTGTTGCTTATTCCCCACTTCCTTGGCCCAGCTTTAGGTATGAATAACCAGTTCCTGGCTGGGCATGCCCAAGTTCCTCTCCACTTGCATGGGGGTTGCCAACTTCCTGGATTCTGCTGGGTCCACTTAGTTTGTAAGCCTTTCTGCCCCTGCTGTGAGTTAAGATGCTCCTCTTCCATGGCATTTCTAAGCTGTCAGGGGTGCCCTGTCACTGACTTAACCCACGGCCTTTCTTTCCAAGGCAGAATAATTTCATTGTGAAGATAGGCAGGAGCCTTTGTTCCCTCCCCGGTGTAGGAGGATGCCCAGACATTAGGGCCTGTTGGGCAGACCTGGCCTTTCTGAAATTGCATCAGCCAAGGTCCTGGCCTAATGCTTTTGCTGCTCATTCCTGTTCACAGTCTCAGCCCTGAAGCCCCTGCTCCTTTGACTCATTTCATTCTGACCCAAACCATTTCAGAAGTACTTTTGCTTGTGTTCTCGGGTCCTGGAGCCTGGCTGTGCATGCTGGTGCCCTAACAGCTTGCCACGGGTCGTGATGGTAAAAGTTCTCGCCATGAGGTGAGGGCACATCAGCAGTAGGTACAGAGCCACACACCATTCCCAGCACTTTGGGTCTTGGTGCATTGCTGTTACTAGACTCTGGGCTGCTAGGATTCTTGAGGGGAGTTTTACGGCATGTGTCCAGTTTCCCATGGCTAGCTGGACAGCAGAGTGAGGGAGGATCTGTTTTTTACTTTTCCAGAGCAGTTGCCTCCTGGTCTTGGGCCCCTCTTATTCCAGCCCTCCTAGACCTAAATCAGCTGTTGCTGATTGGAAGGAGTGGATGTCTTCTTTTCATGCTTTCCTTTCTCCATCCATTCCATCCCCTTGTTCCACAAGGGGGAGGTTTCCAAGTCTATCAGCATCCAGACAAAATCTGCTCTCTGGTGGTTTGTCCTATAGCTAGGGGCTCTGGTTCCCTTCCCCTAGCCCCTACCTACTGTCCTGAGCACAGCTGTCTTGGTAGTTGAAGACGCATGGTCTCTAGGGCAGGTGCTGCTCCCTATCCCATCTGAGCTCTAATTCCAGCATCCAGAATCCAAGTGTACTGGAGCTGGTGCTACATGCCTTGCTTGCCCTATTGCAGGGCCTGATTTTGTTGCTCAAGAGGCACACAGCTATTTGCTGTGTCTACACAGGCAGGATGCACGGCTCTGTTCTTCTAATGCTAGTGTAAGAATTGCTCCCAAAAAGCCTACACATCATGGCTTCCAGTCAGATACCTGCTAAGCCAGGCTCTGCCTGTGTTGTCAGTGCTCTGGTAGGGACAGGCCACATCCTGGGTAGTCTGTGTCTTTGTCATGAGGGGATAATTAAGAGCAATGGGAGATTTCATACCAGCGCAGGAACAGGCTACTCCCAAACCTGCATATAGTTTCCTCATCTGATTCCTTAGCGTTGGGCTGGAGAGGCCAATTTTGGTAAGTTTAAGCGATCAGATTAACAAATAACTTGTAAGGTACTTAGGAACAGAAAAGGACAAGAGAATATAATGGGTTATGACCTGTATGGGGGATTTGGGTAGAGAACACATCCTGATTTCCATTCAGCACAGGGCACTGAATCCCACAGTTAAGAGAGGCGTGTGTGTGTGTGTGTGTGTGTGTGAGAGAGAGAGAGAGAGAGAGAGATCAACTGACTGTATTGGCCACTGTCTGGGCATCCTGTGTTAGCATCAGAGCTGGGAAAATGCTCCCCTTCAAAGCCAGAAACCTTGAACACACTTTCATGTTACATATGTACCGTACTTGTTGAGCACTAATGTCTAAAAGATTGTTTAAATCAGTTTTGAAAATCTGAGGTGCTAAATTTTTAACTAGCTTTTTATTATTGTATTGAAATTATTACCATAAAAGCTGTGCAAGTCACACAATTTCTATTTCTCATTGTCTACTGTATTTTATGTAATTAATGCAATTTAAAGCCTGTGGATCTTTATATTTTTTTGTCAGTTGTGTTCTATAAACCATTTTCTAAAGGCACTGAATAAAGGAAAGTATCCTCTTTTACTCTGTGTGCACTGAAATGGCTGTTGGTACCACACCCTGTCTCTCCTAGCTGTGGATGGACCCTGGGTGGGGTGATACCTCCCCTCTGCTAAGGACAGAGATGGGAGTAGGCCCAGGGCTGATAGAGTTCCCCTTGCTACAGTGGGGTCCTGGCATCTCAGGATCTCCCGTCTGGATTCAGAGCTGAGGCCTAGGGGGTCTTCAAGTCACTTTATGCAATTTGACTGCAAGGGGTCTCCTGCGTGGGGCCTGAATTAGGGCTTGGGGAAGGGGGCATGGGAAGTCAACTAAGAGACTCTAGTGTCTTTGTGACATAAAGAGCTGTACCACACTCAGGGTGGCACTGCCTCAGTCTTACCTAAAGAGACAGACCAGGAAAGAAAACCTATGAGCTCCTGGACCAGAACCTAGTGGCTTAGGCACCAGATCCCTCTGTTGCTCTCCCTGCTGCCCTTACATGCCTTCATATTTGCTTACCTTCCCTACAGAGGGGCTGGGCATCTGCAGCAAGGTAAGGATGGAGGGAAAATCAGAGATCTACAGCCCACAGCAGGAGGCCAGGTCACAAGCTCTGACCCAGAGAAAAAGGTTGCCAACCCCTGCGCAAAGGGATTAATTACAGCAGCTACTCACCACACACAGGTGGAAAGGATCGTGTCTGCTAGACAATCCCATACCTGGCCAGGGCCAACCTGTGATCACGGCCTTGTGAGCCCCTCATGCTGACCAGATTCAACAAGCAGCACCAGGCTCTTGCACTCATGCCACAGAGCAGCCAGCAAAGGGAGGGGCTGGGTCAGTGCTGCCTTTCCAGCAACAGACACCAGCCCTCAGCACTCATGTGCACTCCCACCACCAGCTACCTACAAAAACAGCCAGGCCTGCAAGGGCAACTTGTCACTTTACTGCAATCCTCACCCCAGGTGATATGTGGCTATAGGCCCCTCTTGCCTTGTAGCGCTTGGATGAGGCTAAGGCAGCCCAAGGGATTTATACATGTTGAAGGAAAAGCAAAAAAAGAAGTATTTCTAGCACTTGTGGTGCTGGGGAGAGGACCTTGCAAGCATGACTGCTTAAGGCTTATAATAAATACCTGGCTGAAATTGAAATAATCATCTGGGGGTGTGGGGCTGGTCACACTGAAAGAGCAGCGTGTGACAGGGAGGGGAAGACACTGCGTGTGTGTCTGTCTGTCTACTGGTGCAAAAATCACCAGGAAAGCTCCCTCTACCCAGCAGGCAGCTGCCTAAACCAGCTCTGAGCTAGGACCTGGCAGCCCAGCTGGTTTGGTTAGAAACAGCTCCGTTACCAACAGCTGTTTTTAAACCTTCACTCTGTATAGCAGTGTCAGCCAGCACTGAGGTGTGAAGCGAGTGCAGGCATCCCTGGAGACACAGCCCCTGGCAATCAGGCTGTGCGCTTTGTGCAGGTGCAGCCTATGCACGGCATTCACTCTCACCCAGGCCTCTCTGGTCCTCATCTTCCCTGCTGGGTGCTGATGTTCAGAGGGAGGCAAAAATATCTTGGTGGGGCGCACATGGTTCCCTGGGGCAACAGTGAGGGCAGGGCACATACAGACAGGCCCCTTCCCCTTTTGTTCACTCACAGCTTCTCTCAGGCTTCCACACTGCTCAGCTCTGAGGTCTTCTCCTTCACTGGCACCTCATCCAGAGGCTTGCATAGCTCCTTGGCCAATGCTGGCTCCTGGGGCTTCTTGCGTCTTCTGTGCTGGATGCTCACATATACTGCCGCTGTGAGGTACAGCACTGCCAGCAGCGTGAAGTAGGAGAAGTACACGTAGAACTGAGGGACAGGAAGAGAGAGCAGAGGGGATGGGATGTAGCACAAGAGCCCGGGCTCAAAGGCACAGGTTGGCCACAAATGCCCTCCCCTGCCCTTGCTTGCTTTGCTACAGGGTGCCCTGGCTGAACTCTGCCCCTACTTCCCCTCCCTGCAATCTGTCCCAGAAGCAAAGCCTCAAATATGGCTGACAGGGCCTAGCACACACTCTGCCCAAGCACCCCTGTGCAAAGAGGCCAAGCACAGGCAAATGTTGGCTCTGGAAGCAAATGGGCAAGGGAAGAGATAGGATGCTGCTTATGAGAGTTGCCACAGCAGTGGGGAGGAACAGGCAGAAGCCAAGCCTGGGACCCAAGGGTTTCAGCTATTTCACCTGGCCCACAGCTACACGCTTCCATTCAGGTGGTGGCTGTATGACTACAAGCAATGGCCACAGGGGAAGCAGGATAACCAGCCTGGCCTCAGCTCTCCATAAGCAAAGCTCAGGAGTAAACAGGCTGGGCAATGCAGGACAGCCTCCCCTCCCCTCAAGTCCCATGCTCCGACTGACCTGCTTTCCTTTCTCCTGCCCAGCTACAAAGCAGCCTGCCCCAGGGTTCAAGGCTTGGCTGTTCCATCTAGCTCAAGTACGCCCACCTAGCAGCCATGAGCTTGTGCTTCCCTACCCAGCTCCTACAGACAATGCCCCTCTGACCCTGTGACCTTACCTGAGGATGCACGGACAGGCCCAGGCCTCTCTTATCTGCTATGATAATGGTTATAATGGTCTTCAGAATGGTGGCAAAGAAAGTGTTGATGCCAAACACAAGGGCACAGAGCTCCTTGGAGAGGGAGGTGGCAATCTGGAATCTTGTATGAGAGAGATGGGGGCATGGGGGGAGGCAGAACATTAATTCAGCTGATTCAGGCAAAAGTATTCTCATAAAAATACTCCCCAACTTTCAGCCTAGCCAAGCTGAGGCTGCATGGCCTAGTCAAGCACACTGGAATATCCCATTTTCTGTTCTGAGTACTGAGCCCTTCTGATTTGCTGGAGGGCTAGGCTCACACCTCTCTGACTGCATAAGTGGAAACTGTCCCTCCTCGTGTGTAAAGGGACTGATGCTCACCCCCTGTATCAGCCAGCCTTCCTGGCACTGATGCTGACATGTAACATGTGATGCTAGCAGCACCCCCTTAAATATAGAGCGCTCTGTTGGAAAACCTGGTCTGTACTTGCTGTTTCAGCCCTGCCTTTTCACAGAAGGCCAAGTCCCTAAGTACAGCTCCAGTGCTCTCTCTCTGTACTCCAAGACTGCCCTTCAGGCAGCATTTAGGATGCTTACATGCTAACCAAAACCAGTTGCAGCCAGGATAATGCAACTGTGCCCATGTTACCAGTCAGGGAGCCAGCCTACAATGGCCAGAGCAGGAATCTCCAAGCAGGAGGTACTCACATTGCTAAGGGAACCAGGAACTGATAGGAGCCCCTGAACAGCACATATGCCACGTAGCACAGCCAGATGTTACTGGTGGAGGTCATCAGCAGGAGAAGCCCTGCCTGGACTGCTGTCACAGTACCAATCACCAGCTCTGACCACAGCTTCCAGCGGATCTTCACAAAGCCGGCAGCAAAGGATGCAATGGCACCTAGGAAGACAAAGCAGGGTAATGCTGCACTGCCCACAGTGGCACCTGTACTGCTGAGTGTCTTGCCTGGCTACCCTTTGCCCTGGGGTGTTTCAAAGGATAATCATGCTGGAGTCACTAGCAGAGAGCCAGAGATAACACAACCTGGCCCAAACAGCAGCCGAAATGCACCACTGTGCACTAGTAATAACCTGCTTCCCCTGCAGCATGAGCAGCTCTCTGCCCTTAAAAGCACAGTGTCAAGGTACATTTGTAATGGGTCTCACCTAGCAACCCTGCCCTATTCAGGGATTACATGGCAGGGCCACCAAGCTCTGCCTTTAAAATGTAACTGTGTTTAGCTGGCAGCTGCAGGCAGCAGCCTTCAACAGTGGAGGCAAGACAGATCATAGAATCAATGAGTCGGAAGGGACCTGGACAGATCATCTAGTCTGACCCCCTGCCATGGGCAGGAAGGAGCACTGGGGGTGGCAGGGGTTATAAGACCCCAGCCAGGTGCCTATCCAGTCTCCTTCTGAAGCTCTCCAGGGAAGGTGAGAGCACCACCTCTCTGGGAAGCCTATTCCAGGCTCTGGCCACCCTTACAGTGAAGTAGTTCTTCCTAGGTGATATCTAACCTAAACCTATCCTCCCTCAGCTTGTGGCCATTGTTCTGGTGACCCCAAGGGGGGCCCTGGTGAACAGACTTTCCCCGAGTCCCTGCTGGTGGCCCCTTATAAGGTTGTAGGCAGCCACAAGATCCCCCCTCAGTCTCCTCTTGCGGAGACTGAAGAGATTCAGGTCCCTCAGCCTCTTCTCACAGGGCTGGCCACAGAGGCCCTCAACCATATGAGTGGCCTCCTCTGGACCCTCTCCAGGTTCTCCAGATGCCGAGCTGCTTGCTGACTCTCTTGCAGCCACTTTCAGGGCAAAAGCCTGCTGAGTGCAGCCTGGCAGCATGATTACCAAGAGTCAAGAGCCACAAAGACTATGAAGCCAGCAGCTTTTCCCTCAAAGACTCCCTGGATAGAGGTGTAGTGGCCGAGGACTCTTCCTCAGATAAGTGCTTCTTCTTGCCTGCCACTGTGCCTGGCTCAGGTCAGCTACACCTCAGCTCTCCACAAAATGATCCTCAAACCCTGGCAACAGATGGGGTTGAGTTACTAACTGTGGTGCATGGCAGCATGGCCCCGAGCTACTGGGCATGTCCAGTCTGGCCAAGTGCAAGGAGCTACAGATCTCTCAAACTGCTCAATGAATGGAACAAGGAGTTTAGTGCTCCTGCAAATGGGGGCTAACAGATTTGACCTGGGTGCAGGCTGTGGGAGTTGCCACACTGCTGGGATCTTTCAGCTTAGTGCAGGATAGTGGCACTTGTTTCACTACAGGGGAGGATTTCAAAGCCACCTACTTAACTTGGTGCAAAGCCTTTGTATGACAATGAAGAGCCACGGTCTGACAGGTGCCCATGACTACAACTATATGACTAGGACAGAAACAGGTTTAAAACGAGGCTCATTTCAGCTTTGCTTGAATCAACTGAGAAAGGACAAGGGGAGGGTGAACTGTGCCATTCTTAAACCACTCTTCTCCCAGGGGGAGGCCCTCACTCTGCCACTGCTCCTAGGGCCTCACCTTTGCCATTCAGATCTGAGACCTGCCGGAGGTGGGTCTGCTGCAGTGCTGAGTTGTGAGCCTTGGTGCAATGGCTTCTGTCCAGCTGGGAACTAATCTGGGCTTCTGGGCTTTGTCAGAGCACGGGGAAGCTGCTGTAACACATTCCTGAGGGATTAGAGCCCAGGGCAGGACTGGCCACTTGGGGATGCGCTTCCCAACGCCCTCCCCGCAGGCCCCTCTAAAGACAACTCTTCTGCAGATGGACTGCACTTCAGGTAGCTCAGATGGAGACAACCTGCTGTTGCTTGGAGCAGAAGGACAACAGAAAAGCCTGGAAGCCAAAAGGTGCACGTACCAAGTAATGTTGAGGCAGCATCCACCCCGCCATTGTAGACTTTCCGGTTATCTTTGGCTGGATAAACAACATCCCACAAAATCTGCACATAATACAGCATCAGGTAGTAGCCGGCAGAGTTGAATATCCACCAGAATGACCAAAGCCGCAGCTGGGGCTGCTGGACAATTGTCCCCAGCTCCCGCAGCATGCGGCAGAGGGCGGCATCACGCCAGTAGGAAGGCAGGCATGTGGTGTGCTTGTAGTTATCTGGGCTCATCTTGTCCAGCTCTGAAGGGGAAGTGCCATTACACACTGGCTCAGCCCTGTTGAAGAAGAGACTCCGCCTAGGCCGCTCCAGGAACAGTGTTATGAAGAACCCAAAGACCGTGAAGCCCAGGGAGATATAGTTCAGTGTCATGAAGGGTACCCCACCAACTGTGACACAGAGCTGCCCCAGCACTGAGCTGGTGAAGACGCCCATCAACACAGCAGACCTGGAGTAGCTAGCCATACGCTGATAGAGTGACGGGGTGACCAGAGAGAAAATGTAAGAAGAATAGGCCACACGGGCTGCCATGGTGATGCTATAGAATAACTCCATGAACTGCATAGCGATGATGCTGGTGCCGAAGATCAGGATCAGCCAAATGGAGATGTAGCTCAGGCTCTGGAGCATCAGCACCGGCTTGTAGCGCAGGTAGTCCGTCAGCAGAAAGATGGGCACCAGCACCACCATGTAGGAGTACGACAGGACTGGAGTGATCTCATTAGTCACCTGCAAGGCAACCAAGTCAGCAAGAGAGCAGCCACCATGCTACAGAGGCACAGGGGAGGAGAGCACTGTGCTTATTGCTGTGAGCACAGAGGTGCTGGCATTTGGGGGCAAGCTCTGGAGGTGGCACTCCTCCTTTAGGTTGCTGAGCCATGGGCAGAGGCCAGGCTGGTGGGAAGTGTTCAACTACCTTACCTTCAGCATCCCTAGTCCTTGGATGGGTTCATCCTGCACCCTCCTGAGTACTGCTCTCAACTGAAGTGCTCCTGCTGCTACACCTAGAACCCAGGATGCTTCTTACCATGCATTCCAGGACCAAAACATAGCAATGGCTTCTGAATAAAGAGCACCACACCACACCATGCACAATGGTGCTATGCAGCCCAGCCAAAGGCTTAGAGCATGAGCTCTGGGCTGTCTACAGAGCACAGATCATATGGGATCAAGGCAGCAGCAACTGTTGACTGATACAGGAGCTTGGCAGTCTGGGAATAAGTATTAATTACCTGCCCAAATGGTTGCCAGGGTGCTACTGTACTTGAAATCCAAGGCATCAACAGACAGAACACACCTTGTAGGCATGAAAATGAAGACTGATGTGGTGCTGACTACAAAGACAGCCTGAGAACACCAGTCAGCCCTGGGCCAGTCCCTGGGGACACAAATACTTCACAGCCCAGCTCACACACCACAACCCCCAGCCTGCCCACCTCCTTCAGACTCTGGCAGCAGGAAGACAACAGGAGGAACAGCAAGACAGTACTCCCCATGAGGCAGGGCAACACAGTGGCTCTGGGGCAGTGATGGGATAACTCAGCTCATGCCAAAAGCTTTGGGGAGCCCCTTACCTTCTGCACTGCCTGCCTGTCTCTATAGTAGGCCATTAGCACACCTCCCTCTCTGCCTACCACCACCAGATCAAACCTCTGCCTCCCAGCACTGCCATCATCCTTGACAGCAATGGCCCCACAGAAGGTACCAGACTCCCTCTCTGCATGGGGATGTGAGCAAAAGTCGTGGCCCTCCAGCCAGGCTCCCGCCACTCTGCCCCATTTTGCTTGGGCCTTCCTGACTGCCACGTTCCCTGCTCATCAGGTTCAGGTTGCTCCTATTCCTCCTGGGCCCCAAAGAACCCTGCTCTCCACAAATATCCTTGAACCAATGTGCCTCAATCACTCTCCCCCTGCTTGCTGCCCCCTTCCAAGGCCCCGTGCCACACTCTGTGTGGGATGCGAGCTTGTGCTACTGCAGACCATGCTACAGCACAAGTGTCCCAGTATCTGTTTGCGCCTACCCATGTATGTGTCTGTACAGGCCTGGGGAGAAGAACTCAAGGCCTCAGACGTTTGAGTAGTCCAGTAAGAAGGGAAAAGATATATATAACCATGGCCTCTGGGACCTCAGCAGAGCAGCACACAAGTCATAACTGCCTAATGATCATGAATGAGCCTTTTTAATAAAATCCCTTATCCTGGAGGAATTCAATAGCCGTCTTGGTGCTTGGCACAGGACTCAACTAAGCTCCAGGCAACCGCTTTTGCTTAGGACTCTGTGTTCCCAAGCCCCGGAAGTCAGGCAGTCCCAGGCTCAGCTCTGCCCTAGCACAGCAAGTAGCAAAGACCCGTTCACATAGCTGAGACATGAAGTGTAATCAACTTAACCTCCACAGTGTAAAACCCACGCTCCTTTTTATAGCAGTGGACACAGCCAATAGTCAGAGCACTGTTCTGCCTCCCTTCCAGGGGGACAGATTGCCTGTCTTGCAGCAAGTTACACACACCACAGCAGTGACAAGACATTGTATTCCTGCTAGGCAAGCCCCTGTAGGCCCTGCAGTCTGGACAAACACCACTGTCTCTCTGAAGCATTGAGTGAGGGCAAGAGTCTTGGAAAAGTACAGCTGGGACATACTTAAATCAAAACACTTAAGAACATCAGAACTGCTATTTGCAAACCATAGGTCTATCCTGTCCCAGGGAATGAATCATCAGGAGGAAGAGGACAAAAAAAGTCCCAGATTTAAGCTGTGCATCAGAGACTATCAGGGGTCAAGCTAACTGTCTGCAGACACTCCACCTGTGAGACTGCATAAAAGAATTCCTGTCGAGAGAAACTGAGGTCAACTGATGCGACTGGACTTACTGACTTCCTGCAAAGAACACATCCAGAGCGTACCAGAGTGCATTAACTAGCACTGTTGGTAGCTGGCTGAGCAGCTGCCCATCAGTTAAACATGTAGATAGGACTGCAGTGACTCCTTGGCCCTGGCTCCATTATTTGCTGGTTCCAAAACACCTTGTGTCACCCGTCCCAGAGTGGATGTTGAAAGGGAGAGTGAATAGGGCTTTTTCCACTGTTCCCCTGCCACTTCCAGCTTCCAGCATTTATGGTCTAGGAATTTCTGATTCAGACACTGTGCCCCAACTCCCATGCTCAATAGCTACTGATGCACTTTTCCTCCAGGAATCTGTCCAATCCCTTGTTGTTTGGACAGATAGGTTTTGCATTTCAAAACATGCATTTTGAAAATAAACATTTAATGGAAAAGGTTAACCCAAAAATCAGTTATTGTTGTTTTGTGCTGCAATGTTTTGTTTGACCCTCAAAACATTTTTTTTTCTTTTTCTTCTTTTGTTTCACCAAAAGCCAAGTCTTGTTTGCTCTGGGCTAACTTGATGCCCCTGCTGTTTCAGCCACTCCTGTGGATCTCTGTACCTCCCATTTGTGGGCCGTAGGCTGTATAGCCAAGGGGAGGCCACATGCTCCGTTGGTTTGGTTTCTGATGGGGGCAGCCCCTCTGCCTAAGCTCATTCCCTTGCATAGAGGTAAGCGATGGTTATTGGATATTTGCCAGGGGGGACCATGGATGCAGCAAAGCCCAAAACAGCTTTCTCTGGTCAGCACAGTTTAGCTTCACAGAAGGAGCTTGGAGCAAAATGAAAAGCATGCTTCAAGCCAGCAGAGAGACAGCAAAAGGCAGGGGGACCCTTTCCTTCCCAGCTCTGCTAACACCCAAACAGGAACAGCAAATCCTCATGCACAGGAGGTAGTCGAGCTTTGTGGCCAGTGTGGACAAGGTGAGCCACAACCCTCCTTGGGGGCCGCTCCACCCCCTTCCCCAACTCCCAGGTGTACCTGACAGTGTGTGCCCCAAGGTGCCAGAATGGATGTGCCTGGGGTCATGTGCCATGTAGCAGCTTCCCGTGCCACACACCAACCTGCTCTGTGGAATCCATGCTCCATCTCAGGCCTTGAGTACCCCAGTGACCCCAGCAATGGGCACACACAGCACCTAGCACAACAGGGCCTGGCTCCTTCAGGGGCCTTGACCAGTGCACCTGCACACCAGGTGACAAAAGTCTTCTGTCTTTGCTGCTCAAATGGCAACTCACAACGTTTGTGCCAGAGCCAGTTACACAGCTTGATTCTGGTACAGTGGAAGGTGAAGCATGTTTGTAGTGCAAGTAGTCATGCTGTAGTGCACTTCCTGTTAGGGGTTGGGGCCTGGGTTTTTTGCAGAGACAGAAAAACCGCAGCCCCTGGGTCCGACTACACAAGCACATGCAGTTTGTTTCCATGCAGACAGTGCATTCCCTGCTACGCGTATCCAGGCTTACCCCTGCAAGGCACTATGGCTGCTGCTACCCACAGCTGCACTGTGGGTTACTCTGCCAGATATGCCTCATAAGAGGCAACAAGTGCCTCCCCAACGTGGCCCAGAGCTATTTAAGAACACTCTAAATGCCGCACACGGGCACCAGCAGCTACAGCACAGGCATCTGAGGACAAAACCTCTCCTGGGCAGAGCTCCCAGCTATGGTGCCCTGCAGAGCTCATCTCTACTCCCCAAGCAATGGAGAATGCAGGGCAGGAAGCACAAGTGGGTAAGAAGCAAAAGGAAGCAGCACTGAGTCCCTTCCCTCTGCCCCTCAGCAAGGCAGCATGATCTGGCTTTGCTTGGCCATGTTTACTTAGGAATGGATCAGCCAGCCGGTACTTAGATCCGCTGTGCAGCTGGTGTCTGAGAAACGTGCAGTGTCTTTCTGGCACACTCCAACCTAGGCTGGGTCCCACTCCAATTGAGGTGCTCTGCCTAAGTCTGTCAGAGCAACCATTCTAGGCTTGCCGCCCTGAGGCTGGCAACATATCCCCCTAGCCTCCCGCTTTTACTCCAATGGCTCCTTCTCTGCTGTGATCTGATCCCACAGAGCAGGTAGGGCTGTAGCTCTGACTAAAATGAGAAGCATCATGGCCTACCTCTGGCTGGAATGAGGTCTGGAGAAATCATTCCATCTCCTGAGCACAGAAGGGGTTAACTAAAACTTCTGGCTTTAACAAAAGTCCTTCATAAAAAGAGATTAGCTATTTTGGGGGGAGGTTGCTCTGCATGAACTTTCTCTGCTCCCCCTCCCCCAAAGCATAAAGCAAACTGCTGACACAAGATACTGCAGCTGGGAGCTCTGAACTTTGATTTCTTGGGAAGTGGGGCAGAGAGGAGGCAGAACTGCCTATGCGTTACATGACTACTGCAGCCGACCTCAGGCTGGGTGCATCACTGAACAAATACAGCAAGGAGCATTAAAGAAGTGATCCCATGTGCCACCCCTCTGCTGCCTTGTACATCAGCACCTTCCGAGTCCTGCACAACCAGAACTCACTGGTTCTGGGCATCTCCTTGGGAAAGGTGATCAAGAGAAGCACAAACTGCTCAATAGTGAACTGAGTTGGGTTAGGTTTAAACAGAAACCCTTACGGGAACACAGGGAAGAGTTCACTTATGTCTCTATGAATCTTCACTCCAAAGAATGAGGTGAGCCTGCTGGTGCTGGTCAGCGCCTTCCAAACCAAAGATAGCAGTTAAAATCTGGCCTTTTGACACAGAAAGAAGTTTATGCAAGAACAGTTTGACTTTTATTCAGTTTTCTGAGGATGCCCCCCCCCAAATACGTGACCAGCTTTGATCACAAGGGCAAGGCGGTTCGGTAGTCCCCCAGACATGGGAATTGATGTGGCCAACTGTAATGACTACTGTAGTCTCACAAAAGGCAGTTTTTAATTTTATTTTTTTAGTTTTTAATTTGATGTTTTTATTGCATCAATAAAGATGAATTTTCCCCCACAGGAATGACTCAATATATTTCTAAACCCCAAAGAAAGAGAAGTGCTGCTAAACTAGGTACGACTTCTGCCCATTCTGTTTTGCAGTTAGCTCCACTAACTGTACTGGAAATCCTCCAAGCTAAACCCCTTGATACGTGTGGAGGGGAAGGCAGGCTGGTGAGAGGCACTGCCAGCTGTAGAACCTCAGGACCTGCTGCCCTGCTGAGATAAGCCAAGGCACCTTCAAGCCTCTCCCTGATGGCCCCTTTGCAGGCCTTAGGGCATGTGGAGTGGAGACAAAACCCTGACAGGAAGGCTAAGATGAAAGAGAAAGCACAGAGCCCATTGGCAGAAGAGGAAGAAGGAAACTACTGTGTCCCTGTTGTACAAGAATTGTCTCCCCCAGGAGGGACAGGGGACAGAGCTTTCTACAACACCATTTTCAGGATATAGGAGATTCCCTAGACTCCCTGTTAAACTATCAGACAGCTCACGTAGGTGCCAAAAGCAGAAGAGAAAGGAGCAGGGCAACATTTATCCTGCTAGCCTCTCTCACACAGGAAGGGCCTCTGGTTCCAACCAGAAATTCTGTGGGCCAGGAAAGCAAAATGAACGAGGCCCAGCACCTGAACCTACACCCGCCAAGCCTTTCTGGGCCATGGTGAGCTGCCCGAGCTCTGTTCCATCTCCAACACATTTGCGCACAGGGTGCATCCCTATTGTTACACAGGGGTGATCTAAGGACTCGCCTTATCAGGACAACATGCAGCCCACGTGAATACAGGCACTGTGCTTCATTTGGATCTTTGACAACTACGTGGTAGGGAGCAGAAAGTGAACTCCAAGCCTCCTGGGACATTGCTTTAACACCACCAGATCCTGAGAGTGGGAGGGAGGGAAAGAGGAATAATAATGACCTACTTTACGTAAAGAGTTTTGATAACCTCTTGGGAGAGGCTCTAGGGAAGCTCATGATCCCACTCTTCTCTGTGGAGTGCTGACCGGGGTTAGGAGGGGTAGTGGTGGGGAGTATATGTTGCATCTTCTCCATCCCAGCCACGGTGGCTGCGTGACTAACGGGCCTCCCCTTTGTCGTCACGCTCTGTGTTACCCCTCATTATAGCAGAGGCGCCTTAGTCCATCACCATACTGATTAACTGAGCCAGGTTGAGTTTTTCCCATAGAAAGCAAGAAAATAACTCCAGCGCCCTTAGACCGACATGGCTGTGAAATGAACCCAGAAGCCATGTCACATGTCAGCGCAGGGTAGGTTCACACCCTGAGTCAGGCTAACAGCCTGGAGTACTTCTACTTCTACTGCCCACATGGCCTGAGACTGCTTCCACCTAACATCTGGATCTGACATGCAACAGCACCAATGGGACAGAACAGGATGAAAAGCACAGATGCCTCACTGCTACTGATGGCCCCCTCCTGAGCCCAGATGAGGTATCCCTAAGCACAGCAGCTCACAGCTGGATTCTTGGGGCATTCCCCCTTGGGCTGGGGAGATTCAGATAAAGAAAACAGAAAGCACTGCAGTGGAGATCTGTGCCAGACTCCAGCTCCTGCACCTCAGCCTCTCACTGTCCTAACCCTCTTTCTCGCTGCCCTCATGTGAAAAAATGGTACCCTCTCCCCCATGGTTCTCTTCTCCCTCCCACCAAGCTGGGATTTGGGATCCCACCTGGATAATGCCCCAGTCCCAGCCCCAGCATTAATCCGTCATTCTTTGGCACAAGGTAGTACTGAGGAGTACTGGCCACAGAAGTGCTCTTTTGGGAGGATATGCTTGCAATATCCTCCTCCAAAACTATTCATGGTGGACACACAGCACCTGACACTCATTTCCAAGAGGTACTACTGCCTCTTTGCTATTCTTCTGAATGGCTGGCACAGGGTCCCTCCGGAAATAAGATAACTCAGATTCTTCCCTCAGAAGACAAGCACAGAAGCTTCCTCATTCCTCCCGTCAGAGAGCTTGATAATAGGCACCAGCACTGTCTTAGGCCCACGGCCAGATTCATTAGTTGCCACAGCTGCTCACCCCCAACTTAGAGTGTGACCCACTTCCATTCACTAGACCAAATACCCATAATACAAAAACAACGGAAATTAAAGGCAACTTTGTATAAAGGGTATGGTAGATAGGGAAGTGGATCTGAAACTCATCCTGGACCCACTGAGATGTGGTCCATGAGTATGGTCCAGGAAAAATCACTAAGAAACCTTTCTCTGTGTGATTATTACAGGGATGAGGGTTTCATTTAGATCCCAACTGGCTCACCTACTACATTTTAAACCCAGAGTCCTCTCTGTCTAGGCGGTCAGAGGGATGGCCAGGTTTGGTGCATTGGATGAGATATATTACATTTCTGGAGGTGCACCTATAAGATCCAGGAATGCTAACGGCTCTGCTGTGGGGTGTAATGATTGTGGGGGTGGTGGAGATGTGTTGGCAGGTTTTGCATTTATTATCATGACATGGTCTGGATCCATTTGGTGTGTTCTGGGCCTGAGGAAGTTTGCTTCTGGTGATGAGGTTAGCTAGGTTCAGTGCTTGTTTGAAGGCCTGGATGGGCGGTTCTGGGAAGATCTCTCTAAGAACAGGGTCTTCTTGTAGTATGGGTTGCAACTGTTTGAAGATTTTCCATATGGGTTCGAGGGAGGGGTGATGTCACAATCAGCGGTCACTACACCCCACAGCAGAGCCATCAGCATTCCCGGATCTTACAGCTGCACCTCGAGAAATGTAATATAATCTCATCCAATGCACCAAATGCCCTGATGGAAAATACATAGGAGAGACCAAACAACAACTGCGCACCAGAATGAATGCACACTGGAAATCTATTAAAGACAAGAATACCCAATTACCTGTAGGGGCACATTTCTCACAAGAAAACCACTCTCTCTCCAATCTCTCAGTTCCAATCCTCAAAGGGAATTTACAAAACACTTTCCACAGATGAGCCTAAGAACTTCACTTCACCAACCTCCTGGATACAAAAAATCATGAACTAAATATAGATATTAGATTTATGACACTTATAACCTGCCTAACACCCGACTTCCCAGGTACCTCTCCACTATTTACCTGCTCCATTCATGCCCCTTCTCTCTCCCCACCCCTACCCAGCCTGTCTCTCACCTACTGACTGTCTGTCTTGCACGCATACCAGCCCAGCCTCTGGCTTCTTTACTATTCATTCCATCTAAGAAGAGCACAGACCAACTGCAGAGGCTTCCTCAGCCTGACAAAGGGTATTTAAACCCAAAAGCTTGCTAAAATTTTTTTTCCAACCATTTAAAGACATCAGATTCACCCAAAGAACCTTGTCTTCTTATGCTTAATATGGCTTCTCCATTTATCAAGGGAAAAATCTGACAGTGTAGCCTCTGTGGAACCTGGGAATGCCTTGCTTCAAGAGCATAGAGGCCGGTGCGGTAGCATGACACCAGGCAGTGCTGCACAAACTGCAATGACACAGGATGGAAGGCTGTTGGGGAAGAAAGAGCTACAGCAGAGCAATTGCTGTAGGACAGGGGTGGGCAAAATGCGGCCTGCGGACCAGATGCGGCCCGCCAGACCACTCTATCTGGACTGCAGGGCCCCTGAAAAAATTAGAAAATTAATATTCATCTGCCCCAACTTCCTTTCATGCAGCCCTGGATGGCTTGCCAAAACTCAGTAAGCGGCCCTCCACCCAAATAATTGCCCACCCTTGCTGTAGGAGCTCTTTAGTTGTGAGAAGGAGATAGCTTGGATTGCAACCAGTCCTACTGCAATCCACATAAAAAGCAAACACAGGGGACAAAAAACTTCAGCCACTCACTTGGACCTGATGCAGGCACTACTGCTGCTTGAGAAGAGCACTGCCCAGTTGTTTAAAAGAATGACACATATCAGGCAAAAATATGCAAGTGCCAGTCACTGGATTACAGTGCAGGAGTAGACAGAAGCAGAGAGCATACCTGTTCTGGATAAGAGAGGCATCACTGGCTTTCTGTGCCCACCTTCGCTCTGGTGCTGTTTCACCCGCCATTTCACAGTGGCTGGTGAAGCAGCAGGTTCCCCAATCCTGACAGAAATGCACCATTTAGTTCACTTCACCCCAGCCAGCTTCTCTCTGGTTTCTGAGCCTTTCCTGCTCCTTTTGCAGAGGGTGCCTCCTGGACTGTTTTTTATTACTAGCAGGAAGCAGTTCCATTGCATCCAACTCATTGCTCCACCTTACAACTAACTGTGCTCCCATCCACTAAGAAAAGACTTTGTTTTAATCCAGAGTTAGCAGGGTTGGGACCCTTATTTGAACGGAAGAGATTCAGAAAATGGAGCTCTCCAGAGCTCGAGTAACTGCTTCATTTCATAGATTTCACAGACATCAGGGCTGGAAGGGACCTCGGGAGATCATCGAGTCCAGAGGCATTACAGAGGCAAACACTGAATACAGGCATCTGGCAAACTCACCTCCTCCCTTGTGAAATTCTTATCAGCTCCCAACAAGTATGGGGTGATGAAGCTCTCTCCAGGTCTGAGCTGGGTCATGAAGCCATAAAAGCAGAGGTAAAATACTTGGAGTTTCCAGCGCTGAGTTGGTGCTGGCTCCACTGGTTGTTTTGTCGAGCCATCATCTTCTGTAGACATGGCTCTGTCTCCCTACTCCAGTAATTGAATGTGAAAGTCTTTTTCCGGGAGCCTGTCAGACAGGCTGAGCCTCTGTGGGGCTGGTCTCTTACTTGCTGTACATAGTTTCCAACACATAGATGCCTGCGCTGTAGGAATTTCTGTGGATAAAGCAGAATTTGGCAATGGATCAAATTCCTCTACAAAACAATGGCATATAAATACTCACTACTTTCTCCCTCAGATGCATTCTTGTTGCGCGTTAGCTTTTGCTTATCACTGCAAAGTTGTAGCATTTCCTTTTCAGATATAGGAACCACATTTATGAAAGATACGTGTTTTAAACAAAACATATCTAAAACCCCAATAAGTCTATTTTACCAGGGTTGGATTTTGACTTATCTTTACTTTTCAGCAAATTCCTGAACACCCCAACCTCAAAGTTGGTTGACTTGTTTTGGAAGTGAATTTTCACTTCCTCAAGTTACTACTTAATTTTATTGCAAGCAAAGTGGTTTCTGCCAGAAGAAAATAAATGTTATAGACACTTACAGTCCCACAGAATTAACTAAATAAATGGTACATCAGCTTAACAAACTCCCAGAGGCCACTCTGACACCTTCCCCTGCCCTGTGCTCACTGTCCCAATCTGTTGCTCTGCTTTCTGCTCTCTCTCCTACCCTTTTGTTCCCTGCTTCCTCTCAGTTGGCTGCATGGCACACAGTGGCTGCCTGTGCCATTTGTGTTGCAGGTTGGCTACCCCTGTCCTAAAGGACTATAAAGATCCAATTTTGTTTCTGCTTTAGGCTGGTTCTAATTGCAGTCCATCAAAATAGACTTCACAACAGTCCCAATAAGACAGCTACAGGTATTTAGCCATGTTAGTCTGAAGGCAAATCAAGGTAGGGCAGGGTGGCACCTTAGAAACTAAATGGTTCAGAGAGGCACACCCAGAGTGAGGGAGGAAAAATGAGGAAGGAATTGAGATCAACTTTAACAGGCCCTTTTACTTCTAGTGAGTTTGGCAGCTGGAGTGGTAGGCAAGCACAATACATAATAGCATTTGACAGCTCCGAGTAGACCGTGAAACCCAGCTAAAAGTCAATTTGTATGTATGAAATAGATCTATCCATGTTACACATTAGCTGTAAAGCAAAAGGGACTTTAGACAGTCACCCACACTCTGACAAGAGTTAAAACATTCCTCCACTCCCTAGTATATATTTGACACACAGGAACTGTATTAGAAGAAAATCAGAATTTCAAAATCTGAAGTTAGGAATTGCCAGATTTCAGGTGTCTTGTATGACCTTAATTCAGCACCCTTGCATATGTGCCTTATGACTGTCTTTAATTACAAGATCTCATGCTATTTCTTGCTATTTCCTGCTCCAGACACTGCTTCACTGAGTACACTGAATGGTCTTACTCTAGGGCTGAATTAGAGCTGCGTACTGAAGACTGTCATCTGGGGGAAACCCATCTCATTTGTTGTAGAAATAGAAGGTGTCTAATTAGAAAGACAAGAGATTTCAGGAAAAGACAGGATTGTCTCATGGTTGAGCACTGCCCTGAAGAACCTGATTCTATCCCTGCTGTTGCCACAGAGTGTGCGAGATGCTGGGCAAATCACTTAAAGCATTTTTTTCTCAGGAGGTCACTAACTCTGCATTCCTCACTGTCTGGCTGTCAAATCTGAGACCCAAGAATTTTATTGGTAGAAGGGCTGAACATTCACTGCTACTGCTTAAAGCAGTGAGAACTTTTTACATGCAAACTTCTACACACTGTTCTCCACTTGCATGCACATCAGATAAGTGCATAATTCACTTAACTGCATAACACAATGCCAATCCTAATTGCTGCCTGTTCCTTAAATTACAACAAGTGCTGGTTATCTGCATATGGGCTTAGGTGTATGGCGTCTTTCAATCCCATTGTCTACATTACTTACTAACTGTACTCTGGTTAACTGTGCCAGAAACAGTGAAAGGGAAGAAGCTGTAAAAGTGCAGCTATTAGAACCCTTGAAAATGATGGGAGCCGGCTACTTTCATGAACTCTAATACCAGAGAAGCAAGAGGGCAGCATATTTATAATGCACATTGTTTATATTTAATTTGGATAAGTGCATACTCTGGTAAGAACAAAGCCCTCTTTCAGCCCAGGGGCTATGCACTTAAATGGAGTACACTATCTAACACCACATATTCGGAAAAATCAAGTCATAGTCATCTCAAATTGGGCACCCAAATCAGTGGCTCTGACTACAATTTCTTTCTCTCTCCAAGCTCCCTACCTATAAAAACAAGAATAAAACCACTCCCCCACCTCATGCGGGTGTGAAAATAAATTCAGGAACATTTGAGAAGTGATGAGCAGCACTGAGAACAGAGCAGCACTGCACTGAGCAAGTGTAACAAGTCTCCAGAGCAGGGTTTGGATAGGCAGCAGTAAGTACGGCACTGGGGACACACTGAACAGGGAGGGGAAAGCAAAACATTGAACAGCTGATTATTCAGGGAGCACTGTCTACACTGTGCACCAAGTAAAGCAGGATTCTAGGGAAATCATATGAAACTGTGTACTTAAAGCAAGTTTCTTAATGCATGTGCTCAAAGAGCTCAATATAAAGTTCCACAACTTGATATCTGGCACGCCCCAACTTTGCCATTTAAACAAATGGTTTCATAGTTTCATAGTTGCTAGAGTCGGAAGGGACCTAGGTAGATCATCTAGTCCGACCCCCTGCCTTGGCAGGAAAGAGCACCGGGGTCAGATGACCCCGGCAAGGTGCTCATCTAACTTCCTTTTAAAAATCCCCAGGCTAGGAGCCTGCACCACTTCCCCTGGAAGCCGGTTCCAAGCCCTAGCCGCCCTGACTGTGAAGTAGCGCCTCCTAATATCTAATCTAAACTTACCCTCCGCCAGCTTGTGACCGTTATTCCTGGTCACTCCTGGCAGCGCACGGGGGAACAGGGACTCCCCCAATACCTGCTGATCCCCCCTGACCAGTTTGTAGCAGGCCACAAGGTCCCCCCTTAACCTTCTCTTGTGGAGGCTAAACAGGTTCAGGTCCCGTAGCCTCTCCTCATAAGGCCTGCCCTGCTGACCCCTGATCATACGAGTGGCCCTCGTATTTTAGTTTGGGCTTTTCCATGCGTTTCAAAAATGCAAAATGAAAACACAAGAAATCCCTGACACCCACACGTGCCTTCAGCAGGGTTATAACCTTACGATTGACCACAGACCTCTGCTACTTGGGCTAACAGAATAACTGATAGCAGTCCTTTTGGTGGACCTGCACGGGAGTGGGGGAATCAGACACAGATACGCAGTGCCAGATGGCTCCACAGTCACCTGCTAACAGCACAGGAATGGTGAGACTTGGGGACACTGCATTCAATTCAGGATCTGGAAGGGGGTGGACTTTATGGGGCACAAACTCCTCTGCCCCATGTCCTCCAACCTCTTCCTGTCTAGTTCTCTCTTCTTCACTCCTGCCTCTTTGTGCCAATCTTTCTCTCTAGCTAGCCAGTCCTCCCTCTCCTTATCCAACTGTCTTCCTATCACCTCTTCTATACCCCCCGCTGCCTTTCACTTCCTCCATGCCAGCTTCAGTTTCCCTTTCTTTTCCCCCACTGATAGAAAAGGACTGGATGCTTCCCCACCACCTTATTCCAATGGACTCCATGACCCAGGTCCAACTCTCGTCTTCTCTGTGTTTAATCAAGTAGCCTTCTTCTCCATAGTGCCTGGGCCCAAACAGGCAGGCACTGACAGCACAAGACAGAAAAACTCCCTGCCTACCTGTTCAAGGGAAAACTTCCTAGAAAAAAGAAAATTGGCCAGTGGGGCAGACAAAATTTCAGTGTAAACAGCTAAAGTCTTGAACAATTACAAGCACTTAAAAACAGGATCTTATAACAGGAAATGTTGGGCAATGTTAACAACAAGCAGTTTCAAAAGCCATGCTTAGACCAACTATGCTTGTTTAAGTGCATAGTCTCTGGACTGATAAAAAAAGGCTGTAAACTCCCTTGGAGCATGCATTTATCCAATTAACAAGTTTATCTGAAATTAACAATTAATGACTTGTTTACATGAAGCAAAAAAGGGCTCTCAAGCTATAAGAAACTGAAAAATGAAAGGAGTTTCTTCTGTATCTTCTCATTGAACAGTTAATTTTACATATACCTGCCAAATAGCTGCTCAGAGCACTACAGTCTAGTCTAAGGATGTTCAGGGGAAGACACATGTATTCTGTGATGGGACTCTAGTTTCAGAGGGACCAAACGGTCCTTTATCTTTTCAGGCCCTGCAATCTCAAGGACGTAAAACCCTTCAGTCCCAGTTTAAACACAATTATATTAGCAGCTGAGAATGAACCTGCTGTCCCATAAGCAGAAACTCATCCATGTAACATACCTGGGGCTGTTTGCTCAATCGTGCAGGGACACCACTGCAGGACTAGAGCATGAGCCTCAATAGTATGAAATCATATCATTAAAGCGTGTTTCATAATACACGTGTCCAAGGAGCCCAATATAAAGCTTGCTCCCTACCTCATTTCTAACCAGAAGTACAACAGTAAGATCAAGTCCTTAAGAAGATGCACCCCACTCCCTCTCCTAGTTTGCCCTTCTATGATTCAAGATCTTTTATTTGTGTGCATTTGAGAGAGGTATCCTCTGAGAAGTCATCGTGCATCTCTCAGAGTAATTAGGAGGGAAACCTGGGCATGCTTCAGCCTACCACTGCCTGCATGCAAGAGCCAAGCTTTGTCCTCACTGCAAAAATAATTCTGTTTTTTAACATGAGGTGAACAACCTGTGCCTGCTATCCTCAGTTAAAAAAAAAAATTTCCCAAGGTCACTGCTAGGTGTGGGCACAAGGTTGAGTTTACCAGGCAGTAAAATATACTGCCACCAAGATTTTCCCTGCCAATAACTGACATGTGTTAGTTACCCCAGGGTGAAAAATGAAAAAGACCACCCTCTGATATGCTTGTCTTCATATCCACCTCCACATATCCACATTCAAAGGATGCACAAAAGACCTTGACACAGAACCATGAGAAGTCCCTCCCCAAAGCCCCAGCCCCCCTACTGTAGGGTCTGGCCCTGAAGTTTAGATAAAGTCCTTGTTCTTTCATAGAGCACCTGTAAAACCATTCAGTGACAATGAAGAAAAAAATGACTGTCTTCCCATGGAGAAACAGCACACAAAGTGAGGGCAACTTCATGCTCAGAGGTTCACAGAGACAGGAGGATGGTGCTGATGATGTTCCCCTGACGTTGTCTCCTGTGTTTGTAGTCCTGGCTTGAATTTATGAGGGCCTGTAAGTGGATCTGGTTTATATGGGGATCAGATAACAGTGGGGTGGCTGAAGCATAAAGCTCTACACAACCTTTGGTCCTGTGGTCTGGTATTTTGTAAATATCCCAGCTTGTTTGTAGTACTTCCCCTATCAAATCTCTGTGTTGATACTGTGCTATTTCCCCACAGGACACTCCTTTTACAGCCGTTACTAAGGAAAAAAAAACTGTATGAAGTTTAAATGGATATTCTGATTTCAATTTAAAGGCAGCTTTATTTTAATTTAGTTTACATTTGTTCCTAACTGACTTAAACAAAAATCAAAATGCCCACATTACCATTTGCACTAATTGAACTAATGCATTTGATAGCTGTAGGTTCATTTAAACAGCAGCTCTCCTGGTAGACAATCCTATAGTTCCAGGTTAAGCATGAACAGAAACAGTCTTCTTAAAATTCCTAGACTGCTCCAGAATGCATTAGCCCGGGATAAATGATGGATTCCAATATGTTGTTTCAGTGAATAGCAAGACTAACAACCTCAGCCCCAGAGCAGGTGATTGCAGCCCCCCTGTCCAAACAGGTGCAATGCAAGGAAAAACACTCCAAGCTTCCTTGCTCTCACTGGCCCATCAATCTCAGCCCTATCCAGAGTCCCACCTCCCCAGATAATGGGTAAATCTCAAACCCTGTCACACTCTTCCATAGGGTCACAGGAATATTCATGAAAGAAACCTGGGTGAACAAAGGAAAAAAGCAAAGAGCTGGCAGATGGCACATCTTGGAGGACAGCACTTACTAAATATGACTAAAGTCTTCTACGCTGCAAGAAATCTTTGGCCAGTCTTAGTGGCAGCCATAGCACTACTCCAGTAAATAAAATGATGGGTATATAAGCATTTGCAGGATCAGAGTTACTGCAGAACTGACAGATGAAACCATGCTGCCAGCCAGAGGCCCTAGGCTCATTTTCACTGCCACTTCAGTTCAATTTATTTTTTAATTACCATTTGTCCTTTGACTAAGCACATCCAATACTTTGTGCTCAAATCACATTATACATGACTACAGATTACTCACACAACCCCAAATGCCCCGTGCTGCATTGAAAGGTATGAGGGAAGAGCCACCCAACAATTTGCCTCACTTACGTCCTTGTAAGATGCTCAGCCATCATAGGGATAAGCACCATGCATCCCCTGATAGACAGGCATGTGACCTCTACCCAAATAAACAGAAAAAAAATCAGTGACAATTATCACTTTATTTTTCATTAAAGGGCAGACCCAGCCTTCCCAACAGAGTGAGGGCCTTGCAGATAGGAACATACAACAACACCCAGCTCCAGCCTTTTATGGGCCCACTATCAGATTGGCACTGCACAAAGCCACCAACACTCCCCAGCACAGGCAGTGCCACAGGGAGGATGGAAGCTATCCCAAGGCTGGGTAGCTCCAGCTCCTCTGTTGCCTGCACTGACAGATTCCTTTTCCAAACCAGATCCCTGAGCTGCAGCCCAATGACTCTGGTTGTGCTTAGAGATGAAATTAAGGGTCAAGTGAACAACTGCCACCTGGAGTGAAAATTCTGAGTAATGTGAACAGCAGAACAGCAAAGTATCTACTCACCCTATATTTAGGACCTAATCCAAATGGCACTGCCGACTGGAGGTGTTAGGAAATCCTCACCTTGCGAATTCTTGATTGCACCTGCCCCAAGACAAAAGGGAGGAAGTCAGTTGATAGACACTTTATGCCACTGGAGTGCTGGATATGGCATAGAGACAGTCAGCACCCAACAGGCCCTTAATGATTAAAGTAGCTAAATACAGAGACTCCCTGACCATCCTTCAGCCCCAATGCTCAAGCAGCATGCCCGGATCTGAACCTGGATCACCAAAAGCTATATTAAGGCCTTCTCTACATGAGGCATTCATCAATTTAACCTAGGGCCTATAACACTCCCTGGAACACTAGAACTGTCCAGCTGCACCATTCGAAAATCACCATCCCCTTTCAGACATGCTATCCAGCTTTGTATAATGCCCTGCAAACTCAGCGATGCAGACAGCACTCTGAATCTGTCACTACTCACCACCTCACATTCTTCAGCTAGATGAGGTTCTTTGTGTAAATGTGATACTTTTTTATTAGATCAAGTAAATAGTTGGAAAAATTGTTCTTTGCAAGCTTTGGGGTTACAAACACCTTTCTTCAGGCTTGTACCTGAAAGCTTGCAAAGAACAGCTGGAGTACTGCACTGGAGTACTGCATCCAGTTCTGGGAGAGTTGAGGGGGTCCAAAGGAGGGCCATATGTATGATTAGAGGTCTGGAGAGCAGGCCATACAAGGAGAGGCTGAATGACCTGGGAGTGTCCAGCCTGGTGAAGAGAAGACAGAGGGGACTTGGTGGCAGCCTATAAATATATAAGGGATGTACATCAGGGCCTGGGGGAGCATCTCTTCACCAAGGCACCCCAGGGAAAGACAAGGAACAATGGACACAAACTGCTAGATCACTTCAGATTGGACATAAGGAAAAATGTCTTTATGGTTTGAGTGTCCAGGGTCTGGAACAGACTCCTCCCAGAGGTGGTAAAATCACCTACCTTGATCTTCAAAAAACGACTGGATGTGCACCTTGCTGGGGTCGTATATCCCCAGCAGTCTTTCTTGCACAAGTGTAGGAGGGCTGGACCTGATGATCTTGTGAGGTCCCTTCCAGCCCCTAACAGCTATGAATCTATGAACAATTTTTCCAACTATTTAGCTGGTCTAATAAAAGACATCACATTTACCCAAAGAACCACATCTGCCTGTGTCCTTAGACCATTCTATCTGGCCTCTAAAATATTCAGAAAATTAATCTTTATGTGCCCTTGGTTCTCATCAAAAATGACAGGAGACAGAGGCAGTAGGACCCAGGGGAATCCCTGGCGGGCTCCTGCAACAGCAGGGCCCACCCGTCCCGCCCCCCATTTAATGAAAATGGCTAAATTGTGTTTAAGGATCAGCTTGTTATTTTAAGGGGAGAAAAACAGCAACTTAACTGGCCTCACTTACTTTGTGGGGCTGCCATTTGTAGAACCACAAAATATAAGTGAATCAAAGGGGCTAAGGGGAGCGCTGGCCCTGGGGCACGTGAGGGGCGGCTTTTCCCCACGCTCCAGACCAGCCTTTTCCCTGCTGGGGAGCAGGCGTCAGGGCTGCGCGCTGCCCCCCACCTGTACTGGCTAAGCGTCCCTCTGCCCAAAATAATTGCCCGCCCCTGTCTTAGACCAACATGGCTACAACCAACACCCCTGAATTCTTCAGCTATACGCTCAGGCACATGCAATCACAAATCAGTTAGTAAGCCCAACTGGTGGGGGAGGTCAGTGCTGCCCACATGTAAAATTCACCCCTGCAAAGAATGGCTGCAGTGAAACTACCAAAATAACTTAATTTAATAATGTGCACAGGTCTTTGACAGGCTGGGGCCCTTAAAAGGCTTGGCAGGTAGCTTATGCCTGGATTACAACTGTCCCAAAGTTAGTGCATGTACCAAGCGACAACAAAGTACCAGCAATGGGGGGAGAGAGCACGAATAAAGAAATAAAATCCACCCGCTTGAGACAGTGGAGGAAATCCAAGGGTTCCTCCGAGCGGGAGAAGCAGAGCCAGAGATGAAACCTATCACAGAAACTGGCAAAAATAAGCTCGGAGACTTGTTCAAAACCATATCTGAAATAATAATAATATTATCATTAATATCCTGCCATGTGAGTGTCCAGGACGGAGGAAGCAGCAGCAGTTCCTACCCGCGCTGCCCGCCGCGGGCGCCTCAGGCGGCCCCTCAGTCCCAGCCGAAGCTGCCAGGGCACTTGCACGGGCACCAACGGCGTGGGGAGGCGGCGGGCAGGAACCCCTTGGGGCCTGTAGTGCGGGCTCTGCTCCGCCCAGGCCCGGCCCGGGGAGCCCGCGGTGTCACCCGCCCCAGCACCAGCCACTCACCGAGGAGCCCGCCTGACCCGGCGCGTTGCGCTGCGGCCCAGCTCAGGCGCAGCCCCTCGCCACGCCGCGCCCCCTGCCGGCCGGGCTGCGCCGGGGCGGGGCGGGGCGGGGCGTGGACTACACGCCCCACAGTGCACCACGCAGGAAGGGATGGGGCTTCCCACTGTTTCGGGTAGGGGCGTCGCTGCTGCCTGCGTTTTCCCGCCTCGCAGCGCTGCCTCGCGCCTTCCCCGTGCCGTTCTGTCCTGCTGGCGCCCCCCTCTCCTCCGCCGCGGGGCGCCCCGTTCCGCCCCGCCGCGGAGGAGTCCCCTCCAGGCTCGGGCTCCTCAGTCTGCAACAGCCCGTCAACCCCGGGCCCGCTCCCTGGAGCCCTGCGGTGAGCTCACCTCCACGGCCCTTGGCGGCTGAGGCCTGTTTCAGTCACCAGGTGGCAGCACCTCGGCCCAGGCCGGCCCTCTCCATTCACGGCTCTTGCCGGGCCTTCGGCCTCCGCTGTCACCCGGATCAGAGTGGAAGCCCATGTTTTTCCCACTCTGACTTGGACCCGATCCATGATGGCCTGAGTTGATCTGAGGCTCGGACTCTGCAGGTCTGTCCTGTTTGAAGCAATGACAGCAGTGCTCAGTGACCAAATTGGCCCCTGAAAGCCCATTTGTGGACCCGTAAAACATTTTGAATGGAGGTGTGGGCCCCTTTGAATTGTAAGTGTGGGTATTCACATACTTTTGATTGATCAGTCATCTTTCACAGACCCCTTAGAGCGGTGGTTCTCAACCTTTTTTGGACCAGGGCCCATTTGTCAACCTCAATGACCAGCCCCCATCCAGTGCCCCCCACTCCAGACCTGCTGTCCCCAGGCCCCAGCCCACCCCCTCCCCTGGTATGTGGGCTTACGGGGGGAGAAGAAGCCTCTTGCAGGCTGGATCTCCGTTTTTGATCAATTTCTTGTGACACACTTTTGGGTTGCAACCCACAGGTTGAGAAATGCTGTCTTAGAGTTAATCTGTAGACTCCCAGGGGTTTGTGGACCACAGTTTGAAAACCACTTCATTAAAGTTCACCATGTGGATCCATCACGATCCACTGGCTGGGAAATTGGTTCCGTGGTCGGACCCAGAGGGTAGTCAGTTGTCGGAAGTCAATTGTCATGGTGCCCTGTGACCAGTGGGGTCCCCCAAGGCTCTGTCCTTGGACCTGTATTGTTCAATATCTTCATTAATGATGTGGACATTGGAGTCAGAACCAGACTGGCCAAGTTCGCCGATGACACCAAACTTTGGGGCAAAGCATCCACACTAGAAAACAGGAGGGTGATCCAGGCTGACCTGGACAGGCTCAGCAAATGGGCGGACGAGAACCTGATGGTGTTTAACACTGAAAAATGCAAGGTTCTCCACCTTGGGAGGAAAAACCTGCAGCATCTTTATAGGCTCAGCAGTGGTACGCTGGCTAGCACTACAGAAGAAAGAGACTTGGGGGTCATCATTGACCACAAGATGAACATGAGCCTGCAATGCGATGCTGCGGCTAGTAAAGTGACCAAAATGCTGGCTTGCATCCATAGATGCTTCTCAGGCAAATTCTGGGATGTCATTCTCCCCTTGTACTCAGCCTTGGTGAGGCTGCAGCTGGAGTACTGTGTCCAGTTCTGGGCTCCACAATTCAAAAAGGATGTGGAGAACTTGAGAGAGTCCACAGGAGAGCCAAATGCATGATCAGAGGTCAGGAGAACAGACCTTATGACGACAGGCTGAGAGCTATGAGGCTCTTTAGCCTGGAAAAGCGCAGGCTCAGAGATGATCTGATGGCCCCTTATAAGTTTATCAGGGGTGACCACCAGTATCTGGGGGAACATTTGTTCACCAGAGCGCCCCAAGGGATGACGAGGTCAAACAGTTGTAAACTACTGCAAGACTGTTTCAGGCTGGATATAAGGAAGAATTTCTTTACTGTCCCAGCCCCCAAGGTCTGGAACAGCCTGCCATCGGAGGTGGTTCAAGCACTGTTGAACACCTTCAAGAGTAAATTGGATGCTTATCTTGCTGGGATCCTATGACCCCAGCTGACTTCCTGCCCTTCAGGCGGTGGGGCTGGACTCGATGATCTGAGGTTCTAATGTCCATGAAATCTATGATGCCAGATGACTTTTGCCTGTTCTGTATCCTTCCAATCTCAGGAACATAGGAGAAGATGGGACCTCCTGGATCAAGTTCAGTCCTTTGCTACTACAAGCAGCTACATTAACAGTCATTTCCATAAGCTCATCAAACTACAATTTCAAAATTGTTCTGCTTCTTGCTCTTACTGCATGGGCTCTTACTGCATAAGCTGTTTTTTTCTAGTCGTGTGAGCTGAAGCCTTACCAAAGGCCACCAGCAATAAACTTATCTCTAAATGGGCACCTAATTGTTTGAGCTAGGGTGTTAAAAACGAGTAGCTGTGCTGTTAGCTACGTACATGCTACTGGCTAAATAAATTGGTGGATTTTAACCATACTAACCGAATAGCCCATTATCTTGTGTGAACCTTTATTAGCGGTAGGAATACCGTATTTCTTTTGTACAACTGCATTCCAGCCATTTCTTCTTGTTTTTAACATATCCAGGTTCACTAGTTATTCTAGTTCTTCCTTTATTTACCTAGATTCTTAGCATTGTATACCAGCTTTTTAGTTGTTTCATACTCACCACACACACTTCCCTAACCTGAAAAGGTAGTCTTTTCATCCTCTGCCTGTTCTTATCACTACTGTTCTTATCAGTTGTAGCACTTTCCTTCTTGCTGTCCACCCTCCCACCTTAGGGTGTTTCTATATCCTTACTGTACCCTTATTTACCTGATTCTTATCTTCTCATGTATTAAAACCAGTTGTGCCAATCTCAGTCACAGAAGGTAAGTGACTTAAGTACTCAAGAGTCCATCCCTTGAGAAGAGCCATCTCCATTAATGCTTCCTAGTAGTCAAGGCATTTTTCATAGCCTCACCCTTGCCCTGTCCTGCTCACTTCCTGGGGCACAAAGTTTTTTAAAGCTCTGGTGGGGGTTGTACTAAAGATACGAATTTTGTTAAATGACACTAAATGGTGCTTTGCAGCTGTTGTGTGCTGGAATGTATATTCTTGTGGACTGTTTTGGACTAAACATCTCATATGATTGTCTGATTGCAGAGATCTGGCTCAGTGCCTCACAGGATCCTTTCCAGTCCTATGTTCCTCTGTTTCACCATGCCTCTTGCATGTAGAAAGGGCAAGCAGAGGCTCTGCAGCCAGACCAAAGGATGTGCTGCAATCTACGACCCACTAGAGGAAGAAAGGGAGCTACCAGAACTGGGGGGTTATAGTCCATTTCTTGCTAGCTGTGCACATCCCCTTTGGATATGAAATCCCATTCTCTCAGCACCTTGAAGCCCTGCCCCTTCTGTCCTCCATTTACAGGACTCTTGCAAAATGAAGAACGCAGAGAGACTGCAATAGGCGTGACAGGGATCAGAGAACAATGAAGAAGTAATGTCAAGTGTTGTCCAACTACAAAAATCATGAAATTGGCTTAAGAATCATGAGAGCAAAAGTAATGAAAAATATGAGTTCTTTTTCTTTGCTTCTGTGCTTTTAAGGGTCACATTTTCAAACTTTTGCCTGCATGCAGCATTATTAGAAACATACACAAATGTAATCATATATCTCCAGGGATGGGGCTTTATGGGAAACATATTGTGAAACTTACAATGCAATGATGAGAATTAACTGTGCTGCCATTCAGTGCGAGCTGAAATGTAAATGAAAGTGTACATATATAGTTATTGACAGACCTGATAATGCTTGCCTGTTACCATGGGTACCTAACACAGGCTTTAAGACCTGTTTTCTCTTGCATATAACTGTGTTATACTTTGAAGTTCTTGGGATGGAATTTATGTCCTGGTTATATGCTTCAGGCTAAATGTTTTTTGGGGGAAATTTCAGCCAAACTGACTCAGCTGAAGAGAAAAACACATTGTTTTCTTATCTTAAAAAAAATATGACTGTTTTGTTGAGAATATTTACCACCTCCATACCTAAGAGCGGGAACTTGAAGTCTAGTAGAGAACTTGCCTTTTTGCCATTCCCATGAAAATTCACCCCAATTTGGGAAAGTTACACAAACCTTTGAAAAATCTCCATATGAGCATGCTCAGTAGAGACTTGTTAAGGATTTGGCAGCTGATTTCACCAATGATTCCATCTGCACTGAGCATGCCCCAACTCCTGACAGCTTTGTAGTGCCAACTTAACCAAGCACATGGCATCCTCCAGAGAGGCTGAGTATGGTTCAGCCCAGAACTAAAGAGATTAAACAGGACTTCTTTGTGACTGCTCCTCCCAGCTGTAGTATTAGGACCTGGAATTGAGATCAGGGAGCTGCTTTGTCTTGTGTGCCTAGTCCTAGTATTCTCCCTGCTGGTATCCAGCCAACATCTCCCCATCTAGGGGAGCAGCCAACATCTAGCAGTGGGGCTGGAGAGCAGGCCTACAGGATGCGGCTTTGTTGTGTGGCAACTGTGTCATCCAAGTTGGCTGTACTGCTTCCATGACATTTTACATTCTTTGCAGTAACCTAAGCAGCGGGAACTCTCCAGAGAGCCTCAGTAGGTGACCTACGGAGACTCTGCATTTCCTATCTCACACTCCTGAACAAGGTTTCTCAGCTAGGATGGGCCATGTTCTACAGGAACAATCAGCTTGATCTCAATCCCTAGTAAGATTTGAAAAAATAATCATCAGAGTCCATTCTTGGCAAGCTGACTGATGGCAACATCCTGACGGACAGCCAGCACAGGTTTTGTTGCTGGTTGGTCTTGCCTGACCAATCTCATCTCCTTCTATGACCAGGTGACATATCACCTGGACAAGGGAGAAGAGATTGACATCATATATCTGGACTTCAAAAAAGCCTTCGATTTGGTGTCCCACGATCTCCTCTTGGAAAAATTGGCCAACTGTGGCCTCGGCTATATCACAGTTGGATGGCTGAGGAATTGGCTCCGAGGCTGGACTCACAGGGTGGTGGTGGCCAACGGAAGTGAATCATCATGGCACTCTGTAACCAGTGGTGTCCCCCAAGGCTCCGTCTTTGGACCTGTTATCTTTAATGTCTTTATCAACGACGTGGATACTGGTGTCAGAAGTGGACTGGCCAAGTTTGCCAAGGACATCAAACTTTGGGGTAGAGTGTCCACACCTGAGGATAGGCTGGTGATCCAGGATGACTTGGATAGACTGAAAAAGTGGGCAGATACAAACCTGATGACATTCAATACCTACAAATGTAAGGTACTCCATCTTGGGGGGGAAGAAACCCCACAGCATACTTATAGGCTTGGCAGTGCTACGCTTGCTAGCACCAAGGCTGAAAGAGACTTGGGGGTCATGATTGACCACAGGATAAACATGAGCCACCAATGCGATGTCGCAGCTGGTAAAGCAAACCAAACCCTGGCTTGCATCCATAGGTGCTTCTCAAGTAAATCTCAGGATGTCATCCTCCCGCTATCCTTGGCCTTGGTGAGGCCGCAGCTGGAGTACTGCATCCAGTTCAGGAAGGATGTGGAGACGTTTGAGAGAGCTTGAGAGGATGTGGAGAGAGTCCAGAGGAGAGCCACACACGATCAGAGGGCCGGAGAATAGACCTTATGAAGAAAGGCTGAGAGTCATAGGACTCTTCAGCTTGGAAAAGCGCAGGCTCAGGTGTGACCTGGTGGCAGCCTATAAGTACATCGGGGTGTGCATAAGGATCTGGGGGAATGTCTATTCACCAGAGCACCCCAAGGGATGATAAGGACCAATTGTCACAAAATCCTCCAAGACTGTTGTGAGGGGGCCAGGACCCCGCGGGGCCCGGCCCGAGAGAAGAGCCCCGGAGTTCCGCCCCGTTTCCGGGTCCGGACCCGGAAGCCCGGCGGGGAACTTAATGTTTCCCGGAACCTGAACCGCACCGGCGCGGGACCGGCGCGGGAAGATAAAAGGGAAACGCTTACCCGCAGAGGGAGAAGGAGGCTCCAGTTGGAGCCTACTCCAGGAGCTGCGGAGCCGGGACCTGTAGAGCTGGGCACGAAGGAGCCAGGAGCGGCGGAGCCACGTGCGGCGAGGCCGGGATCCACGAGGCGGGAGTCGGCGGCAGCGGAGCCGGGAGCCGCGGATCCGGAGACGGTGAGTCAGGGACCGGCGGAGCCGGGAGCCCCGCAGCGGGGGCCGGCGGCGGCGCAGCCGGTAGAGGCGGAGCCGGGAGCCCCGCAGCGGGGGCCGGCAGCGGAGCAGCCGGTAGAGGCGGAGCCGGGAGCCGCGCGGCGGGAGACAGCGGCGGCGTCCCGGAGGGCGGTGAAGCCCCACACGGCCCCAGAGGGACCCACGACACAGGGAACTGCGGAACCAGCAACTGCAGGAATTCGCGATGACCCGAAGGTAACACAGGCCCCGGCGGCCGCCGGGCTGAGGGCAACCGGGAAGGGGGCCACCGACGGGGGAACCCTTCTACAGCGACTTCGGGACACGTGGTCGCGGAAGACGACCCGCAGGCGGGGAAGGCCGGCCGTGTAAAACCCGCCCGGCGGGAGACTTAAGTACGGGGGTTGGGATAACCCCAGACTATAGGAGCCAGCGGCACCAGGGGGACTAGGTGCCGCGGGGACACCGGTGAGGGTCCGGCCGGGGGAGGGACCCCCCCTCTCCCGCCGGACTGGGACTCTAACAAGGGAGCCCCTCACGGAGGCTCAACCCGGAGGACCGGGCGAGGGTGTAGGGGAGGAGGAGCCCTCAGGACCCCTGGACCTTGGAGGTACTGTACCCCACGTGGACCGCCAGCTTCCCGGCAAGAGTGAACCCCCATATTTTCCATCAAGTCGTGGCAGGCGAGAGCGGCGAAGCGGGACGGTCCAACGCGTACCCCTCCTCTCCAGGGGACATCCGGGGATCGGGGTCCCACGGTACGTGGCACACCCCCCATCCCCTTACAACTGTTTTAGGCTGGACATAAGGAAAAACTTCTTTACTGTCTGAGCCTCCCAGGCCTGGAATAGGCTCCCTCCAGAAGTGCTGCAAACACCTACTTTAAGAAGCGTTTGGATGTGTGTCTTGCTGGGATCCTTTGACCCTAGCTGACTTCCTGCCCTTGGGGTAGGGGGCTGGACTTGATGATCTCCCAAGGTCCCTTCCAGCCCTAATGTCTCTGAAGTCTGTGAGGGGTGACAATTTCTTGTGCATGGACAGGAAATGGTATGGGAAAGACTCAGAGTAGCTCAAGTCCATCCAGAATGTGAATGTGTCCAGCTAATATTACTTTTACTGTCCCTGTTAGGATGTTAGTGGGTTTTTTCGTACTTGAGTCACCTGTGGCTATGGCTGTCCTGGGGTTGATCCCCTGCCAGTCTATGGTGCTCTGTTGGACTGTTTTAGGGAGTAAGGGTACATGTAAGAGGCTTTAATTGATTTCTTGCTTTATGGTAACAGGGACACATCCTATGTAACTGTGAGATATATTAGCTCAGCAGCCATGCCCTGTTCCATTTGCACCAGCCAGCCAGCCAAACCCCTGGATATTTGCTAGACTCCTGCTGTCTCTGCTGCCAGCCAACTTCACCGAGACCCTCAGCACCCCACGTCTTCTGAACCAGAACACTAGAACATATGGCTGTTTTCTGTAGAGTCTCTTACACTACTTGAGCCCCTATACCCAGCACCAGAAAAATGCTAGCCTCCGACATCATCTCTCAGCTTTTAGCCATGGCACAAATCTGTCTTGTTCCACTGAACTCTGTTCTCAGACTCATTGGAGCTTCTCTCCTCTTTTCCCCACAATGTCTAATACATCTCTTAGAGTTGGTCTCTAGTGCTGCTGCAGTATTCCTGAGAGTGCTGTCAGGAAGCAAGCCGCACCCACTTGTGCCTACTCTCCCCATGCCAAACTGGAAATGGGGCAGTGAAGCTGCCCTGGCTTGTCCCCTGTCCATGTTCTTAAGCATATCAGGGACAGCACCAAGAGCAACAGTAGGGCAGCCCTGAAGGCAGTTTCAAAACCTTGTTATCAGGTTTGGCATGTGCACAGCAGGTGGAGTGTGCCTCTCAGTGGTATCTTGGGCTCACCACAGACAGAAGTGGTATAGAGTTTGCTGTCCATGTTTTCTCATGTTCTACCTTCCACATGTTTCTTGTGGCCGTAAGAGCTCAGAGTTCCTTGCAGTTCCCTTTAGAAAGGAGATCAACTCAGCTTCACTCATGCTGATAAGGCCCTGGCTTAGGGGCAAGACTGATCTCAGCACTTGCAGTACTGGACTTTGTACTGACAGAACTGTGCAGGTCTGTCTTTACTCTCTCCACCCTTTTCCTCAGATTCAGTGCTGACTTTGTGGTGTATATGGATCAAACCAGTGTTCTCTAAGGCTCTTTCTTGCTTGGTTTGCACAGTCGTTCCCTGTTTGCAGGATAGAGTTGGGAAGCCCTGATGATGGCTCCTGATAAAAAGCGTTAAAAAGCCTGCATTTTGTACCCTCTACCAGGTGCATTGTGATGTTCTGGTTTTAGAGTTGAAGGCTTAGCTCATGCTCCTGATGGTGCATGGGGAGGGAGTCTGGACTTTAGAGATTTGTGCTTTTAGAACTCAAGATCCCAGGTTTGTTCCTCACTACCGCCAACCTACCCAACAGTTATCTTGTTGGACTGCAGTAGGTATATGGGTAGGCTGCATTTATGTGCTCCTTCCACCTGCAAGGTCAGTCTTCACACACAGGCAGCAAACTAGGAGGGACTGTCATTGAAGATAGGCTCACACCACATAGCCACAAGGAGCTTGAAATGGTACAGCATGAACTCTGGCATTTCCTAACTTGACTCTACAAACCTACTGCCACTGTAGTGTCTTTTTGGTGTGTATGTGCTGTAATGGGTTTTCAGAAATGTGAAAACAGGAGAAAAGCTAGGAAACACAGGAAGAGAACAAATACACCTACCTGACAAGACAAATAAAAGATAGCAGTGACCTTAGAGTGCTAGGAGAAGATCAAACAGGTTGTTTCTGACACCTGGAAAAACAAAGAACATGTGAAAAATTTGTCTCTTTTCTTACCAGGAAAGCAGCATCTTCAGATAACCTCATGTGATGTCAGGTGCAAAGCTGTCAAAATAGAAAATTCTGAGAAAGGTTGTGGTGCCCTGAATTTGGGACATAGAGGTCACTCCACTGCCCTTCCTCCCCAAACACATATTCCCTTAAGGAGCAAAATACCTCCTTCCTCATGTCGTTTGATAGCAGAGGGCTCAACTGACAGTGACTCACAACATAAACTACCTGCCTTTGGTTTCTTCACAAAAAATGCCAGTCAAACCACTCACAGTCCAGCTTGTTTTCATGATCTGCAAGTTGATCTGAGCAGCTAAATCCATGGTGTCTGTAGGCCCAGGAAAGTCAGTTCCAAGAGAAGAATTTTTCACTTTGCAGAATAACTTTCCTTTTTGGCATTCACTGTTATATATGTAGTTGGGGTTTTGGTTATGCTGTAGTTGTGTCTTCATCTCCTAATGTGGCTCCTTAGTACCTCCATTGGGATTTTTATGAATATCTGCCTCTGTGACTTCCTCTTACATCTCCACTAGCATAGTTAGACTGTTTACATCTGGGATGGTAAAAGGTATTTCATAAACCAAAATTTTTTTATTTTGGATAAAGACTCTGGATGGACAATATACCACTGAGCTTGCAGTACCAATCAATGGTCTGTAGATGGCAGCAACAGGTCACTATTCACACATGGAAAATTAGGTATTGCCCAGAGATATCAGAAGAGCTTTCTGTCTTCCAGAACCTCATCACTGGTGTTTGAATACCTCACAGTGAGCCAGTCCTTCCGACGCCACCTGCCACAGGATATTATTCACCCAGTTCTACAGAGAAGTAAGCCAACATAAAGTGACTTACCTTAGACTTTTCCTACTGAGAGGCTGTGACAGGGATGGGACGTGAACCCAAATCTCCCAAGTTGCAGCCTGGTGCAACACAAAGCTTGTCCCTGTCCTACGTATAAGCATATGTTTAATGCCAGAACTAAGAAACTCCCTTTTATTTTGAGAAAAGTTAGCAATATGGTCAAAGTTCCTCAGTAACAAGTGGTCCAGGTTTTCCTATCCAGTCATCCAAAGAGCCAGAGTGGCATTTTCTTCTGAAAGCTGTTGATGGCTGATCTCAGCCACCAGTGATAGTCCAGCTGGATGCATGCTGTGTGTTTTAGGGGCAGAGATCTACGGCTGGCTGCAAGGCATCTAGTTTCGTCTATAAAGTTTGAATAAGGCTGTGCACAGCAGCAGCATGCGTGTCTGTTTGTGCACTGGGACTAGTGAAATGCCCCTTCTGTCTTTAATCTTCTCTGTTTGCTTTCTCCAGTTCCTTGTCCACAAACTGATTTCTGTACCTCATGGGATGACATCCTTTTCCAGTTACAGTCGAAAGCCTTCAGACGGGCAGACATGAGCTCTTTATTCCTTGCAGGGAAAGAAAGGCCCATTTTGGTCTGATATTCATGTGGAGCTGAAGGGTTGTAGACGTAAATGATGATCTGCTGCTGTGCTGGAGGTTGTGCTGCATACATGTTGCCATCAACATTGCACTGTCTGTTGATCACTAGGGGGTACTGGACCACAGGTAGTCATAATTAGAACAGGGCAAAAATGTTTGCAAATCATTTTTTATCTGAAAAATGAAGCTTTAGGGTGACAGGAACTTTGTGAGGTGAAACAAAGTCTCCCACCATTCAGGAGAGACCACTAACTGCTTGGCTATGGCTACCCTCCCTCCCTTTCCAGTCAAGGGGTGGGCTTCTTCCTTAGCAATGGTCTCTGAGCCTGTTCATACTTCTTGTGGAAGCTGGTGGCCCCAGCATCTATATTCTTCTTGCCCTGTGGGTAAATAAGAAGATTCTGTCTTGCCCCAACCAACCTGTAAGCTCAGTGATGTAGGTGCATCAAGTTACTCTCCTCCTCTGCTTCTTCAAGGATGGGGTGGGCTGAAAGCAGATGCGTCTTGAGGCCTCATACCGATTGCCAGCATCCCTGAAGGTTTAGGCCCTAGTACACTATGGACATAGTGCTGAAGAGCCACTTTCCTCCATACACATCTACCTGCTTTCTCCTAAGGCTATTTGGTAGGGTGATTAGTGTCTGAGCTAATACACGAATTGCTGTTTCTTAGGTCTCCTCTACATATTACAGGTGTTGTTCAATTAACTGACACTAGCTAGGTGCGCGAAGTACCTATCACTCCATAAAAAGCTCAAACCAGCTATAAAGTAAAACCTTGAAAATATTCACTAGCTTTATAGCTGCTATTCAGCTTTAATTTGCATGTGTATCAGGGTCTGCAGATGGGATCCAGCCCGGTTCCTGTCAGGACCCAGGACCTAGTGCAGGATTGGATCCCAACAGGCAATGGACACAGCTGCAGTCTCCCAGCTTCTGGCTTGCATGGAGATTGTAGCTGCTGCATCTCCTGGCCATTGGGTTGCATGGGGTGCTGAGGGGATTCCCAGCCATGGAAGCTTGCTTGTCAGTGCAGGGGGAGCCTGGGATTGAGCACCAGCAATAAGGTACAGTGGGATCTAATGCATGATCCCATAATCACACCTCCTGCCATGCAGTTATGACGTTGGATCGCATATTAAATCCCATCATGCCTTTATCTGCATGTGTAGGGGGTCCTTCATGATACCTTGTTAACTGTGCATCCTTTCCCCCTGCCACAGAGTTCCCTGTTGCTGCTAGCTGTCCCTATCTACAGGGCCCTCCTAATCTCCTTTGTTTCTAGCTATTGATTGGCACTCTCCAGGGGGAGCTTCTGTTTCATGCAGGGGCATTACATTGGCTGTGCAGCTTCTCTCCATTGATTTAATGTCACACCATGGCCTGCATTCCATTAGCTGATTACATTTACTTATATTTTCCCATTTGTTATAATGGCTTTAGCCACCAAGGTTTTTCATTAGCAACAATGTCTCATTTTCTTATTTCTCATAGCCCTGTCCTTCTTCCATAGCTTGCACCCTGTCTACTGACTGGGTCGCCCCACAGTGCAGCCCATAGAGCTCTGTCCCGTTTGCATCCTATGCCCAAACTGCTCTGTGCTTTTCACCTGGAACTGTGGTGGTGAGGACCCCTGCAGAGCAGCTTCTGTACTGCACTCCAGATTAACAATGTTTGTTGTTTTCAAAACATTTCAGTAACATTCTGGCTGCTCTCAGACTAGCCACAGGAGTACAGGAATATCTGGTTTGATACAGCTGGGAAATCCCGTTGTTTTTTCTGTTTTTAAAAGATCCTCAGCTACTCAAGACTGTCCATTTTCTCTTAGAAGACAATAACTTCAGGTGTTTTAGATTTTGTATTTCAAGCTTTTAAAAACAGCCACCTCCTGCTTGGAGTCCAAGCCATAAGGGGAATCCAGGATCTTCATAGGGCTCCAGGGTCACTGCGGCAGTGTTCAGAAGGCTTCAGGCCTGCGGGAGGACAGTCCTACAGAACTCCCCTCTGCTCAGTCATGGTCATGGGCTATAACCCAGCCCATTGTCAGCTCTGAGCAGTTTCTGCAAACAGGTGACTGGTGTTCTGAGTAGAATGACATTTTGTTTCACACAGCATTTTCCAGACTGAGGGCATCCTAAAACACTTTCTAGACTGATAAATGAGGGATCAGCAGTACAGTGATTGTGCATGCAGATGGGATAGCTACTGTAGACTCTGCAGTGGTTTAGCTCAGGGACATTGTAGATGATGATGATGGGGACCAGTCATGGACCATAATCCCGTTTTGCCAAGTACTGTACAAAAGACAGAGGATACCTCAGAGGCAAGAGACGACAGGTGTACAGAGACATAGGGGAGTATGAGGAAGACTGGGAGGATACTGAACAGCCCTCTGGTTTGGAATAGAGAGAAGGGACATTGCTGCTGGAATGGCCCCCACTGCAGTTGCTTATTCCACAACTGAGAGAGGGGAAAGCCGAGACAATGGCACACCCACTCTGCCCTACCTGCTAGCATGGGTAGCTCCAGGATGCAGCTTCCTTGCATCTTTCTTGGGATGAGGTATGGCCCAGGGAGCACCTGCAGAGGGTGGTTTTGGTTTTCCCAGATGTATAATGGACTGCCCTTGGGCTGGGGAAAGGTGCTGGCAACCTCCTCTGTAAAGGGCCCATCACAATAGGAGCAAATAGGAAATGTGGCACACAACAGACTCGCAGCTAGCTAGGAGCCCAATTTGAACTCAGTCTCTGACTGGAGCCTCCTGAGAGATTTTTTTCAGGCTGTTTCCCATGATGTACACCCTTTGTGGCCTAGTTTGAGTGTGGGCTACCCTGTGCTGACTCTGATGTATATGCTTTCTGCAGTAAGTTTCAAGTAGCTCACTTGCTCTGTGGCTCCATCCAGGGGTCTTTCCTTACATGACCAGAATCCCCATCTGCCCAGGCTTGGATTGTCCTAGTCTCTCTCTGTGCACTATTCTCCCAGCTGAGAGTATGGTGCCTCACTTCTGCTGTGGCTGCACAGGGAACACCTGAAATGCAGAGTATGTAAATAATGCATGGAGAGCTGCAGTTGATGTGGGCTGAAATCACTGCCTTCCAGAGCAACCCGAGCAGATGGGGCTTTCTCCAGCCAGCCGCAGAGCAGCTTCAGGGACAGTGCACCCCAGAGAAGAGCAAGGTGCTTTGGGAAAGTCCTCTGTGTCAAAAACTAGGGAGACATTCTCTTTAACCAGCAACATGGCCATTCTGCAGTCCCCCCAGTGTCAAGGTCATTCAGAGTTGCATTTCTCAGCACTTGGGACAGAGCAATTTGGGTAGTTACTTTCCTCTTGGTGGACAGCTTTCCTTCTCCATCTCCAGGTGGTGTGCTGCTTGACGTACAGCTCTTGGCCACTGTCCTGGAGTGTGGTGTCACCCAGCTGACCCCTAAAACAAAACAGATTATCTGCAGTAGGGGTATGTGGCTACAGCATGACACCAATCTGGGCAGGGCATACAACTGTTAACATGGTGCCACTGCGTGCATAGACCAGGTTGGCATGGTCTCTGAGTATCTCAGCAAGCTGTCTGAACAGAAGGGCAGCTTTGGTACCCATTTTTCCCTTGGCTAAGGAACTGTCCCAGGGACAAGGTGATGGCAACATCATACTCCCTGGAGCAGCTGATTCTAGTTCTGCCAGAGTGCATTCCTCAGGATGATTGCCATGGGCATGCTACCACCTAGTCCTGGACCCTCCTCTTCTTGCTGCTGACCGCTTAAATCTTGGCCCACCAGTGGGAGTGTCTCCATGCCACAGCACCCTTAGATGGTGTGCTGTGGGGTCTGGGGGGAGCAGCACACAGAGTACAGCCACGGACCTGGCCACAAGGGCGGCTGCTGCCACAGCCTAGTTTCTCACTCATCATTTCATCTCTCAGCTGGGAGCATCTCCTTCATGCCACTCCCAAATCTTGCTGTCCAGCAGCCCTAGAGTTCAAAGGAGATTAAAGCCACCCTGAACAGATTCTTCACAAGGGGTGAGGAGCACTGGAGAGGCTAAGCGCCTTGCACGAATGGCTGGCAGTTGGACTACATTAACACAGAACTGCTATGTAGCATTATCTCATTGAGAGTCATCCCTTCAGGAACATGCAATGTGTGGCTCTTTTTACCATCTTGCATTCTTCCCCCTTCCTATCTCTTCTTCTGCTAAAAGCAAACGCAACCTGACATGCCTGCTCTGGTCTAGTTAAATATTTATATTCCTTGAGCCCAGCTGTAATCTCAGGAACATGGTGCAATGTCCTGAAAGTGCTACCATCTTTCTGAAAGCAAAAGAGCCAGGCAGATTCACAAGCTGAAGAAAGCTTTGTGCAGTAGGAACAGCTGCTTGGGTCAGCAGTTCTGTAGAGCCTGCTTCAACTGCCACCTTCCTGCCGTTCTCATGCAAATCAGCATATGGATCTTAGACTATAAAGGCTAAAGATTAGCTTCGGGAGGGACTTCATCGTAAAGATCTTCTGACATGGACTGAGCAGTTTTGGAACTTGAGTCCCTTCTATGTTACCACAGAAACTTAAGAGGAAAGCCACCACTGGAGGCCCTGGAGCTGCCCCAAGCATGACCACTTCCCTTCCTGCCAGAAAACAGTTCTTCACAGGAACCACACTGCTTCTTGCTAGGGAAGGATCTGGCCTGTACACTTTTGTGAATCCCATAATTAACCCACACAAGCCTACCAAAATGAGACAGGTCAGAGGAGCTTACCAGGAACTTCAGGGAAAATGCTGCAGATTCTCCAAGCAAAACTGCCCAGGAATTACTGGGAGCTAGAAAACATTCAAATGAAGGAAGTCACACTGTTTCCCAGATGCCTTTTCTTACTACCTTATCGCTTCTAGAAAAACTCCACTCTTACAGAATAACATGGAGACGGTGATTTTAAATGGGTTAGTTTAGTTTTGGAGAAGTATAGGGGCAGGCATGACAAAAACCAGGCTAGTGTTCATTAAAGAGCATCTAGTGCAGGATTATTATTAGTGGGCAATTATTATTATTATTAGTGGGCAATTATTTAGGCTGGAGGGCCACTTAGGGAGTTTTGGTAAACTGTTGTGGGTCAGATCAGCACTTTCCCTTCTGCCCTGGCCTACAACAGCTCACCAAAACTCCCTAAGTGCCCCAGGGTCTGGCCCCATGTTGTTACTGCCCAATGCTCCTAGGGTCTCTATGGAGACCGGCCCAGGACCTGCATGAGTAGGGCATGCTCAGCCAGGTGGATGTGATGGGTCATGGGTGGGTGGTGAGTGGCATCTGGGAGCAGGATGGGTGGGCAGGGCTGGAGCTGGGATCGGGATCATGGGGCAGTGATAGTGTGTGGCTGGGGCCTAGGACAGCTGCAATCCACTCCCCATATGCCCATGCCCGCAGCACCGGCACCCATTGAAGGGATGTGTGGGCAGCAGATCGTGGCTCTGCCCTGGGCCCTGGGCCCATGCTGTCACCAGCCTGGGACCCTGATCCCATCCCTGGTCCTGGACCTGCCTACCTGTTCTTCTGCACCCTCTACCCACCCATGGCCCCATCCCATCTGCCCAGCTGAACGTGCCCAGTGCCCCTAGTGATGGGTGCAAGGCAGAAGGGCCAGGGTGCCCAGGCAGCAGGACTGAGTTTGGCAGCAGTGGTTGAGACTGGCAGTAGCAGCTGGAAGGAGCCACCGCTGTGGTGGCTGCTGGGAAGGGAGTCTGGCCTCTGTGCATCACCAGTTCCACTGTGCATCTGGGGGTGGTGTAACTGGCCCACATGCACCACAGACCAGGCAGCCCCCTGCATCTGGGCCAGGCAGGGCTGAGGGACCCACCGTGGGCCAGATAAAACTCCTTGGTGGCTGGATCTGGCACATGGGCCGTATTTTGCCCACCCCAATCTAGTTCCTCTCCATAGTGATAGTTGGTACAGTCACTACTTTAGTTGATGTAGGTCACTGAAACGCTGAGAAATTGGTAGATTTCTGCTGATTTCCCTCAGCTCAGAATGTGTTTTTTGATTTGCAAGCCACTTTTGGTACTTGCCTGGGGCTGTATCAGTGTAAAAAAAACTCTTGATGCCAAATGCTTGCCTTCCTATTCTTCCTTTCAGGCTTTGGGCCTGAACACCAGCAGCTCATGACAAAAGGAAACTGCAGGGTTTATTTGCTAGGCCAGCCAATCGCAGGTGCAGGTTCTGCCAGCCAGCCATTGCAGCCCAGCCCCTCTTCAGGGCCAGGCGGCACTTTCAGCATAGAGGTGAAATGTATCTGGAGTCAAAATGTACGTGCAAGTACTGTCAGGGACAGAGAGCTCATTACCCACTAACAAAAATAGACACAGAACAATGCAGGGAGGCCACATCTGTATCCCACTAATGGACAGGAAGCTATGTGCAGTATATCTTTTCTCTCAGACTGCAAATTCATTTAAAATATGAATAGCTTTCTGCTGGAGTGTGCCATTTGGTGAAGGGCCTGGGGGAGAGGGGAATCTGGAAACTGAACCATTCACTCATTCTGTAGAGCTCTGAAAAAAAATCAGAAAAGGCTTGTAAAAGAAGTTTAATTTTTCAACAGAACTTCATGGTGTGCTATGTAGGTTTATGGCTTCAGGATTAGGGCTATTTACATAATTGATATTTTTGTTCCAATGCCAGAAAAAGGAGAGGGAATTCTTTTTGGAATAACTCAAAATGGAAATTTCATTTTTTTTCTCACCAAATGACAACACAAAGTAATGTTTAGTTTTAGGGTCTTTGGAGTGGGGTTTTTTTTAATTAAACCAAGCAAATTTTTAAACGGAAATGTTTTGAAAGGAAAAGTAGAAATATTTCATTCAAACAAAATGTTTTGACTGTTTCAAAACTCCCCCACCTTTTTTGGCTAGAACAACTTGAAACTGCGTTTCTTGGCAAATAAAGTATTCGTCTCCAATTTTTTTGTACAGATTTTCTTAGGTTTTACCCAGTTATTCTCTCATATGGCCACACAGAGCACTTTGTTTTAAAGGTTTTTAGACCAAACTGACACAAATAACGGATGTTTATGAGTGAAACTGTTTCCAGTTAATGATGTAAATAATCCAGAATCAAGCACTTCCAATAACAGCGAATGATTTTGTCATTTATCCATGGCTACATCTGACCTGAAATTGTGATCTTGGTTCTTTATGTGATGTTTGCTGTGGTTTTATAAACTGAGAAGTTTGAGAATATTAACTTGGAAAACAGGACTGGATTGAGGAATTGACTTTTTCACTTCTGTGTGCGTCTGCTTGGAGAGTAGCCCAGATGAAATGAAACGTGAACTGCTTTCAGTTGGGAATTCATGTTTTCTACTCATCCTTTAAAATATACAAGCAAGGCCTTGAAGGGACATTGTCAAGTGCTTATTTTTATGCTTTTTATTTGAACATTCTCTATTTGCCTTGGCAATAGCCTGGTTGATTTCTAAAATAGAAGGACTCTACAGGAAAAGGGACTAAAGAGAAATAAGACAGTGAAAAAGGTCTATCTGCAGCAGTCAGGCCCAGAAGAAGCTAACCCAAATGATGTCTAACTTTGCTGTCACTGGATGAGGAACAAAAGGCAGGGGCAACCCACTCAAATCACGAATTTCCACCTGGATCCTTTGCTTGCAGCTCGTCTTTGGGTAACCCCCCTGACCCACTGACTGCAGTGGTCGTGTTGACATTTTCTTCAGTGTGGGGGGGTTCTCTGAAGGAAAACCCACAGGGTCACCATTTCCAACCATAAAATAAGCCAATTCAGTCAGGGAACAGACCTTCTTTAGAGGGGAAACAGCCAAGCATATCCTTTAAAACTGAAGCTTGCTGAACCCTAAATCTTGCTACCTTTGGTTGTCCTTTGATAGTCTACTGCAGGGGACAAACCTGCCCCCATTAAAATCAATTGGGCTTTTGCTGTTCGTCTCAGTACTAGCAGGATTTATCCTTCAGTCTTTCAGTCTTTCATTTTATTCATTAATGGATTTCCAGAAGATGTGTGCATCATATGCTACTGAGACTTCACCTCCCTCCTGTAGGGGAGGCCAATACGCATACTGAACCACATATTTCTATGTATATTTTTACCCAGTATCCTCCTGTTGCACTGAGAATAGCTGAGGAGTAGCCTTGTACAAAGACATTAGGGAAGCAGTGATCACACCAGACCCTACAGGGGATTCTGTTAAGCTTCAACTATGTCTTTTTGGTATACTTAGCATGCCGAACAATGATGCTCTTGAGCATGCTGCACTGGTTTAGATGAACTCCCTCCTATATCAGAAACAACATAGCCTGCTTTGTATGGGCAGGTTAATTAGCCTTATGACACAATGAGGCTAGTTAGCCTGCCTGAATCACTGTGCAGAGGCAGCATCAGTGTTTTCACTTTAGAAAACAACCTACCTGGAGCAGAAATGGCTATCCCAATGGCTAGTGGAGCCATGGACTGTAGTTGAAAGTGCCACTTCTACTGTGTTGAAATGGCTTTTTTGTCCAGCATCATTATCCTTTCAAGACCTATACACCATGTTGTCACAGGTATAGAATGTGCAAATTATTGACATAAGCATATAGAAAGATACAGGAAACAATGGTGTCTGCTCTTTTGGTTGTTAATGGTTCTAGTGTGCCTGATTTGCCTCAGTGGAGAGAAGGGAGGCTGGAAAACACGATGGGTAGTAGAAAGAGAAATGAATTTTTCTCCATAAGAAAATGACCCCCAGAGAGGATGCCCTCTCAAGCCACTTGTAAAGGTAAGTAGCCAGCAATTAAGATTTCAGTAGCATTTACCTTAAAGCTTACTAAGATTTCCTATTATGTTTACTAATAATTTTCAGTTACTAGTTCTTTAGTATCTCTCGTATATTTAGTATATTAGTATATATTTAGTATATTTAGTCCTCTAATCCTGTAGGGTGTCAAAGGGTGTTTTCACCAGAAATACAGGACAAAATCTAGGTACCTCTAACTTAGATTCCAGCCTGGCCAAAAACGAGGCACCTAACCTGGAAGAGTGACCCCAGGAAGTACACTTAGATTACCAGACATCCTACAGAGGTGCTGGGAAGAATTGGGTGCCTCTGGAAGGAGATCCAGAAAGCTCAGATGCTGAGCAGGCAGCTTTCTAGATTTAGTGAATAGGAAACACTGAGCAGAGGGGCATGAGTGTCTGCACTTCTGCCCCTTTCCATAGCTTACCTGCTTCTATCCATTCAGGATCTGGAACCCAAAGCCATCTATCAGGATAGGGCTAGTATGAAGTCTGATGGCCTAGTGATTAAAGTACACTCCCAGAAAGTGGGAGGTTTGGTCTTTTTCAGCCTGCAGGGTTTTAACCTCATATCTCCCACCTCCCAGAAGAGGGCCCTTGGGAGCATGTGTGTACTAAAGGCAGAGATAGACCCATTTGCCAGCAAGTGCTGAAACCATGGAGGAACCATAAGAACAGAGATGCCTTAGCACTTCCGGAACAATATATGCATGAATGTTAACTTATTAACTACACTAAAGGGGTGATTTTAAAGTTGTATGGCCAGGGTTAGAAGACAACTCTGAAAGGAAAAGAAAATGTTGGTAGCAATGAAGAACCGCAACTAGTGTGAGATCCAAGATCTGGCAGCAGCTTAATTGACACTGAGCTAACAAGAGTGTATGTTGTAGCTGTGTAGGTCTAAGGACATAGGCAGACAAGGTTCTTTGGGTGAATCTGATATCTTTTATTAAACCAACTTAAGTAGTTAGAAAAAAAATTTTAAGCAAGCTTTTGGGTTCAAAAACCCTTCGTCAGGCTGAGGAAGTTTCAGCAGTTGGCATGTGCTCTTCCTGGATGGAATGAAAAGTAAAGAAGCCAGAGGCTAGGCTGGTATGCATGCAAGATAGGCAGTCAGTGAAGATGTAGATTGAGGAGTCAATGAGTGAGAGACACCCAGCCTGTCTCTTCCTCAGCCTGATGAAGGGTTTTTGAACCCGAAAGCTTGCTTAAATTTTTTTTCCAACTACTTAAGTTGGTTTAATAAAAGATATCAGATTCACCCAAAGAACATTGTCTGCCACTGAGCTAACAAGGAATCTGCTTCTGTTTGATTGTGCTGATAACCAAGCAATGCTTAATAAGGCTGCTCTGGCCGAGAGCCTCATGTGCTGCACTTCCACTTGGCTCTGGATTTGTACTGTGAGGACCATGAAAAGATGAAATATTAAAAATATAAATGAATAAAATATGGGAGCTGGTGATGAACAAGACAGAGGGAGGCTCAGCCCAGCAGTGACCAGGTGAGGTTCATGGCAGGTGGGAAGAGTCTCCCTTCCGCTTTAACAGCGCTGGGACCTTCTCTTTCTGTGTCATTATTCTGTTACTAAACATTAAACAGCCGACACCTTCAGGGAAACAGATTGCTTGGATGTGACTTTGTGGTGACATCATGTGCTCCATGTACTTCTTTTCCTTTGTTCTCTGCTGCAGCAAGGAGTGGATGGAAACAAGAGCTTTCATTCAGAGGAGTTTACATCTGCTCCATCTTCTTTCCTTTAACTTCAGAAGCATATCTGATGTCATAAGCAGGCATCTAGGGCCCTACTTTGTCGCAGAAGAATGAGCCTGATCTAAAATAAAGGGAGAAAAGTCTATCACATAGAACTCCACTCAACCGCCTTCACAAGAAATGGCATCTGGCAGTAGGAGGAGGGGCCCAGAGGAGGATCAAGCAGAAGCTGAATGACTCAAGGGGGACCAACATGCTCTTTTCACCCAACAAGCGCCAGCACAGCAGAATACTGGGAAATGCACAGGAAATGTGTTCACCCAAAGCAGAGGACTCCACATATCAAAGATGATCAAAGCGTGGTAATTCCTGATTGTGACCAACATGAGGAGAGACTGATACAAGTCTCTCCTGCTGGTTTCTAACTGTATGCAGAGAAAACTATGGAAAGGGCAGTTCTGTCTGCTTTGCTAGGGCATAGCCAACAAGCCTTCAGACTACATCCTATGCCAGGGGTAGGCCAGAGTGCCGAAAAACCCCACAATTCCTACCTTGGAAGGTGCCGGAGTGCCAGCATGCTAGAAAAACAAAATGGAGGGCAGGATGCCCTGCGTGTGCCCCTTGCCCCCCACCCAAAACCCCTGCCTCCCAGTCCTGCTGCCCCTTGCCCCCCAGCCCTGCTGCCCCTTGAACCTAGGCCAGCTGCAAACATCTGCTGCCTCTCTACTCCCAGCCCCAGCTGCCTCCCAGCCCCAGACCTGGCCCTGGGCTCTGGGCTCCGGACTCCGGGGAGGCAGCACATACCAGCAATGCTCCCCACTGTGCTGCCCTCACCACTTCTGCAGAGCAGCGCTGGAACATGGGCTGCAGAGCACAGCGGGGGGCTCAGAAAGCTGCCTGCTTCAAACTCCCCACTGTCCTGCCACACTTCCCCTGTGTTCACGGGAGCAGCGTAGGCAGCGTGCAGGGTTGTGCCCCTAACTGCTGCCCCTGCCTGCAGGGGAAGTGTGGCAGGGCTGGCAGCAGCTACCCAGAGCTGGGGCCGGCTGCAGCTGGGAGGCTGCAAACAGCTGCTGCCTCCCCAGCCCCAATGCATGCCAAGGAAAATGGCCTTGTGTGCCATGCTTAGCACGTGTGCCAGGCGTTGCCTTCCCCTGTCCTATGCTATTGTAGATGAAAGCTGTCTGTACTGCTGTTGAGAACTAAGTGGAGAGGGACTGTAGTTGAAGGTACGTATCAATGTAGTAGATACATAATATGTAAGCATTACATACGTTACAGCAGCATTGGAATTTTCCCGAAATCATATGACATACTGGGCACATGTGCAATTGCTGCTGGATGGTTTACTTCAGAGTAATTTATTCTAGAGTAAATCCACCCTGGGCAGGCATCTACATGTGCTTGCATTTGAGAGTGGATTTGCTCCAAATACAAGCAGTCTGGAGAGCCCGAGTGCTAGCTCAGGGGCTGGCAGGGAGCACAGGGCCAAGAGAAAGCTGTCTCCTGGTAGGGGCTGGGAGATTGCTCCCTGCCCCTGGGAGGTGCCTGCTGCCAGGGTGGGCTCTGCCACTGGAACCCGGGTGGAGACAATGTCCCTCTGCCCCAGCAGCAGGGAGCAATCTCCCGCCACCTGCTTCCCAGCTGACCAGAAGAAAATTTGCTCCTGGTTGGCTGTCTACACATGCCATACTGCACAGCAATTACTTGGCAGTTAATTTACTACTTGCATTTGCAGGTAGCAAATTAACTGCTGAACAGAGCAAATTACTGCACAGTAAGGGTCTGCACATATAGGCGGTGATGCTTACTGTGCAGTAATTTGCTCAACTGCACAGTAAAGTGTCTCATGTAGATGAACCCACAGACAGTTAAAATAGGGATTAGATAATCTTTGAGGTCCCTTGCAATCTTTGAGGACCCTATGATTCTTTGATCTTAAATCTCACCTTAAAAGAAATTCAAACAAATATGGAAATGTGGAACAATGGCAGTCAGATTACCTTAACTCTGCCTTGTAGAGACAAAAGATAGACACTTTATTATCATCAGAATTAATCCATTGCAGTGCTTGTGGTCTTGGGTTAGAAGCAGATTTTTAAAGATACATCACTTTTTTATTTCCCTCATGGTGTTACAGAAGGGACCTGGGAGGAATGACAGATGTTTCCTGAAGACCGTGACTTTCTCTAGCAAGCCCATGCTTGAATTGATGCAAACACTGGGCCACTCCTTTGGGGAGTTAGTACTCTTCCTCATTTTCTTGCAGCCAGTATGTGCTTATTTTCATGTCTCTGCTTCCAGCTTGTCATCTGATTCATAGCAAAGGAAGGGATCCTCAGCAGTTAATTCCCTCCTCAATCTAGCCCTACCATATAATGCACTGAAAAGTTACACTGTCTGTAAAAAGTGGGGGATAACTCCCATCACCTCACAGGCATGTTATGAACATAAGTTCACATTGGCAAAGCATCAGATGATAAGTAGATAAGTAACAGAGAAGAGTTCACGAGGAAATTAACAATTCTCTCTGCAGACCTGGGAGAGTGGTCAGGAAATTAGGCCTGGGAGCACAGATGACCCAAAGAGGAGAAAAGAGGACACGGAAGAGCTGTCTATTCGGGGAGCACCTCCAGAACATGCTGAACACTGAATGAAATAGGCTTCTGTGGCAACTAGGACTATGATCATGCAATTAAAGACCGTCAGTATCAGGTTATGTACATACAAGGGGGCTAAAGTAAGATGGCACATGCAAGTTGAATTCTGGCATCTCTCAGTTTTTGAATACCTGACTTTCTAATTAAACCATATTCTTCTGCTGTGTGTGGGATAACATGTCTCTACATGCACTCTGGCAGGCAAGTGTAGAAGGTAGCCTTGAAGTCAAGGTAATGCTGATTGCAGCTGGGAGATATGGTGCAGTCCCAGAGTCTTGTAGTAGAGAGTGTTGGTGAGGGCAAAATGTCATGTCTTCAAAGGAAGGTAAGTGGAGCTATTTTCATTTCACTTCAAAACAAATTCAAGTGCACTTTTCCTAGGATGTGGCTTTGTGCCCTGTTGCCGTGTGCTCATGCTCTGCCAGGGGTATATTTAGATTTGTAATACATTAACATGGCTAAGGTACTGCGCCTCTATCACATCACAGCTGCTGCCGCTGCAGCTTAATGCTGACTTTGGGAAAGGCTCTTCAAAGCTGCAGCTCAGCTTTTGTAGGCCTGATAGCAGGGAGGCAGCAGCAGGGAGCTTTGTGTCAGAGGTGGGCATTATCCTTCATTCCTGTCACAGTGGGAAAGTTTAAAGAAAGAAGTTGATTCAGTGACACACTCCCCCCCAAACTTTATTGGTTCTTGCATCTCCTAAATTTTTTCCTTTCTGTGCACATTTATTTTAGTCCTTAAGAGGCTTAACTTGAGAATTTCCAGTCTCTTCAGCAAAGCAAATGCTTTGCAAAGCTTAAAATGTTGGATTATAGCAACCTTTTGAAACATCACAGGTTTTTAGACTTTGCATCCACAAGACGCAGAAGTTAGAAGCCACTGGGGTGGTGTGTGTAAAAGGGCAGTGGGTTCTGTAAAGCATGTGTGTATGTATGTGCACACTGGAGCTCTTGGGTTTGCATATATGAAAAAAATGGGGAATCTGGGAGATGTATACAAGATCTGGGAGTTCTGGCATGTGTGGATCAAAGGGCAGGTGGGTCCAGGATGTATGTGTGTGTAAAATGGAATGGGGTTTTAGGGAATTTTGTGAAAAAGCTGGAGAACCAGGAGGAGTTGGGGGCAGTGGTCAGGTGCCTGTGCACACATCTGTGCATACATGATCAAGGGGGTTGGGACCTTGTTTTTACCTTTATATAAAAGGGCAGGGAGCTCCAGAGTATGTGTGTTTGTAAAATAGCTGGGGGCTCTGGTGTGTGTGTATGGGTCAGCAGGGTGTTAGTTTGGTCTGGATATTCTCTGCAAGGAATGAGAGAGGTGGTCATGGAAGTAGTCTGAAGCCAGGCAGAAGGCAGGACAGGGTGGCACTTTTAGAGACTAAAACTCATTAAAAAAGGCTGTAGGTGGCAGCCTACTTTGTCATATGCTATGAATGGACTTGTAGGGAGCAGGAGTACTAAACAGAAAGGAATAGTCATTTAACTACAAAGGATAGGGAAAGGGGGAGGAAAGTTAAGGGGAGAGGAGTTCTAGTGATGGGATATGGGGTCTTCTCAGTAAATTGAATTGAATGGCTCGGCACAAGCTGCAGCCTGATAGCAGAGAGCTAGCTGCCAGGTTAGCAGTGCCCCTCTGCCTCTCAGCATACCATACACTGCTCAAAAAGCCCGGTAGAAGTGCCAAACTGTTATTCACTCTTGTGGCTGAAAGCAGCCAGGAGAATACATCTTGTTTTTGGAGTATTTTCTGGTGTGCCACAGGGCATGTGGGGATTGGAAGTGGGGAATTTTTACAGGCTTTATTGGACTATTTCTAATACCATCTGTGACCCATGTTCAGTGGTCTGAGGATCCAATGGAGCATTCCCTCCTCCTGTGCCTTTGTCCCAGCTGTACAGTGGCTGACCCTAACTTGGTGTGGTTAGGGTTCATGATGTGTACACCTGTCTCATGCGGCCATCAGCAGGATTGAGACTGACAGTCTTAGGACACCAAATAACCACTTCATAAACAGAAGTTACTATGTGCTAAAGGAGAAGACCCAGTACTGCAATCCCTTACTCATATGACTGACCTTATGCATGAGGAGCTCTATGGGTCCAGCCCCTGAATACTGTAAGTGTTTGCAGGAGTAGGGCCCAGGTCCCTGCTTGGAGACCTTTATATATTATTATTACTATGCCCAAGTTTCATGCAGGTACCCATATTTGCAAGTCATAAGCAGTTGAGCTGTGTCTACTTGCTCACAGAGAGGGAACTCACCATACTAAAAAGAGCCCAGCTTTTTCAGTGAATGTGGTGTTTTTTTCCATTTCTGGTGTTTTCAAGATCTTCAGAGTCACCTTTGTTATAAATCCATTCATGACAGCACTACTTGGTACTATCCTTGTCTTCTCAAGAAGGATCTCATTCACTTCTGTGGCCAGGCTGTGGTATATTCTTAGCTTCTCTTTGATGGCATGCTGTACTTGGTCTACAAGGACAGCAGCATCAGTAAACCATGCTGTCCTGGCCTTCTTGTCTACAGCTATGAGGTCTGGTTGTTTGTGCATCACAGCGTGGTCCCTAATGGTCACCATATCCCAATGAATGTCAGTTCTATCATCTCCTAGTACTGCTTGTGGCCAAAGGGAAATAGTCTTGAACAGTTTTTTTATTATGAGCCAGTTGCTGTTACGATACTTTATGCTGTTTACATGATGATGATGATAGTGATTATTGTAGTAGCTCCCAGGAGCCCTATTTTTGGACTAGAACCTCATTGTACAAAAACAGAGACTAAACAGATGGCCCCTGCTCCAAAGATGGATATAGTCTACTTATGAGACAAGAGACAACAAATTGATACAGAACAACAGAAGAGGACAAAAACACAATAAATGAAGACTGAAGTCCAAGCCAATACTATGCATATTCTTGAGGATTTACAGGGGCTGATTCCACAGTGCTGTAAACTATCGAGACAAATCAGTTTGGGGGAAAAAAAGTAATCAGAAAAATGTAAACAATAATTGGAAGCTGTTTAAAATTTTACTGGGTGCCTAAAAAGTCACAGTCCCACAACTGAAAGAGAAAGCCATACTGTTAAAAAAAGTAACTTGGCTTTAAGAGGGGAAACAACAACAGCTGTAGGAAGAAGAAGAAAACCATTAATAACAAAAGACAGAAGTCAGAAATTGACAACAATAAATAGAAATCAGAAACTAGCAATTGTAGAAAACTAATCAGGGAAGCAAAGGGACACGAGAGGAAAAAAAGCCCCCCTGTAACCTGTCTTTTAGAACTGAGATGTTCATATCTGGCTGTCCGTTTCATGAAAGCCTGTGTTTGTGAGCTGTTTTGTATGGTTTCAGGTTTTTATCAGCGGAGGAAGATTCAAGCTATACAGAATTTTATTAGCCCACATATGACTCTAAATACTGTTGGCTAGGTTTCTGTGTTGCAGTTCCTAATTCAGAGCACCTCAAAGCCCCCTGAAATGCTTTCACAGGTGCCTTCAGGAACTTCTGTGCCAGAAGGAAGCTGTTACTGTTGCTTCTCTGTGCCCATCTTATAGCCAGTAGTTATTTGAGGCCAGGGGTACTCAAGCCCCAGCCTGCAGGCCAGATTTGGCCTGTCGCTCCAAGCTCCACACGGCTGGATCAGTCATTGCTGGGTTGGTCCTGCACAGAGGGATCAGGCCTTGGCCCCACACAGCTGCATTGGGCCCATAGATCATTTCCAGCCTGTGGATAGACCTAACACTGTGCATCTGGCCCGTGGGGCAAAAAGGTTAGATACCACTGTTTTGGCCCATCAAAGTAGCTACACCCCAATTTTTTCTAGATAAAACTGAAGGAACATGTTTTGGCAGGGTGCAGGAGTTGAACATGAGTGCATCTACACATGTGCTTTAATGCACATTAGGCTATTTTAATGCTCATTAAAGAATCACAAAAAAGTGCACTTTTGCTAATGTGCATTAAAATAAGCTAACATGCCTTTTTCTAGTACATTACAATGGCGGTACTAAATTTAATGTGCATTTGCAAAAGTGCATTAATGAAAGTGTAGATGCACCCAGTGGCCATCGAATAGGGGATGGAGGCATGTCCCTTCATAACTAACATTAACTTTAGGATAGGTCTCACTGCAGGTAGCATAGATGTCCAAAGCTAGCTTTAATTTAGCTAGCTTGGGTACTAGTAAAGCAGTCTGGTCACAGTAGCAGGGAGCTAAATATGAGCTAATTTACGCTGCTTCCTGGGCAGGCTTTTGTGCTCATGATGTGGTCTTTTGATGTATTCAACTGCCTCTCAATCTCATGTGTGATATATAAACTCCCTGGGGCACCAAGGGCCAGATCTGTTGTGTCTTATACAATACTTGGTACACCTGGGTTCTGAGCTATCACTGGAGCCCCTGTGTTCTTCCTCAGTAAAAGGCATCACTGCACTGACATGAAGGTATGGCTGGGATAAATGGGACTCATTTGCTTTTGTTTAAAGCCATGCTGTCATTTGATGTCAGCCAAGGGGCTGAAGAATATGGTGCTTTCATAGTTTAGTGCCTGCCACCCAGAGACGGCTGAGATTGCTCTCCCATCCCTAATCTTTGCTGGTCAGGACAGGGCTTCTACAGCTATAACCACTTCTTTAAATACCACACCAAGATCTTTCACCATGTACAACAAAATCTTGCCAATGCCTGTGTTAACCCTATCTCTTCATTGCTAAGGAACAAACTCAGTTCTCCAGGGGGATTCTCTGGCATGCAAATATTCAGGCCATAATTTTTCTGTGTTAATTTGTAAATTATATGAGCATGCCTGTAAATCTGGGCTGGTGACAGTACAGGCCTGGACTTTAGTGTCTTGCTACTGAAACGACACTCACATCCTTGCTACAGGTAGAGGATTTGTTTTAACATGAAACAAACCAGCTGTACAGGTGCAACTGCCACCGCTAGGCTCTTCTCTTCAGGTAGGGAAGAGGCAGGAATTAGGAGGGGAGAAGGGGGAAGCAGATGAACTTCTGTGAATAAGGAATTTCTCTTCATGTAATTGCGCGTGATGAGCACTACATCGGGGAAGGGCTGGGATGATCCTGGCAGACTTCTCTTCTTTAAGAATGTGTGCATGCATGTGCGGGTTCCAGGAGGCATAGCAGCTCTTCAGCTCCTTTCCTTAGTATGCTAGAGGACATCAGGGCGGCTGGGCACTGTGTGGAGTCAAGTCTCTTAAAGGATGACTGCACAGCAGAATGATGCTGCAGACGTAGGCATGCCTGAGCCAGCTTTAGTCTGGCTAACTCGGTAACAGAAGCACTGCAAATGTGATGGCTTGGGCTCAGTGCAGGCTAACGTCAAAAGTACAAGCTTGATGGAGCCTTGGGTACACACTTTAGCTGATAACCTGTCCCACCATGCCCCCACTTGTGCCCTCACTGCTGTTGTCACTTGTGCTAGCTACCTTAAAGATCACAGGGGCACATGCAACCCAGCACACTTAGTTTTGCTGTGCGGACATACCCTGTGAGTTTGGGGCAGCCACCTGTGTAGTGCCAGGCCAAGCAGATGTACTTGGCCATACAACAATCCTAAGCCTGTGAGCTGGTTTAATAAATGGAACATTTTTTTTCTCTGCTTTACACAGTCTGCTAAAGGCAGAGGCAAACTGCACGCTTAAACTTACTGGTTCAGAGAACTTTGTGAGAATGAGCCTGCATCCACCCCCCACACCTGGGGGACTGCACAGCCCTGTGGAACATGCCTCTCCGGTTACCGGGAGATGTTTTGCACTTGCCCACTAGGATGTTCACCAGCCTGTCAAACACTAAATCATTTTGTGCCCCCTGCATCACTGGGAAATGCCACCAGGTCTCCACCCCTCTCCTGCCTAGGCTCCTACAGGAGGGCTAACATCACCCATGCACTTGTCCCAAGTTCTCTTCCTCTGGCACTTGGCCTGTAGGACAGCTTTAATTGGTTACTTGTCTGCCTGGCTCGCAGCTTTTGCTCAGTGTTTGGCTGCTAATTGGCTTCATACTGGGGGTGTTTCATTATGCTCCTGATTGGCTGCGCTTGTGAGAGTTTGCCGATTCAATTGGCTAAGGCGCTCCAGGCCCTAGCTCTCCTCCTGTCTGCTGGGGTGTGGGCTGGCTTGATTGATGGGATAGGCTCTGCACTGTGGGGTGGGCAGTGCCTGTGCTGAGTGCAGGGAATATTCTCCTGCCTTTGCTGCTGGTTTACTTACAGCAGGTCCTGCTGTGTATAGGATATTCACTGAGATTCACCCCCACCCCTTCCCCAAACTATCCCTGTTTTTCCTCTTCAGCCCTTTCCTCCCTCCTAGACTAACCTGCCCCTGCCTGGACCAGCCCTGACCCCTTCCCACCTCATCAGCACCCTGCAGTTGGGCATCTGTCACACCGTCTGTCTGTCTGTGGGACAGGTGAGTTCTTTTGCTCTCCCCACATTTTGTTCTCTTAGCTGGACGTGGCTGTGTGGCAGGGCAGCACGGAGGTGGTGGTGGTGGGACTGGCATCCTGGCTCGGTGAGATCTCAGCTCTTGGATGAGTCTTTCCTAAGGCATTAACTTTCAGTGCCCTGTGTTAGGAGGGGTGAAAGCTGCTGCTATGCTGTGCAGGGTACCCTGACATTGTGCTGTGCTCACAGGCATGCCTGTTTATCCAAACTTTATCCTGTTTTGGGCAGGAGCTGTTGTTATTGCCTTGGGTATCTATAGTGTCAGCGTACAGTGGTTTTTTGGAGTTCACAAAGATAGTCACAGCCTGTGCGATCTGTGTTGTGTCTTCAACAAGGATGTGTGCTCTGCCTGAGGGAATCAGGGAATCTGACAAATAGAGGAAACTGGTTAATTTATTGAAAGGATAATTCACCACTCTTTAATTCCCGGTTGTTCTGATGCCACACCCCTTACCCCTCCACAATATCAAATCCTGATATGATACCCAAATTTTCACTGTTATTCATATTTCCTAGAGTGGTGAATCAACCAGAGTTTACTGTACAATCTTTTTCCCTCCCCTTTGGGAGCAAGTCTTTGATTCCTGGTGCTGCAACGGTCCTGGGCGGTGCCAGAGAAAGGCATGTCGGCAGAGAGGAGCTACTGCTGTGGCGTATTTCACGAGCCAGTCCTTCCATGTATTTGTGAAAATAGTGAGGCTGCATAAGCAAATGAGTTGTTCCAATCTCCCCAGCCCAAAAGTGAGGCCTGACACTCTTAAAGAACCTCAGTGTTGTGTCCCACAACTCTCCTGGGGTGTTTGGCTTTGCAAGATATTGGCGGCCTACTCCCAAGTGACAGTCTGTTTGGAAAGGAGAGAGCTGGGGGACTGTTTGCCCTTCCTCCCCCCTCCCCCCTTCTCCCCCCCCAAATGAATCTGAGTGGGAGATGCTGATTTTCTTGGGATAACAGGGAACCACTCAGCAAGGGCTGTCTCTTGGGAAATGTGGTAAATGCAGAAATCAAAGTCTGACTCCATGAAACATGCTGACGTATTTGGCTTAAAGCTGACAAAGCAAGGTCTGCTGCCCTTGTAGTTCCGGTAGGTACACAGACCGAATGAGTGAGTATGTGCATGCCACTTTCCTGGGTAGAGCTGGCAAAATGTATCCCTGCAGGTCAAGGGAAAAGCTTGCGGGATGAGTTGTTTACAACTACTTGCTTCAGGAACATTTCCATAGCTCTCACACCAGCTGTACTCCACGGCTAGAAAGTGCTGTCCTGTAGTGCAGATGCTCAGCCTAAATCCACCAGGTAGTCTTTAGGCACAATCCACTGCAAGGAATAAAAACAGTTTTGTGTTCCTTGCTCTTGTAACCATGTAAATTGTCCTATGGGAGCCAGAGACTAACGAAGTGCAGTTCTGAGGTGGGAAGGGATCCTGAGGCATCCTTAGAGAACCGCTGCCAAAACCTTCTGAGAGATCCAAAAAGCCCCTCAGAACCATTTCACTGAACGCAAGGCTGCTGCTGACTTCCCCACCAGGCAGAGTTATTCCTACAGATCTGTGACTGGGAGCTGTCCCGTGCTGCAGACAACCTGAAATGGCACCATTGCAAAATGGAGAAAGGTCTCTACGTTACCTGCCCAGCTCACAGCCAGCGTGGAACTATTCCTTATTGCACACTTTCTAGTGTCTGCTGTGGCCTGTTTTTAAACATGTCCTGTCTCTCGCACAATATCCAACCCTGTCAGTGACTTAAAATGATTTCTTAGCTGGACTCATCTGTGTTGCAGGGAAGCATGGGAGTGATACCGTGGGACTGTTTATAGAGAAAAACACATGGTATGTTATGGATTCAGCTCTCACCTAGGCTTCCCACCCTTAGCCTGATCTGGTGAGCACTCCAGGGGCCATGGACCAGGGCTAATACATTGCTGGCACCTCTGCAGCCACCATATTGTGTAGCTCAGTTCCTGCGACTGGTCTGTATCAGTATGACCATGAATGGGTAATTTGACTGACAAGATCTAGGGTAGGCAGAGCGGTTGCATCTGGTAGCAATGGAGAGAGGGCACATGGGCTGCATGCTGTCCCAGGAAAGGGTCTGGCTTGGAAATGGGGACTACCTACATTTTGAATATAAAATGTCCGGACTTGGAATTCTGAAGTTAATCCCTTAAATCTGTATTTAGGCACTTAAATCAAAGCTTTGATGCTGAACACACCTGCAGTGAAACAGGATAGCAAGGAGTGATCAACCCCTGAGGGGAAAAAAGTCAACTCCACATGCATTTGACTTTAGGCCCCAGATTTGGGAAGGTTAGCTATGGATACCAGTAATATAGCTCCTTGCAGGTATATGGTTAGAGAACAGCTCTCTATCATGCTTGATACACCTTCCAGATCACAAATTGCCTTCCATCCCCCATCTCTCCTTCCACCTATATTTACTCAACAGACTTGTTTGTGGGGAGGGGAAGGTAAATCTAGTGTTGGGTATGGGCAGAAGGAAGGTGCTGGCATGCTCTGTGCTGCACAAATGCCCTGGAGTTAAGTCAGCCAGAATAATCATTCTCTAACCTCTCCTTATCGCTTTCTTTTACCTGAGTAGAATGACATTTTTCTACTGGACTGATGAGTATTCCTGGGTATTATCCCAATGTCAACAGTAGTTAGCAAATCATTGCAGTAAATGCAGCTGAGACCCTCCTTTTAGACCAGGTTCCCACCCAGTGAGCTCATTTTTGGGACTGTCTTCATGAAAAATCTCCAGTTCATCCTGACAGGGCCTCAAGGACAGAATCCAAATGGGGTGCAGATGAGATACATGGGATGCTGCATAAGCACTGTTCTGTAACTGGTCTGTAGGGCTGCAGTCAGATGCTCTTCTTCAGCAAAGCTGGCATACCATCTTCAGCCATTTAAATAAGTAATTAGGAAACTCTTTACATGCATCTGCCACATTCCCTTGCCCCTTCTGAGTGATCAGCTCAGTTCCTGTCTGCTTGCTAGCAGGGCAGCAGCCCAGCAGGGTGTTCCCACTTTTCAAGCTGCTCTGAGTAGTAGCAGTGGTGCCTTGGGCTGGTGGTTGACCACAGCAGAATGAATTTGTTCTCTTTTTATATAGGGATCCATACAGGACTGATGGCTGTAAAGCCTCCCCCAGCACTGGTGGCTGATAGTCTAAGCGTTCAAGGCCAGTGTTGGAGGTCACATACCCTATGCAACAGTTTACTCCCCAGGGTTAGGCCACCATTTAACCAGGTTGACCTGAGTGTGATCACGAGTGGCTTAGTGTTAATATTTGACCTTGTCTTAATCTTATGTGGAAGAGTTGCTATTAGGTCAGTGTAGGGCACAAGGACTTGCCTGTGAAGTTGCCTCCTCTCCCTGCATAAGAAGGCCATGGGTGTGATTTTAAACATGGATCTGCTTGAAAACACAATAATGGAATAGCAGACTCTGCTTATTTCGCAGTGACTCCATAACAAGCGTACTGTATACAGGGGAAAAGAGGTGTTAAGCTGGCAGCCCATCAGAATTAGCCACAACTCGGGGCCAGGCAATACTTTTTCTGCCGTCATGGCCAAAGATTCCAACCTGCAGCTACTCCTGAGCTACCCAGAGTGGGGAGCTGCACACTTAAGCAATTCTCAGAAGACCCAGCTGGAACTTGGGTCTTTGTCATCATGTCAGTGCAACGCTGATGAATTAGAACTTGAGCACTCAATGGGGCATATCTCTTGGCCTTTGGTTGTTTCCTCAGTGACTGCCCATTGAGGGCACTTGAGTTGCACAACTGTCACTAAAGGGAGAAATCAGCCTGGAGGTGCAATTATGCTAATATATGAGCCAGAATAGACTCCAGATCCTTTCCTTTGGTTGGGTCAAATCTGCAACGTCTACAGGAGGCAGACTATAGGACCCTCTCCTTGTGGCCAGGGTGGCTTTGTAGGATCCAAGGGAGAGGAAAGAGAAAATAATTTATTTTTGCCACTTCATTCTGCTCTTCTGATCCTGGGCACCGCTGGAAATGATGGATAGAGGAGAAAGGAAAGCTCTGATTATTAAGAAGCTGCCAGTTGTGCAGAGGTGCTTTCTGGAGCAGAACTGTACTTTTAGGAGGTGTGACAGGTCAGCCAGGCTGGCTTTGGCTGTGAGAGCAGATGGCCCTGGGGAAATGCTAGAAAATGTCTCTGTAGGTTGTTATATAGACCCAATGGCTGTTCAGCCATTTGGTGTGGTTGATTAGCTTCTCTTTTTTTAGAGATGGCCAGAGAGAAATAAGAATGGATTGCTTGAAAGCAACATTCACAATGCTCCCACAAACCCCTGTCCCACCTAGACCCTTTCAACAAATGTAGCATACTCCAGTCTGTTGTTGCGGGGGCCAGTTTATGCACTGCCCTTCTCCCGGGATCTGGGCTAAGTTGATGACTCCTAGCTCTGAGTATTTCAGATGTAAGCCCCAGTGTAGACCCCATGTCAGCCTTTTTTGGGCAGGGGGAACCTGGATTTTAGAACAAGTGCCTCAGAGTGACTGAGCTCCCAGCTGCTTACACTCCATGTGGCTGTAGGAACCCTGTTTTCTACTTAAGATTTTCAGGAACAATGTGGAAGTAAAACAAACATTCACTGGCTTAGTAAAAGAATTTCTTAAATTCACAGACTTTACTCTTCAAAAGTACAAAAAAGTAACAGATCTATGAAAAACAGCGAAGTCCTGAGCAGTCCCCTTTAGTTTAATCTCTGCTCTCCCCAGCTATTTGACTGTTTCATACTGCCCTTTTGCTGATTCCCAGATCTGCATTTTTCGGTATCAGTGCTGAAAGCTCTACTGAAGGTTATGTTCAAGACAGAAGCTGAAGTACAGCAGGGGTTGCAAAAGCTAGAAAAGACCTAATCCTCAGATTACCACTGCTCCTGCACCAGTGCCCTGAAGTGGCCTGGCTTTGGAGCCTGTCTGGGTGGGCTACAGAATGTTTCTGGGTCACCTTTAACAGCTCAGCAGAGGCAGAGGTTGGGGAAGGAGTCACCTCTCTTGTACCTTTATTTTTTGTAATGGCTTGTTTTTCTGGTCTGCATCATGAGATCACAGTGATGGGGACAGTATTGATTGCCAAATGGATGGTAGCCTCAGGTGAGAAAAGCACTGACTATTTAGGGAAAAAATTATTCTGGGATGCTTGTGTTCTGTCCAGGAAGCCTGTGCAAAGCAGCTAGTATTCACTTCGGGTTCGGCTGATTCGGGGGACAGCGATTTGATTTGGTGATTTGAATCACTGTCCTGATTCAATTTGGGCGAATCTGAATCTCCAAATCATCCAGGTCAGACCCATCCCCCATCCCTCTCCCAGCCCAGCAATGGTTGCCCCACCGCCCCAGCTCCCAGCACTTGGGGGACTGCCCCCCCCCCGCTCAGCAGGTGCTTCCAGGTGGGAGGCAATCCCCACTGCCCCATGGTGCATGGGGGGCGGGTTCTGCACAATGGGTGCCCCACACAGGCCAGCTCCGGCCCTTTAAGAAAAACAAAAACCTGAAGAAACTCCAGGACTCACAGCTCCTGCTGGCGGGGGGGGCAATCCTTGCATTGACCCGCGCCACGTGGAAGCCTCTGCAGGAGCCCCTGAATCCCTGAGGTTGCACCAGGAGCTGTGAGTCCTGGGGCTCTTCCCTGCTTTTTTTTTCTCTTAAAGGGCCAGTGCCCCAGCAGGTGGGGCAGCCATGGGGGCATCAAGGGGGCTCGTGCGATGTGGGAATCACATCCCACCTGGCAGCACCCAGTGAGCACTGGGGCTTTTTTTTAAAGTACCGAGCTGGGGCAGATGGGGAGGCTGGGGGAGTGGGTGGGGGTTGGCAGGGAGCTCCCCATGATCCTCTCCCACCCCTAGTACTTACCAGCTCGGAGTGGCTGCAGCTCCCTGCTGCAGCCACTGGGGACTGCCTGAATCATCAAAGCTCTCCGAATCTTTGCCGAAGATTCGTAGAGCTTTGAATCGATTCAGACCTTTCAGCTGGTCCCCTGATTCGATTCAGATTGGGAGGTCTGGCTACCAAATCGGGCTGAATCTCCTCCAAATCAAATCACCACCTGAAGCTTCCCACAGCCCTACTGTCCAGTCTGAGAGGAGAAACAACAGCCTTGCAACCATGGAGCAGGGATTTATCTTCTGACCCAGAAGTTTAACAACAAGGTTACCTGACAAATGGTTCGCATTCCTAAGCCCCTGGCTGTTTGCATTGCTATTCTCCCAGGAGAGTTCAAGAAGGTTTGGGGCCTTGTTATGTTATGTCCTATGGCTCCCAGAACATACAGGGGGAAGATGCCCATCCTTCAGCTGGGAGTGCCATTTTGGGGGGTTTTGGTTCTTTCCCATAAGTACTACTGCTGCAAGGCCCATAAGACAAGCTCTGGTGGGGAGGTCTTAGGCAGGCAGGTCACTATGCATTATGGGCTTGTTGTTCACTTTAGGACCAAAATGAATCAAATGGTGTAAGGAATGGGGAACAGTGGGTTGCTCCAAGGTGCTGTGATTATAATGTGTCAGTGTTTACCATACTCCAGCCAGCCTTTGCATCTCATGTATCAAGATCCCCATGCTTCAAAATGGTGGCAAGGTGCCAAAATGGTGGCAAGGTGCTGTGTTCAAATGCCATTTTCAAGTGCAGAATGCTAATACATGAGATGTTGCAGCGCTTTAAGTAGAGCAGCTCTCGGAGCCACTCTATAATTAAAGCATTCCCTCCCCCAACCCCAGAACATATGTAAACGTCCCCTCAATGTCTGTGTAAATAAGACCTGGGCTCTGTTACAGGTTACTTATTCAATACACAACTTGGGATTTTTTTTTTTAAACAGGTGGAAAATAACTACCTATGTTGAGGGCTGTGGCTAAGGGGACATCTGAAGGCAGGGTGTTGAATAGAGAGAGCAGAAGCGTCTTGCCATGGGTCAGCAGAGTCTTCCACTGGAGATAAAGCTGTTGTAAACCTTGCTAGACAGAGCAGAACAAAAATCTAAATAATAGTAATAATGAAAGTGTGGGTGCCCAGTAAGGCATAGGGACTTCCTTATTCTCATTTCTAGTGCCCAGCATTGCACCAACTTGCTGAGCACAACATGCTGAGCACTGCTCTGCATGCAGAGACTACAGTTATTCCTTACCCACCCTTTTGCTGATTACAGCTACTGGGAGGTTAGCTAGCTGCTGTAATAGCCCTGGCTGGCTCAGAAGAGTTCCTGTGTTGAGCTCTCTATCCATTCTTCTGCAGCAGTACCTTTGAATGCACTGGCAGGTTTCTACTGGAGAGAAAGGGAAGACTGTGTAAATTACCACTTTGCCTCTAACAGTGAATAGCAAGATGTAAGGGGGCTACTTTGGATCCCTTCCCAGTCCTGCAGGTGAATTAGGACCAGAGCTTCTGCTTTTTACAGGCTGTCACTGGATGGGAAATGGGGAGAATAAAGCACATGCAGTTCACATGTCTTAGTGCTGAGTTTTATGCCAAAAGAGGTGTCCTGGGAGTTGTCCCTCTTCCTCACTTGTAACTTGCTGTACTGATTTCTGTGACATCACCTAATCTTCATCTTTCAGTTGCATGCCGGCAAATCCTTTCCATTCAGCTGCCATCATTACTGTGAGGGTGCTGTCTCTGATATTGGGTGTGTATACAGCAGGGAGACCACAGTGACCTTTTCTGGATGGAAACTCTACAGATGTTTGTATCAATCCATTAATAGGCACCCATACCTCTTGTGGCTTTTATATCACACAAGCTGTGTAAGTAAGGGACTCTACTTCAAGCTCAGGGAAGCTCCAGGCAGTGAAAAAGCCAGGGGAAGAAGCACAGGATCTGAGCAGTGTGGGAGGTAGGCAGGAGGCAGATATGGGGGAACTACAATGAAGACCCTTTTAGCAGAACTTAGCTTCTAACTTATCAACCAGTGGTTAGAGCGCTATGCTGGGAAAAAGGAGAGACCCTGGTTCAACCCCCCACTGGGTGAGGAGGGGCCTGGAACCTGGCTCTCGTACTGCCTGAACTATTAGGCTATTGGGCGAAAGCATGGGAGGGCCCTCCTCCTCCTCCTACATATGACCTACTAGTCACAGCACTGCCTCAACTGGCTACAATTTTAGGACTTGCACTCACACAGGTTCATAGGTGCAGACCAGCTGACCTTCCTGGCCAGCGTGCAGTCTACTGAGCATGCCTGGTATCTGTATGGATGCTCATGCATCTCCACCGGACAAGGAATGGGGGCACTAATGTGTATAAGTGCCAAAGCCCAGCAGCAGTGTAGCTGTGTAACTGCCACGTGGGCACATAAAATTAAACAATGAATTTCCTGACATGGCTAATGCAAGAAGACAGCTGGGTCCTGTATCTCTAAGTGGGTGGCTTGGCCTGGCCAGCATAAGCTAATCAACCTTATGTGATATCACCATGTGATTTTTCCCAACATGGCCAAGGGTGGGCAGGTCTCTGAATGAATTTCCTAATGTGGCTGGTGGAGACAGAAGGTCTCATGTTCTTCCTCGGAGCGAATGGCCTGGCATAGCTGATGCAAGAGGTGGGGCCCATCCTGTGGCTGAGGGAATGCCCTGGCCTGGCTGATGGAGGTGGAAAGGCTTGTACTATGGCTCCGAGCATGTGATAAAGGCAGAACACTAACTGCTGATTAATCAGAGTAGCAGCTAGCCCATTTTGTGGCGCACTCTTAGTGCCACTTGTCTGCACCCCGTAGGAGCATGGACACTGGGGGATCAGAGCCAGAGTCGGAATTGTTGGGCTACAATTATGGAAGATGGTCCTATGGCAGCAGAGACCTAAAGTAGAATAAAGTGGAAGAATTCCCTGAGCTGCAACTCAGCCCCAGGTGGGCAGAGGACTCGGATAATTTTCCAGTTCTGTGGAGTTTGCTGTAGAGCTTAGTACCACAATTGAGAAGCACTGATCAAGCACTAGTTCAATAGATAGTTCTATCATGGGAGACATTTGATAACAAACACCATGTCATTGGGTGCCCACTTGCACACGGACACTGAATATCTGATACATAGTCTTGTTACTGGATTCTTGAGCAATCCATGGGATGATATGATTAAATAAACCAGGGGTCTCAACTGTATAGCCTATGGGCTGGATCCATTTTACAGGGCCATGTCATGTGGTCTACACTACAGTACAGGATTGGTAGAAGGGCCAGGAATTCAGGAGCAGGGCCAGCTGGGCTGGGGCCTCCCATTGAGATGTGCGGCATTGAGCCCTGTTGACAATGTGTGTTGGCAGCAAGGGGCAAGTGATGGCTGCATTAACCTGCCCTGCTGTCATGTTCAGATCAAGCCCAGGAATCGGGGTGAGTTTGACAGCCTCAGAATATAAACTATTTGGGGAATAATTTCAAATAACACATGAGTACAATTCTATATTGCAGCTGCTTCACAGGGCATAAATGCAGATAATTTGGACCCCTTCTACTCACAGCTCTGGTTCACCTAGCTTCTGAACTGGCACGTTTGTCAGCGAGATGCCCTTTGAGTTGTTTTTGTGACTGCTGTTCTTTTTAATACAACAACTTTTTAGGGCTCAGTGTCTAACTCGAGTCATTCTCTATAACCATACCAGTGAAACCTTCCACTCCCAGACACAAATGCAAGTCTCTCTGCCCCTGTCTGGACTGAGCATTGCCCTAGGGAAAAAAAGCAACAGTAAGCTCCTGGACCAAAGCAGCAGGCTGTGCACTTCATGGGGCACCAGCAGCTTACATAGCCTGTGTGTTTTGAAGTTCAGACCTAGCTTCAGGCTTCCTCAAAGAGCATAGCCTCTTTAAATAAGTCCTTGAAGTGTTGTTTTCATCTGAAATGTGTCTGTATAAAAATGGCACCTTTCCCTTCAGCACATCTGCTCCCAGTCAGAGTCAGGTCTAGTTGCTGCACAGATGAAAATAACACCTGGCTAATTTACTTTATGCTTCTGGTAGTTGCACTGGCTCTAGGAGTGGGGGGAGCCTGAATGATCTTTCTGCATGTCTCAAGCAGAGCTACTTGCAATTACAAGGCCAACCAATGTGTTCCCACCCTGCTCAAATTGTTTGGGTGGCATGGGTCTCAATGCCACCCAAAGCATTGCCACCTTGGAGCGTAGCCGTTCCAAGGAGCCTAGGAGCAGTCTACATAGGCTGGCAAGGGTTACAGCCCAGCAGGAGACAGTGGGAGGTAATTTTAGGCTGTCTAGGCCCTAGGCAGTGGGGCAAGCTGGAGGTGATAATTAGCTGGCCAGGGAGGGGAGCCAGAGAGAGACTTTCAGAGGGGATGAGTTAGGCTCCTAGGGAAAGGAACCTGTCAAGCAGAGAGCTGGTGGGTCAGCTCACATGGTGCCTGGTGTGCTGTTAACCTTGAGAGTTGGCCTGCATTGTGAAGATGACCATGGGGTGTGGAGAGACTGTGAGTGTAGCTTATGTTGATTTCTGTCCTGCTAGGAGGGAGTTTGCCCTGGAGGACTATGGACAATAAACAGAGGCTGTGAACCACTGAGCAACTGTGTATAGAGCTAATTAACCCTGAACCTACTACTGGGAATATAATCAGAAGATGATGGGATGCCAGCAGGTGTTTAGCAAGGCCCTTAGGATGCTGCTTTTGCTGGTGACACGCAAAAAGGACAGTTTAGTTTGTTTCCCTATGTCTGTGTGGTAAGAACTGGTTGGAACTGGAATCTATGTTCTTGATCTGGAAATCCCACTGCAGGGCAAATGTTCAGTGCCACACTTCAAAACAGAACAGTAAAGGAATGTTTTCTTACTACTGAGCCCATTCTTGGCTTTCTCCACAATGATAAGGTATTCATAAAAGACTCACTCATTTCTTGCAAAAGTTTCCCCAGAGCCAGCAAGTGTCTCTGTGCAGCCTGGTTTTCCATGCAGTCTGAGACCCTGAAAAAGTCTTTCTCTTTCCTCACACCTCTCTCCAAAATAGAGCTGCCTTACTCTGTGCCTTTCCCATCTAGGTGCACCATTTCCTTTGAATCCATGTCTGTCTGCACCTTAGCCCTTTCCCTCCCACCTTAGTTTATGGCTAATGCTGTTATGATTTGGATATCCTCTGCAAGGGATGAGAGAAGCAGTTAAACCATGTTAGTCTGAAGTTGGGCAGAAGGCAAGGCAGGACAGCATCCTTGGGTGTATCCCCACCAGTGCACACATGTGTTTTCCCTCAGGACAAATAGCAGTAACACAGAATTGTGCTGCTGCTGCTTGTCCCCAGGGAATGCCCTTGCGCTTGTGCTCTGACATGTGGCAGATTGCCCCGAGTGGGGTAGGGGAGGCTGGGGCCAGCAGCCTTACCCGGGGTCCCAAGGACCTCCTGGGGCTGCAGCACTGGCAATCCAGGCACATGGAGCTTGGCCAGCAGCCAGACCCTGGTTTTGGCTGGTCAGGCTCCAGTTTTATGGGGTGCATGCTACAGCCAGGTGCACCCCCCTGCTTTTGTCTTAAAAAAAAAAAAATTCAGGGATTTCCTGATATCTAATTTTGGTAGGGAGCTGCACATATACAGTATGTAGAACCTTTTCACATGCGCTGCATTTGTTTAGTGGTGCCTCAAAAGCCTTGATGTGCTGCAAAGCATGTGTTCCTGATCATCTGGACACTCCCATACAGAGAGGTATAAGCTTTTATATGCAACAGCCTACTTCACTAGGGCCTATGATTGGATTTATGCTATGAAATTCCTTTTAAAGCATCAGGCAAAGTAGGCTGTTGCCAACAACTCATTGCTCTCTGTTCCAGTTAATTTCTAAGGCTAGGGGCAGACATTCAGAAAGCCTGAGCCTGAATTGATTCAGTCTTTGCAGGTTAGTCTAAACAGTCTTTGCAGACTAAGCTGAGCTGGTTTGAAACTGGACAGACATTCTTTATGGACTGAGGAGATTCAGGCACATGCCTGCAGTGGATCAGGCTAGAAGCCCAGAGCACTAGAGCAGCCCTCCCTTCCCTTCTGCAGGGAGCTGAGCTGAGGGGGTGTGGCCAGGCCCCTGCAGGTCTCAGGGCTGGCTGAACAGTCCCAGGGTTTTCCCCATGGGCTGATCAAGAGGCGAGAGTGTTGACAGCCCCCAACTCCAGGCTAGCACTGTGTGGCAAGGGGGGCAGGGATGTGGAGCTTTTCAATCTCCCTCCCTGCTTCCTCATACTGTCTGCAGCAAACTGACAGGCAAGCAAGCCAGCTGGAAGCTGATAGTGATAATAGTCTTTATCCCCTGATTAGCAAAACAATGGCCTCTCTCCATTTCTTCAAACTCCTTAAACAGCTTAGGGACTGACCTGTTGAGTAGCTACAAACAGCCCTAAACATTGTTTTGTCTGCCTGCCCCAGTGAAATTGGAGAGGGAAACGCACATAGACACCTCTCACATTAGCTAGCATACCATATAGCTAGGATCTGTGAGGCTGGGGTCTGTGCTGTGGAAGGTGGGAGGGAGAGGAGGATTTCCAGCAAGGGGAGGGGTAGGGTAAGGCAGGGAGAAGCCAAGCAGACCCTGCTGTGTCTGCAGTCTCTGCTGGAGCCTTACACAGCATTAGCTAGCGTACCACATACTGGCTATGGTCCATGCTGTGGCAGAGAGGAGGAAGGGTTCCTCTTTAAACAGTTAGTGGTGAGGGGAAGCCAGTAGACACTACTGTGCCTGCAAGTCTCTGTCAGCTCTGGCCAGAGAGCAGAGAGGAGGGGCCAGCCCTGCTGTGGAGCAAAGAGCTCCTCCAAGCCCAGAGAGCATGCCAGGATGCAAGGGGAGTCTTATTTAATTTAAATCAGCAGGAGGTTTGGGACAGAGATTGCAGAAACTGGTTTGACCCAAATCAGTTAAGTCTGATATACTATATTCAACCAAGTTTATCTTAAACCGTTTTTAGCCATTTTCAAACTGGTTTATGCGCACTGAACATCTGCTTTATTACAGGTGTAAATCAGTGTCTGATCACTTAAACCACTTTATGTGTAATGTCTGTCCCTAGCTTAAACTGCCACCCTGCCCTAGCTTCTGCTTGCAAGGGATGCTATTGTATGGGAATACATGCTTTAGCACTGCTGCATATGCGGTGTTGTGCCTATCCAGGCTCTTGACATCTGGAGTCCTAATAGACTGGCTTCTCCTTTCCTGCTGCCCTTTGCTCGTCTTGGTGATTAAGATTTCCCTATCTTCTTGACTACTTCTGAGTATGTATGATTGAGGCTGCGCTAGCCAACAGGGGACAGCTCAATGAGCCTTTTGACAACACAAGTTACTATAAACAGAACCACCTGTTTTACAGCCTGCTATGGGGGAGATAGTTGCTACTGATTGTGAATGGGTGTTGGAGAATTAGCAGGGCAATAAAATAAATCTCACTGCACTCATTTGGACTGTAGTCTGAGGTATCCATAGAACGAAGCTGTTTGCTGTCGCTGGGCTAAGCCAAGCAGATCTGCACACCCTTGCTACCAATTCAACCAGCTGGGAATAGAGGCAAGTTGGTGTTAATTACATGCAGTAAACTGGAACCCCTGATTAGCTGGATGTGAGCTGCTCATTCCATGAGTCTAGCTAATGATGGGTACTTGACTAATGACAGATACTCGTGACAGCATAAGCTTTTGGGCGATTCAGATCTGAGAGCAACTTGCCAGAATTTCACATTTGCTTTTGGCTTTGTGCTGTACAGGAAGCAATGCCTCATTCTCTTAATTAGACTGGTAATTAAATACACATTCTATAAACAAATCCAGAAATCTGCAGCTCCCTTCCTTGGCTACATTAACATGGCCACCTTTCTCACCTTCAGTCACTGTCTTTGTGAGTGAATGCTGTTATGAGAATAGCAACTTTCAACCCTCTCAGTATTATGACTCTCCTTGTCCCCTCCTGCCAGACACTAGTGTACTTTTATTTTGCTGCCTCTGGTCTTGTTTCTCCTTTCCTCTATGTTCCTCTCCAGATCCTGTCCTAGGAGGCTGCAGGCTGCTCAGGGCACAGGTGTTCTGGGCTGGACAAGTGGGTCCTGTTACATGTGCTTTTGATCTGACCTGGGAGCAGAGAAAGGCAGCTTGGCTCCGTTTTCTTGTCCACGGGTGATGTGCAAGTGGCACAGGATCTCTAGAAGTTTTTGCCCTAGCGTTGTTGGAAAGTCCCTTTCAAGGATCCTCCTGTCTCACTAAAGGAGTATGTATGGACTGCCCACAAGTTAGATGCAGTGTGTCCAAAAGCAGAGAGCTTTCCTTACTCCTTTGCCCTTCTTTGCCTCTGCATCTCCCCCCATAAAAGGGCTTCATACCCCAAACTGAGAAATACTCATCCTCATACCTCCATGCGCCTCTCTGGTTCTGTGCTTGCTGGTTACTCTTAGAGTGTGGGGATACAACATACTCTGCTGGATGCAGCAGCATGTAACTTGGCTGGCTTTTCCCTTTGTGCACAGTCTCTCTGTATTGCTTCTTGATTCTGTCTCGCAAAATCACCATGAATTGTTCACTCAGTTGGTCTTGATAGTAGTGGGTAGGGACAGTTTTTTGACAGACCCATTCAAATGCTGCTGATGACACAGCTTGGCTGTAGGGAAGTAACTTTATTTCCTTACCCTGGGAAAAGGAATAAAAATAACCAGGGTAGACTTGACCACTTGATATTTTGCTTACATCACCTAACAGGAGATCTGAGTGTATGAACTGCAAGAACTCACTCCCTTGGAAAAATCTTTTTTGGTCTTTTTGTGTTGATATGTTTTGTATCATTTACACTTTGTTAATATAATGCTGTAATTATGGCACAGACCATCCAAGTGCAGAGATGCTACCTGGCACATTCTCTCTCTACAAAAAGATGAGTTACAAATAAACCATTTCCCTTAATTCTGATTGTGTTTACTCTCTGTGAAGTGTTTGTATAAGCAGAGAGTTGTTGCATTAAGTAGCAATAGGGCCCTGGCTGACTGGGTCATTTAAGCTCAGTTGTATCTCTGGGGAAGTACTGCTCCTGCTCCCAGACATGTTCCTGTAACAGTTACCTGCTTTTCACAGGGCCAGTTAGTTAGTTGGACTAAACTCCCAGGTGGGGTGTTCTTGCTCCCATCCCTCCAAACTGGTCAGAAGGACTGGCCTGGCAGGATCTGACGAGTGTACTTCTCTACAAGTTTTGAACAACTCTTTTAGCTCCCTTGACTTAGCAAGAGTCACAGTTTGTCTTGAGGCTTTGGGAGTCTGCTGAAATGCCTTGCTGAACTGGCTGCCTGGTGAATAGCATGTATTCTGGCTGGCAGAGGTCACTCCTGGCAAACCAAGACAGCGTGCATTTTTTTCTCCCTACATCATTCTTATCTCTGAATGTTTAGTTTGGGTATATGGCTAACTATGAACCAATGAGAAATCCCCAAGCTCTAATGCCTGTGTGCGCACATGCTGAAGCCTCTCTGCATGGGGCTGTGTAACTGGAGTGTTATCCTAGCTCTCCATTTTAACGGTTCAGATTTCTGTGGCTGATTAGTATTAATAATTGGATGTGCTGTGGTGTAACACCTTCTTCAGATGCTTTGATGAGGCCTCTCACTAACTGTGTTTGTAAAGATTCTGAAAATGTGTGTGCACCAGATTGCTTCAAGGGCCCTGTACCTACTGCCTGCATTTGTAAGGCATACTTAGCAGAGCTAAACCTAGGTCAATACAGGCAAGAAACAATACTCCCTCATAGCTTGACTGGGATGGGAGGCTATCTGGCTACTCAGCTAAGAGCCCAGGAGTCCACACCGGGTTAGGAAGGCAGTTGAGAGCTTGGGGAAATGGCTTCATCTCGGGGTTGTCTCCCACTGTGCCTGGAGTTTTTAGTAGTGTTCATGGTGAAAAGCCATGCAAGAGGAGTGGGCCTGCTCCCAAGACTGCCCTCCCTCTAGTCCTGTCACCTTCTGCCTGGAAGAGAAGGTGTTTGAAATGAGTGCAGGTGGGGCTGAGATGGAGGAACTGCGCTTATGGGCAACAGGTGCCTCCTGAGTCTGGGGAGGCACCCAGAGAAGCCAGTGGCAGTGGTGGGGACGGGTCTGGCGAGCACCTGCAGAAACTGGCAGCAGTGGGGATGACCCTGTCGGATGGGGGAGTACACGCCCCTCTCCCCCAACTCCCCCCAATATCACCCCTACCAGTCGCCTATGACTGTGCTCATGGTAGACCAGATGTAGGCTGCTAAGGGGTTGTGTATTGTGATGTGTGTTTTGCATTCACTGTATAGCAAGTTTTCAGCCAGTGCAGGGGAAAGAGTAACACATGCCTGCCGTCCAGTGCTACTCAAAGGTGGGCAGCTGTTGTAGTCTTGACTGGCTAAAGCTTTGGCTTGGGCTGTTCAGACCATTTGGGGGCATTCAGTATTCAAGCCTCCAGGTCAATAGGCATGAACGATTGTGTCCTATGTCTAAAATGGACAGGTATTGTCTGCCTGCCAAATGTGTCCTACAGAACATACTACTAGTGAGCATGCCCTTTTATTTATTGGGCCTCTTAACTGGAACACATTTGCCACCCTGTATTGTGATATCCCTTCTGCTTGAACTGCTGCTGTTGTCACGAGTACCATTGCTGTAACATTATTGGGGATGCTGTCCTGCCGGGGACCTGGCCCACAGTGAAGCAGGAAGAAACAAAGCCCTGAACAATAACTCCCACGAAGCACTGCAGCACTTCAGTGGGATGGAGATGGACATCAAGCCAAGGTGAAATGTTACGTTTGCGTATTTCTGGCTCAAACTTCCTCTGAACTTGTTGTTCTATGAAAAAGTTTGCTTTTCACTCCAATTCAAGTCCAGCATTGAATACTGCATTCTTTTTACCAACTCTAGGGAGGGGGAAAAAACCTAAAAAAGAACCCCTTTGTCATGCTTTCCCAACATGCAGAAATTCAAAAATAGGTTTCATTTACTTCCTGACTCCTTTGAATTTACCCAAAGGAGTAGCCAGTTGTTTCTCAACAAGAACACTTTGAATGGAAATGTTTTTCCTATGAAAAGTCCCACAACAAAAAAAACATTCACTTTCTAATGCTAACTACCAGCAATGCAGTCCAGGGGGTGTAAGGAGACCTGTAAAAACCCTTCCACTGTCCTGAGGAACGCTTTGAACAGAAATAGGCAGACCAAGAGGCCTCAGTTGATGGAGCCATTATAGACTTCCCTGATCCCACAAATTGCTTGCCTGCTAATCAGCACTGCCTTCATCCTGTCTAGGTTGAGTTTTTTCCAGCTGGCATTCAGCCACTTCACAATTATTGCCTAGTACTGGCTGATACTGAGGATAGTGGTGTTTGACTCAGAAGAAAGCAGATGTAGAGCTGGGTATTGTCTGCACACTGACAAGAGGTTATCTGCCTATCATTTCATGATCTCTCACCATGCCTTCAGTCTGATGAACAGCAGAGTGGCAAGGTGGTGCATAACTAGTTACATTAGTTTTTATTGAGGTGCAAGAAGGCAGGGCGAGGCAGAGAAGTGATAACTAGTCAGAGCTAACAGCTCAGTTACTCAGTTTTGTCAAAAGGCATCCAAATGTTGTTTACACATTTAAATATAGCTGCAAAAGTACATTTTTGCTACTTTTGTGGATATAAAATCCTATTTCCACAGTGCTGTAGCAAGGGTGGGGCAAGTGGGGCCATCCCAGGCACTGAAGTGAAGGGGTGCCAACAGGCCCTGCTCAGCTGGGCCAGGGCATGGGACAGCTGTGAGTGGCTCCTTTGCGGGGCATGGAGATGGGGGAAGAGAGGCTTCCACAACTACATGCAGTCCTGGGCAAGCATGGGGGGTGGGAGGGGAGGAACGTGTGCCCCCTCCAACTGTGTTCAGGGTGAGAGTGGGCTGCTGCTGCAGGCTTTGCCCCTGCTGCCAAACTTAGTTGCTACGGCACTATTTCTACCTTTGTGACTAGATGTGTCCTTCTGAGCATATGTGGAAGGGATCCACTAAGAACATGAATGTTCTGTGACAATCCTTTAGCTACATGTAAGTCCCTGAAAGGGTGGTCAGAGCATAACCAAGTGGATCAGCTGGAAGGAGGACCCTCCTGCTTTTTAGCCTATCACTTAGGGACTTGCCTAGAGAGTGAGAAGCTCAGATTCTAGCCCCCTCATCCAGGGTGAATACACATCTCCCAGTTGCTAGCAGCATCTTAACAGCCAAGCCATGGACTAGGCAGAGCCAAGAACACTCTTCTATTGAAGCAGAGCCCTTGACAGCTTAGGGCGCATACACATGTACTAACTTTCTGACAGTTAAGCCAACTTAACTTTTTGAAGTTGACTTGACTATCAGAGTATACAGATGTGCCACATTTAAGTAGAAACTACTCCACATACAAGATAATAGATCTTAGAGCTATATTATCTTAAATTGTATTAGCATTAGTTAAGTCAATCTAGCTCACAAGATGGTTGCCAGCATGTCAAGCAGATGCACGTATGTACACTCTGATGTTGCCTTGGTTGAATCATCTTTAGTTACTGTGTATGCACCCTTAGAAGAGAAATTCATAGGGTCAGGAGGAGAGCAAGCAAGAAGCAGCTCACTTTGGTAGATCAGGAGACTCGGCACTAGCCTAGAAAGGAGTATGCCCTGTATTCTCATCCCTGCACCCCTGTCCCTACTGCTATCTATATATTTTATACAATGACCAAAATGCAAAGCACTGTTGGAGGCTGCCTGCTCAGAAAGAAAAATCTAGTTGCAGGGGTGGAAAGAAGATCTAAAACCCATGTATGTGGACAAAGTGCCTTTTATGTGGCTACATAAGTAGCACTTAGACACCTGTAGTTGAAACAGGATATTGGCTCCAGTGTACAAATAGTCCTTGAGTGGGTTTGAAAGAGTCACATCCTCCTGATTTGCAAAAGCTCTTCTGCTGCTGAGAGTCTGAATTCAGTCTACCAGTCAGATGACTTCAGGCTGGGACTCACTGTAGAGTGGGGATTGACTTTGCCCAGCCAACAGGAGCACTTTATTTTGCTTTGGTAATAGCACTGTGAACAGAGCTGTGTGAAGTGTTGGTTCATCAAATGATCTGGAAAAGCAAAAAATGTAGTTCGGGAACTGTTTTGGGTTGGCTGGAAACAAACTTTTCAGTTCCCTCCGTGAGACAAAAATGAAGAAAACAAATTTCATTCTGGTTTAACTGAAATATTCTGGTTTGAGCTGAGACTTTTTTTTTTTAATTCTCTAGGTTTTAACCTCTTATTTTTCAAAATTTCTTTCTGAATTTGGCTCTTCACTCTTTTTTTTCCTTTTGAAATACTGTTTTCTTCTTTAAATATATTTTTCTCTGTTCTTTTTTTCTGCTTATTTGGCCAACTCTATTTAAAATATTTTAAATCTGAACTGAATTCAGGAATATTTTTAGCTTCCCCAAAGCTGCATTCTGTAATAAGTGAACTATTCACTACAACAGTTTTGTTAGCTCTGTTTGAGAGAGATTCTGTGAGCAGTATGAGACGCCTTACTTTAGTGTCTGTTTTAGGATAAGACAGCAAGTGCTATAGTTATCAGGCTTGACTAACTAGCCCTAACACAGTGCTTTTGGCTGTCCTCTGTATATTTCAGAGCAAATCAATAGCAGTCTGTGCTTACAAGAAACCCTATTATTGCAGTCACTGTTCTTTTGTGCAGGAAACAATACATAATAGTGACTAAAAACAGGATAGGATTATAGGCAATTAGAACTGGAAGGGACCTCACAAGGTCATCTAGTCACTTGACATGACACCCTGGGAACCTGTACCAGCTGATGGTTGCTCTTCAGGGCTTTAGCCAAGTGTCTGTCTAACCTGCTCTTGAAAACTGCCAAGGATGGAAATTCCACAACTTCTCTAGGTAGCTGCTCTAATGTTTGACCACCCTCATAGCCAGAAAGTTTCTCCTGATCTCCAACCTAAAGTTTCCCTGCTGCAGTTTAAGGCCATTGCTCCTAGGCCTGTTCCCTACAGCCACAGAGAAAAGTCCATCTTTATTCTGTCTGTAATCGCCCCTCAGGTATAAATCATCCCTCAGTTCTCTTCTTGGCTAGGGACAGACATTCAGAAAGACTGAGCCTGAATTGATTCAGTCTTTGCAGGTTAGTTTAACCTGCCTAGCTTGAACCACTTTGCAAGTGTACAGATATTCCTTCTGGACTGAGGAAATGCAGTCATATTCCTGCAGTGGCTCAGGCTAGAAGCCGGGGAGGGGGGGTGCATGCTAGAGCAGCCCTCCTTTCCCTTCTAGAGTGCTGAGCTGAGGAGGCAGGGGCATGGCCAGGCCTCAGCAGGATGCTCTGATTAGGGACAGGTTTAAACCCCACCCTACCTGCACAGTCCAAGTCCCGCTTGCTGATCAAGGGGCTGGAGTGTTGCCAGACCCCAGACCCCCAGCTAGCACTCTGAGGCAAAGGGGTGTGTGCAGTGCATGCACCTGTTGATGATACTGAGCTTTTTGATCTCCCTCGCCCTGGTTCTTCATACTGTCTGCAGCATATCTGACAAGTGAAGGAGTCAGCGGGGAGCTGATAACACAGCATTTAGCAGCCCATCAAAAAACAAAAGCCTCTCTCATTAGTTCAGGCTCTTCTTAAACAGCCCTCTCATTAGTTCAAGCCTCTCTCATTAGTTCAAGCTCTTCTTAAACAGCTTTTTCCAAGGAAGGAATGGAGGAACATTACCATCTGACCTGTTGATTAGCTCGAAAAACCTCTTAATGGATACTGTCCTGTTTGCCTTTTGTTCTGTCTGCTTTTGATCTGTCCCAGTGAAATTGGAGACACATGCACACAGACACCTCTGAGTTTTAGCTAGCATACCACATGCTGGCTGGGGCCTGTCCCATGGGAGATGGGGTGGGAGGATCCCTGCTTGAGCAGCAGGCGGGGTGGGGCAGGGGAAGCCAGGTGGACCCTGCAGTGCCTGCAGTCTCTCCTGGAGCTCTGGCTAGGGAGCAGAGGGGTGAGGCCAGCTCTGTTCTCTGGAGCAGAGAGCCCAGCCCAGCCCAGAGCTGCAAAGCATCTGGGATGCTGGGGGACTCTGGTTTAACTTAAACCAGGAAGGGGTCTGGGAGAGACATTGCATAAACTGGTGTGACCCAAATCAGTTAAGTCTGATACTACATTCAACCAGGTTTACTACATTCAGCCATTTTGAAACTGGTTTATGTGCACTGAACGTCTGTTCTGTTGCAGGATTAAACCAGTTCCCTTAAACTGTTTTATGTGTAATGTCTGTCTCTAGCCCTCCTGACTAAATAACCCTAGGTTTTTCAGCCTTCTCTCATAAATCTTGCCTCCCAGGCCCCAAATGATTTTTGTTCTTCTGGACTGGGGTCTTTCCAAACTGTCCACATCCTTCTTGAAGTGTGGGGCCAAAAATGGACACAGTATTCCAGGTGGAGCCTTGCAAGTACTGAAAACAGTGGAAGAATCACTTCTCATGATTCACAGTTGACAGTCCAGTTAATACAGCCCAGTATGCTGCTGTTGTTTTTTTGTTTGTTTGTTTTGTTTTGCTTTTGTAGCAAGAGTATGCTGTTGGCTCATATTCAGCTTATGGTCCACTGTAACCCACAGGATTGGAAACATTAATGAATGCTGCATGTTTCCAGGAAATAGAATTAAACTGCAAAACAAGTCATGACAGTATGCAGATACTAATCAGCCAGTTCAAGAAAATCAAGTTGGCTGTAAATCCCCCAAAGTCAGGAAACTTGAGTCAAGGCTGCAACTTTACTTATAATTTGCCCAGCTGTGTCTATTTTGTGCAGTTAATGAAGAGACTCCAGAAAGCAGGGGAAGGGGGCACACTAGGGTTAGTTAGGAGGCGGATTGGAGAATAAGTTCAGGTTTTCATACAAGCATTTTGTATGTTTAAGATCCTAAAGAATGTGTTTTAAAATATATTCTTTTAAAGATATATTTAGCAATTCATAAAATTATCTTCCAACTATCTAAAAAAGATAATAAAACTGGTGTCTGGGAGAGCTGGAAAACATATTTCAGACTAAGACTATCTGAAAATGAACATAAACCTTTATTCAAACCAGCAAAGCAGGTGTAGTAGAAAGCATAGTGTTGCCGCTGCTAAAAGTGCAGTGGGGACTTGTCAACGATTGAAGGTGACTTCTTTTTGAGATTTTTTTTTTTTAAGCAGGTGACATGCGTCAAGTCATCAGTACTGCCCCAGCACAGCATAAAGGCACTATATTGCTGGAGGGGCGGCCGTTTGGTGGGAACACAACCGAGGCATTGACTAGTTGTGGCATTACAGACATGATAATGTGAATCAGTAGTTCCAGCCTGGGTAGGTGCACTTCCTCTCTGGTTTCATCTGCGTATAGTAGCTTTACTTCCTGTCTGGCATGTTGTTGGAGATTACGCTGTATTTATACTCTATCCTAACAGTGGGCAAGCAACTCTTGGTTAAATACAGTTTGTGCAATGGAATAATTATTAAGGCTACAAGATTTTTAAGGCAATTGGAAAGCTCTAGAGCTTGGCTAGCTCTCTTTCATGGTTTTTTCAGCTTTGGCTCCTGTTGGAGCCAGTGGAAAACAGAATGGGTTTTGAATTATTATGAAAATCATAAATAAATAATAATAAATTATGTGGTTTGATGCAAGTTTCCTTTTGAAAATAAAAGAATCTTACTTAGCTTTTCTCATAATGCACAATATTTTAATATTGATAAATATGCTGTGACTTGCCTTTTTTGAACTGGGGTTGTACCTCTGCAGTTCTGGCTGTAACAAAACCATGACTGTCCTCTTCTTTGTCATGGCAGACAACCAGCTGTAGTCCTTATCCCTGGGCCCAAATGGATGAGAGCTTTGGGATTAGGGCCTTCATTGCTATAAAGCCTTTTTAAATGTCGTAATGGCACCAGGCCTGAGTTAGTGGAAACAAAATTGTTAAACAAATACCCTGAGATGCTTGTAAGGAAGCAAGGGAAGACCATGTAGGCACAGTAAAGATTGTCACCTGTATGAGAAGAATCAGGGGCAAAGCATGTAAAAGTGGCGTAAAAATGTCAGATGAAAGAGCAGGGTCTGTTGCAAGGCTTAAAGTAAGGGGAAGTTGGTAAGGGTTTTGACCTGTATTTGTGGGTAGACACAAAGCCAACTGATGATCAAGATGCCCTCCTGCTTCTTAGAGAAAGCCTGCTCAAAACTTAGGTGAAGTCTTGCAGGAGATTCTAGTGACATTGTTCTGTACTAGTCATGCAAGAATGCTAAAGTATTATTGAATGACTCTACTCATTTAATTTTCATCTCAGGTTGGCCCATGAAATAAGTAGCAGAGGAATAGGACACCAAATGCTAGTGCCAACCAGAAACTAAAAGATTTCAACTGAAATAAATTTCATTAAATAAAGTAATTAGCTGAGTAAAGGGTCTGCTCCTTTACACAAATGCTAGCCAGTGGAGCTCATTGTCAAAAGATGGAATGAGGCCAGGAATCAGCTTAGCAGAAAGAAAAAAAATTAAACTATGCCTCTGGTAATGAGAACACCCATGGTTATGGAGTGAAAACCCCTCAATAATAAGTCGATTTTCAACTGACAATTTAGGAGGCAGCTTCCTCTGGACAAGCTAGACTGGATGCACACGTTGCAGGGGCTATTTGACTCCAGCAGTCTTTCCTGTCCAGAGCAGGGGGGGCTGGACCCAATGATCTCACAAGGTCCTTTCCAGCCCTAAACTTCTGTGAATCTGTGAATTATCCAGTATGGGGTGCCATGAGCAGCTTTTGAAATGTCTTGCCCTTGTCATTGTCTGGAGGAGGAGTCTACATAGAGGATAAGCTGCTGGTCAGAGCAGATGTACCGATGCCCAGGGAATGAGTGAAATGACCAGCCTTTTCAGGTTTAAATTACCTGATTAATGCATTACGGGCTACATTGATGACTGCGCTATGTAGAAGCTTCAGTCCCTGATTCGATTAAGCAGAGATTCAGCCCAGTTCGGTGGCCGAATCTCCAGATCTGAATCAAATCAGAGGACCCTTTAATTTCTCTGAATCGATTCGTATAGATTTGGTGTTTCAGATGTAGATACAGCTTTAAATGATTTTTCTACATCTAGGTAGCAGGGGCTCTGAACACTGCGGTGCTGGGACAGATGCAGCGTCCCACAGAAGCGAGGGGGCTTCCCAGCTTTCTCGGCAGCAGACCATGAAGTGGAGCAGAAGCAGTTCTGGGTCCACCGGTGAGTGTGCTGGGGGGGCCCCCCACACCTCCCAAGTTCAACGACTGGTGCCTCCTGGGTCTGGGGGGGCACCCAGGGTCCCCCTATGGCCAAGTTGCCGGGCTGGGGCGGCACAGAGGGGCCCCCCAACTCACTCAGCAGCAGACCCGGAAATGGACCTAAAGTAATTCCAATTCATTTCTGGGTTTGCTGCTGAGCATGCTGGAGAGCCCCTGTACTGCTGTGGGATGCTCCATCTGCCCCAGCACCGCAGCGATCACAAGCCACGCTTCTGCCTCAAGGTATGTAGAAAAAACTTTTAAAGCTATGCCTGTGTCCGAATCACTGATTTGCCGAATCAGCATCAAATTGTCAGATTCGGATTCAGCTGAATCAAATGGGGGACAGTGATCCGAATCAACAGATGGACTCACTATCCCTGATTCAAGCCAAATCTGAATTGAATAGGGCCCGTTTTGCACACCCCTACTATTTAGTTAACTTAGCCTTCCTTGATAAGCCATAGAGTGGCAAGTGATACTCTTTCCAGCTTTGAGTTGTTGACTCTGTCAGCGTTAATGAAAATTGCTTTGATCCCACTGAGCTTACTGTTGCTGGGAGCCTTTCCAGTAATGGGCTGAAATACAGATCATTGCCAGCTCATCCTCCTTCAGCAACTCATTGCTGATGTCTCCTTTGGAAAACAGCAGTGAAATGCCAGGCTGCTCTGTTCTCATGTTGTTGCTGCCTGGTCTGGCATTGCTAATATGACTGTCATAGGTTAATAGGTATTAGCTAGTGACACATGCACATCTGTGGAATCATTTCTCCTTTGGTGCCAGCATTAGCAGCTGTATTTTTTTTTGCTTGGTGTATACTGATATCTGTGCCCCAGGCACTGCTTTGTAGCCAAACCCTTTGCACTTGCTGCTCTTCTTCATTTCTTGTCTATCCAGCCTCCTCTTACCCTCTACCGTCAAGTTGCATTAGAATAAGCTGTCTCTAAATCACCCTCTAGACATACCCTGCTAGAGGACAGGACTGACCATGGCTCCTTATTTCCTGTTGTTCAGTCTGTCCCAGTGTAAGGCCTGCTCTTCTCTTCTCTCTTGGGCTGAGACTGGCCCTATAGGAGATTTTCTGGCAAGCCTAGTGAAACTGCAGAGGTAGGTGAAATAAGAGTGCTCCTTTTGGACATAATCACTTCTAAGAGCCACTTGCCTTTGAGCTCTGCCCCCTGTTAAAATGTCAGCTCATTGTTCAGAGGATGTCAGAAAGGCAAACAAAATGTTAGGGCTTAAGAAGGGAATTATGAACAAAATGAAAGTATTCCCCTCTGCACTAAGCAGGAAAAATAACTGGGGGCAGGTGACCCCAGGAAGGTGACTGTCCAGTTGCCTCTTGAAGATTTCCAGAGTAGGCAATTGCACCACCTCTGGAGGGAGCTTATTCCACAGTCTAAGCACCCTAACTGTGAAGAAGTTTTTCCTAATATTGAGCCTGAAATGGTCTTCCAGGAGTTTGTGGCCATTACTCCTGGTTTTCCCCAAGGGTGCCCTGGTGAACAGCTGTTCACCAAGCCCTTGATGTACTCCCCTGATGTAGCAGTAAGCTGCTACCAAGTCCCTTCTCAGCCTTCTGTTGTTTTGTCCCAGGGCCCTCAGCCTTTCCTCATATGGCTTGCCACGCAAGTCTCTGATCATACAGGTGGCTCTTCTCTGGACTCTCTCAAGCTTTTCCATGTCTTTGTTAAAGTGTGGTGCCCAGAACTGGATGCAGCACTCTAGCGGTGGTCTCACCAATGCTGAGTAAAGAGGAAGAATCATTTCCCTGGTTTTGCTTAATATGCCTAGATTGATGTACGCCAGAGTATTATTTGCCCTGCTGGCTACAGCATTGCCAGTATGGAACATGACCCATCTGACTTGGCTGAGTGTTCCTTCCAAGAGATGTCTAGATAAGTCAAGTTGCCCATAATGACCATGTCCCATTCACACGCAGCCTCTGTCAGTTCACTAGAGAACTTTAGATAGAGCTCCTCCCCCTGGTTAGGTGGTCCGTAGTATACACCTACAGTTAAGTCTCTCTTGCCGTGTCCCCCCCGCCTCACAGTTTGACCCAGAGAGTTTCAAGCTGTTCTTCTTTGGAGCTGATGTCGGCCTCCAAGGAGGTGTACTGCTCCTTCACATAGAAAGTGTACACCTCCACCTTTTCTTGCCTACTTGGTCCCTTCTATGCAGAGCGTAGCCCTCTATGGCTATGCTTCAGTCATGTGAGGTGTCCCACCAGGTGTCTGTAATCCCTGCTAGATCGTAATGCTTGTTCCCCATGCTCCTAGCATCAGTGTACAGGCACCTGAGTCCTCCAGTTGAGACTCTTGACTTCATGTCAAGCTGAAGGAAAACTATTCCTTCAGCTCCCACAAGAGTGCCTCTCCTAGTGTCCCTGTTTATGGAGCTTTCTTGTATGCCAGTCCCCTGGCATGCTCCAGTCAGTGTTTCCCAACCCCCAGCAATCTTAGTCTGGTGGAATATGTCTTAATCTTAGATGCTGTGGAAGCTGGTATTTTAACCGGATTAAAAATGGATTGGACCAATTCTTGGAGGAAAGGGGCATTGGTAGCTGTTGAGCACGAGAGTCGGGGATACAACCTCTGAATTGGAACTTCCTTGATCTTAAATGCTGGAGCTGCAAGTGAGAGTGGAACAGTAGAAAAAATCCTGGCCATATGCCGTTCACTTTCCCTTTCAGCATCTACTCTCTGCCACTGTGTGACACAGGCCTGTTTAACACTTTGAAGGATCATAGGCCAATGCCCCCCAAGTACAATAAAAAGCCTTCCTCAAAAAGTTGTCTTTTCCTGAATAGTCTCCTTGATTTCTGGGGACAAATGATAACAAAACAGGAATGGGTGTGGAGATCCGAGGTTCAGAATAAGTGCATTGAGTAGGGGATGCTGATCAGAGCACACCAGACAGTGCCTGCTGGCCCTTGAATGAGTCCAAGGAGCCAGTGGACACTCTGTCCAGACACATGAACAGATGAGGGACAGGGAAGTGGCCCCACAGTCCTTGGGAGTCCTCGTGGCTAGACTGTCCTTCCTGGTGAGATAGATAGATAGCTTGACTAGGGCCAGGAGGAGGTTGACCAGGAGTTCCTGGAACTTGGTGGGGCTGTGGATGGGGAATACACAAATAAAAAGGTGCAGGGAGAAGTGCAGCCCGTCTCAGCAAGAGATTCCAGAGGACGTGGTGAAGGGGCTGCAGCTTGGTGCAGTCCAGGTAGATGAGTGCCAGGGTCGTCCTCTGCTCATAGATGGGGCAGGAGTTCGGGGCATCTCTGAACTGTGCCAGATTCATGCGCACTTGGCAAGATGGACCTGTGGTCTGACCCAATAAATGGCAGTTCTTATGTTCTTCTACTCCTTTTCCTAGCAGCCAGCTGCCATCTGATCTGCAGTTGGACCAGAAGCAGCACAATAATGGTGAAGCTAGTCCTTGAAGGCATGACCCTCGCCTGCTGGGGAGATGGGCAGATGCTCCTGTGTCAGCCAAACACCAGGAGGCATGGCCATGGCAGGACAAGCCACCAATGCCATTCCCAGCCCCCAGCAGGTGGGGCCATGGTATGAGAAGGTCTCCACCTGCTTCCAACCTCTATGCTGTGAATTGCTTTCATGTTCTCACATTTGGTAACAGGTGAAAGAGCCAAAAGGCTGCTGACTACTGTGAGGGCAGACTTGAGTGAGTCTAGCTCAGCATCAGGACAGCCGGTTCCAGGATAGGCTTGTGCATCATTAGCAAGGTTTTAAAGTTACATTCCCCTTGGAAAACAATTACTGGAATGGAGGGTAGCAAGTTTGCCAAACTCTGGAGTGGTGGTTTTCTACCTTTTGTAACTTGTAGAGCCCTAAAAATGTTTGGATGGCATCAAGGACCCCTTTGGAAATATCAAATGGAGGCACCTTTGAATTGTGAGTGTGAGTATTCACATACTTTTGATTGATCATAGTCATCTTCATGGACCCCTTAGACATAGTCTGTGGATCCCCAGAGGTCTGTGGACTACAGGTTGAAAACCACTGCTCTAGAAAGTCTCCCCAAACCAGAAGCCTGTGAAAAATCCCAAAGTAGATGTTCCCAGACTGGTGACCTACAGAGCAATGGCTGTCTGTGAGGCATCATTTAAAGGCTCTGGGAGAACTTTCTGGTTATATACTAGTGCAGGGGTGGGCAATTTTTTGGGCCCGCAGGACACAGGCAGTTCTGGGGAGTTGCCATGGGGTAGCCAGCATCCCATCCCCACAATAGCCAGAGTGCACATGTTCTGCAGCTCCTCACCACCAACTGCATACAGCCCTAGCCCTGGTCCCAGTTCACCCTGTGTGTACTTCAGATTTGCTCTGGCTGGAGCCAGACCAGCCAGAACCCACACGCACAGCTCCGAACCTGGCCAGCTCCAAACCTGGACTGCCTGTCCATTCTGAGCAGTGGCAGTAGCAAGGCAGCAGCTGCTGCTCAGCATGGAGGAGAAGTGGCTCCTCCCCCTCACCACTACTGGCTCTTCTTGCTGCAGCTGCCTGTTTCTGGGCTGCCCTGTGGCTCCTCTCTGCCACTGTCACCGCTGCCTCTTGGCTGTCCAGCAGGACAGTGGTGGCAGTGGAGAGGAGCCAGAGGGCAGCCTGGGCACAGGGTCTGGATGGCTGCAGCAAAAAGAGCCCAGCAGTGATGAGGGGGAGAGGTTGCTTTTCCCCCCATGCCCAGCAGCAGCTTCTGCCTGCTGGCCTCTGCCGCTGCTTAGAATGGGCAGGTGAGTCTGGAGCAGGCGTGGGGCAGGCCAGGGTTGGGGCTGTGCATGCAGGTTCTAGGTGGTCTGCTCCATTGGGCTAAGTCTGGAGCAGGCACAGGGTGGGCTGGGGTTGGGGCTGCATGTGTGGGTCCCTGCCAGGACCATGGACCAGGACCAGGAGCAGTAGCAGCTGGAAGGAGCCGCCACTGCCTGGGCTGCCTAGAAAGGCAGTCCAGCTGCAGAGCCACTCCAGCCCAACTGCGTGCACAAGAGGTGGTGGGATGCACCATGGGCTGGACAGTGCTTGGGCCAGCAGGACCAGGGGATCCACCATGGGCCAGACAAAGTACCTCCATGGGATGGATCTGGCTTGGGGCTGTATTTTGCCCACCCCTGTGCTAGTGGCTGCTCCTTTTAAGTAGTTGTTGGCTCTCATTGCAATGCTAAATGTTTCTTTCCATTGTGCTGTGTTGCCCTGTGAGCTCTTGCTGTAGTTTATGATTGTGAAGGGGCAGGGATGTATTCCAGACAATGTCAAATGTCAGTGGGGTGTGAAAGCTTGTCTTGTGCCCCATTTTGCCTCGAAGACTTGCTCTATTGTGCGTAAATACCTAGGTACCATGTTCTAGTGGCTTCACGGACGCCCTGAATGTTAAGAGTTTCCAGTGTTGCTGCAAAATCGAGTCTGACTGTGGAGGGCATTTAGGGTTTTTCTGCAGTGCCTCTGCTCTTCCCCTCTGTCACATTCACAGCTAATGGATGAACTGGATGGAGATAAGGTGTCCTAGCAAATGATGTCTTTCTTTTGAACTCCTGACATTACCTTGCTAGGGGTTGACAATTTGTTACAAAAAATGTAGCAGTTCCAGTAATGAAGGAGGAGAAGAAACAGGAAAAGCATCTGGTTGATATGATCCTTCCCCAAAGTGTTGTTTACTCCAATCTGGTGTGTCCCCAGAAAGGGTTAACCCTGGAGCCTTCAGGAGAGCACTTAGGGAATTAATGTCTAGGATCTAATATCGTATTGATGGTTGTGGTGCATCTGGGTTCTGTAAAAGCTTTTATGCCTTGGATCCATTTCAAGGGCAGAAATTTCAAGATGACTCATGCTTTCCTGCCAGGCAGTTGTAATCCTTTTATTTTAGATTTTTTATTTTTATTTTTTTAAGGTGAAATTTTCCTGAAAATTCAAACTTGCTGAGACTTTGCTGTCCCAGCAATTTATACAGATACTTGCCAGTGGACAAAAATATTGCTTATAAATGCAGTTTTCCACCCTGAAAAAGGGACCGATGCTTGAAAATGTAGGTATCAAAGTATCTCAATAGCTCTTTAAAGTGCTATATGCTTCAGAGGCAGCTCAGTCCTAAATGAGTTGTCAAAAATAAATTGGAACAAATGAATATTACGCTTCCGTTGACCCACTCTGGGCCGTATCTGCTTTCTCCTCTGCCAGAAGAGATGCCAGTGTCACACCCCAATTAACAGGTAGCTTTCAGCTGTATGTGTCTCATGTTTGGGCCATGGAGCATGGAAGATCCTGGCTTCAGAATGTGCCCTCCATATTGCAGAAATGGCAGTTACAATTAGCCTGCCCCCGTGCTCACTCTTGCTTTTGTATTGGCTTGCAAGCAGATTTTGTTGGTTTGGCCACAGAGTGCTAAAGAGAAGTGATCCTTTACTGTTCTGAACAACTCCCTGAAGACTTGTGACCTGTTGAAGTTACGAATAGGGGCCAACATAAATATGGAAGGTACAAGTAATAAGACTCCTGGGGAATTATTTAGGCCTTTCTGAAAAGTTGTGGGAGGTCAAGATCCATTTTAAAAGAGACTTAGGCACATAAAAGCTGAATTTTCACTGGAAAAGCAAAATGGCAGGGATGGGCAAAATGTGGCCCAGGGGTCGGACCCCATTCTATTCAGCCTGTAAAGCCCCTAAAAAATGTAGAAAATTAATATCAATCTACCCTGGGCTGCCTGTCATGTGGCCCTCAATGGCTTGCCAAAACTCAGTAAGCGGTCCTCTACCCAAAATCATTGTCTGCCCCTGAGTCTAAGGGGCTTTTGCGGTTTACATCCCCAGATATGGGGGGAGCATGCTATTGCAATTCAGAGGCATAAATTACATGTAAAATTATATTCTGGTATTTTGGCTAATGTCTCTTCAGCCAATTCAAAATACCTGTCTGAGAGGATCATAGTAGGTAAGCAGGCCCAGCAGACTCCATGACTTTGCTCTACAGCAAGAGGAGAAAACATTCTGATGTACCTAGAGGTGTCACAGGACAGGCTAATAAACAGCCTGTGGATAAAGTGTGCCAGCAGCAGAGTAAATTAGCTTGTCTGGAGCTCTGTGCTACTGGCGCCTGAACTAGCTAGGAAAAGCAGTCCTTTTGTGACGCGCCATAACAAATCCAAAGCAATCCAGGCTGTCCCTCCTGTCCAAGTCACAGTCCTGTTGAACTGCCTGGGATTTGTGCATTTACATTATGCAGCACTTCCTGCACCTACTTTAGTCAAATCCAAAAGGAGACCAGCTAATACTGTCCTATTATGCAGAACTAAAACCCAGGCTATTACTCCCAAAAACAGGCATGTACAACATAAAGCCTGTGGACCCCAGGCAGCCCATCAGCAGCTGCCCTAATTATTTAAAAAATGACAGAGGATTTGAATAGCAAAACAGTGAGTCCTCACTGCCCAATGATTCATTAGTTTGGGCGCATGCCTGCATGAGAACTTCAGTTTCCTGCTTATGCACATGCTGAGGGCTTATTCCCCATCAGAGCAGATCTCACTAATGGTGATCTTCCTGTGGAAAGTGAACCTTGCAAATAGCCTTCAATAAAAATTGTGCACCCCTTCCCTAGGTGCATACTGCCAGCCCTTACTGCAAGGTTCACCTAGCTTGCATTTGAGAGACAAAAAAGGATTCACTTATCAAAGAGGCATAGATGGGAGAGGATTGGGAGCCGAACATTATTCTGAAAATATTGGAGCTTCAGAATTTATGGGGATCCATTGAAGGCAAAATAATAAAAACTAAGCATAAAACTTAGGAAGGCAAAAGAAGTGATTTTTTTTCCCCACAACTTGAGAGCATGTTTCTGTGTGTTTGTAAATGGAAGACGAAATTGCCAACGAATCTTCATGCATTGAAAGGCCTTCTGGATGTCAGGTGATGTTGTCAAGGAATTCAAAACTGTTTAATCTTCTAAATTTGGAAAGAAACATGTGTGAGCATGCACATCACAACTTCTACCAGTGATTCTCAACCAGAGTACCCTGGCACCCTGGGGTGCTGTGACAGCCTTTGAAAGGTGCTGCTGGAGAGAAGGGTGAAAAGTGAGATAAACACAGACTGTTCCCTTCGTACCATTCCTCCTTACTAGCCCCTCTTCAAGCAGGTAAGTACAATAATAAATGCATTAGTTTTTTAAATAGGGTGCTGCTCAGTTCATAGAAGTTATGGACGTGTGCCTTGAGCCTGGAGTGGTTTAGAATTGCTGACTTGTGCAGTGAAATAGTTGAAAATTAGTCCTTGTTTAACTCCAGAAACCTAAGCTCATGTGGCCTTTTGACAGTTTGCTGTTTTTTTAAAGGTATCGGACAGCTCTGGGTTTGTGGAAGAGTAGAAGGCTATCAGGAGCTTATGCAGGACGGCAGTCTTTCTGTATGCTACTAGAATGGCAGTGAGGCCCTAGCACTGGGGATAAGTTAGCAGTGCTGTCTGCATTGTGGGAACTCCACAGAATCCTAATTGTGACTTGGAGCAGGTGACAAATGTCGCTGTGTTTTCCATAATTGCTCTGAGCCAAGGAGTCTGGCAGAGGCCTGTTTCATTTAGTATCTGGGTTCTGACTGACCAGCATTGCATAACAAGCCTCTATACAGCGTAGCACCTGGCTCTGCGAGACCCTCCTAATGGTGCAGTTCTCTACATTGCTTGTCTTGGAGGAATATGTGTATTTATATCTCGAAGCCTGCACACATGGGCCTTGACATGCAGTTGCTCAGTGGCCTCCCCTTATGTACATGTGGATCCTTGATGAAAGTATTTTGTGCAGTGTTGTGACTGTATAGAGTTGGTTGGGGACTGGTGTTCTGTCTGCTTAGTGCCTTATCCTTCCTACCTTTGCTTCATGTTGCCAGATCTCCGCTCCTTCTGGGACTCTTTGCTTTATTGTCTGTGTGTTCCAGACTCCCACTGAAGGGGAGCCCTTCCTCCTGCTCCCTCTGAGTCAGTGGCAGAACTTTCTGTAAAAGTTGGAGGATGTCTTTGCCAGATGAGTAACTCCATCGGCAAAGGCATGACATGGTGTCTTTATAGTTAAATCTGTTTTGCCTCCAAGGCTTTACGTGGCCCTGTAACCTTGGTGTTGGAGCATGCTCTGTTATAGATCAAGGCAGTGGGGGCCAGCCAGCCTTTTTTGGCTGGTGTACTTCAAATTAGCTTCGTACCCTCCCTGACTGCCATGTTGATCCCTTTCCCTGGCCTGATCTGTTGCTTTGCTTTCTCATCCTAGCCCTGTGCTCCCTACTGGAACTGCTTCTGCTTCCTTGTGCACCTTGCCCAATCTGCTACTTTCTTTCTGTTCCTTGCCCCTTCAGTTGCAGTGCTCCCTCCCCAATCTGCCACACACATGGGCTGCCTTTGCCATTTGCGATACCTGTGCTGCAGATTGGCCACCCCTGGATTATGGCATCCAAAGTCTATCTTGGGCTTGGTACTGAAGACTAGATTTGAGAAGATGTTGCTGAGCCATCAAGGGCCAGCAGTATTGAATGACTCTTGTCTATTAGCAGGCCAGGCTCTGCATAGAAGCCAACAGTTGGGGGTCCCCAGCTGGAAGCATGGAGGTTTTTGGCCAAGGGGATGGATGACTGTCAAATGCCTAGCGACTAAGGAAGGCAGAAAGGGCTGTCTCTCCCTCCAGATGTAGAGTGCACGAGGACTCCCAGCAGCAAGTTAGGATTTTAGGGCTTCTTTACAGGTGCTCCAGGGTGTGTGGGGTGGGGTGGGGGGGTGGCGTTTTAATTAGAATGGCTCTCAGGAGCCACTCTAATTTAAACCACCCACAGCGTCTCATGTATTCAGCATCCCGTGCTTCAAAATGATGGTGGGACTGCTTTAACTAAAGCTTGTTTGATAAGCCATTTTGGACTGTGGGGGCACTGAATGCATGTGATGGCGAAACTGCTGGAGCATTCTAATTTGAATGCTCTGACAAAATTAATCATTTGCTTGATTGAGCAGACTCAATTAATCAAGTCTGCTCCAATGCATTCTAATTAGAACGTGTCAGAGCAGGCATTGGTCACATGTATAGGTGCCCTTAGTTTTCAACCATTACACTGGTCTATGCAGGATGGAGGTGGTTAGAATTCCTTGGCCTCTGCTCTTTGCTGCCCTGCTATGTTTTCCTTGAACTGGTTAAACAAGGAATTCAGAGCATCTGCACCCAAGTGGCACTCAGGAGGACTGGGTTACTAGTTCTGAGATCTGAGCTGTCTGGACTGCCTAAGAAGGTTGTGTCAGATGTGGGGCCTGTGGCTGGACATGCACTTGAGACACCGAATCCCAGAAGCATCAAGTGATGTGATTAGTCTCACCAGATTGGTGTCTGTCCAAACAACAGGACAAGGCTGATTTGTGACATTTCCATTCTTCTCTATGGAGCAGGATCAAGCCTTCAGCTTTTTTGGTTTGGCCTAGAGATGGATCTCACATCATGTCCAAGAGCCCAATGCATTTTTCCAATAGACAAAGAGCAAGAGAATCCAGAAAAAGTAAGAACGATTGTTAAATGCCTCTACCTCCACCCTGAATCTCTGGATGCCAGGAGCCTTAAAAACTCCTGCTATGAGTAGCATAAGAAAGGGTGGATGATTAGAGAACCAGCCCTGGGAAGCCACTTAGCTGCCACTTTTGTGTTCCTTCTGTGCTTCTGCAGACCTAGTACCCACAGCTCTAGGTTGGCTGGCTCCTGCTACTGCTGTCACATAGGGTGAGGACCCTGGTCGCTATGCCTCTATGTGCTAAGGTTGCTTCTGTGGTTAGGCTTCTCATTCTTTGCCAGCTTCAGGGTCTTTCTGGGCAAAGGGTAATTTGCGATCTCCATGCCTGCATAGGAGATTTGAAGGAGTCTTTTTCTGTGCTGCAGATGGGATCAGGTGACTGAGCTTTTCAAGGCCAAGAGGAGCAAGCACTCCCTGGGAAGAGTAGCTGTAGCCCTCATGCAGTGCATTAAAAATGTATGCTTGCAAGCAGGAAACTCATAATAGCATTTTCAGCTCGACAATGTGGCACCATTTGTTTGAGTTGGTGTTCTGGCCTCTAATGTTACTTTGCACAGAAGGATGACAAATCCAAACAGATTTAGCAGTAGGTGAAAACAGGGTCCAAGGCACTGTTTTCTTATGTCAGCGGCTGGCTAGGAAATCTGTCCTACTGCTAGATTCTCTCCATGGTTTGGGGACTATTCTGACTTTTGTGCTACTTGAGGAGGCAATAAAAATAGTTGAAAGGGAGTGCCCTCCAGGGAGCTGGACTGCCAGTTTCTGCTATCTCCTAGACCTATAGGGAATCAAGGCAAACTTGAATGATAAGACATGGATCTGCACAGAGCCTTCAGTTTTTCACAAGAAAGAAAAGTATTTCAGGTATCAGTCTGGAGGGTGTTCTTCACCCCAGGAAATTAACATCCTCAGGAGGAAGAACAGGACAAACTTGAGAGAACTTGGGCTTGTTGCACTGTCTTTGAAAAGTTCTAAACAACTCTTGAAATACGTCATCTGTTTTCAAAGGCAGAAAACTCGTATCTTTGCCTCTCCTTGTTTCTCAAAACAAAGTTTCATCTCTGACAAATCCAGAGTCCTGATTTCAGGATTCTAGTTTCTCTTTTCTGATATCACCATTGGATTCAGTTTGGTCTCAACAAAGTGCAGTTCATGGTGCCTGTCTTTTCCTTTTGTTGTGTTGAAAGTTTGTAGAACATCACCCTTATCTGCGTGTGTCCGAGATGAAGTAAGATACTACTTGTCAGTCATGGAAGCTTCCTTTTTATTGTTTGAAAGCACAGAATTATTCTATCCACTTTTTCTCACACAGAGTTAGCAATGACTAAAATAGAAATCTCACCATTTTTTTAGCATCTGCAAAACAAGTTTGAAAAACATCTTGCTCAAGACACCTGAGAAACTTGACACTTCTTACAGAAAACATGTCACAACATCTTACTGACAACTGATGAGGGGGGTATTGTTCTAATGTTATTCAGGGTCATGTCCTGATGCATTGCGACTCTGTATTGCACTGTCACACCACTGGTAGCCCAGCAATATTATAAAATCAGTGACAAGTGCCCATCAGCATGCTTCTTGCAGGCAGACTCCAACTTCAATGATTTGAATTCCTCCTGAACTGTGCATATGGAAGGAGAGCATTGTCAATAAGTGTCCAGCCATAATCAGTAAACTCCCCCTGCCCAGATGAATCCCTGAAGCAGAGCCTGTCTCTTCTCTTGGTCTTTTCATATGGCAACAATCAGGAGAGGATTTAGCACACAGAATACATGAAAGATATCAAACAGAGAGCACTGGTGCACATTCTGTAAGAGAGGTCACGCTGGTTCCACTGAAATAATGTGAGGAATCTTACCGCTGATAGTTATGGTAACAGTGGATATGGCTATATTGCTACTTAGGCCCACCCCAGGATTATTGTGTAGCCCAAAGCAGCCGAAAATCTACAGTAAACCCCCCACCAAAAAACATGAAACCAAACCAAACCCACTCTTATCTCATCTACCCATAGCAGTGCACCCTGCCCCGGGAACTCTCCTGAATATCAGGGCCTGAGGCCAAACTGCCGTAGCAAACACACCCCTTTCCTGCAATATGTTCAGAACTCACCCAAGGTAAGTGGGATGGAACCATAGGAAATCTGCAATTGGCTCTTCTGCACCTGATTTCTTATCGCTAGAGCCAGCACAGCAGGAGACCTAAGTAACAGGAACAGGTCCTAGAAGGGTGCTCTGCTTAAGTTTTCTGTTCTTGTCCAGCCCTTCTAGGAGTCAGTATGCTCATTTACTTGTCTCTCCTTCTGTTCCTCATCTGTGCAAGGTAACATCAATGAAGTGCAGTCTGTACAGGTCAGATTAGCTGCAGGTGACCTAGGAAACTCCTCCAAATCCATGTACTGGCATACCCAGAGATCTTCAAATAGAACCATTTGTTTTAGCTATGAATGACAAGGTTAATCCCTTTTTCATTAGGAAATTGTTCACGGAACCTTCTCACATTGTTTGTATTTACTCTCTGCTTATAACTGTTCTAATAGTTTTGGCAATTTATGGATTGTTTGAATTATTTGTTTTGTTGTTGTTCTCCTGGTTGCCTGTTACATGGTATGGCTGCTTCTCTTTGGTTGAATGAACAAAGCTTTTAACACAGAGGAATAATAAATAATTCACCAATGTGTGGGCATTCAAAAACTTGTGAAGCTTTTGGGATTTGCAAGCACTTTCATAAATGCACGATCTTTTGTCCAAATACTTGTGAATAATAAGCAGGAGGATCCCATGCTTGGCATGGAACACAACTCTGCATATTCATTTATGAAAATATTTGCAAATCATTTAGTTTTATCATTATCTGAGAATTTCAACCTGCAGATTATTCTTCTATTAACCTTTTAATGAATGCATAAAGAAAAGTTGTACCTTTTTTAAACTTGTGTGGTGTTCTGCAGTACAGAAGGTTCTTTGCTGCTTTTGAGACAAAATTGCATTGCAAAGATTCACTTTAAAATAATAGCTGATAAATTGTTACAGAGAATAATTTTTAAATTGGCTATACCTATATACTAGGATGGGTTCATCTACCTATATATGCAAAGCCAACTTATGCCAGTTACATCAATGAACGTATGATGTGTGTATATGAATGTATTTGACAGTAGGTCAGTGAGATTGCTTCTATCTAGCTATCTTTCTTCCCTCTCTGTCTGGATGCAGCGCCTATTCTGATTTCAACACAGAAATATCTGAAAGCATTTCCAAATATTCCAGTTTACCCATTGCCATTATTCTATCTCACCTATGGCATATGGTAATATGACCATCTCTAGGAAGAATTGGTGGTGTAGAGGGTGTTGGTCTGTCTGATTCCATTAAACAATGTATTTTAATGTGGTTTAGCACAAATAGGAGCAAGTTAGTTCTATTGCAGGAGTTAATGGCAATGTTAATTATATGCTGATTTATATTAGCAGGGATAGACATAGGGGAACAGGGGCAGGAGGGGTGATTGCCATGGGCCATCATTTACTTGGAGGCTGTCAAATGTTCCAACTGCAGGGGATTAGGTGGTCTGAACCCAGGCCATGCCCCTTTGCATGTGGGACAGATGGCTCAGGATTTTATTCCATCTCTATGAAAGTTTCTTTATGCTCCTGATAAGATATTGATTTTTCTGTATTAAAAATGGCTTTCCAGTAAATTGTAGGACAGGTGAGCAGCATATTGTGTTGTAATAATCTGGAGATTTTGGTGGCTGGTGAATATCATAACTGTTGCTAGAGAACTGAATTATTTTTCAAGAGTATCGTCCTGATCGCCTTCCTCTTCCCCTCTGCAATGTAGGTATTTGCATGGGAAGAAGTTCTTTGCTATTAAAGACCTTTGAGACTCATTCTACTTATTTCCTCACCTTGAATCAATGTGCTTAGAGAGCTTGGGTAGGAAACGAGAAGCTTTCCGAAGAGCCTAAGTTTCAAGAGTCCATTTTCCTCCAAACATCCTTAGGACAAGAAACAGAAGTGAAGAGAAAAGCCAAGAGGAAAGAAAGAATTATCTGGAATTTGGAGTAGTTTACTAAGTTGTAAGAGATGCCGAATATAGAGGGAGGAGAACATTGTATCAGGCTGTTCAGGCACATCAACAGCAGGCTGAGTGCCAGCACTGGAGAGCTTGTGTATATTAGGGCAATGCTAGAACACATTTTCAAGCTGCACTGCCTAGTGTGACTGTCCAGCAGGAGCAATGGGGTGTGCTCAGTAGTCTGTTCATTTAGACACCTGAGCTTTTTGGAAAGCATGGTACTATTGCATATGTCCAAAGCACAAGCTTAAAGGCTGGGTGATTTCAAGGGACACTGGTAGGCTCAGTATTCCAAAATGTGACTATTTAGTGTGTGATGAGCCAGTATTGTCCTGTCTTGTATTTTATCATAAGTTTCATAGTTAGTACGGTCCGAAGGGACCTGAGCAGATCATTGAGTCTGACCCCCTGCCATGGCAGGAAAGAGTACTGGGGTGAAACCTTGCTGGACCCCAGCAAGGTGTTCATCTAGCCTCCTTTTAAAGATCCCTGGGTAAGAGCCAGCACCACTTCTCTTGGAAGTTGGTTCCAAATCCTAGCTGCCCTGACCGTGAAGTAGCGCCTCCTGATGTCTAATCTAAATCTACCCTCTGCCAGCTTGTGACCGTTATTCCTGGTCACTCCTGGCAGTGCTCGGGGGAACAAGGACTCCCCCAATGCCTGCTGGTCTGCTCTGACTAGTTTGTACCAGGCCACTAGATCCCCCCTCAGCCTTCTCTTGTGGAGGCTGAACCAGGTTCAGGTTCCGTAGCCTCTCTTTGTAGGGCCTGCCCTGCTGCCCCCGATCATGCACGCGGCCTTCTCTGGACCCTCTCCATGTTGTCCACATCCCTCCTAAAGTGTGGCACCCAGAACTGGATGCAGTACTCCAGCTGCGGCCTGACCAGTGCCGCATAGAGGGGGAGGATCACCTCCTTGGACCCGCTAGAGATGCATCTGTGGATGCATGACAAGGTGTGGTTGGCCTTCCTGACTGCTGGGGATCCACACTGCTGGCCCATGTTCATCCTGGCATCAGTGATGACTCCAAGATCCTTTTCTGCCTCTGTACTGATGAGAAGGGAGTTCCCCAGCCTGTAGGTATGCTGCTGGTTCTTCCTCCCCAGGTGCATCACCTTGCACTTGTCGGTGTTGAATCCCATCCTATTCTCATTTGCCCACCCCTGTAACCTGTCTATGTCTGATTGGAGCCTATTCCTCCCATCTAGCATGCCCACATCCCCCCACATATTAGTGTAATCAGCAAATTTGAACAGGGTGCTTTTTACCCCCTCATCCAAGTCAGTGATGAAGATGTTGAACAGTGCGGGACTGAGCCCTGAAGAACCCCCTGCCCACATCCCTCCAGGTCGAAAATGACCCATCCACCACCACTCCCTGGGTGCGGCCCTCCAGCCAGTTGGCGACCCATTTGACTGTGTGGGTGTCGACACCACAGTCCCCCAGTTTCTTAATGAGAACAGGGTGAGAGACAGTGTTGAAGGCCTTCTGAAAGTCCAGAAAGACTATGTCCACTGCTACCCCTGCATCTAAGGATTTGGTGACCTGGTTGTAGAAAGCCACCAGGTTGGTCTGACAGGACCTGCCTCTAATGAACCCGTGTTGGTTGCCCCTAAGCATAATCTCCCCTGCTGGCCCCTCATGGACATGTGTCAGAATAATTCTCTCAAAAAGCTTGCCCAGGACTGAGGTAAGACTAACTGGCATATCGTTTCCTGGGTCCTCCTCCTTCCCTTTTTGAAGATGGGAACCACATTGGCCCTCTTTCAGTCCTCTGGCACCACACCAGAGCATGGCGAGTGCTCGTAAAGCCGTGCCAGGGGTCCCGCAATGACCTCAGCCAATTCCCTCAGCACTCTGGGGTGGAGATCGTCCGGACCAGCTGAGTTGAATACATCCAGTCCCTCCAGAAGCTCCTTGACTAGATCCTCCCTGACCCTTGGTCTAGGTGTGCCTCCCCTGGAGTCTAAGGGGGATCTAGAGGGGGGTGGCTGTTCTGGTCCCTGCTCAGAAAAATGGAGGCAAAGAAATTGTTAAATAGGTTAGCTTTGTTGTCTGGTGTGACAACCAAATTTCCTAGCGTGTCTTGCAGGGACCCCACATTACCCGGAACCTTCTTTTTGCCCCCTATGTATTTAAAAAAGACTTGCTGTTGCCCTTGATCTGGGAAGCTAGTCCCAGTTCCATCTCCACCTTGGCCTTCCTGACTGCCCCCCTGCAGCTCCGAGCAACCACAGTATAGTCCTCCCTGGTGATGGCCCCTCCCTCCCATTGGGTGTACACCTCCTTTTTAGCTAGGAGACATTCCTGGATGCTTTTGGTGAGCCATGGGGGCTTTTGCACCCTCCTGTCCCCTTTGACACATGTTGGGATTACCTCCCTTTTGGGCTTGGAGGATCGTCTCTTTAAGGAGCAACCGCTCTTCTTGGACACCTGGCTCCCCTCCCCTCTGGGACCTCAGTGCTTCCCTGACTATTCTCCTTAGCTCATTGAAGTCCACCCTCCTGAAATCTAGGGCTGCTGCTTTGCTGTAGGCCTTTGCCACCTTGTGCTGGATGGTGAATTCCAGCAGGCGATGATCACTGTTGCCCAGGTGGTCAAGCACCCGCAGCGCCCTCACCAGGTCATCGCCCATGGCCAGCACCAGGTCCAACAAGGCATCTCCCCTGGTGGGGCTGTGCACCTCCTGGGTTAGATGGAGGTCCTGTGTTTGGGCTAGGAACCTACGTGAGTGGTCAGACTTGGCTGACTGCTCTTCTCGGCAGATGTTGGAAAGTTCAGGTCACCCATGACGACCACGTCCTTTGACCTAACTACCTCTGTGAGCTGACTTAAGAATTCTTGGTCTATCTCTTCCCCTTGGTTGGGTGGTCTGTAGTAGACCCCCACTGTTAAGTCTCTTTCCCAGCGACTGCATTGTATTCTAACCCAGAGCACTTCAGAGTGCCCCTCCTCTGACTTTGCTACTTGATGAGGATGTGTATTCCTCCTTGACGTAGCGCGCCACACCCCTGCCTTTTCTCCCTGTCCTGTCCCTCCTGTACAGCCTATAGCCCTTGATATTCACCGCCCAGTCACGCGTTGGGTCCCACCACGTTTCAGTGAGCCCCACTATGTCTGGGTTGGTGTTAGCTAGCAGGAGGGTAAGTTCCTCTTGCTTGTTTCCCATACTACGAGCATTTGCGTAGGGGCATTTGAGGCCTCCTGTGGATGTGTGCACTGGCCCCTACCTTCAGCATTGCCTTGGCCCCTGTTGCATACCTGTGTATATGTTCTGCTGGTCGGTCTAGGCTGGGCTGTACTTGTGGGTGTTGCTTGGTTTGGCAGTCCAAGGCTTCCTCCGCCCTTATCTTTTCCTTCCCCCAATGAGCCTAGTTTAAAAGCCTGCTGCAGGAGATCCGCCAACCTAGAAGAAAACACATGCTTACCTTTAGGGGAAAGGTGGAGCCCATCCCATCCGAGCATGTCTACAGTACCTGTTCTTTTATATTTAAAGGAAAACTAAAATTGAGTGAATTTCTAGTCCTTCTTTTATCAAGGTTTGAAAACATGCACTTAGTGTACCCTTCAGGTTTGAAAACAAAGAGGCACAAAGAATGTTTGGTTTAAAACCCTGATTTATTTATTTTTTGTTACCGTGAGGGATTTACACCACTGAATACTTCTGCATGTGATTCTTTTTTCCTTTCCAGACCTATATTGACTCTACAACATTTATAATGATGATATGTATGAACATTCAATGAAGGTGAACCAGTTTGGGAGCGTGTGTGGATCTGAATGTCATGTTTCCAAAGGGTTCTTGAAAAACAATGGCTTTGCCATTAGAATTGGAAAACCAGTCATTTTGCTCAACAATGTTAATCCACTGAGCACAGAATCAAATGTGAGCAACCAGTGCACTGCTCTGAATAGATATTATGAAATACCCTGAATTTTAAAACTGGTTTTATCCCCAATGTCTGCTAAGCCATGCTATTGGTAGAGCTGAGTGTTTGAATTGCAGTGGCTAATTATCTGATAAATATATCTTTCTGCTTGCTAAATATCTACAAGCAGTTCAGACCTAGTAATTTGATATTAACTGTCTTGATTTGAGCCTGATGGAATATTATTCAACTTGAGGAGTTAATTGGTAGTATTTCTCTATGGCTTATCTTTTATATTATATAGGAGAGATTTCATCTTTAAAACACACTGCTGGGAAAGTGACACCTAACTGTACTTTCAGCCAGCAAATGAGCTATACCTTAATAGTGCCTGAGACCACTGGGGGTGCTTAACAAAGCTTAGCTCACTTTTAGACTAATTACATCCCCACTGCCTTCCCACAGGAGACCCCCAAGACTCATGAGGAAACAATGCCACCATGGCTTGGGACCACATTAAGCAATTGCATTTCAGGTTTATTCAGGACTCATTGCAGCAGAGAAGATTCTGCTGTAAAACTGTGCTGTTCTACCAGGAGACTGTTGGCTTTGCAGATGTCTGGTGCAAGCTGATTTCCTTCCCTTACCAGATTTAAGCCTATTCTCATATGAGCAGGGAGAAGCTAGTGCTTCCGCTTTCCCTGTCTGCAAAAATGAGAATAAAGGCATTTATCTTCCTGTGTAATGCACTCTGAGCTTCAATGGGTGAAAATTGCCTCTGAGACATGATGGCATTTAAATCTGAACTATGTCTGTGATTGTAAATCCAAAGGTATGCCTCAGCCCTGGCCTGAGATCTCTTGCTCTCCTTGGCTTTACAGGCAGGGAGCTGTGCCCGTCAGTCAGTCACACCAGACTACTTAGACTGTCAGCTGCTCGGGACAGGGCTGGTTCCTGTGTCTCTCTGTACAGTACCTGTTCCTGACCACAATACCAGTAATAACAAGGGAGGGGTAGACAGGATTAGGTGGAGTGAGTGGCATTGCATCGTGTTTGCTGCCCCCTCTGGATCAACCCCAGAATAGGAATCCATGCCAAAGGAAGCCCCCACACACATTCCTTGTCCAGCAAGTCCCCCTTGGTGTGCCAAGCTGATAGAGACTTTATTTGCCTTCTCTTAGTACCCTTTTTGCTGTTGCAAGGAATAAAAGCTGCACCCAGCTCTCCTCTTAGCTCCTCAGTAGCCAACAGTGGATGTGAAGAACTGTTTTTTTACTGAGCCTACTCTGCCTCGCAACACAGTGCCAAAGATGAACCATACAGCCTAGTCACAGAGGGCAGGTATTTGCTGTCTCTGACCTCAGGAGCAGTCAGCGTTCACCCCCTTCCTAGTCCCTTTCTGTATCAATGGCAGAGAGCCTTTCTATGAGCAGTATATGCGTGCATATACACGTGTCTGTATGCATTCCTCCCCCAATCCCGTTTTGTGCTGTAGTCATGCTGGAGGATGCTTCTAAGTGAAACTTCAGGTGGGAATTTCCTTAAAACTTATCTCTATTTTGATCCCATCTTCTCTACCCTCCTTTTATCTCCTGTCGTCTTGCACCATTTCAACTGCCTGCAGTGTGGAAGCCATTCCAGGTACAGCTTGAACACAGGGGAAATGAAGTGGAACTCCTTTGCCCCATGTCTCCAGCTACTGGCATACATGTGCTCCTGTAGGGAAGAGTTTTGAGGCTCAGCTCAGAGCTTGCAGCTGAAAGAAAAGGGGCTCCAGGGAGTCCTTTCTAAGTTACAATAGCTTCTACCAGCTGCTTTTTGAGTTTTGGGACTCTGTGGACCTGCCATGACATCTCTCCCATCTCCAGCCCTGCCTACAAGGCCTCCCTTGCAGCTTGTCAGGAGGTTTTGGTAAGACAGACTCCTGGCTGACATCCTGCCATGTCTTGAGTGGATTGTATGAAAATGCATGCTCTCAAGTATCATCAGTGTGCCAAATCCTCTGGGAAGTTGTTTTCTGAAGTTGTTCCCCAATTCTCTCCCTCTTGAGACTTGCCAGAGCCCAAACCTGGGCATATTTTTGAAGTAAGAACTTTCTACTTGGACAAGAATTCACCACACAGATCTAGGCTGAGATAGTGTTTATGGGGTCTCTGTTTTAACCTGAGGTTCTAGTTCCCATTTAAGCTGGTTTGATCCTCTCCTGTTTTTAATGTATTTTGTTTTCTTATTGTAAGCTGCCATGAGTCTTTGCTGGGAAGGGTGGCATATAAATTGAATGAATGAATAAATAAATGACAATTCTTGCAAAACGGAGGTTATGAAAATATTCTATTAGAAAACATGTTTCTGTAATGTCAAAACATAGTAATATATTAAATACAATATAATAAAACCAAGAAAAGCAACATTACAATAAATAAAATGGTGAAAGTGAATCCAAAGGTTTTTAACTTTTCAACAGGAAATGATGAAAACATCTAAATTATTTGTTTTGATGCTTTCCTAGAGCAGATGTTGACAAAATAAATTCCCATAAAATGTTTTGGCTTCAGTAAAACAATTTTCTCTGATGGAAAATGCATTATTATGAATTTTATATGAATTGTTTCTATATGTGGCTTTTTGAAACATGCAAAAATTCAGCAAACGAAACACTTCAGAAAGTCAATACTCAAAGCAGGAGAAAATAGTATGTTTGAATTGCGTCCCCATTACTACACTCAAAGGCAGAAGCATGTCTCCTGATTTCATTGGAATTATGCCAGCATAAATTCAGTTAAAACACTAATAGATTGAGTCAATGCACCCCTTCTTTTGAAAGTCATTTTTATGTAGAATTAACTAACTTTGAAGGATTGATTCATTTTGCTTAAATGTTGCTGTGTTGCCATCTAAATGTTTAGCTGCAGTGCACTACATGTCATGCAAGTAATTAGTTTCCACAATAATTTCAGCCTATTTAAATTCATGGAAAGTATGGAGTGGTGGCATCAGGATAATTATAGGGAAAGTACTATAGAAATGCAAAGTAGTTACAGGAATATATTTTCTTCCTTACAGCAAAGTGAAGGTTGGTAGATTTTGCTGAAACTGTTCACTGTGCCAATAAAATTAATAGGGGACATCAAAGTTCAGTGAGGGTTCAATCTGCCATGATCCTGAGAGCTGTTAGCTCTACTGAAATACACTAGCAGTTGGACATCCGGCATATCACACTTTCAGGTTTTTGTTGCTGACCACTCTCTCAGGAGAGACTGAGCATTAAACCTTTGTCCAGTTATCACTTAATGTGCTATGAGAGGATATGCAGGCATGACCCTGTTGGGGAACACATAGGTAATAATGTTTGTCGTAAGAAATGGCCCACCTGAGGAGTCAGTGAGGGAAAACAGCCTTGGAAGCAGCAGGTCTGTGGAGACATTGGTTACTAGCTCGCTTGGAATTTGTTACGGCTTTTTGTTCTGCAGAGACAGCTGTAGATGCCAGCCATGTGGCTTCTGTTACCATTCAACCTGAAGCTTGTGGTTGGGGGAAGTGAGCTCTGATATGGCGCTTGTATAAACTGGATCTCTCAAACTGTCCCAAGACCTTCATTTATTCAGGTCTTTCAAATTCTTCTGCTGGCCTCTAGATCTCCCTCTTCCTCCTGCTTTTGCAGTTTGTCTCTGAAATTAAAGGTGAGGCAGTTCCTGGAAAGATCTTGTAATGTGGAACTGAAGCAGAATTTCTAGGCTGGATGTATTATTATGTACCCCTCCAGTGCCAGCCATCATGTCTCTGGTTGTACCCCATCTCTGGCAGTCCCTTGCAGTCGAGGATGATTGTCTTCCATGATTGCCTTATCTGTGGATCCCAAGACAGCTGACAAGGCCAACCTGGGATTGGCAGGTTTTATTGCAACTCAGGCATGTGTTTCTACATGGGTTGGGTGGCTCTGGATTTTTGATTCAGTCTGCAATGTTCTCTTTCTGGTGCTCTTCCTCTTCCATCTCCTGTTGTTGTTGTGAGGTTGCAAAGCACTGAGATGCTTGCAGCAGATTCTTCCTCTGTTTGGGGCATCCTGGGTGATAGTCTCACATGAGCTCATGTCAATGTTGCGTTTTTTCAAGTTGGCCTCGAGGATGTCCTTGAAGTGCTTTCATTGCCCTCATCTTGAGCATACGCCTTGACTGAACTGGGAGAATAAAACTTGCTTCAGAAGTCTGAAGCTGGACACCCAGATGACATGGCTGACCCAGCAAAGTTTATGCTGGATGATCATCTCCTCGATGCTTGTGATGTTAGCTTGTGAGAGGATGCTAGTGGTGCATCTGTCTCCTGCTGGCCTGCCAGCCACACAGTAGCTCAAGGCAAAGCACCAGACTGCAAGTGACCCGTGCCATTTGTAGGGGATATGTTCTCATATCCCCACGAATGGTGAAATACATGAATAAGGCACTGCATTCATGAACACAGTGCCCCTGGCAGCGACAGCAGGAGCCTGGCGGCAGCAAGCACAAACCTCCCAAGGAGCTCCTGTAAGTGTATAAAGTGTATTTAAAATGCAGGTTTGGCATTCATGAATATTTGAAACTACTGTGTAGTTGGAAGAGCTGTTGGACAAGGGTTTTGGGGAAAACCTTGCGAGTCCTCTGCTACTTCCATTTCTCACTGCCATCAATACGCAGTGGTTTAGACCCTAAGCTATCTCTGTAAGAACATAAGAAATGCCATACCAGGTCAGACTAGTGGTCCATCTAGTCCAGTATCCTGTCCTCAGCAGTGGCAGAAGTGGATGCTATGGAGCAGTGGTTCTCAAACTTTTTGTACCAGGTCTCATTTGTAAACATCAATACAATACATCAAATCATCGGCCAGGTCCCAACCCAATGTGTCTCGCTCCTGACCCGCTATCCCCCACCCCCAGCCTACCAGTGTGTGGGGCATGCATGGGGCATGGGAAGCCCCAGGCAGCCCCTCGTAGGCTGGAGCTCTGCCAGCCTGCAAGGGTAAAGCCACAATTTCCCATGTTTTTCTCCTTTTAAAGGAGAATCCATTTTTAAAGTTTGTTCATGACCCTTTTATACATTCTTGTGATGCACAGGTTGAGAAACACTGCTATAAAGGAAGAGCATTGAAACATATTTCTTGAGTGATCTAGCCCCTATTCATTACCTTCCCTGGCATCAACCATTATCAATTGGAGGTGTTCCTCCAGCCTCTCTCAACCTTTCTGAGAAATAGCTCTTTATAGATCTATCATCCATGAATCCCAAGTCCCCCAATCATCTTTTACCCCTTCAAAACCCCTGGGCCAAATCGTTACCAGATTGGTGAGGAAAGGGAATCCCAAGTCCTGCAATCATCTTTTGCCCTTTCAAAACTCCTGGGCTAGGTCACTGCCAGCTAGCCTGTCACAAATATATTAAAATCATAAAGTTGTTTCAGCTCATTATATTCAGGGTCTGGTGCAGACAAAGCATCAAACAATTGGCTTCCAATGCTGTTATCATGGCCGTAAACTAATTCAGATAAAGGCTGCATAAGACCACTGGAACCAGACTGCAGCTTCTGCATAATGGGGCCACTGTCATGTTAGCTGATGATGCTTATATCCATCTGATAGTAGCCTATGGTTTTAACACAGTTGCTCTCATTTCAAATGGGCCTAAATGGAGCAACTTGCATAGATGAAACCATATATCTCTTTCCCAGTTTGTTGTCTAGTCAGAACATGTAACCTGTAACTTGATCACAGGGTTTGTTTCCTGGGTCACATCACCAGATTTCAAGAAAGCACATAGTTCATTATTTACAGGGCAGAAAGCATGGCATTATCATTACAGAGCAGACTTATTTCCTCTGTGATTTAATCTTCAGTGCTCTTGCCTTGACAGAGCACTGAAGCTATTTACATAACTAGCAAGCAGCTTATTCTGCAGTGAATTTAGTAGGCTTCCCAGTTACCCAAAGTCTAGCTTCCCTATCAGGAGAGAAAGTTGAGTTTCTTAATACATTAGGACTCATTACGGTTAGCTAATATGCTTTTCTTACAAGGCAGACTTCAAGCAGTAATTCCCAATCCTCTCACTGGCACTAATCATCTTAAATTTAAAATCTTGAAGTATGGTCACATCCTCTGGGATCCCAGGAATGAACTATAATGGATCAAGGACTGCTTGTGTAGGAGGGTTTCAGTAAAATTCTTCTGAGACTGGCTAAGCCATGGTTTCTGGTTAGGTACATTAGTGATGGATGCTCTCCACCTCTGATTCAGCTAGTCTGTAACAGTGTGGGCCAACCTTTTTGGCAGACATACCACAAATTAGCCCCAGGCCCCCTCCAAATCCACTTTAATTCCCCTCCTCTGCCTAATATGCTGCTCCTTTTTTCTACTCCCTCTTTTGCATTCCCTGCCTGATCTCCTGATCTGCTTTCTGCCCTGTTGGCTTCTGTTCTGCCTGTCTTCTCCCTCGTCTTCCAGATGCCACATGCACAGGCTGCCACAGGTTAGCCACCCCTGGTTTATAAGGCACACCTCTAACCTGCTTTGTCTTGAAAAATGTACTGGTAGGTACTAGTAATCGGTTTCAGGATTACAACGGAAAAATGTACACTGCATGAATTTTGTGGTAAATTAGGAAGTAGCAGCATTGATGATTAAAACCACAGTTGACAAAATAAGTGAGCAAACTGCATGTTGACCTGCTTTATTCTGCTCTGTGTCTATATGTGCACTTGCAAATTTTTGTTATGCATTATCCTGTTCCATTTGTGTGTGTCTGTCATATATTATCCCACTCTGTGTGTGTGTGTGTGTGTGTGTGTGTGTACACTTGTTTGTATACTTCTAGTAATTCACAAAAGTGCAAGGATTAGCTATGAGCATAGTATCATTCTCCTGTTTATCATTTGAGTGTATAACATTAGGGGCAGTGAATGGACTTCTAAGCTTGCACTATCCCTCTTCTGTTGTTTTTGCGTTGTTGACTTTGCAGGTAGACTGTGACTGACAGAAGATTTTTCTCTCTGTGAGTAATGTTAACACTGCCTTGCATCTCATTTTACAATAACATCTCCCAGTACAGTTATCTCCCAAGTATCTGCCTTTCCTTTTACCTGCACCTTGCTAGCTAAGAGGGAGTGGAAAATGCTTATCCAGAAGGTAGGTGTTGGGAGGAAATCTGATATGGGAGGCACTGACACTTCTGAGAAGGATCTGACTTGGTAGTAGGTACTGGATGAGGACACACAACACCCCACTCTTTTCTTATCTGCATCAAAGGCTAGAAAATCAATTTTCCCATATAGAATTATAACCTGGAAAGTTTTAAATCATTCTAGTTAGTAATAGACAGGCCCCATCCTTCCTTCTGTAGAGATGGAGAGGTGCAAAGAAAAGGGGTAGGTTCCACCAAAAACTATTGGTTTTGTGGAAAATGTAGAAAATTCACCTTTCATTCGTTTTTTAAATGAAAATACATTTTTGGAAATGTTGGAGTTTTTTCTGAGGGAAAGAAATGGATGTTTCTGACTAGACGAGCAACTAGTAAAATCCACTGGAAGCCAGAAGAGGCCAGCAGAAAGGACTGCAACAGAGCCCTGAATTTTTACCAGGGTTCCCTCCCTGATATGGCCTGAGACTTTATTCCACAAGTTTGTCAGAGCATAGCAATGGTCAGGGTAAAGCTCCAGTGGGAGGAACCAATTCCTAGACATGTTCAGTAGCTTCCTTTCCTGCGGAAGGGAAGAGGCCTCTGGGTGCCACTCCAGGTTTTCCCACTACAAGAAAAGTGCTTTCTGTCAATGGAACGGTGCAGCCTTGTCGGTGATTGAGCCCAAACCATCTGCACGAGAGCAAGGTGTTTGATGTGCATAACGGCAAAGCAAGAACAAGCTTTGTTTTCAAAACCTGTTTGTTCTGAACATATGGCTCAACATGAAAGAGAGAGAAAAAGTTCCATATTGATCTATAAATAGCTTTAGCTGAGAGTACAGTATTGCTTCCATATCAGCTGTTGCAGAGCCAGGCCAATGCTGCTAACATGAAATGGACTTGTCCTGCCTTGGAAACACTGGCAAGCTTGCTTTTATTCATTATTTTTATTGGAACAGGGCGGAGGTGTGTATCCCTGAAGATGTATCCTTCTAGGTCAAAGGGCTTTAGTTCTACCAGGATCTGGAGCACAATTACATCAGAAAAATGGTGTCCTTGTGGAAAACTGATATGCTGCTATCAGTGCCATCATAGAAGCAAATGTACCAATATTGATTCCAGTGCTGTTGCACGCAGCTATTATTTTCTTTCTCCCCAGAAACCCTGTTCTATTTAGAGTGCAGCCACTCCATTTTTCTAGCTGCAATGATGTCTAGTCTTTAATTAAACATTGGCATGTATTTTGAATCAATATGACAGGTCAGCTCCAGAGCACATGACCATGTAGGATCAGATTAAGCTCTCTCCTGTCCTGTGCCCTCCCATATATGTTCTGGTCTGGCTTCACTAGAATATGCAAAGTTTGGGGTGAGTGCATTGGACTGGCTAGACAGAAGCACCCAGAGTGGGCAGGAGCGGCTTCAGTTCTGATGACAGGGCTCTGTCTGTTAAAATTAACACTAAAAGAGGAGTGTATTCTTAGGGGAGCATGCTAAGAGTCTGATCACTAATCTGTTCATTTGAATCCTCTCCTTGAAGTGTTTCTGAAAGAAACCACTCTGGGGTGGCCTTGATCCTTCTAGCTCTAATGTGTATTGAACTCAAGAGTCTCTGGGCAGGTGGAGGAGTTCTCTCCTGGGGAGCAGCTCACCAGCTTGAGACCTGAGGAGAGCACATGCCTGGGGATACTGGCCTTTGAGCGCTGCAAAAAAGGGCTTGTGTACTCCTTGCTTTTTTGTGTCCTTGTGATAAGGTATTTAGCAGAATATACAGATTTGTTGGAATCTGATAGGGTTGTGCTGTGAATGCTTCTGCTTTGGCCTCAAGTTTGCGACCTCTGAGCTGTCAACTGTGCACCTTAGTGCCCATGGCACCCCAGTTCCCTGGTGTGATCCATAAGAGGGAATATAGATACTTTTAGTCTCAGTTCCCTCCGTGCAGGCTACATGTTTGTGGCATTATCCTTCCACAATTTGTAGGCTCTCCCTGTTTCTTCAGCCCTGCAGCATTAGAAATTCAGAAGTAAGGGGAAGTGGGTGGGAAGATTGAACACCAGGCTGCAGAACACCGTGCTCTGCCACTCTCCACTGCATACCGTGTCTCACTGCTCATGGGAGGCAGATGGGCTTTTTAAATAGTGCAGTTAGCAGCACTGCGAAGGATTGATGGCCACTGAAGCTAATTATCATTTTTTCTTCCTCACAGGACAGGCACAGCTTGGCTAATAGCACTGCAAGCTTCCAAACACCACCCCACCAATGTGCCTCAAAGTTGTTCTGGAAAAGAGACCATCTCCAAGGGTAAGGAGATAATTCACCATCTATAGCCATTCAATTCCTCTGCCAGGATAGCCTACAAGAGTGCTGTGGGCAATGGTAGCTCCTATAATGTAGGTGCTTACCTGCATAGACTGGGCAACAGGTATTGAGCTCACTTCCCATATCACTGGATAGAGATGCTCCTTCACAGGTCAGTCTGGATAGGTGGCTCCAAATTGGATGGTTCTCTGAAACTGAAACTTGTTCTAGCATCTGCCTTCCTTTCTGCTGTTTTTGTGTCCTTAGTACCTTTTTCTTTCCAAGCCAGCTAGACCCTTCTCCATTTGCCCAGCTCACACAGCCCCTCCAGCTGCTGGGGATTTCTGTACTATCATGGGCTCCTCTCTGGTGCTGTCTGCCATAGCCTGGCTGGAGGCCTTATTCACGTCTTGTGTACTCATGATCAGAAGGATGCTACAGATTGCGTTGCACCTGAGTCCTGGAACTCAGTAGACAGAAAGGAAGCTCTGCCAGCAAAGGTTGCCAGACTGGCTGAAACCCAAACAGAATGCTGCAAAGGTAAGAGGCCTTTGGTGGGAACACGAGGAAGTGTTCCCTGTATGGATTCTGCTGTGTGCTGAGGATGAAACTTGGGTCCCCCCCAATGCACACATCCCCCCTGCAACTTGGTGTCTCTGTCCTCCTCACTTCTCAGCCTATCCTGCTTCTATTAGAAAACGCATTTGCTTGTCATGAAGATGGGTGCTGTAAATCACCACAGTACTTGGAGCCTAACAGTACTGCAGTCAATGAGGAGATGGCTGAGAAATTCCAGAGGCCTTTTACATTCATGAAATGATAATGTTTATAGCTTGTGTTGATAGATGTCAACTTGAGAATTTGGAGCTCTTGTTTAAGAATGCTGGAGTTTGATTTATTTAGAAGCGTAACTATTATTGCTGGTCTCCCTCACAACAGGCCCCAATAAAAACATTGCATTTTTTCTTCAGTACCATATCCTGTACTGTTCTTATTTTCTTTCTGAACGCTGTGTACTGTTGTACAAACACCAGACTTGAAAGCCCCCTTGCATTTGTTGTTAGCAGCAGTATATACCAGGAACAACCTGTGGTCAGCACCGTTGCGCCCCCTCATGCTTTGCTCTATACCGGGGTGGGCAATTATTTCGGGCAGAGGGCTGCTTGCTGAGTTTTGGCAAGCCATCAAGGGCTGCATGACAGGCAGTCAGGGGAAGATAAATATTAATTTTCTAAATTTTTTAGGGGCCCTGCGGGCCGGATAGAATGGCCTGGCAGGCCTCATCTGGCCTACAGGCCGCATTTTGCTCTATATAGTTTAATTAGACCTCAAGTACTTTATTTGCATTTACAAACCAGAGTCTCACTTCCATTGCAGCTGGGACTCAGCAGATGATTTTATTCAGCTACCAACTAATTACCACTAGTTGTTCTTTATTCCTTCCATTTGCCTGAATTCATGTGTGCACTTTTTTAAATAGATGGATGAATTTTTGTGCTCATTACTGCCAGAGGTGCGAGAGATCCTTGTTTTACCTCAGAATCTTGTAAAATGTTTTTCCCCACGTCTGCTAAATGCCTCCCAGTCCTGCCAGGACCTCTCAAACAGACTGCCAACTGTTGCTTTATGCAGCAGTCCTTTGCCATCTCTCTAGCTATCTCATCCCTGCAGGGTCAAGGATCTGTGGCTGAGGAAGGATCAGGCTGGGGCTGAATTTAGGAAAGGGATGGGGCTATGTTTAGATCTTCTATAACTTGCAGGAGAGTGGATTAACGTTCTTACAGAGTGCCATTTGCTCCCTGGTAGCCTCCTTAAAAGGGAGTCAAAGGAAGCTGTTTGCTGTTTGGAAATTTCCTAGTAGGAAGATGCTGATGAGACCACATTGCCTGGGAACTGGAGCAGGACAGGTGTTAGAGGGTCTTTGGGCAGGCAGAGGGCTGCCCCTCATGGGTATCTAATAGGAAAGGAAACTAGATCCCTAAAAATGGAGATCAAAGGGCACGTGTGTCAATAGCTGTGCTTGTGAGCCAGAATTGAATCCCTGGTGGGACTGAGAATAGGATTTATCTGCCATCTTGTTTTAGGTGGTTAGTGAACCAGGAGAATAAACAGCAGCCAGTTGTCTTGCTTAGAAACTAACCCATTCATAGACATTAGATATTAGGGGGTGGATGGGACCTCATAAGATCATTGAGTCTAGCCCCTGAGGGCTTCAAAAAAGCTTTGAAGCATGGACAGCATGCTAGAACTGCTTTGAAATAAGCCCCTACTGCAGATGGAGGTTGGTGTAGCTAAATGAAGAACTCAGCCATTAGTAAATGACAGGGTTACAGCATGACTGAGGTGCCTGAATTTATATCCAGCTGCCTGCGGCACCAGGAGTTCACACCCTTGGCTAGGTGCACATGCTCCAGTAATGTCACATTTTTCCACTGGTAAGTCCATCTTCTAGGTCTGAAATTGGGTAAAGGGTATTTCACTGCCCCCCCCAATCCCTGTTACTCCAGGATTTTCCCAAGTGGCCAGACTTCCTGGCAGTCACAAATGGGTCCATAACAGGGTGGTTTGTTTCCTTAAGAAGGGGCCGTCAGCCCTGTTACAAGTGCAGCTGTGAGGAATCTGGCTAACCAAGCAGTGCCCGAGTGGGAGGAGGCTCCCAGAAGAGAGAGCATGGAGAGAGGCAAGCAAGCTGTGAGGGAACATGCTTGTTGCAAGGAGGAGACAGGCTGCTGTGTTGGGGGAAGCGCTAGTGGTAAGTAGCTCTTCTCCTAGGGTGCCGCCAGAAATTATATTTGTCATGCGATTGCCCCCCCTGAAAGCACTCTACAGCCATACCCTACCATAACACATGTGCATGACTGTGGAGTACTTTAAAGTGGCCATTCTTGTGACAAATTCATCCTCATTTGATGAGGGATCAGATGAAGGCATTCTACTAGGGTCATTCTGTCCTGTGATCAAAGATGGGCTACTGAAGCCTAGCTCTGCCCCTAGTGCTATCCGCAGGAAGGGAGTTTGGGGGAGTGCTCTGTGGGCTGGAGTGTGCCAAGCCTGAGCTGGAGGGTGGGCGGGCAGGTAGATTGGAGTCCCCCACCTCATGCCCCTCCCCCACCCCCAATCCCCAGCATGCAGCATGCTCCCCTTCCCCTCTCTCCCCTCCCTTCCTGCAGATAGCGCTGGAGCTGGTGGGGCAGGCTCCTGGGGGTTGATTGGCTCCAAAATGGAGCTCTATCCCATCCCCCCAACAAGTGAATGACTGTTGGGCTGAGGGGGACGCTGTAACTCATGGTGCTTTAGGTTAACCCCCATGAGTTAGAATAGGGGAGGACAAAGGATTGTGGTTTGATTTTTTTTTTTTTTTTGTTACTGATTAAAGTTTGTTTGATAGAAAATGAGCTGCCTGAGGGTCTAATAGCAGAGCTAACTGGCTTGCAAAAGGCAGCAAGATAAAAGACCTGCTTATGGGTTCACAACCATTTTCCTTGGTGGAGACATAAAAAAGGGTCTGCACAGGATTTGCAGATTCATTCCTATGTGTTTGAAAAGGTTAGGGTACAATGCCATGCCCCTGGAAAGAGCTGTCCTAAGAATAAGACTGCAGCTCACACACATCACAATAAATGGTACTTTATCGCCACCTAGTGCAGCCCTCTGGCCTATCTGGCAGAATAATAAATATTTCTGTTTGGTAGCCAAATTAAAAATTAAAAAAAAAACAGTCAAGGTTTAACTAAAACAAAGGGTTTTTTGGGATATTTTGCAAATGAAAAAAACCCAATATTTCATATTTGGGTCAATCAAAAATGTCTTGCTCAACCCAGAGTGAAATGTCTTGTTTAGATCATGGGCTGCAGAGGAAGGACATTGATTGCAGGGATATGAAGGACCATCATCCATTGCTTATCCTTTGGGGCAATTATAGAGACTGTTAATTCCTGTGATATTTGATGCTTTGTTTTAAAGCCTGAGCTCCTGAAGTCATGAGGAACATTTTCTGCTTCCTTTAAAAAGTAAAGTTTCTACCTGTCCTAGGTAGAGCATTTCTCCTGGTGGAGAAAAGTTACCAAACCTAACATTTACCACTATTAGGTGAAATAAAAGCACTCAAAATGTATTATCTTCTGAAATGTCATGTTCTGGAGGGTCCTAACTCATGGTGGTTTGGACATGTGTTGTTGGTGACATGATAGTCCCAGTGTGAGCCTTTGAGAGAGGAGACATGAAAAATCAGGGGGCTGGACTCCCACCCAGCTCTCCTGGTGCAGTGGGGTCCTTCAAAGGGAGCTGGACAGGTCTGGGGTCTTAGTTTTGATCTCTTCAACATAATTGCTCAGAGTCTTTTAGGAAATTAATTTGAGATATTGCCTCTGAGCACAGAGATTTGAGATATATACCAAGCAGACAGTGTTACTGTGAACTAACAGATTTTTCCATACAGTAATAAAATACAAATGAATAGCTCACAGGGGTCCTCTAGTGGAACAAGTGAGCACAACCATAATTCAGAAGCAGGCGACTTGTGGAGCTGAGGTACTAGAACAGTGACACTTGAAAAAGAAGCAAAGATGATCAGAGATGATCATAATAAAGGGGAATGGAGGATTTCTGTATTTGGAATGAAGCTGCTGATTTATTAGTTGTTATCGTTTCAGAATTGGTTGCTACAAAACAGTATTTTTAGCTTATGTACCAAAGCAGAAAGGAGCTTGAAGTCAAGCCTACAGTGTATGCAAGGGACTCTGCTTTTGTAACCACACAGTTTGCTAGTGACTGGAGGACTAAAGGAACAATGCTGTTGTGTTTACCAGCCAAGTGAGACAGGGAGGCAGCTTTATTTTTCCCCTAGCTATTACAGGTACCCATAATGGGTGGAAAACACCACTGTCATCCCTGCTACCATTAGTCCTGACTGCAGCTGTTGGGGTCCTGACTAGACAGGGTTTCTTACTCTGAAAGTCTCCACTCAGGTCCTGATCTTGACTTTCTGGGACTGTGGTATGCATGTTACTGGTGAAGGCAGCCAGGTTGAGGGTACTAGTCAACGTGAAAAACACCTGCTGGTTCTGTCCCTCAGAAACCAGGTGAGTGAGCTGCAGGGGAAGATGGCTCAACTTAGAAGCATACAGGACACCTAAGGACTGCATCGATATAGAGCATACAGAGATATCTAGGGTGGAGGAAACAAACAGGCTTGAAAGCACTACAACAACAAAGTGGGAAGAAGAAGAAATGGCATATCTGCAGGGAAGGTACTGGCTGCTGACTATCTTGCATAGGGGACAGTGCTTCAGTCAGTACCCAAGCCCTCTTGTATTCAAAAACTGTGATAGGACCTAGAAAAAGCAGCAAACCCCAGTGGCTGGGATGAGGAGCCAAGTCTCTATAAGGAGGGGAGACTCAAAGCCACCATCCCACAGGGGAGTCAGGGGCCTAGGTGGTGTTTCTCTCAGTTGAGGGTAAATGCCTGGGGAAAGAAATGGCTGTGTGGCTTTGCAAATGGCATTGGCAAGAAGACATAGGCTTTCTTGACTCCTGGGTAGTGTTTTCCAAAGGAGAAATGGTTGGAAGAGACTAGGTCCATTTGACAGAGAAAGGGAAGAACATTTTAGGTCACCAACTTAGGAATACTTAAACTAGGTTTGAAGGAGCTTAGTGACAAAAGTCCCCAAGTAATCAGAAAAAAAGCACAGCTATAGAGCTAGCATCTGACAGGAAGGGAGGGGGGCAGGAAAGGGTGTGAGGGGACCACAGTAGCTTCTCTCTAAAGTTGGGTTGCAACCCATCCATACAGTCCACAAAAATGATCAGATTGGGCTCAAGATCTGGTGTTGATCATTTGACCTTAAATTTCTCATATGAGATCTAGAGGTTTCATGGACACGTCAACTTAAATAAATCTTTTTTTCTGAGGTTTGAAAGAACCTAAAGATGTGCCCCTGGCTTGGATCCTAGTGGATGCCATGGTACCCCACCTAAGGTCTAACAGTGGGAAGGAGTAGACTGTTGAGTTTCTGGGGAGGTGGAATGGTACAAGTTGTAAATTAGAAAAACAAAATGACCCAGTAGTAGCAGACTGATTCATAGATTTTAAGATCAGCCTTGATCAGGATGTTTGTATCCAGATGAGAGAAACCTTCCCTATTCCCCATTACTGAAACTCACCACAGGCTTGTGAGAAGAAGAATTTGGATTCTGGGCTCAGGTCTTCCCTTGATTATTTGAATCTTCAATGTACTTGAAAAACCCTTATTACCAAGTAGAACTCCTGTCCACACTTGAGGGCAGGCAACTACCATCCACAGGCTGGATAAACAAGAGCTTCAACAAAGTCATGTCTCTGGCTGAGTAGTAGCCCAGCCAGGCCTATAGTATGTTATAGCCAAGTCTTAGCCACTCAGCTATCCTGCTTTCAGGTTGTGAATCTGCCAAAGCTATGTGCTTGGCTACCCTGTCTGTGACCTCTTGTCTAGCCCCTAGAGAACCAAAGACAGGAACAGAAGTAGGAGCAGAACATTTTTGATGGCTTCTTGTTTAATTCCTGTTTTTAGTAATGGTGGGTTATCAGACCTCACGTAGCTGAGATCCCAAAGTAAAATGATTTTTATGACCACAGCTTTATATCAAGAGTGATGTCAAATGAACCGAAGCATGAAGATGTGAGAGGAGCCGTCTCCTGACCTTATTCACTTTGCTGGTTTTGCCCAGTCTTAATGGTTATGTTTTACGTTATATTTTCGGTATAGAGGCCATCTTTGGTTTCTGTCAGTGCTGGACACTACTGTCCCTTGTGAGGAAGGGTAAGGCTCAGAGTGATTGTGGGAGATGCCTGATTGGTGTAGAATTTATCTAGCCTTTTGAATGTTAATATTCCCTCTTGGCAGTGAATACTAATTCCCCTAATGTCAGGCAGAGGATATTGAGCTGTGGCAGGAGGCTGCCCGACTTGTCTGTGTCAAGCTCCAGTTAAATTTCCCAGCTAAGCTACAGCCGGATTTGCTCCTCCCCTTTCCCCTGAAGTGGTGACCTATATTTGATATTTCAGACATTCCTTCTCTTCTGGGGCCAGCTGCAAACAGAGCTAAAGACAGTATCTGACATAACAAGCAGGAAAAAGTCAGTCTCTCCTTGACAGGTGGGCTTTTAGCCAAGCAGCTTCCCTTGTTCCATTAACACTTTAATAGGAGTTGTACACCTGAAGCCTGTCAAACTGGGATAAGAACATCTCTGAAGCTGTGTGGTTAGGGGATAAGGCACTTGTTCTCAAAAGAGGGTGGGGAAATCTCAGTCTGAGATGTGCCAGTACCTTACATGCAGACCTGGACCAAAAAGTCTGCTTCCAGATTTCTGTGTTGTTGGCTGAGTTGCATACAGATCCAAGTAGCTCAGGTTCCCTGGTATATCCCACTGTTAAACAAGCTGAACCATTTGGCTGAAAAGTTTGGTTTGCAATAATTGGCATTTTTCTGATGTCAAGCCTCCTGCTTCCTGGCTGTCTCCAGGGCTCTTACTCTGTGGAAGAAGGGTCCTGCATGGATCGGAAATGAACCAATGTCTTTTGTTTATCAATATAGCAGGAGAGGCAGCTGTCCTTATTAATTCCATAATATTCCCTCAGGTTTGTCAACAGCAGTTTGCTAACAACTGTGCTGAAATGAGCTTTTTAGTTACTGAGAAATGGCCGCATGTTTCTCTTTACAAATGACTGCCCAGGATTCACAGAAGTGCCTGTTAGTTCTGCTCAGATAATTTTAGCCCACTGCAGCGGGAAGAGAACAGACAGCATGGGGTACTCAGGGCTGGGCTTTCCTACTGATCGGCGTTACCTACATACCCATGATGCTCATCAGAGATTTTACATCCTCTACAAATAAGTTTCTCCAGTGGTCTTGCTTAGATGTCACTTTTTTTTTTTTGGTGAAACTGTTGTCCTTTGCCAAAGACTATTTGATGGGGTTTCTTAAATACCTTGTAAATCTGCCCTCTTTTGTGCTGTGCTCTAGTGTTTTCTGTTGTCAATTGGTGATAATCCCTTTGCATCTCCCTGCTTTTCAAAGAGTGTGCAAAATCAGTTCTTCCACTATGGGAATAACTTGATGGGCCTTCTGCCCTTGACTTCAAAAAACAAACAAACCAAGGAACAGGTCCTTTAAAAGTACCCAACATTAATGCTGTCATGTGCAAAGTATTTCTTTTTTAACTGTAAAGAGGTTTCAGACTTTGTTTGCTGTTGGAAAAGGCCAGACCTCTCCCACTGACATAGTGTGTTGGGTCATCTCATTTGCTCTAAATAGAACGTGGACACAATTCAAACTGGCAAATATCTAAAATTGAAGATCAGATCAAACTAAGGGCTGCCTCTGGTTTTCTGGTTTTCAGCTTTTAACTATTTCAAATTTTGGCCATGATTCTAATCTCTGTTACAGTTATCTACAATAACTAAAAACTAATTTAAAATAAGTTACTTTGGCTTTATCTCAGAATATATGGGATTCATAGCGCTTCAGGTCAGAATGGACCACTGAGTCATCTAGCTCAGGGGCTGGTAGCCTACAGCCCACGGGTCCAATTTGGTCTACTAACAAGTTTTGTTCACTCTGTGATGCCTGGATATTGGTAGCACTTCAGCAGTGGGGGATTCTGCAGCTTTTGGTGGCTCCTCAGTTGTATGCATGGGTGGCAATTCAGTGCCTGGAAGAAGTGGTGACAGCCAGGTTGGAAGCACCAACCCACCTCAGTCTGAGCTGTGTTATTTCAGTTTCCCAGTCCAAAAAGACTGCAGACTTCTGATCTAGCCTGATATACTATGTGTCGTGGGGCTTAAATTCAGCCAGTTACCCCTGTATGAGCTCAGTAGCTAGTGCTTACCTGAAGTGTATCTTCCAGAAAAGCAGCCAGATAGAGCTTCTACCTCTTCCTCTGGTAGCTTTTATTCAGGGGTGCATCCAGGTGGGGGGTGCACTGGTGCAGTTGGAACCCCTCCATTCCCCACTTTTGATTCCTGCTCCAACCAAAGTTTAAAATCAAACCTGCTTGGTCAGTGGCAGCAGCATTTATAGTCACGCAGCAGTGAGAGCATTAATTGAATTGACAGTTCTTTAAAATCTACCTGATTACAATAAAAAATCTACCTCATTAAAATCTACCTTCTAAACTCTTCATTCCATAGGTGTTAATGACCTTCTCTCCTTTTTAATGGTCTTGATGTTCCACTAATCAAACTAGCCTTTTTTCTGCAATTCTGCTGTCTGTTAAGTAACTGTTCTTGGTAATGTAGCTCCTATTTCATAGCCTTGCAAAGTGGTTTTAACTCATTCCAATAAAGTTATATATTTTTTTCTTTGATCTTAAATGGAATAATATAACTCTAGACCCCTAGCAGAGTAGTAAAGATACTAGTTTCTTTTTAAGTGAGCAAAATGTGTGTTGTGTTTATTTGGGATGGGATGACACACCATCTACAACCCCCCCCCCCCCCCCCCGAAAATCCTAGGTCCAGCTATGGTTTTATTTCAATGATTAATTATTTTCACTGAAAAATCTGTGCCTTTATTTCTAATTGGAAAGTTTCTAGCTTCGTCTTTGAGCCACTAGTCTTGTTAAGCCTTTCTTCATGACATTAAAAAGCTCTTTGCTATTTGGTATGTTCTCATCATGAAGTTACTATCATACCATAGTCAAATCACCTATCAGTCTAACATGCTAAACAGATTGAACTTTCTTACATCTCTTGATTAATTTCTATTGCTTTCTTCATGTGCTTCAACACTGACAAGTGCAGGGTGCTGCACTTGGGCAGTAGTAACCAGCAGTACATTTATAAGATGGGAAACTCCCTTCTTGAGAGCATGGAGGCAGAAAAGGGATCTTGGAGTCATTATTGACTCCAAGATGAACATGGGCCGAAAATGCGAGGTCACGGTTGTCAGGGCTAACCGGACCTTGTTGTGCATCCACAGGTGCATCTCTAGCAGGGACAAGGAGGTGATCCTTCCCCCCTATGTGACACTGGTCAGGCCACAGCTGGAGTGCGGTGTCCAGTTCTGTGTGCCCCACTTCAGGAGGGATGTGGACAACATTGAGAGGGTCCAGAGGAGGGCCACCCACATGATCTGGGGACTACAGGGCAGACCCTACAATGAGAGACTGGGAGAGACCTTGTTTCCCCTAGCACCCCCTGGCATAACAAGGAATAACGGCCACAAGTTGTTGGAGAGGAGGTTTAGATTAGGCATCCGTAAGAACTACTTCACAGTCAGGGCGGCTAGGATCTGGAACCAACTTTCAAGGGAAGTGGTGCTGCCTCCTACCCTGGGGGTCTTTAAGAGGATGCTTGATGCCTACTTAGCTGTGATCATTTGAGCCCAGTTTTTTCTCTGCCCTGGCAAGGGGTCAGACTTGAAGATCTATAAGGTCCCTTCCGACCCTACTTCTATGATTCTCTTTACCACCTCCTTTTTCATCTGCTTCAGCAAGAGGTACAGGGTCCCTTGGCTCTGACTTGTGGTTAAGATAGTTTCCTGGGAAGTGACGAACTTGAATTTGAATGACCTGTGGCCAAAGGGGGCTCAGAACCTACCTCTCCCACTTCCCGGGCAAGCGTCCTAATCTCTAAGCTATTCAAAGTTGCATTGTTCTGTAGGTGGCTAAGTAGTTTTAGACAACTAAAAGACTTGGATTTGGGTCCAAACCTGCATGAAGTGCTCCAGAACTGGTCTCACCATTGCTGTACAATCACCTCTCTACAGATATTTAAGGACAACATTTTTGCTTGCATTGTTATGGTATCACATTGGGAGTTCATGCTGAACTCCCAATTTATAGTTTGTACACTATGCCTTGTAAATCTTTCAGTATCATTTCTTTCCAGGAATGCTGTCTCCCATCCATAAACAAGTTCCTAATCTGTATAATGTGTGCCAGGCTGATAATATATAGTGCTAATGTTTACACTGGAATATTCTGTAGTAATAGTTAAAGTGCCAGACAAAGGCCTAACTACAATACATTTTTGCAGTTATAAATATAACTGCACAGGGAGCTCATGCTGAATTACTTGCCCACAGTGACCCCTAAAGGTTTCCAAGTATGAAACCTCACATGAAATCATAGAATCATAGTAAATTAAGGTTGGAAGGGACCTCAAGGGACAGACATTACACATAAACCAGTTTAAGTGATCAGAAACTGGTTTAAACCTGTAACAGAACAGCTGTTCATTGCACATAAATCAGTTTGAGAATGGCTGAAACCGGTTTGAGATAAACCTGGTTGAATGTAGTATCAGACTTAACTGATTTGGGTCAAACCGGTTTATGCAGTGTCTGTCCCAGACTCCTTGCTGGTTTAAATTAAATCAGACTCCCACAGCGTCCCAGCATGTTCTCTGGGTGAGGCTCTCTGCTCCCCAGCAGTGCTGGCCCCTTCCCTATGCTCCCTGGCTGCATCTCTGCCTGGCTTCTGCTCCCTCTCTCCCCTCCCCACTCTCTGCTAAGCAGGCATTCCCCTATACCTCACAGATACCTTTCAGCATTAGCTAGCAGATCACATGCTGGCTACCTCTGAGCTATGACACATGGGGCAAAGGCAGAATCAACAGATAGCTGGTAATGTCCCACTGTTGTTTTCTTAGTAAATGCTGAGTTAGGGGTGATAAACATTTCCTGCTGGCCTGGTCAGGAGTGGGGGGAACCCCTCCCTAATCATAAGGTCCTGCCAGGGCCTGGCTATGTCCCCACTCAGCTCAACACTATGGAAGGGAAGGGAGGGCTGCTCTAGCTCTCCCCCCTACCCCCGGCTTCTAGCTTGGGCCACTGCAAGCATGTTCCTACATTTTTGGGATGTCTGTCTGGTTACAAAACTGATTTAGCCCAGCCAGGTTAGACTAACCTGCAAAGATTGAAACAATTCAGGCTCAGGCTTTTTGAATGTCTGTTCCCAGCGCAGGAGGTCATCTATTCCAACCCCCTGATCAAAGCAGAACCATCCCCAACTAGATCATCCCAGCCAAAGCTTTGTGTAGCCATGTTTTGAAAACCTCCAAGGAAGAAATTTCCACCACCTCTGTGGGTAACCTGTTCCAGTGTTTTACTACCCTCCTAGTGAGAAAATTCTTCTTAATAGCTAGCCTCAACTTCCCTTACTGCAACTTGAGACTGTTGCTTCTTGTTCTGTCATCTGCCACCACTGAGAACAGTCTAGCTCCATCCTCTTTTGAACCTCCCTTCAGGTAGTCGAAGGCTGCTATTAAATCCCCTCTCAGTCTCTAGACTAAATAAGCCCAGTTCCCTCAGAATATAGTCTTTTAGATTTACGCCACTGAATTTCCACAATACAGCCTAGTCTGTAGAACTGTTTGAGACTTGAACTCAGTTGAAACCTAAATATCATGAATGCCTGACTTTCCAGCTCCAAATAATTATCATGGTTTGTGCTACTAGTTAAGGATACTTAATTGTATCTGCTGGATAAACGCTTGTTTTTTATGGTTTAGGATTGGCACATTTTGCAGTTATACAGGAGACAGTGCTAGATAACCCCTGAGGTTTCTTCCATCGTCAGATTCTGTGACTCTCAAGTAGGTAGACTTTGGGGGACTTACGTTGTTGGTATTTAAGGTCCTTTAAAAATCAAGTTCAGCAACTTTATACAGTATGGTCATGTACAAGTTTAAAGGGCAGGATTCCTAGCCTGTACTAGTCTAATTTGTAGATATGCTTAGTGCTCACATTTGCAGTGGAAGTCACCAGGAGCTGTGCTTTCTGAACATACAAATTCCTGTGTAATGCTACATACTCTGAAAAATCAGGTCTTAAGTGTCTCCAGATTAGGTACCAAATTAATGGATGGTTTGTGACCTTTATGCCTCTGTGCCTCAGTTCCCCATCTATAAACTGAAATTAACACTACCCCTTATCTTGCGGAAGAAAATAATTTTTGAGCATTTTTGAAATATCCAGATGTTAGCATAATAATTGTCATAAAAAAGCCCACACAGAAATAAGGAATAATTCAGTTTTCAGAGAGGCTTGAACAGTGGGCAGTAAACAAGGCCTAGAGCAGTGAGAAGAAAACATTGAATAGCCGCTTATTTCAAGAGCATAATCCTTTCTGTATTTGCATTCAACTGTATGTGTTCCTCCCAGTACTGCCCAGTGCTAAACCACTGCAACTAAACGGGAATTAGATTAGTTCTGTTCAGAAACTGAATTATTTTTTTCCTTAAAAAAATAAAATAAAAAGCTATTCTATATTTATCCCCTGTCAGTGATAACTGTATGCAGTGATACAAAACAGTGTGTGTGACTGGAAATCATACTGTGTTTTAACAGTAAAAAATTTCTCAAATCAGAGTTTAGCTGGTAACTTTGTTTTCCAGTGTCAGAGGTAAGATGAACCTTCTTCTTTCATAAGATGCAATGGTCTGAGGAACTGAGCATAGTATATCCTGATATTTGGAAATACTGCTCTTAATTATTACAAGAGATGGATGAGAAGAATTACGTTGCATAATTGTTCCAAAACATTACTTTAGATTTATTTATTTATTTAAATATGGGGACTTGGAAGATTTTGAATGTGCATTTAAGTTGCATGCTGTCTCAGATTAGTTGCCCAGTTGTTAATATGTGCTATTGCTGTACTTCATGCATATGCTTCCCTTCACTGGTGACTTAAGCTCTGTGAGCGTCTGTTTGCAGTTACTTTGCAAGGTAGATACATTAATATTTTTCTCTCCATCCATGATGGATGGGTTCTTGTGTTCTTGTGTTTGTAATCTTAAAGTGTCACCAGCACAGGAAGCAAAGCCAAAGCAGGCCCTACACTAACATGGTACTAAACACGAAAAGACAGACACACCAAGGAAACCCTGGGGTACTAATATGGAGAAGGAGGGAAATATCAATTGGAGGTGGTTGGGAATAATTTGACAAAATGTATTTCTGTTGGAAAATATCATTTGTTGAAACTTTCTGCTGAAACTTATCTGTTTGATAAAACTTCTCCCAGGAAGGATTTTCAGGTCATGATAGAAAATTTGGCCAACAGCAGAGTAAGCATAAGACCAGAATAGCATATAGACCAGTGGATAAATACTTCCTTGAAAGATGGGAGACCTAGTTCTAAAAGTGTTCTGTAATGCAGGTAGAACAGTAACTTGAACTTGGCTCCTTCAGGTTATCTTTATTCAGGATCTCCCACCTATTAAAGTAGTTCTGTGTTTGTAAAGAATTAAATATTCATTGGGCCAGACAGTGAAGTCAATCTCTGTCTCACAGACTTTATATTTGTGGCTACAGTATCCATCTGAGATGTATGTGTTTAGAGGAGCTGTTCTTTTTGTGGTTTGGGTTTTCCCCCTCTCTCCCCACTTCATCTAGTGGAAGTCAGTCTAATTGATTTGGGGATAATTAAATCAGTCCCCCAAAACAGGCACAGATGCAGCTTTTAACAGGAAGCCTGCAGAGCACTTGCTGCTGGTTTGGGAAATCTGTAAGGTCACAGGGAAATGGCTTTCCTCATTGCCATCTGCTAAGTCAATTAATGGAAGTTGTGTGGATTAGAAAAGCATTACTGCATTATTTTTCACTTTCCAGTGCAAGTAATATTGGAATCTGTGCAACTAAGAGGCCTTACAGCAGTCAGCTGGAGCTTGTTGCTGTGCTGTACAGAGCTTCATGTCAAACAAGGCTGATCAGTTAGGACTTTAACACAGTGGGAGGAAGCAGAAGTGGTCAGATTCCTTGGCTCTGAGTGATTGCTGAATAATGCAAACAGATGCAGTTGGCTGCCAAATAGTTCTTAAGTGATTATCAGTGGAAGGTGAGGTGGGCCACAAGACATCTCTAATACAGCATAGTTAACTGTGTAAAAGCCTGACAGCCTTTTTATGCGTACTCAAGAACCATATGCACTTGTATGCTAATGCTAAGGATCTTCATGCACAGCTTGGCATTCCTTCCATGTAGGTAGAGCAGTCCCTGGGGGAGGGGGAGCAAATAGGGGTGACTGTCCCAGGCCCTGTGCTTTGGGGGCCCCATGGAGCCGGGCTGGCTTCACATCTGGCTACTCGCCAACTCCCTGCATCGCTGCCATGTCCAGGCCCTGCACAGGCTGATTTGCCCTGGGCCCTGCACCCTGCTATGGTTGTCTCCGCACATAGGTAAGCCTGAACTGCTGCTATTGGATCACTGGGGTATATGAGTGTAGTCTGTTGGCTGTTATGTGGCTGGGGACAGAAGTTACACACAAACTGGTCTAAGTCATCAGAAATTGGTTTAAATCTGTAACAGAGCATAAGTTCAGTGCACATAAATCAGCTTTAAAATGGCTGAAACTGGTTTAAGATAAACTTGGTTGAATGTAGTATGAGATTTAACTGATTTAGGTCAAACTGGTTTATGAAACTTCTGTCCTAGATCCCTTGCTGATTCAAGTTAAATTACAGTCCCCCAGCATGCTTTCCAGCCCTGGGTTGGGTTGTGCTGTCTGCTCCCACAGAGAAGGGTTGGGGGGGAGGGGAGGCAGGGATGGTCCTTGTCCCCCAGAAAACCCTGGCTGGGGTCTGGGTCCAGGGAGGGAGGGGGTTAAACACCCATCTGCCCCACTCAAGCTTACTGCTGGCTGTAACTGTGGACTACATATCCTAGAGGCACCTGGAAATAATTATCCCCAAATTGATTAGACTGACTTCCACTAGATGAGGTGGGAGGGGGGAGAGGGAAAACCCCAACCACAACAAGAACAGCTCCTCTAAACACATACATCTCAGATGGATACCGTAGCCACAAATATAAAGTCTGTGAGACAGAGATGGACTTCACTATGTGGCCCAATGAATATTTAATTCTTTACAGGAAGAGTCCTGCTGCTGTGAGTCTGGACTGCAAGTCCTAGATACCTTGGGGGCAGCAGGAGGAAGAAACGAATACACAACCCATGCTGGCTGTGCCAGAGAGCCCTGCTCTAGTGCCCCCTGGTTTCTGGCCTGAGCCACTGCAAGCATGTGGCTGTATTTCCTGAATCAAAAGTAAATGTATGCCCAGTTGTTTCTCAGTTTAATCTTTGCATCTTAGACTAATCTGCAAAGACTGAATTGATTCAGCCTCAGGCTTTTTTACTGTCTATACTTAGCCTGTTATGTCTATCTTGAAATGTTCCGTCTTGGCTTCTGCTGCTGACAACCCACACAAGATTCGCTACAGATAAGGAGACAGAAGAGTGATAGTTGTTTTTTTTTCAATTTGCCATTGGCTTGCTGACAGGCACCAATGTTAAGACTTTCATAATGTGACCCAATTCATGTAAGTATATTTATTTAAAATGGGGCCCCATTGTGAAGATGCTTTAATGTGGTACAAGGCTACACTGTATTTAAATATCACTTTGTTGCCTCGGCTGACTTCTGTTTTTCCCCATTATATAATCAAATAAAGTTAGTTTTTCAAACATGTTAATTTTGGGTGGAGTGGAATAGTCTTTCTCGTTGTACATTCTTGCTACATGACTAGGCATAAGGCTATATCAAATATTCCTACAACTTGTTAATGAGTTTTAACATTTCAAGATAAACTGATAGGCTGACTGGCTGTCCTTACAGTTAATAAGTCACTGTTGTTTGAAATAAGCTTGTGACATCACTTACAATCCTTTAAAATAATTATGTTTTTGAGAGTGTCTTGACATGTTTAACCTTCCAAGTCTTCTTACAATACCCAAAATAGCCTATCCTATCTAATTCTTGTTCCTATATGAAGTCCAAAAAAGGAACTTGTACTCTGTTGTATATTGTACATTTTCTCCCTTTGGCTTTTCCTGATGCTTTCCAATCCTTCTCAGGATCCATAATGGCACATTGAGACATTATGTTTATATTCAATAAATAGGAATGATATTATGCAATTTTTAACCTAGTCAAATGAAACTGCAGTTCTGGACTTTCTCGTCTATTCATCTGGTTGTCAGCTGGCTAGCATATTTTCCTTTTATCTTGCTGGGGGTCCTCAGAATTTATAGGACCATGATAAAGAATCCTTCTTGCCATATATGGTCCCAAACTGTGGGTGTGTGCATATGTATATGTTATGTTTATTTGGCTTACTTTACAGATAGAAAAGTTTTCCCTCATTTTATTTCTGCAAAGGCAATACAGTGCTGGATGGACAATCCTGGTGGAATGACCTTTGAATCTTGAGTTATTCAGAAAGTTATCACCCATATGTTTGTTACTACACTATAATGTGGGGAAAAGGCAGAAAGAACCCAAGTTCATTTTTTCTAATTCCAGGATGATTTTGGAGGGTTGGTCAAAAGCTTTTGAATTGTAAACTGAGTAAATATGAGACGATGAATACAAAATACCTTCCAACAACAGTTTTTAGAGCAATTTTTCAGGCTGACTTGGATTGTTTTTTCTTTAGTTTTTCAGATAAACAAGATTTGACATTATCAAACATTAGACTATGATATCTGACTTTCTGGCTTTATGAACACCTATGGAAGAAACGTTAGTCTAGCCATGATTCTATATTTAAGTGACCTGGAACTCCGTTGATATACTCTAAGAAAGAGTCACATGGGCTTCACAAACTGAAAGAAAATAGGCCAAATGTTAACCCTCTTGTTCTTGACTGTGTCTGGTTTTTTCCTCTAAATAGTTTATAAGACCATGCTTAAGATTCTTTTTTGCTATGTATAGTCCCAAACTGTGTGCATGTGTGTGCACATTGTATTTATATTTGCTCACTTTACAGATAGAAAAGCTTTTGCTCCTTTTATTTCTCCTTTTTATTTATTTACCCTCTCTTAGTTTATAGCAGGTTTCCTCTCCGCATCTGCTAGAATCAAATATACAATTGAAAGTTAGATGTAGTGAACTGTGTCCTCCCGGCAGAGCAATGCCTTGATTTTCACAGCCTCTCATGATGTGCGATTAATTATTACAACATGCCCCTTGTACACTTCAGTATGGTCTTCACTGGGATTCCTCCATTTACATCGGTGTAAAATCAGCATCAGGCCTATTTTGTTCTTTCATAGCACTGAAATTGGTGCTAAAAACTAGAAATATTAGCCTGGAAATCTTGTGCCTGGCACGGTCCTTTGCATGCTCCAAATCTATATAAGCAATTTGCTTTATTAACAAATAAATGCAGTGGCTAGCACAACTGTTTCAAATCCAGATGCCTCTAACACCTTTCCGGAGGTGAAAACCAGACAGAAAAATGCGTTTCATCAGTGGAAGTCAGAGGTGGAGGACAGTCAAAAACCTGCAGTTAGTTCCTTAGATTAATTTTAGTAGAAGGAATTGAGAGAGAAAGGGCATAGATCCAAGATCAAGTCACATGGGCCTTTCAAAGCCTATTTCTTTATCTCTGATAGTAATTTCAATGGCACCAAAGACTAATAGACTCCAGGTGTGGAAAAGGAATGGGATCAGGTGGGTTTCAGTAATTTGGGCTGGAATTCGTGGATGTTATAGCCCTGATGCAGTCCCTTACCCCATTCAAGCACATGGATCTAAGGGGACAACCTTCAGGTATCTGTGTTCCCATCGCCTTCTTCACCAGAGCATGGATTGGCTGGGCAACGAACAGTCTTGGTCTGGCTCAGGCTTTGGAAGGAGGTGGGGAGCCCTTTATACAGAAGGACAAGTTCCTCAGGACAGCTCTTCAAAACTCTATTCAGTGCAGTTTGTCACAAAGTGGCTATGTAGTTCTGCAGGCATTCCTCCACTCCTTCCAAGTGCCTCTGTAAAGAAGAGCAAAGAGGGGAAGGTTAGTGAAGCATGTAGGCAGATTGCCTACAGCCTCTCTCCAACTCCCTGAGCCTCCCTCCTCCCTCTCTCAAACTCTCCTTTCCTGTTTTTGAGGATGCCAGGCAGCGCGGCTTCTTGCAGACGGGGTTTTCCGTGCTGCACTTGGTGGGACTTGGCTGTGCCACTGGCAGCCCCATCAGCAACTCATGTGGGCCCAGCCTGGCAGTGCAGATTAAAATCCAAAACATTGTAAAGGAGCTGGAGATCACAGTGTGGAAAAAAACATGCAAGTGGCCAGCAGACAATTTGCCAAGACAGGGGACGGAAAGCACAGAGAAGAGGACCAGCAGCCACAATTTATTTTAGGTGAAAAGCCTGTCTGAGATTTCAGTGCAGCTTGCATAACTTAAAATCATTACCTGGGATCAGTGCCATACCTAGACTCCCGGCAGTCCCAGGCAAACTTTTAGTATTAGGGCCTCCCTTCACCAGAGATAATGATTTTTTTGTTACAAAAGTCTTTACCACATCTGTGGTATCTATGTCTTTAACAAGTCTGTACTCAATTGCCAGTCCTGTATATGCACAGTATTAAAACTTTTTTTTTGCAATTGTAATCTATTTTTTCATTAGCCCCCCTTCTGTCCAGGCCCTGGGCAACTGCCTGGTTCACCCATGCCTGTGTCTGGGTCTTTTAGGATTTCATGAGCATTTACCAGATGCTTGGGTGACTCCCTCAGTGGGGCAGACACTGGAAGCTCCCCCCTGGAAGTGGTGTTTGTCTGTGTGCGTGAGGCTGTCCCTCCTGGAGTTAATCAGGCAGGCTTAGGAACTGACATGCCAAACTCAGCACAGCTGTATTTTTTCTACTACAGATTTATTGCCTCCTGGCTGGCCCACAGTATGGTCTGCATCTGCGATGAACCACAGGGCACTTTGCATACAGCAAAACTGCAGCTCTGTTCAGCTGTAAATTAGGAGTTTGGACCAGCAAACATAATTCATCTGCAAATTTGTCTTCTTCCATATCTTAGAGAAGAATAGGGCCATTATAGTGAATCTCACTCTGTTTACTCACTTGTCCTTGTCACTCCAGCCCCTAATTTTTTTTCTGCGATTGTCCCTGCTTTGAGCAGTGTTTGTGCTATGAAGTGGTGAATATATAGTACAGAGATCTTTACACCAATTTCTTCCTTATGTGAACAAAGTTAGGATGCATCTCTGCCCTTGACAATGTTCTGCTTGATGGATCCAAGTGGAAGTTTTGCCAATGGTGATAGTTGCAATAACTTTATCAGCCATTAAAAACAGCGCACAATATAATACAGACCTTTCTGGCACCTTGCAACTTCAATAAAGCAAGTTAAATGAGTTAACAGTTGACTAACTGACAGATCTCAGATACCGCCCAGAACGTGGGTGTTTTTTCTGTGGGACTTTGCAAGGACTGGTTCTCGGCCTGACGCTAGTCAGTGTCCTTATTGGTGATCAGGAGGTAATTACCATATCAGTGCTGCTAAAATGTAATATAAAGTGGTAAATAACGATAATAAGACTGTCATATTGGGAAAACTGGATCTTTTTATTAATGTAAACAAGCACGTGCCAGGTCATACATGTAGGAACAAAGAATGCAGCCTGTATTTCTAAGTGCTGGTGTCTGCCTTTTTAAAAAGGAGGTGATCACCTTTTTACCTCTTTTTTTTACAAGAGGTAAGAAAGCTGGTGAGATTGAGAAGAGGATTGCAAAGGTCTGAAAGGCTTCAAAACTGCCTTGGTGAAGAAGGCTTGCATAGTTGAACCTGTTTTGTATATCAAAAATAAATTCAAGAGATGACTTGATTATTGACTATACCTTAAGGGAGAACATATTAAATGCCAAAAGGTGCTTTAATCCAGCATAGGAAAGAATAACAAAAGCAAACAAAAAAAATCAACCCCAAAGATGGAGATTAAAAGCAGGCAAATTTTAACTGTAATGTATTATATTGTAAAAAATGAAACATTTTGTCAAAACGAAATGCTGTCATATTAACAGAATGAAAAAGTTTTGAACAAGACCTGCCAGTTTACCTGAGAATGTTTTTATTTTATTTTTTTACATTATGGGTCATGGATGTTTTCTAAATTGACTTTTCATTCTGCTTTGGTAGAGGAAAAATCTCAAACTCCTGCGGGATAGAACAATATTTTCTGCTGAGCTCTAATTGTTATCTATATTTAACAGATGGGGACCTGAAATACAGAAAGTATAAGGCCAGATTTTTTAGAGGGATTTAAGTCCCCACTTCACCTGAGCAGTTATGTGCTTTAGTCCCATACACATATGGATCTCTTGGCTCTTGCTGTCATGCCAAACGACACATGGCTTTGGTATGCAGTCTGGGAAATAAATGGAAAACATCTTAATATTTGAATATTACTATTTATTACTGTAGTTCCAAGTGGCTTCAACCAGGAGCTGCATACAAGCAGGTATTAATATGATATTCTATGCCAAAAATCAGTAGGGGCCAACCTTTGTGGCAGATATGTCACAAATCAGCCCTGTACCCTCCCCAAGTGCCACTCCACAGTCTCCTTCTCCTGCCCAGTCTACTGCTTTGCTTTCTGCTGCCTGCCCTGTGTTCTCTGCCAGATCTGTTGTCCTATTTCCTGCTTTTTTGCCCTATCTGCCACTGTGCTGTTTGTCCCCTCCATGATGTGCCATATACCATGCACAGAGGCTGCCCTTGCCACTCGTGGCACCCAAGCCACAGGGTGCTCCCCCTTCCCTAAATTATATAGGTCTGTACAGAAAGGGCACTGTTGATGGATGAAACAAATAGTTCAGTGTAAGGAGAAGGGATATCAGGCTAATCCTAATATGAGCATGTCTCTTTGTGAGCTACCCACTGCTAATCTACCATTTATCTAGTTGGGTTCTGGGATCTTCAGAATTAGGCATGCTTTGGAGGTGTGAGGTTGCAGCAGTGAAGGCAAGACAAGAGATTATAGAACTGAGAAGGTGAGATAAGGACTAAGGCCAAAGGAAGGCCTTGGCAGCCCTAGATTTCAGGAGGGCAGACTTCAGTGAGCTAAGGAGAATAGTCGGGGAGGCACTGAGGTCCCAGAGGGGAGGGCAGCCACATGTCCAAGAAGAGTGGTTGCTCCTTAAGCAGATGATCGTCCAAGCCCAAAGGGAGGTAATCCCAACATGGATCAAAGGGAGCAGGAGGGCGCAAAAGCCCCCATGGCTCACCGAAAGCATCCAGGAATGTCTTCTAGCTAAAAGGGTGGTGTACACCCAATGGAAGGGAGGGGCCATCACCAGGGAGGACTGTACTGCAGTTGCTCGGGACAGCTGGGGGGCAGTCAGGAAGGCCAAGGCAGAGATGGAACTGGGACTAGGTTCCCAGATCAAGGACAACAAGAAGTCCTTTTTTAAATACACAGGGGGCAAAAAGAAGGTACCGGCTAATGTGGGGCTCCTGCAAGACACACTAGGAAATTTGGTTGTCACACCAGACAGCAAAGCTAACCTATTTAACAACTTCTTTACCTTCATTTTCCTGAGTAGGGACCAGATCAGCCCCGCCACTGGGCCCCCCTCAGGCCCCAGGGGAGGCGCACCCAGGCCAAGGGTAAATGAAGATCTAGTCAAGGAACTTCTGGAGGGACTGGATGTATTTAAATCAGCTGGTCCGGACGATCTCCACCCCAGAGTGCTGAGGGAATTAGCTGAGGTCATTGCAGGACCCCTGGCATGGCTTTACGAGCACTCATGGTGCTCTCGTGTGGTGCCAGAGGGCTGGAAGAGGGCCAATGTGGTTCTCATCTTCAAAAAAAGGAGGAAGGAGGACCCAGGGAACCATAGGCCATTAGGCTTATCTCAATCCTGGGTAAGCTTTTTGAGAGAATTATTCTGGCACATGTCCACGAGGGGCCAGCAGGGGAGATTATGCTTAGGGGCAACCAACATGGGTTCATTAGAGGCAGGTCCTGTCAGACCAATCAGGGGGCCTTCTACAACCAGGTCACCAACTCCTTAGATGCAGGGGTAGCAGTGGACATAGTCTTTCTGGACTTTCGGAAGACTTTCGACACTGTCTCACCCTGTTCTCATTAAAAAACTGGGGGACTGTGGTGTCGACACCTACACAGTCAAATGGGTCGCCAACTGGCTGGAGGGCCGCACCCAGAGAGTGGTGGTGGATGGGTCATTTTTGACCTGAAGGGACGTGGGCAGTGGGGTTCTGCAGGGCTCGGTCCTCGGGCCCGCACTGTTCAACATCTTCATCAGTGACTTGGATGAGGGGGTAAAAAGCACCCTGTTCAAATTTGCTGATGACACTAATATGTAGGGGGATGTGGGCATGCTGGAAGGAAGGATTAGGCTACAATTGGACCTAGACAGGTTACAGGGGTGTGCGGACAAGAATAGGATGGAATTCAACACTGACAAGTGCAAGGTGATGCACCTGGGGAGGAAGAACCGGCACCATACCTACAGGCTGGGGAACTCCCTTCTCGTCAGTGCAGAGGTAGAAAAGGATCTTGGAGTCATTATTGATGCCAAGATGAAGATGGGCTGGCAGTGTAGGGATGCAGTTAGGAAGTCCAGCTGCACCTTATCATGCATCCACAGATGCATCTCTAGCAGGTCCAAGGAGGTGATTCTCCCCCTCTATGAGATACTGGTCAGGCCACAGTTGGAGTACTGCGTCCAGTTCTGGGCACCACACTTCAAGAGGGACGTGGACAGCATGGAGAGGGTCCAGAGGAGGGCCACTCGCATGATCAGGGGGCAGCAGGGCAGGCTCTACGAGGAGAGGCTACGGGACCTGAACCTGTTCAGCCTCCAAAAGAGAAGGCTGAGGGGGGATCTAGTGGCCTGTTACAAACTAGTCAGAGGGGACCATCAGGAATTGGGGGAGTCCCTGCTCCCCCCAAGCACTACCAGGAGTGACTAGGAATAACAGTCATAAGTTGGCAGAGGGTAAATTCAGATTAGACATCAGGAGGCGCTACTTCACTGTCAGGGCGGCTAGGATCTGGAACCAACTTCCACGCGAAGTGGTGCTGGCTCCTACCCTGGGGGTCTTTAAGACAAGGCTGGACAATCACCTTGCTGGGATCATTTGACCCCAGTACTCTTTCCTGCCATGGCAGGGGGTTGGACTGGATGATCTGCTCAGGTCCCTTCTGACCCTACTAACTATGAAACTATGAGGGAGAGCAGCACTAAGTCTTTCGGAGCATCTGTTGAGAGGGAGAATGACCAACCAGATGAGAATTGGAAAGTACAGTTGAAAAGGTAGTAAGAGATGAACGGCGAGTGGCTATTATGCAAGCCAGGAGAGGGTTGGTTTTCCATGATGTGCATGTGGTTGCTACTCCACAAGGACCAGGACAGAGTAGAGGGCCTGGAATTAATCCACAAAGGGAAGTTGGAAACTTGAGTATAAGCAGTGTTAGCAAAGTAGACTGGAGGGGTTTGGAACAGAAGTGGAAGAGAGCACCATATTGTAGTAGATGCAATAATCTTTGATTCAGGCTGTGACAGAAAAGTTCTTTTCCATATTCCTGTACAGTGGTGATGCATGGAATTTAATTCTACATATTCTTTGTTTTCAGAATTTCTCTGTAGTTTGCTCAGGAAAGACTGCAGTGTGCTTTGAGGAGAGTTGAGCAAGCTGTTTGACAAACAGCTTGCCAGCAAATGTAGTCCCTTCGCACAGGTATTCTATGAACAGACTTTGAAATCATTTGTTGATGGGCTTACCTAAATGTCATTCAGTTCACAGGCTTCTCTCAAAATAGTGTCTGGTGGATGCTGCTTTCACTCCATTGATAGCTGTTTACATGGGGGCCATAAAGAGTTGGTTCAAAGGTACAGCCACTAGGAGAGAGAAAGAAGTTCTTCCCCTGATTCATACTCAAGACCTTATATTTCCACTTTCATAGCCCCATAACCCCATCTGTTGCTCCCAATGGCCAGGATTCACATCCGATGCCTTGTATACCCTAGCCCTAACTGTCCCTTATCCTGCTTCTCCATCTCCCCCATCCCCACCTATGGGCTTACAGCTAATCTGTCCCACAGCCCCATGCACAGCCTCATAAACTACCTCCCCTGTGGTTTGCCTACTGGGTATGTTGCAGGCACAACTGAGCTAGCTGCAGAATTGGAAGCAGCTTATCTACTCTGAGAAACAGCGAATTAGCTTAAGGAAGGCACCACATGAACATACCTATGTTTCTTCCAGTTCTGGAGCTTGCTCCTGCAGAGCTGGTACAAGACATCTCTGTGTAGTGCTCCCTCCATCACAGGCTTCATCCTGCTTTAGGCAACCCCAGCTGGATAGCCCTGATCTCAGTCACCAAGTGATGTTTCTGTATCCTGACTGGGCATTTCTCAGGAGGGCTTTCAGGATGACCACATGACAACTTGTACATGCCTGTGATGCCACTCTTCCACCAACACTTGTGGGGGCCAAACTGTTTGAATAAGGATGAGTATTCAAAGAATGCAGCTATGTGGACTGTGTACACCGTGGGGGGAAGTGAGTGGGGTTTAGCTGAATGTGTTAGTAGCTGTTACCACTGCAGCATTTTCCCAAGCTGCCGTTGAAACCAGTGAGAACTCTATACTGTCAGTCCCGTTGTGTCACCAGTTGTTTAAAGTAATGCATGATAAAGGGACTGGCAGTAATTTAAAAAGCTACTATAATGACAACTGAATTTAAGAAGAGTGAGTTCATGCAGTCTGACTGAGCTGGGTTTTTTTAAACTAATGTTGCCAAATAAAGATTGCATGAATACAGTTGTTGCACTGGTATATTCCTGTTCATTCTCCCCCTCTCTACCCCCCCCGCCCCGCATTCATATCGGGAATAGGGCTGTGCCTGATTCTGGCAAGGGTGGGGGGGGATTGAGGGGAAGGGGAAGGGGAAGGGGAAAGCACCTTTCTGCTTACTCCACTCAACACCTCCACCCTGCCTCCCCCCCTCCCCCTCCCCCTCCCCTACACTTCTGGGTGAGGTGTTGCATTGTCTGGCTCCTGTGGCCAGGCAAGGGCTGCACAGGGCTTCCCCCACTACTGCAAAGGCTCCTGAGTTGGGGAGAAGGAGAGGCGAGCACCATTCTGCTTACCTGGCTCCCTCCTCCTCGCCAGATATACTGCTGGGTGAGGCTTTGCACTTCTTGTGGCAAGGCAGAAACAGTGCAGGGCTTTTCCCTGCTGCAGTAAAGACTCTTGGTGGGGGACTTCTGGCACCCCCTCATAATTGGCACTCGGGGCAGCTGTCCCCCTCACCCTGCACTAGTTATGCTACTGCATGTCATCTTTGGTCCCTACCACTTTCAGAGCAAATAGGATATAATGCATTCCTGGGGCAGCAGTCACAAAACACTGGTTTCTTCTTTGGCTTAGTATGTGTTGCAGAAAATACCAAAGAGCAGAATTCATCAGCTCATGACTGATAGATGTGTTGGTGAGGAAGCTCAGCAATTCTGCTGTAGAACAGCAACATCTCAGCCTGGCTGTTACCTGGCTCCTCTTCCCCTCACCAGCAAGCCTTCTGGTGAGGCTAGGTTTTGATTTTTTTTTTCCTGTGTCCATTATCTTTCTGATGTTGTTCTTGACAGAGAGGCCAATGGAGACTACAAGGTGTCAGGTTGGAAATCTTTTAACTTTACTTTGTCTCCCCAAATGGACAATGTCTCTGTTCATTAGGTGTCCACCCAGGGGGGAGATGTCAGTTTTACTCATGTACACTCATGGCTTTTCTCAGCTTATCTCTGTGGAGACCGTGATGGCTTCAGCCCATTCATTTCCTATTATGTCATATTTGCTTCTCAGTGTAAGGCTGCACTTTGTCTGCCTTATGGTAGACATGTCTGCAGAGAAAAACTCACCTGCATTCAGTGTCTTTTCTTGCATCCTACTTATAGAGATTTGCCTGACTTCTGGAATTTACTGACTTTTAATGAGGTCTCATTAAAATCATGAAAAATAATGGGTGCCAGTGATGTGTGTGTGTGTGTGTGTGTGTGTGTGTGTGTGTGTAGCAGTTGAATAATTTTCTCTTGCCTAGGCTGTGCCTAGGAGGGAATGCAACATCATTGAAATCTGCCCTTTGAAGCTGATTTGTTCTGATAGCTTGTTCACTGGGACATTAAAATCATTGCCTCTGTGTAAAACACATAGTGAGTGGAGTGATGGGAACACAGGTCAAAAAAGAATTGTTCTCTCTCCTTTGTGATGAATGGTGTCATTTTTAAAAAAGCAAACAGCCCAGCATGCAGTAGTTCCTTAACCTCATCTCAATAGACACTACAAGGCTAGGGTGCAATTAGACATCACAGACTATTTTAAAATTTGAGAGATTTCTTTAGGTGTAAAGTGTGTATAAATAAGTGGTTGTTTGCTTGTGTAGTTATATGAGTAAGTACTACATGATGTGGTTTTATAACTGGCAAGCATTTGGCTAAAAATCCTTGGACTTTTCAGTATGATATTGCAACATATATCAAGACATTATTTACTTATAGAATGTGAGGTTCCACTTTAAATTTCCCTTCTTTTTTTTTTTTTAAAAGAAAGAGACCTCTGCTCTTATACTGAATTAAACTCTTCTTTAAGGTACATCATGTACCTGCTTAGACTATAAAATATAGTATCCTTCAGGAATTCTTGGAGGATCCATCTCTTTTCTCTCCGCATCTTCCTATATATTAGAAAATAACAAGTTTTTAAAGCTAAATCAGCAAAGAATCCTTGTTATAGTTTGTGGGCTCATCAACACATTTAAATAAAATGCCAATTCTTTTAAGCTGTTCAAGACTTGTTGTGTCTTCACATATATAAGTACAGCACTTAACAGCCCGATTGGAGTCCCTGGCGCTATTGTAACATAAATATAAATGGCACATGAGCACACGTGTTCAAGTTGTGAAGTGCTCACGGGGTAGGAAATGCCAGAATTTAGCTTGCCTCTGCAAGCTTATTTAAGCCTTGATATCCATATGTTTGACATGGTCTTTCACTAAATGATCACCTGATAATTTCCCCAATGGGTCTCTTTCAGAGTGCAGGACTAACCTATACTAGAGATGAACCAGGGTTGAATAGAGAAGGAGGCAGGGTTCTTGGAATACTGTGCCACATTTGTTATGGAAGTTGGAAGGTGTGCACCAAATGAATGAAGGATTGGAAGGAGACAGGGCTTAGGGTGCTAGATTGGGACTTGGTGTGGGGGGCCACAGTGAAAAAGTAGCTTCCCAGTCGCAAAGCTGTGTGATCCATGGGAAGGTTGTTGTGAGATATCTACACAGAAATCTTTTTGCCTAATAGAACCAAACATCAAAGATGTCAGCTCAGGCCCCAGGATCCATTTTAGATGTTTCTCCTAGCTACTGTCAGTCAGTTATAGAAGGCTTTACCACCTCCAGCATATTACTCTTTTCAGAGGAGTTTCTCTCAACTTCTATATGCCTGTCTGAAAGAAAAATACCCAAAAGCATATCAAATACATTATTTTTGTGTAAAAGAGAAGTGAGAATGGCTGCTAACTGATGGGAATCCTTGAAGAAATGTGGCAACAGGCTTTTAGTTTGACAGAGGCAGGAAAGGCAAGAAACCTTGCAAACACTTGGCTTAACTGTGGGCAATAGTGTACACCCTTGGAGCATAATAAATTCTACATCACTAATCACGTGGGTGGGATCAGCTATTGTATCCCAGTGATTCTGATAGCAGAGTTAGGAGACTGAACAAGACTTGTAGACATGAACGACTGGTGCCCCCCGAGACTGGGGGGAAACATTTGTAGGTGGCAGCATCAGTGGTGAGTGGGATCTGCCTGCAGACACTGGTGGCGGGGGCAGGGAGTAGTGAGTAGCAAGCTGGGACTGCCCACAGATCGTGGTGATGGCAGTGGTGAGCGGGGATTGCCCGCACATGCTGTGAGTTTTGTGGGGGTGTGGCGAGTGGTGACTGCCCGCATACCCCAACACCGGTGGCGGCAGTGGCCAATCTCGGGGGGGGGGAGGGGGCACGTACCTCCGCTACGAATTGCCTATGCTTCTAGAGTTGGTGAGAGCACAATGGGACCTGTTTGTGAGTGGTACCTTTTCATTTCCAAACATAAGTATTGACTCACAAATACATGCAAGAAGCTTGAAGGCCTTCTCCAAAGAAAAAAAAAAAAGGGTTTATAAGCTTTCATAGGCTACAGAGGGTGACATCTTTCAGCCTAAGTACAGAAAAATTTCAGACTGTGCTCCAGTCTGTTTCAATTTTATCTGATCATGATGAATCTCACAAATTAGCAAAGAACTACAGAATGAACCAAGTATTTAAGGTTTCTAGAGGTGGAGCTGTTCTCCTGATTCACATATGTAATCCCTAGGTATTTCCAACTTATGTTTAAGAGAAATCTTTGCTTTGTGCACACTTGTTTATTTTAAACAATAACATCTCTTAAGGTTCTCTAAATTATTCCTTTAAGTGACCCAGATCGCAGCCCTGATCAATGTGAAGTTAGTGGGGATCTGAACTACTATAGGGTATACCTGCATTGATCTGATTAAGGTTTCAAAAAAACCAACCACTTTAATGCACAAATGAGAAGATCTTTTACTTCCATTGGGCTGGTATCACTACATGGTAATACTACACGGTAGAATTAAGGTTATTTGAAGCACTAGCAGTATCTTTTGTTAGCCTGGCAAGTTTGAATTAATTTTATTTTTGTTGCGTACATAACGCTTCTTTAGATTAATTATGATTTCTGTACCACATTTTACACTGAAGTACTGATTTGTTCGCTTAACATACTTGCGGTGTATAAATTAAAGCAGCTAGTTTGTGATTTCTTCAACAAAGCTTCTGAACTGAAGTATTCACTGTGCTATTCTATTTAAAGGAAATTCTTCTTTTTCAAGTGAAGTCCTTTCATTTAGACCAAGTTTCTCTTCAGTCAGCATGAAGCCAGTACTGATTCATTTTTATAATTTTAACTGATTCACATGGGAAGCATAGAATAATGACTCCGGCAATGTAGAAAGAGTTCATAAACTCTAAGCAGTCAGTTGTACATAGCAGGCTTTTCACTTTCATATTGCCTTTGTTTTTATATTCCTACCCATATTTTGGCTTATAAAACTACAGTCCTTCAAGCAGAGATGTGCACTGGACCCACAGCAGTTTGTAGATGCTGTGTAGAGTATGGAGGCAGACAGAATGCCTTTATGGCAGTGGTTTTTAACCTTTTTTATTTGGGGACCCCTACAAAATTTCAAATGAATGTGTGGACCCCTTTGAATTGTAAATGTGGGTATTCACCAACTTTTAATTGATCATAGTCATCTTTTGTAAACCCTTTAGACATAATCTGCAGATCCTCAGGGGTCCACAGACCACAGGTTGAAAACCACTGCTCTATGTGATTGAGGAAACACACTCAGGAGTTGCAGCTTCTACTGGCTTTACAAAGTGCTGCACTTTCTCTCTGCATCATTGGCTTCAGATTCCGGAGCACATGGAGAGCAGGCAAAGGAGTGGCTACACTTACCAAGCCATGACCGCTCTGGAGTGGTTTAGCATTGCTGAAGTTGTTTTGATTTCTCTTTGCCTTGCTCAAGAAGCACAAGGACATGAATTCTGATTGCCAAGGTGCTCTAAGAGGGAGGTGCGTTTCTTCTTGTGTCCAGCCCAAGGATCAGGGGAAACTATACTCCAGTCTGCGCATCAAAAACTATACTCCAGTCTGCTCAGTTTGCCAGGACGAGCTGTGCCAGCTGTTAAGCACAGAGGATGTGGGGACCTTACTAGGCCAACTCAAAGAACAAGATCTGTATTTTGTATTTTGTATTTTAAGATATTTGTGCTAGGCAGAACTCATGGCCTGCTGGGGATCACAGGCACTGGCAGAGTAGAGTCACAATGCTAGAGGCAGCTGCCTTGGCAGGAAGTCTCTGGCAAGGTCTCGGAAAAGTGTCTATGACATTACTGCCACAGTACATGTGGGCAGAGGGAACTGTGCCTTGACCCTCAATCTAGGCTCCTTTTTTATGTTGTGGAGGCCAGAAGGACTGCAGGCAGTAAAGTTTCTGAAGCATCAGTAGCCTTAGTCCTTCTGCCCTTGACCCACATGATGACCGAATGGAAGCTGACGGTCGTCCCTGTGTCTGGGGCTTACATTAGATTGCCTGTGGGATGGAGTGGTGCTCCAACAGCGCAGCCAGTTCTCAGTACCTCTTCCTCTTCAGCATCTACCACCGTCAGGCAGCAAAAGCAGTGCTGCTGGCTCTGCTGTGGAAAATATTGATAGTGACACAGATGATATATGACACTATAGATTCTCTTAGATTCACTCCCAGTGAGCACACTTCCCATGGCACAGTTGCATATTTCATTCAATATAAACAAGTGGAAAAGAGTTTCAACTCCTTGATTTTCCTTTTTAGGAACAGGTGTCATCAGGAAGTCCTGATGTTTCCAACCTTCCCCAGGATACACGAACTGTCCCTATATTCTTCCTTTATTGTGAATCCTTATGCTGAGAATTCAGAATATATTGTTCTGTCCATAGGAACTGAGTGATTCGAAACACAGAAGTGCTGCCAATGTTGGCATGTGGAAATGGGTTTTTAAGTTTCATCACTAGTATTGTTAAAGGGACACCCCAGCTTAAAACTCTTCTTCTGCCTGAAAGTTTGTTCTGTTGTTGTTCAAAGCAACTCCTATCTTTACTGAAAATGAAAGAGAGTAAAGGAATCTATATTTATTCTGTATATTTGACAACTCCTCCTATATAGTTATTGATTCAAATTTCCCTTTTGTTTTTTCATGGGTTTTTCATACAGTGCAGAGAAAGGTCTTGTAAGGATATGAAAATTTAAAGATGAAGCCACAGAAAATGGCAAGGGTAACCTAAGGCAAGTGAAATTACACTTGCATCATTTTTTTTTAAACTGGCTGGATTTCAAGTTGGTATCAGGCTTTGGAAACTGAGCTCTCTCAAATTTGCTTGAAGCTTTACATTCAACTTCTGTGCCTTTATTTCATACAGTACCTCCTAATCTAAAGTTTTTCTGTGTGTAGCAGTCTTTATAATCAGGTGTTTTAACACCCCTGTTCTACACAAAAAGTGTTAAGGACTGTATCAAACTCATCTGGCCCTGTAGGCTGGATGAGGCACATGGGCTAGGGACAGAAATTTCACATAAACCGGTATAAGTGATCAGAAACTGGTTAAAATCTGTAACGCAACAGAAGTTCAATGCAGATAAACCACTTTCAAAAGGGCCAAAACAGATTTAAGATAGACCTGGATGGATACAGTATCAAACTTACTTAACTGATTTAGGTTAAATCAGTTTATTGAACTTCTATCCCAGATCCCTTCCATACTCAAGTTAACCCTCAGTTCCACAGCATCCCATGGCGGAACTTGGATCAGCCGCAGGTGCCCCCCTCCCCCCGGCTTATCGACCGGTGGGACCAGGTTTTTTTGACCTTACATAGGTGGGAGTAAGATGCAAAATGAGAACCTCTGATCTAGTGCTCCCTGATTTCTGGCCTGGGCACTGCATGATGTGACTGCATTTCCGGAATCAAAAATGAATGTCTGTTCACTTGTTTATCAGTTCAATCCAGGTAGCTTAGACTAACCTGTTAAGATTGAATCACTTCAGCCTCAGGCTTTTTGACTGTCTGAACTTAACCATGAAGCTGATTCCTGGGCTGGATTGGATCCACAGACAGGCCCCACATGCCAGATCTAGTGCACAGGGTTGGTTTGGTGTGGGCACTATGTACAGTCAATGGCCCAGACTGATCTCATGTTCATACTCAGTGTGTTGGACCAGATCCAGCATGTGCTGTATGTAGTGCATGAGGCCAGTCTGAGACCTACCAGCAGTACTGCTGGTCAAATAATAGGACTTCACAGGCCAGGTCTGGTATATGTACCATATCTTTGATACTCTGGTTGTAGAATATTCCTTTTTCTATTATGGACACTTAATATCTTCATTGTCTGCAGCAATTCTTTGGTATTTGTCTGTGTAACAGGGAACCAGGGCCTCCTGTTACTTGCAGAGGAAAGCTGCGGCAGGGATGTCCCTAGCTGAGAGTAAGACTGCTGATTTTGGGCTAGCTGCAGGGGAATAGGCAGCCAGGGCTCATAGACTATAAGTGTCTCTTTTTGGGGTGGTGGTGGCTGGGCAGCAATATGATAACTCAGAGGGGAAGATTTTGAGTTTGAAGCAGGTGCTTGTATTTTTTTTGTTTTAGTTTATACCAAAGGACTGGATGTGGTTGATTTGGAGGCCACAATGGTTCTGTAGGGGCACCCAGCATATAGCCCCTCCAGGGTCTGGGATATGGTGGGCTGCATGGTGCAGAAGCCCAAATACTTTAGAAGGAAGCAGAACTGAGAGCAGCTTTGCCCTGGGATGCCAGGGCGGACATGGGGACATCAGGGCAGGTTGGGCTGAACCTAGAGCAGCCTTGCCCTCAGGATGCCAGGGGGGCTAAGACAAGATGCAAGATTGGGCCAAGGGACCTGGAGATGAGAGATGATGCAGAGAAGGCTGATGCCAAGAGAGCTGTGCCTGAGTCAGTGGACCAGGAATGGAAACCTGTAGACAGAGAAAAGGGGGGCTAAAGCCAAGAGGGTTGAGGCCTCTACAAGAGAACTAAACTGTGGACAGAGTAACATCTCCTGAGGCATGGGTGTAGCAGTAGAGGCAGAAGGCTTAGCTCTTAAGGCAATTTGGGGGCAGACAGGCTGGAAGCCCAAAGCCAAGAGACTGGGTCAAATGGGGAGAGTTGGAATGCAAAATTGAGATGGGTCAAGTATGACCCACAAGAGGGACACACTACAGGGAAAGAGAGAGCACACCCTGGGCTTGCCAGCCTCTAAGGACGGCCTCCCCTCATTACCTTTTAATACCAAGGCATGGCAGGAGAGGAGGCAGGGTGAGACCTTGAGGAGTTGGAGCGGGAGCCAGGCAGGGTCAAAGTGGCCACTAGAGGACATCACAACATCCCTTAGGCACCATCCTGTTACAGGCAGGGTAATTACCTCTGGTTGCAGGAGTGCTTTTGTTCTGTCCCACAAAATGTCTTTGAGTTTTTGTTGAAATATAGAACATATAAATTGTGATTGCCCTTAGAAGTAGACTCTTCCTAGTTTACAACAAATTTAGAATGATGGGTGGGGTATACAAACATTATTGATTGATGACAGTGACACAGTGATGTTAGTTAAGTTGTCATAGGAACAGTCAGTCGTCTGAGACTTTTCCTTTCCACCTCTCAGGTAGAACCCAGAGAGTCCTAATGAATGGATCTGTATCCTCTGTATCAGCAGTGTGATGCTATAGCCAACAGGGCAAATAATACTTTGGCATGCATTTCCAGCAAAACCAAGGAAGTGATTCTCCCACTCTTTTTGGCCTTGGTGAGACCACAGCTGGAGTACTGCATCCAATTCTGGGCACCACACTTTAACAAGGACGTAGTAAAGCTTGAGAGAGTCCAAAGAAGGGCCACCTGTGCGATCAGAAACTTGCATGGCAAACCATATGAGGAAAGGCTGTGGGACCTGGGACTCTTCAGCCTGAAAAAGAGAAGGCTGAGAGGGGACTTGGTAACAGCTTACTGTTACATCAGGGGTATACATCAAGGGCTCGATGAACAACTGTTCACCAGGGCACCCTTGAGGAAAACCAAGAGTAATGGTCACAGACTCCTCATTTCAGGTTCAACATTAGGAAAAACGTCTTCACAGCTAGGGTGTCCAGACTGTGAAATAAACTCCCTCCAGAGGTGGTGCAATGGCCTACCCTGGAAATCTTCAACAGGAGACTGGACAGTCACCTTGCTGGGGTCACCTGAACCCAGTTATCTTTCCTGCTTTGGTGCAGAGGGGCTGAACACGATGATCTTCTAAGGTCCCTTCCAGCATCACAATCTATGAATCTATGAAAACCTGCTTATTATTTATAAGCTCCATTTTTAATGAGACTAAATGAGTTGCAGTGCCTTGGCAGGGTAAATATGCACCTTAAACTAATGAAACCAGGGATGTATCATGTAAGTTTTCATGAGCTCAAGCTCACTTCGTCAGATGCTGTTAAAGGAAAAGGATGCTGTCCTTTCACAACATTTGATGAAGTGAGCTTGGGCTCACAAAACCTTATGCTATACATCTCTGATACAGTTAGCTGACAAGGTTACCATGCCTTCTGCCTGACTGCAGACTAACATGGCTTCTGCCTGACTGCAGACTAACATGGCTAACTACCTGTCTTTGGAATACATTGCCAGCTTCAATTGTGAGTATACAGCAACAATAGTGGAATGTAGATATATATAAATGAAATAGTTCCCAGCTTTCAACTACCTGCATTTTTCAAAATGCCTGTGCCAAAACTTGTGGCTTTTATTTATGTAACTATATAAAATACACTGGTTCCTTGCTGTATATTTACAGTTAAGAGTTTGCAATATATCACAACTCAGTCTAATTTAAAAGGAGCATTATAATATACATGAGAACAGAACTGCTAGAAAGTATGATAATGTTGGATTACAAGTAAGCTATTTAAAAAAAAATGTCTTAACTATATATGTCCCAAAGTTTAAGAATTTTTATGTCAAATTCAAGAACTCAGACTACAGGCAAACATAATTTTTCCTATGAATTTCCAATATTTAAAAAAAATAAACATTTGTTCTGAGAAAAAGTAATTCAAGGATAGCCTACATAGTATTTAAGTAAATAGTTGCATGCTGCATGGGTATCTTGCTATTAGTCTACATGTATGACACAACTAATTCAGTACAAATACTGTACTGTGCATTTTTACTATTTAACGCACATACATATTCAATTTTAATTTGTACATCTTTTGGCACAGATGGACATTAGCTGTTGGAAATATTAATGCATACAAGGAACAAAACTAGTAAAATAATAACTACCAACAAATATATATGCAGCTTAGATTTCTTGGATGCTGACTTCTTCATGGGACTATGGATTCATTACACTTGTTCCGGCATTCACATTTATTCCATGTTCCATAATAATTGCTACTAATGGCCTTACCATAATGAAAACATGCTTCCCACAAAATCAGATTTTATTGCTGGTCAGTTTTGGCACTTCCAAGTCCTCATCTGAAATACAGTGTACAGCTCTGGATGCTCGTGTTCAAGGAATGGGAATTCAAGGAAATTGAAACAGGTACACAGAGAAGGATTAGTTTAGGAGAGGAGACTAGATCTAGTCTAACAAAACAAAGGCTGACAGGGGACATGGTGGATATCTATGACTACATCAGGGTGCTACGTGCCAGAGAAGGAGATTAGCTCTAAAAGCTAAAGGACAATGTTGGCAGAAGGGGAAGTGGTATAAACTGGCCATGAATAAATTTAAATTGGGAAATAGAAGAAAATTTCTAACTATCCAAATTGTGTGGTTTTGGAACAGCTTTTCAATAGGAGTATGGGGCAGGGGCAAGAAATCATACTGTTTTTAGGACAGAGTGTGGTAACTTTCATGAAAAAAAATTATAAAACACGATTGTTTGCTTAAATGCAGAAAGGATTAGTAGGACATTTGGACTAGTAGATCATCTACTAGTCCTTTCTGCAGTTAAGCAGTCATATTTGCTGATTGCCACATTGAGCTCACTGATTTTTGTTTGGCTAAAGTGTATCTTCCAGAAAGCCATCCACTCTTAATATGAGGAAATCAAAAAATGGAGAATCCACCATTTCCCTTCCCAGATTGATCAAATGGTTACAGTTTCAACTCTTTATTTTCTCACTTTGAAAGATTTTCTCCGGCCTTTGATATTTTTATTAACAGTTTTATGGACATTTTCTGCTCCTTCTCTGGTTTTTCAGTGTCCCCTTTTAAAACATAGGCATCAGAACTGTGCACAGAATTATCCTACTGTAGTCTGCCATATAGAAAGGTAAAAATCTTCTCTTTACCCCTACTCAAGATTGCCCAGTTTGTACATTGTGATGGTAAGTCATACAGCGTGCTTGTTAGGGCTGTGCAGTGAGGGGAAATTAAGTAAGCAATGAAGCATTTGGGAGGAGATTTTGTTTAACTGTAGGGTTCTGGAAGCTATAAAAGAGGGTCTCTCACTAGCTGCTTTGGAAGGATGGAGGAAGTGAGACACTGGACATGACTTGGTCCTACATGTTTACAAGAAGACTTGCATGGCACGAAGCATGATGTTTAGGATGAGGCATAAAATTCCTCTAGCCCTAAGCACACCGTGGCTATGCTGTTTCCAGGCTGATCCTGCAGGTTGGGCAGAGGTCAGGTCTATCCTGAACCCAGGGCTTCCCCCAGCCCACAGCACGTTCCAGAACCTGTGGCTGTCTTGGCTGGGTCTGGAGTCCTGGGACTTCTAAAAGACACATATGGAGCTGGGCTGTCCCAGGGGTGGGCCAACAATTAGCTGATTGTCAGACCTCTATGTTTAATGCAGCTATGAATTCTGTTCATAAAGGATTTTGTAACAGACATGTGTTCTCATCTCTTCCAGGTTCCTATCAATTGCCTTTGTACTCACTTTTGAATCTTCTGACTGCATTTGTCTTCTGTGATCTGATGCTACACAGTAGTTATACCTAATCCTCTGGTGAGTTTGGTGCCAGATGGGAGAAAAATCAGTAAAAACCCAAATTCTGCAGTGAGCTTTGGATTTAACAGCAGTTCCATACAACTATTGATTCATAGAAAATGGAAGGGTCTTAATTTCTTATACACAAATTGCTGTAGCCTGTTGAGTATCAGTAGTGTCAAGGGTGGAAACAGATGTCACCTTTATGCTGCCATAAAAAAAATTATTGCCACACAAAGGCTGAGCAAAGGTATGTTAGTACCTCTTGTTGCACCACAAAGGCCCAAATTTCTGGCTACAGTGTAGGTGGTATAAATTTGTGTTGCTCTATTGTGGCAGACATGCTAGGTTTATGGCAGGATAGTGGTCAGCCTGGAGCTGCCCACTCTCTTGAGATGCCTAGGGCACTGTTAGGGCTTCAAGGGTCTGATCCTGCATGGCCCAGGATGGTGAATTGGGCGCCTGAAGCCCTAAAAGTGCCTTCCTGGGTTCCCTCATCTGGGATTCGTTGAGTACCTATTGGCATTGGCAGTCTCAGCTCTGGGGCTGTGCTGGAATCAGCTGATTGGTGGTCCCACTGGTAGGATCACACTGAAGCGTCAAACTCACTTCCACGTGGTCCTGGGGCACATCTCTGACTGGTGAACACATTACCCATTGTCCTGCAAGAGCAATAGGTGGGACAGTGGCCAAAGTGTGTTTCCCCCAATGAGGCACATCAGCTGTGCTGGAACACATCCCAGCACAGCTGATCTGCTTCATTTAGTGACATCTGTTTATACTCCAAGTACTAAGTTAAGTCAATAGGATTGAATAGCCATGGACTGTAGCATGTACCCTTTTCCTTAGGCCACATATGTTGTGTAACAGTGATTTTTTTTTTTCCCCCTGCTCCCCCCCCCCCATTCCACCCCATAGGACTCACTTATTAACCACCCAGGCTACTGTATTGATTTTATTGATGGGCAGTGCATGCCCCAGTTAATTTACTGAAAGAAGAAATATAAAACAATAAAAAGACCCCACACCAACATCAATGCAACTACAATGTGCTTGATTGTTTCTGTCTTAATGATATTTCTGCACAAAACAGACCTTAATTTGCATACCCCTCTAGCACCCTTGACAGAAGGTTCTATGAAGAAAAAGCAACGGTAGGATCCCTAGTCGTTCTACTTTAATGCATTATAATGTCCTGCCAAAAGCCAACTCCACAACAATAGAGCATCTTGCTCTATTGTTTTAATTGTCAGCAGATATGTGGGCAGAGTCGATAGAAATTTATTGTAAACAAACAAAAGTAGGCTTTCCAATCTATACCATAGAACAGTTGTATTCAACCTGTGGTTGTGGACCCCTTGGGGTCTGCAAACAATGTCTAATGGGTCTGTGAATGATGACGACAATCAATCAAAAGTATGTGAATTGCGCACACTTACAATTCAAAGGGTTTTACACCTTCATTCAAAACTTTTTAGGGGTCTACAAGTGAAAAAAGGTTGAAAACCACTGTATAGAAAACTGCATTGTTACTGATTTTGCTGACATATTGACAAAAGCTGTGAAGGGAGAATTGTATAACTTAGAAAGTCATAAATAATATTGACTATAGAGCTACCCAAAATACTCATATGGAAAATAACCAGTTGGTAAGAAGTAATCTAATATACAGCTAAAAACATTTCATTTTATTGTGTGCAGTAAGTAAATGGAAGTGATGTCTGATTTTTTTTCTCTCCATGATATATAGCAGTGGTGCTCAACCTTCTGGCTCCATGGGCCAGATGAGTAGGAGGAGGAAAGTCTGCAGGCTGAATCAAGCCTTTGTGCCAGGTTTGGATGCAGCAGCACCCCCATGTGCTGGGATTAGTTCTGTGGGGAGCCCCATGGGCTGGATGATACCAGGCTGCAGACTGGATCTGACCCATGAGCTGGGGGCTGAGCACCCCTGATATGTAGGCATATTTTGCCAAGTCTTTCTCAAGATCAGCACGTGGCTGTATATTTGTAAGCAGAGTAAGTGACTTTATAAAACAGAGACGTTAAATATCAGGTTTGAGCCCTGAAAGCTGTATAACAGTGAACCCTGTTTTATCAAGCAACCAGTCAAGAAATCCAAGAACAAAGGGGTAATGTAGATCCCACTGAAGTTGATGGCAAAGTCCCCATTGACTTCAGTGGAGATAGGATTTCACCTAAGGTGCTTTAACGGTAGTGACTACATAAAACAGAGAGCAGAATACTGTCCAGAATGTTTGGAGGTAACTTGAGGCAGTCTTCTAAAACAGGGAAGCTGCCTTGCAAGGGAAGGCTTCTTCCACGAATGTTATTGCATTTAATCATAGGGACACTCAGCATTTGATAAGCCTGCTTTGGACAAAATGGCTGTAATAGGTAAACATGAAAATGTGTCAGTGCATCAATGCTCATGCTTGAGTAGAAGCAACTTGAAGACCGGGGAAACAAGTTTATACTTTCCTTTAGTCTGAAAGCTAACTCTTGCTGGCAAGTTAAAGAGGAAAATAGGTTATTCATGAAGACCATCCTTGTTGGGTTTCACTGCTGTAGGGGAGGATGAAATGCCCACAGTTTTGTAGCTCTGAAATCTAGACCAACAAACTCATCTGACTTCATGGAGGCCTAAACAGAGTTCTTGTAAACTCTGCCCCTGTGTGTTAAGAGGGAGATTCAAAGAGGCAGACCTATAGCCTGTATCAAAATTGCCTCTCCCTGCACATGGGAGCTATCATTTTTTTTTAATTTCTTTATTTAAAAAGAATAGAAATGAAATGTAAAATAATACAATAAAGAAACATTCAAGTTTCAGAATTTTCACCTCAAAAGTTCAGGCAATGCAGAAGCCAGTTCCCTTGGTAGCACTATTAGCTAAGCCACGCTGTATTTATGTGGCATTTTCTCTTTATTAAATACACCTCTTCGTACTATACTACTGCTTCATTTTGAACTTAAAGGGAAACAGAAAATTTCCACCTTTCACATGGCTGACTATTTCATAGATTTCATAGACATTAGGGCTGGAAGGGACCTTGGGAGATCATCGAGTCCAGCCCCCTGCCCAAAGGGCAGGAAGTCAGCTGGGGTCATAGGATCCCAGCAAGATAAGCATCCAATTTACTCTTGAAGGTGTTCAATGTAGGTGCTTGAACCACCTCCAATGGCAGACTGTTCCAGACCTTGGGGGCTCGGACAGTAAAGAAATTCTTCCTTATGTCCAGCCTGAAACGGTCTTGCAGGAGTTTGTGACCGTTCGACCTCGTCATCCCTTGGGGCGCTCTGGTGAACAGATGTTCCCCCAGATCCTGGTGGTCACCCCTGATAAACTTATAGGTGGCCATCAGGTCACCCCTGAGCCTGCGCTTTTCCAGGCTAAAGAGTCCCGTGGCTGTCAGCCTGTCATCGTAAGATCTGTTTTCCTGACCTCCGATCATGCGCGTGGCTCTCCTCTGGACTCTCTCAAGCTTCTCCACATCCTTTTTGAATTGTGGAGCCCAAAACTGGACGCAGTACTCCAGCTGCGGCCTCACCAAGGCCGAGTACAAGGGGAGAATGACGTCCCGGGATTTGCTCGAGAAGCATCTATGGATGCACGCCAGCATTTTGGTCGCTTTACTGGCCGCAGCATTGCATTGCAGGCTCATGTTCATCTTGTGGTCAATGATGACCCCCAAGTCTCTTTCTTCTGTAGTGCTAACCAACGTAGCACTGCCGAGCCTATAAGGGTGCTGCAGGTTTTTCCTCCCAAGGTGGAGAACCTTGCTTTTTTCGGTGTTAAACACCATGAGGTTCTCGTCTGCCCATTTGCTGAGCTTGTCCAGGTCAGGATCACTCGCCTATCTTCTGGCGTGGATGCTTTGCCCCAAAGTTTGGTGTCATCAGCGAACTTGGCCAGTCCACTCCTAACTCCAATGTCCACATCATTAATGAAGATGTTGAACAGTATGGGTCCCAGGACAGAGCCTTGAGGGACCCCACTGGTTACAGGGCACCATGATGATTGACTGCCATCAATCACAACCCTCTGGGTCTGACCACGGAGCCAATTTCCCAGCCAGCGGATCGTGGTGGAGCCAAGGCCACAACTGTGCAGTTTGGCCAAGAGGTGATCATGGGATACCAGATCAAAAGCTTTTTTGAAGTCAAGATATATGACATCAATCTCTTCTCCCTTGTCCAGGTGATAGGTCACCTGGTCATAGAAGGAAATGAGATTGGTCAAACAAGACCTACCCGCAACAAACCCGTGCTGGCTGTCCCTTAGAATGTTAGCCTGGGCCAGTCCCTCAAGGATGGCCTCCTTAATAAACTTTTCTAAGATCTTCCCCAGGATAGAAGTCAGGCTAATGGGCCTGTAGTTAGCTGGATCCACTCTCCTCCCTTTCTTGAAGATCGGCACCACATTGGCCTTCTTCCAGTCTTCGGGCACTACACCAGAGCGCCAGGAGTTTTCAAAGACCCGTGCCAGGGGCTGGGCTATGACGCTCGCCAGCTCCTTGAGTACCCTGGGGTGCAGGTTGTCAGGGCCAGCTGACTTGAAGGTATCCAGCTTCTCAAGGTGTTCCATCACGAGGTCAGCATTGATGGAGGGTAGGGGATCCCCCTCACCCAGATTTCCCTGTCCCATAGCAGGCATGGGCATCCCGTGTGACTGATGAAAGACTGACGCAAAGTACCTATTTAATAGGTTGGCTTTTTCCTGGGCGTCAGTTGTCAGTTGCCCCATCTGGTTTAGCAGGGGTCCAACATTGCGCTTGCTTTTCCTCCGGCTCCCCACATATCTGAAAAAGGACTTTTTGTTGTCCTTGATGCCTGAAGCTAGTTGGAGTTCAGTTGCAGCCTTGGCTTTCCTGGTTTGGTCCCTGCAGGACCGGACCAGCGCGGAGTAATCCTCCTTGGAGGTGAATCCCGTCCTCCATCCTTTGTAGGCTTTCCTTTTTAGCCACAGTAGGTCCGCTAAGTCTCTGGAGAGCCAGGGGGGCTGCTGTGCCTTTTTGCTGCCTTTCCTCCATGTTGGAATAGATTTAGCTTGTGCACTGAGGATCGCTTCCTTGAGAAGCAATCACTCTTCTTGAACTCCCATCTCCCTGGGGTCATGGTCCCTGAGGGCCTGACCAACTAGCCTCTTGAGCTTGTCAGAGTCGGCTTTTCTGAAGTCAAGGACTTCTGTGTTGCTGACTGACTTGCCAGCTTTACGGCGGATGGTGAAGGTGATCAGCTCGTGGTCGCTGTCACCCAACTTCCCATCGATCACTAGGTCGCCGATTAGGTCGTCCCCTGTAGCCAGTACCAGGTCAAGCAGCGCTTTGCCTCTCGTTGGCCCATAGACCTCTTGGGTCAGGTAGAGGTCATCCATGCATGAGAGAAAGCTTTGCGCCCGCTCAGATTTAGCTGAGTGATCTTCCCACGAGATGTCCGGGTAATTGAAGTCACCCATGACAACCAAGGTCCTGGAGCAAGCGGCCTCAGTCAGTTCCCGGGCAAACTCCTGGTCAAGCTCGGGACTTTGAGTGGGAGGTCTGTAGTAGACTCCCACCGTTGTGTCCCCTGTGCCGAATTCCCCACGAATTTTTACCCAGATGGTCTCTAGCTGTCCATGCCGGTTGCCAACATCAGCTTGCAGGGACATGTAGCTTTCCTTCACATAGAGAGCTACACCCCCGCCCCTTTTGTCAACACGATCCCTCCTGTACAGGGTATAGCCCTCTATACCCGTGGTCCAGTCATGGGTGGAGTCCCACCAGGTCTCCGTTATCCCAATGACATCATATTTCTTTTCACTGAGCAGGAGGACGAGCTCGTCCTGCTTGTTGCCCAGGCTCCTGGCATTAGTGTACAGGCAGGCAAGTGTGCCCTTGGGGGCTCTTGCCTTGCCAACAGATTGTGCCAGGGCTGGGGCAGGGGTGGGCTCCCTTAAGTGCGCCTTTAAGTGCCTTGGTCCGCTGGCTTTGCAAGGGCCGTTCAGCGGGCCAGCAGGGGCAGTAGTCCCCCCATCCCCCAGCGGGCTTAGTTTAAAGCCCGGTGGAGCAGGTCAGCCAGCCTGGCTGAGAAGAGCCTCCTCCCCAGGGGAGAGAGGTGGAGGCCATCTCTTCCCAGCAGCTCGCTGCCTCTCTCTCCAAAGAGCGGGCTGTGGTCATGGAGCCAAAGCCTTCCCGATAACACCAGCGCCGCAGTCTTTGGTTCACCGCATGGATCCTCCTCTCCCTCCTCAGCCCATAGCCCGAGACTGGGAGGATCGAGGAAAACACCACCTGAGCTCCCAGACCCCTAAGCCCCGCTCCCAACTCCCTGTAGCGCCTCATGACCTGGCTGGGGGTGCTCCAAGCCGTGTCATTATGGCATTATGTCATGCTCTGTCCTTCCAGTGCCTCCCAGGGGTTATTTCTAGTTCTCTGTATACCTTAATCTTTGGTGGTCAAAACAGAGGGCAGTGTTGGCATATCATCTCACACCAAATCTGAAAGAAGAGATCTGCGGTCCAGCTTTTTTACTGTGGTCCAGATGTCCTCCTCATAACTCGATATACATATCAAACATACTCTAATTGGAGCTCTGTATTTCTGCCTTGATCTGGGTTGCCCGCAAATGATTTTTTTTAGTGTTAAGCTTTTTTTTTTTTAATGTTTTCTCAAGTGATCTGCATCAAAAGAACATTCTGTCTGTCCTACTGACTTGGCACCCATGGCTATAATTTCTGAGCACTTCACAATCATTTTGATCTCAGAGCACCTCTTGTGACAGGGCAGTACTCTTATTACAGTTTTACAGAGGGAGAGCTGAGGCACACAAGAGGGCTGTGACAGAGCAGGGAACTGAAACTGCTAAATCCCAGATTAGAGCCCCAGTCACTTGACCATCTTTCCTCTCTGCAGACCTGTGTGCTAAAACATTTTCCTTGGCTTATTTTTCAGGTCCACGCTATCCAGTTGTGCTGTGGATTGCTGGTTCCTGTTCAGTGAAACACCCCAGCATGCCCTATTCTGGTGACACCACACTCTCCACAGACCAGCTCTGGAGCTTGAGGCCAGCCTATAGGGTAAGGTAAGCTAATATTTTTAATAATATAGCACCTTCATAAATGTGAAGACATAATTTATGTTCATAAGCTACATGAGATGGTTCAAGACCAACAATAACTAGGGGTTCAATATTATGAAGAATCCAGCCATCCTCTGTAACAGATCTATTACTATGTGCTGTCCACAGGTTCATGGTAGGTCTGTGCTGAGTCTGGAAGAACCAGTGAGATGTTTTCTGGGGCTTTGTTGTGAGAGGAGGAAGTGTTCTGCAGAAGAACTGGATGCTGTAGTCTGATGAAAATAGAGAGAGGTGTTTTTTTATACTGCACAGTCTAGAGTGGGTCTATATCTATTTGAACATTTGGCAAATCATTATAGAACCCTCTGGTTTTATATTTTAATGTACGTTCAGGCCAGTTTAAATCATGTGTCCATTCTTTGGAAACATTGGCAAGTGGCAAAATATACTATTTTTCTTCCAGGATTTTCTGTTTCTCCTGCCTGTTATAATTTCACCCCACGTTGTTCATTTTCCACTGTATTGGTGGGAAGGGTCCATTGTGAAATGATAAAGAGCTAAGCAGAGGAGAGCAAGATGGGGTAATTTCCATCAGTTGCTCTGCTTTTGTTACTAGAGTAGCAGATCAGCTATTGCTTTAGGCCAGTCTTTTGTCCAAATAATTGACAGCCACAAATGGACGGCAGAACAAAATTTTCCATTAGTGGGGAGGAGGTAAAGGCATCTCTGATTTTTATCTTTCCTTTTCTAAAAGGGAAAGAGAGCTCCATGAAGCAGAAATGTAACAACTGACCTCTTGGTCTCAAATTCCTTTCATAAGCCTTCTTGTATAATGTAATGCCATGGGATACAACTGACCAAAGAGCCCCTCTCATTGGACATTAGCTAAACATAATACTGTGACAGAATAACTGTCTGTACATAGAAAGGGAAGACACCTTTACATCAGTGGGTAACAGTTTAAGAGGATTTACTTTTGTGTCTTTTTAAAGCAACAGGGGACTGACCATCTACTAAACTCTAATGCAGTAGAATCCCTGAAAGTAACTAGTTGATGATGTGTCTTCACATGCTCATGTGACTTCAGTACTCCCAGGCTAAGGTGAAATTCTGCCTCCTGTTTGGTCTGTAAGCAGACAAAGATTTGAATCTGGAAAAGATAAAGATAAAGATAGTAAGTTGTGCAGATCTGGCTGTACTTGGGTGATGGGAATTTTGCTTAGAGTCTTGACACCTTTACATGTTTGGGGAAGACCTGGGTGTTCCAGGGATTTTACGGAGGCAAGGATTGTAGAGGAGGAGTCATTTTCTGGTTTCTAAAACAAAGTCATCTCCACAAGTAGGGTCACTGTGGTGCAGGGTTTGTCCCTCTGGTTGGGGCTGGTATTTCTGTGAGGAAGCAGCCCCAAAGTCTCTTGCCCCAGCTTATTCTCAGGTTAGGTAAAGTGTAGTTCTACTCTCACACTCCTTAACTGCTTTCTTTCTCAGCAAGGGCTGCAACCCCTTCTTGTTTCTTTTTAGTGTTTTGATGCTTTTTAAGTGTTATGGGCCTCAGCTCATTTCTTGCTTTTTTGTCCCATTTTTCTAAGATATTAATGGTGATGCTGAGAGAGTCTCTCAGGTCAGAGGCTGCAATCATTTTTAGGAGGAATCAGGCTATCTTTGCTTGGAGATCCATATTGGAAGTGGGAGAAGGGGACTCTAGAGTGGTTAATGTTGGACTGAGATAAGCCTGGGAGCAAGTTCCAGTCACAACTTTTCTGGGCTTCAGCTTCATATCTGTGAAATGGAGGCAGCAGGGTGCTAGCTACTAGCTAGTAGTGCATGGAGAGCAGCTTTGAGGCTAGCCAGTCTACATGTTTTATCACTGCTTAGTTTTCATGCTGCATCAGTGGCAGTATTGAATGTGCTCCCCCAGCCCTTCTGCTGTAGGTATGACATGGATTTTATTATGGTAGGTACCTACTGTTTAAGGGCTCTTTAGCAGAATAGTTACAGACTGTCCCTGTGATGCTAGAAACATGAGTTTGAGCCTTGCTTCAGACTCATGCCAAAGGCTTAATCAACCCATGTGTAAATGGTCATTCACGCTGGGGAGTAGAAACTGGCCTGCTTTATTCTTGCTAGCCTTTGGAGGAGGAGCAACTGGGCTTGGGGGGATTGCTGTATTTTTTTGAGTTCCTGCGAAGCATTTAGGGATGCCATTGTTGGAGGTACAAGAACAGAACTTCTTGTCAGTCTACAGATATAACAAACAGCATGACCTGAAACAAGAAAGCAGGAAATCTGAGCATCCAGGACAGAGTTCTCTCTGAAGTAGAAAGCCAACATAAACCTTATATCACTTCAGTGCCATTCAACCCTTTAAAAGAAAGGAGTACCCATAGAGCTGACATGTGGGGGATGACTGGAAATTAGTGCAGGGAAGAAAAGGTTAAGAGAAAGGAGGAGACACATAATGGGGACTAGGTGAAAAGAGGAGATTGAGGGGAGGTCAACAAAAGGCAAGAGACAATGGTGGTCATAAAAGCAGCAGATCTCCCTATGACAGCAGTGCTAATATGATGAACACACATAGAATAAAAGTTTAGTTGCTGTCTAAAAGCCACTGGCTTACTTTGATTTTTAGTTCAAACCTTCCGCTTACCTCATGGAGTACAGCTGCAGCATATTTTATAGATTGTACTCCTTACGCACAACTAACCTACAGCACTTCCAGGTAAGTCTCAGCTAACTCATTTTCATTTAAATCACTATCTTAACCAGTCAGCTACCTGGCAAATAGAGAAACATCCAGGCTGTAGTGAATTAAGGTCTAGCTGGGGACCAGATCCTACTGATTCATCTTCCCACTCTGTGCCATCTCCTGTCAATCCTTGTGATATTCTTCTTCTGATTCTGACACACATTTCAGTATCTAACCTTAGAGAATACACTTTCTTCTAACAATTATATTTATATGTATAAAATCACATGATTGCTATATCACCATAGCATCCTACGGAGAGGTACCACATGGCTACGGTGACATAGGGTGATGCGTAGACATGCCTGAGATGTTGAAACATATGGGACTATACACAGTTGCTACACAAGCTCCTATGACACAAACCTGAAGTGTTGCTGTCAGAAAATGTACGGTGGTGTTTGGTTTAAATGAGTAATGTGTATATATATGTTCGTTTGTGATCAGAAAAGAAAACTGGAGCAAAAGGTTCAAAAGAATTCCATTGTGCTGATATCCCTATTGAAACTTGGCTTTGCTTTTTGCAAAACCTAGTATAAAACTTGCATAAAAGCCAGATAGCTTTCATTTTGCCAAAATTCGCTCTTTAACATTTTCATGGGAAAAGTATCATCTTCCTTACTGTGGAAGCAACCTGAATGGAAACAGAGGCAACAATGGAAGTAGGTCTTGGAAGAAGCTATTTGTGTTCCAATCTGGTCAGCATGGCATAATTAATAATTGCTAATTTCAGAATTGCCTCTGTTGCAGCTATAAAACAGGACAGGCAATTGAGTAATCAGATGCAGCAGGGTGTGCTCATTAGAATATGCTTCTTGTTGGCTTTCTAATACTCTGCTATACTCAAACCAGAGTCTGGTTGTACAAAGTTGATATAGTTTCAAATAGATAGCCACACTATTTAAATTTAATGATGAACTAATATGACTGCTAGGCTTTTCAAAAATCATAATGGGATATTCATGTTGGCAATGGAAAGGGGGTCTGGACAAGGCCAGTATCCTAGTTCAGTCTCACTTTAATTCTCAATTGGCCCTCCCTTTGGTCTTCTTCATGGAGTGAATTTTATCCTTTTGAACTTCTAAATATGCTCTAGCTTGGTGGATCCGATGTGCACCAAGAGGCTGTAAAGTGGGAAGAGGGCCCCAATCCTGTAAAAATATTAGAATTCATTCTACCCAGGTTGCAACTTCCTTCTGGGCTGAAAAACATGAGGCTTTGGAGGAAGAGTAGAGCACACTGCAGCTGACCACTAAAGCTGAATGTTCAGGAGTCTGATGGTTTAGAAATCAGCTATTCTCAGAATAATCTCTGGAGATAGCCATGGGAGGGAATACCAACAAGGTTCTACTGTCACCATTTCCTGTATATCTTACTTCTCACTCCTCCTTCAGATAGTACTGTCTTCTCTCTTTCCTGCCACAATTTTGCCAGGACTGCTATGGAAGTCCAGAGACTTGCATTAGAGCACACCGATTCCTTCAGGCTGATCCAGTACCCACAAGTAGATGGCAAAGTTCCTATTATTGTAAATGGTGCAGAATCTGTCCCCAGGGAAGCACGTTCTTCCTTACCTACCCACCAGACCAACAGCCAACATCAAGAGACTGGGGGAGTGAGTGCAGCAGAATTGGATAACTGTATGTATTTATTGATGTGGAAAGACTGAACAGGTGACTGAACAAAAACAGGATGGGAGGAGTGAGATAAAGGGAGAAAAATGGTGACTGAACTGACTGCTATTTCTGCCTGTTAGTCTGCTGGTTTCTGGCAAGTCAGTGAAAACAAAGTTCCAGGAAAATTACTTGTTGCAGCTACAAAAGGAATGGCAAAATTCATGCACAACTTAAATGTCTTTTCTACGATCCTAATAAGCAAGGACAGGGATGGGCATATGCAAAGGAATCAACTCAGACTCATAGGATGTGGCCTTGAGAGCAAGGGTTGGACAACCCTTTGGTATCCAGGATATCCTGAACCCTTCAGCAGCCAGGTACTGGTTGATGCCAAGCTGGTATCTTCTCCTCCTCCTGCACTGCCAGTCAGTTGACACAGAACTGCTCTTCCCATCAATTATAGGCAGTCTGGTATATGTTGCTATTTGAGTCTCCGATCACTGGGAGGGAGATTGTCATATTTTAGCTAGGAAAAACAGGCACCTGTCTAAACCTTTTCTATTAATAGCTGATCTGTAGTTCTTAAAGGCAACATTCAAGAAAATGGGGCAGTAATGCAAACACACTTCTGTTCTGTGATTACATTCCCAGGCCTACATATTTTATGAAATACCATTAAAATGTATCATATATGCTAGGGAAACTATCAGGAGTCAGATGCTTTTTTCCTTTTTTTTATGCTAAGGAAAATCTCTGTCCTTTCACTGTTGCAGATGTCTTACTTTCTCTCCTGTCCCAAACTCTGACTCAGCCATGAACTTCACTGAGGAGATGCAGAGGGGATGCAACATCTAGTACCCCTGCAAAATCCTCACTTTTTTAGGGTTGGGAGAACTTAATTGAGAGAGCAACAGTGATTTCTAAACCTGCTGACTGACCCAGATAGGTCTATCCCAAACAGGGAAATCACCTCGCATTTTATCTCCTTAAAGCCACCATTTTCTGAAAAGCAAACAAAGAAAGTGTTTGTCGTATTAGAAACTGAGAAATGGAATCTGCATGCAAGTTGAAATGAATGCTGGATGGTAGTTCATTTGAAATACAACTGCAAAGGTATTTTAAAGGGTACATGGAAAGCAAAGGGTCCCCTGTTCTGCACCTGGATTTCACCAGGAAATAGCTTTTATCCTTTCTTGTACTGGTCTGGTACAAATGCCACATCTGTGCTCAAGACTGGGACTTACAGGGTGTTATTAATGTGCCAGTTTGGAAGGACAAAGCTTTGAGCTCTGAAAGGAGAATGTTTCCATGAAAAATACATTGGTAGCATATGTATTGTCTAATTCTGCTAATACTCTTAAGGGAAAGTGAGGGGAAAGGGAATATTCCATTGACACCAAATGATTCCATAATTTGACCATTCTGCTTAATGTGAACTTGAAGGTGAAATGGTAAAGTTAATTGCATTGATCCAGGAAGTGGATTATTTGTGCAATGCCCTGCCCTGCGGGGAAACAGACACCCTGAACATTTGTTCCCTTTCTCGCCATTGTTTCCTGCTTCCCCTTCATGCCCTTCTGAAGCAATTAGTCAGAAAGACTGATCTACAACAGCACCCCCACAGTGTGAACATGGCTAACCTTGCTGGGGGCTATGGAGAAGTTAACATATAGGGCAGTGCAAAGAGATGGAAATGTTAGTGGTGTCCATTGTGTTCCACAGTTAGTGGTCCTACTTCCCAGCCACTGAAGTTTCTCCTGCTCTGGTAAGCTTGTTATTTGCTTACTGTAATGTATTGGCTTGTCCATTTATGCATATCCATTTTAAAGGCAAACACTTTGTGCTGAGAATACATTATTTTGTTTTGGCTACTGAAAATATTAATCTGCTTGCCTCTTTGACATAATGAAAATGCTACTCTGTATTCCTGGAAGCACATTGAACGCAGATAGTGATGCTTTATGTTAAACCCCGACTAATCACTAACGTTCAAGAACTCAGAAATGGTAACAGACAATGACTGGTAGTGTGTAAATTCAGCCTGATTTGGGGAGCATACTCTAGCTTGAAGTATCCTCACAAATGATTTCAGTGGGCCTTTAGATAAAATTCCATATAATCTGAGAAAGTATTTCTTCTGAGAAAGTAAAGATTATAACAGACAAAATATGAGCACAACCTGGAAGTCCAAAACCTGATATAAGTATGTATCATTTTCTCCAGACTGACGTTTTATAAACTGGATGCTGATAAAATTTGCCATAAACATTGTAACTCCTCCCTCAGGTGTCTTTGTTGCCTTATCTAAAGATTTTCTGTTCTTGAAAATAACCGTCCCTTTCAACTGAAGTATTTGCCTTTTCTGATCTTTTAATCGGGCTTACTTTGAGGAAGGAACCTATTTTTTTTGTGTATGTTTATATCTTTACTTAGAAAATATAGTTTGAAACCAGATTTAAATGAATGCTATTAATGGATGGATGGATGGTATGGATGAAGTGGAAATGTGCAGATGCTGCACATTCCTGAATTGGGTTAACTTTGGCTAAATGGCCCATTTGTTTTTAATTCTGAGTTAGCATAATAGCCCCGTGACTAATATTTTATTGCTACTATAATACCATTGCATGAACCTTGACAGAATGGCAGCATTAAATGTGCTGACTGGGTTTCACAGCACTGGTGGTATAAATTCTCTTTCCTTCCTTTGAGAACCAGTGATTTTGCAATATGACTGACACAATAAAATTAACTGGAATAGCTTCAAAATAAATGTTGAATCAGGCTTGTTGTGCTATTTTAACTACTGTTGCCTTACGTGTAAGCTGTATCTACTCCTTCTGTGTTTTCCCATAAGCAAAGCTGCTCCGCTGGTAATTTCATGGAATGATTACTTGCTTTCATTCATGACAGAATGGCACAAAAACTCAAAACTAGCAATGAGTTGTATTTATAGGACTCTCTGACACATCCTACCAGAGAATAGAATTCTCCCTTTCTTAAATAAGTATATGCTTTTGAAAAAAAGAAAGAGAAAAATAAATTGCACATCTTAAGCTGCAGCTTTAGACCCAAAGCTGGTATGTAAAAGGAATGAGAAAAGAATTAGGACCTCATCTGTCATCTGCCAAGTCAATAACAACTTGGTGACCCTACAAAAGCAGGATGGGATATATAGACAGCATGACAGTATGGGGCATCTGCTTGTAACTCTGCAGACCTGGAATTTGAACCGTGGCAGCCGGTGCTAGGGGAAAAAGAGCCTGGAATTCTCCATTTCTCCAGATTGTTTGGCAGTTGTATTGTTCAGCATGATTAGCAAGTGGAAGTGAGTGGAATTTTCAGATGGATTATTTATTTGCTAAAAATGCTGATTTAGGGCAACCAAAGTTAGTTGTCAAATTGAGGCAAATTTGGTGAATAATTTTACCTGAAAAAAATGGGGGAGGGGGAGTTGAAAACGTCAAAAAATGAAATATTTCTAAAAGAAACACTATAAATTTTCATTTCAAAACAATGTCTTGAAACAATGAGCTAAGTTCATTTAAAATTTATTTAAAAAAATAGTTACAACACTCTTCCCATCACAAAACAGCGAAGTATCCACAATGAAATGTTTGTTTGATTCAAAATGACTTGTTTGTTTTGTTTTTTTCAGTGAAAAAACGAAAGCTTTTCATTGTAGAGTGGTCAGAAAGGGAGTGAAAGAAAGAGAAAGAAATTAGTCCTTGCAGCTCTACAAGCACCTCTAGCTCTCTGCTCTGCAGAGTTCTTGAGCTTGGAATAGTGTCAGCTCTTGTGCATTACTATTTAATGGGCATTAGCAAAGCTCTGTTGGGCTTTGTACTTACACCATGAGGGAGTAAAAGCCACGTTAGTGCTTTCATGGTTATGAACAGCTACATTTAGTCACTTTAAAAAAGGTTCTGAAAGAAAGTATTTTGCATTTCTGCAGTTGCTGCCCTTTTATTAAATATAACAAAGTTATATTCAGGTTACAGGGGGAGCAAAAGTCACATCAGCTCCATTCTTTCCTCTCTTTTACAGCTTTTATATTTGATATAATGGTACGTGCAGGCAAACAGAGATAACACTTTGTACGGGAGTTTTTAAGCAGTAGAAGAGACGACTAGAGAATAAGCATTATCCTAGACAAATCTTGCCGGCCCTTAATATTTGTTGTTCCATGAATTATTGGTGGTGTGAAAGGACAGCTCACATATGGTGATGTTACAACCTTTCTTGCTAAGGGCAGGTTGGTGAAGGCACCAGGGTTATCCTCTGGGCTTTTTGTGTTCTAACTGGAAGCCCAGTCAGGGTAGCTGTTTGTTACCAGAAAGGCCAGAGAACTCTGAGCTAAGACATCGGCAGCCGACATTACAGGGTTTCTGTTTACCCTGTATTCTTGGGATACAGGATACGCTTGAACTGTATGTTCCATCAGTAAAAGACTTAGCTGGCTGTATTTCTGGTGGTGACATTTTATGACAATGCTGCTGTAAGGAAGGGCATATTTTGAATTTTGCTGGACATGAACATGATTTTTTACCATGGGAATAAATCTCCACTCTGTGTTTTAGGCCCAAATTGTGGGCCCGAAGTGCAGAAAAAGACCATTTCAATGGCTGCAAATAAGTGTTGTTATGAAAAGGTGATGACATAGGATTTAAAGCAGCTGGCAGATGCTGGTATGACCCCTCTCTGCAAATAGGCCTTGAAACTATTTTAGGACTCTTCTGCAAGGTTGGCATGGACTTGGGTAGGAGATGTCACTCCCTGGAATAAAATTGTAGTGCCTAGTGGGTGCTAGGTGTCTTGGGGTTGGGGAGGAGGGGGATGCAGTACGTGCTTGTAGCTATTAGAAATATTATCAATATCATTGAAGTAAGTAACATGATCAGTATTACTGGAGTCTATCAAACAGTGATAAATTGATAACCCCCCCAAATGAGCTTGTAGATATAGCATTTCTTTAGCAGGATAAGAAACAACTGGAGAACATGTACTCTGTAAACAAGCTACTGGCTGCAGCACTTCATTCTTGACTCCTGATCTGGTACTAGGGATGGAGCACAGATTCCAGAAATAGCCAATGAGCATATCTAAACAAAGCATCTACAGGATGAAGTCTACATCAGTTTTTCAGGTCCGAGAAAGGCTGGCTTATGCCAGCTTTAAATGAAAGCCTGTCATCTGTCAGTTTTTAGTAGAATCTGCAAGAAAATACCTTCTCAGATAGAAATTATCCAAATGCTTTCACTGCATCAGGGATAAACTGTTTCGTCCTTTAATTGGCATTATATTGGTACTTCCATCGCATGTGGGTAGTAAACTGTATAGGATTACTATATCTCCAACTCCTGGGGGAGGGCAGGAGAAGGCATGGGATGGGGGCCCTTGCCTTCATTCCAGTGGATAGCTATAGTGGGTTTTCTGCTTCCCCAGAGTGGCTGGGAGACTAAGAAGCAGGTTTTGATTCCCAAAATTGTAGCACCTTATTTGTGGGCTGTTCCAGGGCAGCATGATGATGCACTGCCCTAGCAAAGTACTACATCGTAATATTGCATGTGATTCTTATCAAAGCAGTGGTGGTGCACTCTGTTTGCTTATGCCAGATATAGGGAACAGGAGGATGCCTGTCACAGGCCAATGCATCAGAGGACACTTGTTGTTACCAGCTGCCGTGTGGCCACCTGCATTGGTAATTGCAGAGAGCAACCCATGGTATCATGTCCCCTGCAGAACATCAAAAGCTATGTAAGACTTGGCTTCTCTGGACCAATCAGGGAAAAAAAAATCTTGCAGGCTCCTTACATCTGGCTGAGATTCCTGCCTTGGCCAGACTGCAGAGTGAGGGATATGAAGATGAGGCCTGGTGCAGGTCCACCTGGCACTTTAGAGGTGGAATCAGACTGCGTGAGCATCTGCTCATTTCCATCCCTTGCTGACCTCAGGGTGTGTGTGTGTTTGGGCTCCCTTCATTCACTGGCATTGCTAGCACTGGCTGCTCCGCAACTGCTGCTTGGAATTTAGCAATGAAGAACTTTCAGCAAAGGGTGGAACTTGAAAACACTTCTGTATGATGCTCTTTGGCCATTAAAGCCCTACTGAAAGTGAAAGGCCTTTTTCTTTCTTTTTTGATACCCAACATTTTCTTACCTTCCCTGTTCTGTTAGCAAGTTTGACTGGTAGAAGGTGCATGTTAGAAGTGTACAACATCACATACAGAGATAGATTTAATATTTCCTTGGGAAAACCTCTCCAGGACAAGAATGAAATCTATTTGCTTACCCAATGATTGTACTACAGCAGGTGCCCCTAATGAAAGGATGAGTGCATCTTTAACCCAGTAACCAGTCCTGAGAAGCAAGCATGTGCGTGCCAGGGGGAGGGGGGGGCCATACTGTGTGATTAATGGGGGAATCTGTATGTGATACACTAAGCTGTACCATTTAAACAGAAATAAAGTCTCTTTTTGCTACCATGACTGAACTCAGCAGAAAACTTCAGAAAGAAGCCAGGTGCTGCAAAGGAAAACACCAAGCAACAAAAAATACATGGGAATGGTTTCCCCAGCTTGAGGCACTGCTAAATGCCATGCAGTTGGCTGCACCCTTGACTAGATGCCACAGTCTGAAGGCTTATTGACTCCTTAGGCAAGCACTAGACTGCATCTCTAGGTATTACCTGGTACATACAGAAGCAGGAGCTTTCTTGTCTGTGAGAGGAGGATGAGTGCTGTTGCAATATGTGAACTGGGGCTTAAACAGGGAGCCAGAGAACATCTGCTAGTTGCAGAATGGAAAGAAGCATCCCTGTTTCCCTCTGTCAGTACACTGGTGCCTCCCTTCTGACCACTAGCCTCACTGTTCCTTCCCTCTTGTGCCTTCTCCCCCCTGCCTTGGGCTGTTCGTCTCTTACTTGTCCTGCTCCTCCTTCCTCATAATGCCACCTTTTAGCAGCCTCCACTATGGTGAATACTCACTGGTTATGGGTACATTCAGTTCTATAACTAACTGCATTAGTTCATGCTCTAGCATTTACCTAAGCTCCTAGAGGTTAGAAGATGAGGTCTGGTCTGAATTAGTTTTAAATGGAAGGAAAAAAAAGGCAGAATTTTAAGCTGGAAGAAATTCAATGTGCATCTGTTGCAGAAGGTACTTAGGTCTCCTTGTTCAGAAAGCCTGGGGTGGAGGGTGGAAGAGGGGAAGAGGAGCCTTCCATCCTTGTGTGTGCAATTACTGGCCTCCCTGTACAGAAGATATTAACTGCTATGCCCCCTTAGCAGCTGGATGGAGAATGGGTAGGCAGAGACAGCACAGAAATAACTTCCCATTATGGGCTGACTTAGAGAGCTGGAGGGAGTCTGTTGCACCTGTCAAAGGGATGATGAAAACTGCATTTTCTGAAGTATGAATGGGGACCTACAAGAGACCTGTACTCTCACAGGTTTACCAGGGTAAAATAGCTGTCTTGCCATTTTGGACCAGGCCAGGACAAAGTGCTACAACATGCCCTTCTGGCTTTACTAAAGCTAGTGGAGCTGTCAGCTTACCCCCCCAGTGTAATTAAGACATGCATATAATCTCAGGGTTTCTGGCTCTCTGTTATCATGGGGTTTTTTTCTGTGATATTTGGGACTTTGTGAAAGCTCTAGCTGCTAGAGTGATGTGACTATATCAGAATTCAAGAGGGTTTTTTTTAAAGGGTTCTAACCTTTTCAGCTGTGGAGTAAGATTTTGCAAACATTTGTTGCAGGTCCAAAAACAGAAGGAGAAAGCATTCAACCCCCAAAATTTATTTTTAAAAATATTTAGACTTGTAAACGAGTCTCCTGATGTTTAGGTCTGACTCCTGAACATTTAGAGTTGGCAACAATTTCTAAAACATGTCAGAATACAGCTTCCTAATCTTTAATTTTCTCTTCCCTGCTCTTTGTATCTTCCATGGCAAGGGACTTTGTGTGAATGTGAATGTTTTGAACTTTCTTCATCTTTCTCAGAAATTGCAGCATTTCTCAGTCATTCAGGTGTCTCCTTTTTCAAAGTGTAAGAAACAATTTAAAAAAATTACAACCTCCTTCCAACTTTTACTTTACTTCTATGTTAAATGTGTATTGACGATAGCAATGATAACTCATCATATTTGTGTGTGTGTTGGAATGTTCGCAGTGGATACTTGACCTTGTACCTTACTGGATCTTGTAAGATTGGGGCACGTGAGGAGTGGGGGAATATTTGTTTTATAATAAAATAATAATAACATTTCAGTGCCTTGTGACCCCGTTCATGATGGCCTTTCATGATGCTTCTGGGTTGCTGTGCAATGTCCCTCATGAGAAACACTGTCTTGGGGTCCGGTGGATTAAGGATTCTATTCACCCCCGTTCTTTTGTTGAAGTGCCTGATTTCTCTGTTTTCTGTATTTCAGCATAGCCGATCACTCGGGGTGGGTATTACAGAAGGTTCAATTTAAGCACATTATTATACTATTCTCTCTTTCTTGTGAAGACCTCTTGAGCAGGTTTCCAAGAAGCTGCCTAAATAAGCCTTTTAGAAATTGGAAGGATCTACTCTTCAAATATTTAATTTGCCATACTTAATAGACAAATATCACTATGTAAGACTGCTAGCTGCTTAATACTGAAGCTCTTTTCTCACTCGTGTTGGAAGCCCTAGCTGGTTCACCCTCATGGCCTCAAGGCAACCTGATTTGTTCAGTGGCCTTTTTTTTTTTTTAAAGCCATTGAAATGACAAAAACATCGGCGTTGGGCGCATCCCACTTCAAGTAAACCAAGGGATTTGGGAAAAAATAGGTCACATGGTTTTTGTTCCATGTCACATGATTTCCATCCTGAGGCCAATCAGGTTTTGAGCCCTCTGTGCTTTACAACAAAATATCACTGTATTTTTTTTCCCTTAGCATTTTCCATCTTTTCCAAACGTGAAAAGAGTGACCATCTGTCTGAACCCACATCAAACCAAATAATTTCTAAAGCAGCTTGTTTGGAGGTAAGAAGATTTAAAAAGATTGTATTGGTGGAAAACCACTGCTGTAAATAACTCCTACAAATATTAATTAGTGGGGAGGCATGAAATAAAAATGTACCTTTAGACCTCAAATGTGATAAAAGAGCTATGAAGTCTTTTAAGAACCTTCTTAAGTGAACCACTTAAGAAGTTTTCTTCACAGATTATTTAAAAACTTATGGTAAGACAGATATGGCAGTATGGGTTTAGAAGTGGCTACTATGTTAAAAGGAGCAAGATGAGTAGAAAATTAGCTACTAGAACAATTTAGGAAATTTACCGTTATTGATCTGTTGTGAAAACAACTTGGATATAGAAAATATTTATTGTTTTTACTTATGAAAATAAATGAGATTCTATACAAAACACACGTCAAATGTTTTACTTTAAAAGCAATAATGTAACAGGGTATTAAAATGACAATTCCCACTCTTAAATTAGAAATAATTAAACAGACTTGATGCTTATTATGTAAAGTACATACCTTGTGTATCATTTTTAATACAGGTGCGTGGAGAACAAATAGCCCAGAAATAGAATTAGCGATAAAAAGGTTTTAAAAATATGAATGATAAAAATTTAAAAATGCATTTTGTTATAATGATAGAATAAGAATTAGAACACATATATTGTCAATATAACATCTTCTTATCTCCTGTGAATTAAAAATATTTGGCTTACAAATTTTGGCAAGTATTTCAAAATTATAAGATTTTTACATTGTAGACATTTGCCTGCTTGTATTTCTTTTCAAACAGTGAAGGAAAATATCAGGCTTTTGGAGGAAGGATGCATTTCATTATCAAGTAATATTTTTTTCTCTTAAGTATGTCCTGATTTATGATTTAAAATGTGCATTAGCTGAAGTATTTCCAATACTAATATGTTTGTTCTTCCTCAGTTTTCTTTTGATAAGTAAATTTTTATTACAGTTTCAATGAATTAGATATTTCTATTTAAAAACAAAAGTTGAGTCGATGAATGCAATTTAAAAAATATAAGATAGCATTTCTGTGTTACAGACATCTTTTAGACAGTTGATTGCAGATGGTTTTCTTGCAATTCAAGTCCTCTATGATAAATCATTTAATTTTAACATGAGCTATCGTTCACAGTCATGTATAGTCTGAAAATAGCACAGAAATACTGTATCTAGAACATGGTAACTAAAATCCAGTGGCAGTAAATAATTTTATAGACCCATATATGAAAGAGAACATTTATCTTGCCTTTCCACACTGGAGAAATCCTGGAAAGCTTTAGCTTTGGAGTAATATCTTGTGTTCTGTTTATAAGACTAACAATAATAAGGAATTTCGGTATTCTGACTTAATTATTTATTTTAAAATATTCTTTGACTAAGGAATACATTTATTTTCTTAGAAATATTTTCTTAGTTTCAAAATATTTTTGTCATCTGGCTAGCTATTCTTAAAATGTTCCTATGGAGACCTGGTTTTAGCAATGTGAAATGGAAACAAAAAATCCTTTAAATGGTTTCAAGACCAGTCTAGGGTTTTTATTGGTTGTAAGGGGGAGATGGACCTCTTATACTTATATTTCTGTGGAAACCATATAGTTTTGAATCTAGAAATGTGTTCATATTAACATTTATCTTACAAAATAGATGTTAAAAAGTATATCCTGAAATCATGTAGGCTGAAATTCTGAATGGGCAGAATGTGAAATACTCCGAATTGTCAGTGCAAATCAAAATATATATTAAATGATATAATGTCTTTAAATAATAGTATTTATTATTACTGAAGCCTTAAGTAAGGGCCTCAATAATAATTTTTGGATGTCTATGTGGCTCATGGTAAAAAAGTGAAACTGCAGCTCTGAGTGATACGACATTTCTTTTTTCTTTAAAAAATATGGCATCCCTCTTGTTCCTGTAAATAAAATTGCAGATGCATCTGAATGAGGTGGCATTTGTCCTATGCAGAAAAATATGGCACGATGTAGTCTCGGAATATGTACATTACCCAAATCATTAGAATTATGTGTCCAAATAGCATAAAATGTTAACACACTAATTGCTACAATAGAGTCTCTATTGCTTTATCACCACAGCTCTAGCTACTAGAACAGTTCATTTTCCATGGCATATATATCAAAGTTTGTTTATTTGTCAATAAAGCATTTCATTGATAATGAAATTCAATAAAGCATACTAGCTCCACTGGAACTATATGGTAAACCAAAATGCATATTTTTTCTAGGCTATTAATTTAAAACATACAGTTTGTTTCCAGTTTGTTGAGCATACGATGCGATTAGCTGATGATGAGGTTTTTGGCATTTGCTTTTGCTGGGAGGGCACAAAAGGAAGCTTTACATGCACATGATGTTGATTTGGACATGCTCCTGTTGTGTGTTACTGTCGAGTTCCTTGACAGCATAAAGGATACTTTTTGACAAAATACAGCAATATTTAATGGTTAAAGACCATGGTTCCACCAATATCAAGCACTAGAATGGAATTAAGGAGCTGTTAATATAGTATACCTAGTGAACACCACCCTGCTTCTCTCACATGCTTACAATGGCATATTGCACCAAAAGCAGCTTGAATATACAAAGTACCATCTAGCTGCCTTTTAAAAAGGGGATTCTTGGGAGAAATTCCACTTTCCATACACACTGATGCACTCCATGGGTACAGCTTGCTCTTCCCCAGTGTGCATGAGGTGGGGCGGTAGCACCATCTCTGCCACCAACCTCACTTACCAGTGGATCTCTTTGCCATAGGAGTATAGCAAGGGATCAGTCAGACAAGGGACTGCAAATATGTATGCCCCTCCATACAAGGAAGTCCTGCGCAAGGCCCAGGGACAATATTTGCTTCCATTCCTGCAAATACTTAAACAAAGGTGCAGCTTCATTCACATGAGTAATCCTGTTACTGCCAGAAGGACTCGCGTAAACAGTTACACACATGCTTAAATGTTTTCAGGATTGGGATATTACTCATTAATATCCAGGGGCTTGATCCTGAAATCTTTCTTCAGGTTAGGAATGCCATTAACTTCAGTTAGGTGCTTTCATGAAAAAGGGTTGCAGGATCAGGCCCCAAATCAGGCTTGGCATGAATAGAAAACACTATGAATTAGCCAGACCAATAATTCCACCGTTGAACAGACCATTGCTCTGGAAATGAGCTACAATGGGTCCCCTATTGCTGGGCAGGCCATGGTTCCCCATGCAGCCAAAATCTGGTAGATTTTGCAAAGACTAACTACTCATTGGTGTATTTTGCTCAGTGTTTAGACCTGAGGTTATATAGGACCCACTACAGGAGAAAGGAAAGAGGAAAACAAAATCTTCCCTTGATTTTAATCTAGGCTGAGATTTAGCTGAAGTGAAAACAGATCTGGAGTGACAGTTTTAGAGCCTGCTGTCATGGTCTGAACAGAGCGTGCTCGGCACATATATCTTCAGCAGCTGAGGGGCGCATAATGACTCCCTCGATGCATTGTCCTTGCCAGTAAAACACATACATGTTGGTGGCCCAAAGAGCTACCACCGGTTAGATGACTTCATATTATCCTGAATGCTAACCTCTGTCTTGGAAATTCAGTGAGTGCTTCCTATAATGGAGCTCAATACATGGTCCAGGCAATACCAGCCCCAGGAATTACAAGCAGACTTCATGAAGGGCTTTCTCCATCTCTGAAAGACCAGACTGTGGTAGTATATTTAGTGTCCCCTTCATACAGTTCAAAAAAAAAAATTGTCAGAAAGAACAAACTAATAAAAATGGGGTCATGTATTTTTAAACTGACCAGGTGTTTTTCTACAACATAAGCTGCCTGGCACTGGGCTATAATGAAGTTTGAACCAATCCATATCTCTAAATCTGTATTTTTCCCACTAAAATTAGACCAGAAAAAACCCCCCCAAAAACAAAATTCTGTTTTGCTGTTGAACCCTGATGACCCGGCATCATCCAGACACCACTTTGTCCAAACTGCACACAAACCAATCCTTCTTAGTCATTCCTTTCATAGTTAGGAATGTAGTAAATGACCCCATTGCAAGTGTGTACTTTGCTTCTGCTTTTCTGTTCTTATAATTAGATGCTCAGCCTTCAATCTGTCCCCTTTGTGGTCCATATGGAATGGGATCCAGTTTATCTGGCCAGTTGAAGACCCCATTGGTAGATAGGAATTCTCAACTAGCACAGGACTTTATCCTGCCCCAGCTTCCCCCTTGGTCCAGGCACAGGACATGCATCAGAGAAGGAACTGATGTAGTGGGGCATAAAGCAGCAATTCTACAGCAGTTTGCTTTTGCTGTTTGGTCCCTTGGGGACTAGCTGCCTGTCACAGAGCAGAGCATGCCCCCCCCAGTCGCTGTAGCTTAAGTTGGAGTTTGGGATGGGGAGGACTGAGATGAGGGAGTTGCTGCCAAATTCCTTACAACTACCCTCTGACCTGAGTGGATCTAGGTGCAGGAGGGAATCTGGCCTCCAAATTGCTTCTGCTCTGGGGTCTGAGGAAGGGATATGCTGTAGCTTTCTTCTGTGATATGAACTAGTCCCAGTAGTATTTGGCAGCTGGCCATTGCAAATGGATGGAAGCTGCATTATGCCTTTAGAGTACAGAGCTCTGTGATCATGCTTACTCTGTTCTGCTTCCATTGGACAAGGCCTGTGACTGGGATCTGCACTGGGGTTGTAGGCAATGCAGTCATGCCCCCGCAGCCATGGTGTAAATGGAGCCTCTCTGCAACCACTATCACAGTCACATTTCCAGTCACTGTATCCTTTCCCACATTGGGACTAGGTTTGGCTGCTGCTTTCATATGATGACTTAACCCCTCTGGCTTTTTTCACAAGGTTCCCTGAGGCCTGCTGTATATAGAATCTCTGGGGGCACTGCTTGGCGATGACTAGGGCTTTATGGGGTGGTACGGAAAATATAGGCTCTAGGGCTGTGCAAAGCTTTGGGTGGTAATTGGATTCGGAGAAGATTCAGCCTGATCTAGTGGCTGAATCTCCAAATCTGAATCGAATCAGTGGACCAATTAAAAGGTCTGAATTGATTCAAAGCTCTCCGAATCTTCGGAAAAGATTCAGAGAACTTTGATCCAAGCAGTCCCTGGTGGCTACAGCAGGAGCTGGTAAGTACTAGGGTCTGAGGGAGGAGGGAGGGGACCATGGGGGGACCCTTGCCTGCCCCCATACCTCACCCATCCCAGCTCCCAGGGTTTTAAAAAAAAACCCGGGTGCTCACTGGGTCCTGCCAGGTCCCCTGCCCCATGCTGCATGGGGGGCTGTGCACAAGCCACTTGACCCCCCTCACTGTCCCAGCCCCGCCATGGGTGCTCCGCCCAAGCCAGCTCCAGCCCTTTAAGGAAAAAAAGAATGAGAAAAGTCCTGGGACTCTCTGCTCCTTCAGTAGCCTCAGGGCTTTGGGGGGCTCATGCAGAGCCCTCCACATGGCAGGGGGCATCGGGGATTGCCCCCGCCCAGCAGGAGCAGTGAGTCTGGGGCGTTTTCGGGGGTCTTTTTTTCTTAAAGGTCTGGAGCCATGGCAGGTGGGGCAGCCATGGCAGGGGACTGGGAGGGAGGGGACAAGGTGCATGGAAGAGCACCCCATGCAGTGTGGGGCAGTGGGAGGCTGCAGGGATTGCTCCCCCTGCCCGACAGCACCCGCTGAGTTGGGGCTTTTTTTTTTAACAAGTGCCAGGAGCTGGGGCAGGTGGGGCAGTCATTGCCGGGGCGGGATGGGGCTGGCTGATTTGGACGAATTGATTTGAATCGCTGTCCCCCGAATTGGCCAAATTTGAAGCAAATACTAGCCGCTTCACACAAGCCTAATAGGCTCTCTCTGGCCTGCCCCATATGCACAGGGATGTCTCACCCCATGCCCGGCAGGGTGGAGGGTAGGGTATGATTTATATTTTTCTTCCAATTCTATTTCAGCAAAGAGATGCAGCATGTAACAGCGAGTCACATTATAGACACAACAGGGTCAAGGGCACTGATTAGTTGGAGTTGAGTGGCCTGTGGCTCCTGAGTTTAGTCAAATGAGCATCAGTGAGTAATTGAAAACTCATCCCACACCTTCTTGAAATAAAGATAGACTTTGGGACTAAAAATGATAACACGCTGTCCTCTGGGCAGTATCTGGAATTTTTCTTAAATTTGTACAGAAATATGCCTTTCTTTTCACAGATGTTCTTTCTGTCTTTAGATATGCTGCTCTTTTGTTTCTCAGTCCCTTGCTTTTTGTTGTATCAAATTTAGGTAAAAATACAGGGGGCCAGATCTTACTCCAGCTATGAGGCATTTAAGTGTCTTAGTGCAATCCTCTTGCACCCAGCTCAAGTCCCTGGAAATCCATGAATGTGCCTAATTTTGTTACTCACCTTTACCTTTGTCTTAAGTCACAAAAAGTACTGAGATAGCAGAGGATCCATGCAGCCTTTGTGTTAATGGCTTTTGAGGAACTTGAGCAGGGTGTAATAGGGTCACCTATAGAGCATGTCTACACCCCAATGTGCATGTGTGCTGGTATAGATGCCCCCCAAGCACAACCTGCCAACCTGTTCCTGCTTGTTTGCTTCAAACCTGGAAATACACTGGTGAAGACAATCTAGGGTTGTTCCTAGGGGCCACTCTCAAGCATTCTGGGGACTGAAGCCTCAAGAGGAGCCTTGGAGTGACTATAGCTGGCTGTATGTACTCTTCTTGGGTAACTCCCTGGAAGTGTCCTTGCCACGTTGTTTCTGGGCTTGGAGCATGTAAGCAGGAGTGGGTGGGTGAGGCATGGTTGGGGGTGTCTCATCTCAGCATGCTGTTACTGCAGCATACACATGCCCAGAGATACTTAGATGCCTACCTATCTTAGGCACCAAATGGAGTAATCTCTGGCCTGAGATTTTTTGTTTGTTGTTTTTGTGGGGGAACTAACGAGAAACAAGAGAACCGTCATTGCAATGCTTGTTTGGAACCTGGACTTAATTTGCACAGTATCTGGGTGTGCTTGGATCTGGGCTTTTGCTTTGTGCAAATTGCAAAGGAAAAATTAACGTTTCCCCTTTTAACAGTGCCGTGAGATCTGGTCTCCCTGGTTAAAATATTGCTTAGTGCTTACGTACTTATTTAAATCCTATACAAAGTTCACACAAAAGCTCACGCTCAAATCTAGTGTTCTGGGGTACGTACACCTCACCTTTATTTGAAAGCAGAAGGTCATTTTTAAAAGAAATTTCTTTGAATTTCAGTCATGCCTGGAAGGCCCAACTGTGATCAGGTGCTCCAAGGTTTTAGGTGCCATACAACCACAATAGTAAGATGCAGTCCTTGCTCTAGAGAGTTTGCAGTCTAAATCAACAGAGCATGAGAGGTATAGACTAATTCAGTGTCACTGCCAGCGGCTGGACTAAAACTTGTCTCAGGGTGCCCTCTCCAGTGACATGGCCTCTAGACCATCTTGTCTTTTTGCAGTAGTAGATACAAAATAAAAACTGACCAAAGGACATTAGTCTTTTCCCCTTCCCTACCACAACTCTTTCTTATACTGGCCCATTATCGCAGCATTCAGACCTGAATATTGTATATTCCTCTAATGGTCCTGACCGATCTCCTGTTTTCTTGGTAGTTTTAGATTCTTGTTTCCAGTTAATGTTCACTGGTTCCATGTCTTTGACTTCTAATTGTCACTGTATTCCTGTTATTCTGAGGTTAAGATGCATAACGGGCCAGATCAGATTATTCATATATGTCTGTTATGGGTACATCTTACTTACCGAAGTATCTGGTCTGTGCATTGAGGAGTTATGCCTGCATCACCACGAAGCCAGCAATGCTGACTCCATGCTATTTCCTCCCAATGGTAGTCCAGTGTAAAGGGTGAGATACACTACAAAATATTCTGGAAATCCAATTCTGGCGTTGGAGAGCTCCTAAGGGTTTTTAGCAAAGCAGCAGAGGTTAGAGCAGGTTGGAGAAAAGCCATTTTCCCCCTTCTCTCTTTCATACTTTGCTTTGTTCATCTGAACCGAAGGCTCTGGACCCTTATTCCAAGTCCCTCTAAAGTAAAATGTCACATAATCTGGAATCGCCCAAATCAGATTTTAGCATTGTCTGAAGTACTGTAAAATTAATCCCTAGAGAAACCTGAGGATAATTATCTGGGTGAGAGGAAAATCCTTCCTCAGCTGAATGTATAGCCTTTTTGGGACCAAATCCTGCTACAGCTGAAATCAGGGACAAAGTTCCTGTTGACTTCATAGGCAGCAAGGGCAAGGATAAGCCAAGCAGAGGTGTGTGAGGGCAGGATAGGGGGAAAAAGTTGCCATAATCTGTATTCTCCTTAGCCTCACTGACAAGAATGAGGGCCTTCACTCTTGTATGTACTTTGCCTTCTCCTCTCTTTGCTGACTTCTCCTAGGATGGGGTGGAGAAGGGAACCCAGACAGATTGGGATGATATTGCCAGGAGAAAAGGGACACAAATGTCCTCTGTGGGCTGTGCTTGACTTAGCCAATGCAGTCATGCAGCATTAGCCGGGGAGCTCACAAGCAAGGTCTGCTTAATACTGCTATGTTCTCTCACTGAGAGGGGAGGGTTTTCCCCGCAAAGTGCCTATGCGCAAGAGTCTCCAGAAAACAGCCCTCTTTGGTTTTGTCTCTGCATCATGGCTAGACCCTGCTCCCACTTTGTGTATCCTCTCTGCTTGCCTTTGCAGGAGTCTTTTGTCCTCTTCATTGCTTTGGGGATTGTTTCCAGTTATTGAGTCTCTTGCAGATCCAGGTGCCAGCCTTCTTGGGTTTATGTTCTGTGGTGCATTGTTTTGGAAATAGCACGTTAATACTTGCAACCTACAGAGCCATTTTTGACGTGTTTGTAACACAGATTTTTGACAGTGTATTGCTTAATTAGTACCGTTTCTGCAAGGGCAAGTAGCGTGGGTGAGGGAGAACAGATGTCACTGCCTTTGGCTTCCTTGCTGCAGAAATATGCTCCCTAAAATGTAAAGAAATAAATCCCCTTTTGATTGTCCTTGCTGATGCTACAAAGGGTATTACCATTAGCAACCTGATTAGAAACAGAGAGCCTGTGTGTTAAAGAACTTAAGGCAAAGCTGGCCTGGTGGGTTGCTAATGTGACTGCACATAGTTGCCATATACTGTGTCAAGACAGCTCAAGTGCTTGGCTGGTGCAATGTGATGGAAAAGTATGATAATAACAACCCCTTCAGTGTCCTCTTTTGCTGCACCTTTTTCCAGCCTATAAAGAAAGCATTTGCTTGCTGTTGGTCATTCACTTTCAACTCCAGTGTTAAAATGAAGATCTTCCCCCAAGCACTGTCAAGGTTCTGACTTTAAACAGGACGGTGTTCGATTGACATAAATAAATGGATAAATCCCAGGAACACATGATAATCCACGTTCTCTGACTGACTTTATCTAGCATGTTTTGCAAGGTTAGAGCTTATTAAAAATGAGTTTGTTTGAAAACCACATAGTGTGAATGCACAGGTACATACTGCCCAGAACCATATCTGCTTTATGAGATCAGTCATGTCAAACTCTTTGCCAATGAAGACAAGTATAATTTTAGGATTAACTAGAAAGCCACTAGCTTTTTCCGTCACTGCCACCACTAGGGTCTTTCAGAATGGGATTTCTATGTCCATCTGACTCTCTTTTTGGCACTCTGCCCATCACTCAATTTCTACCAGGGCCATGTCTTACATTTCAAATCTCTGAGCAGCTTTAAACAATTAAGAAAATTAAGCATAATGGAGAATTGTTTATTTGCCCCAGCCTGGAATTATTCCCCCCTTCCCATTCCCTAGCCCTTATAATTATTACACTAGTCTGAGATGAAGGAGGGGTATTAAAACCCAGCATTTTGTCTAGCTGAAGCCAAGGAAATGGAAGCCCTATAATACAGGAAAGGGGGTGTACTGATATAGATTTACTTTTTCCCAATGTAAAAATGTCAAGTGTGGAGTCTGACCTCTCTGGACTTTCTACATGTGTTGTGTATGTGACAAAGTATCCTAGCTCTTTTTTCAATAAATGTATTGGCTTTTTGCTTTCTTAGAGGAAAGGTCTGAACATTGGTATTTCAGATAATTCCAGGAGTCTGACTGTACAAGTAGAAGGATACAAAAATAACCCAAAATGCATATATATTAAAAAATGTAATAAAGCACTATACTCAAGGCAGTGTGGGACTTTTACATTTTCCTCACAAGTGGAAATCTCACAATGAAGTATTTTATACCATACCGTACCCCTTCAGCTGGCCTCTCTCTATATATTTATATATAATGACAGCATTTCTCTCTCTCTTTCCATATACTGTCGGAGAGCACTGCTTTAGACACTGCTCATCTTTTTCAGATTTACATGGATAAAGCAGCACATGCAGTCAAACGCTGGTCCATGTTTCCATGGATTAAAGACACAAAAAAAATTAAATGAAGCAGTAAAGATTGCTTTGCTCTCAGGATGAGAGGATTTGAGGAACATTGTAGATCAGTGGATTGAAAACTGAAGAAGATTATTTGGATGATATTGCCTATAGAATTAAAGTGAGAGCAGCGAATAGGCTGTAGCTGAGTGAAATAATGGGGAGTCCCAGATGGGGAGGTCTCTGGATATCTGCTTTATATAGAATTAATAGGAGTTCTGTGGAAGTATAGACAGCACTGTCAGGGTCTTCATCTGCTACTGTAGGAAATGGGGTATGATGTATGGGGTGGAGAGGAGTGCTGCAGAGCATGAAGAATCCCATTCTGGCGATTCTAAATTGATTTATTTTTAAAATGTATTTTAAAATTGGATTCAGCATTATTGTAATAAACTGTGGTTCCACAAAGCACCCTGCAGATATTGTTAGTGACTATTATTTCACCAACTGAGGCCTTCACTCAGATTCCTCAAGGACTTCCTCTGTCCAGCTCCTAAAACTATGCTGTAAAGACTGAGGGGCTCCGTTCTAACTCATACGTCATTGAGAGGTACAGTCTTATACTCCAGATCCTTTTACAGCTGCTCATATGTATGCATAGTTGAATGTTTTCCCAGTATCAAAGAACCCAATGAGGGTACTTGCAAATTTGCTCTGATTAACTTGTGTTTAAATAGGGCTCATGCATAGCCCAAATCTGACCTTTGGCATTATAAAACTAAATTAGGATTACGTATGTTCTGTGCATATGAGTGTACCTATCTATATAGTCCTACACAAATGTGCAGGTAGCAGTGCCTTTAGTTAAACTTACCTGACACTTTAATAAGAAGGCTTTTTTATCTGTTCCTTATAATTTTACCACAATTCAACCAGTCAAGCTGAAATTTTCAATGCCAGATATCTGCTTCAGGCTCAGTTATTCTGAAAACCATTCAACTTTTTCCAATAATATTATAAGAGGAAAATACATTATTTTACCCATATTAGTGGACTTGTAAGATTTCGATTTTCCTTAGCAGCTGTAATGCTTCCATTCTTCTGCATGGGGACCTGAAGCAGGGCTGGGAGGTGAGTTGTCAAATAGTTTCTGAGAAATAATACTGCTCAGACCAAAGGTGAGAAGGCCTTGCAAGTTTCTCAGGAGTACCTAGAATTCATCAGTTAGCAGGGGTCTAAATAGTCCAAGTGGAAAATTATGTAATTATAACTGTAACATTCAACAATGTATGGGGAAGCAGTTGATGGTGAATCAAGGTAAGAAAGGGAAGTGAGGGGTCTTTAAAAAAAAAATACCCCTCTTAAATTTGCTTTTTATAGTTTTATATATTTATTTGGGAGACGCTAGCAGTCATGGGTAAATCCCTTCCTTATGGGTGGCACTGAATTGTCTTTGTTCTCCTTAGCAGTTTGATTGTTCATCATTACTTCATGGTTAATCCTACAGATTCCTGGGAAATTCTTCATGGAGTGTGGTGGTGTTACCCAGGATGAGAGAGGCTGATAGACTTGGGCTTGACCCCAGCTCAAGGTGATTAGCAGGCACAATTTGCAGCATTTTCTGTTTTCTTGTCCTGGTTTTGAGGTAGATGTGCAAGCTGTGGCATTCTTGCATGAATTCCTATTAATGAACAGGAATAAATTTATGGTGTAGGCCTATAAAATAGATGTTAGTGAAAAGGAAGACAGGGAATGAACTGCACGGGGAGGGACTCTGGTGAGTGTTTCAAAGATGCTGAAACCAACAAATTTGAAATTTACCTAAAATGAGGTTATGCCCAAGAGGCCATCAGGCCTGACGCATTCTCTTGGAGAGAATAATCATAATAATAATAATAATAATGAAAAAGAGCACAGAGACTCCCTTCTCTGTACATAAACATGGGACATCTTATTGAGATGGGTATCACCCCAGTGCTTTTTATCCCTGGTAGCATGTGAGAGGTGGAGATCCATAGGGCAGTGCTATGTGAACAATAAAGCTGGAGTATCTGGTGCGCTGGGGGGTCACGATACACAAAGATTTCCATACAGAAATCCATCTGGGAGCTTGGAAATCAACTGGTTCTTTCTGGGTTCCTCTATGCTGCTGCTACAAAAATTATATACAACCTATTCTGTGGCAGTACAACACCTGCAGAAGACAGGTGGCAAATGCAGAGGTCAGGGAAATATCAACATGTAAGAGGTAGTGTCCACACAGGACTAGCCTGGCTTCTTAGTTTCCAAGGTAACCCCAGGTTGAAAAGACTCTTTAAAGGAAGTTTTAAAGGGAATGGTTGCCCTGCCTTACACTAGTGTTTTCCTAGAACAAGGTAAACTCTTCCTCATACAGCATTGCTTTATAGAGGGATTTCAGCTGGGCAGTGAGTCTGTATCATAGCTAGACTTGTCTGGAAAATATTATTCCCCAGCACCCATGAAAAAAAAAATCAGAATTGGTCTTGGAAATTTTTCTTGATTAAAAATAAAAATCTGAATATTTGGGGCTGAAAATTGGCAAAAGAAAAGATAAATCAATTTTGATTTGTTTTCCAACAAAAAAAAATCATAAATAGCTCTGAAGGAAAGTAGATGCTTTCCATGGAAATTTTCAGTGAATTTAAATTAAAAAAACCAAAAAACCAGAAAAACACAAGGATTGAAAAATTTCCAGGAGCCATGTTTATGGAGCAGCTGTAATGGTCTGTAAACACTGAGATGGGTTCTGCATAAAGCCCTGAGGAAAGTCTGTGGAAGGTAGGATGAGACCTGGAAGCCAGCCCCAGCTATCTTTGCAGCATGTAGATGACCACTGGCCACATGAACTGCAAGGAGAGATATACTGTGGTCCTCAATTTAGTCATTCTGGTGAGGAGGAGCCAATCACTGTTCACATAAATAAGCCCTGAGCTCTCCTTCTCTGCACTCAGATATCTTTTGTCATGTCTGTAGTACTAAGAGTGTAGCAACCATTTCATGTCATTTTCTCTCTTAGGCAGAATATACATGTCTTCCAGGGACAGGCTACACGTATGCTGAAACATCAAAAGCCCTAGCAGAGTAGTGGTCACAGGGAGGCAGAGTCCAGTCCCAGTTCTCGTTCCTTGCCAACCCATCAGAGAAGCTTCTGCACAACCACCCTGCCATCATTCCGCTGGAATAATGTTCTTGGCTGGTGTCTGTGGATGGGGATATAGTCCCTACACTTTGCACTTTCACTTGCGTACATGAGCTACACTGTGTTCTGGACTAATGATCCCTCTTGTAGGAATAATTTGGACAAGAGAGGATGGGGATAAAGGGTGTCACTGAGGCTAGGGCTAGTCAGAGTCTGGGTATACAGTGAATCCAGTCATGGTGCCATTGATGTCATTGTCAGTTTTGGCTCATGAACACTTTTTTGGGTATATTAATAGCGGACATTTCTCCAGGACCAGCATGTGCTAAAACCTGCTCTTTGAAAATACTGATATTAAATTGAAATGGCAGCCCATGGCTGGGCTACTCTATCTCTGTAACAACAGTTAGTTATGTAGCAGCAAAGTTAAGGCCTTGCTGGATACAAACAGGCTAAACCCCTGGACTTCATTCTGTCTGCACACACTCAACTTCTGCTCTAATTTTATATCATTCACAACTAAAGTAGATCAATACAGTAACTCTGCCTTTGTAAAATGTGTGCTCTGCCACTGAATTTTCAGCACTGAGAGTCTGAATGCAGCATCAGAGTGTTACAAATGCAGTCCTTGCTTTCAAGAAGCTCTGTAAGGGAGAGCTGCATGATGGGAAGAAACAGATATAGAGATGGAGAGGAGGGAGGTGGGCTACCGTGTCCAAACACTGAGGATAGGATATAAGTTGCTTGTCTTGCATGCTGCAGTGTAGGTGAAAGGCTGAAACCAGGAAGTAAAAAATGTATCAGCCTTTATTGTCTCGTTGGAAATAAATGGAAAAAGCAGGTTTTAATGCATAGAGTGAATCCATACAATCCCTGTGAATAAAGAGGGTGGGCAAAAATTCTGAACTGGTTAAATCCGTTAATTCTTTTAACTAAGGACTGTGGCTTGCTCACATTACTAAACTGTGGAGTTATTCCCCTTGAGGGTATAATTTATTGTGAGGTCCCAGAAGAAGATAAAGCCTCTAATAAGCTCTGTCAGATTCTGCTAGCCTGGCCCACACGCTTGCCGATGTGGGTATTGAGCTGTTAAATACAATAAATCAAAGCCACAGTTCCCATTCCTAAGTCTTTCCTTGGATGGTTGCATCCAGAGAGGCAGCTGCAGCTTCAGCTGAGTCTGTTCACTGGCATAGTGCTGTGTCTGACTGGAGAGCAGCTTGAAGGAAGTTAGTCAAAGCCTCCTGGCACTGGTGCTAGCATCCAGTAAGCATAGGGCAGAACCAACAACCAGAATGGTGCTTTTCTATGCTAATTCCAGCATTTAAAACACCCTGAACTCATTTTAATAACCTTTAATTTGTATTTAATTAATCATTTATAGCCCATTGGATGTTAAAAACACTTGTCCTTTGAATTCTATTCATTTCCACCAGGCAAGGTTGTGGCACTTTCCCCACCACATTTCTTAAGAAGCTGAAAATGATCCAGTTCCATTGTGTTTATTTTGTTTGGAGGCATCAGCACAGTTTTTGCATATGTTAATTTCTGACCATAGTAATTTCATCAGTCCATAGAAGTGAAGGCCCTGAGGGGCAATACTGACAATTCAGTCTGCCTAGTCAAGCATAACCTAGCCCAGAGAATGTCTCCCAGCAGTTTCTGCATCCGTACCAGGTTTGCTGGTTAGCTACCAGAGAATTGGGTATACACCAGCAACTGTGGGATTTTTGTTTTCAGATTATGGGTATTTCCTGAACAATGGCTTCTAAAAAATAGCATTGTAGGGCTCCATGTTTGACCTTCACTGAGTTCCCATTTAAGCTTGCTTTTTCTGCAATTGGGATATTTTTCTCCTTGCTGGCTCTACAAAGTTCGTTAAAGATCTGGCAGCTAAACAGTGTCTTGTGTAGCTGGCACAGTGAAAAGATGTCTGCCATCTGAATGATGTAAGCAGTTCTATGATGCCATAATTGTATACAGTTAATTTTTTTTTTGATGTGTTAAGGAGTGCACAGAATTATTCTGAGGCAGATCCCAGACCCATCATCCTGCCAACCACATCAGAAACCCTTTAGCTTGCTCCCTGGTGATAGTCCACATAGCCTAGAAGATTGGTGAAGTGTCAGAGCCCAAGTATAAGCTTACCCCAGAGCAGCTCTCTCTTTCAGTGTGTCCAAAACTTACCTGGGCTAAAGGTCATGAGCACAGGAAATCTCTCAGCACAGAACTTCTGGTTCTTTTGTACACTAGTTCCTGTCTCTCCTGCCTAGTTAGAGCCACGGACAGACAAGTAGCGGGCAAACTGATTCCTAGAAGGGCTTGCTCTAAAGGCAGCGCATAGCAGGGTGACCCCAGTCCTAGAACCTGAGCAGTGTGCCTCAGCCCTAGGCTGGGAGAGGCATGCATGGTGGCGTGGCACCAGCAATAGATCTGAAGGGGGGCTTAGGTCAGGGTGATCCCAGTGGTAGGTTGTGTGGGAGGTGCATGGCAGGGCAGAACCAGCCCTAGGGCTCTTTGAGTATGTGTAGTTGGTTGACCGCAGCCATCAGCTTGAGGAATGCATGTGGGTGGATGACCTCAGCCCTAGGGCCTTCAGCTGTATGCATTTTATCCCGGTGGGGTGGGAACTGTGGAAACTGGTAGCTGGTCATTACTGAGGGATATGAGGTTAGTGTTACAGTTGTCTTCCCAACCCTAGTGACTACCCCATCTCACCAAGGGGTTGTAGATAGCAGTTTATGCGTGTACTTGTTCTGCCTATGTCTGACTGCATTTTGAGCTTTAAGCTGCAGTTTCCTGGTTGGTGAGATGTTAGTATTGGGCTGGGAGTGCCTGGACTCATTGCCCTGCTGCTTCCCACAGTTGAGGAGGCCAGGGGAGAGTGCGCATGCAGCTCTAGTCAGCCTCTTGCCAGAAGGGAAGGAAACACTTTGCTGTTGCCTGCACACAGATGTCCCTTTGGGAGAACTCCTCCTTTCTTTATTTGTAGGGAGAGGGGAAGAAGGTCCATTCCTATCCTAGCTCTAGTGAGCTCTAGGGAAGATTTTCTCCTTTGGCCCCCATTTGGATGGGGGTGAGGGAGAGCCAGATGTTGGGAGACACCCAGTATTTGTGCAGAGAATTGGGAGAGATTGTGCCTGTTTGGGGGTAGAAATATGTCTGTATACAAGGCCACCCCAACTCTCCAGCTCCATCCCTAGCATATCCTGAGCCCCTCATCTCACAACTGATGTCTGCTTGAGGACCACAGCAACCAGCACTCTTTCCCAGGATAATCTTCTGTAGCAGAGCTACTACAGATCTGGCTTCCCACAGAGTATTTGGAGTCTTGGCTCTCAATGATGTGCAAATAAAGACATTCAGGTATCATATTCTGACTAAAAAGCAAGGAAATGCCTGGCTCTGGCTGTTTCTTCATTGCCAACTCACCCTCTGGCACTGATAATGCTGCGCTCTCTGCTCAGTCTTTTCTGGGAGCTCTGATGGCTGAGGTATTAGAGGGCAGACTTTATTTCCAGTCCTTTGTAAGATCCACTTATTGTTCTCCTTGTGACTTTGCCAAGGAGAAAGAACAACTTTTCTCTAAATCCTGGGAGTTCAGTCGGTGCCTACTGTAAACTCTTTTCCCCAAGCAAATGGAGTCTAAAGTCTCTCATAGGCTGTCAGTTCCCTGCAACTCATCATTTTACAGTAGTAGTCCCCATATGACGGTATATATGTATTAATGCTTGCTTTCATTTGCACCAGTTAGTTCTCATTGCCAAAATATCAAGAATCTACTACTGCAAAGCCTTGCATGTGTGCTTAGCTTTTGTTAAACGTGAAAATCTGTAATGTAGGTTTGCATAATCCAGTTTAAGACTCACTTAAATCAGTTTAAATTCAGTTTAGTTGAACCACTGTAAATTTCATAGCATTGGCAAGCCTGATTAATTGATTTTTCACCCTGAAAAGATTGAGGAGATGTGACAGGTATATCTGTTATTGAAATTCATGGACTAGTCTTTCTGCTCTTGCATATATTGGTTCTCCACAACTGTGTTTTCATTGAGTCCAGTAGAGTTCTTTCTGATATGCACCACTGAAAAAATCTGGCATTTTAGTTTATACTAGGGTCTGAACACAGCAACCTTGCCAATGACATTCTAAAATCTCATATTATATAATACATTTCTGCATGTTTTTAATTCATTTTCTACTTAGGAAGGTTTAAAGAGTCACATACTCCTTGTGTGGTTGGCTCCAGTTTACAGATTGGCAGTGCTTTCAGTGACTGAATGGAAAAAAAAGTGACATAACAGGTATGTGTAGTTGAACTTAACTGACCAGTAAGCAATACCAAAGGCAGTTTTTAAGTAATTAAGATGATGATATGGTAGAGCATCAGTATTCCTTGGCTTTGAATACCCAAACAGAAAACTGGAAAAAACGTGTGTGTAATAATTGTGCTTGCCAGCAGTTTGTTGTTTTAGCCAAATTAAGTTATTTTTCCACCCTAATTACATTCAGGGTCTCTATTATCCTCCTGATAATTAGGATGAGGAACTACATCTACATTCATCTTGCATGTTAATGAATATTGCTAACATTGTACGATTATTTTAACACAGTTATATGCTCCTGTCATACTGCTGACAGAAGTAAAAGAAGGTGTTAAGACTATGTGACATTAATGGGTCTGGTTCTGGTTTCAGTTGTACAGTTAAAATATCCTATTATCCTAACTTATCCTATTAGAACCCGGAATACCTCAAAGTTGGTAAAAAATTATCAATACCATGCAATTGAGTTATTGTATCATTGACACTGGAACAGTGAAGATCTTCCAGTTCACTTGTTAGTATGCATGTTAGTAGGTATTACTGTATTCTGTTAATTCTCAAGTTTGATATGATATTTTAAATGTTTGTTGTGGACTAGAATTTTGTACAACTGTATAGCACTTTGTAGCTAAGCTGAACCTATTGCTTTCTATGTCCACTGTATTTTCAATGTCCAGCAGATACACATGGACAGTTGCATTACATCCTATTCTCTCACATAGAGAGTTGCTAGCTACCATTATTAGTTTCCCAAGTTGGTTCTGTTGAAGGTGTCCAAAACTGTACTTCTACTACTTGTTTAATTCCTCTTCTTTGAATTAACAGAAGCACTAGGGTTATCTCCATAAATTAAAAAATAGGCTGAAGATTGCAAAAAGGTTTGTAATGTATCCAAACCAAATGTTAATTTCATGTTAATTATCCTTTCCAAATCATCACCATCCTACACCCATTTCTTAAGAGGAAAAAAAGAGTAAATCTCACATTGAGTCAAGTTCTGTCCAAATCAACACACTAAGTTTTTATTGAAACCAACCATCTATATTTAAGTGCAAAATTTATTTCCGTTGCGTCTGTCTGAGCTAGGCTTGAATGCAATACTTACAGAAACACAAGTTCAGAAGGGACCTCAGGAAGACACCTTGCAACTCTGTCCTCAAGACAAAATCATCCCTGTCTCCAACTAGTGTTTGTCTAGCCTGTGCTTAAAAACTCCCAATGTTGGAGATACCACAGCCTCACTAGATAATCTTTTCCCATGTTTAATCACTATTAAATTCAGGAAGTTCTTCAAACTTCCCTTTTTGCAATTTAAGACTATTGTTGTCCTGTCCGTGGCAGATACAGAGATTATTCCATCACCTTCCTTTTTAGAACAACCCTTTTTATATTTGAAGACTGTTATCAATTTTACACTCTGTCATCTTTTCTCCAAACTAAGTAGTCCCAATTCTTCCAATATTTCTGTGTAAGTCATGGTTCCTAGACCTCTGTTCTCTGACTATTCTAGACTGCTGTTCTCTGACTCTTTCCAATTTATTTGTTTTCTTAAAATGAATCATAGAATCATAGAAGTAGGGTCGGAAGGGATCTTGTAGATCTTCAAGTCTGACCCTCTGCCTGGGCAAGAGAAAAAAACTGGGCTCAAAAGTGCTCAATACTGGACACAGCTCTCCAGGTGAGGCCTCACCAGTGCTGAACAGAGTGGAAGAATTACTTCCTATGGTTTGCAAGCAGTGCTCCTTTTGATACATCCCAGTGTGCTATTATTTTTGTTTTTATCTTTTTTGCAACAATAGCACACTGTTAACTCACAGCTTGCAGTCCCCAGTTCCTTTCGGTGGTACTGTAGCCTAGTTGCTCGCTCCCTGAATCTGTATTTGTATATTTGATTGTTTTGTCCTAAGTACAGGACTTTCCACTTGTCCCTGCTGAATGTCAGTCATTGGATTCATTTCAGATCATTTCTCTAATTTATCAAGACCATTTTGAATTCTAATCCCATCCTCCAAATATTGTTACCCTAAGCAGCCTAGTGTCATCTGCAGATTTACTAAGTGCACAATGTACTCCATCCTCCAAATCATTAATGAAATTACTGAACTGTACTGGACCCAGGACAGACCTCTGGGAAACCCCACTTTATACCCCTTCCAGTTAGATATCAAGCCAATGATAACTGCATTGTTGTGCAATGATCCAACCTATTCTGTATCTGCATGTAAGCAGGTTACTGTGTCTACTGCAATAGAGGCTGGCTTTGTTTCCTTGGGAGCCCCTCAGCCAAGCCTCTTAACCATAGATGGAAGGAGAAGATATAATGGGGGGGAAGGGTGAGTGCATGTGTCAGCACGAGAACTACAACTCCCATCATGCTCTGCGTGGTGCAATGCATGCCTGGTTAGCCTCTTCTTCAGCCACGTGGAGCTGAGCACACGTGGGGTACTGGCCTGGCTGAACGTGGAGCAGCATTGTGGTGCTGCTGTTGTTGCCAGCTGCTGTGAAATTAGTTTGAGGGGGCTCAGCCCTCTGCCTGAGCCCTGGCCTTCTGTCGCCTATGCTCTTAATACAAATAATAGTCCTTGCACCAAACAAACAAATAAATTAACTAAACGAATGCTTTAGCCCTTCTCTGGCCCATAGAAGAGGCTTCTTTCCCCACCTGCAGCTCTCTGCTTTCCTCTCTGGGCTTTAGCCACTACAGGGATATTGCCTAATTAGCTAAGTGCCCATAGCTTTTGGGCTTTTACAACAGGGCTGGCTGTCCCTTCTTAAACGGCTAGACTGCCCTGTAACACAACTTTACTGTAGTTTATTCTAGGTTGCATTTCCTTAGTTTACAAATGAATGTCATGGAAGACCGTGTTGAAAGTCTTAGTAAAGCCAAGGTGTCTTTAACCACTCTCCCCCATCCACAAAGCACATCACCTTGACATAGCAGCAAATTGGGTTGAGTATGTTTTACTCGTTTTTGAAAAATCCATGTTGGCCAAATATTTGAGCCAGGTTATAGAAGCATAAGGGTTACTTTCACTCCACTCATGCCAAGACCTGTGCAGACTGACCCACAGAAAGAGGGATCTATTCTGGCTTCCTGTTGGTCTTCTCCCTCTCTTGTCCTAAGTAGAGATTGATCATAGGAGGAAATCTTGCCCGGGGAAGCTGTTCAGACTAAAGGCAAACAACCAAAAGTTCAGAGATTGTTTATAAACCGAAAGTGTGGATTCTATAAGTAGCAAGCTGTCTTGTGGGCATAAGGCTTTTTATGTGTTTTCCAGAACTTGGTGCTTCAGGTCAGGCTGAAGATACAGCAGCAACCTTTCTTAGGGAGTTTTGGCATGATGACTTGCAGCCCCAAAGAAGCCTCACAAAGGGAGAAGGAAATGAATCTGGACTTTCCCGAGGCTCAGAATACATTCAGCATAATTCTGAGTGAAGATTTCTCTCTGTTTGGCTTTATCTGAAATAACTCGTCCCCAAGCAATAAGGCTAGTTTGAAACTGCAATTTAGATTAGTTTGCAAATGCTGTTAATGTGCAGTCAAAGGCCTGTGTATGATTTGATGCTTGAGTTAGTACTGTCCTACTAGGGTCAGCCTGTAGGCAAAGGTCGGTGCAAGGCTAGTAAAATACCTGAAGGTCAGGATGATGAGGCAGTGCCAGAATCACTGCCTATTTCCTCTTTTTTAAAACTCGTAATGATGGAGATTTTATAGCTACTTGGAGCAGGTTGTTCAATTTTACTACTACTCTGATAGTAAGGAAGATTTTTCTGAGATTTAAAACAATTGTTCTCTCTCCTCTTTATGGCAGCTTTTCAAAATCTGAAAACTGCTGTCCTGTGCCCCCTTAATCTCCAAACTAAACATCGCTGGGCATGTCTACATGAAATGCTACAAGCTCAGTAGACTAGTTCTACTGCGCATTAGCACAGCTGGCAAAACCAGCTAATAAGCAGCAGCAGAATTAGTTTACTGCACATTAGCATCACAAGAAAGCATGTGCTGGTGCTAATGTGCAGTAACGCCAATTATGGCACATAAAGTTAGTACCTGTAATTTCTGTAATTACAGGTACTAATTTAGGGCATGTATAGATGAAATGGGGGCCCTAAATTGAAGCTGTGGGTTTTTAAAAACACTTTTCATTTAGGACAAAGTAAACCCCTGTGTGGTGCACACACCCGTGCACTTGCCTGCCTTTCTGGCAGTGGAGGGCAAGTTGCCAGCAGGTAGACCGGTCCCTGGCCTGTGGGGAGGCTGGTGCTTCCCTCTGTGGCAGCAGTGGCCCTCCCTCAGGCAGCACCCACCCACTAGCGCCTGGCTTGGGCGGTCCCGGGGTGTACTGCACCCGCGAAGGGAAGCACTGGACCTCAACACAGCTTAGGCAGGCAAGCAGGCTCCAGGGAAAAGGCAGGCAGGCTCTGCACCTGCTGCCAGGCTGCCTGCATGGGCTTCCTGAAGAGTCCATGGGCTGCATGGAGCCCAGTGCTTCACTCCATGGCTGTAGGGCAGCAAATTAAAACTCTTTGGATGAGTTTCAGTTTACCGTGCCCCAAATCATTTAAGGTGCATTATGTCACTGAATTTGCTACAGTGGCTGGGATTACTGCACAATATGCTGCTGACACATGCAAACACCAACACCATTAAAGCGGTGCAAAAGCATTTAACCCACTTTGAAGTGTCATGCACACATGCCTCTCATTTAATCTATACATGACCTTAACGCACCATGATTATGGCACATTAATGAACGTGTAGACTCACCCACTGTATCTCATCCTTTCCTTGGATATATGCATTCTAACCCCTGTATCATCTTTGTGGTTTCTCTCTGGATCCTGTCCAGCTCCTCTACATTTTCTTACTACAGCCTAGCCTCCAAGGGGCACTGTGAGGGGACTGCAGATTGTGAAGTACACAATAACTACTGTAATGGGGGGTAGATTAGTGACTGAGATCAATGGACAGAAACATATATTGCTAGCACTAGGACCAGATAAGTCATGCTTACTTGAATATTTCTAGGACAATATTTTTTGGACCTAAGGAAATAAAGGAGAGAGAAGAGTTCCCAAGAATTGGGGCCAGCAAGGAGAAAACAGGTAGGAGAGGCAGAGAAGCAATGTAAAGAAGATTTTTCGTAGCTGAAACAAATGGAGCAAACAAGCTAGTGGGATAATGTTCAGAGAGGAGCCACAGTGAGGTGGGAAGGCAGGTAAGGCATCTCATTATTGCTCCAGAGATATGAGTGCAAGTCTTGCTCTGGATTCATGTCAAGGGCTGCTCAAGCTTAATTCAGCTATAAATGGATGTCTGGTTGTTCCAGAGTGGATATGAAAAGTGACTGGTGATAATGCTAGCCACCTCATTCTATCATGCGTTAGCCATGCTAGCCAGATGGACTGTTTGAATTGGCTGGACTTTTGCCATGACTTTTGATTAAAAGGGGAGAAGGCAGAAGGACCAATTTAGGTGGTAGTGTTAAATATAAAATGCAGATGGTTGATAAACCAGTGAATTGAAGAACGGGGGGGGGGGGGGGGAAGATGTTAAAAATAAAGCCAGTATTAGACATGCTGAGTGAATTTGGACCAATTGAAGTCATTGAAGAGAGTACTTTGGATCACTGTTGTAGAAATTGAAGTAATTGGCTTTCATTCAAGTGGAGGAGGAGATAAGACAGGCTGAAAGAGCTCTGGATAGACAAGAATAAAGAAAGAAAGGTGGGATATAATTGCTTGTCAAGAGCAAACAAATTGTGGTGTAGGTCATGAGCTGGAATACATTGCCAAAGGGAAGTACAAAGGGACTAGAGGAAGTGATGGAGAATGGAGCTCTAGAACACATCTGCTGAGAGTGTGAGAACATGAGAGAATGATTTCCTGGGATACTTTAAAAGATCAGCCAGTTGAAAACAGGAAAATCACTGACATGCAGAAAAACACAGCAAAGAAGTACATTGCATTGAATAGCAGCTAATAGGTCCAGCAGGAAAGTGAAGAGAATTGTGCCCTTTGGATTTTAGCTAAATTCTCCCCTTAATGAGGGCTGTTTTTGGTAGGCTGACTGATCTAAACGCCAGGTTTGAAAGCCTTGGGATGATGAATGATGAAAATGGAGATGGAAAAGTAACAGAATCAGAATCTGATAGTCTGAGATTTGAGAAAGGAGGTGAGGAAAATAAGATGAGAACAAAAATATCAGAATCAAGGTTTGTTAGAGATGAATAATGGATAAAGAAAATCTGAAGCTGAGGGAACAAGAAAGCATCATAAAGATTGGAATTACTAATAAAATGACCTATTTTTCACTGGAAAATGTCAGCCTAAATGGTTAAGGTTTGCCAAATTAGAAGCAATTGACAGCACAGGTTTCCAATAGGAATTCTTCCACATCTTTTACCTGGTACTTGCTACTCAGCTACCAAGAGCACAGAATATTTTAATAACATAATTCTGTTAATTGTTGATATATTACTATATATTGAGTCTGTATTTTGGGGATTAATAGACTTTTACCTTTTACCACCACAATCTTTCTTCCTGCTCCTTCTATCTCTAGCCTGATTGTGGTGTGCTGTATTGACGTCATAATCCTGAATTTGCTGAATTTTAGTCGTTCCCAGCTGCTAAAATGCAATACTGAAAATCACAGGATTAGGTCTTAATGGCAGGATCAATCTGTAGGGGGTTGAGCAGAGAGAGGAGAGAGAAAGCCTTTATTTAAGTAAAACAAGCCTCAGTTAAGAGGGGAACTGGAAGATGCAACATACAGGAGAAGCAAAAGCTTTTCTTTCTCTATTTTTCTTACCTGCCATTACCAACTGACTTGAGTTTTTTGGAGGGGTGGGGATCTTACTTTCAGGAGATGATAAATGGAAATATTTAAACAGTCTTTTCCTCCCTTCCCCCCTTTCTGATAAATCTGCATTCTTGAGCTATGAGTTTTTCAGACAAGATGCCATTTCCACAGAAGGAAATCAGGAAACAGCTTAAAAGCAGCCCCAGGGTGAAATTGGAATACGTAGCTTTGTCTGGGTAGTCATGGCCAGAGGATACTACTGACCAGCATTTGCAAACTTGGCTACCTAAAGTGAGACAACAAAACAGAATTGGCCTAATTTTCAGTGATAGTGTGTGTGCACTGTACCAGTTAAGCCTGTCAGAACTGTAGCTGCTCAGCACTGCAACCAAGGCAGAAAATCCTTCTGTAGGTGCCCAACCATGGATTTAAAGGCCTACTTTTAGACAACAAAGTTTGATGTTTTTATCTTGGTCTCCTGAATGCTGATGTTTTGCAGTAAATAGGGATTAAGTCATTGTCTCTGGCCACCTTTCACAGCTTAAATCCATAGTCCTGAAATACTGAGGTGCCTGTAAAGTTTACTGAATGTTTTTTTGTGTGCGGTTTTTATAAATGGGAAATAAGTTTGAGTGTTGTTTTTAGGACTTAGAAAACCAGTTTGAGTCTTTTTGGTGTCATAAGAAGGTGACAAATCTAACATCTTCCTTAGTGACGTTTTATTTAGGTCTGGTTGATAATTTTCTGTGATTTATTTTTTTCTTTTTTTATGGAACTTTGGATTTCTGATAAATCAAAAGTTTCATAAAAAGTGTGAAAAATGTTATAAAAATCTGATCACCCAAATCAAAACATTTCAAATGAAAATGGGGGGAAAAAGGTCAGAATCCCAAAACTTTTGTCCGAAAAAATGTTTTTGTTTGAAACATCATGACAAAGCCCCATAGGAATTGTAGTGTGCATCTCAAGATACTATTACCTTCTGTGGACAGGACTCCTGAACTGGACTACGTCTCCCATAATGCACCCCAGCCTGGTTTTCCTATCATATACTAGGACAGTTAGGAAGGAGGGAGGCTCGTGCATTTCCAGACCAACTCTACTGTTGTCATGAGAAAAAAAAAGTCATTTTGTATCTGAGCATGGTATTTGAGCAGGGCTATACATGATGGCAGTTTAGTGTAAGGGTAATGAAATTTTTTCTTTGTTGAGATTTTCATGAATTTCTACAATATAGTAAATTATTTTCCTACCACAAAGAGAAATGTCTGTCGCTGCCACCTCTGCTTGCAGACTGCAGTAGAGGACTAATGCAGGGGCAAGGAGTTCTTTTCCCATCGCTGGATTCAATATGACAATCCACCCTGACAAGGACTGTCAGACCTGGTTAGTCCATGTGAATTTGAGATTTTCATATAAAGTCTTCCAAAGTGTTTAGCTTAAAGAATCGATGAACCATGCATTTTCTGGGAGGAGATCTGTTTAGGGGTAAGATAGAGTGGGTAGGGGGCCAGGGATCTAGGATTCTCTTTCTCTGAGATTTAGAGATGCCAGCCTCCTGCAAGAGAGTCCTGGGTGGAGGAAAGCACCATGAGATTGCCTTTGTGGCATTTCTCTGCATTTTTCCTTTGGGAATAGGGCTTTGCCCTGCTAAAAAGGCAGCAGGAAATACAGCAACCTGACATGCTGGAGACAGAAGGCTGTCCCTGCAAAACCCAAGCTCTTCTTAGTACTGTATCTTGAAATATGCACACTACAGTGTTGGGCTGGATCTTGTGCTCTTCCTTCAGTTCCCTGATTCCAGTGCAGCCAACTCTCTTGGAGTCGCAGCAGGTTGATTCCTCTGGCTGCCTATCCCCTCTCATCATAAAGGTATTTCCACAGGGCTTATGGTATTAGAGCCTGAGGCTTTTTGTCTTATGTAGTGGTCAGTCATGGTCTGGATGGAGGATGAAGCATCTTCATGTGACTCCACATCCATGATCTCCAGAAATTTTTCCCCAGGCCTTTGCTTTGGGATGATACTACAGAGGCTATTGTAAATGGAAGTGCATGGCTGTAGACTTTTTAGGTCCTGGTACATTACCTTATATCAAAGCACACTGCAAGCAGCTCTGACTACCTCCTTGCCCTGGTTTGATTATGAATAATAGTACACTGCTTTATTTGTAAACTCTTTGTTTGTAAATATATTTATTTGTAAAGTTAGCATCTTCTAACTTGACATGCATTTTTATGGCCCTAAACAAATGTCACTGGTATTCTTTCTCACAAGAGATCCTATCAGCTCCATTATCCCTTATCCCTCAACTGCAGCTGTCCCTTTAATTCGACTATACGCAGGGGAGTAGTTTAGTAAATCTGTTCCCCTAAAGAACGTGATTCCTGTTCAATATAAGGGGGCTGCACATGAATTTGAGGGAAAAGATGGGTTAAGTTTTGCTTATGGGAATACTACCAGAAACTTGTGGGATCTAATTCTGATTGTGGACAGCTGGCAGTGGTTTTTGTTCAGATCTCCCTTACCTCCATGGAGATCCCCCTTCCTGAGACTCTGTGAGGCTTTTAAAAAAAAAAGCACTGTCCACAGCAAGTGAAGGAATAGTAACGGGGTGGGGGGAAGTGGGGGCATTTGCTCACTTTTCTGGGGATGGCTTAGTTAGTCTTCACTCCAGACTAACACTTCACCTTGAGGCCTGGGAATGACACTGTTGTTGGGGCAGAACTGTAAGCAGAAGGCTGGGCTAGGGGAGGGCAGGAAGAGGGGGCAGGTCTGTGGCTGATAGGACAAAGACAAGTGGTTGCAGGGGCCACAGCAGGAATGGGGTGAGATTGGGACTAGAGAAAGAATAGTGCCTGATGCTTGGGGACTGGAGGCCTCGCGGGTGGTGTTTGAAACAAGCCTCTCTAGTGGCATGAATGGGGCTGGGTGCTTAGGAAAGAAAAGACTTGAGAGTCCGTGAGGTGAGGCCAAAGAGGAGGTATTATGAATGTGAGTTGTGTTAAGTGGAAGACTGCAGAGTAGGACATAAATAGGAGAAGGGTAGGCCTAGCTTGTGTGGGGCTTAAATAACTCAAGAGGAAATGCGAACTGTAGCCCTGCAATCAGGAACTAGAGAAGATTGCCAGAGCCTTTCCCCCAGAGGGTTGATGGTAGAACAGCAGCCAACTGCAATGGGCTCAGCTTTGTGGTCCCTAGCAGCACAGGGGTTAAGAAGGCTTGGAGGGGGCAGGAGGCATCATAGCTGTTCTGTGCTGTGGATTTACTTTCTCTACAATTAGCTTATTGTCAGGGAGAAGAGCTAGCTACAGCAGTCCACAGCAAGCTCTGTTATAATATGACCATTCCTATAATTGTATCTTAGTGGTTCCCATGGGAAAATGCTGTTAACAGTAGTTTACAATAATTTTCCAAATTTACTCACCTGTAGTAGCAGCCAGATGATTAATTATTCTGGACTTCGTTATGTGGGTGTTTGTTTAATTTTTATAGCCAGATCATTTCAAACCCTGTAGGGACATGGCAGATGATTTGATAGTGTGCGACTTATATGCCTAGTGCATCAAGATAAATGTGCGGAAGGGGGAGGGGTTGGCTTAGCAACATACGTGAGAGAACAGGGTGGGTACTGACTGGCACAGGATCTGTTTGCCACTTCTATGCCAAGCTTTACAAGTGTTTGACAAGACAGGAAATGTGAGCAGGATGGGTTAGGCTAAAGCAGGGCTGTCCAACTGGTAGCCTGAGAGCTGCAGGTAGTCCCCAAAGGGTTGAACAGTGGCCCATTCTCCAGGCACCATTCCCTGCTTTGGTCTGCTGCTGCTGCTGGAGTCCCTGGGCTCTCCCTCCTCTTTCCAGCTTTCACTGCCTGCTTCCGGCCCTAGAGATGGCAGGGGGTAGTATGGACCTAGGGCAGGGGTGGGCAAAATGCGGCCCGTGGGCCAGATGCGGCCTGCCAGGCCATTCTATCTGGTCTGCAAGGCCCCTAAAAAATTTAGAAAATTCATAGTTATCTTCCCCTGGCTGCCTGTCATTTGGCCCTCAATGGCTTGCCAATCTCAGTAGTGAAATAATTACCTGCCCCTGACCTAGGAGCTGAGGGAAGAGCTGGATGGTTTAGGGGACCTAAAGATGGTGCATGACTTCTGCACCAGTGTGGTGCAGTGGGTGTTGCCCACCCTGCAGTGGGGAGGGGGTGGTGCAGAGGGACTGCAGCATGCTTCAGGAGGCCTTCAGGGTGTAGCGTGTCCATGCATCGAGGGTTCGTGTGGCACATCAGGGCCCATGTGGTGCCACACAACAGGGGTGGTGCTTGGGCAATACATTGGAGGGCCACGAGGGTGTGGCACTGAAGAAAGGGGCTCATAGGGCAGTGCAGCATGGCATGCACCCTTAGGGAGTGCTGTCCTGTGGTCTGTGGCTGGGGGGCCTGGAGACCCTAGCCACTTAGAAGTTGTACAGCCCTGGCCTGGAGGACTCACAGCTCTTTCCTATGGCAGATGCAGGAAGTGCGGTTCTCATTCTAATTTTGCTAGGCAAAGTGCTGTCACTAGGGAGACTTCTTTCAAGTGCTAGCACAATCCCACAAGCCATTGCTTGTGAAACTTATTTTTATTAGTGTTTGTCACATATATATAGCCCTCTTATGAGTTTTGTATACATTGAATCATTGCACTTGGATTATCCCATGCTTCTGGGCTACAACTCATTATATACCCACCACCATTCTACCTCACTGTCAGCTCCCCCTCAATGGGAATTTTTTGTACTATCCCTCTCCTGGCTGACATAATTTATCTGTACAGTTGTGGGTGGATGAACAGATGGGCGGAGGGCCTCCCTGTAGTGTGGGAGCAATGGGCTTCTCTCTCTCTCTCAGTGAATATGGTGAGAGCCCTCCTTCCCATAAGGTGTGCCTGCCCATGAGAGGTGCTCTCTAATGGTATTTATAAAACTCATTCTCCCTGTCTGCCCATCCTTTAGCCATCTTGTCAGGGCTGGAGAAGGGAATCTTACTGGATTATTTCTAGGCCATTGGAAGATGTTGAACTTGTTCCCAGTACACTCAGAAATTCTTTTATTGGGAGTGGGACTAGGATGCTACTCACTGGCTGATTACCTCCCTTACTACAGGTTCAGTATAGAATTTAGTCTTTTATCTCTAATAGAGCCCTCAGACTGTAAGAGACCTGGATACCCAACATGTTAACATCAGTGTAACTTATATCATCAGTGTAGCTTTATACCCCCTCCCAGAGTAACTGCTGCAGTGGCTGCCAATACAATGTCTCGCTAGTAGGTGGTGAGGAATAGTAATAGCCTGTTCACTTTGAGCTAATGACTGTTCTGGGGCAGAAGTGAAGCCATGTACCAATACTAGTGTAACTTTTATCAGTGTAGTTTACTGCATTCCTATGATCCCTGCTGACTTCCTGCCCCTGGGGCCGGGGGTTGGACTTAATGATCTTTTGAGGTCCCTTCCAGCCCTAATGTCTATGAATCTATTCCCACCCCCTCCCACCAGAATAATTCCCTGCTGGAATCCAAGTAGTTTCACCTGTGTAGGACTGTATGCCACATGTTCATCCTTTTTTTTTTAACATGGGTATAAGAGTGAGTAGCACTGATATAAATGTATCATGTATACTGAGCCTGAGTGGATGCTACCCCAGTAAGTTCAGTGGAGATGCACCTGCCTTACACTAGGTTTGAATTTGGACTCGTGACTGTTTTTTCCATTGGACTGAACATAATGGTATCTTTAGGGCTTTCAAAGAGAAAGGCAAGCTAAACATTGCAAACCTCCTTGCAGTAAGTGGAAGATGATGAACCTGTGGAAAAGAAAAGCTTTAGATGGTGCCTCTCGCATTTTAGGTACCAAATATACTGCTTTGTTTTGAAATAACAAAATGGTGTTTTTGTAAGAATTGTTTTAGGCTCTTTGTTTCTGTAGAGATTTAACAGGATGGGGAAAGACACATATATAAAGAAAATGCCTCTGCTGTGTTGCTCCCTGTGTTTTCCATTGAGTCTATGAACTAAAATATAAAAGACTTACCTTTCACCAGTATGATTAAGAAAAGGCCAATGTAGCTTTCCTGCTCCCTGAAGCATGAAGCGTGTTTAATTTAATAATGCTGATAAATCTTAAAGCCAGGAGCATTTGGCTAACACATGACCCACTTTTTCAATCAATTGGAAACATTTACATAACAGACTGATTCAGGGCTCTGCATTTGCTCTGTATGGAAGAAGATAAAAAAAAAAATCACAAGGAAAACTCCTCAACCTGAAATTGGTTATACCTCAAATAAGCCTCTAATTAATATATATGATGTAAATTATACAAGTTAAACTGTGGTAATTTGACCAACCCTGCAAAGTAAGTTTTGATTCAGTCTATCCAGGGCTGCAGTGTGCATTTTAGTCTTGCCCTGTGCAAGGGGTGGCATGCTTGTACCCCACTTCCATTGTTCTGCAGGTGTTCATCTCCTATGCTGTTCACACCAGCTTAGTTCCTCTGGCAGTTGCACTGAGGATGGCATCAAATTGTCTGGAGTGTAGGGAACTCAGCTGGGAATGTAAGAGTCCCAGTTTCAAGTCCATGTTCTGAATCAGGCAGCACAGGCACTTGGCTTGTGTTTCCCACCCGGTACTGCAAACCATGTAGTCAGTCAGTCAGTCAACGTATGTGTTATCACCGAGCTAGGTGATAGCATCCTCAGTGACCATGTGCAGGTCCTGTAGTTCACTGGTGAACTTAGCAGGCAGTCATTGACAATATGTGACATAGTGTGTGTTTTGCAACAGCCACAGTCTGGGTTGTTGCCAGGACCCCAACAGTGGAGGTTGGCAACGCACAGACCTTGCCCTGTCCAGAACCTATTCAGCAAAGCCCACTGATGGCATAGCAGGTTGAAGCCAGGCGGGCAGTCTGTAGGATCTGTGATAAGGAACTTGTTTGGCAGAGATGTTGATCTCCATTCCTTGCGCACATTCCGCAAACCATATAGCAACCGTGTGATTAAAGATGCTTAATTGCTGGGGCTGCAGTGGCATAACTTCATGGGGGTGGATTAAAGCTTTAGGCTTCTAATTTGTATGGTAACCCTTCTATATCATAGGTTAAAGGTCCTGTAGAATTTGTTTGAGAATTATGGCCCTGCTATAGAATTTTATAGGCGGGCTCAAAAACTTAACAGAGATCTTTTCTCTGCTCGGTTTTGTAGTCTCCAAAAATTCCACTTCCATTTTCATCAGTCAATTCATATTGACTTATCCCTGTACAATTCTGCAGTAGTTTTGCAGATTCATAGATTGTAAGGCCAGAAGGGACTTTGGAAAATCATCAGGTCCAGTCCCCTGCACCAAGCAGGAAAGATAACAGGGATCAGGTGACCCCAGCAAGGTTACTGTCTAGTCTCCTCTTGAAGATTTCCAGGGTAAGTGATTGCACCAGCTTTAGAGGGAGCTTATTCCATAGTCTGGACACCCTGACTGTGAAGACGCCTTTCCTCATGTTGAGCCTGAATCGATCTTCCAGGAGTTTGTGGCCATTATTCCTAGTTTTCCCCTTGGGTGCCCTGGTGAACAGTTGCTCACCAAACCCTTGATGTACTCCCTTAGTGTAGAGGTAAGATGCTCCCAGGTCCCCTCTCAGCCTTCTTTTCCTCAGGCTTTAGAGTCCAAGATCCTTCCGGCTTTCTGCGTACGGCTTGCCTTTTAAGACTCTGATCATATGAGTGGCTCTTCTTGGGACCCTCTTGAGCTTGTCCATGTCCTTGTTAAAGTGTGGTGCCCAGAACTGGACAGTACTCCAGCTGCGGTCTCATCACTGCTGAGTAGAGCAGAAGAATCACTTCCTTGGTTTTGCTGGAGATGCATTGATTGATGCATGCCAGAGTATTGTTTGCCCTACTGGCTATAGCATCTCACTGCTGGCTCATATTCATACTGTAGTCTATTATTACCCCCAAGTCCCTTTCATTTGTGGGGCTAGTCAGTTTGGTGCCATCAAACCTGTAGGTGTGTTGGGGGCCGTTTGTCCCGAGGTGGAGCACTTTGCATTTCTTGACGTTCACCTTCATCTGGTTCCAATCCGCCCAACTTGCCAGCCTGTTTAGGTCCACCTGTATCTGCAGCCTATCTTCAAGCGTGATCACTCTCCCTCATAACTCGCAGCAGACGATAAATTGTTTTCAGTAGTTATCTACTTTGAAAAATGTATTTATAAAATGACTAAAAATACCACATTAGGCTTTAATTATATAGTTAATATATAGTTTTAGCTAACAGTAAGTTAATGGCACAGGATTTTTCTAGTTTATATTCTGTACAGTCCTTTATTACAGGATTGGGCAAACCAGACAAAATACAAAAAGGATTGATCAAAATCTTACCTTTTGTCTTCTCTAAGGTCAGTTACTAAGCTCAGTTTTAACTACCTACATGCCTTTACATTCTCTGCTTTCATGCAGAACCACAGTACAAGTACTGCAGTGCTGCGGCAATGCTTGCAGTGTTTCAGGCTGACACCCAGGGTATTAGAAACCACTTAACAATCTCAGACCATTCCTATGTGATTTGTGGACTAAATGAGAAAGAACTTATAAACTATCTTTCAATGTATGTCGGGGGACTTCTGTGGTGTCTTTTGCCAGAATTTGAAATAGTTCTAACACAGAGAACGTTTACTATTGTATTCTTTCTTCCCTATGGAATATCTGTATCATTGCAGGAATGTGGCTCAAGCTGTTCTTCCTCCAGACATGTATCTGGAGACAAGCAGTGGGCAATAAAGTTTCTGTGATGAGGGTTATCAGGTCTAAGTGGCTTTGCCAATTTACAAATCAACTTTTAAATATCATAATTAAAAAAAAGGAGAAAGATACAAATATTGGTTCTAATGTCTAGGAGTGGTCAACATGCCACTGGCAATGTGTAGGGGGTGCACACAGGTGCATGCGCACCCCCTGGAAGCACCAGCCGTGAAACTGAAAGTGCTGCCAGAAGTGCACTTCCGGTTTTGCCACTAGCTTGGTGATTGGCTCCTGCCCTCCTGCTCCCCCCCTCCCCCCGGCAATCTGATGCCCCCAGACTCAGGAGGCACCGGTCCCCCATGCAACACCCCCAACAAGTTGGGAACATAGGTGATAAGACTGGAAGGACTTTCTGGGCCACTGAGTCTGGTGCCCTATTGTCACAGGCATCTACACCATATGCCTTCCATAAACTAATTGAGCTCCATCGTAAAAACAGGTTCCCTGCTTACACACTACTCCTACTGAGATGGGTGTTCCAGAGCCTCATGGCTCTGATGGTTAGGATCTTTTTAAACTTTCAAGTCTAAATCATTCATAGCCACTTTCAATCCATTTTTTTCTTGTGTTGACATTGTCTCTTAGCCCAAATAGCTTTTCTCTCCCGTTGGTGCTTGCTCTGCCCCAGTGTATTTATTGAAAATAATCATATTCCATCTCAGTCTTCATTTTGCTGGACTAAACCTGTTAAGTACTTTGAATATCCTTTCATAGTACAGGCTCTCCATTTCCTTGCTTATCATCAGGGATCTGGATTTTCCGTTCTCTAGGGAAAAACACGGATTTTCTCCTTTAAAGGAGAAAAACATGGGAAACAGCAGGTTTCCCCTTGCAGGCTGTCAGGCTTGCAGACTGGCTGGGAAGAATGGGATGCACATGGCCAGAAATACAGCAAGGCAGCGGTGGAGAGCAGCTTATCCAGCTGCCTTCAGGTAAGTCTATGGGAGAGGGAGGGGGCATAGTTGATGTGGGGAGGGGCAGGGGGATGCAGATTGAAGCGTGGGGCCCAGGCTCGAGCAGGAATTCATGGCTGTGGGGCCTGGCTGGGGGAGCAGGATGAAACCACAGGCAGTTCATCCAGGCGGTGGTGGGAGGACTGACTCCCTGCTGCTGAATGCATTCCCAGGGAGCCCCAGATCTGTGTGCAGGGTGGAGGAGGATGTGGGCTGCCTGCTGCAGGTTCGGGACTCCCCATCATGTAGTACTGAGCCACCCTGCCCTCCTGCAGTGGGTCCTGCCCACTGGGCTACAGAGGCCCCTGGGGGGGAGTACAGCAAGGTAGGGAGTCCTGCACCTGCATCCTCTCCCTGTCCTTGATGTGTTCCACTCGACTGTGCTTCAGCCCTGTCACCCGTGGGTGGTGTGGGGTAGGGGGAAGCTCTGCACCACACTTCGGCCACAGCAGCCACTGCCTCCTGCATGTGGCATCCAGGGATTGGGTGCTGCTGGGGTGGGCAGGGGGCTGTGACCTGTGGCCCTGGTCCCATAGTTCTGGCAGCTGGGGGGCCCCTCTGGCAGGGCAGGGGGCTGCAGGTCAGGAGTGAGGGGCACTAGCAGGGCTGGGTAGGCTGTGGCTTGGGAGTGAGGGCAATGGCATGGGCAGGGCACCGGCATATCAGGGCTGCACCAGCAGGGCTAAGCAGCTGTGGGTCAGGAGTTAGGGGCACTGGCAGGGACTTGGCGGGGGCTGCAGGTTGAGAGTAAGGGGCACCAGGAGGGCTGGGTGGCCTGTGGCTTGGGAGTGATAAAAGCAGGATCCTTGTTGGTTACCAATGTTCAAGAAAAATGAATTCAAATAGTAACAGGTGCAGTGGAAGGTGACTATGATAAGCAGGGATTCTGGTTTTCTTTGTTTAAATATCAGAAATTCTCTGATAAAAAATTCAAAATTCTCTGATTAAAAACTCCAAAACTGTGTTTTTCCTGCTATTAAACTGAAATGCATGTCTATCTATCTGTAGATATCTATATATATAGATCTCTCTCTCTTACAGATATAGATATCTATGTAGATATATGTATCAGCTGAACACAGTGTTTTATTGATATATTTACAGTTTTTAAAGCAATTTGGAAGCTTACCAGTGCCTCAATCATATATATATATATATATATATATATATATATGATTTAGTGCTGTTTAATTTTAATCATGGAAAATGTGGGTTTGGGGTTATTTTTTTAAGTCAGAGAATTTGGGATTTTTTGATTAGAGAAAATCAGGATCTCTAGTGACCAGAATCATATACAGTGTTTCTGTAGTGGTTAGCTAGTGACATTATAACTTTGCCATCACTGCTGGGAATACCCACCTGAGACTTCTAGGATCACATTTGCCTTTGTTACAGTTGATCACATTGGTGACTGACAACTAAACCTGAGTCTTTGTTTTCCTCTGTTATTTTCAACTGATAACCCCCGCTACTATAGCAAAAATCTTGCTATTAGTTCCTAACTGCACACCTTTGCACTTTGCATTAATAAACTTTATCCCAACTCTATGACTTCAATCCTCAAGGTCAACCAGTTCTTTCTGTATGAATTCTAATCCTTCTCTGAATTGACAGTAGCTTCCAATTTGGTATAATCAGCAAATTTCATTAGCACACTCCTTTTTTGAGCCAGTGTCTTCAATGAACATACCAATTTTTGTAGTACCCCATTGGTAACCTCTCTTTCAGCACGATGGTTCACCTATCAGCATGAACCATTTCCATCTGGAGTAGTGTCCAGTTGTGGGACCTGCACATCAAGAAAAATGTGGCCAGATTAGAAAGAATCCAGCAGAGTGACAAAAATAATTAGAGGCTTGGGAAACATGATTTTTGAGGATAGACCGAAAGGACTAGAGCAGTAGTTTTCAACCTTTTTCATTTGCAGACCCCTAAAAAATCTTGAATGGAGGCGCAGACCCCTTTGAATTGTAAGTGTGGGTATTTACATACTTTTGATTGATCATAGTTATCTTTCATGGACTCCTCAGACATAGTCTGCAGATCCCCAGTGGTCTGCAAACCACAAGTTGAAAGCCACTGGAGTAGAGTTATTAAATCTGGAAAACGGAAGACTGAGGGGGAACTTTTAAAAATAGTCTTCAAATACTTGATGGGTGGTTATATGGAAGATGGAGATGGACTATTCTTTGTGGCCGCAGAGGTCAGGATAAGGAGCAATGGTTTTATCTTTTAGCACGGGAAAGTTAGGTTGGGTGTTCAGAAAAAACTTTCTCACTGCAAGGGCATTGGAACAGGCTATGCAAAGAGTTGTGGAATTTCCATCGTTGGACATTAGGTTACATAGAAAACTTTACTGGCGTAGTTTAGTCAAGGATGATCCCGCCTTGAACAGAAGGTTGGAGTACATGATCTCTTGAGGTTCCTTCCAACCTTACTATTCTGTGATCTATTTGTTTGTTATCCACTTTACAGTTCTTGTACTCGTTTCCATCTCCTTTATGTTGTCTAGTAATGACATATGTGGCTTATCTAAAGTCCAGAAAATTAGATCTACTGCATTTCCTTTTTCTAGAAAATCAATTATTTTATCAAAGAAATATATTGGGTTAGTCTGGTATGACCTACCTTTCGTTAACCAATGTTGTACCTTGCAGTGGCCTCCCAGTAGCAACTGAAAATCAGATTCATTATTTATCTTTCCCCTCTCTTTGGCTTTCTTCAACCAATCAGTGGTAATTGGCTACGATCATAAGCAGTAAAAATTCTGCTGCTTTCATGGCATCAGGGAATGTTGCAGCTGCCAAAAAAAACACCTAACCAATAAAAACCTGAGAAGTACTCAGCCAGAGATAAACCAAGCTGCATTACTCAGATCTCAGTTTGAACTTCCTTGGAGTCTATAGCACTTTAGGCTTTTAGATGTTAAGGCTGTGCTTTATACACAAGTGCCTTTATACACAAGTATTTATAAATCCCAAGTGCCTGTTTTCATTGCAACAATTCTTAGCCTCAGTGTAGCTGCCAAAACAGGGTCATCCATGAGGACCCACTTAGATTTGCTGTGGTTCCCTTTTGTATTTTAAGAACAAACAAATCCTGGGTTGAGCAAAGGGAAGCACCAGATGTTCATAGTCATGATGACAAAATCCTGTATCTGTAAATTCTCAGCACTAATATACTAAGGGATTATGCAAACCTGAGCAGAATAGCTACAGATTGCAAGGCATTATAGAGGACAGAATGCAAGCAGTTTTCTGTTAGATGGAGCCACATAAAGCAATATTTCAGTTCTGAGAAACTGGGGCTGGACTCTGATCTTCTGAGGTCCCTTCCAGCCCTAATGTCTATGAACTGATGAATTAGCTGCAGAGAAATTCTGTGTTTAGACAGTGTACTCGGAGATGAAACTGAACAGAGGTGTTAGAGGGATGTAGAAAGTGCTGCAGAGGCAGCATAACTTGCTCTGATTTTCTCTGGGTCAAAAAAAGAAAAAACATAGATTCCCCTCCTCCCCCCTGTTGAAACAAATCTGGAAAAGTTTTTATTAAATGAAATGCATAATGTGTAAAATTGGATTTACTGTGAAGGATAATTATCCCCCAGATAGGAAAAGACTTGCACATTGCCCAAAATAAAAAGGTAGCTATTCTATACATGAAACACAAGAGCTGCCTATTGAGCCTCTCCTAACTGCTGCATCTACTTTCTGGCACACATTTTCCAACTCAGCTGACTTATCAGCAACTAGTCCATTTCCATGTAGCTGACGGCTGTCAAAATCATCTGGCCCTTTGGGCTGGATTAGGCCGAAGAACCCTTCCCCTCCATATGTCTGATCCAGTGAATTTAGCCCCGGCTCTGGCCTGTCTAGGACTACACCGTACACAGCGCCTGGTCCGGTCCATTACATTTGGCTTATGTGGCACCCATTCCAGCTGGTTTGTAACTGTGGACCAGCTTGGTTTAGCAGTATGTGTAGTGCAGGTCCTGGATCAGTTGGGGTAAGTACTACATGGAGTGTGGTTCTCAGGCTGGCTGGAAAAGCACTGTGTGCAGCATGCATCCAGGGCCTGTAAAATATGGGTCAAGTCCAGACTGAGAGGCACCAAAGGCCCAATGATGGGGCTCTGTGGGCCAAATACTGCCTGTGGGCTGGATCTTTGATACCCCTGATCTAGCCAATCCAAATTTGCTAAATATACAAACACAGACACAACTGATGTTCCATGTTTAAAAATTTCCATGTCAGGCTTCAGCAGTCCGCCATCTGTGATTGTAATTCTTTGATTCTCCCAGCATTACTTTCCAGGTACTGAACAGTGACACCAATCCATTTAAAATGACAAAATTTGGGGTAGAAATTGGCTTACCCTCCTCCTAGCTGTCACCAGCCCTGACATAGTGGGGATCACAGAAACGTGGTGGGACTCATCGCATGACTGGGCGGTGAGTGTCAAGGGCTATAGGCTATACAGGAGGGACAGGATAGGAAGGAAAGGTGGAGGAGTAGCACTCTACATCAAGGAGGAATATACTTCCTCGTCAATTAGCAAGGGGGTAGAGGGGGGGCACTCTGAGGTGCTCTGGGTTAGAGTAAAAGGTAGTCCAGGGGATAGAGACTTAACGGTGGGAGTCTACTATAGACCTCCCAACCAGGGAGAAGAGCTCGACCAGGAATTCTTAGGTCAGCTCACAGAGGCAGTGAGGGCTAAGGATGTGGTCATCATGGGGGACCTGAACTTCCCAGACATCTGCTGGGAAGAGCAGTCAGCCAAGTCTGACCGCTCACGTCGGTTCTTAGCCAGAGTGCAGGACCTCCATCTAACCCAGGAGGTGCACAGCCCCACCAGGGGAGATGCCTTGTTGGACCTGGTGCTGGCCACGGGTGATGACCTGGTGAGGGGGCTGCGGGTGATGGGCCACCTGGGAGACAGTGATCATTGCTTGCTGGAATTCACCATCCAGCGTAAGGTGGCAAAGGGCTGCAGCAAGGCAACAGCCCTAGACTTTAGGAGGGCTGACTTCAACAAGCTAAGGAAGATCGTTGGGGAAGCGCTGAGGACCCAGAGGGGAAGGGAGCCAGATGTCCAAGGTGAGTGGTTGCTCCTTAAGGAGACGATCCTCCATGCCCAAAGGGAGGTAATCCCAACAAGGGTCAAAGGGAGCAGGAGGGCACATAAACCCCCATGGCTCACTAGGAGCATCCGGGAATGTCTCCTTGCTAAAAGGGAGGCATACACCCAATGGAGGGATGGGGTCATCACCAAGAAGGACTATGTTACAGTCGCCCGAGGATGTAGGGGGGCAGTCAGGAAGGCCAAGGCAGAGATGGAGATAGGACTAGCTTCCCGGATTAAGGACAATAAGAAGTCCTTCTTCAAATACATAGGGGGTAAAAAGAGGGTCCCGGGTAATGTGGGGCCCCTGCAGGACACGATGGGCAACTTAGTCGTCATGCCAGATGACAAAGCTAACATATTTAACGATTTCTTTGCCTCTGTCTTCCTAAGTAGGGACCAGTTCAGCCACCTCCCTGCTGGGCCCCCCTCGGGCCCCGGGAGAGACACGCCTGGGCCAGGGGTTAGCGAGGAGTTAGTTAGGGTACTTCTGGAGAGGCTGGACGTGTTCAAGTCCGCTGGTCCGGACGATCTTCACCCTAGGGTTCTACAGGAACTGGCCGAGGTCATTGCGGGACCCCTGGCGCGGCTCTATGAGCACTCGTGGTGCTCTGGTGAGGTGCCGGAGGACTGGAAGAGGGCCAATGTGGTCCTTATCTTCAAAAAGGGAAAAAAAGAGGACCCAGGAAATTACAGGCCAGTTAGTCTTACCTCAATCCCAGGTAAGCTCTTTGAAAAAATTCTCCTGGCACACATCCAGGAGGGCCTTGCGGGGGAATGCATGCTCAGGGGCAACCAACATGGGTTCATCAGTGGCAGGTCTTGTCAGACCAACCTGGTGGCCTTTTACGATCAGGTCACCAAATCATTAGACGCAGGGGTTGCTGTGGATGTAGTCTTTCTGGACTTCCGGAAGGCTTTCGACACTGTCTCTCACCCTGTCCTCATCAAAAAGCTGGGAGACTATGGTGTCGATGCCCACACAGTCAAATGGGTTGCTAACTGGTTGGAGGGCCGCACCCAGAGGGTGGTAGTGGATGGGTTCTTCTCGACCTGGAAGGACGTCGGGCAGTGGGGTTCCGCAGGGCTCGGTCCTTGGGCCCACACTGTTCAACATCTTCATCAGTGACTTGGATGAGGGGGTAGAAAGCACCCTGTTCAAGTTTGCTGATGACACTAAGATGTGGGGGGATGTGGGTGCACTAGAAGAGTGCAATAGGCTACAAGCTGACCTTGACAGGTTGCAACGGTGGGCGGATGAGAATAGGATGGGGTTTAACACTGATAAGTGCAAGGTGTTGCACATGGGGAGGAAGAACCGGCACCACACTTACAGGTTGGGGAACTCCCCTCTTGCCAGCACGGAGACGGAAAAGGATCTTGGAGTCGTCATTGACTCCACGATGAACATGGGCCAGCAGTGTGGGGAGGCAGTCAAGAAGGCCAACCGTACCCTGTCATGCATCCACAGATGCATCTCGAGCAGGTCCAGGGAGGTGATCCTCCCCCTCTATGCGGCACTGGTCAGGCTGCAGCTGGAGTACTGCGTCCAGTTCTGGGCGCCACACTTCAAGAGGGATGTGGACGATATGGAAAGAGTTCAGAGGAGGGCCACTCGTATGATCAGGGGTCAGCAGGGCAAGCCTTATGAGGAGAGACTATGGGACCTGAACCTGTTTAGCCTCCACAAGAGAAGGTTAAGGGGGGACCTTGTGGCCTGCTACAAACTGGTCAGGGGGGATCAGCAGGTATTGGGGGAGTCCCTGTTCCCCTGTGTGCTGCAAGGAGTGACCAGGAATAACGGTCACAAGCTGGCGGAGAGTAGGTTTAGATTAGATATTAGGAGGCGCTACTTCACAGTCAGGGCGGCTAGGGCCTGGAACCGGCTTCCAGGGGAAGTGGTGCAGGCTCCTAGCCTGGGGATTTTTAAAAGGAAGTTAGATGAGCACCTTGCCGGGGTCTTCTGACTCCGGTGCTCTTTCCTGCCAAGGCAGGGGGTCGGACTAGATGATCTACCTAGGTCCCTTCCGACTCTAGCTACTATGAAACTACCCAGGTTTAGATGTTGGGCAGGAACTTGCCAGTGTGTTCTCCCAGTAACATTTCAGCCTCCTTTTCCTGTTCTGGGTTTAACCCATTCCACTTTTATATGGATTCAGTCATGTTGGCTAAATAAAGGAAAGGTTCTTTAGCTTTTCCTATTTGTTTTTCACCTTGTCTGATTTCGGTTCTTTGTTGCTAATTGGATCAAGCCTGATTTGCAGTGAGGCTACAGCCCTAAATGCAGTCAGGCTGCAGTCTATTCTTCTGGAACCTCCTTGAGTTGCTTTTGCAAGTTTAGTTCTACCCTGAAAAGTGCCTTGCTGTGCAAATACCTGCTAATGTTTGGACTAAAATCCTTCTCTCACTCCTGCATATTTAAACACATACATGGTAATTAGATGCAGATACAGGTTGTAGCACCCAATCCACCATTTGTATTCATCTTAATTTAGCAAAGGAACTGAATTGGAGAAAAATGTCAGTGTGTATATGCTGGGGACCAGGACTGGAGGACCAGCCCATGGGTAGCCATGGGCAAGTGCTTGGCCGGGACTTGCTAGAACATCCTGGGGGGTATAGTCCATGGACTGGCTTCATTATTTATTTTTGGTCCATTGTCTCTCCCTGGCATTCTTACTGGGCCCATCTGTGCAATAAGTTGAAGCCAATTTGATCTTTCAGGAGTAGAATCTAGTATATGAGGGGGGGAAGGGATTTTACATTGTACATTAACACTAACATAGGATTGTAGGAAAATAGAGCTGAAACGGACCTCACAAGGTCATCTAGTCCAGTTCCCTGCCCAAGGCAGGTTCATCACTGCTTAAACCATCAACAGTCCATAGCAAAATCACCCTGCCATTTTAATTCCATTTGCACTCAAGAACTGGGAGGAACTGAAACTGTAAGCTGCTCCCTCTGATGGCTACACCAGGCTGCCTGTCTTCTGCTATCCTAACAATGCTTTTCTTCTCCTGGCCAGAGGTGTCCTGTGTCTCTTTTGTCCTTCTCTCCCTTCCTTCAAAGGCCCAGCAGTATGCTTATCCCAGCCTTTGCTTGGGGAATGCAGCTTTCTGTAGAGGGCAGCACACCTAGCCATCATTGTCTAGGTCAGTCTAATTTAAGACCATCTCTCCCGGAGTACATACTCTGTCAGTGCTGCAGTTGTAGCCAAAATCACAAGTAGCATGAGAAAGAGAGACCTTTTGCAGTTAGACTAGAGTATGATGGATGGAGCTGGCAGATAGCTAAGAGCATTCCATGGTCTTTTGCCTATGGCAACATTGTACTCCTGGACACGGTGTTCTTCTATTTGCAAAGATTGTTGATAACAGTTTGGAAAGAATCAGGATTCACTAGCAAGCAGCGTTTGCTCTGTTAATTTAGAGAAAGGAATAGAGTAATTTATAAAAAGCATTAAACAAGTGAGGATTAGGAGGCCTCTGAAATCTGTTCTGATGGGTTTTCTCTTCTCTCAACAAGAGGGCTTTAATTTTTACACGCCATGGAGACCTTTTCCAAGATAGAACACGCAGTGAGCAAAGAAAGTGGACTTCTGTTTACTGCTCAGTTCTCATCACTAATTTGTGTTTCTCTCCTTCCAGTCTTGGCACTTGTACCTATGCATGTGTCTATCTGTCTAGTCTTTAATTAGACTATTTAGAAACAAATTATATCTCAGAGGTTCATTTACATTTCTCACCCTCCAAAATCCTTAAGTGTTGTGCATCTAGTTGGCCATGTTCATCTTCCTTGTGGACTGTGTAAAGTGCAAGGCATGGGTACAGGCTGCAATGATAACACAAGTGATCCCTTAGTAAACTGCATTGCCAAAGCCCTTCCGTGGATTTGAGAGGGTATCTGAACCATTGATATGCTGCAATCCCAGCTTGTGCCTCACACAGAGGGCCAAAAGCTCAACGCCCTATCACCTTTGATATTTCAGTGTAAATTATGATGTGGTTGAGTGATGAAAATTGGCCTTATTTTCCTTCTTTGCAAAAATGGCATGGGAGTGTAGGAGTTGCATTGTGTGTGTGTGGCAGGGGTGGGACCTTAAGACACCCTATGGAGCTCGCTCCCCCTGATTTCCTGCACTTTTTACCTCTGATAATATAAATATCCATAAAGGGGGGACAAACAGCCCCCAGCATTACCGGGGTGGTAAAAGTAAGTGAGAGAGCACTGTTACAGTGCCTCTGCACTGCTTGCCTTACAAGCAGAGCCCTGGGGCCACTGTGAGAGAGATAGTAAGTTAGAGCTGCCCAATGGCTACTGTACTTTGTCAGGACTAATCAGGCTTCTAGCAGAGTTGAGAATAGTGGAGGTGCAAAGATGGCTTAGACTGCTTGAGACCCTTGTGAGGGTGATGCCAGCAGATTGGAAAGGAAACCAGTCCTGAAGGGTCCAGGGAAAGGTATGGAGGAGGTGAAGACAAGTACATTAAATGAGCTGAGACATAAAGAGAGGTTGGGAGCTGTCGGAGAGGTAGGAAGTTGAGGGTTCTGGCAAAGTGGTAGAAAAGGGAGAGCCGTTTAAGTAGTCTACAGAGATAAATAGTAGAGAAATGCAAAAAGAAATAGATCAACAGAACATAAATATAGCTAGACTCTTCCTTCTAGAAAGCAAAGATAATTAGGCTCCTCACCTACTCATATATGCTCTATCTCCTGAAAGAGGTGCTTAGCATGTGCCCATCACTGGTCTTAGACTCTTTGTCTTGGGTATACTTGGGTGCATGCACTCAGGGCCACCCTAAGGCAGCAACATTGGCTTTGTTTTCTGGATTTTTCATTTACACAATGGGAGTTGGTGGGTGAGGCCTGCTCCATATCAGCTTTGTCAGGTGTGGCACAGAGGCAGTGTTGACATACCTTAAGCTGAGTTAACAGAGTGTGGGTTAAGCAAGATGGAGAAAAGACAACTGACAGAGTTTGGTTTTGAGTTCTCTCTGTCTCGGTCTGCATCTCTCATCTCCTAGGGAAGTGGCAATGTAGAAAGCTCATTTTACATTGCACAAGCAAGGAGGCATGTCTCACATCAGTACACCTATGCCTTCTGTGAATTACAAAAACAAGCAGAAAAAGCCAGGGTATTGTCAGGAAAGCTAACAATGAGGGCTCTATTTCACTCCTTTGGTCAGTGATCTCTGAACCTTACCTCAAGGAGTGTGCAAGGCACTCAACTGTTAATGTTCTGTAGAAGGCAGTTTTTAGATCTCAGGCCATTAATGATCAAGGAGCTAGTAATGAAAAATCAACACCAGGAAAATTAGGCCAATTGAGGGCCCAAGCTCTCACAAGAAGGGAAAGCAGAATCTATCAGTCCAGGTTAATAATAAAGGAAGTGTAAAATTACTCAGTGTGATTGTGCAGAGATCCCTAAGCATCATGTCAGTGGCTGTATTCCGAAACTGTTTGCTCTAATGAAGTGGTGTGCTTCTGGGGTTCAGATGTCATGGAAAGAGGGAGGTTATCTGGTAAGCCTCTTATTCTTCAGGAAGATGGTAATAAAACTGCTCTTCCTCTCTGTCTTCACAGGTGATATTATTTTAGGGCTGTTTTGTCCTGCCTTGGGGCCTCCCTGTTACCTAACGCTCATCTCCCATACCTTGGTAGGAAATGGAATCGAAAGTCTCCGAAGGTGGCCTGAATGTTACCCTCACCATCCGGCTGCTCATGCATGGAAAGGTAAATAGGGACACACTTTTTGTTATTTTCATTTCAGTTCTATTTCCATGAATGATGAAATAACAAATGTTCAGAGGAAGTGCTTGGTTGGGCTGTTAGGCATAGTCCTGGGCGAGGGTCAGCATGCCTGGGGAAGGAACTCAAACTCAGAGATGTACAGATCCTGCTCTGTTTGCTCCAGGGGAGGTGATTGTGGCTCTGCAACTACTTCCCCTGCTGCAGTAGTTCAGCTGTGCCCAGGCTCTGCTCCTTCCCAGCCAGCCCTTAGGAGCAATAAGACTGCTCTGATAGGATACGTGTGGCCCTGGCTCAGAGGTCTCATGAAGGACACTGGGAAATACAAGCTGGCTGCATGGTGTTCAGCAGGAAAAAAGGTCGGGGGAATAGTCCCACAAACAATCAAATACAGTTACTCACTAAATATAGTGTAACACAGAGACTCTCCTGCAAACGCATGTGCCCACACACTCATGCGCCCACACACACATGCTTACTCATGGAGCATCCTTGTGCCCACAGCCTCCCCCCAGAAATGCAGGCAGTCTTCAGGTGGTCTGTTCCCACATCTGGAGTCTCTGTTCATCCCCAGGGCTGATATAGGCAGCAGAGAACAAGAACACTACCAAAAACACGTGGCAGTGTTCCCTCGTGAGCATACGCAGGGAAAGATGCTCGTTTCCCCTTCCTCTGTCACCAGGCACTGGATCCCTCCCATTACCCTGAGAGGGACACATCTCTGCAGAGCACCACCAGAGGGGTCCAACTGTGTGCCTTCCCTGCCAAGGCTGGATGGTCCTGAGAGGGAGACTAGAAATAAATCATTTGTCTGCAGTAAAAGGCTGAGCATCAGAGTGGGACAAGATGGAGGGACCATAAAGGATGTTAACAAATGCTGTACAGTAATATGCTCAAGCCTGCCAGCCCCAGGGCCTGGTGCTCAGCAGCCTGCTGTCTGGGCAATGCTGAGACATGGTAGGGAAGAGCTCAGGGATTATGCCTAACCAAAGCTATGGTGTTTTGTATATAAGGGTCATTGCGAGGGTCATAGCCTAGCCCCAGTAATCATCCATGACACCTGAAGGCCAGCATTTCTGTGAGAGCAGCAGACCCTCAGTCCTCTCCCAAGCAGCATATCTGTGACTGGCCCATCACTAGCGCTCCGAAAAGCTTGGTTCTGGATGAGACATAATCAATATTGTTCCGCACCTGAAGTCTGACATTTTTGGCATTGTTCTTCTACTTTAGCATTGTTTCTCAGCCTTTTTAGGCTAATTCAAAGTTAAAAAAAACATCTATCCCCCTTATTTACAAGAGTAAAAATGTATCAAGGAGACCAACAATAAGTTGTTATAAATGATGTTTGTGTAAATGGGGTGGTGGAGGAGATTGACAGAGAACATTTGACCTTGAAGCATAAGGGTGTAAGGAAAGGAAGGAAAGGGAGATTTTCTGTTGTGAAATTTTCAACACCTTGTGCCATCCCAATTGCCTTTCTTGATGCTGGTCCCCTTGATTGTCATGATGCAGCACTCAAGAAATACATCTCAAGGAAGTACACTCCTTTAAATCACGGTATTGGGAAGGTCCATACTTGCACCCAACTTGTAGGACTTTAACAGAAACACCTTCCTCTTACTTTCATGCTGTGGGCTTTATTGCACTAATTAGACATGCATGCAAACCTGTCCAGAACTCATACCAGGTGTACTTTAGCATTGGGAAACCCCATAGCATCATGCTGCCTCCATTTCATTATGAAACACCTGGAAATGCTGAACTATTCACTTGCTTGGCAGAATATTGCAGAAGTGGTGGTGCTCCTGTTGTGGAGAGTGGCATGCTGCTGAGGTGATGCCTAACGGAGTTATCCAATTTGAGCCTCAGCGTTCTGTTTAAAGGAGATTTTTTCTGAAGAAGCGGACATTTATTTTCTTGTGTGTGATTTTGCTTGTGATGCTCTGACGATACCACTGTTTGTCCATAGGTTGCCTCATAAAGAGCTTGTCTAGAATACCAGACAACCACTTAAGCTTTTCTTGTCAGATATACAGGCCCCTATTCAGGACAGCTCTCAAGCATATAGTTGTGTTGTGCTAAACATGGCTGCTTTCCTGGATTAGTGCCATGCATGATAGCCAAGACTACTTATGTGGCAACATAAAAAGCAAGTAAAGCTATAACCTCTGCAGGTTATGTAAAATTTTATATTGTAAAACTAATGTAAGTACCCCCTCTCAAATAAGGAAGTAATTCTCCTTCTGCTCATCTTTCTTTTGTGATGGCTTTAACACACTTAGCATACAAACTCCTGTGTTTAACTAAGAGCTTGTATTAGATTGTCTTATAGTTCTGTCATTTCATTGTCTTTATCTCTGGCTTTTTTGTAGGAAGTTGGAAGCATCATTGGGAAGGTAATTTATCTTCACTTGCATATTTAGAAACTCTATGATGATAAGCCTTTAACATGTACAGTACTTGCGACCTGCATTCTGATAGCGGTTAATTCTGTCTTGTCATTACTGGAAGATCTATAGATGTGATTATGTGACAGACCTCTCATGTGTTTGGAGAATAGATCAAAGAGTGCTTTCCCTAAAAAGTCCATCTAAAGTACTGTCACTTCTTTCTCAACTTTTCTGCATCACTTCTGGCTACTAATATATATGGTCATGATTATGTTCCCCCTGGTTCATTTTGGGGAAAAAATAGCCTTACAACAAGGGTAGTAAGTTGTCAATAAAGATATTGATCTTTGCAACATTGGTAATCCAGTTAACAGCAAACAAGTACACACAAGTATGGGTGGATCTAGACTTTTGAAAAGGGGGTGCAGATGGTGAGTTACATCATCACATATAAAACAACACTTATTCACCTCTAGTTAAAGATAAACTAGAAACTTTACTAATATGCTAGGGGCCTGGGACTGTATATTCGATTTAAGATTGAAGCAAAAACAAATATAACTTCATTGGAATGAGTTATAAACCATCTGCAGGGCGGTGAAATAGGAACAACATTAAGAGGTGCTGCTCACAGACAGCAGAATTGCAGAACAAAGGATAACTTGATTGATGAAAAATCAGGAACATTAAAAAGAAGGGAGGGTTGTTAACACCTGTGGAATGAAGACTTTAAAGGGTTTGAGTAGATTATAATGAGCCATGAAGTCAGTTGATTCCCTCAGCAGTGCCTGACTAAAATGTTGCCACCACATCGAGGCAGTTGGTTTTAAACCTTGGTTGGACCAAAAATCAAAAGGAGTTGCACAAGTGTACCACTCCCCAGATCTGTCCCTGCATGTAAGTCTTGAATAGCAGAGTAAGAGAATGTAAAGGAATGAGTGCTAATTTAAGCATGGCAGCACAACCTTATTGAAAAAATAGGAAAGCCTAAAAGAAAGGTGAACAGATGTAAAATTCCAAGTTGGATGGCATTTACTGTAGAGAATCTAGAACCTCATCTGGTCAACTGTACCTCTGTAAAAAGTTCTGTGTTATTCCATGGTGCAGTTAGGTTACTTCGAAAGTTTGGAAGATCATTACTCTAGAATGCTGTCATAATTTTACAAGGTGTGTTCGAGAAGAGATTATTTTAACAATGTTTTTAATAAGGAGGCTATCTACCCTCCTGAACTTGGCTTTTATTTTTCCATTGTCCATTCTTTTCCTAATGAGTAATTAATAGCTAAGTGGAAATAGCTTTCTAGATACTAACCCAAATGTACACATGACATCAACCACATCATTTAAACAACACACTGAAGTGCCAGATTTCCTAAACGTGGTGTGAGTGTTTGTGAATTAATTCCATGGAGGCTTCTATTCCGCTGCTAGTAGGAAATTGGAAAAGAAAGAAACTCAGTGTGTATTGATATTAAATAGATTTAATATAATATTATTTGTACAGTGAGCGGTACTGACTGCAATGAACTTGGGGAGCAGATCTGAAGAGTACAAAGGCGACATTTTTACATATGAAAACGTCTAGGAGTAGACACACAAAAAATTGACATGTGGGAATGGAGGAAAGGGCAGGAGCTCTTTAGACAGCTTTTTGTGTTTTCATTTATATTTTATGAAATGTAATAGCTTTTAGAAACTTCAGTAGGGATACAGTGTTAGATGAACGTGCTTGATTATGTTACAATAGCTGTGTTTCTGCTTCTTATTTCAGAAAGGAGAGACTGTGAAAAAGATGCGTGAGGAGGTAAGCAGCCCAGCTGTTTGAAGTGACTACTACTGAAACCCGCATGAGACTAATAGAAAGAGCTTCCTCATGCCATTTAGCTGGTGGGAACTTTAGTACACAGTAGCCTAAAGCTTTGCAGATATTTAGTTCATAGTTTCATAGTTAGTAGGGTCGGAAGGGACCTGAGCAGACCATCAAGTCCAACCCTCTGCCATGGCAGGAAAGAGTACTGGGGTCAAACAACCCCAGCAAGGTGATTGTCTAGCCTTGTCTTAAAGACCCCCAGGGTAGGAGCCAGCACCACTTCGCTTGGAAGTTGGTTCCAGATCCTAGCCGCCCTGACAGTCAAGTAGCGCCTCCTGATGTCTAATTTGAATTTACCCTCTGCCAGCTTGTGACCGTTATTTCTAGTCACTTCTGGTAGCGCTCAGGGGAACAGGGACTCCCCCAATGCCTGCTGCTCCCCTCTGACTAGTTTGTACCAGGCCACTAGATCCCCCCTCAGCCTTCTCTTGTGGAGGTCTCATAGGCTTTCCTCGTAGGGCCTGCCCTGCTGCCCCCTGATCACGCGAGTGGCCCTCCTCTGGACTCTCTTCATGTTGTCCACATCCCTCTTGAAGTGCGGTGCCCAGAACTGGACGCAGTACTCCAGTTGTGGCTTGACCAGTGTCGCATAGAGGGAGAGAATCACCTCCTTGGACTTGCTCGAGATGCATCTGTGGATGCATGACAAGGTGTGGTTGGGCTTCCTGACTCCATCCCCACACTGCCGGCCCATGTTCATCTTGGAGTCAGTGATGATCCCAAGATCCCTTTCTGCCTTTGTACTGACAAGAGGGGTGTTCCCCAGCCTGTAGGTAAACTGCTGGTTCTTCCTCCCTAGATGCAGCACCTTGCACTTGTCAGTGTTGAATCCCATCCTATACTCATCCGTCCACCCCTGTAACCTGTCTAGGTCTGATTGCAGCCTATTCCTTCCTTCTAGCGTGCTCACATCTCTCCACATCTTAGTGTCATCAGCAAATTTGAACAGGGTGCTTTTTACCCCCTCGTCCAAGTCACTGATGAAAATGTTGAACAGTGCGGGCCCAAGGACCAAGCCCTGGGGGACCCCACTGCCCACATCCCTCCAGGTTGAAAATGACGCGTCCACTACCACTCTCTGGGTGCGGCCCTCCAGCCAGTTAGTGACCCATTTGACTGTGTACGTGTCGACACCACGGTCCCCCAGTTTCTTAATGAGAACGGTGTGAGAGACAGTCTCGAAGGCCTTCCGAAAGTCCAGAAAGACTACATCCACTGCTACCCCTGCATCTAAGGATTTGGTGACCTGGTTGTAGAAGGCCCCCTGATTGGTCTGACAGGACCTGCCTCTAATGAACCTGTGTTGGTTGCCCCTAAGCATAATCTCCCCTGCTGGCCCCTTGTGGACATGTGCCAGAATAATTCTTTCAAAAAGCTTACCCAGGATCGAGGTAAGACTAACTGGCTTATAGTTTCCCCGGTCCTCCTTCCTTCATTTTTTGAAGATGGGAACCACATTGGCCCTCTTCCAGTCCTCTTGCACCAGTTTGGTCTGAGACAATGTGCAATTAGGTACTTAATCAGTTTTAAAGGTCATTCACCTGTTAGGAAGGATGTAAGCAGATAATAAAAGCAGGTTGTGTCCAGAGAACCTTCATCCATATTTATGTAGTCTACACTCAAGCAAGGCTCCATTGAACCCAGGGGGAGTTTGCCTAAATAAGGACTTGATAATATAACCAAGTAATCTGCATTAGAAGTGTGTTTATCTAAGGACGTCATGTTCTTTGTATACTAACATATCACATCAGTGTAAAAGTTTATTTTAAAATATGTGAACTAAAGCCATGGTCATAGATCATATGCCACCAGAGCACCCTTCCACTGGTGTGGCGTCATTGGCAGCACACGTGGGTACAGGGTAAGACTTTGACTTTTTAATTACTTTATTCAGGGGTTCAGGTATACAACAATGGTGGCCGCTTGCAAAGCGAAACACAAACATGGGTACAGGGTAAGAAGAGAGCTGAGGTAATGGAATCACATCTTGTATTTTCCTCTTTGTCAATATCTGAGATTTAAGTTTACCCCTCTGCAAACTGATGGATGGTTAAAGGGCATGAGAAGATTTTCTTTCCTTTTTCTTTTTTTTCCCCCAGAGTGGAGCAAGAATCAACATCTCAGAAGGAAACTGCCCAGAAAGAATTGTGACCATCACAGGCCCTACAGACGCCATTTTCAAGGCTTTTGCCATGATTGCTTACAAGTTTGAGGAGGTGAAAAATTTTATTCCTTCCTCTTTGGAGGAAGATTACTGAGCAGATTTTAACAGACAGTGTTCAGGCTGAGATTGGTACTGTCTCAAATGCTGCCAAGTCCATTAATGTCTTCTGAAAATAACTGCAGGCCAAGTGGAGATGTTTAGTGCCTTCCTGTAGCTACATTTCAGAATGCAGAATCCCATGGCATTGTCATGTGGCAGTGTTACAACATTATGCTGCAATGTCAAGAGACTGATGTAATGTTACTGTAATGGGGCAGCATGGCAATGGGAAGGGGGAGGCAGCACAAAATTTTAGGCCTGGGCTTTGGGCAGTGAGATCAGGACAGAAATTCTTGCTCAGCCAGCCTGCACTGGTGTTACACACTTTCCCTGTGCAGTCTGTTGCTGCTGCTGTGAGAAGCCAATGGGCTGTGATGCAGGAGAAGGTGCTCTGAGATGACACCGTGCAGCCCCTCCAGAACAGTCAAAGAGGTGTCTTATAAGGAGGACAAGTTGCTGAGGAAAAAGGAGAGAAGGAAAGGTAAGGTAGAGAGAACAAGTCGGGTTGGGGGAATGGTGAGTAGGAAGGGTGGTATGTGGGGTAGTGATAGGGGGGGGAGAAAGAAGGGATGTCCACTAAGGAGTGTTGCCCATGGGTGGGAGGTCTGAAGCAAATGAATTCAGGCACAGCTTCCTCTATAAGGAAATACAAGCTTGTTCTGCTTAGGGTTCTTCTGGACCCTGGCAGCAAGGGAGTCATTCAGTTTGGCCCAGTTCTTAGCAGTAAGGAGTGTAGCTTTCTCGCAATGTACAGGACTAACCACTTTCTTCCAGGTGGCCTTAACAGAGAGGCAAAGGACCAAGAGGATAAAAACAAAAATTGGAATTGCCTGCCCTCCTCCTTTTAGAGCTGTTCTGTCAAAACCAAGGTTTAAGTACCCGAATGTAGACTAGATAGGCCTGTATGGGTGCTGGATGTACTTGCCCTCATCTTTTCAAGGGGGAGATGAGTGGATTTTTGAGACTATCAATACAGGATTTTTAAGAATACTGTAGCTCACTGTTACATTGCACTTTGTTGCAATAGCAGATGTCAGACTCTTTTATCCCCATGTTGCAAGGGGAAATGAAGTCACACAGAGAGGGGAAGTGACTTATCTAAGGTCACAGACAAGTTACAGAGCTGGGCCTAGAAGCCAAGTGCCCTGAGTTCCAGTTTAGTGCACTAGACCCACCTACCTCCTTTTCACTTCTGTGCTCACTCACCAAATGGAAAAGGCAGACATAGGAATCACTCCACATGAAAGGGTTGTATGCTTTGTATTTACAGTGGATTGGACATTTGATGGTATGAAGAGTGGCCTTTTCTTGAGGGTGTGAAAAGCTTTATTCTTCAGGAGAATTACTTCAATAAGGCATAATTTAAAGGTGGTGTGTGCTTTGGGAGATCCCATCACTTTGCATTACACAGTCACTTTTTTAACTTTGTCAGTGTGACATCTCCTTTGGGGTTTTCATCAAATTTAATTCAATTCTCTTTGACTTTTTGATTGTCAAGTGTAAAGATTTACTATGTGTAGCCTTCTGGGTTGAAGAGCAAATTCAACTCCCTTAATTGGACCTGAATTGTTCCTGATAAAATCTCTGTAGGACAGCCTGATATGGGTATGAGAATGAAATATCTGTGTGCTTGATGGAAATATGCTAACATCTCTCCTATTGCTCAGTAGAATAGCTTATACTGTGTCCTTACATCTCTAGCTAGAAAAGAATTGCGTTTCATCCTGGGAGATCTTGTACTTAATTTTAGGTGGCACAGGGAGAGATTGTGAAAATGTGTCCTAAATATTCCCAAGAATAGGTTTCTAATGTAACATGCTTCATCATTATCACGCGGTGACTTTTTAACCATGATAAACTTAGATCAGTGGAAGTACTTTAACATTTTTGTAGACTTTCATATACTTTAAAGATCTCGTGGCATTTGAGGGCTGCAATTTATGGTAAATAAGCTAAGCATGCAGTCCCAGATGTCCCAAAACTTTTGTGCGTTTCAAGTAACGATCTTAGTGCCTTGGTGGAACTGTGTTATATAGCATTCACGTGAATAATACCAACACTTTCTGCCCCTGAAGCACCAAACTGGTTGACCAAAAAGAATGATGCCTTCAATATGAGTTGGGAAAGCATTACAAACAGCTGTGCTAAAGCAGGAGTGCTCGACCCCTGGCTGGTAGGCCAGATCCAGCTTGCAGATTTGTCATATGGTCCTTGTGGCTTTTCACAGGTCCAAAAATTTGGTGATGGCGGAGTGGTGAAGGTGTTAATTGCTGCAGGCCAGGTGGCATGGCCCTGTGCACTAGATTGAGTGCATGGGGCTGGGGTGGGACAGGGCCAGGCTGAGCAGTATGGAGCCCGATCCAGGCACACAGGGCCAAGCTAAGGCAGCATGGGCAGTTTGGGTGCGTGGGGCTGGGTCAAAGCAGTGCACGGGCTGGTCTGGGCACAAGAGACCCAACTTGGCATGTCAACCCCATGAGAGACTAGTCCTGCATCAGTTATCCTAGTCCAAAGGGCCAAAAGAGTAAGAACCACTGTAATAAAGGGTACAGTACTGTCTATGGGTAGCCAGTGCAAAATGCTGACTGGCACCTTGCGGATGTTTGACATACATGGTTATGCAGCTACGGAAATAGTTGACTGTCATGCTTTCTATTTTTGACAGCATGAGGTGATCACCACAGAGTTTTAGGCAAGGTTTAACATTAACTTGCCCATGTATTTAAGCCAGTTTAGATAGCAATTGTAAAGTAAGATACTTAATTCTGTTTTTTATTTCCTTTTTCCCCTTCTAAAGGACATAATCAACTCAATGAGCAACAGCACTGCTACCAGTAAACCACCAGTAACACTGAGGTTGGTTGTGCCTGCTAGCCAGTGCGGGTCACTGATTGGCAAAGGGGGCTCCAAGATTAAGGAAATCAGGGAGGTAATACAGACCTTTTTTACCCTTTGTTTTTTTTTAAATGATTATAAATGTAACTTATTAAAGCACATTTTCAATTGCATGATACTGATTTTGCAGCTTCAGGAATTAGTATCTACATGCATTCTGCATTACCAGCTATATCTGTGTTCAGCAACATAGTTGCCACCAGAAGCTGTGCAAGTGACATGGGTTCCTGCCAAAATGTATTTGACTTCCAAAGAGGAGGAGGATTGCAATATCTATCCACTGTTATGTAGAGCGGCACAGGAAAGGACAGTAGCAGTTGCATAAAATGTGCAAACAAAGAATTATTAACCCATTTAACACACCAAAAACGAACATGCTAAAGTTAGAGCTGGCTGCAAAGAAATAGACCATTGGATGTTTTCTTTTATAGCTGCCACACATTCAGTTTTGCTGTTCTCCCTCTCTCCCTTTCTCTCTCCCTCTTTCTGCTTTTTCCAGTCAACAGGTGCTCAGGTTCAAGTGGCGGGGGACATGCTGCCCAACTCCACAGAGCGGGCAGTGACAATCTCGGGAACCCCCGATGCAATTATCCAGTGTGTCAAACAGATCTGTGTGGTGATGCTGGAGGTACAGTCTGTAACAATGGGGGTAAAGTATATAGGAAAAAATTATCAACAACCAAAATGACAATGAAAACCCTGGAGTAGTCATGTTTGTTATTGCTCGCCACCAGTTATTGGATCGTGGTAGTTTCCTGGTACTGTTACTTTCAAACCCATATCATGAACTTTCACTCAGCAGTGCATTCCATTATTATTTATAGTGTTAGGGGTTGAAATACAATGAAATCTGAAATAAGATATTTTCTACTGGGTCATGTCACATGAAGGTTACTTTAGAAATTAGGAGGCCTTTTATGGAGGGACACGGAAAGAAAGGCTAGAACTCAAAAAGCAGAGAGAAGAGTGTGGATACAGAGAGAAATAAAATGTTTGACATGAGCTGAGGCAAACCCTTGAAGTGTTTGAAAACCAGGTTTTTTTGGTGGGAGAAGTCATTTTGGAGCAAATCCTGAAATGAATGGGACTAGCATGGAATGGAGTGATATGGTCACTTTTGAATTTTCATGCGAGAGAAGGCAGGAACTGGTATTTTTCACATGCCAGAGTTTGCAGTTTAGGGGATGAAATGCCATTTATCACAGACAATTACTGAGAGCAATGTGTTGTGTTGATCTGCTGTGTGCTGTCTTAATGTCACAACAAGCCCCTGAATCAAATGCAATCATAATACTCTCAAGGTGAGGAAGAATCCTGCTCCTTGGACACATGCAGCTAGCTAACACAGAAGACATCTCTGCAATGTTACATCCCTTTACCCCCTCTTGAAGGCTGCCTGACACAAGTTCATTACCTACCTCCAATGAGAACTGCATGCGTTCCTGTGACATAAGCAAAACAGCCACTCTTCCCTTCATTGGCTTGAAAAGATGCATATCTTATTGTGAGGCTTTAGAACAAGGAACCAAATGCTTGATTGTGACCAATGACATTTAAATACTTGCAGACTAGGTCAGGAAAGATGCCACAAGTACTTTGAAAAGAAAGGAATTTCATAGTAGTAGATAAAAATCCATGCTGTTGGACAAAGATGCAATGGTCATTGTTAAGTGATACATGTAGTGTTTGGTCTTTATCGTTGGTTGAGAGTAATATTATCCTTGAAAATGCCAGTGCCGTTTTGGTATATAAGTGAAATGAGTGCAGTGTATTGAAAGTAATAACTCTGTACACATGTATAATAATACATCAGATGTATAATAGGTATATGTCTACTGCTAGCTGCTGTGAAGTGCTGACATTCTGAAGTTCTGACTAACTTTAAGAAGAGTTGCCAATTTGCTTTAGCTCTAAAGTTTTGGCTCACTAATAATGATAATATTAATTACTAATACTAATAATAGGTATTTTTTTAACATTTGTTTTGTTTTAGTATTTTACAGTTATTTTCACTATCATCCTGAATCCTTTTGTGATCTGAGAAATAACACACTAATTTTTCCTGCATTGCTAATACACTATGAGAAAAAGCCTGTTTTTGCATATACATATATGGAATATATGTGTATGTGCATGTACACACACACACTTATAGAAACTTTTGAACTAGTGTAGTTCATTTGGTGGATTTTATCTTTTCTGTGTTAATATTTATTGTGAGGTTTTTGATATTTTTACACTTCAGACAGTAGTGTCTATATATTTATAATATACACTAAGTTCTCTATAAGAAATGTCACAGGAAGAGCTTTCAAGAGATTTATTTCATGCATATCAATTATTTGTTTATGAGAAACCCAGCATAGAGTGAGAAGACATAATTCAATATACATGTATAAAAACACCATTCAAGCTCATAGTCACAGGATGTAGCTCAGGCATTCACATCTCAACAAATGGATAAGGCTAAGGCAGCAAACTGAATGGGTGAGTAGCTTGGACTTCTGGCAGGATGGAAAGCCAGGAAGCATGTATGACTGGGAAAAGTCCTCCCATTGGTGTGTTAATTTATGGCTCCATTTTGCCTTTCTGTCACTAGCACAACAACAGCTCTTACACTGCATTCAGCTTCCAACATATTGTACAGGAGCCCGAGAAGACCAAGAGCTGCTGATGCTAAACTTTACTGTTGACTGTAACCACATGTCATCCCAGCCATAGCCTTGCCCCCCAGTTGTTCTTGCAATTCTCATTCCATGATGGGAAATGTCAGGACCAACCAGACTTCTATATCACAAAACCACTACCATGCTGCCATGAGGCAGCATCCATTTTAGCAATGTGATCATATAGTCCATTAGCCAAGTAGGCTGGGAGATTAAATTTATTACTCGGCAATCTAGAGATGGCCATTCGTTGAGCATATTGCTTGGAGAGGCTTGTGTGTATGTGAAGTCTACACAGTTGCTACCTGTTCTATACCTCCTATGTAGTTAGGGGACGGACTACATCTCTTATGCTCCTAAGTGAATCCATTCACCATTACAGTAACATCACTGAAAGTGATCATGATAGATTCATGGCATTTCTTTGTAGAAACAAGGAAACAATTTAGGGAATTTTTTTTACCATTGAGTTTAGTAAAAATAATTTCATATGAGAACTTTATTTAAAATACTTTTCTTTTATTTTCCTTTGAGAACCTGGTTAATGTCTAACCCTCTGTGGGACAACATTTGTAAGAGTCTGTGCACAAATACTTTTTAAATGGCATATTACTGTTCTCAGCACTAGTATTACTTTTAACATATCACTCTTAGAATGTCCACTTAGACCTGGGCTCCTTATGTCTTCCTAAAGAAACCAACTGCTTGGGCTGTAGATTTACCTTTGTAATATCTCCGTTGTAGACCTAATAACAAAATCTTTCTATTGCCACTTATTTCTGAACAGTTGGGTTTTTCAATGGGATTTCAAGAGTGCTGCTATTGTAAATATTTTCTCAGAAACAGAAACTTTGGGAAAAATAGATAAAAAGAGAAATAAAAAATAAAAAGGGAAATTATGGAGTAGTAAATGTAGGGGACTGAATGGGGTTAAGTTAAGAAGGTATAACAACTTTAGGGGAGAAAAGAATTCCTCAACTAATTTAATTTGAGAATCGTTTTTTTTTCCATCTATCAAATTATTATAGAGCCTTTTATGCTCTTGTGCAGAAAACATAGTTTTCTGGTACCAACATTTTTTCTTTCAAAATAATTAAAGGACTTAATGCCCCTGGAAAAACTGCAGGACAAGGATTGTATTATAGCATTTGTTGTATTGTTGTGTTCAATGACGTATTTCAATGACACTTTCTCTTTACTAATATTGCAGGAAAGTTGTTCTAATGTTTTCTCTCCCTCTCCTTGTCCCTTTTCCTAGTCCCCACCGAAAGGTGCCACCATTCCCTATCGCCCAAAGCCCGCCTCCACCCCTGTCATTTTTGCAGGTGGTCAGGTAAGAGCCGACCCGCTTGCGGCCTCCACTGCCAACCTCAGCCTTTTACTGCAGCACCAGCCGCTGCCCGTTAGTGCACTCAGGTTTTCTCGCCTTCTCACTTGCATGGTGTCATCCCATTCATATTGTGCCATAGCAGCTGGACTTAAAGCTCTTTGCAAAATTGCTGATTGTTTCTTTGCCTGAAAAATTGGCTTCACTTCTCCATCCATCAGTAGGGGAATTTCGAAACTACTTCCTCCAGCCAATTTGCAGGGGACTGAAGTTAATTGCAAAACATGCTTCTCACTTTCATGCATTCTAGGAAGAGACTGACTATCTGCAGCAGCAAATCAGCACTCACTTTGGATTACAAATCTCACCACATTAACATCTTACTCCTGCAAGGTAAGGGCTTGTAGCACAGGATACTAAGCAAGTGCTTTATCTGAGATCACAGTAAGCATAACCATGCTGGACTGAAAGTTAGAGTGTGTTCTGAACAGCTACACAGCAATAGTTACTATGATCTCAGTCTGCTCTGGACAGGGCTAGAAGAGCCACCTGTGCATGCCCTGCAGACACTGACTCCAACACCAGGCACTGACTCCAACACCAGCTTGAATGTCTGCCCATGAGATCATGCAACCCGCATTCCCGGAGCCCACGTCCTCCCTCCTTACCACATGCCCAACACTCCCCAGCTTGGCAGCATCTGCCCCTGGCAGGCTGAGGCAACCTGGGTCTCTGCTACAGGTGAGGCAGATGGAGACATAGGGAGCTAAGCCTGGAAGGTGCTACTCCTACCTCTGAATCCCACCCATGCCAGCAGGACTGCTAGATTACTCATATTATCTCTAAGAAGTAGCCTGACAATAGCTGAGATCTGTGAAGTGGTCTGATGATAGCTAAGATGCGGAGATACTCCCATGAAAAGCTGTAACTGGTACAATATAAATGCACTTAGTAGGTGTTTCTCAAAAGCTCATGTTTTAAGTGAAGTTAACCCATCCTGAGTGTAACATACAGCATGACCCTAAGGGGCTGAGTGCTGTGAACCTGATCCAGCAAAGACTATTAGCCCATACTCAGTTTAAGGAGCTGGTATTCAGCGCATGATTAAGTGCTTTATTTCAAGCTCAAAGTACTTGCAGGCTCTTAGTGCAGGGTGATATGGAATTGGACTCTGGTTTGAATGTGTTCTGACCATTAAAATTAGGGCTGCGTCTAAACCATCACACATTTGCCAGTTTCTGTTGCCAATCCACCTTAGCTGAAAAATTAGCCTAATTTGGTTTATAGTTCTGCTCAGGTTTGGCCAACATTTCATCTGCTAATGCACAATGAAACCCAGTTTTTGTTGAAAATTATCCATTTTAATTATGTTTGATGTAAGAAAAGGTTATTCATTGAATGCATTAAAAGCATTCATTTTCTAGCAGTTTTAGATTCATTAAAAAACATTTCACACAGGTTCTAAAATGTGATGACATAAGCAAAGAATCTTTGTACCATTCAAATGTAGCACTGAGTGCCTCTGCTTTTTCAGGGGCAGATCCAGTTCCCAATAGAATCAATGGAAAAAAATCAGTTTGCTCCCTGTTGACTCCGAACCAAGGTGCTCAGCACAACTCACAGAATTCAGGATATAAACAGACGTTGCCAAATGAAGTAGATCAGCAGTGGTGGGATGCATCTTGCCACAACTGATCCACTTTCTTGTCTGAAACATAAATTGTCCATTGTCCCTCATTGGGCCCCTGATGGGACAAAAGGTGATGCATTCTTCTTGCTCATGTCCCTTGCTGCCTTGCATGTCCTTGCTGGGACCTGTGCTGCAAGGAGGTGCAAGGTTTTTCAAATAGAGGCATGGGTCAGTGGGGTCCTGGTACAGGGCTCTGGGGGCATAGGGTGTTGCAGGACCCTGGTAATCCCCAGCACCCCATGCCTCTATGCTGGGACTCGCATTGACGCATGCTCCATGTGAAGTATAAGTTGGTGCAGGTCCTGACAAGGCAGCAGGGGAATTCCTGGCATCTTGTGCTTCCATGCTGGGATCCACTCTGGGTCCCACACAGACTTGGGCTTCATAAAGAGGCATGGGTCAGCATAGGTCCCAGCATGGATGCACGGGATGCTGAGAATTCCCTGGTTTCATGCCACCTTGGGCCTCCTTGCCAGGACCTGCACTGCTTAATGCCTCCTTGTGAAGCATGGTCAGTGTGGGACTTGACGCATGTCCTTGCAGGGAGGTATGAGGTGCTGGGGGTTCCCTGGGTCCCATGCCTTCTTGTTGGGACCTGCATGGGCTTTCTCCACTTATGGAGATGTGCCCTTGGAGATCCTGGGGTGAGTCTCCGTAAGTGGGGAACCCTGACTTTCCCTGTGTACAGAAAGGTGCTTCAACATTCCCTGATGTTCATCTCTAAGTGGGGGAAACTGGGCAGTTGGTTTGGGGCTAGAGGGACCCAGTCCCGCATGAGAATTACCAGGGTGTGCAGCATTGGGTCCCTCAGGTCCCTGGAGCACTTGCCTGGGTAGCTGGAGAGTGTGCGCAGCTCCGGGCTGCCTGCGCTTTTCTGCTACCAAGCATGTAGACCTCTGCTGCAATAAAGAAGCACTATCTTTTGTTGTGGCCACAGATGTTGTACAACAAAGGGTAGGGTTGGCTACTTGCTCACCACTTGTGCTGCCATAAAAATGTAGGTGATGTCTGTTTCTACTTTCAGACACCCTTTGTCCCACTGAGGAACACCACTCATTAAAGGTTTGCCTGAGTACAGACTTAAGGGTTGGGCATTACAATAAAACTTCCATTACTTACACACATATCAGAAGATAATGATGTATAAGGAAATGTACATTATTTCTAATGGACAGACTGTTAAATAACAGGCAATGTTGCATTTTCCTGAGTGCACACAGGGTAAGCCAAGGCAGAGTTTGGCTCACAGTTAAGTGTAGTTTATCATAATCCTTTGCAAGCTAAATTGAACTCTGTTTTCCTTATTGAATAGTCTTCCCCTTCCACAGAACTTGCACACATAAGTGTGCCAAAAATTTGCATACAGAATTAATTCTGGATGCTTACACTGTTTCAGATAATTAAGGCATGTTTTTATTAAAACTCCTATCAAGAATTATATGGTTTTTAAAATCCCATTTAAAAACAATTGGGCAAATGTTACCTCTATCTGATTTAACCTTTTGTCACAAACTGACCATCAAAGAACCCCCCATTACTCTATCTAGTTTACATCATTCCTTTAGCTCAGCTCTAAAATTGATTTGATAGAGGCCAAATCTATACGCCAATATTACACCAGCTGACTGAAGTCATTTTAAAAAACAGTTTCATTAAGGAAATATAACCTGTTGTGTAAAACCCTTGAAGTAGTTTCTAGCTGGCTTACAAAAATGATTTTAGTTACTGCAGAGAGAGGAGATCAGCATTCAAAGTGTTTTCAGAAATGTATATAGGTAGTAGTCAGAAACTCATCTTGCAGGTGTTTTATTGCCAATTGCTGGTATTATTTTATCTATCTAATTCAGACATCTCTTTAATTAAGTCTCTGGTTTTTTTTCAGTATCCACCACTGTAGTACCTAATAATTTAATTAGAAGAGAGAATGCCCCCAGGACTGCACTAACTTCACTTCAGGTCAGACTGAAAGAAGACAGAAATATATCTAGCTATAATTTCAGAAATATCCGTTGGTAGGTGCTTCAGTAATTGTGTGCTTCAAGGACTGAACACCCAGCTTGGACACACAAGGTCTGGTGTTCAGTGGGAATGAGCACAGCTACTTGACACCTTGCTTTGTAGTAGCTGAATATCTAACAACTTCTTCCAAGACAACATGTTTAAAGGGTTCTTGTCCCCTGAACCACGATAAATAGAAATATAAACCATGATTGAAATGCATGGAAAAAACACATGCTTTGATAACAGAATGTTGCATTTGTAGCTGTCTCTTACTAGTCACTAAAATGAAGATAAGTACTCACTGCATCATTTATTCACTCTAGTTGCATGAAAGCGCTTTGGGTCCAGCTGTTCAAGTAACTATCTTCTTACAAGGGAGAGTAAGATGGAAGAAACTTTTTGTCCTTGATATAAATGTGTTGGTGTCTTGAACAGAAGTTATTTCAGGGCAGAAATAACCCTCTAGGGTTCAGACATTTCTCATTGTTTGCTCTAAAATGGAATACTGTTTTGTCCTTTGGGTTTGATTTACATCGCTTCTCAGCCTCTTGAAGGCTCAGATCAAGTGTGTATCAGTTTTTCACACCTTGTAATGCTGGGCTAAATATTTAGCTTCTTTTCCAAAAAATGCTTTCTCTGTCCTTCGAATAGGAGAAAGTCCTATTTAATTGTACGACTCCTGTATCCAAGATAAAGGGCAAGCACCCCTGCTCTATGCCTGGAACAACAAGTGATGTAGAAGAAATGCCCCCTAGCTGCCTCAGTCTCTCATTCTCCCTGTGTGTGCTGCGGCATTGATGAACATCAGGCATTAGATGCGACGCAAGCAATTTTGTTGTCTTAGTCTTACCAAATACCACCAATTCCTTCAGGATGCCTTGTTTTAATCTGTTTCCCAGCAGCCTAAATTGCTCCCATTCTCCCCAAAACACCCTTTCTACTTGCCAGAAGTTCTCCTGGTGCCAGGCAACACTTTTAATTACTGCAGGCTTTCCTATTCTGCTAACAACCTTCTCATCTCTCAGTCCCAGTCTATCCTAACCCTCCTCGCAACATCCAGCCAACTGTCTCAGGCTCTCCCATTCCACAATACATGGCCACTTGTCTCAGCTCTCCCACTCTTCCATATCCACCATTTTTTTTCAAGTCTTCCTAACTCACTTATTCCCAAGCTCCTGGTGTCTGTACACCATCCCCACGTATCGCATGAGCAATGATTTCTGCTTCCCCACCCTACTTGCCCTCAACCTGAGGCACCCTGAGCATAGTCACTGACTGTTACAGATAGCAAGTGCTCCCCGTGGAGCTACATGGGAATCAACAGCAGTTGATTGTAGTTGGAGAGAAGGGCCAGGAGCTTATGCAGTGACTGTGTACTAGTCACAAGGCAAAGTAGTACAAGTGCGCTCACCCGTTAATAACTTACTGCACTGCTTCTCCTTCCATGTTTCCAAAAGCCATCCTGACTTTTGAGCAGGATCGCAGGAGCAGCTCAGGTTCTGTGGAGCCTGGGGCCATGTGGCTATTTTAGGAGTTGTATACATGCCCTGACTTCTGTACAGGTGGCACAAGCCTTTGTGGGCCGTGGTTTCTGTCCCTTCTTGGGAAGGGAAGCCTCAGACATGCCTGACTGCATACCTCCAGTATCACGACAATGGAGTTATCCACATAACATAGCTCCAGGACTTGGAAGGATATGCTGTATCGTAATGTCAGGGGGTACTTGAGCAAACATATGGGTGGGTTAAGTCAATGGAAGCACAGAAAATTGCATGTAAATCTACCCAAAGTGAGATGCCATGGTTTTTTCCATGTGCTTTTGATTGGCAGTATCTGAAATTGTGTTGGGAAAGGCTGATTTGTTAAAAAGCAATTACTGAATTGTAATTTCAGTTTTTAAAAACATTGACTTTCATCTGTGCAGGACACCTTCATATCTGCCTTCATATCTGTAACTAACTCTGCATTTAAAGGAAGACATTCGGTATAATATCCCCAAGAGGCTGGACTTATTTTAAATATATTCTTGAATGTTATACTTATTGTCCTACTCTTTAAATTTCTGTAATCAGTGAAACCTGTCTAGAATTAAGTAAGTATATTACTGAATACAGAATATAATTTATCATCCATTTGGATCCTATTTGTAATCAGTTGCTGTAAACTGTAGATGGCAATGGACAATGTTCAAAGTCTGACCTCCAAAAGACAATTAATCAAAGTATCAAATTGAAATTCAAAGGAAAATTTAACATTTGAGAGAACAGCCTCAATCAGCTTTCCTTATTACTATACTTTATGAGAAAAAGATATAAGTGGGGAATTTAACCCTTTGGAGACTGAGGACATCCAGAATGTGCCTTAAGAAATGGTAACGTTCTAAATGTCAAAGAATTTTGCTTCCAGAAATGAAAACCAAAGAACAAAAAATGCTTGTTGTCTTTTAGTTTCCAACCTTTCTGTTCTTGTTGTTCTTCACCCAGCCAATCTAGGGATATCACTGAAGTGACCAACTTGTTGATTCGGAGCAATGTTGTAACTTTTTGACCATTCAAAAATTTTCTTTTCTGTGCTGTCTTTACTCTCCCTTTATAAATTGTTATCCATCTTTTATGCCATTTATTTTGGAATCATCTGAAAATGTTTTGACTAGTAAGATAACCCAATAAGTTCTTTGATACTAGAGTATCTAGTAGATGGCTGTTTGTATCTGTAGTGCTTATTTTTGAGGGGATAAAAAGAATATAGTAAAGCTTTGATAAAAATCCAAGATCCCTTGCAAATACCAAGCTAGATCCCAAGGATATACAGAGGGAAATTTGCTGTAATGCAGATAGTAAGCACAAGGCTCACATATCACTTAAATGTAACGTATGCACTATTTTGAGGGCATAAAGGAGATGTAAGTGGCATACTTGCCTTGTATTGGCTTCCTACACAGAAATACGTTTCGTCCTAATATGGCTTTATGGTATATGTGTAGATTTAGCAAGGTATAAATACCGCACATTTTATAATAGAAAACAACATATTTGAAAAAATTCTGCTTTGCCTTGTGTTACTTTCCACAATGTATGAGTAGGTATTTGTGTTACCTTTGCAAAAGTCAGTGACTACATCACAGATATCACTGATCCTGAGTCTGATTCACTTACCTGGTTTCACCATGGTGAATACAAGCAATCTCTTAATTTTTAATTCTGTACCTCATGGGATATGTTAATCAATGACTGTATACGTGTTCTTTATATAAAGGCACTTGTTTAAACTTTTAACTGCACAGCTCAGCAAATTCTGTCAGGCTGAAAAACCATATTGTTTTTACTCTGATGAAAAATATGCACATGTATTGTTTCAATGATTTTTTTTTTAACTAGTGTTCATTTGAATAGAGCATAGGATCCTTTCATTTGTGATGATCCTGAGAGGGAAGTTTCTGTCTGTTGAAGCCAGTACTGGGAACAGAGAAATCTTTTCCATTTTCTGAATTAAACCTTTTTCACCTGTCCCAGTCATAGCTGGACCCTGGGCTGGATTATGTCCCAGTCACAGCTGGACCCTGGGCTGGATTATTTTTCTTTCTTTATAAACACTGCCATATGGAATAATAGATTTAAGAGCTATCCATTAACTTGGATAGAAATAGGCTGTCCAAACTCCTTGTACATCTTTATAAATCCCAACCATAATATCTGGCAGTGTAAATGAATATTTAGAAGTTTTGTCTAAAGTAAGGACCCTGCGTCTGCACTCTTAATATGTTTTCTGAATTACCTATTTATTTTATAAGTATGGATCATGAATGGGTGGGAAATAAAAACAATAATGGACTTTGAAGTGGGTAAATTCAGTGCATGATGTATGCTTTCTAAGACTCAGGCCGTAAGCATAGCTGAAAGCTGTCAGATTCAGAGCCTGGTTAATATTGGCTCCAAAGTTGTCTGCTGCATCTTTGCTTATCTGTGGCTGACATTTATAACTTTGCACAGTGCAGTTCCATTAAACTACATTTATTATAGTGAGAGTAATTACTTAGAAAGTCCAGTCCTAAAATTACCAAGGACCCCTAACACAAGGTTACTGAGTTCTTGTCAGATGCTTAGTTACCCTATGGGACCAGGCTGATAAAATCAACTCCTGCTTACAGTTGTGGAATTTTTAAATTAAAGTTAGAATGTTATAAAAGAATGGTCTCTACACAGAAGAAAATGAGCCTTCAGAAATGTGTTTGAAAATGTAGTCCAAAGGGCTTTTATATGTACTCCGGAAGTGTCTCTATCATCTGAATTTTAACAGTCTTAGTTCCACAGCCTGTCTGCATATAGACTGTCTGTCACCTGCCACAAGGAACTTCTGTGTTGCACATACCCAGCAGACGCAAAATAGAGCCATAACTCCTGCAAACAACATGCAATATGTTTTTCTAGTGTAACATGAAATCAAAGGGTGATGAAATTACTTCACTTACTATGAAAATATTTCCATGATTGTGACTTCACTGTCATAGTCACAGGGCTTACTGTGCCCTGTGAAATTGGTATGGAGATTAAAAGAGAATATAGTCAATCACTTTAAAACTTCCATTCATTTAACAAATGTGCTTTTTATGTGTGATCTTAAGATGTTCTTTGGAACTAAAATCACTCTTAGTTTTGCACACTGTACTATCCAGTACAGTCCCAGCAATGTTCTGATCATCCAAATCTTTCTTAGAAAGATGTAATCAGATCACGAGTGGTTGGAAATTATCACATTACAAAGAGTTTTTTTAAGCAAACCAGCTGCTGATATATATTTGTAGGGCTTCCCGAACATAACTGTGTTAAAAAATCTTGTACAGCAAAGTGTGCAGTGAGTTTAAGTACTGTGTAGCAATTCTGTAGTTCTGGCTTAGTGTTGAATGCTAAAATAGAAATCCTATAATCCGAACAGAAGCATTTTGGGATTTCTGTGTACGCTTGCTAAAAAGCTCTATTTTAAATAATTAAATTATAATTATGTAATTTAAAGGACCATTTTGGGTCTTTTTACTGAGCAGTGCTGCTGCTTGTTACAGAAACCTTTTTAAGAGGAAAGGCATGTTATTTTCATGACACTATAGTTAGCAGTGTTCTTTCAGTCCAGTGGTCTGGATTGGAAAGCAGAGTGTTTTATAGATGGCATTCCAAAGAATTACAGCTGAAAGGAACTGGACAGGAGCAATTTTAACACTGACTGTAGAGTACTATGGAGAAGGGTGAGGTTGCCCTATCTGGCTTAATTTATATGTGAATGTACATGTCAAAAAATCAAAACACCTTCTCTGTTTTACCATATGGGTTATTGAAAGGAAAAATAATTTGGTAAACAAGCCCAAGTGAGACATAGGACTTAACTGGATGCTGCTGTAAAGTCTAATAATATATATTTTTTTCTTTTGCAGGCCTATACAATTCAGGGACAATATGCTATTCCACACCCGGATGTGAGTTTTACCCTAATTTTTCTTATATCCATTCTACTCTTCTATGTCACCTGCATGCTTCTGTTAATTACTACTAATATTAATATTACACAATAATATTAATACTGTATTCTCAAAGTAACTGACCATGTGTAGTATCTGTAATACCTTGAATAGCCTTTAACCTATTAGCACTAAACTTTATTAATATTGAGGACTTGGCCTGATGCTAAATTACTGTATTGTTCAGTGCTATCCCTTTACTAAGATATACATTCTATATGCATTTTGTGCCTTAGAGAATGGTCAAAATAATTTTTCACCTCTACTGCCTCATCTTCATTAAATGTTGATAATCAAATGCATACAATGACTTATCTAGGTGCTAATGTGAAAGGGCAGATGTATTTGAAAACTTAGGGTATTATGGCTGTCTCAGAAACTTTGCTTTCAGAGCTGTGCCCTCCTATAAGTTTGTCATTAAATATGTTCTCAGTCTTACTGGAAAGGAAGTCTGTATGTCTGATGATGCTGAATTCTTCCCATTTTTCAAAACAAAATAGTTCAATAGCTTAAGCACAGACTATAAAATGCTAAGTTTGGTGAATGGGAACAAACATCTTATTTGGCATAACATAGAGGTGAGACCCCAAAAGTTGTCTAGCAATGAGTCAGCCAGCAAAGCTTTCTGTTGTGCATGAGTTATCAGTAGGAAAGGATATAGGTAATTATAGCTTATTCTTGCTACTTTCTGGTGTTTCTGGTGATCTCAGTATTAGTCTGGTGGGGAACCGGAGTGAAGAAAAGGAGAAGAAAGGACTGCTGTTTCTCAGTTAAATAATTTTTTTTCTTGTTGCCTATTTCTAGTGATATAAACCTGGGTACAGGTGGCAAGGGGCACATCCCCTTTGCAACCTTCACCAGTATGCCTCTTTGGCAGCTTCTTTAGTGTTTTCCCCCTAAAGAAAATTAGGATCAGTACATGAAATCCCATGTATAGCTACAACCTCCACAAACAAACCAGTCCACAGCCTCAGGGGATTGCCTGGCCTACCTGTTTGCTTCAGTTCCTTAAGGATGTGAATGAAGAAGCATGAGAAGCCCACTTCTCACAGTAGCATCAATCTGCACTATACTACAATGAATTAGGTTAAGTACACTACCACTTCTTCAAAACTTGAGGGGGTGTGCTTGCAGTTCCCAAGACTCCTAGCTGAATTTGAAGACTGAAGCGGGTGAGACAGGTGCTTTGAACTCCAAATCTGTATTTCTATGAGTTGTATCTTAAAGTGTGTTGTATAGGAAGCCAAACTTAGGCTCTAAGATGTCTCTGGCATGAGAGAATTTCATAGAGAACAGCCTGTGAAAGGAAGAATCCCTATCTTCCATGGACTTCATGATTGGCAGAAGCATGTGAAACACATTGTTAAGTAAGACCCAAGAGAGGTCATCTCTGAGATAACAGTGATCTAAACCACTGAGGATTTTGTAGTTATAATCAACGTCTAGAATTTCACCTGGAAGTGAATTGCCAATTACGGCAGTGGACAGAGTGCAAGTATAATAGTATTTTCTCTTTATTCTGGCCTAGCCAGTGATCAGTAGCATTATCTTATACTAGCTGAAGTTTGCTGAAGGTTACCTTTTTTGGGTTAACCCCAGGTACACCAGGCTATAGTTTATTGTTGAAGTAAGAAAGATGGACAAAACTGGTCAAGTGAAAAGAAGCAGCCTCTTTGCCATCCTGAAATGAAAGGAAGCACTTCTGCTATACTATTCTCCGTGAGTCCACGAGTGGGAAAGAATCTAGTGAGATCTCAGGCTTGAGGCCCACTCTTACCATTGACATCCCAATTTAGATGGGTTATTTAAACTAGTTAGCTTTCCCCCATGGCCCAAACTTTAGTTGAGGAAGCCAGGAAATTATCTAATGTAGATTCAAAGAAGAGGAGATGCAGACCTGTGTGTCCTCAGCCTCTTGGTTATGCATTGGTTCATAGCTCCTTGTGACTTTCTCTGGTGGCTTTACATGGACATTGAACAAGGGGAAAGATGGAATTGACCCTCATGGAATGCCATGGCTAACCCCATTGATAAGAAGAAGCAATTTCATAATACAACCCTTTGAATTCTATCTTAAATTGAGTGGGACCACTTTAACGACTTTGTCCAGCCCTTCCAAGACAAATTGGCAACCCTTTGTTGTCAGTAGCATCTAAATCATTGACAGGATCTAGGCATACTAGCACAAATAACTGACTTTTGTTCTTATCCTGAAGAGGCTGCTCACTACCACAGCTTTTTCAGAAGAGAAGAGTGGCAGACTTTTGATGATTATCATAGGTTTTACAATTGAAAGATGAGCCAGCTAATAGTATGTTTGAGAGCTGGGCAAATAGGTACTCTTTTAGAGCCACATTAGAGTTTGCCCCTAAAGACACAGGCATTCACCACTGGATTCCACTAGTCAGAGAAAATGGGACTGGGTTGGCAATGCATGAAGATACATTTACCAGTTCTCACTTTGTAGTTCCAGAGAATATCCTTCATACCTAACCAGTGTTGTCTGGGAAGCAAATTGATTGCTCTCAGCAGTGAGAAACAGTCCATTTTGCAGGCTAGCAAAGGCAGTTTGATTTATTCCCAAAGCTCACTATCTAGGAGCATTCCAATGGCCAGGGCATGGCAGGTGCTGAAGTAGAAGACATGAACAATTGCACCAGCTTAATAGTGTTTTATGAAACATTTAGTTATTTTTAGAATCTCTGGAAAATGTCACAATTTTCACATTTTCTTTTTAAAGAAAAAGGCCCTTGAAAATCCAGGTTTTTTTGTTGGAGGTGGGGGACAGGTAATTAAAAAAATGAATGTTTGGGTTTTTTCACCCTTCCCACTTCCTCTCCAGTTCTTTGTTTTCCCTCTTATTTCACTGGAGAAAATGGTGGAGGACACAGGAAATGGAAAAAGCTAAAAAATGAAAGAGTTTCAGAGACTGAAAATTTCTTTTTTGTAGAAAATTCAGGAAAAATGTAAAAGATTACAGAAATTACCCACCAGGTTTTTAATTTTAAGTAAATCTTACTTTTTGTCAAATGTATAAATCAAATAATATTTTGAACTCACTTTTGTAGCTACAGATCTAGATATACTAGATATAGACATTGAAAAATATGTAGTTATAATATTTCACTTCCTTATCTATGCTCTGTTTGCTAGTCTGGAAGTAGGACCAAAGAGGCTACATCGATTTCAGAGAGCTGCTTCTCTGAGCTGGTCTATGCCAATTTTAGGATTGGGGAAAGACCTTGTCCTCTTAAAGTGATGATTAAGCCACAATACAGGCATATTCATTTTACCTATGCCTGCCAAACTGTTGTTGTCAGGGACTGGATCCAGTGAGTTTGTATTTCATGTACAAGGTCAGAAATGTCTGGGATAAATCTCTGAGGGTCATAAATGACTGATCCTAATGAAATAATGGTTATATCATACTTATGTTACAATCCATCTGCAAGTGAATTGTGAGGGCCACATCATCTTATGCTGTGCTCTTGTCGGATTTCATAACCTCCGAAGATTGGCCATGATGAGTGCTTGGATGTAAAACTTCCAGATAAGTGGTGCCCCTTCGAGCTATAGCAAATAATACGGCGACTCAGGATATGAAACTCTCCCTCATGAGGTAGTACCAAGGTAGTGCTTCATTACAGTGCTGGGGACCAGGACTGTTTTTTCTATAGAGTGCAATAATTTTTGCGCAGTGCTTTGACAATTGCAGAAATGTTGGGTAGATGTCTGGTAGAATGGAGCTGTTCTGGTATTTATTTGCCTGATTCTCCTAATACCCCTGTTTAAACACTAAAAAATATAGGCCAAATATAGTACTTGGTTGAGAAAGGAAAGGAATATGGAGATTTGTATCTTTTGGGGGCATTCCAAGGGATTTTATATTTACAGACTAATATGTGCCATATTTTGGAAGAAGGGCTGTGTATAGAAGGCCGTGATGTGACAGATGTCTGATCTGGTGTGGGTAGGGTTGCCACCTTTTACACCAGGGGTGCACAACTCAAGTATGTACCTGGGCTAGAGGTGATGATGGCCAAAGCTAGGAGGGCTGAACCTAGTGCCGTGCAAAGCGCAGCACTCCAAATTATTACCGGGGAATTTAAAGTGCTGCACAGTGCATGGTGCACCAACATTTTTGCCATAGCTTTGAGAGGAGGAAGGGGCAAGAGAGATTGGAAAAGAGGGCAAGAGAGAGAGAGCGCGTATTGGGGTACCCATGTATCCCCTGCCTGTGTCTCACATACCCCCAGGGGTACACGTACCACAGGTTGAGAAACTATGGCTTAATAGATTTGTAGTTGCTCAGACTTTACTGCATAGCTAATTAGGCAACTCCACAGTAAATGTCTCATGTAGATGCACCCTTTGTGTACCCAGCTAGTGCTTATTGACTTCTGGCATTGATTGAATACCAAATTGTCCTTTTGTTTGATAACAGCTTTGATACACTCTCCTGTTGGAGTAGATTCATCACAAATGAAAAAAAGTCTTTTATTTGATAGATATTCATTTCACATGGGTTTTTGTGCAGTTTCTACTATCCATATTGTAAAGACTAATGTCTTTGCAATTTTTAGCCATTCATGCTAAAATTCACATTTGTTAACTGTTTATATTTATTTTGGAGTGAACCTGGTCATTAAAAGAATATCTTTTTTTTGAAGAAGAAAATATATAAATAAACTCTGCTTCATATTACAGTAAAATACTTAGAAATAGAAGAAATACAAATTTATCTTTAAAAAACTGCCAAGAAGTAAAACCAAAAGCATACTTTACTACAATGAGAAGGTGGAGATTTCAATTGCATAGATGTTAGAAGGCCAAATATAAATTGGCATAATTCCAGTGGGCTAAGGCTCTGGCTCAGAAAAGCCAGAGTTAAGGTTTTCTGGGAATTCTCATATCTGTCCCCTTGCATGTGCGCGTCACATCTTTTATACCATCACCATACAATCCTAGGGGATGTGACCTTCTGAACTGGTCATCCCATCCCTGTGATATTGGCTTGCAGTGCATTACACTATTTATATAACAGATGCCATTAAGAAACCAGCATATAACACAATTAACTCTCAGTTAAACAGAGGGATAAATTACAGAAATCTCTTCATAACCAGTAGATGGTAACTGTTGGCGATTGTGGAAATGCTGGAGTTTTCAACACCACTGTGAAAGGAGTTTGACACCCAGCTGTCAGTAACTTTTAGTGAGGTTCAGGCTCCTAACTTTCTTACGTCCCTCTGAAAATCTTAGACGTAATAGCCACCATTGCATGTTGTATGACTTTGTATTGAAAGTCTCTAGTGTGAATCTCATGTTGTTAAAGAATCACTATGGTCAGATTGATCTGGAAAAATCTTTATTTCTTCATTCTGCCTTCCCTAAAGAAGGTGTGTGTCTTATTTGGGGGCATGTGGTATGTGAGGAAATATGGGGACTTACAAACACAAACCATAGGTGTCACAAATCCGCAGCTCCTACAACATTCATGCAAACCACTAACAGTGGCATTTAATATAGCTAAGGCAATTTTTAGAGGTGCTATATTTATCTAGTGTAACAGCGCAATGTAAGTCATAATTTTTCAGTGTACACATTTTAGACAGTTTGGCATAATATTTCCTATTTTTTTTGCTTCATACATTTCAATTTCTCTCTTGCGTAGACTGTAAATAAAAAAAAATGATGTATTCTTTTTTAGTCAGACAAATTTACTCTTTCTTCTAATTTTCCTTCTTAAAAAATCCCAGCATTAATTTGTACTGTGTTGCTTCTTGGTATGCTACTTCTCTTTCTTACAGGAATAAAACATGTTATGGTATGCTGTACTATAGGAATATTTATTTGCTGGTCAGTGTTAGAAAAAGAATATTGGGTTCTGGTTCATTATACTTTGGCTTTATTTTGAAAAATGTGGTGAGACTTCATTTGTTGCCTGGAAGAAGACTGCACACTTTGGCTGTATAATTCTCTCTCTTGCAAAGTTCTGTTCATTAAAACAGTGTTGAACAATTGAATTAATAGAATATGACAGAAAATGTTCTATGTTTGTCTTCTACAACAGATATTTGTATATTTGAACCTCTTCTTTTTTAGAGACTCCTAAACAAAATAATAGTTCTGGAAATCTGAAAGTAAGCTAAAGGAATGAAAATTAATTCAAGTACTTGGGATAAAATCTTAAATTATTTTTCTAATTTTTCATTCAGCTAAATCTCTCACTCAAGTCAATGGGAGCTTTGGCTCTTAGGACAAGTTTATTCCTGTGTGTTTATCTGTGGGTTGAGAGATGTTAACATCTAGACAAGTTTTCATTTGAAATCTGCAGTGGGAGAAGGGAAGGCAGCGAGCAGTGATGAGGAATCTCATGAGTATTTGGGTGAGAAACAGTCATATGAAGAGCATAGGAAATTGTGCAGTTTGATGGAACCTAATATTGTATGTGTTGAGCCATGTACCACTTTGCCAATTGTTCATTAGTAAGGCATACACAGAAATTTTGTTGATGGCTACCATTATTCTGCACAACTGCTTACTGATAAAAACTAGTGTTCTCCAGTCATGGCAACTCTGTACCTAATATATGTCTGAATAAATGCTACATCCTAGAACTTTTATAGCTCCCTCCAGCCCATCAGGGTACACAAATTAGACGTACCAGATATGTTTTAGACAGTTGAGGCATTGGTTTTAGCAACTTTAACCTAATGCCTCAGTATGAAGTCCCTGTTCTTTTTGAGGTTTTTTTCATGTTATGGTATGCATTTGTTAAAAGTCTGTTTTAAGAATATTTCTGTTTTAAGACTATTTCTTAAAATAATCTATTTCAGGAATAAAAGAAACAGAAAAGAGTTCATTATTTCCCTCTGCCCCAAATGGCTATAATGTCCATAGTCCCTGAAGTCATTCCTTTGGATGAAACAGTGTTCCTTCATGGATATATAAGGACTGTCCAGATAAAAAGCAGTCCTACTGAGTGGTTTGAGCTTCCCAACTTATTTATTTCAGCTTCCATTTCTCAACCCCAGTAGCAGTAAGTGGGACTCTGAACATGTGAGCTAAGAATGCTGGGAGAAGCTAGTCTGGCAATGGCAGTAGTGAGGAAGTGGATCTTGTAAGGTACTTCACAGCAACTGTCCTTAGCCGTTTGGGATCACAGTGAGTGTTCAGCATATAGACACTAATCGTAAAAGAAAAAAATGTAATTGCTACAGAATCACTGAAAATTGTATTTTTAACTTTGAAACAAGCCTAAAGAAAGCATTTTGGTTTTCATTTACGTGTGAGGAAGGAAAATTCTTCTTTTCATAATTATATTCTTTTTATTTAACTTTTTGTTGCCATGCCTAGGAGAATAAGTTTGTCGACCTTGTTTTCCATGTTGTTTAGATGGAATCCTGTTGTGTGTGATACTAAGGTTTATTCTTATTTTGATATGTAGGGATTTGTACACAAAACTCCTTGTATATGAAATGACACTCCTCCCCTAGATCAGTGCAACCTTGAAGAGATGTTTAGTAAGTGGTGCTTTCGGTGCTTTATGATTAGGTAGAATAGCTGATGGAAACTCCGACTTGTGGAATTTTCAAATTTGACCTTCTCTTTTCTGCCAGTTTGTTTTAAAAAGTTGCCAAAGTTTGCATGCCAAGTGCTGCTAATGTTTTGCCTGCCAACTCCCTGGTAGCTGACAGAAATATACCATTTCTAAGATTCCCTTTCCACCTCCCTACTTGTTTTCTTCAGCTTCCCAACTCTTCCGCCGTCAGTGCTTCACCCTTACCATTGCTGATATCAGACTTCCCTGCACGCCCTCCCTCAGATGTGCTGCAGGAGTAAGGAGTTTTTTCAAATGTTTTTTCACTTAAAAATTAAAATAACTCCCTCCCTATGCCTCGTAGGGGGGCTGGATTAATTGGACTATCAGGTTTTTTTCCATTTCTGATTTCTATGATTCTGTAAACCTTTAAGGCCACCAAAGCACTGTAAGGTCTCGGAGGGGCACGTGAGACATGATGTTTCCTCCTCTATACACAGCAAAATCTTGAAAGTGGCCTTAGTAGGATGGAAATTTCTACCTCATTAATTCTGAATTTGGAACAATGGAAGCGATTGAGCACAAAATGTATTCCAATAGCATTCTTCTCTGTGAGATCTGTTTATGAAGGGGCCATGAAAAGACTCCGAGCACAACAAGGGATATGCAGGATCTGAAATACTTACCTGTGTTGGCTGAAGCCCATATTTTGCCAAGCTGCTAGATAGCTTGTATTAAAATAATTTTTAAAAAGCCTACTTTAAGGCCTACAGTTGGTTTGCCTGCCAGATAAATTTCCCTCAAAATGTACTGTGTACAAGTAAAGTGAAGGTCACATCCATTGGGTAATGAAATGGAATGCTCAGTCATTGCATGGTTCTTATAGTTATTCCAGGAACATAAAAAGATTTCTTAAATATTGGAATTTGACCTTCCTGGACCTGGCAGCAGACTGGACACAGCTCAGATATTTTACATCTATTCTAAACTCATAGTAGTCAGTTGTAGTGAGTTAGAAAGCCTGAGAAGCCAAGATGCAACTGGAACTAATTTGCATTGGCACCTTCACACCAGCATTAATATCTCCCTGTTCTGCCAGCACTGGCTATGCTATTTGTGTGCCTGTGGGATCAGAAGAGATCTGTAGTGATGGAGTTAAGTAATTTCAGTTAGAGACAGAGATCAAAATTGGGCTTGCTGCTGGTATTGTACTTCAGACCCTGATCAAGCACTTCTGCTAAAGATTTGGGCTTACTGTATTTACCCAGGCCAAGTCCTTCTGTTAACGTTGTGTTTGCCATGTCTTAACATGGCTTCCTGTTTTTTTTTATTATAATTTCGTTCTTAATTTTTTTGGTGTGACTTGTTGTACTCTATAACAATAACCTTCTTAGTTCTAATGTCCCTCCTACCCCCTCAGCAGTTGACCAAGCTCCACCAGTTGGCTATGCAGCAAACCCCTTTTACTCCCCTTGGACAGACCACCCCCGCTTTCCCTGGTACGTACCCAGATGCCCTTTACAGATTTCCTTCTCTTCTTACCTGTAGAGTTTCTCTCTCTTTCTAAACTTGTTTTATTTAATGGAAATAAATAGGACAAGTAAATGGAAGTTGCAAATGTCATTGCTGAAAAGTTAACTAAGAGACTAGTTTAATGTTTCCGTTTTTTCTTATAGTCCAGTTCTTTGTGTTAACAGTGCTTGTCCCACCTACCTGCTCTTGAGAAGCCATTTTATCAGCTTCCTGCTTGGCGAGCTATTTAAGCAGAAGTGACTCAAACTTGATACAAAACCCAATTCTCCTTGGCCCTTTCTAGCACAGAGGAGTTGTTATTCATGACCACATGCTGATATTATTATTCATTGCGAGACATCCATACATTTTGACAATGCTTTATTTGTTAAGCTTTGTCTGAAGATTGAAAGCCAGCAAAGGCTTTGTAAATTCCTTTCAGTTCTTCCTGTCTATCGCTGTCTGGGATGTTCTTTTCATAAGCACAAAAAAGTGTTAGAATATTGATGTAAGAGTACTACTATATATGAACTAGACTGTGCTTCATGAAATGTGGTGGGGATTAAGTGTGGTTCTCGGGAGATATCTCTCTGTAGAAGTGTGTTAAAAACAAAGACAATCAGACTTGTAGCTAGTACTGTTTGTCTCAAACTTTATTGACAAAACAAATATTGCAGTGTAAATTTTTCACTGTAGATAAGGGTGGCAGATATAGTGGAGGGAATTAGAATACTTACATTAACTTCATTTCACTCAATGGTCAAAAGTGCCAGTTGGTTGCTGCCATTTTGTCCATCATATTTTGAGCTTCCTAGTTGAAGTGACATTGCTTATCTCCTTGAAGGCAAAAGCATTAAAACTCTTTCTTCTTTGCTCTTCAGGAGAAAAGCTGCCCTTACATTCCTCCGAAGAAGCTCAAAATCTGATGGGCCAATCATCAGGTAAAACAAAAGCTCCAGGGAAATAAGTAGACTTCTGTTGTGAAATTTTGCTTGAATAGGACCCTGTCGTTGTAATCATAGATAACGTATCATTTTGTTTGTCAAGACAATATGACGTCCAGTAGGCAAGAGAAGGTTAGCTAGCTTTTTCTTTGTACATGTCAAAAGGAAGAAAAAAATTGCCCATACTGTACTGCATTTTGATATTTTTTTAAGTATTCTCTTGATACGTTTGTATAACTATTGTTCATGCCAATGGAAATTATGCATTGATAACGAAGACAAGAGAATTATGATCCATAATACTGCATTCATTTTTTATAAAATTCTACTTGAGACAATAGAAAAATTCCTGTGGAACCATGGTATCACAGTATGACTTTGGTGATATAACTTTTTTAGTTCATCCAGAGTGAGGTAGCTTCCTAAGTTACACAGTACATTAATGTGTCCAAGTACAATTGTAAGTTTTTGATAAATGCCTATTTCAAATCTTTTGCACTGACAATTTCATGTATACTTATATATACTAGCTCTCTTTTATAATTTATTTTGTATATATTTGAAACAGTTAAAAGAAATTTTCTTAGCATTTGAGAATAATTGAGAGAGGAAATTAAGAACTCTAAAATATTTTTGGCATTTACATGACTTAGAATGCTTTTAATTTAAACAATACCTTTCTTCACATTACAGTTAGGATGCTGAACAACTGCACTTCCAGTCAACTGCTCATTTTTTCTGCAGTGCAGTTTCTTTCCTTCTCTTAAAGTTCCTGCTCCTTTTTAACCAGGAAATCTCTTGCTATTTATGAAAACTTGAAAAAATACCTCTTTAAATTCCCTTACATGTTAGCACAGTACTTTAAAAAGTAATTGCTGTTTATGGGCAAACGTACCTTTTAACCCCTTCATAATGGGAGGACAGTTGCTGCACAGGAGTGGGCATCTGGTGTTATGCTGTCACTGTAACTGCTGCATACTTCTGTAGTGATCCACTGCTGTAAATTCAGCTCCCAATACAACAGTTAAAATTACAAAAGCTTTGCTACACTTTTATTGTCACAGGAAAATGCAGAGATAACAGTTACATCATAGGTAGCGATCAATCAATAAACAGTACGTTTTCATAACCACACAGAGGCCAGTCCTACTTAGTGTGGTAGTCTGGCATTCAACTGTATCTCCTAATATGGCCTAGTAATAAAGTATTTCAGGAAAAAAAAAAAGAATTCCTCATACCACTAGGAAAAAACCCCATATAAGGACATGTCTGGTTGGTGGATGGATATGTATTAGAGCAAACTACTTTGAGCAGAGAGAGTTAGTTAGCCTTGCTTGCCCCACTCCCCCCATGCAACCTCTGCTACCTGGTATTCTCTCCTGCTGCTGTTGCTGTTCCCAGATGATGGAGGCAAGGAGGGAAAGCAAGGCTGCCCTGCAGGGAGCAGTTGTGCAGGGACAGTGGCATGGTGCACAGATTTCTCCTGCCAGCACAGGCCATGGAGGGAAGTGTGGAAAGAAAGCAGGGAGCAGAGACTGGAAGGTGGAATCTACATACTGCCACTGGTGTTGCTGGTAGAGCCCAGCACGCTATGCACCTGCTCCTCACAGCTACCAGCTGAAGCAGAACAGGAGTGTCTCTGGCCTCTCCCTCCCCTTCCACAGATACCTGCCCCCCCTCCCATTCACTGTGGATTTGCTGCTCTCTGCCTGGCTTTCTGGTGGCTACTGCTGACCTGGAGGCTCCAGCCATGCCTCGCGTCCATCCTGGAGGGCTGAGGGACAGTGGGCCACACCCCTTGAGGAAATCCTGTATCCACCCATGTGGACATGTAAGCTTTTGTGAGCAAGAACTCACTTCATCAGATGATTTAGTGAGTTCTTGTTCACAAAAGCTTATACATGTCTGATTCATTAGTGTATAAGGTGCATCTCTAACCTGCTTTTTGTGATAAAATACTATGCCTATGTTTAGTGGGCTCGATCCTCATTGGTTGTAACTCAGTTTAGCTCTAATGAAGTCACTGACGCCATGTCTTCCATGTGAACTAAGGATTTGAACCTAATGTGTATACATATACATGAAGTACACATATCAAGATAGTTTATATGAAATCATATATATACATACATCTAGTAACATTTAACCAAAAAGGCAAGTTTAGACCATGGAAATGGAAACTGCCTAATCCTTCTATTAAAAATCAATGTGAGTTACATGTACATGGGGAGAATTTAATTGACCTAAAGTTTACTTGTTTCCTTTTGCATACATTAGGACTGAGGTCACAGTAGTATTAGGTGTGACATACACTTAGCTCCTCAGCTGGTATAAAGGAGCATAGGCCCTTGAACACAACACAAATATACTGGTTTATAGCTGCTGGCCATGCCTTTTCATTTAGCCAGGAACACCCACCCTAATATTCAAGGAGCTGATTGTGATTGTTGTTAATATTGTTTGCTTCAGAAAATGTCCCTTAAAGAATTCCAAGCTGTTACTAAATTAAATGACATAATTCCTGCGAGAAATTCCAGAGTGTTCAAATATCATGTAGTCTGGAGTTTTCCATCCACTGGGCAAGATGCACCTCAGAAACATCCCAGAATGCTAGGAAATTTGAAATGATGGCTGGCGTGGGGCCCCCCACATATCTCAGACCTAGGTTTTAGGTACATGAGGGGTTTGAGATGGCAGTGTTAAAGTGAATGACAAATAACTTCCAGAGAGAAACAGTCAGCATGCGATCAGAACTGGGGTAAACTGGAGGTTCAGGAGATTAGACAGCGGACAGGAGAGAATTTATCCAAAACCAAATGAATCCTTTAGTCCCATTTAACTATGGGTAAATATTAGGATCAGCTACTGTTTTTCCTTTTATTGTGTTTTTCTTCCTATTAACACCTTAGGGGTAGAAGTGTTATCACAGAAAACAATTATTAGTGAAAGTATTTCACTAAAGTAGGGAGTATTTAAAAAATCAATGTCTGTTTTAGTAAGAGTAGTATTCTGGAAACCTGCATGACACAGGTGCTTTACATTGGAGCTTGGCATGTAGGAGTCTGTTGCCAATCAATTGAGTTCTTTATTGTACTATAAAACCTATATTAAACTTATATGACCTTTCATTTTGCTGTATTTTGCTGTGGTATTTCACTTAAGGTATGATAGGAATAGGGAAGGTGTGGTCATTGGAGGACCTGGCTTTTATTTATACTTCTCCATTTCATTTCCTTTGTGATTTGGGCAAGTAATTTAGGTCAAAACACTCTAATTTGGATGCCTAAGAGTACGGGTTTAAATCTATAATTACATGTTTAAATAAGTGGCCTGCTTTTAGAGATTCTGAGCAGATCCCAATAATAACTTGGCAAGTCCAAAAATATGCTTATTTGGGTATGTTAATATAGATCTAAGCACCTAATTCTGAGCGGCCAGGTTTGCATTGTGACTTCATTTTTTGTTCCCTCAGTTTCTTCCTCTCTTAGCTAGGTCTAATTCTTATCCAGCAACATAGACTGTAAATAAATATCTCATATGATGCAGTTTTGGTTGTCCCAGATTTTGACCCACATCAAAACAGGAGCAGCACAGCCATTTACACAGACAGCCCTTCCAAGCTGCATTGCAGCTCCTCTGCCAGTATGTGGCCAGCATGAATACACAGCCTAAAAGTCTTGTCCCTATCATCTGCAATTAAGTTAGGGTGAAGTTGCACATTACACATAGACTATACTAAGGGCACTTAAAATATAAGCATCTAAAGATTAAGCTTGTTAACTTGTGCTTAGTTTCCTCTGAGCATCTCAAAGTTATGCCACTTCAGGCAAGGGTTAACACTGGGCCATGCTACCTAGCTCATGTTAGGTAGCTTCAGTCTGCTCCACAGAAATAAAATGAGCAATTTGCATTTCACCAGCATCCCAGGATGCACTGCTCCCCTTCCTCCACCTGTCCAGAGCAGGAATAGAGCACAGGTGTCCTGGCTTCTAACCATGCCCTTGCTCGCCAGACCTCTAGTGGAAGGTCAGAGCTGTACAGGGAAGAAATGGTATTAACCATTAATGCATGACTGCCCACAGTACATTACAAATTTAACAGCCCTTAACATTCCACAGATTTCATATGGTTTAAGTGTAATGTATAACTTCATCCTTAGAGATGCACATGAGATAATGGACTTGTCCTGGAACAGAAGGCTGTCTCCTGGTAAAAATGCAATATTTGGTGACAGCGCTAGAATGATTATGAGTAAGGCTGTGTGAAGCTTCAGTTGCTGATTTGATTCAGCGGAGATTTGGCCTAATTCAGCGACCAAATTCTGAATCCGAATCAAATCAAAGACCCTTTAATCTCTGAATTGAATTGGAACCCTCTGAATCAGTTTGGAAAGATTCAGAAAGATTTGATGGTTCGGACATAGGCACAGTTTTAAGTGTTTTACTTAAATTGCTGTTTAAAAGATTTTGCAGAAACTGTGAAATCTGGAATTGTCTATGAAATCAAGAAAAAACTTAATAAAAATAAAATGCTGACTCTTCACTGGGAGCCAACAGTCCTCACTGCTGCTGTGGCCCAGCTTCACAGACACCTGGGAGTGGAAGGCACCGGCTGGTGGGATGATATGAAGGGCAATAGAAAAAATAACAGCTGCCGCCTCTTCATTCCTCTCCCCCAGGGCCTCTCTGCCAATCAGTGCCGAGAGGCAGGGTCACCTGAGTACATCTGTGAAATGTCCATGGAATTTGGTCATGATTAACTTGCAAAAATTGGTACATCTAACCATGATTTAAGTAGACCCCTATCCATAGGTCTCAGTCTTGGTGAAAAGTACTTTTCATCACATCAGCTTTGGCATGCTAAAAAAATGATGATACTTCACATTTTAAACAAAATTACATATAATTACTCTTCATTCTATCGTTAGCTTAGTGTCATTTGCAGTTATAAACTTAGTGCCAAAATCTCCTGCTGTTCTAATTTAAATTCTTGCTTAAATCAATGCTATGACCAGAGATGTAGCTTATTGGCTCATTCATTTTCTAAGTACTTTTTATTGTTATCAGCAAAACTAGAAGGAAGTTCTCTTTAGAGGTACAGAAAATCTTGATGGAAATAAAAATTGGCAAAACTAGATCATTACTTGCATAATTTGTATATGCTTACTAGAGCAACTGCAAAATATCCCATGGCATTTATGGGGTGATTCCATGTTGTGAATTGTACAGCATAATTCAATATTGCTGCTGTGTTATTCATAGCAACGTAATAAGTAACGGGCTTCATCTCTGCTAATTGAGGAAAATGGTAAAGCAGGAAGCATTTTGAGAACAGGAGAAGGCCATCTGGCCTTATGATATACACCTTTTTTGTTTCATCTCAATTCTATTTTCCCTATTCTTTTTTTCTAAACCTGTGAATCCCTCTTTCTCCACATGTACATACACTTAGGTTCATTTTTCAGATATTTATATTCTTTACCTTAAATCCCTTCCCTTGTAGTTTATTATATATCTTAATTAAAAGTGTTGTAAATAAGTGTAAATTCATGTTGGCGACCAGGCAGCTTTGCTCTCCTTCTACTTCAAATAAGGATATAAGTCATTATCTCTGCCTTGAGTGAAGATGTAGTCATTTCATTTAAAGAAGCTAATGGTGACATATTGCTTGGTCTTATACCAAGAATATTATGAGATGCTGCTTAATTGCATATCAAGCTATATAGATTCACTCCACTGCTTCCCATATTGATGGAAGTGTCCTGTATCTTTTTGGAGAAACTGAAAGGAAAAATATGTCTCTATACATATTGGTCACTAGATACAGTGTGTTTCTATGTGGTTTTGCAAGCGTGCATGCTCTAAAACTGAGCCTTATTTTATTGTGCTTTTCCTGTGGAGTAAGGTCTGATGGGTGTTGAATTCTGTTAGTGCGTGTGCTCTATTTATTGCTGTGTATAAACCTATGGTGCTTTGACTCCCAGAGTTATATTACAGAACATGAAAAAAGATAACATCAAGGACTTCCACTCACAGCGTGTACTGCTGAGTCAGGGTGGCCTCATACTCCATTTTTATACATTTGTAAGCCCTTGGTGAAGAGACCTGCCAGAAGGGCCTACAGAAATACATTATTGTTGTGATGCAGCATTTCCACTTGTCCTAAGAAAGTCCATTCTTAATCTATCTGCTACATCTCCTCTCCTTGTTTGTTACCTAAAATTAATTCTTTTGCATTGATATGACTAGAACAGGGGTATAAAATAATTTGGCCCCTGCAGACCAGGTGAGTGGTGTGGAGCCAGTCCATGGGCCAAAGGACTGGTACAGGGCTGGTTCCGGAAGCTATATCAGGCCTATGGACTCCCTCTCTACACACGGCAACTTCTCCAGGAGCCACACTGTGTATGGTGTCTGCCCTGGACTGGTCAGAGCAGGGCTGTGTGCAGCATGGGTCCCAGGCCAGCAGAGGCAGTTGCTGTGTGTGGAGTACGGGTCAACTCCAGACCTAAGGGTAGCATCATGTTCTGGAGGATGGTCCATATCTTTGACACTTCTGGACTAGAGAGTTTTTGTAGGGTGTATACTTCTTACCCCTTGAAGACACCGTCATGATGAAGCATTTCTATTATACTGGGTTTCTGCTTTCTAATAGGATTTCTCACATGCTGGCATTTGCTTACAAACTTCCTTGCATAAAAGGCATACATTATTTTTCATTGGTAGACTTGCAGCAGAGCACACAGTATTGCTTATTTAGTCTACCTGGACATTACTCAGGTGGTTCTATAATCTTGCACTTTGTTTTATGTTAATCTTGAACCATTTTGCATTTTATATTTGAGGGAGGGAAGTATGACCCAGGTGCTAATAGTGAGGAGCTTTTACCTTTTAATTCCTGGAAGAAAGACAGCACTGGGAAGGCACTTCTAGTCCCTGATGCTTAGTTTGGAAGCTGTGAAGTTCATCTGGAAGGGTTAGGAATTTCAGCAGACCAGGTAATGCTGTAGGAGAGAGATTAGTAGTTGTATTCCTTGTCATTATACCAGAATGTGTTGTTCCCTTCCCCTCCTGGCCCTGAAGCAGTGCGCAAAATTTGTAACGTCTGCTATTTTGGTAAAAATCAGGAAATGCATAGCTTTTTGTTTGCAAGCTGTAACCATTTTCCCTTGCATATGCTCAGGTTTGGATGCCAGTCCCCCGGCCAGTACTCATGAACTCACCATTCCCAATGATGTGAGTATAGCACTTTTGAATGCTCTCTGTGCCTTGATTTATAAATATGTAAAAATGAGAAATAAATCACTTGAATAGCATTAGAACAAACAATTCGTTCTCTAAATCCAGCCATATCACTTGAAGAAGGTTGCTTCTTCATGCAGAATGATTTCTGGGCAGATTAAAACAAAGGCATTTAAGAGTGTGTCGGTATGACTGCCCTTTTTATATCTTTGCTAGCGTAAAATCTCATTCAGATTTTTTCTTTAAAGTGAATTTAGTGCTCATGAAATCTGCCTGGTTGATTGCTCTAGAGAATGAAGCCTTTAATAATCCACAACAGGTACAGCTGGAGAAGCACTGCAGACACTTCATATTGTCTCACCAATGTGCCTTAACTGTAACTACCTCTGGGAGGAGAGGACAGCTGCCCTGTCAGGCTTTTTGCTGTGCATCAATAGGACTGATTTAATTTACTGAAGATAAAGTTGAAAGGGGATTAATCACAAATTAATGCTAATCTTATAAGGAAAGGGAGACCCTAATATTTACTTTAAAGAATTGGCAGATGTGTAGAAGGAGAGGAATGAAACTAGTGATAATTTTCAGCAGTAGGATACATGTAAAATCCTTTCTGTGAATTTTGCATGATGATTTTTAAATAAATGCTCACGACCTTGTTTGTGTTCCATCAGCATTTGAGCTGTTGAGTGTTACAGATACAAGCATTGGTGTGCAGTGAATTTCAAATTCACATGCTCAGATATTCACAGAAGCGAAATATTAAGGGTGAAATTCTCAGCTTAATTTCCGACATATGGTGCACACAGAGGAGTCTGGGATAAATAGTTGGATAGCATGGGGTAGGTTTAGCTGGCCATATATTACTTGCTCCCCAACTCTAATCAAAGGCAGGGAGGCAAAGGGCAGAAGGTATGATACTCCATTGATCCTGGATGGGCACAATGATTCCTATGGGACTGTTGCAGACAGTAGTTGTTGGGGCCCATTTTAATCCCATTCTCCTCCCCACATGAGAACAGGAGGAGCAGAGAAATAATATAAGATTATCTGTTCTGTCCCTTTCCACCAGCACTCTCCTTAGGTGGGACAAAGCTAAACTCACCCAATTCAGTATTTGTATCAAGTGTTCACCTAGTTAAGGAACAGAAATGCACCCTGTGCAGGTGAAAATTGCAGTTGCAGCTCAGCATCATGAAAGTTTCCCAGTTCAAATTTGGTTTGCATAACTTTCAACACTGCTGTATTTTCCTCTGAAACTCCCTGTGTGTAACATGGGGCTTGATGAGCTCTTTTAAGTCCAATGAAACGCATTTTCATATCCCTCTTTCCTATTGGTGTAGAATACAGACTTTGCCTCTTGTTCATAAAGGAATAAATACAGGTGAGACAGGAGATCACTTTACAGCATCAGGGGAGGGTTGTCCCTCCTACTGCAGAGTGGTGTGAGGTCTCAGGATTTGAGAGGGTAAGCTGTGAGTTTCATAGTCATTAGGGACTGGAAGAGACCTTACAGATCATCAGGTCCAGCTCCTCTTCACTTGGGCAAGAAAAACTACTGGGATCAGATGACCCCAGCAAGATGGGCGTCAAGATTGTCAAAGTGGGTGACTGTACCACCTCTGAGGGGAGCCTGTTCCAAAATTATTCTCTTTTCCAGTGGCCCAAACCTTGGGGTGGTGTGTATGCATGTGTTTATGTGTTATGGCTGCTTTATCTGAGCCCTCTTGATTGTGTAACAACTGTAGTATAAAGAAATCCTATTTTATAGGGGAGTGGAGGAGCTGAGGGACCCATTCAAAGTCTTAAACACACTTTAAAAGTACCTTTTTCATAAGGTCATTGTAAAACACCCCTCCTGTTGGGAAGGAATAGTATTATAAGGCAATGCTTTTATGTAACCACCTGGAGAATTCCACTCGCTTAGAACAAGTGAGGGAGAACCTTCAAGCATGATGATGCTATGATCAGCTGCTTCTAGAAAAATAATCCTTTCATTTAATACACAAAGCTGCAGAGAACCTTGAAGTCTTTTATGCCTTAGAAAGCTATTATGATGATCTCTCCAGGGCTAGGGACAGACGTTACACAAAACCGGTTTAAATGATCAGAAACTGATTTAGACCTGTAACAGAACAGATGCTCAGTGCACATAAACCAGTTTGAAAATGGCTGAAACTGGTTTGAGATAAACGTGGTTGAATGTAGTATCAGACTTAATGGATTTGGGTGAAACCAGACCCCTTGGTGGTTTAAGTTAAACCTGACTCCCAGCATGCTCTCTGGGTGGGGTGGGGCTCTCTGCTGCACAGCAGGGCTGACCCCTCCCCTCTGCTTCCTGGTTGCAGCTCTGGTAAGACTGAGGGCTGCTCCCCACCCTTCACCTCGCCACTCCCAGCTAAGTAGGAATTCCACCCTCCCCTCTGCCTTGATGAGAGGTCTGTGTATCAGCCAGCATACCACATGCTGCTTATGGTCCGTGCTGTGTCAACAGGTAGGATCAAGAGGTAGCTGGTAATGTCCCTCTGTTGCTTTCTTAATGGGGTAATAAACACTGAGCTAGGGATGATAAACACTGTTATCAATTCCCTGCTGATCTAATCAGAGCATTCTGCCCAGGCCTGGCCACGCCCCCCCTCAGCTTAGCTCTGTGGAAGTAAAGGAGGGCTGCTCTAGCATCCCCTGACTTCTAGCCTGAGCCACTACAGGCATGTGCTCAGTTACTAAGTGATTTAGCCTAGCCAGGTTAGACTAACCTGCAAAGATTGAATCAATTCAGGCTCAGGCTTTTTGAATGTCTGTCCCTAGCCCAGTGGAGTAGGGTGGGAGCACTGCTATCACAATTAGTCACTGGACACTTTTCAAATTTGCTTTTGTTACTAGGGTTAAGTAAATCCTCTTTGGAGATGGCTAGGAGCTTTCCTGTTTCTGATTGCTTATGGCTCCGTGAGTTGAGTTATCTTGGGATTTGAAACATACATTTACACATGGTTTCTGTAAAGATCAGGCCATATTTTGCAGCAGGATCCATTTCAAATAAGTAGCAGTTCTCTGTAAAGGTGATGCCAAAATGATTGTCATGTGTCCCTTTAAAGAACTCAGGATTGCAGTCACTAGAAGTCAAAAACTTATTATACAAGGTTTATCAGATGTTTTCCGCACCCAGTAGTTTGAAATATCTTCTTTTTTTTTAACTTTATGCCTCTCAGTGGCCAGAATAATTTTGGCCAGTAAGTTTTACCTCAGACAAAAGAGGCTGCTTTGAAGCCCTTTCAAATTTCCTCTTTTATCTTTGCCTGGAGATGACAAGCTGGCTTGAACATCTCTATCTTAAGGTGAGTAATGTAACATTTTTTTAGCAAATGTGGATCAGGTTTTCCTTGTGTTACAGGGTAAAGCAACACCAGAAATCAAGGGATGAACGCCCTTGTTTTTAGAAATTCTGCTTGACTAATTGTCATCCCCATTCCCATTTTTAAAATGATTTAGTATACTTGTTGTTGTTCCTTGTTTAATTATGTTTGATGGGTGAGAAGAAGCAAGAGAGTATAATGGAAGGCAGTATTTTTTTGGAGGAGGACTAATTTCAGAAAAGCTCCACTTACGACATTTTAAAAGTATGTATTTTCTAATCAGGAGACTTCCATCTCAGTTTGCCTTTTTACAGGTTCAAAGCACAGAAAATCATCAGCTGTGCCAGAACAAACAGGGACTAGGAGCAATAAACAAACATTCCTCTCACCCCTGAAATTATTGCAAGACCTGACTGGAAAGAAAGACAGAAACAGAATCCTATAATCATTAAAACAGGGCTAGAAAAGACTTCAAGAGATTGTGTAGTCCAACTACATGCTCAAAACAGAATCAGCCCTGACTGAACATCCTATGCAAAAGTTTGTTTAACCTACACTTAAAAACATCAATGACAGACGTTCCATGACCTCCGTAGGTTATCTGTTCCTATGTCTAATCACCTTCATAATTGGGATTTTTTTTCTAATATCCAGTCTCCCTGCGGAATTTAAGCCTATTAGTTCTTGTCTTGACCCCTTTCGAAACAGAGAGCAATTAATCACCATACTCTACTCTACTCTCAGTGTTTTCTGAGTTTGAAAATTGTCTCTAAATCTCCCATCAGTCTTATCTTCTGTAGGGTATATAATCACAATACTTCCAACCATTCTTTATACATCACATTTTCTCATTCTATATTTTTTTTTGTTCTTTTCTGAATCCTTTCTAATTTGTCCATGTCTTTTTTTTTTTCCCTGGAACCCCTCAGATCTTTTTCTGCAGTACTGCTGCCTCCAGCTAGTCAATCCTCATTTAGTATTTTTGTATTTGATTGTTCCTTTCTGTGTGTAGCACTTTGTGCTTTTCTTTATTTAATTTTATCTTATTTGTTTCAGAGACTTCTCCCAGTTAATCAAGGGCATTTTGAATCTTATCCTTGTCCTCTAAGATACCTGCAATCCTATTTAGCTTTGTTATTTGTATATTTACTACATCTAGACTCAGTTACCTAATCTATCTCACTAATGAAATTACGGAACAATACTGACCTAGGACAAACACCTGGGGAACCCAGCTTGATAGTTATCCCCAATTTGGTGTTTCCTGGCCAGTTGATAATGGCTTAATTATAAAAACATGCTATGCTTTGCAGCAACAAGTATAGAGGACTCTTTTCCTATGGTCTTCAAATTTGCACATTCTTCAGTTAAAATACCATGAAACTAGGTCTGTGGGTTGGGGTTTTTTATTCCTGTAGCTATCATACATGAGGCTGAACTAGTATTTCATTTGATATAAGAAGCAAGCTCCAGTGTTCATGGCAAACTGATTTCAGGAAAAGAACATCTTTAAAATATCCCACTGGGATACCAAAAACTTCCCCTGCTCCACAGCACATGTCATTCTAGTTTTGGTTTCATCATCAATAACTCAGCAGTAGGGCAGTAGCCCCAGGAAGTGAAAGCCATTCATAGACTTATGCTTGGTTCTGTTGAACAAAACTATTCCTGTAAGAATAGATAGTAATAGTAGTCCAATTAAAGTGGGAAGCATGGGAACAAAGACTTACCTCAGAGGAAGCCCCACAACATCCCTCTGAGGTATGTCTTGGTTCCTGTGCTTCCCACTTTGATTGGACTGCTATTACTTTCTATACTTATATGAATTGTTTAGTTTCCATATATCCTGTGGTTGGGTTAGAGCATATATTTTAGACACACACATCCAGCCTTGATTTAAAGACTTCAAATAATGGGGAATTCACCGTATTCTCTGAAAAGCTGAAAATAATTGCCTTATTTGTAGTCTGGGTTTGTCTATCTTCAGCTTCAGCACTTGCTGTATTTTTCTCTGTTAGTAGCTTAAATGGCCCATTGCTATCAGAAATGTTCTCCCCATGTGGATTCTTTTATACTGTATCATGATCTAAATCTCCTCTTACTCTTGGCTGACCTAAACAGAGAGACCTGTAGCCTCAGTCTAAGGCAGGTTTTCTAAACCTGATATCAGTCTTTGTTCCCCTTTTCTGAGCCCTTTCTACTTAACCAACATCCATTTTGAATTGCAGATGCAAGAACTGGACACTCAGTGTCCAGTAATGGTCTTGCCAATGCCATACCCAAAGGTAATAACATGTTTCTGCTGCTATTCCATATTGTTCTGCTTGTACTCAAGGCTTGCAGTAACCATCTTGGCCACCATACCACACTGGGTGCTCATGTTCAGTTGGCTGTCCAACAGGACCTCTAAGTCCTTTTCAGAATCTCTGCTGTGTAGGATATAGTTCCTCAACCTGTTAAATACACAAGACATTGCGTAAAGTGATGTTATGAGTCTGTATATGGCTGGGTTTTTTCCCTTTTTTTAACAATACTTAATCAACAGCCAATTTCCAGATGAAGGGGAATTGGCAGAGTAACATATGTCACATTCTTATATTAAATGTAATTACAACAATCAGCAAATAATTTTAATAATTCTTAATGTGTGTTCAGTATTAAAACAAGTATATTAAACATTCAGGTAAGAAGTTTCATAGATTTCATAGATTTCATAGACATTAGGGCTGGAAGGGACCTCGGGAGATCATCGAATCCAGCCCCCTGCCCAAAGGGCAGGAAGTCAGCTGGGGTCATAGGATCCCAGCAAGATAAGCATCCAATTTACTCTTGAAGGTGTTCAATGTAGGTGCTTGAACCACCTCCACTGGCAGACTGTTCCAGACCTTGGGGGCTCCAACAGTAAAGAAATTCTTCCTTATGTCCAGCCTGAAATGGTCTTGCAGGAGTTTGTGACCGTTCGACCTCGTCATCCCTTGGGGCGCTCTGGTGATATAGATGTTGACAAAAAGAATACAGCAGCTGCCATTTCAGTTCATTAAAATGAAGAATTGCAAGGTGAATTGCTTGAAAATGAACTTAAATTTGTCTTCAGAATAGAATGCGCACACCCAGATGGGATTTACACACATATGCATCCAACAGCTTAGTTGCTAATTGATTTATACATACAAGTCCTATTGGCCCATCAAGAGAATAAAGCTTGCACACAAAAATGACAGACAGCAAATTGATAAGACCTCTGAGGCCCATTTGGAAACTGGGCCCTAAAATTGTTCTGAAGTCAAATCTTATTTTCTTTTCTTTAATGTACATGTATTTTTAAATAAAAACATTCTCAGTTTTACAACTTTGCTTGTTAACTGCTTTCACCCTGATTCAGCCAAGGGTATTAGCTTAAACAAAACTTTGTGTCTGCTTACATTTGGTTAAAATCAAATGAGCACAGCTACTCTAAACTAGCTGAGGCACTTGTCCCATATTTCTTGAGAAACATTTTGGAGAATGTAAGGTGTCTCAGCCTTATGGTCTGGTTTTGCCTTTCAAGTAGGTATGGGGAGAAGGAATTTGTGCATGGGACAGGGTGGGATTAAACAAGAAAATGCATGCCTTCACCTCTTGATGGGACATTTGGGCCAAGGAATCCTCTTTATGAGGTGAAAATGACTCCAATGGTAAGTGACATACCTGTTTTCTTCTAATTAATTATTTAACTCTGCTAAGCATCTTCAGTTTGCCTGGGTATGGTGAGAAACTGAGTGAATAAAACCCTGGAATCTAAATCAAGTCCAGCTTCAGGTTCTAAACAGAATATGATGGAAGGCCTCTGTAATTTTGACCAAGATCCATTTTGCAATGGCAGCACATACACTGTAGATAATTTAAGCATGTGAGAAAGTATTTGTATAATTATGGCTGATGGTATTTAAAACAGCAGCATGTATACCACCTACTACCCTGGTAAACAGGTGGTAGAAAACCTATCCATACAATAACAGCAGACATTCTCCTCCTAGACTACCAGTCTAACCTCAGCTACAAAATTCCTGGAAAAGAAGATATTTTCAGCAATTACTTTTTTTTCTAAAGGACAAGGTCATAGTGAGAAATGAATCAAGAATTTGGGTGGACATGTGAACTACATCTCAAGTCTTTAAAACCTCCACAGGTGGAGAGGCAGTGGAACTTCCATCCTTGCAGGTTTTTAAGGCCTGGCTTGACAGAGCCCTGGCTGGGATGATCTAGTTGGGGCTGGTCCTGCTTTGAGAAGGGGGGTGGTGGTGTTGAACTAGATGACCTCATGAGGTCCCTTCCAACCCAATTTTTTTGATTCTATGATATCTTGCACTATCAGATACAGATTCTTGTCGACTATATTTGCATTTTTCTTCAAACAATGCTGTTTCCAAGTTATGGCATCTAAACTTTGTATCATAGTATATCTAACTGTGTATCAATAACTTGGTGACTGGCCTGGCAACTGTATACTGGGCTGGATTCTATAGACAGGGTTTATTTTGACTTGCTGAGACTGAGGTAAAGAAAATACTGTGATACAGGCAAATATCACCTCCCTTGCTGACCTCCCTTTCTGCATGTGCAGTGCACCATTTTAGGGCACCTGTACATGTGCCAGATGTCTGCTCCAGTACATGCTAATTAGCACACGTCGGAGCAGACTTGATTAATTGAGTCTTTTCGAATGTGCTGATTAGCACACTCCAGCAGCCTCTGTGTCACCTGTATTCAGAGTCACCATGCTTCAAAATGGTGGCAGCAGTGCTTTAACTAAAGTTTGTTTGACAAGTTTTAGGCAAAGCACCCCCATCGCAATTTTGAAATGCAGGATGATGAATACATGTGACACTGTGGGCACTTTAATTACAGTAGCTCTTGGAGTCACTATAATTAAAGCATTCCCCCTTCCACCCCCGAGAACATTTAGAGATGCCCTTAGAGCCTGGAGTTAATTTTGCTGTTAACGAGCGTTTCCATGTTTATATGCAGAAATTAAATGGATAAAATACTATACCAGAACATCAGCTAAGAATAGTTACTAGGCCCTGTGACTGCAAGGAGAACATTCTGATTATGATTCTGTGTGATGCTGAATTGCCGAGTCATCAGGTAGCTTAAGATGATTACTCTAAGACATGTCAAATAGACCTTTTTGCCTCAGTGAAGTGTTGACTCTGAAGCCTAGAATCGGTTAAATGCCAGCTTTAATTTTTTCAGTGTAGACTATTTTCAGGCACGCATCCTTTGAGTGCCAGTCCATATTTCTATTCTGCTATATGCAACTGCATATGTACCTCAAGCACTCAACCTTGGAGACATTTTTGTGTTAGCAGTACCCAGAAAGCTTCCATTCACTCTTCCTCTCCAGGCTCATACAACGGCAGTAGACACTTCCTGCTCCCCATTTCCTTTCAGCTGCCTGAGCTCAAGGCAGTATTTCTCTGCAGTCTGTTCCAGATTTGTCTGACCATTTTTCAGACCCAACCTGTTCTACCCTCTTTCTTCTTTTTGTTTTTCCAGACAAATTCTGGTTTGCCTTTTCTCATTATTCTCCTTTGTGCTTCTGGTCTCCATCATTTCACCACTGAAACATGAGGGTCTCCTAGCCTACTCCTCTACCTGAGTGAGGTTTCTTTTTTTCCCATGACTCTGACCAGGCTTCTTCCTCCACACTTGGCATGGCTTTAGGCTGTTTCTCTGCTGAAACAGGGCTGTGTCTGCCATGGATGAGTATGGTAAGGTGCTTTTCCTATTTAGGGGAGTCTCATGTCCCAAAGGGTTTTCAATTTTTTCACTTTTTCACTTTGAAAGATCATGAAGTTAGACTCTAGCAACTCTGTGGGGTTAGTTGCTAACTTCAGCATGCAGGAGTCAGGTGAGCAAAGACACTGCAGAGGTGTAACTTCCTTTTTGAGAATAGGGGTCTCATTGGCAGGACCACTGGCAGTGCAAGACCAGTTCAAAGGGAGGATCCCAACCCAGGGTTTTCCTTGAATGTGTCTTCATGCTGTCTTCACTCCCCTGCCCCCAACATAAGACTTCACAACTATACAGGCATGTTGAAGGTGCTCATAAATGACCCAGGACAGATTTCTGGTTCCAGATAATCTGTCTTAACAGTGCCTATACAGCATAAAAACAAGTGCTCCCTCTGACACATTCATTATAGAGCCAATACTCCAGCACTGCCTTCCATCCTGGCACCAACGGCCTTGGCAATAGTGTCAGTTGCTCCATTGATTTGCATATACCTCAGTGGTTTCCTGCTACACCATTGTCTCCAGCATTTCTGACATCTGTGGTGCCACCTCACCTCACTGAACCAAATGATATCACTGTCTAGCCAAAACCAGTTTCTGCTGTTCTCCCTGGCCTGGCTGGCACTAAGATCCATCACCTCCAATTCTGGTTTGTTAAGGAACTGTTCCTGTTTCCATATACATCAACACTACCAAATGAGGTATCCTTATCTGACCATTCTTTCAACCTCTGGACAGCCATCACATTCTTGATTTCTGGCCCAGTAGCCATGAGAATGAATCTCTGAGCTGCACATTCAAGAGGCAGCTCTCAGGACACATTCCACCATCTGTGATCATGGTCTTCTGTCTCAGCATCACAGGCCATTCATGCTCAGATCTTAAGCATAAGAGGACTTCGCAGACATAGCAGCTAGAATGGAAAAGCTTCTTTACACTGAGGTACTTTCCTCTTCCTTTCCTACTGAGATGTCCCTCATTCATCATCACTCTGTAAGGACCCAGTTAACATCTGAAGGGGGAGGTCCTGTTTCTCTCCTCCCAACTAACACTGACAGTTATGAAGAAGTCTCCCCACAAGGTTAGGGGACAGATGTGAATGCCTTTCAAACTCAAGCTTGTGCATAGAAGTAAAACTATGTGCTAGTCTCAGAGCTAAAATCAATTGAAAGAGCATTTTGATCATTTCTACATCATATTGTGGGGTTTCACATCCAGATTATGATGGATATAATCACTATAATGTGTATAAATATAATACAAACAGGGAGGAGGATGCAAGATTTTCCCTCTTTGCTGGTAGGTAAGAGGCAGCCTCTGGAACTAGCACATTCAACATAGGATCTATCCATCAGCCACATGCCTCCTGTGATTGTAGAATACCCAACTGGATAGCTTCAGTAGGCCTGTCTCTCTCTCTCTCTCTCTCTCTCTCTCTCTCTCTCTCTATATATATATATATATATATATATATATATATACACTGAATGGGTGATCATGCACTGTACACTACAGGACATTTTCTGGAAGGCTGACCTTTTTTCTTCAGACAGCAACAAAAAGTGTTGCATCATCTTCAAGAGAGGATTCAGATGGAGCTTATTCTCCAAAACTTTTTTCATGCTATGCTTAGACAACTTCTTTTATACTTTTCACCTATTCCTCTAAGTCAGCAAGTGCTATGGAAAATGCAACACATCTCCACATGACTAATCTTGCTGTCCTCAACTTGGACAAAACAGTTTCTGTTCCTAGATTTTCTGTGCATGTCTGTGAGTAGACCAGTTCTCTACTAGTGGTCCCAGACCTGCTCTCCCAGTTCTTCCTGGAGAGAAGACACTCCATGTGGATCTGTACACTCTGTATTTCCAAGCCTGGATACTGGATGGTTTTAAGCAGTTGAATAGGCCTGCTCCTCTCTTGACAGAGCTGTTCCCATCCATAGCAGGAGAGACTGAACCAGAAAAATTTAACTGCCTCAATGACAGCATTTTTGGCCTGGTCCTATATGAAATCTCTTTCTCCCCACAAAGCTTCCATTCTGGCCATCTTAGAGTCTCTGTTAGAGCTGAAGTATAGTGACTTGGCCCTGAGCTCTGTCAAAGTGTACCTATCTACTGTCTCAGCTCACCACCCACCTGTGAAGGGTCTGTCTTTCTTACCTTGGTTTTGAAATTGGCTTTAAAGCTCAACCAAGATATTCTCCAGTAGAAGATGCAATGCCTCAGTGAGAGCTAAGCCTGGGTTTACTGCCAAATGCACTCAGCATTCGAACTGATGAACATCAACTTGCTACTCCATTTGTCCCTGAGTCTGGCATTCTTGATGGCCACCACTTTGGTAAGAAAGGTGGGTGAAAACCAGGCACTCATGGCAGATTTCCCCTCCTTCCCCCTTAATGAGGAGAGCTTGCTGTTGGCAATCAGAGCCCATAACATCCCAGACAACTTTGGTAGACTCACTCTGGAACATGTCCATCACAGATATTTGCAAGGCAGACTAGAGCTTTAAAAACCAAGCACTGTGCTGTTATTGAGGCCTCCAGACCAGATATGACAGTAGACAAAGCAGCCAATCCAGTCATAGTTTGCTTTAAACTCTGAGACCTGCTGCAAGCGATTCAGGCATTGTTCTGGAGTTACCCACAATGGAAAGTGCATGTGGACAGGCACTCCAAACAAAAAAAAGCACAGTCACTCGCCAGAACTTACTAGAGTTCTTTGAGATGTGTTAATCATGTCCCACGTCCTGTCCCTCTTTGGAGTCCCTGTCACTCTGGGATTCTGTGGTTGAGGGAACTGAGAAGTAAGAAGCATAAACTGTCTTTTCTAACCCCTGTATTGAGCTCTGGAAGAGGTCAGGTGCATGAGGTGTCCAAACTCAAGTGTTCAAGGTGCATGCTCATCTACAGTGGAATATGGACATGGTTGACACATCTGACAGATCATCAGACTCGATGATCTATTGAGGTCCTTTCCGACCCTAACATCTATGAATCTATGACTCTCAGAGAACTCCACTTATTGTTCATTACCTTCTCTATATTTTGAGCAGAGCTTTTATTTCTTAATCTTGTTCCTTTTGTACCTCGTGTTATTTACCATTTAGTTTCTATGTCAAGAGAGAATGCCATTAATCAAGGTTAGAAAAAATATACATAAGAATTACCTAACCTTTGTTTCAGTAATTCTAAGGGGACCTGAGAGATCACTGTAAATAATCATATCTTATTTTAATTTAATTTGAAAATTTGTTGCAGATCTCTTTGCCATCTGTTAGACTTAATACCACAGCCATTTTAATGTCCAAAGTTAGCTTTCCTTGGCTGCTGAGAACATAATAATATAGATCTGGAATTAGAAAAAATGTATTTTCTTCCATGTACCTTAGATTTCCATTCTGCCACTGTTCTTATATCCAGCAACATAGAAATAATCCAGCAACATTCAGAAATTCTCCTCCTACCTTTCTCTTATACAATTTTCTCTCTTTTCTCACATTTTTTATTCTTTCTTTGTTTCATTGATACATTGTCCATTGGTGGCCTCTGGAAAGGAAGTTTGTGATCTCATTATTATAATAAGGAGACAGGTGCTCTTTCTCTAAACATCCTGCTCTTGATGGCACTCTGATATGAGATGCTATTAAGTAGGAATGGGCATGGAGACGTTAACCACCTTCTCATCCCCAAAGGATTTGCAGAAAGGAGGAAAGATTGAGGAATATTGAGAACTGTTGTGAGTCCTAAACTGCTTGTGTCTGTAATATATCTTCCCTGGGTGCTTCTACGTATGCACAAGACTGTGCACTAACTGGTGTTACTGTGCAGTCCGGATGGCGCTGGATGGGTCTTTTCCCATGCTACTGCGCAGTAGCATGGGCATCATGATTCGTGCCTGCTGCTGCTACATCACTGTAGCATTGGGCTATGGAGACATAGCATCTTGTGTAGACGCACCCGCTGTGTATATACAGGACTTCAGTCTCTAGTGCTGTTAATCTGCTACACTTCCCTCTCTCTCTGTCTGATATTCACCTCTGTGAGCCCATGTTTCTTTAGTCTTATTTACCTTGAAACCTTTAGGCTTTTCTTGCCAGGGGGTTGTTCAGTGTGGACAGAGAAATTGACCTGGAATAGTGTTAAGGTTGAGACTGGCCAGTTCATATGTAGTCATAGTATAAGTATGTTTAAAAGAACGTGAAAGAGCAAGGAGGACCAGATGATGCCTTTGTTAAAAGTTCAGTAACAGAAGCGCTACTTAGCATTTTATACAAAGTAACTCTCCCTAAAGTTAAGTGTGCAATAAAAAAGATTCAACATTTCATCTTTGATTGGTTCTGAGCATGGGTGAGGAAACACCAGAAGATGGATTTGGTAGCATAGCTCTATTTTCCATATCTTAAGCCTTCAGTGCTAGTTTGGCATAATCTTAGCACAAGTACAACTCTCTGCTCAAAAGAGAAAAAGGACTGGAACAACATCAGGTTGTTGCAGGTCAGCAAGAAGTCACAATGGCAATGAAGTTGAGGGAAGTTGTTCCTGTTATATGTGGCTTGCACCAGTGCTTTTAGTCTCTTGCTTTCATGAGCATTAAAGTCATTCACACCTTTTAACAAAAACAAGTGGCCCACCAATCCCTTGACCTTCACCGTGTAATCATGCTTGCATCCTGCGAGTTACTGTCTGAGGATCCGCTTTAAGAAATTCCCTCCATACTTTTTTCTAGCTAATAGGCTGCATAATCGGACGCCAAGGGACCAAAATCAATGAAATTCGACAGATGTCTGGAGCGCAGATCAAAATCGCCAATGCCACGGAAGGTTCATCGGAACGTCAAATTACCATCACAGGAACCCCAGCTAACATCAGCCTTGCCCAGTACCTCATCAACGCCAGGTGAGATGTGCTAATCAAGGCCCCATTCTTCCACCCCAGTCTTTATGACCTCCTTGTAAAAGAGAAGCCAATAAAATAAGACATACAAAACTCAGACAGTAACACACACCCCAAGCATCACATTCATCAGAGATGACTTCATTAGGTTTCAGGGCAGCAGATTAAGTGAATACACTGGTGATTTACTGTATGTTGATACCTGAAGTGAATGTGAATATTATGTTATTATTTTGGATTCTTCTGCCAGGAACACTCTCTGAAGGGCAACTCATAACCAACTTCTCGATGTTAGTACTCATGGCCACAATCAGTATTTTGCTTCAGTTGTGGGCCTGTTAACATCTTCTTAGTCATACCCCATGTTTGAAAGAGCTTGTGTGTAATTAGACTGAGTTATTTTCTGCAGAAACATGGCAAGTTCTCAGGCAGGGCATAGGGAGTGATTTGGTGTGGAGAGGACATAATTTAAACCCAGCAACTTTGGCCATATCACAAGACCATAAGGAACAGCAAACCCTAAATGATAAGTCTTGATACCTCTTCTACCTGCTTCCAAGATTCATAAATGTCTTCCCCTTTCAAATAAATATATTTAAAGTAACAAATCCAGTAAATAAATAAATTGAAGTAGCCTGTTTATTTTCATTTAATAATAGCACATATGCAATAAGTTTGACCTGCGGACATTTAGTAATTGAACATATTGAAAATGTTTACCATCAGCATTGACCCAGATTAGAGTCAGGACACCTGAATATGGTTTACTGGTTTAAGGATGTATTAAGTAGCACCTATTCATGGCAAAAAAAAATGAGCATGCAAGTAAGGACTATTTAGTAGATTAGACTTTTTAGGAAGCAGGCAATTTGGGAGTAAGCAGTTGAGTTTATCCAAGAGTGTGACCTATATTTGAGGTTTTTGGGGCACTTAGATTTAGTCAGGTCTCTTGTATATGTGTACAAATACGTAGATGATAGGATAGGGTGATGGGGAACCTGAGAGGAAATGTGAGTCTTATCTTCTGGGATATCCCCTGAAAAAAATGCATTGTGCTGAACTAAAAAAAACTGGTTAGTTGCAGAAGGGATTGATGCAACTAAGACAACTTTCAAATCTTTCTAAGCTGCGTGGAGCATGTACCATGCCATCACATGTCACTGGGATTTTAGCAGTTATCCAACGTGCCTGTTAACTTATGATATTATTCCACGTGTCCTAGAAGTAATTTATTTCTTAGTAGCTATGTGATGACTTTGGTGCTCCTTATGGTGAGGGACTGATAGCACTGCCTAGATTGGGTATAGTGCAGGTAGGCTTTGTGCAAGATTTCTTTTCATATGGAGTTGTGCCAACTAACCTCAGCTCTAACCTGTAGCAACCTTCACCATTCTATTCTCACCCCTCCTTCCCATGCCGCTGTGCCAGAGCACCTTATTTTCACCTGTAGAAGCTTTCTGTTGTTCAAGTCCTCCATCTCTCCTGAGCAGAGACTAACAGTTCTGCCTAAATCTCCTTCAAAATCTATGTGACCTTCCCACCTACAAAGCAACACTTTGAGAACAGTGTTAAAGTTGCTTTCAGAGAATTTTCCTTAAATTCTGTCTTTTAAAGAATCCCTCCTTTTTTTCTTTGCAGGTTTTGGCTGTTAACTTTACAGATAGGCACTATGTGCTATGAATAATCCAGAGGAGATGGGTTTTGGGACATAAAAAATATGTCTTATATCAGACTCTCCCAGCTGTAAAAATCTAAGGCAATATCAAGATGCAAAGGGGAATTTAGTATTTATAAACATTTTGCAGATAGGTTTGCTACATACCTATTTATACCTAAGGTGGTCTGGCAGGAACAGCCCTGGATTTTGAAGGCTGGTCCCAGCTGGTTGGTAAAAATTAAAACAAGAGTCCTGGAATTGCAGGGGCACAGTCTGGCAGGGAGGTGTAGTAGCATGATGCACCAGGCAGCTCCGCCTCCCCACTGGACTGCTCTTGCACCCCTGTGCACCAGCTTCTGCCACTGTCTGCAGCAGCATCACTGACTTGGGGAGGAGGTAGTATCCCAGATGTCCCGGATTTCCTCATGGTTACCCTACTGATACCTAACACAATCACAGAAGCAAAGACATAAAAAGCTAAGCCATTTTACAGTATCTAACAGTATAGCCCTGGAATGACTGTATATGCTGCCCCTGGAATGCTGGCCTCTAATGCCTACAGTATCAGAGCACAAGCAGCCGTGACAATGAATGTCCACAGCTACCAGGGTTGGGACGGGTGGGAATAGTCTGGTAAATAACTGGGTGTAGGACAAAAAAGGGAGCAAAGATAAGGTTCTGATGTAGTCTGTGGAATGGTTCAGTTGTGGAGTTGTGGCCATGGTAAGGTGTACCCCATGAGAGAAATAGGGCGTATACTGTTCGATGTCTTAGCTTTTCATTTCCTTGCTTTTGTGGGTTCTTATTAATTATATTGTCGGTGTAGCAACCTCTGCTGTCTCACAGCAGAGATATTTGGAAACTAATTATTTTTAATGCTTATGTGGTGGTAGGGAATATTCCTGTGAGGCAGTAGAAGTCAGACCTGGACACAGGCATGTGGAGCTGGGTGGCTGACCAGGGCCAAGACAGAAAGGGAACCTAACAATGAAAAAATATTACAATTGGAAAAAAAGTTTTAATATTACGTATATATGGAATGGGCAATGTTATCAATTGATAACAAACTATTTAAAGACATCAGTACCACAGATGTGATAAAGACTTTTGCAACAAAAAATCATTGATACATTGGAGGTTGATACTAAGTTTCCCTGGGGCCGCCAGGAATCTAGGTGTGGTACTAGTAAAAGTGCTACTGACAGAGAACATTTTCTCTGTACATGAGCCCTCACATGCTGTAGGGGAGTATCTGGCAGACAAGTGTAAGTCCTAGCAGGCAAGGCTTTTTCATGTACCCAACAACATCAGTTAGGTTTCTTTGTGCAGAGAGAGCCCTTCCTCAGCCAGTCAGGATTGCTTGTGCTCAAGACCTTGCATCTGACTTGTGTGCCCAGTATAATAGATCTCAAAATATAATGTACATAAGTTGAAAATCACCCAAAATTGGATGTTAAAAACTGATAATTATGAGAATTATGGCACTGCACACACAAACCTTATGTATAGGGCCTTAAGCATGCATTAGCCCTGTAGCACTAGATCTTCTCAGGGGCCACCTTTCTGTCAAACTTGGGATAAACAGAGACAGTGTTTTTAGGATTTGTATATCACCAATGGAAAGCAGAGCTGCCGAAAAACCTAATCCAGAGCTGAATTCAGATATTTCTCTAAAAGTTTATGAAACAATCTAGAACTTCAAAGGTCATGAGACCTGAACACTGACATTTCACACTAATTGACCACCTACTTTTAGAGAGAGGCAGGATTTTAAACCCATTTTAAAATGCAGCCCTAATTGTGGTGTTGCTAGTGGGAGTCTCCACAAAGTGGATTAATGTAATGAATATTTCAGCATGGCAGATTACACTGGAGAAAAGGGAAGAATGAGTGGGATATAGCAGAAAAGAGGACAGTTGTGAGTATACCACAAAATCTTTTTCTTTTCTAATCCTTTGATTAAGTACTTGTTTTTATCTCTTCCCTTTCCCCTTTCTTTTTACCTTTGTCTATTCTAGGCTGACGTCTGAGGTCACTGGAATGGGCGCACTCTAATTTCTACCTATCATCCTTCATTCTGCATCACCTGACCCTCTCAAGCCAATGACACTCCACCCAGCTTGTATATCTGTATAGCTACTGTCTTCCCCTTATCTCCAGAGAAACTTTTTCTTTACTAACATATACACGCACACACACACACTCACCCCCCCCACATGTTCACACACACATGCAAATGTTTCTTTATAAGTTCCATACTGTGATCCTAATGTTGGTACTGAATTCCTTATTTATGGTCCAGGCCTGTACAGTGTTAATTATTTTAATTACCTTTTGGGGGAGGTTCCATTGGTGAGACTTCAGAAGAAGGTTGGTCTCTAGTGTCAGTTTAGCTTAGCTATTTTAAATTTGATTTGGCATTCTAACAGCACTTATTGTAGTGTATGATCTTTGATGCCATCTAGAGCTGTATTTGCTTTGATATACTTATTTTCTCACAGTTATTCCATTGATGCTCCCATATTTTCATTTTGCTTGTCCTGGCTCACCTTTTAAACCTTTAATCCATGTCCTGAGAATATGGCATGGTTTTCCCCATGTTTTTTTGGAAGCAGAATGTGTAGGAGCCAATGAACCAGTCTCACAGTCCCCATTGGTTCCCACACAGGAGATGCTTTTTCCAACATGGCAGGGTCCAGACAAGCCATATTTATGCCTAGTAGAAGGGGTGGGGGGAAAGTCTAATTTTTTAACTAAGAAGTAATTGGGCCCAGGGAGGATTTAGTGATATGTAATTCAAAGCCACAGGGGCCTCTAATAGTATTCTGAAAACAAAACCCATCGAGAACTTTTGGACTTAGCTCAGGAAGCTCAAATCTCTGTGAGCCTGCTGTGTTTGTCATTGTTTGTATTCAATAAATGTCTGTGTGCAGCTCTGCTACCAATGAGCTCTGATTTCTGACTCTCTGTTCTTCCTACTGGATTCCTGGGATGAGCTTCTAATGCAATCCTTGGCTTGTGTCCCCTGCCATTTTTCTAGTTTAACTATGGAAATCTGGGGTCATTTACAAAACCTTCTAATTTTTTTCTCCATAAGGTTCCCTTTTGTGCGGCAAAATAATTCCATTTTGCTTAAGATTAATATATATCTTGTAGTATGGAAAAAAAAAAATTCACATCTGGCCCTCTTGTCTGGATGAATCTGCCATGGATCCTGCATCCTTACCTATTGTTCTTCAGACCCAGCCTTGTTTTCTGCTTCCAGGGTCTTGTCTTTGTATCTCTCCCCTACTTTTTATAAGGGAAAAATTATATATTTTCCATAAATATTTTATAGTGTACAGAGTGTATAGTATGTATTTTACTATATCATATACGCAGAAATAAAAATAATGATAAATGGCAGAGCCAACCTAGCTAAAATATTTGTGCAATGCAATGCATTTTTGCATTGAAACATATGGGAATTATACTATTTTTTCTCCTGAGTTTCAAGATCTCAGTCCTTCCCACTCTCTCTCTCTCACCCCAAAGCTCCACAAACACACGCCCATAAATTCAGGATCTCCAGACCTCCTCTCTTCTTCCATGAGAGCTATGCCATCTATTCTTCGGCCATCCTGTTGATAAGGCTCCTTATCTATCTGAGTTCAGATTCTGTAGTTGGAATTTCTCCTAATGTCAAAGTTTCTGCACGTGCTTGTTTTGTAGCTGTGTATCTGCCATGCACTGCAATTTGATGAACTTCAAGGAGGACACATGAACATGTGCATATTTCTCAGCTAGCCCTAACGGGCCAAGGAGCAGTGACTTCAGTTCAAGGGCACCTTGGGGTGAGGCATGAGGAGATAAGAGAAGTGTGATGAGATAAGCAGATAAGCTGACAAACCAGGTGGTGGTTTGTCCCTGGTTGGAAGACCCTTGACCCCCTACTGCTCAGCCTCTGAGTTAGGAGGTAAGCACCGTAATATATAAATTGGCTTTTGAAATCAGGTGCTACTCAATTCCCAAATGTTTTGGAGGGGTTTCTTGAGTCTAAAAAGGTTGAGAACGTCTACCATGGGGTATATGTGGGCTTTTTAAGCCCCAGCTGCAATAAGGTGTGTGCACATCTGTGTGTATGTGTGTGTGAGAAAATGCCATCTCAAAGGCATTCTTTCTGAAGATAAGATGTAACTGAATGCCTGATAGCTGGGGAGGATGATCAGGAGCTGTGCTCTTTTGTTAAAAGTATTTAGTATGTATTACTCCCAGCTTAACCCCTTTCTATGAGTAGACATGGCTGAAGATGGTGCTTAGGCCATCCTCCCATTATTCCCATTCTAGTCACATTAGTGTCACCCCACAGCTTGGGCTGTAGGGCTCCAGAAACCAGGATTGTAGGTGCTTCTTGCAAATGTGCAAAAAAAGGGGGGTGGGGGTGGGAGGAGAAAGGTAGAGACACCAGTCTTAGTAAAGTATCTTGAACTTCAAGTGTTTTGAGGTCACTGAGGAACTTCAAGCCATAATACTTAAACTTCAAACTCCTTAAAATGCTTAGTCCCATCCTTCATTTGCTATAAATGGTCTGGTATCCACAGCAGTTTAGATTTCCCAAGCTTTTTTCACGTGATCCTGCAGTGAAATGCACTAGAAAGTGTCTCATTATGTGAGGATTGTGGGGTGACAGCATGCTTCAACTAGTGCCAGTCATATACTTGGTAAATAGCCTCATTTCCAATAGAGAGACTGGCATTGGTTACGTCTGTGAGGATGTCTGGGCAAAAGAATTGTTGAGCTCATGCACCTGAGTTATCAGGGACATCTCCTCATGTAAAAATGGCCTCCCCTCATTTAAAAACATACCAGATGGTTTTCCCATTCATTTATTAGTACAAAGCCACACTTCAGCTTCATACCAGGGTCAGCCATGCCCTATGCCATTCCTGACTTTGCATCTTTCACTCCTGTACAGTATTAATATGCTCCCGATTTAAAGTACAAGGAATGTCTGTAGAGGAGCTTGGGGTGCAACAAAAGATAAGCACATGATCCACCTAGAAATACCACCCACTAGTGTTTTAAAATAATACAAGTCAGTACATCAGCCAATAAGTATAACAACCAAACATCTTCCATTCTGTTCCATCCAAAGCACCATATTCACTTCAGATTTATAAAACATATCCTGGAGATGAACATGTTTGCTATTTAAGCCAGGTACTTGAGGAGAAAGTATTTTGGTATCCTGTGCCCTATCAGGACAATGAGATGGCTTAAAAAACTAGTTGCCTTATTTTGCACTGATTAGTTTTCAGGTGGAATTGTAGGTAGAGCTTTCTGAATTAATCTAATCTTGAGCTGAAGAATGCAAAGGATGGATTAAAAAAATAAATCTGCAACCTGTAGATCTGCACAGAGTTAACAAAGCAGGTGTTGCCATTGCTGTAAGTTGGTCAGTGAGAACTGGGGATCCAGGAGACAATATTTGCTTCAGAACTGAAAGTGGATTGAAGTTCAGCTGTGTTCTAAACCCCTTCATGTTATCTTTTTGAGTAAGTTTGCACACTTTCATGAATTATAGCATCTAATCAGAAAACATTAACAATCCCATTTTGACCCAGGTTCATTTACTGAAGAAATGAGTTGGTAGTGGAAATCTACCCTGAACCTGTCACACCCAGTTTAAGACTGTAAACTCTTCATAGCTGGGACTGTCTGGTTCTCTGTATGTTCAGGGTGTAGAACAATGGGGCCCCAATCTTGATTAGCCTTTAGGAACTGCCATTAATAATAATAATTCATAATACTCCTAAGCGTCATACTTCTTTGTGCTTGACAATTGCAGTAGAACAAGTTGCCATTAGCTTATATTTATAATATAATTTCTGCTTCTTTCAGAGCAGCACAGAAGCTCAACTGCAACCAATATTGTGATGGTGGAATTCACTGTTTTGCAACGGGTCGATTCAGGGACATATTTAATCCCAAAGATATATGGGTAGAATTCCCTCTGTGCACTGTTTGGAGGGATCAAGTAGGATAAATATCTTGTGTTGACCTGCGCTAAAGTGGATTTTACTGTGTGCCTGGAGCTTCAAGTTTGCAGAGGGATGAAGATCTGTGAAAAAAAGCTATATCACCAGGGCCTAAATGCATAAGTGAGAGTGAAGGAATGTGAACACCATGAGACAGATTCGCTGCAGGGAGAATGGAGAGAAAGTGCTCTCTTCAGAAATAAAAGATGAAGGGGATTTCTGCTTGTAAATGGGGAAATCGCAGCACTTTCAACAGTGCTTCTCAAAGTGGTTTCCAAAGGTGGTCAGCTTCAAGATCTCCATTTTACAGACTAGAAAAACTGAGGCACAGAAAGGGGGATGTGTCTTGCCCATGATTAGCTAGTGGACCTGTGGCAGGGCTGAGAATAGAGAAGCACATCCTGCCCGCTTACTCCCACTCAGCATGGGCGAAAGCCTGAAAATTAGGTGGTGTAGTGGTTTAGTCCTGAGCGCCTGGCCAGAGGCTTTGTCTCAGGTGTGCTTCCTAAAATGCCCTTTGGGCCATGCTAAACTGGCTATACTTTCTCATTTGCCATGCTGAACTGGCTATACTCTTTTGTTTCTGGGCTTGGACATGTGCTGACAATGGTGTGACTATGGGAGGACAAGTAGGCCGCCAACTCATGCTGTGGACAGGTGGCTCCAGAATGGTGGGGTCTGGGAGTCTTTGCCATGATAGCAACAGCAGCCAGTGCAGAGACAACACACTGCTACAGCAGCTGCTTCATCAGCAGCCAGGGTCTTTGGGTCCCTGGGGTAGATAAGTCTGACCCTCACACTAAAGTAGGGTTTTGCCCAGAACGTACAACTTGTCACTTATGCCTCCATGTGCTGAGCAGGCATGAGTAGGTGGGTTCAGCTTCTTGGTAGCACTCTCCCAGCTCACCAAGGAGTCAGAGCAGACCTACCCATAGAGGCTGTTTGTCTATGTCAGACAATCAACCCACAGCCCAGACTCACAGGCTGCTGCCCCCACTGCTGCCCTGGGGCTGACATCACCATTTTGGTGCACAGACAATTAGTTAAACCAAATAGCCCTGTTGGCCTGCCCCAGACCAGGCCAGAAACACATTGCAGTGATTTTAGCAGAACAGAGACTGACAAAATTATCAGGAAAAGGCATTTTGGCTGGTCTCTTGATCCTCCTTTCCCCCCCCTACTTCTGGCTGTTGTGTCCTGCCTTGGGTTCAGCAGAACCTGCTCAAGGAAGCTGTTTCTGAGTAGCCATTCCCAGAACGGAGCAGGGCTGAACCAGGGTACTGTATAGGAGGGTTGCTGTGCCTCAATAGTGTAATTGAGGAGGGGCAACCCAGGCAGTCAGCCCTGGATGCCATCTTTGGGGATGGCAAAAAAATAGCATGGCAGCCAAGCACTGCCCTGTGCATTGCCACTGCCCAGAGCATGGAGCTGCCCTGGTATGCTTCTGCTGTACCCCCAGTGCTTTTGTAGTCATCCCTTTTCACAGCTGCTCTGCCTCAAAGGTGCCAAGGAAAAAATATCCCCTTCCAAGGACAGTCCCACAGGCAGTGAAGTCCTCACACTGCAGCCAGCTCTGATCCTGTGCGTGCAGATAAACACCCGCACTCAGTCACTGTCCCTGCTGCTGCACAGTGCTGTTTCCCCCTCATATTCCTTTGGGGATGTTTGCTCCCTGGGGACATAGACATGCACAGATGGGACCACGAGGGACAGGAAAATTGCTGAACTGTAATTTTGCTTCTCTGCAGTCAGGGCCAGCAAGATCCCTTTCCTCTCTGGGGGATTCCCTTGTATAGAGATGTTCTTTTTGCTCTAGTTTCCCATCCCTGTTTCTGAGACATAGATTTAAGCTCACGTTCCTTAGCCTGAGATGGCGTTTCCTTCTGGAATCTCCATCTCCCACAGTGCTACAGGAAGTGACTGGAATATTTGCCAGGTGTTTTGTGCAGGTACCTTGGGGATCATGGCAACAGCCAAAGGAGAATGGGATTTCTGATGTGCTCTGTGTGCTACTACTACAGCCTTGCTTACAGAGCCTTGCAGAATGAGTGAAGCAACTCAGACCTCCTATAAGACGATGCCTTCAGAGATGCCTAACTGCAAGTCAGCAACATCTCTGTCCACCGAACTCAAGTTTAGAAGTCTTCACTCCTAGCAATCCAGAGGCATCTAAATAGACACAATATCAGCAATAGTCACAGGGCTGAACAATGTCACAAGTCCCTTCTAGCCAAGAATGTTCTTCATCTCTGGGAGGCAGAGTGCCTTTTCTGGCACTATCTGTAGGACTGTTAGCATCACAGAGGGACTGGATTTCTTATGTGGGCACAAATTAAACATACCCAAATACTGCCCCATCCCCAAAAGAAAAGAAGCATATGTCTTGTTCTTGGAAGGCAGAATGTAGAAAGAAAAACTTTTCAAATCACAGGAGACTGCATGATAAAGAATAAGACCACCTGAAAGACAGGGTGTCCAGAAAATGTGGCATCTGAGGAAAGAGTCTGGGTGAGGCAGCAAGAACTTTCTAGTATGATAGGACAGCAAGAAGGCTAGGCCCTAGACCCTTGCAAGTGCAGTAGTAGGACTGATTCTTTTTAAAATTGTAAATAGTTCTTTATGTAAGTTCCTGTAAATAAGGTGGTGTTGATTCTACACCCCAACCCTTATCGAGATGTGATCAGCAGTTTGCTCGCCATCATCCAGCTCACTAGCTCTTCAACAAACCTTACTACCGCACCAGTGGGAGGGTTAACACTGGACTCTGCTCCTGCTGTGTGCAGTCTCAGGAAGAAGTGACACCCATCTTGGCTAGCATAAGTCACAGTATCTGCTTACTTTATTCCACCTGGCTTGCATTCCAGCAAAAATGGAAATCAACCTCTCTGCTTAAGATGCACACCCTAATTTTGGAGGGCTGGATTCAGGGGGAAGGATGTGTGTGGTATGTAAGTAAATATGGTAGGATGTTTCTTTAGTGAACATCTTAATGATTTATAAGACACCAAAGTCAGCTGCAGAGTTTAAGGGAATGTTCTCAGATAACACAGTCATGGGTATGTTTCACACCAGCATATGGTGTTACAGTGATTACTATTATATTGTTGGAAATGGTTTTTGCTTGCCTATGGAGACTCAGACTCTCACTAGTGTTCTTTGATGGTTTACTTTGTTATTCAAGGAATCTGTTGTTTGAGTTGGTTCTAAAATATGGTTGATTGCATCTTTCGATCCTTTGGGTTGTGAAGCTGGATGAGCAAAATCTGCTTATCTGGGAAGGGTTTCTTATTTGGTTAGTTGATTCATAGAAGGGACAAGAAAAGGTGAAAACTGAAATATAATTTATTTAAAACACTTCAGCAAAAGAGAAGTCTGTATCTTGAAACTGGTGGAAAAGAGAAAATGTGCCTTTAGCTTTTCTTTTTGGGTAGTAAATAAAATAAGGCCATGTAGTCTATGTATCTTTGCATATATTTTCCTATACTGCTTTTTGCAATGCAAAAATTGTGTATAGCAAGAAATGGGGTTGGAAAAATGGATGGTTTTCCCCACAGGAAAGTGACTTTCACCAGTGAGACACTACATTTAAATGCTTCTGTTGTAGCTACAATTCTGCTTTTTGTGTATTCACACTAGTCACTTTTAATTATTCTAATTTCAAATATGCAGTCCATTAGAAAGGGTAATTTTCCCCAGTGTCTCTGGAATTAGGCCTGCTGCAGATTTCTTCCTCACTTGGTGATATTGGATAGAGGAATATTTAATCTTATTTTATCTTTGGTCAGAGGTGGTCGGATATTCTTGGCTCTATGTAAAATATTTTTGACAGCTTTCTCATTGCATTTGCAGAAGATGAAAACTGCAAATCCATCTCCTAGTCACTCTGATGAATTGCAGTCCCATGTTGAGCTGAGTTTCAAACACTTCAAACCTATTCCTTGCACCAGTTGAATTTCAAAAGGGAAATTACCCTTGTTGGTTCAAAGAAAAGGCTGGGGCCTGGGGTTAAGTAGCTCATCCAAAGCATTCAAGCCTTGGATGAGTTAAGTTTGTAGTTCAAAAAGTGCCTTGGGTCACAAATGAAATTTGGTTGAGGGCCTTATCTCTTCACTACTTGTGCTTGTCACAGAAATACTGCACTTTTTGCCAGCGCTGATGGAGTTGATTCAGATGAAGCCTAGGATTAGTCATTGAATATTCAAATGAAGACCCTTATAGGAGTTGGATTGTTTGATCCAATGTAAGGCTAGGTGCAGAAAACAACCTGGGCTCTTCAGAGCTGAGGAAAACATGAAGCATTATGAAATGGAAGCTTTCAAAGGACTGATTTGTATCATCTATTCAGTACTATCTATTCTTTATTTTCTGAGGTTTCTGTGAAATCAAGGTAGCTTGATTCCCTTTGATCAAGTTTGATTTCGGTGGAGCTGCTTCAGGCTGTCATTGCCTGAGTCTCCAGCCCTTGCATGGAGTAGTACCTTAGGGCATGTGTAGACAAAACAGAGGCCCCATATTGAAGTGGTGGGTTTTCAAAAAGACCGCTTCAATTTAGGGCTGTTTAAACCCTCGTATCGTGCACACACACCTCTGACTTACCTGCCTCTCTGGTGGGGAGGGCGAGCTGCTAGTGAGCGGAGTGGTCCCTGGGCTGCGGGGTGGGGCTGGTGCTTTACTCCATGGCAGCAGCAGGCTGCCCCCAGGTGGCAGCCACCCACAGGCACCTGGCTCAGGCGGTCCCGGGGGGGCACTGCAGCTGCAGAGAGAAGCACCAGGCCTCCACACAGCCCAGGTAGGCAGGCAGGCTCTGGGGGAGGGGGAAGATCAGGCTTGTTTTCTTGGGCAGAGCCTGCTTTCCCGGGCTGCTACCAGGTTGCCTGCAGGGCTTCCTGCAGAGCTGTGGAGCTGCCCAGTGTTTCGCTTTGGTGTCCCTCAAGTCATTTAAGGCACATTACACCACCGAATTTCCTACAGCGGCTGGAATTAATGTGAAATACTCTGCCGAGGCGTGCAAACACCAACACCATTAAAGCCATGGAAAAACATTTAGCCTGCTTTGAAGTGTCGTGCACACACACCTCTCATTTTGTCTGTACACAGCCTTACTGCACAAGTAAAAGTACTGTCCCAGCCATGTGAGAAAGAGTGGCAGATTGTGGCCTTTCAGTACTAAATTTAATGTAATATTTCTGTTGAAGTCAAGGAGGTAGGGAGGGACAGAATCTGAATATTTCTGCTGTAGGTCGGATACAAGTGTATTGAAGGGACAGGCAATGAAATAATGTTATTTGTTTTGAGATGCCTGGGAAGAGAAAATATATATATTTAAATTGACTTATTAGCAGAATTCCACTCCTGGTTTTCATCAGATACACTTATATGTTATTTAATTGACCAAGTGAACCACTTGTTGGAAGACCTGTTTATCACACTTTGCCTTTACAATGTACAAGCATACTCATCAGAATGGGTGTTTGGAAGGTTAATTTCTATCATCTTCATAGCCAAATATCCATTAATGATAACTTAATTAACTTTTCCACCCATCAGCTATTCCTTTGATCTGTTTCAATGAGGTAATGAGCTTGAAAACACAGGAGGAGGAGGAAGCAGGAAGAATCACTCCTTCACGAGGAAATCAAACATCAAAGTTCTCTGCTCAGTCTAGTAGGAGTGACAGACTGGATGGATATCAAGGTGTTTGGGTCAGAAGGACTTGGTGAGAGCCTGATTGAATATTCATGAATGTGTTCTGGCTGAACTGGAATATAAAGAGGAGCAGGGAATAGAAACATACATTACTGTATCAAACTAACCTTACAGCTGTTGGTATCTTCATTCCTTTTCTGTGTGTGTTATCTCAGTATCTCCTTCCATCTCACCCACTTTGGGAGGCCTCTTTTCTACTCATTGGTTCCTCTCTTTTGTTTTCTTATTTTCCATCCTTTTTCTCTACATCATTCCCATCTCTCATCTTTCCAGCCTCTTCCTCCCATATCCCTTCCATGTTGGACTCCATATGCTTCTCTTCCCTCCATCCGCTGGATATTGGTATCTGGCCATCTAGGAAAATTTCAGGCAGTAGGGATAGAGGACAAATCAGGATGGATTTACTCCTGCAGATGACTGTCCTCTGCTCTACACACTTATCATCAGACATTTTGCTAAAAGTTGAAATAGACCAGCCCAGTGTAGAGCTGGATTTCACCAGAGAGATACTTGCTTGGGGAGGAGGATCAAACTCAATTTTAGAAGATTGCACCTGTATCCCCACATCATCCCACCACTATCAGGGAAATGGTGCTCCTCACTCCTTCTGCCAGAAGAGCTGAAACTCAAGGCCCAGATGTGTGAGTAGCTTCCCAATGGTGCACACTGGTCCATGCAGTACAGAAAACTAAACCACACAGACAAGTATATGTGCCTCAAATACATAAACATGGAATACATTAAGTATTGGTTGAGTTTGCCATGAATGGAAGATAAGATTGGGGTTATCCTGTGATGAAGTCACACTCACATCTTGGATATCACACCTATGGGCTAAATAAGTTGTCCCAGACCTTCACTGGTTCATGATGGACAGCACTTAGCAAGTAATGTGGCCCTGACAACGCCATACTTTACTGTTCCTCTAAACCTCAGTTTCAGTTTTTTGATTTCCTGTGGCCTTCAGCAATATCAGAGGGGCTCCTGTATACATATGAGCCACTGGTTAGGACACACCAGGCTAAGTGGTTAGCTGGCCTGGGGATCTTAATAGGTTGACTGGCTAGCACAGCAACAGCACAAAGCATGTCAGGTCAGAGGTGATCCTGTTCCACCAGTGGGGTTGTTTTTCGCGTTCACAGTATGGCCATGTGTATAAAGATTCTCTCTCCAATCATGCATCATAACAACATTACAGACAAAAGTAGTTTTCATATGTAACATTGTTATAATGCAGAAATGAGAATCCATTCTGTAGGCCCATGGCCAGACACTCAACTTTTAGGAAATGCCAGAAATATGGCTATCCATGCCGGCTGAAGATGGCACTCTCATGCATAGGCACTATGTACTTACTTCTGTATGCATTTACGCAAGAATGCTGATACACTTCTGCTTAAATGTTTGTGTTGGAGTTGGTTGTGGGCCTGTCTTCAAAACTCTTTGTAATTTGACTTTACTCTTCCAGTGTGGAGAGGGATTTCTAATAGCAAATACTTGAAGAAGGTTAGAAACACAAAGGTGTGAGACAGACATTGCATAAACTGGTTTGACCCAAATCAGTTAAGTACAATACTACATTCAACCAGGTTTATCTCAAACTGGTTTTAGCCATTTTCAAACTGGTTTATGTGTACTGAACATCTGTTCTGTTACAGGTTTAAACCAGTTTCTGATCACTTCAACTGGTTTTGTGTAACGTCTGTTCCTAGCCAAAAGAATTCAGGTGCCTACATCCAAAATTCAGACCCCCCAATTTCTATTCAGCTGCCATCTAAAGTCCCTAAGCACGTGCATTCCCATCTCTAAAGTTGCCCTAAACACCTAAATGTCTGCTTCTGGGCATAACCCTAACTACTGGTCAAGGTTGAGCCAGGTGTACTGTCTAGGTGTCTAGATGTAACCACCAGGCTATAGCTTACTCTTAAGATGGATTTTCTCAATCTCTCTTGCCAAAGCTATTCTGCTTGGCAAGAGACTAGTATTTTAGTATTTATAGTAGTTGTGGTTATGTTAGGCTGAGTGCATCTTATCTTAGAAGCTAAGCATTCCTGAGCATGGGTAGCATTTGAATAGGACCCCACTTCAGCATCCTTGGTGAGGCTGATACAGGCCAAGAGCTGTTGATGAACACTTTAAGGAAGACGAGACCAAAGAAACTGAATGAGTGGCAGGACTTTGTTCAGACCCAGTCATGCTAGTTGAATGCATGGACGTAAATAGAAGGAAGGGTTTATGTTAAGTGCTTATTAGAGCAACACCTGAAACCAAGGTACCCCTAAAAAGTGTCTCAGAAGAAAAGTGCGTCAGAAGAATTGGCAGTCTGTGAGGCTTTTCCAGAAATAAACCTCGTGCAGATGGAACTGAACCTGAATTTTCCATAGCCTGAATGAGGTGGGCTTTTGGCTGCAAGCAGTGGTTGCATCATCCCCCCTTCTTTTTCCAGCTTTTGTGTTAGGTCCAGCTCCTGGGACTAGCTGAAGGTTCAGCCCATGGAGCTGGGGGAAGGGTGGTGAGGGGAGGGGAATGGGCCAGATGAGGTCCAGAGAATCATCCAAAGGTCAGAACCATTCCTGAATGTCTGTGCAGGCTCTTCCAGTCTACCTCCCCCCCCCCCCCCCCCCCCAGTAGCACTGTTCAGATGGAACTGTATTCCCATTAGTTCTCTGGACTAGAACTTGTCCTTACCTTTCTTCCAGACCAGAGCTAGGTCAAAAAGGGGAACAGTGGCATTAGCTATTTCTGTGTGGATGCAGATGCCAACCTACTCAGCAGCCAGACATTTCTTGTAGCTCACTAGCTTGCAGAGACAGGTTATAGCTGCAAGTGTTGGCAGAAGAATTATAAGAAAGAGCTGGTGGAGGCATTTGACTCCAGCAAAAGATGTAGGGCTGTGAATCTCAAGTAGAATGAAACACCTTTTCCAGCTCGGAAGTAAGTGCTTCAGCAGCACCCCTGAGTTGGCCATTGCAAGTCTTGGTGTTTCTGGACCTATATCTTTTATAAATATAACATACAGTGAATGTAGATAGGGAAGGGCCTGAGGCCATTAGCTGTGCTTTGATCCTTCCACCCTGGACTGTAGACCTGGATGATCAGCAAGAGTGTACAACCTATGTCACCCTGCAGAAGAAGATCACGAGGCACCCAAATTGTGACCCTGCTGCAAAACACCAGTGCACTGACGCATTAGTAACTGCTGCCTATCCCCATGCAGTGGGGTCCAAAGAAGCAGGTGCCCCTAGATGCAGTCCTGTCAGTCACTGACCAAGGAGGACATAATCACTTTGATAATTATTGTATATTGACTCCTGAAGCAGTGTCGGAGGCTTCTACCTGCAATCATCCGTAGATTCTGCACCCACTCTTGTCCCTCCTCCACTCAGACTGTAAATACACATGCCATTCTGCTGGTCACTAGATGTCTCTCTCTCCCCATGTTTTAAACAAATCCTTTCTTCCAAAGCTGTGATATGGTCTATATTATAATATGATCTATGCCAAACTGTGCAGTCTGGATGGAGGAGGGACACTGGATGGGTCAGCGGTGCACTGTGCTGTATAGTGACACTGTGCTGTATAGTGACAATTATCCAGGAGCACACCTGCGAAGGACCAGCAGGGGAGATTATGCTTAGGGGCAACCAACATGGGTTCATTAGAGGCAGGTCCTGTTAGACCAACCTGGTGGCCTTCTACAACCAGGTCACAAAATCCTTGGACGCAGGTGTCACGGTGGACATAGTCTTTTTGGACTTTAGGAAGGCCTTTGACACTTATTCTCACCCCATTCTTATTAAAAAATTAGGTAAGTGTGGCATCAGTGCCTACACAGTCAGATGGGTTGCAAATTGGCTGGAGGGCTGCACCCAGAGAGTGGTAGTGGACGGGTCATTTTCAACCTTGAGGGATGCGGGTAGTGGGGTCCCCCAGGGCTCATTCCTCGGGCCTGCACTGTTCAATATCTTCATCAGCGACTTGGACGAGGGGGTGAAAAGCACCTTGTTCAAATTCACAGTGACACTAAGATGTGGGGTGAAGTGGGCATGCTAGGGGAAAGGGACAGGCTGCAACTAGATCTGGACAGGTTACGGGGTGGGTGGATGAGAACAGGATGGGCTTCAACACTGACAAGTGCAGGGTACTGCACCTGGGGAGGAAGAACCAGCACCATACCTACAGGCTGGGGTACTCCCTTTTCGTCAGCACAGAGACAGAAAAGGATCTTGGAGTCGTTATTGATTCCAAGGTGAACATGGGCTGCCAATGTGGGGACGTGGTCAGGAAGGCTAACTGCACCTTGACATGTATCCACAGATGCATCATGAGCAGGGCCAAGGAGGTGATCCTTCCCCTCTATGCGACATTGGTCAGACCACAGTTGGAGTACTGCATCCAGTTCTGGGTGCCACACTTCAGGAGGGATGTGGACAACATGGAGAGGGTCCAGAGGAGGGCCACTCGCATGATCAGGGGGCAGCAGGGCAGGCCCTATGAGGACAGGCCATGGGGCCTGAACCTGTTCAGCCTCCACAAGAGAAGGCTGAGAGGGGATCTGGTGGACGTCTATAAGCTCACCAAGAGGGACCAGCGGGGAACGGGAGAGTCCCTGTTCCCCCAAGCACTACCGAGAGTAACAAGGAATAATGGCCATAAGTTGACAGAGTAGATTCAGGCCAGATATCAGGAGGCAGTATTTCACAGTCAGGGTGGATTGGAGATGGAACCAACTTCCAAAGGAAGCTGTGCTCTCTCCTACCCTGGGGGTCTTCAAAAGGAGGCTAGACAGTCACCTAGCTGGGGTTGTTTGACCCCAGCACTCTTTCCTGCCATGGCAGGGGGTCGGACTTGATGATCTGCTCAGGTCCCTTCCGACCCTACTAACTATGAAACTATGAAACATTAGTTTCATCATCCTTTGTTTGTTTTTTCTCTCACCAAGAAGGAGAAAGGTCATCATAGTCTCTTGGAGTTCACTTAAAAATGTATAATTCAACATTCTGGACTCGAGGAAGCTCTTCTTACCCCATAACATGGGAACTACAGTAACAGGGACAATAGGAGACTGCTAAGAAATATCCAGTGCCTTTGCTATGTGACCTGTGAGTCTCCTGTTAACTTATGTGCAACAACAGCAGCTGTCACTAGCCAGAATGCATTTGTTGAACCAGCGGGGCCTGACGTTTTTGGCAGGCATGCCACAAAATAGCCTTGCACCCCCCCTTAAGTGGCACTCCAATCTCTTACCCAATCTGCTGCTCAGCCTTCTGCTCCCTGCTTGATCTGATGCTCTGCTTTCTGCTCCCTGCCCTATCTGCCATTGTCCTGCCTGCCCCCACCCCAGTTTGCTGAGTGCCATGCACAGAGGCTGCCCATGCCACTTGTAGCACATATACCATAGGTTGGCCACTCCTGAGCTGTATCTGTGGGCCCCTCACAAGAAAGTTCCCACAATAAACTTCACTTTGTCCTCTAGCTTTCAACCATTTGAAAAACCCATGCCACTCCTGCATCACATAGATTGCCTCAATAGCAACTACTGCACAAAACTAGTTTTGTTAGGGATGTGAGATTGCTTATGGAGATGTTACTCTGGGAAACAGGAACCTTTCAGAGTGACACTGAGATCTCTTTCCAATTTCCAGTACATGGGACAGTGATGTGGTTCTACATACTGAGTAATTTTATTCACTCACAGTATCTTCTGTGCCTTCTTCTGTAGGGCGATTGAGGGGCTTCTCTCATTATGGGCCTAGCTGGAGGTTCAGCCTGTGGAGCCAAGGGGTTCCAGAGCATCAGCCAAGGTCAGAACCATTCCTGAATGTCCTTGCAGGCTCTTCCAGCCCCTCTTCCCCTCCCTGGTAGCACTGTTCAGGTGGAGTGGTATTCCCCCTTGAGTTCCTTGGACTAGAACTTCTCACCTTTCTCTAAGATTAGAGCTAGGCCAAAAAGGGGAACAGTGGTACTAGATATCTTCTGTATGGATGCAGATGCCAACCTACCATGGCAGGAAAGCTTGCCCAGCAGCTGGACTTTTCCTGTAGCTCACTAGCCTGGGGAACAGGCCACAACACCTTAGTACCAACTGAAGAGTTGACAGAGGGATTAACAGTATATGGGGCTTTTCCAGAAATGAACCACAAGTATGTCCTGTCCTATCCTGTCCTTGAGGAGCATTGGAAACTACAGAAATGCACTAGTACAGCCCCAGGGATGTGAGCTTTTGAATTCTGAGTGAAAAATGTAGGTGACAGGATTTACAAATGCAGAACCTGTTGTGTTTTGGACTCCAGAGATTCTCAAGTCTCTTCTCTGTTTGGAGGAAGCTTGGCAGAAGACTTCTATCAGGCCTTTTCAGTGTTGAGCCCCTTGAATCTTTAGCTATATAGGTTTTAGAGGGGAGTGAAGATAGGCTTAAAATATGAATTGTGCTTCCATCTGAACTGGCCTAGGTTTTAATAGTGCCTGGACTTTAAGTTGAGTCTCCCACATCCTTGGTGAATGGCCTAACCACTCAGTTATTTGCTGTTCTGGATGGGAGAAGTTTGGGGTATTTCTTGTTCTCTTTGGTTTTGAACAGAAATTCCCCTGGCCCTGACCAAATATCATTGAAACCAGAATGTTTCCATGTATAATTTCAGTTTTAATTAGTTATTATTTTTCAATATAAGAAGGCTTTTGTTCAACAGTTTCTGACCAACTCATAGCATGTCCTCCGAGGTTTTCCCTGTCCCATGTAAAATGGGTCTCTGGTTTCACTTTGGAAGTTAACTTAAGTACAGCATGCAGAATAGAGCCAAGGGTAGAATTATTTATATAAAAGGTCAGTGACTCAGTACATTTTTCCTTTCTCCCTGCATTACATATCCAGGGACCAAAGCTCTGCTTGACTTTTTTCTTTCTTTCTCAGAACACTTGGATGCCTCTTAATCCGTTATGGGCACTGAGAGGTGCACAGCTTCCCAGTCTTTACAGAAAGTGCCATGGGTTAGACTGACCCTCCCAACCCAACAGATGTTAGCTGTGAGGTCAGGAGAGTGGAGAATTGAGCTCCATTTTGGAGCTGATCCATCTGAGGAGCTGTGTGACTGCACCTAGCCCCCTGGCTCTGGTGCTGTCTGCATGATGGAAGGGGGAAGAAGAGGGAGGAGGAGGGAGGGCTAAGGAGGGGAAGGAGGGAGTCTGTGCTGGATTGGAGGAGGGTGGATTGGAATCCCCCACCTCAGGGGAGCTCCAATCCACTCATCCCCTGTCCAGCACAGGCTGAGCAAACCCCAACTCGAGCTCCCTCCACTCCCTTCTCCCATCTCACATTGTGCAGACAGTACTGGGGTTGGGGCTAGGCTGTCCAGCCCCGATCAGACGGAAGTTAATGAAGGCACTCCACTTTTGGAGTGCTTTCATTTGAACCCTCATGCAATGAGGGTCAATTTGTCACATTTTAAAAGTGCCCTTTTTAAAAGTGCTCTGCAGCTGTGCACTTCTGTCAGGGTACAGCTGTAGAGTGCTTTCAAGAGGCCAGTTGCAACAAATGGAACTTCTGGCTGCATCCTGTGTCATGTACCACATGTGATGTTTTCTTCCCTGGGAACCTGTCAAAGGATAGCATGGCAGTGCCTTTAAGGAAACACTGGAAATGAAATTCCTGTATTATTAGTGCCATTTTCCCTTTCCTAACAATTGTCCTGCAAGGAAAAATGTCATTAAAATAAAATGCAAAATCATTTTTTTAAAAATCCAGCACACTAAATCTCTCTGTATTATAGTATAAGGACAGGATGTCTAAGAATTCCCACACCACAGTTTAGGCAGCTTAACCACAGATGTATGTTTTTTCCCAGGAGTTTGTAATTATGTTGTTTCCACATATGGGGAGCAAAAGTAGTTGAAAGAGCAATTTAAAGTGTACATTCATAGAAAAGCAGTTGGTAAAGATGAAAGATAACCACAGTCAGGACACAAATTAACTGTATTTAGACTGTGATTTGAAGTTTAACTTCTTAGCCTGACTGATCTTTAAACATATATACCTTTTTTTTATAATGAACATCTTTGATCCCTCACTGGAAGGCCTGCTGCTTCCATCTGCACATGAAAGACAAATCAAGGCACATCACAAAAGCTGAAACTGATTGACATTGAGACTGAGACAGGAGCCTGAGGATTGTGTAACTAATATTAAGATTTTAATCAGGCAGACTTGAGAACTGTATTTGAAGCAGTCATTTGGAAAGAAAACACTATCTAGTCTTCAGCTAAAGGCCATGGGGGGAATGTACTTGTTTGCTCCAGGAGGAAAAGAGCATGTGTTATAAAACTAGGTCTAATAATATTTGTGTATTGACCACTAAAGAGGAGCTAACCCCAGCAGAGACTGTTTGGTAATTGGATACAATATTAGTTCTGGTTCAACTTCACTGACTTCGACAGTTCAAACAAGATTCTCAGGGAAAGGACTCCAGTGACATGGCTATCTAAAGTGTTTCCAGGCAGGAATGTATGCATGCTGTCAGGTGCTAGCTGCTGGGAATCCAGAAGAATGCTAAGATGTACTGGCTCAAGTAAACAGCCAGGAGTATTTTGTTACTTGGCTCAGTCCCTGAAACTGGATTTGTAGGTAGTTTGTGTGCCCTAAAGAGAAAGTAGGTAACTACCATGTACGATGCCACAGATGCAGGGAAGGCTGGAATCTTATTTTCATTAGCAGTGAGCTCAGGAAGAGCAAATACACCAAGGTGCATCTCCTGCCTTTGTCAGCATCAGCATCCCATGTATACTACAAGTCTCAGCTTGGCTGCATTCAGCTGTCAGGGGCAAGGGGAGAAAGGCCTGTACTGGTAAAAACCAAACAAAATTGTGTTTGTTCTTTCAACCAAACAAAAATTCACTCCAAATGTCATGTTGAACCAATCTTAAATGTGTAATTTGATCTTAAATTAAATGTTTTGCTTTCTCCTGTCTTGCCTGAAAAATGGTCCAAAATTGATCAGTTAAGATCCGACAAGAACAAATGCAAAGTCCTTAACTTTAATGAAATAATTGAATGCATAAATGTAGACTGGGGATGACTGGTTAGGCTGCAGTACTTCAGAGAATGCCCTCGTGGTTACTGTAGTAGATCATAAGCTGAATCTAAACCAACAGTGTTCTCTTGTTGCAAAAATCCCTAACAAAACAAAACAAACAAAAAAAGCCAATGGTATCTTGGGTTGTATTATTAGGAGTGTCACCAGCAAATAAAGGGAAGTGATTGTTTCACTTTATTCCACACTAGTGAGGCCTCACCTGGAATACAATGTCCAGTTTTGGGCCCCACATTTCAGGAAGGATGTGGACAGTTTCAGAAGAGTCCAGCATTTGCAAGAAAATGTTCCAGGCCTCTAATGATGACCAGAAAACCAGGTTTTCCATTTGCTGTGGAAAAACGTGTTTTTTTCCCTTTAATGGAGAAGAATGTGGAGTTTCTCTTTTAAAGGAGAAAAATCACAGATTTTCCCCTTTAAAGGAGAAAAATGTGGGGAACCATGGATTTCCCTTTTCAGGCTGGCCAAGTTCCAGCCTGCAAGGGGCTGCTTGGGGCTGCAGGGAGCAGGAGGAGTGCAATTGGAGCCAGGCAGTGGTGGAGAGCAGCTCCCTCCAGGTAAGTCTATGTGGGGGAGGGCACAGGCCATGTGGGGAAGAGTGGGCAGAAGGGGCACAGGCCACATGTTGGGTGGCAGGGGGGAAGTGGCACAGGCCACCTGATGGTGGGACATAGGCCATGTGGCAGGGGGATAGGGATAGCATGTATCCTCCCAAAATTTCTGTGCCACTGGGAGGCTTGCAGCTGGGCCAGAATAGCTCCAGGTAGGAGCTGTCTTGGTGGCCATTATCACCAAGATGAAACGCCCTCTCCCTACCTGGCAGCAGTGAGGGGCACAACTCTGTGGTGCCACCACTGCCACTTTCATACCTCACCATGGTGGCATGGTGCTTCCTCATGCATGAGGTCCACTTGTTGTGTCATGGTGGTGGTTTCTCTGGACTGGTCTGGCCTGGCTGCAGCCCCACACCCTGCTGTGGGTACAGAAATCGCAGGGGGCACATGCCATCCCACCACATTGCCTGTGGCCCACCTGCCTTCCCCATACATCTACTCCCTTCCTCACACACTGGGGGACTGGGAGCTGGGGCCTATGGGTCAGGAGTGAGAGGCCTTGAGCAGGAGGCTGAACTAGATGACTGTGAGATCCCTTCTAGCCTTGCTTCCCTATGATGCTATTTAAACTTTTTGTTTAGCCCTTTTCTACTGATTTAGACTATTTTTTAAAACGGAAATACCATTTCAAAATGAAAAGTTAGAAGGTTTCAGTTTGGAAATTTGAAAATGTTTTGGCCTTTCTAAAACAAAACTTTTCATTTGGAAATGCCAGAATTTCTTTGACATTTAGAAATATTTTTCCCCATCATATTTTCAGCTAAAGCTATTCATCAATGTTGTGAGTAAATTTAGCTCCCTAAAACTCAGTTTTTAGACAAATATACTGTTCGTTGAAAAAATTTCATTCATCTCTGGTTGTGGGTGCACAAAGAGTCCAGAATCAAGCCTAATGGAAAGTGCCGCTATGCACCATAATTTTACCATTATATCACAGAGTCTGAGAACACTAATGTGAATTTATGACACTGTGCTTGTTTGGGGGAAAGCATTTTTGTATATTAATAATAAGTAAAGGGTCTCATTCTGAATGGATTTATATACAGTGTGTCTGGTGACTGTGAGGTGATCAGGGTAGGATTTGGCTTGCTGTTCGCATCTGATAAGCAAATCTTACTAACGTAACCATAGGAGGGCCCAGTAGCAGCCTTAGGGGAGGGTGACCGCCTGGGACCCCACACTTCATAAAAATAAAAATTAATTACACTGTGTGACAGAGTACCCTCTGGGTGCCTGTCACTTCAAGGGCTAGAGCAGAGAGTGAGCAGGTGCCTGATTAAGGCTGCCATTTAATGCCCAGCTCTCAGTGCTGGAAGGAGCAGTTTGAGATCAGCCAGCAGGGGAGAAACATCTCCCTGTTGAGCTCCTGCTTGTGGGACATCTCAGAGGTAAGAGTGAGGGTTTGGGGAAGGAGGAGGCCTCATGGGTCCTGGGCATGACTTAAAACTTCACCCTGCAGGGATAAGGAGGCCTGATGGTCCTGCCTGTGGTGGCACAGGACCACTCAAATGTCAGGACCGAGAACCTTCCCGGTGTAAGGTGGGCCGGGGTGTCTAAACCTCTGCCCCCATGTTTGGGTGGGTTACAGAGAGAGTTGGAGTGGCCAGGCACACTCAGGAGGGAGCACTTGAGCCCAAGGAGTGTCAGACCCCAGGCCCTGATGAAAGGGCAGAGTGAAGGTTAGGCATGCTTAGGGAAAGAAGCACCTGAACCTGTCGGGGTGGAAGACCCCAGACCCTAGTGTAATGGGTGGAGCTGTGGCCTGAGAGAGGGACATAGTGGTCCAGTGAGGGTCCAGAGCTGACATAGGCCCATAGTTGAGTAATCGCTCAGTCCCATTCAGGTGAGGGCCCAGGAAGGTACCAAAAGACTGTGCCAGGGCTGACAGAGGGTGCAGAGAGAAGCCCAGTGAGCAGGGCAGTATGAGTGTGGTCCCAAAGAGGATGGTGTGAAAGAGACTGGGTGAGAGCTAGTGGAGTGCAAGAGGCCCCAGTGAGAGGGGGGCAGTATGACAAAGATCCAACTATGTGCCCAGTTTAACCCAGCCTTGAGCCAGTGTCATCATGTAGTGTGTCATCTGCAAGGCATGGGACACGTATAGGGGTGGCAGGAGCATGCATATATTGCCCACAGACATCTGTGTGCACGAAGGGCAGCCTCCTGCCTTATTAAGATTCTAATCACTTAACAACAAGGTGTAGCAGGAAAGTAGGCGGGTGGTTTGCCCATGGACAGGAGGCGGGCCGATGTGACCATTGGGCCTGGGATCTGGACCCTGTCACACACTGAATATTTGTATTGTCAATATTGTATTAAGATGCCTTCATTGCAGTTTCATGGTTAGGGTAAAGCGAAATTGAAATTGAAAATGTCTGACTTGCTTATAGGCCATCAAAATTAAGCCTCTAAGGTGCCCCAAATGGCTCTCTTGCACAGGATCCCAACAACCCTAAGGAAGCCATGGCAGGGCCATGCATTAAAAATAGAGGGAAGTGACAGACACACGATGTACAATTCATGGTTTGTTGAGGAGGTGTGATTTTAAAATGCTTATCTCATGTACAGTGCAGTTTAGAAAAAGAGATGCTTCATTCCAACTACATGTTTAAGAATAAGGCTGAAAGAACTGGTCACAGTGTGGTCTCAGACTAGTTCTTCTACTGCTTTCAATTCCTTTCAATAAGTAGATTTCTCCTTGGAATATCTAGCGTAAAATAAGATCATCTAGAAACAAATAAAATATAGCCACTATTTATCCATGCAATTAAACTGATATTTAGAACCCACATGTCAAAAAACAAAATTAAAGCACTTGCTGCATCCTGGCTTGAAAAAGGTCTTATCCCCCGCCATCATTTTGACACAAATTAAACCTTAAAGTCTATTGCTTAGCAAGTAGACCATAGATGCACCCTGCGTGGTTATGAGTGTGTCTGTTCGGACTACCTAACTAGGACTAGTTCTGTGGTTCATGAGCTAATCTCCAAATTGGGTAATTGTATTCTGCCTACCTGATACTCCTGCTCTTGTTTCATTGGGCTATTCTTAATTTTGTCAGAGAGGACAACATTTCAGTACTATGTGAGCTGATTTGTCTGTAAAGGGCTGAGGGATTCTTTTGGATAAAGGAATGACATTCCTCTCAGTAGATGATTTACGGGATGCAGACCTGTGACTAGATGTCATAGTGCAGAGCAAACTGAGAGCTGGTCTGTGATTGATGTATTGTTGATTTTTGTATTGGTTTGGCAGGTATTATGAGGGGTTTATAAGAATCCAGCAAGAGGTGTCTTCTGATAAGGTGCTCACTGTAGTGTTCCTAACATCAGAGGGGAAGGAATGTGAAACTACCTATAAAAGTGCTATAATTCGTTACATTGAGAATCCGGGACACAATTGTTCTTCTACAAAGATTGCTTTGTTTGTACCTCCAAACAGTCAAGGCCACAAAGAAGATTCTTAGGGCTGTATGGGATGGAACGTGATGGGGATGAGAGGATCTAATGGAGAGATGACCCTCCTGATTCAGGGATGGGTATTTTGTCTTAGCTTATCTGGAAATAAAAGAAGAGCTACAGCTAATAACAGTGAATTATGAGTGTTGTCCCCCTGCACTCTCCTGGTTCACTTGAGACTGAGCCTAGGCTGGGACTCTAGAAGGGACTAGGATCAAACATTTATTCCACTACAGTACATGGGAAAGGGTGATAGAATTTCTCTTAAGAATAGACAGGAGAGATCAGTCCTCCCCTACGCCTGTTCTCCAGGCGTGGTTGCTGCTGGAGAATAAAATACATGCAAGAGGGCAGGGAAGTGACCTAGCCCTTCCATGAATATTAGCGAGAAGCCTGAAGGCACTGGCCATTGGACAGGCATCTCTCATATTTACACATTAAACCCAAGAAGTTTTTCCTTCTGCCTCCTCTTTCCCATTTCTTATTCTTCCCCTCCCTTTCCTTACCCTACCATAACCTTCTCCCACCCTGTGGAGCCCATCCCCTCTAGCTTTCAAACTCTGGTAGCATCCACTATATGGGAATATTCCATAAATGCCAGTGGAGGTGTAGCACTTCTCTAGGGGGATTGTTTTGATCTGCTCTTAAGCATTCATGGCTTCTTGGAGTACCAGCAGAGCTGATACTAGTGGAGTGTAAGGCCTGGGGCAAATCAGCCTGTGCAGGGGTCCCTTAACACTGCACAGGGCCGTGATACCCCTGCAAAGTGGTGGGGAGGGGAGGGGTCTCTGTGCTTCTTCCACGGCATGGTGTGGGGCTGAGCCGCCAGCTCCATCTGGCTCCGCGGGGCCCCCCCAAAGCATGGGGCCCGGAGCAGTTGCCCTGATTCACCATATCCTAGGGTGGGCTCTGAGTACCAGTATCCTATTACACATTTGCTTTTATCTGGCCTCCAGATGCATGAGCTTTGTGGACAGCCAAGTAGCCTAATGGTGATTTGTGAGACACTGGGAGTTGTGGGTGCATTTTTGAAAATCAAACTACTCCCGTCAGTGTCTAAGGCCAGGTCTGTATGTAAACGTTTGGCCAGCAGAGTTACTGTTTGCTGGGGGCATAATTTTTTTTTCCTTTTTGACATTTTTACACCAATGAAGGCTCTGTCTAGATGGAATTGTACAAGAAAAAAGGTGATTTGGTTAGTACAGCTTGTTTGCATCAGTTCCCTAAGCATAACTGGTAGTGAAAAACATTGGGGCATGCTGGAGTAAGTGTGCTGACTTAAGCAAGGATTGCCAATGAAGGCGTAATGGATGCTTATTCCAATAAAAACATTACCTATAGACAAACCTTGCTGTGGGACTGAGATGCCTCACTTTAGGCACTCATATTTGAACATTTCAGCTAATGACTGCAAGTCAAGTCAATGGCCCTTCTGTGTCCTGCAGGAACTTTCCAAAGGGTTTAACCTCTTCATTGACTTGAGAGGGCTTTGGTCAGGCTAATGGAGCTTGGGATATGGATGGAAGCTTATTGAGAAGGAACGTTGTCTAGCAGGCTGAGGTTACCTCTAATCTGTTCAATTTTCTCTGTCTCCTTCCAGTTCTCTGGATTCAGAGCCCCATGCGAGAAACACCTTCACTGCATAATTGGAACTTCTCAGCACACAAATGGTACTGGCTTATTGCATTGGAGCTGCTTCTGAAGATGCAAATGGAGTATCATCAGCCTCTTCCTGGATCATTTTTCCATGGTCACTGGCAATAAACTCTCACATGGCTGAACAGGAAATACAAAACCAATCCCCACATAGATGCATAGAAAAGCTTTGCTAGGTATATTCAAATGTAAGCAGACTCTTTGTGAAATGGCTAAGTGGACCACCATGGGCTAGCAATCTTGTGAGCAGTAGTTTTGAGGGGGGTGGGAAGTTTTAAGCCAACTCTCTTGGCCTGCATTTGTTAGTGCTTGAGTAGTACCCCCCTTTGCAGATGAGAATCTCTTGTATCTCTCTCTGATTTTTGCATTTATTTATCATTGTTTAATTTTATGCCTAAAAAGAGAGCTTTGATTCTAGCTTAGCACCTCATATGTAGCTGTGGGAAGCAGGGAAGCTCCTGGAAATGCACAGTGATGTTTGGCTTGTCTCAGTGCCCCTTTGTGCCAGGCTTTATTAGTGTTATGCTCCTCTATGTAACTGTGCTGTACATGGTATTTTAATGGCTTTATCTGGGTATTTGTGAAAATATAATAAAAAATCCATTATTTAAGACAATCTTTCCAGCAAGTATAAAAAGGTAGGGGGTGACAATCACTGATACCCAGAACATAGTCCCCTGAAGTGAAGTGTTTCTGGGAACCCTGGTGAGTCAGAAGATTGGGTAGACAGAGAAGAACTCCCTCCTCTTTCCCTTCCCTTAGCTTTAGCATGACTTTCCAGCAGATGTGCAGCCATGACACTTCCCATCCATGTATGCAAAGAGGAATTTGACTGTTGACTCAGGTTAAGAGTATGCTGATACAGCTGTGTGGTCAGCATCTCCTGGATCTACTGTAGTTCCCATGAGACTTATCCGGGTTGACGTGTATATGGCTGCTTTGCAATATGTTGCATTCTGTGACTCCTTCAGCATGGGTTTCAGAAGGGTGGCTAAGGGAGAAGGCAGCTTTAAAAATCCCATATAAGGAGTTAGTGGGAGAGAACCCAGACTGCAACTTCAACCCCTGTAGCTTTACTCTAGGCCATAGGGCAAAGAGCAGGGAGGGCGGAAAGTGTATGAAAGATCTGTCAGGTACCACTGGGAGGTTTCTGGGGTAGCATTTTCCCTAGGTCACTGGACAGTTGTCCTAAACTAGAGGCCTTGTCTGTCTGTATGGGCTGGACAGGCTCAATTCAAAGCCCTCAAAGCTCCCATGAGATCTGAAGAGGAGACAAAGCCCCATGTTTCTGGACAGGCTTAGAGGCTGAGAAGCTGGATGCTATTAGTGCTGATCCTCACACTTTGGTACACTACAAATGGGGCCAGGATGTGAGGGAGATTTTTCACATAGATACTGCAAATGTAAAGCTTTGATCATAATGGCCCAGAAGGAGTAAATATTACAGGATATGGTCCATCCTCCAGGCAGAGAACAATTACATCCTCTAATTTTATATAGGCATAAATTCCCCATAAGGGTTAACACTGAAACTTGGCCCTTATAATCCTTGAAATAAACTGGAACCCATAAGTAGCCTGTTTGGAAAAAGTGCCTCAGATTCCTGTCTCTGATATGTATCAGGAAATGATAGAGTGCAGGAGCGGAGCTGCCAGAAGGCAGAGTGGGGAGAGGAGACAGTATCATAACAAAAATCAAGAGCTTTCCCAAATGGCACTTGAGTTGGAAGAGCTTGGATTCATTATATGATGGGAGACTGCATTTATAGCAACATGAGTCACAGCCAGGCCTGACGGGGAGAACAGCCTCCAGTCATTCTACAGCTGGAGCACAGGGGGCTCCAGAAGACAGGCAACAGGCGAGTTAGAGTCACCAAGCCAGCCTGCAAAATCTGAGACAGTGGCATCTCTCAAATAGATTACACCTCATGTAGCCTTATATATGAACTTATTAATTACATTAATAACCATTTTCCAGAGCCTGGAACAGACAGAGTAAACTATAAACTATTTTGATCTAAATAGAAAACGTACTGTAGCGTGCATTTCACCCGAGACGTGTTGTTTTTCCTGAGCAACATTAATAACTGCGTTAGGGACATGAGTCAGTGCTTTTGGAAGAGCTGGGATGGGAAGCTATCTACTGCTGGGCCTGTGCCCTCCTCTAAACAGCAACATGTGTGATGGGAATGAACTTGGGAATAACATTGTTGACCACTAAATTCCATGCAACACAAGAAAGGCCATCTGGGTGGATCTGATGTTTCACATGTCAGGAGAGCCAGTCTTCAAGTTCACTGTAACTGGGATGTCACCACTATTTGCAAGCATCTCGGCATCTATCTCAAATGTCTTTCTGGACCTTTCCCTTTCTTGGTTTAGGAGAATCTTAGAGTGGATTAGGATGCTGAACTGACTGTAAAATAGTTGTGTCACACCTGAACTCCCCTTCAAACCTACCATACTTCCCAACATCCCAAAGCCTTGCTGTGCATAGGGACTCTCTTTACTCTGCCACTCCTGTCCATGCTTCAGAAGTAATCCTAACCCTTTTACTTTCCTGATGATTAGGAAATTTTGTCATCTAATCTAGGAAATCTAGTTAATCATTGTTAATCTAGTTTGAATCCTAAGGGTCAAAAGTTAGTGCCTTTGCCTTTGTGTTTTACTTTACCAAATCAGGAATTAAGCCAGCCCTAATTGCTACTGAATGATTTGTAAACCTCAGGGTTGACACACAGCTGCCAGGGCTAATTTATCTGCAGAACTGTGTCATCTGGAGAAGACACAGGTGGTTCCAAATAGTCTTTTCAAAGACTGCCCAAGTGGGAGCCTCAAGCCATGCAGCAAGGAACCTAAAGAAGCTGGACTGCCCAAAACATTCCCTACTCACCTTTAGTATGGGCAGGGATGGGCAATTTGTGTGGCTGGCAGACCACTGACAAATTTTGGTGCGTTGTTGTGGGCAGGGTTGGGGCCTGACCCAGCCTCAGCATGGATGCAGGGGTCAGGTGCAAGGGGAGATGCCAATTTATCCTACCTGGGCCCATCTACCCCACATCCACCGCTGGGGGCACCAGCCAGAGTGGATGGCTGGGTGGGCGGGCAGGGTCTCCTATCCACCCGGCCAAGTGTGCCCTGCTCATGGGGGTCCTGGGAAGGTCTCTGTGGAAACCCTGCCCACCCACCCACTCTGTTCAGTACCCCTGGCAGTGGGTACAGGGCAAATGGGTCAGGGTGCTGTGTGGGAGCTGGCAGGCCAGGGAGCCATGAAGCTTGCTGGGCGGCCCCCGCCTCGAGAACTTCCCTGTCGCAGAGCCGGAAGGGGAAGCAACCACTTACCGCTCACAGGTGCACGGCGGCGGCGCTCGGCTCAAAAGCCGCACCGGAGCGGCGGGCAGAAGCAGAAGTGCCGTGGCGAGCAGCGGAGACTGGCGAGGGTGCCAAGGGGCAGATGCATACCACCCGAAGCAGGGCTCGTACGTTCTGGGGCAGCGGCAAGGAGCCTCTGAGGGTCACGCAGCAGAGGCAGTGACCCAGAGTGCAGGAGGAGTGATTGCGGTACGCGGGAGCGGCTGGCTCGATGAAGACTGCGAAAGGCAAGCCTGGGCGGGTTACCAGGGGTGGCCGGGCGGCCAGCGAGGTCCCTGGTACTGGGGCCACTGGGGCATGTTCAGCGGGCTTGCTGAAGACGTACGTAGAGGAAGACTCCTGAGAAAGGGAGCAGGGCGCTGCTTGAAGAGGGACAGGACTCAAACACGGCCGCTTAACGCGGCAGCATTTTTGTTGGTTCCCCTCCAGCAATCCCCGTGAGGTGTCGGGGACTCTCGCGAGAGGTGGCAGGCGTGGAAGGAACCCCTGTAGCGGAGGCACGGGTGAGGGTGTAGGGGTGGAGGAGTCCTCACTAGCTCGCCGACGGATGCAAAGTCTCAGTTTCGGACGTGCACGCGCCAGACAGTCCATCTGAACCGGAAAATATCATCAAAGTCGTGGCAGGCGAGTTCAGGGCATGTAACGAGGAAGGTGGGAATTGGGTATCCCGAAGGAGACCCTTCGAGCAAGCAGGGACACGTTGGCAAGTATCGCACTTTGCTACAGGTGCCCAGGCAGCGGGACCAGGATCCCATGGCAACAGTGGCGGGGCACACATCTGCTCCTGGACAGTGGGGGCTGCTGGGAAGCCAAATCTAGCTGCTATGGCACCCCTGCCCCAGCCCCCCCCACCCCCACCCCCATCCTGCTGCCTGGTCCTGTGAACTCCAGCTCCTGGCCTGCCCAAGAGCCACGTAAAAGGGAGTTCCAAAAACGCGGTCTTGTGAGGGTGGGCACCATTACTGTCTGCTCGGAGAATCTGGAGTCAATTGGTTTTCCTAGCAACAGTAGCTGAAGACTAATCTATGCTAATAATGCATTGCAAGGCCCCTGTAACTGCAAGAAACATAAGCCAAAGGAGTTCTTTTGCTGGTATAGTTATCAGCAGTGTAAGCCATATATGCACAAAATAGTCTTTTGCCAACAGACCTTGTGTCTACACAGGAGGATTTGCTGGCAAAGATCTGTTAGTTTCATACCAGAATAGCCTGCAGATCTTGGTACTGTAGACTAAATTAGGGAATGCCAGTGGCATAACTAGGTATGGGCAAGTGGGACACCACCCTGGGCACCAATTTATGAGGGGCGGAGGCGTGCCAAAAACAGTAGCCTCTGGGGGCCCTGTGCTGTGGTGCAGCAGCAGCAGCCAGTCTGAGGCACCTGGGCTACAGCAGAAGCAGAAGCAGGTTATGATATAGCAGCTGCATCTCAGGGTGCGGGGTGGGGGGTAAGATTTGTTCCTTGATTCCCCAGCTCTTGGCACTTCCCCCCTCTCTGTCATGCCCAAGTCACAATGCCTAATGACACCTTTGGCTAGTCCTGCCTCCACAAAACACTTTTTCTTATTTAGAAAACATCCTTGTTATTTTTATCATCTTCTGGGATCTGTAACTTTTAAAATCCAAAAATACATGCACACAAATGCAGACAGACACGCTGTGCTTTGTTTCAGATGTGCTTATTAGTACTAAACTGCAGGCATGGATATTTTAAGAACATTGAACCGCTTGTTCTGAAAAGCAAATTGTAAACAGTCTTGGACTTAGCAAACTACAGTACTAGAAAAAACAAGGGAAGGCAAGATTCAGTCCTTTTAACTAGCTATAAGGAAGATAATATGTTTTCCTTACAGGAACAGCTTCCAACACTGCAGCTTCCATCAGTGCAGGGGCTGGGTTATTTAATGCTGGTCAAAGTTCTAGCCAGGCTTTTTTTTGTTGTTAGTTTTTTTGTTTTTGTTTTTTTCCAAAAAGTTCCTGTTTTTGTTAAAAAAAAGTTTTAATTTTATCAGAAAGCAGAACACAGAAAAATCAAAAAAGTTCTGGTTGAATTTAAATTTGTACTGGAAACCTCACTTGTTGGATTCCCTGACTTCTTGGTGTTTGACTTTGAAACCTTAATAATGTTCTTATGATTGTAGGACAACCATGTTATTCTTTTGTGCTGATAATTTGCTAGCACATAAAGAAAACAAACTACAGCAAAAGCTATGTTAACTGGCATGAGTGGGGTAGGGGGTGCCAGGTATCTAAAAATTCTGGTTATCTGAGGCAGGGGTTTTCAATTTTTTTGAAAACCCCTGCAGAGGGTGGGGGTGGGGGCATCAGTTACCATGTGCACACTTTCCCTGTCCCGCGGCTGGCCAGAAATTCTGGTTAATAGAATATTCTGGATAGTTGAATGCCAGTTAACATAGCTTTTCCTGTATTAAAAAAAACTGGATCATGCATTACAGTGACACCCTGACATGTCAGCAACAAGGGATGGACCCTAGGCTCAGACCTTTGCTATGTGTGCTAATAGAGTAATAGACAACAGTGTTTGGTTGTTATCCTCTACCTGGGCCAGCACTGGAGGGGGATAGGACATCATCTGGCAGTGATCTTCACAGGTATTTGCTGATAGCAGCGGAAGGGGAAGACTCAGCCATCCTAGGATCCATTACAAGCTGTGGAAGGGAGTATGCTTTACTGGACACAGGTCCTTTTACATCTGTTCCCTCAAGATTAACCTCTACTGCTCTTTCTCTCTATCCCCACCTTCACTCCTGGCTCCTTATGCCTATCTCCTTTCTCAATAAGTCCCTCTCTCCTACTCTGGACTCTTGATTTTGGTTCCAGTTCCCTCCCCTTTATAAGTCTTTGTCCCAGTTTGCCTGTTCTCTAGAACCAGCTCTTTACCCACCCATGCTGCTCAGCCCCTTTACTTCATCCCCTGGACACCAGAAAGGAGGTATCAAGAGCACAGAAGAGACAGGTTCCTTGCTTCTAGGTTCAGTGACCAGCACTGTGGCAGCCTCCAGCACGATGCTGCAGCTAGTAAAGCAACCAAAACACTGGCTTGCATCCATAGATGCTTCTCAAGCAAATCTCAGGATGTCATTCTCCCCCTGTACTCGGCCTTGGTGAGGCCGCAGCTGGAGTACTGCGTCCAGTTTTGGGCCCCACAATTCAAAAAGGATGTGGAGAAGCTTGAGAGAGCCCAGAGAAGAGCCACGCGCATGATCAGAGGTCAGGAAAGCAGACCTTATGACGACAGGCTGAGAGCCATGGGGCTTTTTAGCCTGGAAAAGCGCAGGTTCAGGGGTGATCTGATGGCCACCTATAAGTTTATCAGGGGTGACCGCCAGTATCTGAGTTCACCAGAACTCCCCATGGGATGATGAGGTCGAATGGTTATAAACTACTGCAAGACTTTCAGGCTGGACATAAGGAAGAATTTCTTTGTCTGAGTCCCCAAGGTCTGGAACAGCCTGCCATCAGAGGTGGTTCAAGCACCTACATTGAACACCTTCAAGAGTAAATTGGATGCTTATCTTGCTGGGATCCCATGACCCCAGCTGACTTCCTGTCCTTCAGGCTGGGGGCTGGACTTGATGATCTTCTGAGGTCCTTAATGTCTATGAAATCTATGAAAAACCATAGAAAGAAATCTCAGGGAGCAACCTGTTCAGTCTCTGCCTTGTTGATCTGTGTGGATGGCATACATGTAGTTAGGTTACACATCAGCCAGGCTGCCAATTCCTGCAGTGATGTAATTGCGGGACTGGGATTCCAGCTTCTGCCTTGGGGAAAGCCCCTTTGATTAGCTGCTGCTGCTGTCTAGGATGACATGGAGCAGTGGGAGGCAGCCAGTCAGAGCCACTGCAGAAGGTGGGCACTCCCTCATCCTCCAGGCACCAGGTAAGGGAGAGATTTTAGCTGATACCCTGGAAGGAGGGTGCTGGTTTATGGGGCTATGAGCAATGAGTTCTCCTGTTCCATGCCTCCCCCTTCTTAGCCTAGAGCTCCAGCCAGAGCTGCAGGAAGAGCAAAAAAAAAGCGCTAAGGGGAAAGCAGAGATGCAGGGATTGGTGACAAAATTAGCTGCAAGGTGGAAGAGATGCAGGTGTAGGGTCAGGAGGGTAGAATTAATTGCTTGGTGGAATTAGGAGCAGCTGCAGGGAGGGAGGGAAGGGCGAATATAGGCCTATTTGTCCTGCCCAAAGTGTGAGCCAGGCTTACCATGTAACATAGTAGCCCCTACTAATTGGTAGGCTTGTGTGAAGTGGCTAGTATTCGCTTTGGATTCAGAATCAGATTTGGCCGAATCGGAGAACAATGATTTGATTCAGTGATTCAAATCACTGTCCCAAATTGATTCAGTCGAATCTGATTTGGAGATTCAGCTGCAGCTGAATCGTCCGAATCTCCAAATCCGCTCCATCCCCTGCCTGCTCTCAATGGCTGCCCCACCTGCTCTCCCAGCTCCTGAAAAAAAAAAGAGCCTGCACTCACCAGATGCTGCTGCCAGGTTGGGGGGGGAGACGATGATCTCCACTGGCCCCCCACTGCCCCGTGCTGCATGAGGGGCGCTTGCGCTTCCATGAGCCCTCAGAAGCCCCGACGGCCATTGCAGCAGCTGGTGAGTGTGGGGCATTTTTTTTTAAAGGGCCGGGAGTTGGGCTGGGTGGGGTAGCCATGGGAGGCAGGGCTGGGAGAGCAGGTGGGGATGAGGGGGCTCATGGCAGAGCCCCTCACATGGTGTGGGGCAGCAGAGATCGTTCCCTGCCTGGCAGCAGCCAGTGAGTGGGGGCTTTTTTAAAGAGCCAGGAGCTGGGGCTGGACATGGCAGCTATGGGGGAGCTGGGAGAGCGGGCAGGGGTTGGAGGATGCTCAGGGGGGCTGAGGGAGCAGGCAGGGGATGGGGCCTGGCAAGGGTCCACCCCATGGTTCCCTCCACCCTCCTCCAGCTCCCCCACCCCCTACTTACCAGCATAGAGTACCAGCTACAGGGCCTGCCCTAATCACCAAAGCTTTCTGAATCATTTCTGAATCAATTTGGATCTTTTCATTGGTCTCCTGATTTGATTCAGATTCAGAGGTTTGGCCACCAAAGTGGGCCATATCTCCTCCAAATTGAATCAGCACCCAAAGCTTCACATAGCCCTACTATAATGCGGGAAGGGGGGGCGGGTGGTAGTGGAGACAGGAACAACTAAATATGGGAGACAAAAAATTACAAAAGGATGTGCAGATGGGTCAGAGGTTCAAAAAAAATGTACTGTTGTGGGATGAAGGGTGAGTATAGGAATTGGCAGGGGGCTGCGGGGCTAGAATTAATGAAAGTGGTCCGGGGAATTGGTAAGTAGGGCCAGAGTCCCTTCTTGTGCCCAGAGGGAGCCAGGGAAGCAAGTTAACTGGATGCCACCACCTGGTTCCAGCTGGTCACATTCCTTTCTACCCATGGAGAGTATTTGGATGAGATCTATACTCCCACTCCCTGCTGTAACCCATCCTCTGCTACTAGGGTGTCACTTACTGCTCCTCTGTAAGAGCCCTTTTTAACTCCCATTATAAGGAAGAAAAGGAAGAGCCCTTTAAGAGCAAGAAAACAGACTGGAAGGCTCCACTCTTGGGTACGTCTATGGCAGGAAGGGGCAGAAGGTTTTTGGTAGTGGAGCTCTTGCCAAAGGTGACCACATCAATGAAGCTGATAGTGAGTAAACTTGGAAAAACCTGGCTGCAGGCCAAGCATGCCAGAAGGAAGGAGGTCTGGGACTCAACAGGTCCTATCCTGAGGATTCAAGGAAGGTTTAAGAATGGCTAGCATGAGGAGGGACTCAGCAAAGACCAAGCAAACACAACTGAGAGGAATGAGTCCAGTGAGAATAGGTGACAGATCCTGAGAGGACACTGCAGCAGAGGATAGGGCCAGCTATAGGAGACTGCATGTCTGGAGACCCTAGTGCGTCTCAGTCCTGAGGGATATTGCATGCTATCAGCAAGGCTCCCTTCCCTGCAGGGACCTGTTCAGTGATAATATTAAGGCTTGTGGCAGGTTAGGTAAGTGGGCAACCTGGGTGTGAGAGGATTTGAGTTGTATAGGGACTCTGAGGACTGCATTGTGCCTGGGCAAGGGGGGGGCAGCAGTGGGTGGTCACATTCTTCTTCTCTTCCCTCTGCTCCCTATGCAAATGGGAGCGGGTGCGCATACACACACACACACACGCACACGTGCACACACACACATTGGTCCCTGGTTCCAATGAGCTCTCCACAATCACTGCCCAGAGCTTGATGGTGTGGCGGTCCTATGGAGGCACCACCCACAGCTTCATCAGTATCCTACCTCCTGTCCTGCTTACAAGACAAGCCCCCAAACTCACATAGATCATGCTTGGGGCATCCCAGCTCATCTGGCAGCAGTCCTTATGAGCACAGCACTATTACTAGCAGGAAAGGGGTTCTTTCCTCTCTTATTCTATAGGCTTTAAGCAGAAGGTTGATAGATTTCATACATTTCATAGACATTAGGGCTGGAAAGGACCTTGGAAGATCATCAAGTTCAGCCCCCTGCCTGAAGGGCAGGAAGTCAGCTGGGGTCATAGGATCCCAGCAAGATAAGCATCCAATTTACTCCTGAAGGTGTTCAATGTAGGTGCTTGAACCATCTCTGATGGCAGGCTGTTCCAGACCTTGGGGGTTCAGACACTAAAGAAATTCTTCCTTAAGTCTGGCCTGAATTGGTCTGAAAGTTCAACCTGGAGTCCATTCCACGATCTGCTACACCCTAGGATTGGTAACGGCAGCTACGCTCTTGACCAGAGGCCATAAACTGGAGAGGAATAGAGCAAACAGAGCCCAGGTGACCTCCATCCTTATACTCCCATGTAACCATTGTTGATGGTTGTTTTTATGCAAAGCCACTTCACTTTGAATATTGGCTTTGAAGAACTGTGAAGAGCTCATGCCCTGGGTATGTTTATGGTGCACAATTAACCTTTTCTATTAACCAAGTTTTAGCCCAAATGTCTGCCCTCCATGTTGGGGTGGAGGGAACACTGACTGAAGGACTGGAGGTGCTTCAAGTCCAGGGCAGCTGGCACAACTGGGGATGTGGGTTAGAACTGGGGTTTTTGCTTAACAAGTGGTCCCACAACTGATACACCTGACTGGGAAAAAATTTCTATGCATTCCCTCATAAAACAACATGAGGTATGCCACCCAGACACACATGTGCTAGCATACCACAGTGCTGACCTGCCAGGTTAATAGTAGAGTGTAGACAGAGCCCAGCTCTAAAGGCTTTCCACTTTAAAGTGTGTTAAGCCTGTCAAGGCAATACCTAGAGTTCATAGATTTTCAGGGCTGGACGGGACCTCAGCAGAACATTGAGTCCAACCCCCTGCCTTGGGCAGGAAAGAGTCAGATGACCCCATCCAGGTGTTTGTCCAGTCTCCTCTTAAAGACCTCCTAGGTAAGGGAGGGAACCACCACACTTGAAGGTCTATTCCAGATTCTGATAACCCCTACCGTAAAGAAGTCTAATGTCTAGTTTAAATCTGCTCTCTGTCAGTTTGTGGCCATTGTTTCTAGTTACTCCTAGGGGCACCTTGGTAAACTGAGTGTCTCCTATTCCTTGCTGCCCACCCCTCTCCCCACGACAAATTTGTAGATAGCCACCAAATCCCCTCTCAGCCTTCTCTTACAGAGGCTGAAGGGATCCAGGTCCCTCAACCTCTCCTCATAGGACCTATCCTGCAGGCCCCTAACCATACAAGTGGCCCTCCTCTGGACCCTCTCAAGGTTATCCACATCCCTCTTGAACTGTGGCGCCCAAAACTGAATGCAGTGCTCCAGCCGCAGCCTTACTAGTGCCACATAGAGGGGAAGTATCACCTCCCTAGACCTGTTCATGATGCACCTGGTAATGCATGATAGAGTGTGGTTAGTCCTATTGGTCATTTTGTCATATTGTCGACCCATGCTCATCTTTGAGTCAACTATGACTCCAAGATCCCTTTCTGCTGCTGTGCTGCTTAGAAAGTCATTCCCCAATCTGTATGTGTGTTGGTGATTCCTTCTCCCTAGGTGCAGTACTTTGCACTTATCCTTGTTAAACTGCATCCTGTTTTGTTCTGCCCACTTTTCCAGCTTGTCCAAATCTGCTTGAGTCCACTCCCTGCCCTCCAGTGTGTCTGCTTTGCCCCATAATTTGTTGTCACCTGCAAATTTGGACAGTGTGCTTACTACTCCCTTTTCCAAATCACTGATGGAGATGTTGAACAGCACTGGCCTGTGGACCGAGCTTTGGGGGACACAACTGCCCACATCCTTCCAGGTCGATACCAACTCGTCCACCACCACTCTTTGGGTGCATCCCATTAGGCAATTTGCCACTCACATGACGGTGTAATCATCTAAGTCACAGCCACTCAGTTTTTTTTATGAGAATGGGAGAGGACACCATATCAAAGCCTTTGATAAAATCCAAGTATATGACATCCACCTTGACTCCTGCATCTAAGCAGTTTGTGACCTGGTCATAAAAAGAAACAAGGTTTGTCAGGCAGGATCTACCTGCTATGAATCCATGCTGGTTGCCCTTCAACATTACTTCTCCAGCTGGACTCTCACAAATGTATTTCCTTAATAATTTTTTCAAAGGTTTTCCCAAGGATAGAGGTGAGACTAACTAGTCTATAGTTACCTGGATCCTCCTTCTTTCCCTTTTTTAAATAGGGACCACATTGGCCCTTTTCCTGTCCCCTGGGACCTGCCCTGAGCGCAATGAATGCTCAGACAGTTTTGTCACTGGTTCTGCTATGACACCTGCCAATTCCTTAAGCACCCTTGGATGAAGATCATCTGTGCCTGCTGACTTGAACACGTCAAACCCTTCCAAGTGCCCCTTCACCAGGTTGACACTAACCATTGGTGGGCCAGTGTCACCCCTTTGCCTGTCTATTATCCAGTTTGGATATGTCTTTACCCGTATTCAGGAATACTGATGGAAAAAAACTCACCTACTGAGTGAGCTCAGCTTTGTCCCTCCTAGCTGTCACTAATTGCATTAGCCTGTCCTGTGGGGTCCTATGTTACCCTGCACCCTCTTTTTGTTCCCTATATACCTGATAAAGGACTTTCTGTTGTCCTTAATTTGTGTTGCCATCCTGAGTTCCATTGCTGCCTTGGCCTTTCTTACTAACTCCCTGCAAGTGCGAACTAAATAGGTATATTCCTCCTTGGTGGCTTCCACCTGCTTCCACAGTCTTTATGTCTCTTTTTTCATCCCTAGGCTTTCCTGGATTTCCCTGTTTAGCCAAGAGGGTTTCCTGCCCCCCTTGCCACCATTTATGTGCAATGAGATTGTCTCTTTTTGTGCTTGAAGGATTGTTCTCCTGAGGAACAACCACCCTTCCTGGACTCCCATCCTCCAATTTTACCAAAGCTCTTGCCCTTCAGTGCCTCACTTCTGAGCTCACTGTAGTTAGCCTTTTTGAAATCTAGCACTTCTGCTCTATTTGTTAGCTTTCCTACCTTTTGACAAATAAGGAATTCCAGCAACTGGTGGTCACTATCTCTTAGATTACTCTGTATCCACAGATCTCCCACCAGGTCATCCCCTGTAGCAAACACCAAATCCAGTAAGGCATTTCCCCTAGTGGGACCATATACTTCCTCTTATGAATGGCACGTGCACCTGGCGGCTGGGTGGGGCATGGCTGTGCTGGCAGCAGCGGGAGCACAGCAGTGGGAGTGCGGCGTTGGTAAGCTGGGAGCTCCTGCCGATGCCGCTGGCACTGTCGGGGCAGGGGGTGGCCTGGGGTTGGCAACCACTTGCAGGCTCTGCCAGCAGTGGCCAGTGGTGATTGTGGACCACCCGCAGACACCACTGGTGGTGTCAGTGGCAGGGTGGCGAGTAACGACTATCCACAGGCGCTGCCGACAGTGTTGATGATGCTTTTTTGCAGGGGATGCACGTGCACCCATGTGCACCCCCTACGCATAGCCTCTGCTTCCTGTGTTAAGTGAAGGCCTTGTATGCAGGTTAGGAACCTACGTGAATGGTCAGATCTAGCCGACTGCACCTCCCAGCAGATGTCAGGGTGGTTAAATTCACCCATAACAACCATATACCTTGATTGTACTGCCTCTGAGAGCTGCCTTGAGAATTCCCGGTCTAGCTCATCCTCCTGGTGTGGCAGTCTGTAATAGACTCCCACTACCAAGTCCCTTTCACCCCAACCCCCTCTATTCTGACCCACAGTACCTCAGTTTGCCCCTCTTCAGATCCCATCTTGATTAGTGAGGGTGTGTATTGCTCCTTAACATAGAGAGCATCACCTCCCACCCTTTTTTCCCCACTCTATCACGTCTTTGCAGCCTATAGCCCTCAATGCCTACTGCCCAATTGTGGGTAGGGTCCCACCAGGTTCCAGTTAGTCCAACCAGGACAAAGCCTTTGGGATAACCTTCACCAGTTGAACAGGTGTTCAAGCACATGTATTGGTAACGTTAATGCATTTTAACTAAATTGTGTGAAAAGCCTAAAGCAACACACACATCCTGGTCTAGGTAAGACCACCTTCCATAGCTGTTTGCATTGTTGCATGTGCTAACATGTATTTGGATCGACTGTAATTTTAATAATGTCTCTAGTAGAGCTGATCTTCTACTTCTTGGTTGCCTATGAAACTATACATTCAATAACAGGTGGGTCTGTTGGTTTGAGAGTCTCTTAAATGTATGTTGTTTTGATACAGTTTCATAAAGGCATTACAATTAGTGGAGCAATGATGGGTGCTGCTTTTCTAGCTGAAGAGACATTTGCTTCAGGCCAAGGTTAAGCACATGGATAGGGCAGGTGGGGGCACCTAGTGTTGCTGGTTCTTCCTATGTTGTATTGTTCTCTCCAGTGGATTAGAAGATGGCTTTTTGCTCCAGGAAGGCCAGTCTAGCCCCCACTGGGATTCCTTGTCTGAGCAACCATTCACTGCTAAGCTGCACAGTGCCTGATTCAGTGGTTGGGGTGAAGAGGGCTGTGTGTGGCATTCAGCATCAACCTAGATGAATGAGGGTGCAAAGGCTGGCCCTGAATTGCTTTTGAAGAAGTCTCTCCTCAGTATGGCCCCAGCATAGGCTTAAATCCAAACCTACCAAGAGAACAACATTTAATTAATCTTCCGTTGTTAGGAAGAGGAGGAAAAAGATATATAAACAGAACAGCTGAGTGCATTAATCATAGGTTTGCGCCGCTGAACAACATGTGGTGACCAGCCAGAAAACAAAGGAAAAAGGCGGCTTTGACAAAGCCAACATCTTCTGCATGCTTCATGAGGGGATAAATCTCTGACACTCCAGACAAAATAGCTTGAAAGATAAGTGGGGGGGAGCCTTTATCCCCAACCTTGGCCTTAATTAAAATTATCCTCCTTGCTATGGTAAGCACATGGTTTAAAGCAGGGCTTTTTGGCCGCTGTATAATACTGCTTCCAACCCAGCCCCCTTGCTGCAGGCCACAAGCTGCCTGCTCCCAAACCACTTGTGCTTACCCATACTGCTGAGCCGCATCCCCACAGCAATGAGGCATAAGAGAAGAGCAGGGCCAGCTGCGGAGAAGGGTACTGTGGAGGGGATGGGTGGCATGGCCCACCCATCCCCTCCCATAGTGGGGATGCATGCCTCTGATCCCCCAGGCCAAATCTGAACTTTGTGAGCTGGATCCAACCTCTTTGCAGGCCAGATCCAGCCCACAGGCTGTAAGTGCCAATCCCTTGGGCTAAAGTATCTCCAGAAAGGAGGGGCTGCTCACAGACATGGTGACATTTTGCCATTGTGGTGTCCTACTCTGAGGCCCAAAGCAATGCTGTGCCCTCCCAGGTTTAAGCAACACTGTGCTAAGTATTGTCCTAGCAACATGCTCTTTGTAGGAGGCAGAGCCAGACTCACTTTGGCGCCGGCTTAACGTTTGCTTTACTTGTGAATTGCTTTTTCGCACTGGGATTTCACCCATGGAACCTGCTTTGCATTCAGACCAGTTGGGTTTGGCCTCTTAATTAACCATTCAAAAATCCACATTAAAGAAAACTGTCCAGTCAAACATTCAGAGATTCGGAAATGGCAGGACGAAACCCTTTGTGCATCTATCTTATTACTGTACAGTCTTTCATGACAGGATCAGAGCCTATTTTTAACATGCGTTGCCCTTGCATCGTTGCTGCAGTTCCAGGGCTGTCTAGTTACTTGGAAATGATGTAGGGGGTTTGGAATCAGCCAGGGAGCAAAACTATGGCAGAAAATCAAAGCCCACTGTCTACTGAGTATCTGCTATGTGGGAATTATGCCAGGGCTGGTGATTCAGCCAGAGATCAGCAACAAAAGGCACCTTGCTGATGTCAGCATTCAGCCCTGACACACTTCAGCTGCTCAAAAACAGAAAAGCACATTTCTGGAGAATAAGGCCTCTATCCCTAGCTTTGTTCCAGTACAAGCTGCACTTCTTGTCCCTGCCAGAGGCAGAAAGCAGGCATAGAAAATGACAGCCCAAATGCCTGTGAAGGAGTAGTGTTCTCAGGAATGAACACCAGGGAGTGATTGATCATGGAAAGTGTGAAGCAGTCCTACCTGTTGAAACCATTACTGCTCCTTTTCCCAGTTAACTGTCATGCTGGGCTGTGTCCATCCCTAATCTGCTGCACTGCTTCCAGAGCAAGGCTAGCATCAATTCAGGACTCAAACTCACTGTTTGGTTGTCACTGTCCTCTTCCTCCATGTGGCCTTTTGGGTATAAATGGCCATTGTCTCTGTGCCAGCACTGGCCATGTCCATCTGCACAGAAGTTACTTTCCTAAACCATTCCCCCCATGATGGTTCTGCTCTCCAGAAAATATAGTCAAGCAAGCTAACAGGTTTCCTTCCTCCTTTCTGCATGACTGTGCAGGCTTAAGCAAAGATTTGTTGTGATTAGGCATGGAAGAGCCTGTCTGCATAATAGTCTCTTTTTATGACCAGGTCACAAAACGCCTCGACGCAGGAGGAGGGGTGGATGTCGTATACTTGGACTTCAGGAAGGCCTTTGACACGGTATCCCACCCCATACTGGTGAACAAGTTAAGGGGCTGTGACTTGGATGACTGCACAGTCCGGTGGGTGGAGAATTGGCTGGAGGGTCGCACCCAGAGAGTTGTGGTGGATGGGTCGGTTTCGACCTGGAAGAGTGTGGGCAGTGGGGTCCCGCAGGGCTCGGTGCTTGGACCGATACTCTTTAATGTCTTCATCAGCGACTTGGACGAGGGGGTGAAATGTACTCTGTCCAAGTTTGCAGATGACACTAAGCTATGGGGCGAAGTGGACACGCCGGAGGGCAGGGAACAGCTGCAAGCAGACCTGGACAGGTTAGACAAGTGGGCAGAAAACAACAGAATGCAGTTCAACAAGGAGAAATGCAAAGTGCTGCATCTAGGGAGGAAAAATGTCCAGCACACCTACAGCCTAGGAAATGACCTGCTGGGTGGCACGGAAGTGGAAAGGGATCTTGGAGTCCTAGTAGACTCCAAGATGAACATGAGTCGGCAGTGTGATGAAACCATCAGAAAAGCCAATGGCACTTTATCGTGCATCAGCAGATGCATGACAAATAAGTCCGAGGAGGTGATACTTCCCCTCTATCGGGCGCTGGTCAGACCGCAGCTGGAGTACTGCGTGCAATTCTGGGCGCCGCACTTCAAGAAAGATGCGGATAACCTGGAGAGGGTCCAGAGAAGGGCCACTCGTATGGTTAAGGGCCTGCAGGCCAAGCCCTATGAGGAGAGATTAGAGAAACTGGACCTTTTCAGCCTCCGCAAGAGAAGGTTGAGAGGCGACCTGGTGGCTGCCTATAAGTTCGTCAGGGGGGCACAGAAGGGAATTGGTGAGTATTTATTCACCAAGGCGCCCCCGGGGGTTACAAGAAATAATGGCCACAAGCTGGAGGAGAGCAGATTTAGATTAGATATTAGGAGGAACTTCTTCACAGTTCGAGTGGCCAAGCTCTGGAACGGGCTCCCAAGGGAGGTGGTGCTCTCCCCTACCCTGGGGGTATTCAAGAGAAGGTTGGATGTGTATCTAGCTGGGGTAATGTAGGCCCAGCACTCTTTCCTGCTTATGCAGGGGGTCGGACTCGATGATCTATTGAGGTCCCTTCCGACCCTAGCATCTATGAATCTATGAATCTATAAGGGGCAGGCTGGCCCTATGTTGCCCTCTCCTCATGCTTACCTAGGGAAGTGAAAGATCTGCCTCTTGTCTTTACCAGCACATCATATCCCCTGTCTCTTGGGTCTCTGTAGCTGTGTCTCCATTCTCCTTGTTTCTCACCCTCTGGGTCCTCAGTTTTTCTCTTCTAGAAGGATGCAGTTAAATGTTTTCCTTTCCCTTTGTTTCCTGATCTTCCCTGTTCCTGACTCCTGGGCTTGTAGCTCCCTAACACTGAACTCTAATCACACATGTCCCAGTCATGCTCCTGATAACATTGGCCACTTCACTGATGTAGGGAGAGGAAGCGCTTGTCCTGAACAGCTTACAGTCTAAGTCAATATAATAATTGTTAAGTACAAATGGCATTTCCTATTTTGTGGTGTCACACTAGATTTCCCAGGTTCAAAGAACCACCACTTTTCATTTGACAATGAGCTCCTCTAATTTTTCTTTCAGTCCTGGCAGCTGAGTATTTGGGTGTATTCTGAAGAATGGAGGAAATGTGATTTTTTTTATCTCTAGGCCTTTTAGCTAGGTACAGACATTACACATAAACTGGTTTAAGTGATAAGAAACTGGTTTAAACCTGTAACAGAACATAAGTTCAGTGCACATAAACCAGTTTCAAAATGGCCGAAACTGGTTTAAGATAAACCTGGTTGAATGTTATATCAGATTTAACAGATTTGGGTCAAACCGGTTTATGCAATGTTTGTCTCAGACCCCTTCCTTGTTTGAGTTAAACCAGAATCCCCTTGCATCCCAGATGCTTTGTAGCCCTGGGTGGGGCTGTCTGCTCCAGAAAGCAGAACTGGCTTTGCCTCTCTGCTTCCTAGCTGGAGCTCTGGTGGAGACTGTGGGTACAGCAGCGTCTGCCTGGCTTCCTCCTGCCCCACCAGCCCCTTACTGCTCAGTACTCAGGCAGGGTTTCCTACCTCCCTCCATCTCCCACAGCACAGACCTGAGCCCCACAGACCCTATGCATATGGTATGCTAGCTAATGCTGAGAGGTGTCTGTGTGTGACTCCAGTTTCACTGGGACAGGCATCTTAGGGCTTTTTGGAGCTAATCAGCAAGTCAGCTGGTAATGTTCCTTCCTTAGAAAATGCTATTTAAGAAGAGCTCGAACTAATGAGAGAGACTTTTGTTTTGCTGATGGGCTGATAAACACTGTTATCAGCTCCTTGCTGGGGTCTGGCAACACTCTTGCCTCTTGAGCTGTGAGCAGGGAAAAGCCTGGGACGGTGCAGGCCAGGGTGAGCCTAACCAGAACATCCTACCTGGGCCTAGCCACCCGACCCCCACCCCCCAGCTCAGCACTGAAGAAGGAAAGGGAAAGCTGCTCTAGTGCCCCCCAGCTTCTAGCCTGAGCTACTGCAGGCATGTGCCTGCATTTCTTCAGTCCAGAGGGAATGTCTGTACTTTTGCAAACTGGTTCAACCTAGGTAGGTTAGACTAACCTGCAAAGGTTTAATCAATTTAGGCTCAAGCTTTTGTAATGCCTGTCCTTAGCCTTCAAGGTTGTGAACCATCCTGGTAATCTGACATGTCCTATAATTTATTGAATGCATTGGCATAGCCCCTTAGTGTGGGAGGGAAGAAACATTACCCTACACTGGAACCCAAAGAGCCAATGACAGAACTCAGCTATTCTGAGTACCACACCACAGTGTCAGCTGTGATGCTCTTTTCTTGAAAACATCTGTTAGCACTAAAGGCTGCTCTTTTCCAGAGAAGCAAGTCTGTATGCAGTAGAATCCAAGACACTGATAAGATTCGTTCTAAAGGAATCCTCTTGCTTCAGAGACAGGAAATGGATTAATTAGGAATACAGTCTATTTATAAGCTTTATTGCAGCTGGATCCTTGAATACAAACACTTGGAACTCATTCTAGAGGAGAACAAATTCTGGAGCTGAAGGATAAACAGCTTCCATCTATGCATTGTTGCCCAAGATTTTAAGAAAAAATTGCTAATAGAATATAAAATGTAAAGTGAAGCTGAAAATGTAGACAAAATGAGTCAGATTAGGCTTGAAATTGTAAATAGGAGATATAGGAAAGGGTAATATTAATTGGACCTGTCTGTGTTAAGGAAAAAACAAGTGTGAGAAGAACAAATATATGGCCATAAGAAACAAGAAATGCAATGCAGAAGTGGAGTGGGACACACAGTATTTTGGATTAATGCAGCGGTGCCTGACCTTTTTGCCCCATGGGCTGGATCCAGAGGCTGGATCTTGCTGGTTAGTGGCAGGGCATGGCCAGGCCCCAATCTACCCTTGCAGGGAGGACCCAGTCCAAATCTAGCCATGCATTGAGAAACCTGGCCAGGCCCTGATCTGGCCATGAGGGGTTTGGGAATTTGGCAGGGGGAAGTGGCGATAGTATTAAGTGTCACTGCTCCCTGCTACCAAATTTTTCAGACCCATGGGAAGCCCCATGGGCCAGATGCCATGACTCTTCAGGCTGGATTTGTCTCATTGGCTGGGGGTTGAGCACCCCTGGTTTAAGGTATGATCATAATATAAAACTGTTTTTCCTGTTGTTAAAAGTAATTAAAACTTTTGGCAAGTTGATGGCATATATTAGCTAGTTGGATACGGTAGGCCGATGTTTAAGTAACAAGAAAAGAATAGTATAAAAGCAGTGTTATTTTCTGGTTGGAATCGTCTGCTTGAAGTGGATCTTCTTAGTCTTTCAGTCCCCCCATCGTTGCCTGAACTATCTGATTAATTTAACTATCAAGATGATGTATCGCTTCAATGATTTATCTTCTGATTTTTTGTAACTATATAGAAGTTCCAACTTGACACTAAAATTACTTTCTGAGAGTTCTTTAAATGTCTGCATTATTGCTCTTAAGCCTCTCAGGGAACTCACAAGTCTATTTGGCCTGAACCCAGTGAGCTAACACTAGTGTAAACAATTAACAAATATAAGAGTAAATAATTGAATTAGCAGCAGTATAAACTGTCAGCCTTTCCTGGGTCAATCACTGGCTAAATGCTTGCAAGCTTAGCATGAACTTCTTGTGTGAGAAAGCAAACTCCTGGTGGCTAGTGGGGTACGTTGTTATGAGAAGGGGCTTCTGCCTATGACAGGGGTGGGCAATTATTTTGGGTGGAGGGCCACTTACTGAGTTTTGGCAAGCCATTGAGGGCCACATGTCAAGTAGCTAGGGGCAGATCAATATTAATTTTTTAAGGGCCCCGTGGGCTGGATAGAATGGTATGGCTGGCTGCATCTGGCCCCTGGGCTGCATTTTGCCCACCTGGCCTATGAGCAGGAGCTGATCCGGGGGAAAGTTCCTGCTCCTTTGATTCCTGCTCTACCCAAACTTTAAAACCAACTGCCTGCGAGGGGCAGCCACATTTCTATTCAGACAGCACTGAGGGATTCAATTGACTTCATGGCTCATTGCAATCTACCTGATTCCTGCTAAAGTCTCTTAACTGTTAACAACCCTTTCTCCTTGTTAATGGTCTTGTTGTTCCACTCTTCAAACTATCTTTTCTTCTGCAATGTTACTGTCTGCTAGCCATTCCTGGTAATGTCTCTCTTCTATTTCACAACACTGCAGACTTGTTTTTAGCTCTAGCTAGAAACCTTTACTTAGGTGTGGTCTATTAACACAGGTGTAGAAATTCCTCATGGTGAAGTATTGGAGGCACTGTTAAATAACTCAAGAAGACTAGATTTTATTTTATGAATTTGAATAAGAGGTGTACATTTAATTAGAATGACTGCAGGACTAATGAAACACTATCTTTTGCCTTTTTGGACCATTTTAACTTAATTTCTTGTTAAACTTTCTTTTTTAAACTTAATATATCATTGAGCAAATTAGTGATCATGCCAATAACGTTGTATTTGTATTTGCTTTGATCTTAAAATGAATAATATAGTGGTAGGCCTCTGGCATATTAGTAGAGCTTCTAGTTTCTCTTTAACTGGAGAAGAATGTGTGCCATGTTTATAATTGATGCTGCACCACACCATCTACCCCCCACCCTTCAAAAGCCTCGATCTGCCCATACTTACAAGATAGTACAAAGTTGTCTGTATAGGCCCAGAGAGAGGAGATGTTTTGTTGCCTGAGTCCCCATAGTCTGTCACAGAGGCGGACAGTGCACATGATGCTCCCTGAAGGAAACCTGACCAGGCTGCTGTCTCATTGTTGCTAAAATCTAAATTCAAAGTCCTCCAGACAGAGCAGACAGTTGTAGTGTAACTAAGGTGGGGGAGTGGGGCACCAACACCAACCACTCGTTTAGAGGATACAGCAGCATGGTGGTTCTTGGGGACCTTGCCAGCATCTGCAAAGCACCGATCTCGGGTGGCAGTGGCAGTCATGGTGCAAGGGAATTACTAGGCCTGTGCGAAGAAGCTACTATTCGTTTCGGATTTGGCCGATTCAGGGGACATTGATTCAATCTGGAGATTTGAATCACTGCCCTGATTTGGAGATTTGGCTGCTGCCAAATCTCCGAATCTCCAAATCACCCAGGCCCATCCCTCACCTGCTCTCCCAGCTCAGGCAATGGCTGCCCTGCCCACCCCAGCTCCCGGCACTTTGAAAAAAAAAGCCCCAACTCACTGGGTGCTGCTGGGGGGGGAGGGGGGCAATCCCTGCTTCCCCCCACTGCCCCACACTGCATGGGAGGCTCTGCATAATTCCTGTGGCTGCCCCACCCACTGCGGCTCCAGCCCTTTAAGGAAAAAAAGCCAGAAAAACCCCAGACTCACCAGTTTCTGCTGGTAGAGGGTGATCCCTGCTGCCCTGTGCCACATGGGGGGCTCTGCATGCCCCTGAAGCCCCGAGGCCGCTGCAGGAGCTGGTGAGTTCTGGGGGTTTTCTTGTTTGTTTTTTTTCTTAAAGGGCTGCCGTTGGGGCAGGTGGAGCAGCCATGGGGGTGGAGGGGGCTGGGACAGCAGGGGGATTGTGGGGGGCTCATGCAGAGCCCCCCAAGCAGCATGGGGCAGTGGGGATTGCCCTTCACCTGGCAGCACCCAGTGAGTTAGGACTTTTTTTTAAAGCACTGGGAGCTAGGTGGGCAGGTTAGCCATGGGGGAGCTGGGGCACTGGGCTGGGGATGGGAGCTGGCAGGGTTCCCCCCCATGGTCCCTTCTTGCTTCGTCCAGCCCCACCCCCCACTTACTAGCTCCAAGTCCAGCTGCAACTCCCTGCTGCAGCCACCAGGGAATGTCCAAATCATCAAAGCTCTCCAAATCTGGGGTGACAGTGGCAGTAATGGTGCAAGGGAAGTATTAATTACTAGGCCTGTGTGAAGCAGCTGCTATTCACTTCGGATTCAGCTGATTCAGGGGACAGTGATTTGATTTGGAGATTCAAATCACTGTCCCCATTTGGAGACATATCACCCCGACAAGGGAGAAGAGATTGATGTCATATATCTTGATTTTAAGAATGCCTTCGGTCGGGTGTCCCATGATCATCTCATGGAAAAATTGACCAGCTGCAGCCTTGGCTACATCACAGTTGATGGCTGGGGAATTGGCTCCAAGGTCAGACCCAGAGAGTGGTAGTCAATGGAAGTAAGTTATCGTGGTGCGCCGTGACCAGTGGAAACCCCCAAGGCTCCATTCTTGGGCCTACTCTTTATCATCTTTATTAATGATGTGGACATTGGTATTAGAAGTGGACTGGCCAAGTTTGCCGATGACACCAAACTTTGGGGTAAAGTGTCTGCATCTGAGGACAGGATGGTGATCCAGGCCGACCTGGACAGGCTCAGAAAATGGGCAGATGAAAATCTGATGTCATTCAACAACAAAAAATGCAAAGTGCTCCACGTTGAAGGAACCCACCCCCCCAGCACACTTATAGCCTCAGCAGTGCTATGCTTGCAAGCACCACGGCTGAAAGGGACTTGGGGGTCATGACTGATCCCAAGATGAATATGAGCCACCAATGCAATGTCACAGCTGGTAAAGCAAGCAAAAATCTGGCTTGCATCCATAGATGCTTCCCAAGCAAATCCCAGGATATCATCCTCCTGCTGTACTCAGCCTTAGTGAGGCCGCAGCTGAAGTGCTGCATCCAATTCTGGGCTCCACGATTTAAACAGGATGTGGAGAAGCTTGACAGTGTCCAGAGGAGAGCCATGTACATGATCAGAGGGCAGGAAAACAAACCTTATGACGAGAGACTGAGAGCTATGGGACTTTTCAGCCTGGAAAAGCACAGGCTCAGGGGGACCTGGTGGCTACCTATATAAGTATATAAGGGGTGTACATCTGGACCTGGGGGAATGCCTGTTCACCAGAGTGCCCCAATGGATAACAAAGTCAAACGGTCACAAATTCATCCAAGACCATGTCAGGCTGGACATAAGGAAGAACTTCTTTACAGTCCGAGCCCCCAAGGCCTGAAAGAGACAGGTGGTGCAAGCACCTACTCTGAACTCCTTTAGAGGATGGTCAGGTGGAGACACTGTGGGTCAAACTACAAAGGAGGCATGGTGAAAGGGACCTTATGGTGGGTGTCTACTACAGACCACCCAACCAGGGGGAAGAGCTGGACTGGGACTTCTCCAGTCAGCTTATGGAGGTGGTTAGGTAAAGGGATGTTATTGTCATGGGTGACCTAAACTACCCAAACTTTGCTGGGAGGAGCAGACAGCCTGACCGCTCGCATAAGTTCCTGGCTGTATTACAGGAACTTAACCATATCCAGGAGGTGCACAGCCCCACTAGGGGTAACGCCTTGCTGGACCTGGTCCTGGCCACTGGGGATGATCTGGTGAGGGGACTGCAGGTCCTTGACCACCTGGGCAATAGCGATCATCATCTGCTGGAATTCACTATCCAGTGCAGGGTGTCAAGGGCTTATAGCAAGACTAAAGCCCTTGACTTTAGAAGGGCCAACTTCAATGAGCTTCGGAGATTACTGGGGAAGGCGCTGGAAGGGAGGAGCTATCACCAAGGAGGAGTAATCCTCCTCGGCCTGTGAGCATAGGAGGGCTATTACGAAGGCCAAAGCAGAGATGGAGCTCAGGCTAGCGTCCAGGATTAAGGACAACAAAAAGTCCTTTTTCAAGTACATTGGGAGCAAGAAGAGGGCACCAGGCAATGTAGGGCCCCTACAAGACTCAAATGGTAATCTTGTGGCTATGCCAGACAAGAAAGCTGGTATTTTTAACAGTTTCTTTGCCTCTGTTTTCTTGAACAGGGACCGGGAGGAACCACTAGAGGTAGGAACAATTTTGGGGATAGCTCTGTCAGGTCTTGGGTCAGCACAGATGTAGTTGGGATCTTCTGGAAGGGCTGGACATTTTTAAATCTGCAGGTCCAGATACCCTCCACCCAAGGGTGTTGAGGGAGCTGGCAGGGCTCATCGCGGAGCCCTTGGCCCAGCTGTATGAGCATTTGTGGTCATCTGGCCAGGTGCTGGGGGATTGGAAACTAGCTAATGTGGTCCCGATTTTTAAGAAAGAGAGGAAGGCAGACCCAAGCAACTATAGGTCTTGGAGAGAATCATCAAGGAGCACATCTGTGGGGGGCCAGCAGGGGAGATCATGCTCAGGGGCAACCAGCATGGGTTTATCAAAGGCAGGTCCTGCCTGACCAACCTGATTGCCTTTTATGACCAGGTAACTAATCCTTGGATGATGGTGTTGCCATGGACATAGTCTTTGTAGACTTTAAGAAGGCCTTTGATACTGTCTCTCACCCGATTCTCATTAATAAATTAAGCGACTATGGCATTGATGCCTACACAGTTGGATGGGTAAAAACTGGCTGATGGGGCGCACCCAGAGAGTAGTGGTTGTACTTAAGCTGGCGAGATGTGAGCAGTGGGGTACGCCAGGGCTCAGTCCTTGGGCCCACACTGTTTAACATCTTCATCAGCGACTTGGATGAGGGGGTTGAAAGAACATTGTCCAAGTTTGCTGATGACACTAAGATGTGGGATGAGGTGGACACACTTGAAGGGAGAGAGAGGCTGCAACTAGGTTTAGACAGACTACAAAAGTGGCCGGATGAGAATAGGATGGGGTTCAATGTAGACAAATGCAGGGTGCTGCATCTTGGGAGAAGGAATCCACAGCATACATACAGGCCGGGGAGTTCTTTTCTTGAAAGCACACAGGCAGAAAGGGATCTTGGAGTCATTACTGACTCCAAGATGAACATGAGCTGCCAATGCCAGACCGCAGCCAGCAAGGCCAGCCATACCTTGTCATGCATCCAAAGATGCATCTCAAGCTGGTCCAGAGAGGTGACACTCCCCCTCTATGTGACATTGGTCAAGCCGTAATTGGAGTACTGAGTCCAGTACTGGGTGCTGCACTTTAAAGAGGATGTGGCCAGCCTGGAGAGGGTTCAGAGGAGGACCACCCATCTGGTGAGAGGGCAGCAGGACAAGCCATATGAGGAGAGACTGAGGAACCTGAACCTGCTCAGCCTCAGCAAGAGGAGGCTGAGGGGGGGACCTGGTGGCTGCCTAGAAACTCATCAGGGGAGATCAACAGCAAGTAGGAAGAGCCCTTTTCTCCCCAGCACCACCTGGGGTGATGAGGAACAATGGTAATAAGCTGATTGAGAATAGGCTTAGGTTAGAGATCAAGAGGCAATATTTTATGGCTAGGGGGGTCAGAATCTGGAACCAACTTCCCAGGGAAGTGGTCCTCACCCCTACCTTGGGCAAATTCAAAAAGAGGTTAGATGATCACCTGTCTGGGGTCTTGTAAACCCAGCATTCATTCATTCCTGCCCATGGCAGGGGATCAGGCTAGATGATCTGTTCAGGTCCCTCCTGACCCTAGGTACTATGACACTACTATGAAACTATGTAATGTGGCTTCAGAGAGAGCACTTACACCTCTGGGGAATATTTTCTAATTTTCTACTGTGTACAACAGCTGACATGGGTAACTCTGATGCTAATAAGCTGGAAAAAGCTCCAGGCACCAACATGGACTATTTAATCTCAAGTAACTGGACTTCCAGCTGGATTCTAGAAGGGCAGAAGCAAGAGCAGCTTCATGGCTGCTCCTCAGACTTGTTCCTAGCTGTTTCTAGCTGCCTTGCTCATACCTTGCAATTATGCAGTTCAGTATGATTAGCTTAGTTGCCTCATGATTGGAGAGGCCCAGCTGTGGTTGGGACTGAAATGCATCAATGGGGCCATGTGTAGGAAGCTGGCTCAGTGCCTTCCTCACTAACTCATGAGACAGCGCTATCTGTACTTGGCTCAAGGAGCCAGCTGAAATAGGAAATCTGGTTTACACATCCTCTTTGTATTCCCTCATACAGCACTCAAAGGGGCAGTGAGGCAGGTCCTGCTAGCCTGTGGAGTATCTTTTCAAAGTAATAACTTCTTTTGTTTGGCTGTGGCTGTGGATCTTTCTCTTTGCTTCCAGGGAAAGGCCTGTTTTCAGAAACATGCTTGGAAAGTCCTCCTGGCAGTAATCCAAGGCCAGGCTGTCCTTCACGTACCTCCTCAAGCCCTGTGGAAAACCTGAATATCAAACCCTCTAGCTCCTTTGCAGGGGAGGGCAGAAGGTATTTCGAGTAACTCTGTTCCCTGTGGTTCTAGTGAACACTTTTGGTGCCTTGGGCACAGTAGAGACCCCAAATGTGGAAAACAGAACCCAAGTGTGGCAGGATGTGGGACAACACATCCGCTGTGGGCCTTGGCAGTGCTCAACATCCTATTACAGAGCTGAGGAAGGAGAGAAGGGAAAAGCTGCCTTGCATAGGAACCTGGCCTGTGCTCTCTGAGACGAACACGATCTGTTGGGAGCATATGCTTGAAATTTGACAGTAGGGAGAACTTTGACATCCATTGCGACAAGGCAGGGGCCAGCCATGCTAGGGGCCATGCTCCCCAAGTGCTCCAAGGGGGTTGGGGAAAGGAGGGTGGGTTCACCCGTGCTGATCTATCGGACTTTCTCTCACACTGCTCTGGGGCATCCAAGTCCCAAATGGCTGCTTCCTCGGGGAATGTCGCCAGCCTGGGGGAAGGTCTGTAGAGCTGGAGAGGGGGGCTGTGTGAGGAGCTGTAGTGTGGAGCATGGGGATCTGCCCTATGTCCATTTGCTGCTCTTGTAATAGATTTGCAGTTTGGAGGGACCAGATGACTTGGGACAGCCTAATATGTGATGGTCTCAAGGTTTGCCTCAGAAGGTGTCAGAGATGCAAAGAGAAGTATCCAGTGAACAAGGCTTTCACAGCTGGACAGAGGGAGGTGCCATTTTCTTCTTGTTAGTGGAGATGAACTTATCAGGATTCTTACTCAGGGTTGGTTGAAATAAAGAGACCTCATGTATGCCCTGTGCCTCTGGAAACCATCCCTTCCCAGAAACCTTGCAAGACCTGATGTTTTCCCTGCCCGCTGTTAGTTGGACTTCACAGCCCTAGAGTTCAGAGTTCCTGCCCTTCACTGTTACAGACCCTGTTGCTTCCTCCAGGCTGGGAGGAGGTCTTGTGAGCATCTTGAAGGTTTAAGTGCTTCTTAAACCAGAAGGTTTAAAGCACAGGCTGTCAAGTCTGCAGCCCCAAACCTGACCTTGATTTTTTTCCCCCATACAACTGCTTACCCCAGCCTACCACCTTCACTGCAGTTCATAGGGGATGGATAGAGCCTGCCTAAGACCTCCATCAATGCCCAAAACTCACCCCTCCATGCCCCTCCCCAGCACCTGGCTGGCTGGTCTGCGACTATTTAAGATCGGGGAAAGGAAGTTTCCAGGGAATGGGGCTCTTTCTGCTTCTGTGATTTTGCTTGTGTCTTCACTCTGGTTCCAGACCCAGTTCACTCTTAGGCTCCACTTGTCAGCTCTGACTTTGGCTTCGACTCCATAGCTCTGTGACTCCAGTTCTGATTGTGCAGCCCTCCAAACATTATTTCCTGATCTTCTCCCAGACCTGGCAACCTATGTCTTGGTGCTTACACAGGCAGTGCTCCCATCCTCTGGTGTCTATATTAGAACATGGGACCAAGCCTTTAGCTGGTGTAAATCAGCAGAGCTTCCCTGAAGTCAATAGTACTTCACCATGTGGTGAAGTACTGTCTGAGGTCACCATGATGTGATGCCTAGCCTGCTTCATAGGGAACTGGTTGCAAAGGACAGTCAATCTTGCTGTCCTTCAGGGACTGCAGCAGCTAATGCATGCCCAGCTATGGCAGTTTCCTAGGAATGCAAAGGCTCACTGGGGACTTACCCCTTCACATCAGAGCCCCACCTCAGCTCTGCTCCACAGGACATTGCAACAGCCTCTTTCCGGGCAATGCCGCTTCTTGCTGCCAGACCAGCATCTGGTTGCTGCCACGTCAGAGTCCCCCCAGGTCAGCAGAGCAGGGGATACAAGCGGAAATGTCCAAAACAGCTGGTAAGCCTCAGCAGCTGCATTTGTAAGCTCCAAGTCAGCAGAGACCAAGAACGTGGTGTGCTAAGTAGAAAAAAGTGGCTAGTGCAAGGAGCATTCTCTTGGGGTGCTTGTTTGTGTTTAATTTTGGAAGCCTCAGTGAGGAAGCATGACCCCACTGGGCTGAGCAAGATACACAAGAGCAGTAAGAAGAAAATCCCTGCACAGGAGTTCACAGTCTTGGAATAAAAGCCCCCCTCCCCCCCCCAGTTTAACCCCAGTTGACCAGATAAAGGGGCCCTAAGACCCCAGTATCCAGCCAGGGAGGAGGTTTCCCCCAGCTGTAAAGTTATTTTCCAAGGCCATCACACAAGTTGGAGGGGGCATGGTGGGGTGGGGATGCAGCCTACGCTCATGGAAAAGCAGGGAGGAGAGGAATCACCTGGTTCAACGCCCTGATCAAGGTAGGATCATCCCTGTCTAAACCATTTCAGGTTGTACTGCATCTGTCTATCCTGCTCTTCAAAATTTCTGGGGCTGCAGGTTCTACAACCTCCCTAGGTAACCTATTCCAAGGCATAACCACCCTTATAGCGAGAAAGTTCTTCCTAATAACCAAACTCCATTTCTTGTCTTGCCATTCGAGATCATTCATTACTTCTTGTGCTGTCCTTTGTGGACACAGAGAACAGCCTAGGCCACCAGTGTGCAGTGTGGGGGAAATGCCACAGAGCACGATGGCCTACAGACCAGGCCTTGGAGAGCACAGGAACCTGGGCTTATCCTGATGTTTGAGACCATGGCTTGAACACGGGCACATGAAGCAAGGAAGAAATGGTTAACAAAAAAATGAGGACACAGCCTTTGCAGGCAACAAACTCAGCTCCCCACCTACATGGTGATCGCCCACAGGCAGGACTGCACTGGTCTGCTGCAGATGGGCAGTGTTAGGAAGCACAAGGAGGGAAGCAAGGTGCCATTTTATGAATTTCAGCAGGAGTGTTCCTTTGAAGAAGGGTATACCCACCACAGTGCTTAGGAGGCTGAGGGGACAGAAGCCTTGGCCACTGAAAGGCCCCCAGGGCTTGTCTTCAGGATTTTTCTGCATCTTCTGTCTTTAGCATTCTCACTTGAGGATGAAAACAATTACAGGATCATAGGAAATCAAATCCTATGGTTCTAGTTCTGGGATGAGAGAGCATGTGCCAGAAACAACACATGGCAGAAGAATGAGGAAGCCCAACTCACTGGTAGAGGCCAGCTGGGAAAGCTTTTTAGCAGGTCCTGGGGCCTGACCCCTTGGATGTCAACTGGAAGGCATGTGATGTCAAAACCCAGGGCTCGAGTAGCTTGTTGCACCAGGGAAAGCTGTGAGGCAATCTATCTTGAGCCTTCTTAGCCTGTGCGCCAGTTGGAGCTGATATTGTTTCTTATGGTGTTGAGCTCTAGTATGCAAACAGCTGCTGCAGCTGACATGCCACCCCGTGTTGAACAAAACAGTGGTCTAAATAACACTGCAAAGCACGACAGGCTGGAGGAGGCCGGCATGCAGGGAGCCACAGCAAATACAGCATCGAATACCGTATGGAAAGAAACTGGATCATTCTCACTTGGGGGGTGTTGATCCCAACAGAGAAGAGTTTGAGGCTAAGTTTCAATTTGCATGGTCCTGACTGGCTTTGCTGTTGAGTCACCACTGTCTGGCTGAGTATCATATTGCCATAGTAGCTGGAAGCTTCCTCACTGGGTAATCATAATTGACAGTCCCCCTCTTCCTTCCGAGCCACAGGAGTGCGTTCAGCAGCCACAGAGTATGTTTCCTTTTGTGGCTCTGTGAGAAAGCTAAGAGGAGAACCCCAGGGAGTGTCAGTATGTCCTGAGTGGGCTGAGGTCAGTGTTCTGTGTGGGTACCCGGGCCCGTCGATGCAGAGGTGTTTTCCATGAGTCACTCTGTGGTTAGATCAGACGGGTCGAATTGTCATCATTCCTGAGCCCTGGTTTTCCATGCTCTCTTGCCTCATCTCTGATTTTGAGCTAAAAAGGCTGCCTTGTGCTGCAATGACCATTGAAAGAACCTTAAAGCCAGCGTAGGCATTCTTGGGCAATGGCTATCCGGTCTGACGGTAATCCTCCCGTGAGCCATATGTACGTGACTAGTAGTCCATGTGAATCACTTGCAACCTCTCCATGGATCACCGAGGGTATTGTCTCATTACAGTAGCTATTTGAAACTGATCTGGTATCATAACCTCTTTCAGAGCCCTTTGCAGCATATATCCCATATCACACTATCCACAGTTCTTCCTGATTTGATAAAGTCTTGAACACCTGAAAAACAAGACTACCTCACCGGCCATGTCTACATGTGTATTTATGCACGCCTTTGCTTACAGTGCATTAAGGCAATTTAGGTGTGCGTCCAGATATGGATGTGCTAATGCACATTAAGTCGTTTTAAATGTAGGCGCAAATAGTTAAGTCGCATTAGCGCATGTGCGAATGTGCTAATGCATATTAATGCAGTGTGTATTGATTGGCACACACCATGTTAATGCACATTAGCCCAACTATACGTGTGCTAATACAGCTTAGTTATTCGCATAAAGCAGGTATCAGATTTAGTTAGGCTCACATACCTTTATATTGCCCCCTTAATGCACCTTAAAAATGACGATTTTAGGCTAAACCTGCTTAAGAGGCATGTGTAGATGTGCCCACTGACAGCCCTGGATATGTTTCCATACCAGTTGCAGTTTGGAGCTTCATTTGCTCTTATGTAAGAATTTAGGTTTATTTTTGGACATTTATAAAAACAAACAACCAAAAAACCCTCTTGTCTTACACCTAGGCTGACCTAACCTCAAGGATGAGAGTTTTCAGGCATCTTTTGACAGATATTACTTTCCACTTTTAAGCTTCAAGAAATTTCTACTTTTTACAGGTGCAGTAAGGGAAAGGCAGCACTGACCTGGGATTAAGGCAGAATGGCATCAGCCCCTTTTCAGGATATCAAGAGCCAGAGCTGGAGGAAAAATGTATTTTATTTTCTTCAACACACTTGAAACTTCAAATAGAAAAGCTCAGAAGTGAAAATGTTAGATTTTTTACAAAAATCCATTTATTGTTGGGAGGGGGGATAGCTCAGTAACACAATGTTAATAAACTCTCCTTGCTCAGATGATGAGGAATAAAAATCTATTTTACTGCCATACTCAGGAAATGCTTCCTTGCATCTACAGTTTCCTGAAATGTACAAATCAAGGCTCTGATAGTATAAAAGCTTAAGTACATGGGTAACTTTATTCATAGGTTCAGTCCCAGACCCTGGGGCCTTCTGCCTGGTTTCCATGGGTACAGAGTGGGGAAGATTGTATCTACTCCCTGCAAAGCCAAGTAATCAAGTTATCACCTGCCCCCCTATTGTTAGAGATGAGATGTGGGTGAAAATCAAATGGACTTACAGCTCTCAGAAGTCACAAATGGCCAGTTTTACCTACAGATGTTCTTCTGTAAAAAAATCTGCAGAGGAACTGCTGCTATATCCCTCAGCATCAGCTGAATCCTGTGCTTTCTGTGGAGACCTCTGCTCATCACCATCAGTTATCGTTCTGTTTCTGCCACTCTTTGAGCAGTGCAAGGTGATGGGAATGCACGTCAGTGTGGTATTTGAAAGATGTAGTACAAATCCAGTTCCATGCTAAGTACCTCTTGGCAAAGGAGTGCAAAATTCCTCTTTCGAAAACATGCCAAAAGGCATCAGTATTCTCAACATCTAGACCAATGTGTAGTCACCAGAGCAAACTCCACAAATTTTCAGGTGCTCTATTTCATTATATTTATAGATACACTAAAACAAGAGCCTAACTGTGCGATCTAGGCACCCTTGGCATACTTTAAAAATATATCCACAGCACATAAACCAGGGGCGGGCAAATATTTCGGGCGGAGGGCTGCTTACTGAGTTTTGGCAAGCCATCGAGGGCTGCATGACAGGCAGCTGGGGCAGATAAATATTAATTTTCTAAATTTGGGGGGGGGGGGCCTGCAGGCTGCATAGAATGGCCTGGTGGGCTGTATGTGGCCCACCCCTGACATAAACCAACACAGTGGGAGCAAGCCAGGCAAATATTTTACCACTCTGGCAGTGCCTCTCTCCTCCTCCCGACCTTTACTATCCTCTGTCCCGTTTTCAAGTATCTGAGGAAAGGATGCTTCTGGTAGCAACCCCTGAAGGTAATCAGTAATAACAATAGCTAATCCACGGTAGAAAGTTCCACTTTTTTCTTACAAGTCTAGTTATATAAGAATTTTGTAATATTCCTTTAACTATCTTGCGCAACCCGCCTTACTGGTGTTCTGTGTTCTGCCATCCAGAAGTGTGTATCAGCAATGCCATGTGTGTTTTGTATGTCAACAGCTGTTGGGCAGCCTACTATGTCTATGTGATCCCTTCCTATTGCACTGGTTGTGTAAAGAGAAAATGGCAAAAGGAGTGAGAGTGCATTTTATAGAGAAAATCATTTGCAGGAGGATGGTTTCTGATGCATTCCAATCCTGCCTGGCTCAGTGCTACTGTTAACATCCTTGGACTAAGGCAAAACCTGGCAGAAGGAGAGTAAGTTTGGAGAGAGATCCATGAGCAACAAATCTGCTTAGCAACAAGCTTTGTTAAGTAAAAATAAGCCATTTGTCACAATTGTGTGCTATATCCTGAGGCCTTTGCCTAGCAAGCACTTTTAGCATGAACAGGATATTTTAAGCAGGCGCTTGGAAGAAATGTCCGCATTGCCCAAAGGCCCTTGCTTTGCAGGACAGTGAGGACTCTAAAACGGGCTTCAGAAAGCCCTGCAGAGTGACTGCTCTGGGCTAGAGCAAGGCAGGCACTAATGTACAGCATCTGCCAGCTAGGCAGCTTCACGTTCATCCTAGGGGACAATTGCACAAGACTGCAAATCAATGAGCCAGATGTTTGCCTTGGAAAAAACACGATGCCTTGCTCTCCTAACTCAGGGCTCACCCTGCTTTCTGTGACAATGCTCTGAGACAATGAACAGAGTAAGGGCAAATGCTTAATGGTGTCCTCCTGTGGGCAAGCTGATATCTCTAGCCATTGCTCAATGCCCTCGCTCCAGCACCCCCAGTACACAGACAGATCTAGGGGCTAGCTAGGATGGCTGGCAGCAGGATGCATCTGCCTTACAGTGTGAGAAGCAGTAATCTGCAAAGTTCCCTTTGTGGAAAAAGAAATTTGCTCCCATACAGAAAGGAGCAAAACTTTTTGTTGTTGCCTGACAAAAATATGTGAGCCCCTGAAAAGCCAGGACCTCTCAGGTCTGTTGTAGCTCCTGGTAAAATGGCTTTACCAAAGACTTCCCTTGGTTGCTGCTACCCTGGCAAAGCTCCCCGTAAAAGACAGTCTGAGGTTGTGCCAGGCAATCAATCTTCATGGTGGTGGAGAGGGGACAGTATGTATTCTCTTTAGCACCAGCTGTAGGTTGCCCAGAACCCACTTTTCCCACAGGTCAGACTCTTCCCCTGCAATGAAGGTGAATAAACCAATTCAAGAGTGAGATAACAGACTTGCATAGAAGTGTCTCCTCCTTGCATTGATTGGGAGGACATGAACCAGGCCAATTCATCTAGAAGTATTTACTGACTCCTGTGCATCACAGTCTCCTAGATACATAACTAGTGTTATGGGAACTGGCAGAAAGCAACACCAGCAATCTGCTCACCAGTATCTCCCACTCAGGCCAGGTTGGCACTGCTTGTCTCATCGTGGACTGCATACACAGAAATGCGCTGGTGGGAGTAGCCTGGACTTAGACCAGGGCAAACAGAGGATGTGGGCAGTGATCTCAGCAGAGCAGAGCACAGCAAATCAGGGCAGAAGAACAAAAACTGGGGGAAAGTAAAAAGCAAATTTGAATATTTTGAAATTTTGAGGGTTGTGTTTTCTTTTTTTCCTACTTTTCTCCCTCTTTCACCAACTCCTACAACAGAATGAACAATGCTGCAGGGTTTGCATGTGTGTTTGTGTGTAAGTGTGTGCTTTTCCATTTTTTCCATGCTTTCTTTTGCCATCCTAAAATCTATTTCAATCTGAGAAAATTCTGAAAAGTTACAGAGAGCCTAAAGGAAAAATGGGAAAGGGAGGAAAATAGAGGTGGAGGAGGAAAGAAAAAAAAATTCCAAGGCCTCATTTTCTTTATAACACTGTTGCAGAATCTGACATTTCAAATAAGCAACACATTGATGCTTCTGTTTTTAACAAAATAAAACCAAAAAAGTTTTGAAAAGTTTGGGGTTTTGGAAAAAAAATGATTTTTTTTCTTATCAGCAAAGAAACTTGAACAAAATAATTGACTACTTACCTGCTCAGCCAGCAAGGTTTAATACTGAATGGCAGCTTTGCTTCTCTGCATGTGGTAATACCGATGGCAGAGCTTTGTGAAAAAGAATAGACAGTGCACGAGCACCCTGGAAATGTGATGTGTGCTAACTCAGTGCAAGCCCTTTGGGCTCTCAGAAAGAGGATTTGCATGAACTGCTCTCAGTTTACTGGTTTCCTCGCAGGAAACATGAAATCAGATTCATATTGTTTTTGACTACTAAACTCCTACCCTGAGTATTGTGTGTTTGGCCACAAAACAGAATGCTCTTACTTCATTCTATCAAGGAGATAAATAGATATTATACCAGGACTAATACTGGTTTTGCTTTGCAAAAAATTGATATGTAAACCTCTAGAAGAATCATGCCATGCTACAACTTGAATTTTTAGAAGTTGGATAGTTCCAGAAAAATGCAGATTCACGTCTACTGAAACTATTTATGGCTACATATGAATTCATCTATTTGTTTCTGTTGCAGATAACTTGAAAATATATATTTTTACAAACTGAACCATTTTGTTTGTTTTAAAATAAAACACCTTTTTGTTTTGAAAATGTTGCTGTCACAGCTGCATACACGCAATTTTTAAAAAGATTTAAAAAGTTAAAAACTGAACAACCCCACAACTCAAAATCCAAATGAAACACTGTGTTACTTTGTTTGGCTTGAATCTTTTTTTTCCCTTTTTTTCCACTACTGCAGGGAGAAAACAAGCAAACAACAAATAAACCAGTTATTCATGCAGACCTACTAAAGGCAATGTCTGAGCAAAAATACATTGCCAACCCAAGGAATTCACAGTCTAAATATAACCTCTAAACAGTTAGGAAAGCAATGCAAGGAGTTACCTTGGTGTAGTAATTAACAGTGGGAAAATGGAACATAGAAATGCTTTAACCAATTGTTTTTAAGAGGATTTTGATGGGACAGATGTCTGGATTGCAGGCCATGATAAAAAGTAGCAAGCAGCATGGGGAATAGCATGAAGCTGAGCCCTAAAGAATGAAATGTATGGAAGAATGCAAAACGTGTCAACTTCCCCATTTTATTCTGTGTTTAATCCTATCTGACAACCATGTTGTATTCAGTCCTGCTCTTTCGCAAACGCCTTGCTGAACCAACTCATAACAATTCAACATTTTCATCACTAGGAGGAGCTCTTGCCTCAACACAAACACAGCAGATGGCTGCTGTAGTCTCCCAGGAACTCACTCCAGGTTTCTGCTGTTATTTATAAAAATCTTTAATGGCAAGAATTTAATCTTGTCATTTTAGACCGTATACACCATCATTATTAGTGGAATTTAGTGTCAAGCCAGGCCTGGAAATTCCTTCACTCATTGATCGATATATTAGCGTACTAAGAACCCTGGGTTATCTATCTAATGAACACCTGCTGTAAAAGCAAAGTTAAGCTTCTCAGGAGCCTTCTTGAAGTGCTACAGCTCCTATTTGCTTACCTTCCAGCTCAATGCGTTGCTGCTCTTCCAAAAAGCATTAAAACACGTGGGGGGAGAGACGTTCACTCCAAATGGTTGTTTTCAACAGAAGGGCAACAAAATGGAAGAATTTGTTCCATCTGCTATCCAGATTCTGCTAAAGAGCCAAGGACATGGCTTGGCACCTCTCAGACTGGATTGGGAATATACCATTTCCAGACAAGGATTTTAATTCACTTACTACTTCCAGGAAAGAACTAATCACTGGAATTTAATTTAGTTTGATCGGCGTTCAGATGCAAATCATGTGTGTTCTTAGTAGCATATACCAGGGAGAATAGTTATGACAAAGTTAAGGTTGTTAGGTAGAGGACTGCCAAGAAATCTAATTGTAAGGTAATCTAATTAGGGCAATCACAGGCCTGCTGCTGTTCATAGAGCGTGTGTGATCCGCTGTGTAATGTGTCATGCATCCCATCTATGCATAAGTCACAGATATTTAGACTCTTGCAGTTGTGGTTACAGATCCTAGCTCTAGCTCCACCTATACAAAGTTGTGCTGCTGGTTCAGACCCTGGTGTTGACCGCAATGATGGTCATTGTGTATACAACACAGACCAGTTCAATAAAACTGACGAAGCAGCAGACAGGCCAGCTGTGGTGGCTGGACCACCAGCAGCAGTGCACACCTGGGGCTTGTGCTTCAGTTGCCTATGACTTGTTATGCTACTGGGTCTACTTGCTCTTTCTCTGCCACCCCTCCCTTCGTCTTCCCCAAAGCCCCTGGCCATTATCCCCGTTAATGTTGGTTGGTCTTTGGAAGTCTGTTTGGCACTTCCTAGACTTTCAGGGCCTGATTCTACACTCACTAGAATCAGCAGTTAAACTTACATTGACTTTAATGGTGCAGAACCAGGGCCTTAAATCGTAACTCAGATATTCTAAGTGCAGAGCCCCATAGGCTCTCATCTGCTGATCCCTGGATAACCTAAAGGCTCAGAAAACCACTGAGATTTTAAATAAATGGCTTTGCACTGAGTACATTTTCTGAACAGCTGCTGCATGACCCAGATATCTCCAGAGACCAGAAAGATAAACCAGAGACCTACTGAACATGAAACCATATTTAAAAGGACCAAGATTCCTTAAAGAAGTTGACCAGGAGGTAGGAAAGAAAACTAAATGTAAAAAGATGTGATTTATCCTGAAGGCAAGCAAAGAAAGATCTTGTACGGATTAGAAAGAGATGGAAGCATCACTGATTTGGTTAGTTCTGCCATTAACTGCACTGACGTAGGCAATCTGGACCAGGCCAGAAATCTAATGACAGAATCCTGCACACAAGACCCATTACTATCATGTTAAAAGGAAGTATTCTTTCCTGTCCATAATATCAAGTGTGGCTAGGCCACTGGAAGGCAGTTATTACAGTAGTAGAAAGCAACGTAGATATAACTGTAGTAAAGCAAAGAACCTGATTAATGTATATTATAAAGCCAATTAAAAGACTGACTTAATTTTGTTAGAAATGTAGGGACTGCAATACCTAATAAAGGTCTTCAGAAAAATGAAAGGGATCTATAAAAATGGTGCAGTAGAACTGGCAGAGGGTGAAATAACTCAAGATATAACTGAATAGTTAGAGAAACAACTAATAAGGGGTTCAGGTACATCTTGTTATGCTTCTGGGTTTGAGCTCCCCATTTGAAGCTTGTGGCTGGTGGCCACCAGCTCTCTCTTTCTTACAGCTCTGGTGTCATCCCACCAATGAAGGGAGAATAATTCTAATGGCTTGATGGACAGGACCAGTTGGAAACACTGATTCAGGAAATGCATGTGGGCAAATGGGGAGGGGCGAGAGGGGGAGGGAAGGGGATACATTTGAAACTTAGCCTTTTCATCAGTGGTCACTAAAAGAAGCTCAGAAAAGTTGCATTGGTTTAAGGAGAGCTGTTTCCCTTTCTTCCACCACCTGGAGGTGGAATGCTGTAATGGTGCCTACTGACCAGGGTAGCTGCATGTCTTTTCTTTCCTAATCATCATATAACTTTCATCGGTACGCAGACCTGATATAATTTACTTCTGACTATGGCTAAGGACATTATGCATAAACCAGTTTAAGTGACCAGAAACTGGTTTAAACCTGTAACAGAACAGATGTCCAGTGCACATAAACTAGTTTGAAAATGGCTGAAACTGGTTTGTGATAAACCTTGTTGAATGTAGTATCAGACTTAACTGATTTGGGTCAGACAAATTTATGCAGTGTCTGTCCCAGACCCCTTGCTGTTTTAAGTTAAACCAGACTCCCTAGCATCCTGGCATACTCTTTTGGCTGGGCAGTAGTCTCTGCTCCACAGCAGAACTCTTCTTTCCCCCCTGCTCCCTGGCTGGAACTCAGCAGAGATTGCAGGCATCTGCCTGGCTTCCCCCTGCTCCTCCCTCTCCTTCCCCTCCCCTCCCCATCCCTTCTGCCTTACACAGACACCTCTCAGCATTAGCTAGCAGACCACATGCTGGCTATGGTCCATGCTGTGGCAGACAGGACAAAGGCAGCATCAATAGGTAGCTTGTAATGTCCCTCTGTTGTTTTCTTAATGTGGTGATAAACATTGAGTTAGGGGTTATAAACACTGTTATCAAATCCTTGCTGGGCTGGGAAGGGGCGGGGTGGGGGAGGGCTCCCTAATCAGAGCATCCTTCTGGGGCCTGGCTACGCCTTCCTCAGCTCAGCCCTATGGAAGGGAAGGGAGGTCTGCTCTAGCATGCCCTCTCCCCGCTCCCGGCTTCTAGCCTGAGCCAATGCAGGCATATGCCTGCATTTCTGGGATGTCGGTGCAGTTACAAACTGATTCAGCCTAGCCAGGTTAGACTAACCTGCAATGATTGAAGCAATTCAGGCTCAGGCTTTTTGGATGTTTGTCCCTAGCCTATGTGAATGTATGTCCATACCCTGTGCTGCTGTCCACAAGCTGAAAGAAAGCAGAACGTCAAGGACCCTCACAAACTCCCAGGGGATCTGTGGTGATTGCATGGAAGTCATGAGTAAGAGGGAATTTTAGAGGCTTCTGAACCAGTCACCCAGCTCTGAAGTAGTGCAAGACATCTTCCACATACAGAGTTACTGTGACCCTACTTGCCACTTTAGACGCAGCACTGCCTAGCTCCCTGCACTGATGGGTCTGTGAATCTAAGATGGACAGGGAAGAGGAATGCATCCCTTTCTCAGCACTTCACTGTAAATCATGGGAATGATTTGAGCTCCAGCACTGACAGGCATGTGTATCACCCATGCACATGTTGGGTTGTGTGTGGCAAAGTGTGTTCTGGTTTCATGTTGCTGTGTATCTTGTTTGTGCTGTATATTGTGCCTTTTCTGGGACTGGAAGAGGATCACATCCCCTCCCTCTCATTGTGTCCAGATTATTGTTTTAAGATTCCCTCTGAGGGATCTGTAGGACCAGTTTGGTGGTTCTGGCCTCTTCACTGGGAGTGCTGAGCATCTTTGAATTGATTGATTAGTCTGCATTAGCAGTGTTCAAATGATGCTGCTTCTGGTTGGGACCAGGGGCTGATGTCATAAAAGTGATTTAAGGGTCAGGCCACCTGGGCTGGGTCTCTTTTTCCTCCTGGGGCTGCTAAAGGCTGAAAATGAAATAAGGAGCCAGAAAAGCCTGCTCCCCATAGGGGGTCCTCCCTCTGTCCTTCACCAGAGAAACAAACTGAAGCTATGTGAAGGGAAAGCCTCAGGTACAGGGAGAGAAAGTCTGTCTCAGGGCTAAAAACCTCTGTTCTCTCCCTTTTCTTTTTCTGGGTTTTAAGTGGGATGATGCCACTGGGGGGGGGCTAATCCCTGCAGCACACTAGCCAAGGTAGGAGCTTGGTAGCTTCACTGGCACTCCCTGGGCCAGGGCTGAGAGCCTGGCGTGTTTTGAACCCGTTGGGTTCATCATTAGCTGTGTCGCTGACCCCCAGGTGCATGTCTGTCTGGCAGTTTTGGCCACACAGGCCTTGAGTGGGATGATGCCATGAGTGTATTCTTCCCTAGAGCAGGCTGGCCAGGAACGGAGGCCTGGCAGCTACTGGCCCCTGTGCTGGGGGTTGTAGTGTCTCGTCATGGTGGTATAGGCTGTATCTATAGCCTGGGCTCTTTTTGCTGTTTCACAGCTATTGAATTTCAGCTCACCTATGTGGAGCAGAAGCCCAGCCATATGTCTGGCTGGCAGATTTGGACCAGGGTGAAGCCCTGGCACTTTTTGTTATTTATCCAGACCTCAGTGCTGTATAGGCCTGGCCAACTTTTGGCTACCCAGTCCAGGCCCAGAAAAATAAGCCTGGGACTTCTTTTGTTCCTTTTGCAGTTTATATCACAACCAAGCAGTGTGGTTGGGTGCTAGTTGTAGTTCAGGCCCAAGCCAAGGTAGGCCTGGCCCATTCGTTGTTTCATAGCTGTTAGGTCGCAGCGTAGCAGTATAGCTGTAAATGTCCAGGCCGCAGTCAAATAGGCCTGGTGCTCTTTTGTTGTTATGTTCAGGCCCTGGTGCAGGACGGGTCTGAGTCCCGCTTTTATTGTTTTACAGCTGTTGTGTCTTAGCAAAGCTGTATTGCTGAGCCCTAGTGTGCATTTGCTGCATGTCTGGGCCTGGGACGTTGTTGCTTTCATAGCTCTGTGTCCTGACCACGCAGTGTGGTTGGTGCTGGTTGCATTTCAGGCTTGTTTGCTGTTTGCCTGCCTTTTCTTTGAGTTCTCTTCCAGTTTCCTTCCCCAGCAGAGCTGTAATTCAGACTAAAAACTTTGGGGTGCGATATGCTGACAAAAACTGTAGTTAACCCCTCAAAGTCACCACATGGAAGTGGAGATCAGTGCTACAGCTTCACAGGAAGCAACAAGTGGCCCCTTGCAATGCAGAAGGGCCTACGCTTTGTAGCAGCTCCCTGTGGTGCAGTGAATCCATGGAGCACTCATAGGACCCTCTGGTGTGGGCTCCCCTCTCCAGCCCATTGCTGAAGGGCAGGTATAGGGGTGCAGGCCCCAAAACTACCTGCTGGGGAACCCCAAGTCCCAGACTGCCTGGGTATGGGTAAAGCCTTCCCAAAAGGGTGCCACCTATACACCTTGGTTTGTAGTTTACGGTGTTTTAAAATTATACTTAGTGTTTACTTTTGTTTTTCTGTGTGCTTTGTAGTAAATTTGGAATTTGTGTTTACACTGCTTGTGAGGGAAGGGTTGTTGGTTTTACTGGACACCCTAGTGATTCATCTAGTGTTTCCCAAGTAGTATGGGTGGGGGCTGAAGCCAAGGTGAAATATATTTAGTACCCCCAAATTGAACCCAGCCCTTGTTGCTGCTGAATGGAGGGTGCTCATGGTTCACAGTACACCTCAGTTATCTTCTAGAAAAGAAAACTATGAAGTGTAAAGAGCCAAGGAAAGGAAGAGAGATGTGTTTAACAGGGACAAAGTTGTTCTGGATGGCCTTTCCCTGCTCCTAGTAGACCTCACCCTTCTTACCACAGCCTTCCCATCCCGATGAAGGTGTACCTAACCCAAGGGAACGCATTCCACTGCACAGGAATAGCCCAGGCTTTGATTTTTATGTGGAGAACTGGAAAATCTTCTCTGCCCAACCTTCAGCACTGAGAGTATATTTTTTTCCAAGAGGTTTTCATGCTATAACTGCTGGAAATTTGCCATGAGTGGCCAGCCACATGACAGAATGCCCAGTCTTAACAGTTTGATTATGGCAGCAAGGAAATTATTACTGCCACACTCCCAATTTCAGCAGTGAGAGTTATGGGGCTGAAGCCAATAGTCCTTGTGCTCCAAGAATACAGGGGGTGTGCAGGGCAAGGAAAATGGGAAACAAGAACAGACCCTACAGAGTGAAAGCAGCTAGCATCAACATTTAAAAGTGGGCCATCAAAACTAGCTTTTGGTAGCCCAGTGACATGCCAAGCCATGCTGAGGATTTGGTGTGTGGGTGGATGTGTAGGTGGGTGGGTGGTCTACGCATCCCCCAATCCCTGTAAATTTCCTTTGCGCAGTATTACTCAAAAAGTATATGGAACACATGTAGGAAGAGTTTGGAAACAATGGGATTTCTATTAACATGTGGAACCTGAAGTCAGGTGGCGACTGTCCAACAGATCATAGCACAGATCATATGGCTTCAGCCCCATAACCCTCACTGCTAAATGCTGAATGTGCTGTCTCTGCAAGCACTGCCCAGTCTCTATGGCTGGTTAAGGGTGGGGGGCACATTTTAATTAGACTGGTTTCTGGTCATGTGTATTAAGCCCCTGAACATTTCAGAATGGCTGCTGGATGCTTTATCTAAAGCTCATTCAATGCAGTTTAGATAAAATACACCCCGAGTCATTTTGAAATGTGCAGGGGCTTAATACATGTGCCAGTGAGTCAACATTGGAGCGTTGTAATTGGAGCATGGAGCAGACTCGATTAATTGAGTCTGCTTTGATGCAATCTAATTCGAACACGAACAAGCATGTCTATAGGCACCCTATAGGAACAAGGGTGCCTGTAGATGTGCGGGATGGTTGTTCCAGTGCACTGTAATTCCAGTGTTGGTGCAGACTCGATTAATTGAGTTTGCTAGAGTGTGCTCATTAGCACACTCCAGCAGCCTCTGTGTCTTGTATATACAGTGTCACCATGCTTCAAAATGGCAGTGGGGTGCTTTAACTAAAGCTCATTGAACACCATGTTGAAGTGCAGGATGCTGAACACATGAGATGCTGTGGGTGTTTTAATTACAGCATCCTCCCCCATCTCCAGAGCACATGTAAAGATGCCCCATAGTGTGAGGGGTAAGTCCTTGTGCCACATCTTAATAAGCTACTGACTCAGGTGGGTTAACCTGGTTTCTAGTCAGCTCATCTGGTTGGCTCTTGCTTGTCAGTTAAGAGACCACGCTAGCAGCTGATTTTGGATACATAATACAATAGATTTACAGTCTGAAGGTAGCTCTTGACTTCTGTGCATCTTAATTGGGTGTGGCCTTTTGTAGCCTAGACTTGTATGCCGGCAACCAGGAAATGATGGTCAGTAGATCCTTGGTGTGCCATTCTCTGTATGGGGAGAAAAAACACTCCATGTTAAATGCATACACTACATCACTCTAGAGGCAGCCCTAGGAGGTGTTGTCACTCAGGTTATGTACAAACATACATTTATTGCAGTTTTAAAATGGGAGGGAGAGCTGCCACTCTGGAGCATACAGTTGCTGTTATGATTAAAATGTTATATTTGCATGAGCCTGTAGCCATACAAGTGAGCTAAATCACCATAACTTGACCCTGAAAGGAGCAGGTCTCAATTTCATTGCTGATGAAGGTGAGGAAAAAAACATTGTACATTCTTCTTGGATAGAATAGAAGACAAAATGAACATTTTTTTGTTCAGGGTGTGGAGTTTTAAGACAGTTTTTGAAAGATATTGGGTTTTGAACTGTACTAATGAGAGTTCATTTAAAATTCAGAAGTGATCCCTCCTGGGGAAAAAAACCAACAGTTATTTATTTAACAAGCTCTAATTCAGATTGAAAACATCTAAAATAATAGGGAAGTTAATTTTTGATGGAAAACTGGATTTTTGACTAACCAAAAAATGAAATATTTATATCCTTTCAAAAGTTTTAAATTTTGTTATAAAACCATAAGTCAGAAGCCCTTTTTGATTTTATCAAACAAATAAATAAATACATAAGCAGGTTTTAACTTTTTGTTTTTATCTATTTTTACCCCCAAACCAACAACACCTCCCCCCCCAAACCTGCCTACATCCCATTTCGGGGCGTTTTTTTCTTAGTTAGGTATAATTTTCTCAGTCAGATTTTCAGTGGAAATGTATTTTATTTAATCCTCCCACACACACCTTTCTCCTCAAAGGAACATTTCATTTGTCTCTTGGACTGCTTGGGAAACAAGCCATGTGCTTTCTGAAGACTGAAATGAGTTAGAGCCTAATTTTCCAATTCAATGTAATTTGGAAGGAATTGTTGCCTTTTACCCCCAAGTTGCCCAGCAATGTGTGTGGAATGGGAGTGTGTGACTCTGCCCCAGTAGGCTTAACTCAAGCCCTTGTTTATATTCTTTCTCAATCTTTCATCACTGTTTATTGTTCATTTGCTTAGCATTAACATGGAAGAGCCTCTGTTCCTGAGAACTTCACTTTGCCAATGACTGTACAAGCACAGAACTAGAAGACCTTGTTATGAATCTGGGAATTTAAACTTCAGTTGACTTTGAAAGCATTTTGAAAAGAGATTGGATAGGAACAGCAGGTGGTTAATTAGGACTGGTCTGCTCGCCACTTCTTGCTTGTCTATAATGGAGTAATTGTTCCATTTGGAGGCCTAAGTCCAAGTGTGGTTCCCTAAGCAGACGACAGGGTAGAGATGCACCTTTTATAGACTAACCAAAGTAGATAGGTAGGTAGGTAGAGGTGGGTGTGGCACAAGCTTCTGTGAGCTGAAGTTCACTTCATCAGATGCTGTAAGTGTAGTAAAAATGCCTTGACCGTAAGAACAGATTTCCCCAAAACAGATCTGTATCCTCCTTGCAGTGAAGATGATAATGCTTAGCCCTTCGCTGTTTCAAAGAAGCACCTGCATAACTGCTCAACTTCAGAGTCTTGTTCCAGCAATTAGTAACTAACCTTTGGTTTCAGGGCTTGCCTGTTCTTCTTAGCTGGGCTGAACATATGGCATGCTTACCTATCTGTGGTGTTTTGGTACTACTACTGCTCCTGGCCAGAACTAGCAAGTGAATCAGGGAAATCAAATGTATTGGGAGAAACAAGCCATCAACTTTTCAACCTTAAAAATTTAAGTTGGGATTATTGAATTTGGGGTGAAGAATCAGAGATCTTTTATCAATTTTTATCCAGATATTCCATTGATTGCTAGTTGTAGCAGAGTGAAGGCTCTATGCCCCTAACACAGATGCATATGTTGCTCACACAGTTGCATGGAGTTTAAAAAAAAAGATCAAAAAGTTAAAAACAAAACAACCCCAAAACTCAACACCCAAATCAAATACTTTGTTATTTTGTTTGACTTGAATGTTTTTTTCATTTTTTTCACTGGAGCTCAGTCAGCCTGCAGATAGCATTTTGCAGAACTGCCAACACTGCGGGTTTCTCTGTTTAAAATGAGAAATCCACATTTTCCTGTGGAAAAGGGGGAAATCTGTGTTTTACTCCATTTTTCCATGGGAAACGGGAAACTCAGATCCCTGCTGATGACACAGAGAAGTTTGACAGCTACTGTTCTTTTTCCCTAGTTTGAACTAACTGTCAAGAGTGCTGTAACACTGTCCTAAATTTCAGTTCCACTAATGGTAGGGTGACCATACCTCCCAGTTTGGCTGGGACACTCCTGGAATGCAAAGACTGGTGCCTGCTGGTTGGTCAAAAGTCCAGGAGGGACTGGCCAAAAGTCCAGGCTGGAGTCCGGAGGGGAGGTGGAGAGGTATGGTGCACCAGGAAGGCAGCTGGGCAGGCACTGATCCTGTTGTGCAGGAGTAAGACAGGCAGAGTGGAGCAAGTGCCACCCCACCTGCCCATGGTATGTCCCTCCTTCCACATGGCAGCAGCAGTGCCTGCCTGGCCATCTGCTTGGTGCACCATGCCTCTGGCCCAGGACTTTTAACCAACCATCCGGGACCCGCCTACAGAATCTGTGAGTGTCCTGGCCAGACCTGGATGTATGGTCACCCTAACTAACAGGTGCATTCACTTCATTTTCATCCCATGAGATGTGTTCAAAACCTTTTCCGGATGTACTAATTGTTGGTATTTTCTTACTGAGTCCTGGACAGGTTTGGCAACCTGCTATGAGACCGCTTAGTGCATCTCAATGTCCTAAGAAGGTATTTGAATCAAGGCTTCTCTTCCCACCCCAGTCCCCCCAACTACCAAGGAATAGGCAGCACAAAATCTTCTTAATCAGATCCCAATCAAAAGCAAAATGGCACTACAGAGCCATCATGAGTCTGTGCATAAGTCTGTCTTCAGTGCAGGGTCCAAAGCAGACTACTTTACAAGCTAGACTCATGTAGAAGGGGGCTTCCTGATTCTTCCCTCTTCCTCTCCTCCTCACCCTAATTCTTTCCTTAAATGACCAGATCTAGAAAAAGGGGAAAAAAATAAAACTTATGTCTACTGCCCTCCTCTCCCCTCACTCTGATACTCAATGGCGTTGGAGCATTCTGCTCTGCCTCTAAAATTCCTTTTCCAACTAAATCTGTTCTTACTTTTTACGAAATCAGGCCAAACTTTCCCACAGACTCAGACAGCTATTAAAGAAATATTATTACCAGATGTTTTATTTTATTTCCATAGAAACAGAGGCCAGCATGAGGTAACTGGAAAAATATTAACCCATCCAAAACCAATAGTGCGTCAGAGCACACATGCAGCCCACAGTTCGGTCGCGGGGTTGGCTTGGTGTTGGCCGGCCCAAGGCTGACTGTGAGTGAGAGCCAGTGAATGTGTAACACTTCATACTAAGTGTGGTAGGGGTCAGCATGTCTGGAAAGAGGGACTGCTTTGCAGCCATCACAAACAGATGAGAGTCCTTCAGCGTACCATGATTTAGAGACCACTCCTGCTTGTCCTGGCCAGAGGAAGCCAGCATTGCTGGGATTCATTTGAAAATCTTTGAGCCAAGTCAAACTCCCAAGGCCCCTGAACTCATGCTGCTTGTGAATGACTGCTAATTTAATCTTCAAAAGATCCTATGGCAGCTGCTTATCAGCCTAGCTCTCTCGGTTTTGCTAGAACCTCTCAGAGGTCCAACTAATCCTCCTGAATGGGAAACATCAGTGGGCCCCTGAGCTACAGCTGCTGTCTGGCTGTGACTTCAGCTGTGGATTGGCGACACCCTTTGGAACCAAATTCCTGCTCCATAAACTCTGCTGACAGAGGTCCTCCGAGGCAATTATTGCCTCATATAGAGGAAGCCCCTGAGCAGTTAGTGCCTTGTATAGAGGAAGCCCCTCGAGCCCTTCAGCTACACGTTCTGTGCGCTGCCTCCCTGCTGAACCCTGTTCAGGTGCCGTCTTTCTCTCTGCCCTACTACTCCTCAAGCACTCTCAGTAGACCCAAAACAAATGCACCACCTCTGCAGCCACTGCTCTGAGGAAGTGGCTCCCTTAACTACAAACTTTTTAACATTTTTCCCCATTTTTCAGTGGAAGCCACAGCTGCTTTGCTCTCATCCACATGCTAACAAAAAAATTAATTTTCGATGTTTTTGGAATCAAATGTCTGTCAGAACTGGCAAGGGCTGTAAGGCTTGTTATTTCTGAAGTCTGGCATAACCTCCCCCCCCCAACAATTTATAATAGACAGATGAGATTACCACTGTCTGGATTAACATTATATCTAAAGACATCTGACATGTATCTTTCAGGGGTGCCGGTTGTAGACCAAGTTGGTTTAATAAAAGATATCAGATTTACCCAAAGAACCTTGTCTGACATGTATTTTGATATTGGTTCGTTAATTCTAATGTTGAAAACAAAATTTATTTTACATCAGATGAACTATTTTATCTGCCACCAAATTAAATATTTCCTTTTGGATTTGGGCAGGGTTGTTTTCTTTTTAAGAATTTTAAATTTTATCAGAAATAAATGTGAAAGAAGTGTTGAAAATCATCTTGTACAGTATATATAAAAATTAATATTTAAAAATGTTGCAATATGTTTATTTTTTTCATTTTATATTGAGGTTTTGTTTGTTTTCAAAACAAACAATTTAGAAAAACCAAGACCAATATGCAAAACATCTCAGTATCCTTGAATTTGTATGTTTAGCCAACAAAATTTGCTCAGCCTTATATATTTCACAATGGCACTGAAATTCTTGTGATGCTTGTTACACTGCACATAGTGCAGAGCAGTCTAATTGTTGCCATCATGTCTATTTTAGCAGTTGAGACCTGCAGTACAGTAGGACTGACTGATTGCCTAACATTGCACACAGGCCTGTAACTTGAGTTGAACAGAGATCCTTTGCCCCCCTTATCCCATATTAAATCATCCTCTCTTCCTGATGAAGAGAGCCCTCTGGTATGACTCAGCTCATTTTCTCAGAAGAAAAGAAACCAACACAGACAATTACTGACTCCCTTTAGTGACAGAGGAAATTAGGAATGTAAACCTTTGTGGTGACAGATTTCATTAGGCAGTTTGCAGCTTCGTTCAGGGTTTGGCGTGTGTTGTGTGCACACACACAATGCAAGTGCTCATTAAGGAGTTTCTCATGTTTCTTTATGGTGTTTGCCATTTTGGCTTTGATAGAACATCATGTGTGGTCCAAAGAGATGCTCATTTGTAGCTCTGGGTAAAGGATCTTGTTTAACAGTGACATACTTTACTGTCCAGCACTCATCTTAAATGGGCCATTGCTCCTTCCAAGCAAATGTCACACAAATCCCATAATGTGCAGTTTTCAGTCTTACGTGGAATCGAATGCAGAGTTGTTCAATTTGGCACTCAGTTGTTACCAGCCACACACAGTCCTGTCCATGGCTTGGTTCATTGCTAGCTCACTGCTTTAAAGGATTTCTTGATTATCTCCCCCTACCGTTGAGGTAATGTCATGGGAAGTTTAACTAGCATGTTTACTGAGACCAGAAAACTACTTTTTTTTAACAGAGTTTTTAATTGGCATGGCTGAAACCATAAATAAATGCTCCATCTAAAAACATAGCCACTCCCACTCTTTGGATGATAGATGCTAACATATAACTGGCACCAAATAAATACAGGATGGTAGAGTTTTAAAAAATCCGAAAAACACCTAAAACGAACATTTCTGACTTTGGGACAAGATGTCATTCTGCAACTTCTGAGGCTCTGTGTTCTAGGCCTATTAATAAAGGAGCCAAGGTAACTCCATAAAAATAGAAGTATAATGCTGTTTCTTCCAGCCTGTGTGTTAGTCACTCTGAATGCTTAGTCAGTCTTGGGCATTTGTTTCACTAGAAAAAAGAGAAGCTTGTTGCAGATGGGCTAGACTGACAGGCAGAGGCTTCTCTTTTATATGGATATGACCAGGGAAATTCAGGTGTCTGCTAAAATCTGGCTTCTCTAAGGAAAGTATGGATGGGAGGGGCAGCACTAACTTCTTAAACTGAAAATCAGTGATTGCATTTCTTGTGGAAGTAATGACCCAGGTTCTGCCACCCTTCCTCACATTTTCCCTCAGTGAGATGCCTTAAGAAGAAGGTGCCATTTTATGTGACTAAAGATGCTGGACTCAGGGAGTAGAGGCTGGAACCCTTTTAGGACACGCAGGCAGAGTGGGCACATCTACACATTGAACTAATGTGACTGAATAAAATCTGGCACAATCTGAGCTGGAGTAAACAAATCCCAACATCACTGTCTACACGTGTTTAAGTGCAGTAATTTACTCCATTGCCAAGTAATACCTGTTTGACAGGATTATCTGACAACACTGTAAATTAGTCTACACTGGCCCAAATGCCACGTGCATGTAAATGGTGACACTTTACTGTGCAGTAAATTAGTCTACTGCTCAGTAAAGTGCACATGGAGATGCACCCACAAGTTAGAATGTGGCTTGAGACACTCAGAGCCACTCTAACTAAAGTACCTGCAGCATCACATGTATTCAGCATCCAGCACTTCAAAATGGCAGTGGAGGTGCTTTAACTAAAGCTGATTTGAGCAGCTTTAAAGTGTCCCCGCTACCATATTGAAGCACAGGGATGACACAGAGGCTCCTGGAGCATGCTGATTAGCATATTCTAACAGACTCGCTAATTAGCACATATTGGAGCAGAGGTATGTCACGTGAATAGGTGCCCTAAGTGTAATTTTATACGGGGCTGGAGCACCCTCATGCCCCAGCCAGTCCCTCTGCAACATGAGCAGGGCCAGAGCACCCCTAAGCTGGCAGGCTAACCCCGCCGGCCCCCTGCTAGCTGGGGTTGCTCTGACTTAGCTCAACCTGCTGTGCTCCTGGGCACATGAGTAAAGGAACCCCCGGTGAAGCAATGAAGTCTGGCATGATAAATGCTGAAGTCTGTTGCTTTGACTTAACCGCATGTGTAGATGTGCCTAATTAATAGTATTAGAAAGTTTCTTGCCTTGAAAATTCCTGAGTCTATTATTTCTTTGGCTAGTACCAGACCGTGATATCCCTGTCCTATTCCCAGCAGCTTTGTTGCCCGCACAAAAGGTCAAGCTCAGCACGTCTCAGGACATGGTTAACTGCCCCCTGCCTGTTTGACTTAGTGATACAGGTGATAGGTGGGATCAGCCAGGCCAGGACCTGCTTCCTCATGCCACTGTCCTTCTTTCTCTTTGGTCTCTTCCTGAAGAGGTAGGGGATGGGTGGGTGATGGTTTACCTTGCCCCAGTGCTTACATTGCTGCTCAGCCTGGATAGAGAGCTTGGTATCATGTAACCCCAGAGGAGGAATGATTTATTGCAGAGAATTTCCCCAGACCCGGGCATAGCCTTAGATGACTGCATGTCATTAGAAACTTTGTAGATTGTAGCTTTGTGTGAGGTCTTACCTGGGCTTTGATCTGAAGAGGCTACAAGGGAAATTTTCTTCATCTCCCAATGCCCTGTACCTTGTGTGGACAGCATTCATTATAACGCGAGGGAAAGTAACAAGCATTTGCTTTTTTCTTATGTCAAACACAGTGATGGGCAATAATTGAACTATTTAAGACTTTATGCAGTAGTCATTCCAGCAGCCATACAGGAGAACTATGAAAATGGTGTGTTTAACCTCAGTAAACATTTTTTTAATTTATTGCCTTCTAAGATACAAAGTTTCCCGGATAGTTTTTTTTATTGTTTAATGGGATACATTGTTAATTGTATTTTATTTACTCTATTCTAAATCCTACATCTCTAGTGATTTAGAATGTATGTCGGTGCTGATGCAACTTGAGAACACTGTGAGTGTGGTGAACTAAATATGGTATTAAATACAAAACTGTTTGGTCATTTTAATACCACATCTCTTATGGTTCTTTGGATCTCAGTTCTTTGGCTTAAGAACAGACTTGAGAATTTTTTTAACTGTTTCAATTTTGTTGCTAAAATCAGAATGTAAAAACCAAACTGTTGCAGGATCTTTCCCTGGTCAGGCTTACCACAGATCACGAATAGGTGGGAGAACAGTGAACAGGCTTGGTAGCTTTTATTAGTGACTATTAACGTAGCCGCGCAGCGGCTAGAACTCACCACACCTCACGCGCCCTAATGGTGCGTGAGACCGATGAACCTGGCTGGTGAGTAGTTTCTGGGGTTTCAGGTCGCCGGGATCAAGCGGGTTTCTGCGTCCTCCTTCGGTTGGCCACTCCGAAGGCCGAGCCGTGTCCGTATTAATCTGCTGTGAATCGTTCCGAGTCCATTGGACGCAGAAAGGACCCTGACGATGAGGTGCAGGTTCCTTTTATAGCTTAGGTGACGTGCAGTGGTGTGATTGTGTGAGGCACCTTTCGATAGGCCCATGGCACTGACTGACTGGCGCTGGACTCTGCCTTGTGGAAAGTTCTAGCTACCGCTTATCTCTTACATTGATGGCAGAAAAACAACTATGGTCTGCCTCGCAACTGTTACAGAACTCTGTGTAACTTTTCCTGATTGGCGAACATGGCCACTTAACAAACATAGTGATCACAACACAAACAACTGCAGAAAATATAAATTCTAGTTAAGAATAATGTAATATGAAAGGTGATTTTATTATAGGAATTTATAGGAGTCAAATAATAATTAATCAAATCACTATAACTCAGAGCCTTATCATGCAGTCTGATTTTAGTCCAGCCTGATTCTGGGCATGTGCATTTTGTACTAGTATCTTTCAGTGCAGATCTTTCTTAATGTGTCAGTCAAATTTACATGCCAGTCAGACTTACAAGGACTTGGTCACAATATCTCAAAGAAAATTCTCAGCCTAGAATTAAGAAATGTACTGTTGTGTCTATTTACATAGATATGACCGCTATGTCTACTCACTTCAAAAGTACCTTCTCCAGGGTAAAGTATTTAGAGTCCACCGTGTGCCCACACACTTACAGATACCCCTGGGCCTATGGGTAGATGACAGATCAAATCTACTGGCTCCCATGGCCCTTTAGCTAAGTGCCTAAACAGGAGTAAAATCTTTAGCTTTAAGGTCATGTCAAAGGATGTGTTTATAGTGCAAGGCATTCCCCACCTCCAAAAAGATATAGTAGACAGAGAAAGGTACAGAGAAGGGCAGTATAGATGCTCAAAGGGTATGGACAGGCCTCTGTATGAAAAGAAACTAAATAGGATTTAAGAAAGCTCTCAGAAAGATGGCTGAGGACAGATATGATAAAGGTCTATGAAATAAAAAATGATGTGGAAAAATAAATAGGTAATTAGTATTTACTGTCTTTCGGACTATAACAGCTAAAGAACATACAATTAAATTATTAGGAAACAGATTTAAAACAAACAAAAGGAAGTTCTTTTTCATACAGCATATACTTAACTGTGGAACTGATTGCCACAGGATATTGTAGAGGCTGGGGATTTAACCAGGTAAAAAAAAGGATTGGAGAAATTCACGTAGGATAGGTCCATCAGCGCATACTAAATATGATTCTTAGGGGTGCAGATTCCAAATTATGACTAAATGGTAGAAGATTAGAGGAAGAGGAGCAGGGGGTGGATCATTTTGGGCGGGCCCTTCATAAATGTTCTCTTCCTTAGGATCTGCTTTCTGCCACTGTGAGAGACACCATATTATACTAGAAAGCCTGGTAATATGCATTTCCTATGATTTGATGTGTATTTGGGTTTGCATCCGTGCCCATACCACCCTCTCATCCATACTAACAGTCCCTACACTCCTTTCCTGGAGCAAGTATAGCCTCTGCCTGAAGGTCCTTTGGTTGCAGTATACCCATGAGTTACCAGCCTTGAATGCAGACTATCCTGTTTGGGCAATCACATAGTTCGCTGTTTCTATGTCTTCTGGCTCTTCGGCACACCTCACCTATGCTCTGCTGCTCAGAATCTGGGAGGTGTTTTTGCATTAATTAAAAGCAGGCAGCTGCTCTCCCTGCAACTGCAGCTGCCTGCATTTTTAATTTTTTTTTTAAAGCAATTAAGAGTTTTCCAGATTGCAGTTTGTTAGCTAATAAAACACAGTTACTTCTTGGTAGTGGTTGGCAGATCTGAGTACAAAGTGCTTCACTTTTTCTTTGCATTCATTTGTAAATTTAATAAAGTTCTGTGTTTAAGGACTTGTTGCCCTCTTACTTGTCAGGAGCTGCATTTCTGCCAAAAGCTTTACAGGAAGCCAGCATGCAATGTATACAAGCCAATTAAATGGCACACCATGTCCCCAAACCAGTTAGGACAGAAAGTTACAATCTAAGTATTATACTGTAGATCCAAGAAATCAACGTTTCCCCATTGTAATCCATTAAATTAATCTGGCACAATGTACCCCATTCTGATTAGTAACCCCCTCAAGCCAAGAGACTGAAAAAATAATCATTCCAGGCATTTTCAAACCTTGTGCAGCAGGCTTAAATTTCGGAGCTTGGGTTGAGTCCCAGGCTTGGGATTCTGCTGCTTTGATTGGTGGAGCCCATCCACCAATCAGGAGGCAGCCGAAGGTGTGAAGCCACGCCCTTTTCCTGAGGGGAGGGGGATGGGAGCGCCACAGACCTAATTGTAGACTGCAATGCTATCAGGTCTGGAAAACTTCAGGCGCAGAGCCCTAGAGAGTATATAAAGAGCAGCATGCCCAGTATGGGGGGAGTTGCAACAGGGGAGCTGAAGATGGAAGATTGGAGTGAGAAAATCTGGGGACAAGCTGCCCCCATGGGGAATAGCCCCGAACTCCTGAAAGTCCCTGGGAGGGTGTGATACCCTTGGGCTCAAATGGCACGCATTTCGGCACATGGAACTTGGGCCCTGGGAGCCATGAATGGCAGCTTAAGCCTGCAACCCCAGCTGGTGGCCAGGCATCATGGTGCGCATTTCGGGGTGCAGAGCTCGGACTCTGGGAGTTGCAAATGGCGGCTCAAGCCTGGGTCATGGACTATATTAAGGAGTAGATGTTATTAAGATTGTTTATGATTGCGCCTTACATTGAAATGTGCTATTGTGATGTTGTATTGTGTGATGCTGCTGAAACTGTTTATTTGTGATGGGTAAATAGTGCTATCATAGGACAGAGTAATTTCTGAAAAACACCCTGTTGGGTTTTTTTTAATGTTAGGTACCCTAACTGGGTAGGGGCCCATTTAATGCCTATCATTTTGCATTAAGGAAGGAGGGAACTATTTCTCTATAGGGATAAAATCACATTTCCACTGTTAAATTTTGCATGACCCTTTCATTAAGTCCAGGTTCCCCACTATGGGGTGGGGAAGCTGTGGGTTCATTGTGGATATATATTGTTTTCCCTGGGGGTTGTGGTTGGGAGTGATTCTCCCACAGTGTTATTTAGGGTTTGACTTTGGTTATTGGCTAATGTCCTCTGTGTAAATATATGTATATAATATTTAGTTTTATATTCATGTATATTATATGTTAATAAATACTGTAAATAGTTAAGAGCGTGTCTCGAGTCTAACTCTACAGAGGTAGGAGGGAACCACGAGTCAGTGGTGGTGACCCCTTCCACAGCACCCTCACCTCTCACCACTCCCTTGTGATTGGGATCAGGGCACACACTTGGGTGTACCTGGGCTATACTTGTGATGCATCAGTGCAGCTTGTGCTATGATATTTCACTGTCCACAAAATAAAACATGAATGTGCAGTCAGAATCTCAGTAAAATTGCCACATGCAGCATGGATGGCATCCATAACTTCTCCAGCCTTCCTGGACACTGGTCCTATAATGCGTATAGGGTACTTTCTGGTTGTGCAAATCAGCTAAGGCAGGGGTGGGAAATTATTTAGGCCCATGGGAATTTTTCTGAGCTGTCGTGAGCCAGGTCAGTACCTCCTCCCCATCCCCCCAAGCACCAGCTCACCAAAACTCCTTATATGGGATGGGGCCGCAGGTGGGTGGGGAGCAGTGTTGGGAGTGGGGTGGTTAGGGAGGACCAGGGAGACCCCAGGGTTTGGAGTGGTGACAGCACAGGGCTGGGGCCCAGGGCAGGCCGAGATCTGCTGCTCGCATGCCTCTGTGATGGATGAGGCCCAGCCTCACACACTGCCTGTGTAGGTCCTGTACCCGCTGATGGGTATAGAGCAGATGGGCCAGGGTGTCCAGGCAGCAGGGCTGGGTCTGGAAGATGTGGCAGCTGGAAGGAGCCGCCACCACTGGGGCTGCCGGGAAATGGATTCTGGTTGCTTTACCACTTCATCCAGGAAGAGCACAGACCATCTGCAGATGCTTCCTCAGTCTGACAAAGGGTGTTTGTGCACAAAAGCTTGCTAAGAAGAATTTTTCCAAATATTTAAGTTGGTCTAATAAAAGATACCATATTTATCCAAAGAGCCTTGTCTGCCTATGACAAAATAATAGCCTTAGCTATGAGGGACTATTTCTTCTAATAAATTAGATTAACATCTGTTAACAAACCTAACCCTTTGGTGTAGTACTGGGTCTATGTCTCTTGGAAAAGCACTACAATGTCCAAGAGAATTCTCCACCAAGCTTATTTTAGCCAAGTGACATTCAGTTTCCCTCTCGTGTCCAAGAAACAGCTTATGCTTACTAAAGCTTCTAGGACCACTTGTTCTCAACATCGACTTCATTAAAACTCAAGGATAAAAGGTTCTTGTCAGGAGCCAGAGCCACAGGCAGGCTAAATAGCCTCCAGCTGGCCCTGGTTACCTGAGTAGTCCTAGCTGCTAACAGCCAAGCTGCTTTCCACCAACCCCAGTTGCCTGCATGGGTGTAGCTGCCCCTTATAACCAGCAGATCTTTCAGTCTCTCACTTAACAGGATGGATGTGTGTAACCATATGTGACTGACTCCTAGTTTCCTGATATAATTTATTATAGTATGACTCTGAGATTCCTTTCCACTGCTGTGCTACTTAGAATGGTACTTCCCAGTCTATAGGTGTACTCCCAGTCTATAAGATGTCTCCTGCTCTAACCCCTCTTGACTTTCATGGACCACTGCAGTTCTGGACTCATGTCTGCTACTTTAGCTGATTTCAGGCAGTATGAAGTACTAGACAGCAAGGGAGAAGAGACTGACAGTGCTGGGTGAGGAGGGCTCTTCCTGCCAGTGCTCGTAGCACCTTGTGGATTACCCCCATGTTGCCTGCAGCTACAGTCTGCTGCTTTGCTGCTGCTGGAAGGGGAGATGGCTGCTGGCATCCCCCGTCTTGAGTAGGACAGGTACCCCTGAAGTAAGGACACAAGCTGGTAGTGGTGGGAGAAAATATTATTTGGGGGGTGCTGAGAGCTGTTGTGGAGCTGGCGTATGCCAGCGGTGGAGGAATATGCAGCAGGGGTGTTGGGTGCAGCACTGCAGCGGCGGAGAATGGCAGTGGTGCCAAGTGGCAATGGGTGCTGTGGGACGGCGGTCTCATGGTGCTGCTGCTGTCACTGACCTCCATGAAATCAGTTTGGGGGGCTAAGTCCCCTTGGCCCCGGCCTTCCACCACCTATGACACTAGTATCAATACCTCACCATGGTCTCAGAAAGGGAGACAATGGAGGTAGGACCCCAGGCATCTACTTTGCCTGTTGGCTGGATCCAGATGGTAGTGGTGAGAGCCAGCTGTGGGTGCTGGAGAGGGCTGGAGTTGGAGAGGAAAGCAGTATGCGTATGGGGGATTTGGAAAGTGTGTGTGGAGAGGGATTGGGAACCTGCTGTTGATGGTATTGCTGGCTCTTACCATTCTGCCAAAAGTTGTACAATAGTCCAAATTTTATGTGAAGGCCAAACTCCAGGCCCATGACTTACTCAGCTTTCATTTGAAAAGAGAAGGAATTTCCTAGCCTTTGTAATTATAGATAAATACCCTAGTTCACCCTCCCAGCTGAGGAGCCCCAGGGGAAGCAGGAGGGACCCAGCTATTTCTACCAATTTACTATGACTTGAACTAGTGTCCTGAGTTGTGAGGCTGTGGGTGGGTGGGTGGGTGGGTGGGTGCTGCACTGGGGAGCTAGAGAGAGCTCAAGTGGAAGGAGGGCAGAGGACACAGAGGACAAAGGCCTGCACTTGTGTATGTACATTTTGCTTTTGTATGAGGATGCATTTGTCCCACATGTCCTTGTCACTCCCAGGGTGTTGGGGGATTTTAAAAAAATGGATGGGCTAAAAGATGCAGAGAATCTTTGACCTCAAAGAAAGTATTCCAAGGCTCCCTCCTTCACCTCTATCCATTAACTTCCACCATAGACTTCCATTCATAGATTCATAGATTCATAGATGCTAGGGTCGGAAGGGACCTCAATAGATCATCGAGTCCGACCCCCTGCATAAGCAGGAAAGAGTGCTGGGCCTACATTACCCCAGCTAGATACACATCTAGCCTTCACTTGAAGACCCCCAGGGTAGGGGAGAGCACCACCTCCCTTGGGAGCCCATTCCAGACCTTGGCCACTCGAACTGTGAAGAAGTTCCTCCTAATATCCAATCTAAATCTGCTCTCTTCTAGCTTGTGGCCACTATTTCTTGTAACCCCATTGTGGCCCCTCGGGGACTCTCCAGTTGAAGTGTGAGGTGGCAAAGCAGTTGGACACTTCCTTGGATACTAGAATTCACTCCTGAAGTTCTCCTGCTGCCTGGTTAATTTTCATCAGAGTCTGACTGGTAGAGAGACAAGATGAAAATCAGGAAATAATTTTTATATCTTTCAAAGCTAACTTGTGTCCCAAGACACTTGCTTGAAATTGCGAAGCAGCAGGATTGTGACACTGTTGGTCACACTGCCAAGCCTCACATGGCTGACATTAAGCACTGGCACTCCATGCTGCAAAATTTGGGTGGAATTCTGTAAAGCTAGCCTGGAGTTTTCTGATGTTTTAATGTGAGCTCCTGTGAAGTGATAGTTTAATACTACTGATCTGGGACTCAGTTGTGTTTAGTGACCTTAGGGCACCAAAAAGCCTAGATGACACATTCTTTTACAAATTCACAGCTATGTTTAAAATCAATAATGCAGTCATTGGACATCTGAGAAGACACAGCCATACATTTTTAAACTCCAACAAGTTGTAAAGACTTCTTGGGTTAATAGCAACTACTTGCTCAGTTTAATATATTCTAGATGTTTAACTGGGGGTATCTATAATACCACACCTTTTCTTAAGACTGCAAACATCCATAGAGCAGGAACTCTTGTTTTCTGTACTCTCTAAAGCATTTACAAGGCTGTATAAATAGCTAATAAATAGACATGAATTGACTGTAGGGAGGAATAGACTAGGTGATCTAGGCACTCTGATCCTACCTTATTTTCCTTGCCTATTCTGCAATGGGATTTGTGCATTCACACGGTATATGTAGAATCTTCACGCTCCACAACTCAAGCCCAGACTGGCTGAGTTTTCTGCATCTGCCACGTAATGTGAATCATTTCTCTTTGGACAGCTCTACCTATGAGGAGAGGGGCCAGGCAGATCCAGTTGGGGCAGGGTACCAAGAAAGAGTGCCCCCTCAGGCAAGTGTAACCTCCCACACTTGAAGTTCCCCATAGGCTAACTGAACTGCCCTTGAAGAATGGCATGTACCCTGGAGGCATTGACAGGGAGCAGTCCCTGTGTACAGAGGAGCATTATACAGCAGCAGCTGGCTCCTCACCCCCGGCCCCACCTTGCACTCCAGTGGCAGAGCCAGCACAGTGTAGCGTTTAGCTCACAAATTGTTCGGAACATGAATTCCGGTTTCCCACACGTTCCTATCCACACGTACATTGGTGCTGTTTTATGAACATGGTGAGGATCAAATATGTGGACTGTATCTCAAAATAACAAAACCTAGGAAAGCATAAATTTAAAATGAAAAAAAAAATTCTTAGCTCTGATTTGACACAGAAAGCAACTCTGACAAAAAACAAATTTTAAAATGGACAGGATCTCTGTGGCCAGAGCTGCTGAGAGCTTATGGAATTAGCAAACTAGCTGCAGTCTTTGCTCGGCAGCCCTGATGGCGCTGTTGCTCTTTGGTTGGAAAGGCTGCCTTTGCTGAGCACTGCAGGGATTGGGTGCAGCTGTGTGCCTGCTAGAAAAGCATGTGTTCTTGATCAACTGTAGATGTGCACCACTTCCCAAATATGGTAAAAGATGCATTGCAAAACCATACCATTATCATTAGATCTTTTACTGGGACTTGCAGGCTCCCTTCCAGTTTGCTGCTCTACAAAGCAGTGAGGAACATTTTAAGTTAGAGACAGTTTCTCTAGAATGCTTTTTACTGTAAAAATGAAATGAATAAAATCTACAATAGCAGTGAGGCTGAGTGCAACAGTCTTTTGCTCTGCACCAGTGTTTTGCTAAGAACACATGGAAGGATGAGACAGAAAGGAAATCAGTTCTCTTTTACTAACTGGTTCTGCAAATTAGGGCTGTGTGAAGCTTTGGTCTCTGATTCAATTCAGCAGAGATTCAGCCCAATTGAGTGACCTAATCGCCAAATCTGAATTGAATCAGAGCTCCCTTTAACCTCTCTGAATTGAATTGGAACCCTCCAAATCAATTCAGAAAGATTTGGTGATTTGGACATAGAGGCAGCTTTAAATGTTTTTTCTACATAACTCTAGGTACCAGGTGGCTTGTGAATGCTGCGATGCTGAGGCACATGGAGTGTCCCACACAAGCAGGGGGGGCTCCCCAGCACACCTGGAAGCTGACCCGGAAATGGATCAGAAGCACTTCTGGTCCACTTCTGGGTCCACTGGAGAGCATGCGGTGGCGCCCCCCACACTCGCATGGCTTGGTGACTGGTGCCTCCTGAGTCGGGGGGGGCACCCGGGGTCCCCCTGCAGCTGATCGCCAAGCAGGGGTGGTGCGGGAGCCCCCAGCAGTGCACTCCCTTGAGTACTTCTGGTCCACTTCCAGGTTCATCCCTGAGCATGTGGGGACCCCCCACCCATGCTCCTGTGGGACACTCCATCCACCCCAGCATCGCAGCATTCATGAGCCACACCTGGTACCTCAAGGTATGTAGAAAAAAACATTTAAAGCTGTATCTATGGCCAAATCACTGATTCTCCAAATCAGCATCGAATCTTCGGATTTGGATTTGGCCAAATTGAATCAGGAACAGTGATCCGAATCAACAAATTGAATCGCTGTTCCTAATTTAGGCCAAATCGAAAAGGGCTCGTTTCGCACACCCCTACTGCAAAGAGTATGAATCCCAGGATGTCTGAAGGAAACACCCTTTCGCCTTGGGTATTCACAGTCTCATTAGATGTACACATTGCTTCCCAATAAGCCTCTTACCCCGAGCCTCAAACTTCCAGGCCCCTTTTGAAAAGAGAGGGAGACTGCCAAGTACCCAGTCCAAGTAGAGGTGCTGGGCTATAGAGAGGCGTCCTGCCTCCAGGAGATACAATACAGATTTTTTTTATAGCACCCACGAGGTCACTCCTCTCTGGCATTCTCATGCCTCAACTCCACCCAACCTCTGCTTGTTGCCCCACACAGCCCCCATGATGCAGGTGGGATGTGGTTTCCCCTCTTACGTGGTGATGATGCCTCAGGTTAGGTACCAAGGGAGCTTTTTCAGCCATGGAGGAAGGAGCAGGACAAGCCTTGTAGTCCCCTCCACAGAATGTTAGTAGCATCCTGGAAAAGCGCAGGCTCAGGGGTGACCTGGTGGCAGCCTATAAGTACATCGGGGTATGCATCAGGATCTGGGGAAACCTCTGTTTGCCGGAGTGCACCAAGGGATGACAAGGACCAATGGTCACAGACTCCTCCAAGACTGTTTTAGGCTGGACATAAGGAAAAACTTCTTTACTGTCTGAGGCCCCAAGGCCTGGAATAGGCTCCCTCCATAGGTGGTGCGCCTATTCTGGTCTCCTTGCTGAGATCCTATGACCCCTGCTGACTTCCTGCCCCTGGGGCAGGGGGCTGGACTCAATGATCTCCTGAGGTCCCTTCCAGCCGTAATGTCTATGAAATCCTACATGTAGCATCAATCTAGATTCCCAATATCAGTCTCATTGTTAATCTTTCCCCCGCAGAGAATCAGATCTTTCTGAAATGTAGATGCAGCGGTCTTTAATCCAGGGGTGTGCGATTATTTGTCTGGAGGGCCACTTAATGAGTTTTGGTGAGCTGTTGAGGGCCACAGTGGTAGCCCTGGCCCCTGACAGATGCTTTGCCCCAGTCGCCATTTTTGGAACCCCCTAACCCCTGACCTGTTCCACTTGATGTCTCTCCCTTTGGCCTCCGGCAGTATTCCTTTTGAGAGCCGGGGGTTGCCGTCTTGGAACCAGATAAGAAATGAAATCATATACTAAAAGTCAAACATCTATTATAAGATGTTTTAATTTTATTTCAAAGAATATTTTTGTCCTGATTTATTTGTTTGCTTAGTGTATATAGAAGTGATTGCCCAATACCTCAAAAATGAAATCTTACTCCTGTATATTGAGTGTGGGGGAGAGGGTGGGGTGTGGTTGGGGGGTGGACATGTATGTATGGTGGGGGGTTGTCAGGGGGTGTGGCTGTGTGTAGGGAGCTGTAGGGTATGTTGTGGGGGGAGGTATATATGTGGGGGATTGTGGGGGTTGGGTGTGGGTTTGTGAAGTGTGAGGGAGGGTTGGGGGGTGGGGAGCCCCTGACATCCCCCACCCCATGGTGCACAGCCCTTTCCACTGGTGGCAACAGCAGCAGGAGGTGGGCCCTCAGGGTGCTTGTGGCCCTCACAGGAACTGCTGTCTGGTAGTGCATAGCTCCACCCATTTCCAGGAGCTACATGTGGAGGCAAAAAATGGATCCAGGCCAGCCTGCGTCTATCAAGCAGGGCTCCCGACAGCATCCATGCAGCCCTCGGCTGTTGCATGCCACTGGGGGAAGCCCCACATGATGAAGCCAGCTGCCTTCCCTGCTTCTGAGTGCAATGTGCAGGTCTTGGGACTCCACTGGAAGTGGAGGGGAGCCCTGCCCCTTACTTCCCAGCAGAGGACCTGCATTTGGTGGCAGGGAGCGGGGAAGGCAGCTGGCTCCATCATGTGGGCTTCCCCCAGTGGTGCACAAGTGCTGGGAGCTGCATGAGAGTTGTAGAGAGCCCCACATGATAGAGGTGGGCTGGCTTGGCTCTGCTCCTTGATACCACATGCAGGTCCTGGAACTGGCTGGCGCCATGGCACACAGCCATGTGTTTCCCGCCGCTGCGCAGGCCAGGCAGAGGCTCATGGTACTGTGCTGCACCACTTTCAAAGGCTGCAGCAAGGCACAGAGCAGGCAGAGCCCATCTCACCTTGTGGCTGGAGCTTGCCCTTGCCTCATGCAAAGATCTGGGGAGGGAGAGAGCAGTGCTCCCCTTGGCTGCCTGGTGCCATGACTCTGTAGGAGTCACCAGGCCCCGCTTGTTCCATGACCCAGCCTGGCCAGGGCTCTATTCACTGTGAATGGGGCCCCAGTTGTGTCATGGGACAAGCCCCACAGTGCAGGAGGGAGCGGGTGGGGCAGGGCGGGGCGGGACTGGGAGGGGCAGGGGTGAATGATTCACCCCTGCCCCCTCCTGCACCATGGGGGTCTTGATCTCCCACCCTACCCCCCCAAGGCCAGAAACTAAAGAAAGAAACCTTACCTACCTGCCTGCTGTGCTGGGCCGGCTGTGAGCCCGGAGCACCCCTTACCCCTGCTGCAGCAGCCTGTGGCCAGGAGTGCCACCAGTGCTTCTCGGAGGGGGGGGTGGGACATGCGCACCCCTTACATTTTGCCAGTGAATTTGTTACTTATATTAAAATGCTTCTGAATAGGTCTCAGGTGTTTTGGTAAAACACTACAGCTATTGCCTCTCTGGGGATTGTGAGCACTTTCTGCTCCAGCTTTATCAGTGTTCATTTTTAATGTTATTCAGTTGGGCTGTCAAAGCCTATATTTATTTTCATCAATACTGTCCCTAAGGTCTGGGGCTGTTAGCTTTGCCTCCAATAACTGTTCTATGTACATTTTATTAACGACCCCTACAGGTCTTATTACCCAACATAAAATTTATAATGGCTTACACAACTGTCAGGCTTAAAGAATATCTTCTGTTTGGCAAGAATGAGAGCAAATGAGACCATTTCTTCTTGGGAGGATTTTCTGGGGGTGGTCTGAGAAGTCAGGGAGAGGTGGGAGTCTTTCTCCAGTGTGTGTTATGCAAGATGTTGCCTAAATGGTCAAAAGGACCTCTCTGGCCTTATGAATCCATGTATCTAAGACAAATGTAGGAGCTGTTTCTACTCCAAGATACAGTTAGATTTTCCATTTTCTTAAATGTTGTAAAGAGGTTTCAACTGAAGCATGTCATTTGTAACGTATAATTTATTGAATGGGAGATAGCCAAGTACTTGAAGTTAAAAACCCAGTATATAGCCCTTTTGAAATCAACTATGAAAATTTATACTAGTTGATATTCTGAACTTAAGACCTTTGGCCTTGCTCATTCTTGACATCATTGAGTAGTGGTTCTGTAATTCACAGACTTCCCTGTAGTTTACGATATAGTGATGGTAGGCATTTATCAAGCTTCTGGTTGACATTCTTGCTTTGCATGCTTTTGCTCACCACATTGACTTCAAAAAGGATATTGTACTCCACATCACAATGGAGACAAGAAACTTGAATTCGAACAGTTGGCATGCCAGGGTAAGTGCTTCATAATGGATACCAGCATCTGCTTGCTCTGATTCAGCCAATGCAGTGAGGACATCATAGACTTCAGAAGTTTGCTATCAAACAGCTTTAACACTTTCAATTTTGCACTCCCAGCATGTTTTGCATACTGACTTGAAATTATTAGGTGACTTTTTATGATATGTGCGAATCTGAGATATGCTTCCAGTCATTCGGCCCCTCATACACTAGGGATGGTTTTTTAATTCAGGTGAATGAATTTGCAGCAGAAATAGAAAATCTTGTTAGTGGGCTCTTAGTAAAGCAGCCGGCATCATTTCAGAATTTGGCCGTTTTCAAGATTTCTGTATAAAAATGTCATAGGAAAATAGCGATTCTGCTCATCAGAGGAAAATCCATATCCTTTTGTTGGATGGTTGGTCACTAGCAGATCTCAAATTTTGGGTGTTAGATTGGGTAATAAAGCAGCATCAGAAATAGCATTGCCAACACCTGTAATGGGAATTGTTCCATTTCTGTCACTAGTGGAATTGTCATTATTCTGGTCTGGATGAAGAATTTGTTTTGTTTGAGTCTCTTTGTTTCTCTTGCCATGATTCTTGGAAATTGAATTGTGGATCACCTATTCATTTTTCATCTGATGTTTCAGCTTTGACCTTCTCACTACTACTGTATGGGATCTTGTTAATAGATTTCAGGTATTCTTTTCATAGCATCTGCATCTTTTTTCATTGCAGTCATTAAATGAACTTTTTGTTTCCTGTTCTGTGCCCCTAACATCCTCTTCTTAGGTACTTGTGACATTTTGTTTCCTTCTAAGTTTCACTGCTGGTGAAAAATGAAATGTGCATCTCAGCACACCGTGGCAAATGCTAGCACACAATTGCAAAGGTCATGGCTGGTGAAAATTAAAATGAGTGTCCTGACTCTGACCCTGCTCCTGCCACTGCTGAGTAGCTGTCTTCCTCCCCCAGGTGGTACAGCTCTGATATATATTACTATTCAGGCAGCTGAGGAAGTAAACGGCCCATTAATTGTTCTTTACTTCACAGATGTTAACAATCATCTCCCTTAGCTCCCTTAGCTGCTTGAGTAGTGATACCAGAGCTGCACCAGCCACCCCGCCCCCAACTCTCTGCCTGCAGAGCTGCATGACACTGCCAGCACCACCCTGACCAGGGCACCCTGGGCGGCCACCCACATTGCCCATCCCTAAGGCCAGCTCTCGGTGGAAACTCCATTTTCTGCTTGATTCCAGGCCACTCTCACTGTCCAGCTTGGTGAAGTATTAAACAGCTCCATATATTTAAATCTGATGATGCTGCACATACTTCCTCTTCTCTTGGGAGTAGGCTGAATGATCATGCTTGGGGGTGGGGGGTTCTAAGTTAGGAATCATGTTAAAAAAGGTGTGAGCGAGTTAGAAACCACTGGATTTTAAGTTCCTCAAGTAACTCTCAGAATAATAGAAAATTAGGGTTGGAAGGGACCCCAGGAGGTCATCTAGTCTAACTCCATGCTCAAAGCAGGACCATCCTCAATTAGATCATTCAGGCCAGGGTTTTGTTGGAGCTGGACCTTAAAAACCTCCAGGGATGGAGATTCTACCATCTTTTTAGGTAGCCCATTCCAGTGCTTCACCACCATACTATTGAGAGTTTTTCCTAATATCCAACCTAAACCTCTCTTGTTGTGATGTGAGACCATTGCTCCTTGTTCTGTCATCCGCCACCACTGAAAACAGTCTAGCTCCATCCTCTCTGGAACCACCCTTTAGGTAGTTAAAGGCTGCTATCTAATCCTCCCTCAGTCTTTTCTCTTCTGTAGACTAAATAATAGAGGTGTGTGAAGTGGGCCCTATTCGATTCACCTCCCACTAATGCAGCCCAGTATGCTGTTAGCCTTCTTGGCAAGAAGAGCACACTGTTGACTTATATCCAATTTATTGTCCACTGTAATCCCCAGGTCCTTTTCTGCAGAGCTGCTGCTTAGCCAGTTGGTTCTCAGCTTGCAAGGGTACATGGGATTGTTCTGTCCTAAGTGCAGGAGTTTGCACTTATCCTTGTTGAAGCTCATGAGATTTCTTTTGGCTCAATCCTCCAAATTGTCTAGGTCACTGTGAATCCCAGCCCTACCCTCCAGCTTATCTACTACTCCCCCCAGCTTGATCTCACCTGCGAACTTGCTTGGGGTGCAATCCATCCTATCTTCCAGATTGTTAATGAAGACATTAAACAAAACCAGTCCCAAGACTAAAACCTGAGGCACTCCTCTTGATACCAGCAGCCAACTAGACGTCAAGCCATTGATCGCTACCCATTGAGCTGAATGATCCAGCCAACTTTCTATCTACCTTACAGTCCATTCATCCAACCCATCCTTCCTCAGCTTGCTTGCAAGAATGCTGTGGGAGACCATATCAAAAGCCTTGCTAAAGTCAAGGTATATCACATCCACTGCTTTCCTGCATCCACAGAGCCAGGTATCTCATCATAAAAGGCAATCAGATTGGTTAGGTATGATTTGCACTTGGTTAATCCATGCTGACTCTTCCTGATCACATTCTTTTCCTCCAAGTACTTAGAAATGGATTTCTTGAGGACCTGCTCCATGCTCTTTATAGGTACTGAGGTGAGGCTGACTAATCTGTAGTTTCCTTGATCTCCTTCTCTTCCTTAAAGATGGCCACTATATTTACCCTTTTCCAACCATCAGGGACCTCCCCCAATTGCCATAAATTTTTAAAGATAATGGCCAGTGGCTCTGCAGTCACATCAGCTAACTCCCCCAGTACCCTTGGATGCATTGCATTTGGCCCCATGGATTTATCACACCCGGCTTTTCTAAATAGTCCCTAACCTGTTCTTTCACCACTGAGGGGTATTCACCTTTTCCTGAAACTCTGCTGCCCGGTGCAGTAGTCTGGGAGCTTACTTTGCCTGTGAAGTCCTGGATCCTCAAATACATTCAGACACCTTATAGCAGATAGATGGTCAGATACATAAACACCCTTACAGACTTGGCCCTCAGTTAATTTTGAAAATTGGATTTAGATTTATGAATCATCGTAGGATGGCCAGACATCTTCCACAGGCAGAGGGAGTTAACTTTCAACCCAACCATGGGTTTTATATAGCACCTGAGCTGACTACTGAGCCTAAAACACCCTGTCCTCTCATGTTTTCCCTTTCATAATCTTGCTAATCTCCATGTTGAAATGTTTTGGCTTCTTTGTACCCCTTTTTTGCATCAATTCTAAATCTTTACTCCTTCCATAGTTCAAAACCTTCTTTTCATTTCCAGTCTAAATGTATTTGCAATTAATTTGTAGCCATTTGATTTTCTGCTGATTGTTCTTTAACATAATACATCTTCTGCCTCTGATATTCACTCCACAAATAAACCAGTATTTTTAAAAGTTATAATATCCCCTCTCAACTTCATTTTGCTAAGGTGAACAATCCAAGCTCTTCTAATTTCCTCTCCAGTCTTTTAGAGTGAGGGTTCTAAGTTTTTGTTCATATCTGGTACCACACAATTGTATCTTCATCTTACTAAAGGCTAAGGCAAAGGCTTGATTCAGTACTTGGGTCATATCTAGTTTGTCTTTAGTCTCCACCACATCTTAGAGGTCTCAGTTCTCTTCTGGGTTTCTTTATTTATATGAACTGATAAGCCTTTTCTCTCCTCTCCCATTGGGCAACATAGTCATGTTCCTTCTTGTGCCTATGGTCTCTGGCCTCTTGAATCTTGCATTCTTTACTACCTAGTAATTTGAAGCAGGAGGTCACCTTTTTCCACCTCTGTCTTGCCTACAGCTTAATGGTTAGGGTGCTCTCCTGGCAGGCAGGGGGTATGGGTAGAACTCCCTGGGCACATACACGTGCACATTTACTGCACAGTAACCAAAAATTACTGCATAGTATGGATAGCATTTACATGTGAACTCCCATACTGCACAGTAAATATGGCGACTTACACTGACTTGAGCATAAATTTGACACTTGCATCATGCAAGTGCCAAACTTACACCCGATTAGTTACTATGCAGTAATGCACATATAGATGCTTTACTGTACAGTAATACTGTGTGTGTGGATTGACTTGGGACTAACTTTAGTCCCAAGTTGGTCCACACACAGCATTACTGTGTTTTAATGCCTGCACGTGTAGACACCACCCTAAACCTGCTTACTGTACAGTAAATTTTAATGCACAGTAAATGCACATGTAGACGCGCCCACTGAGATTGAAAAGGACCTAGAATTCAATTCTCCCACTTCCTAGGTGACTGCTTTGGCCACTAAGCTGTTATATAATATGGTGGCTGGCTGCATCACATCCTCACATTTAAATAAAGACTAGTCGACTCTGTTCAGTTTTTTGAAGGGGTTCTGGCTCTGGGTCTTGTGTGAATGGAGGTGCCTCCAAGCAGCCCTTACTCTGGCATCTAACCTTCAGAGGGGCATTTTCAGACCTACCTCTGGCTGAGTGTTTCTTTTTGGCTAGTCCCATGTGGATCCCTGCTCAGGATCCCATTCTGAGGTTCCTAATTCTGACCATGTACTGTATAATCCAGACACTTAAATCTGGGTTCTAGATGCCCCTTATGGGGTCAGGAACCTAAAGTCAGGTTTAGGGTGCCTAAGTAGTACACTTCAGATCTGGACTCTAGACATTTTTTCTCTACTTCCTGGAGTAAGGGCCAGGTAGAAAGGTTATAACAGGCACTGATGATTCCTTTTCTTGAAGGAAGAAACAAGTCACCTAGCACAGCAGAATAGTCTCTTGACTTATGCTTGTTCTTCCGGTTCTCCTCTTAGAAGTTTCTGTTCTTCATTTTCAGGCTGGGGCTCTGAGGAAGCTGATGAGTTAGCTGGAGCTTTTCTGTCCCTTCCTCTTTCCTTTTCACTTTGCTTTCAGTGTCCTGTGGGATGAGGAAGAGGGATAATGAAGGGCTGTCAGGAGGTGGTGAGCAGTGCTAGTGGGATAGGTGCACGGAAGCAGCAGCTAGGTTTTGTTTGGCAATGGAGTTCTGGTGTCCAAATAGGAGCATAGTGGGCTGGTTTTGTTGCTTTGTTTCTTTTGCATGAACATTCACATTTCTTACAGACAGAAGGGTCTTATCTTTCCTACCAGAATTCTGGATGTTTTCATTATCCACAGAAATGCGTAGCCCTTAGTTAATCCTGATTAAACACGGCTCCTAGACAGGTGGCAATATGATTTAAAAGTAATAGTAGTAGTATTTTGTTACTATGCTGAAATGGTTCTTGGGGATAGGAGAGATTTTCTTTTGCCAAAGCCCTACAGGTGAACACTTATCCTATCATTTTCCACTAGGAGTCTCATAATTCTACTTTTACATAGTTTTAAACAGAGTAGTACTGATGTAAAGCTTTTTGTGACAGGTGAAGAATTTATTATTTGCTTTATCTAGCTCTGATTTTTGACACTACAGTGCCTCAGTGCCCTGTTTTTATTAGCTGAATAGAGTCAGCTGGGGCATGTCTCTCCTGTACCCTCTCTTACAGAAGATTAATTCAAAGCAGTAATTTTTCTCTACTGTTCTTATACCTTCTAAGCACTCCTCAGTGGACTTGTTGGTGATCTTGCAGGATTTCTACTTAATTTACATGCAGAAAGTATATCTATTTCATTCAAATTTCATCTGAGCATCCAAATTTCCATTTTAGTTACAGCTGTTAAGGCCCCTCTCTGTTGTATTCACTTAGGCTGGATTTCCAGTGTTTGAAGACTGCCTGTTTGACTGAAATAGCCTGTTGAACTTCCATTTAACTAAACTTCTGTTGCCTCCTCTTTTTTCTAGGGATGTGCATGGTTTTTGGGGATAAGATTATATAGTTTCCATGCATCTAAACACTTGACTTTTTTTCTCTTTTGACTTTAAAATAGCATCCTGATTTTTAAATCATCCTTTCTAAAGTTCATTGTCACCAGGCTAGTGGTTGCTAGGATCTTTCAGCTGGATGATGATTACTATGGTCATGAATACTAAGCAATTCAGCTATAGTTACTTTTTCAGCTAACAACTGTGTGTATTACAACTACATCAATAGCCTCCTCCTCTAGACTTCTGTGCTCTAGTACTAGCAGTTCCAAGAGGTAAGGTTTAGGTTATGAAACCTAATGAAACTGCTTCTTTTAACCTTGTCATATGGCAATTATTGACTTTTTATATGCAGAAAATCAAAGCTGTTTATTAATTATTGCCATTTAACTCTTAATTGTCTCATTGATCTCCCACAGCATTATTCACTCAAGGTTCTTTTCCAGAGGTGGAACCCAGTAACATAAGCCCATTAAAATATTTATTTCCTACAATTAAGACTATTTGTGCAAAATAATAGCAAATTGCTATGTAGTACTTTTCATTCAGAAACTGTATCCAAGAGACACTATGGAAACTTTTAGGTTTGGTATTACTCTCCAATCACTACTGATTAATCTTTTCCTTCGCCACAGGCCACATCTAAATATTACATTATTGCCTTGGTTTCTATCATTCCACTATACTTCAGGGATTTCTGTTATATTGAAGGGTTTGAGGGCATTTGGCAGATACTTTGGATTACCTGTCCTTTGATTTTTTTCTTTTTGTTGAGCTTCTCGCATTGATTTATAAATACTTATACTTTATAGTCAACACTTTTAAATCTAAGTAGCTGAGTTGGGCTCCTAAATCTCCTTGTGAATGTACAGCAGTATAGATTTTGCTGTAGTAGCTGTATAGTAAATCATCAAAGGAAGTCAGCCTAGTGCACGAGCCTACTGTTGTTGGGATTCACACATAGTCAAGCATGATAGTGGTATTGGGTGTATAGATGGTGTAAGACGACTTGAGATGCTCATTCATTGTATGAAGAACTGTATGAGCTGGGGAGGGAAATACCATCTCTGGAATAAGAAGCTAGAAAGCCTTACTGCTTCTCACTATGCAGAGTTATCTTCACATCTGCAAATCAACGGGGCAACATTTGTTTTGCCCATGCTTTGGTTTGGGAGAGGTACAGGGGTAGGGAGTGCCTGTCTCCATAAAGTAGAAGCTGTGAGAAAATCAGACTGGGAGTCTTTATTTTGAGAGTGGACCAGGCCTGCCAGAATTTGAAATGAGTCTTGAATGCCATCTGACACAACAACCTTTGACTTCAATAGGCAATTTGATCAATGATGCTAGGACTGGACCACACAGAAGTTAACAACTGAGTCAAAAAATGATGTGCAGATTTTTTTGTAACTGAAGGGATATAGTATTTAGGCTTATGCCATCTGGATTCTTCTTCTGAGACTGAGATCCATGTAGCCAAGCCATTAATCATTAAATCATAAAGCACTGCAAGATAAGTTTGGTAAAGAGGGAGAGAGTGCAAAATATTTTTGAAATTATGATCTGATGAAGATCAAGATGATTTGAAGGTGCAACAATATTTGAAGAAGGAAAAAGACACTTTGATTAAAGAAAAAGGCTCCCAAGATAGGACTCTGTGTGTGTGTGTGTGTCAGTGACTCACAGCTGGCTGAGCTGAAACGGACAGAGAAAATCCCTCCCTCCAGAGCTGAGAAACAAGCTTCTAAATTCATCTCCTTCTCATCTCAACTCCCTCTCGAACTCCTCCTCCTGCAGAAATACAGTAGAAAGTTAGAAAAAATCCTCAAGTTGGGTAAAAACTCCTTCCCCTCTGGCTTCATTAGTTTCTCCTTCCCTTCATTTTCTTAAATATCCCTAAATGGTAATCTGAAACTGTCAAGATGAGGTTAAGAACGTTTTTGTTCACTTTCCTACTTGAAGTCTGTTTCCTATGGAAAGGGGCACTGGCTCAGCAAACAGAACTATCCACTACAGTTGTGAAATTTGAAGGTAAGGATGTCACTTTCTGCTGTACTTTATTCTGTTCTCATATTCCTAATAGTTTCCTACAATGTGAAAACTTGTATCTGACTTCAAATGGACATATTACTGTGTTAACTTATTTTTTGCACTAAGGAAAAGGCTTCTCATGGTGTTTACAATGCAGCTTTAGATTTGCCTGGATTTTTAAAAGAAATCAATTTTAGATTGATTATTTTAAATCAATTATTTTAAAGGGCCTGTCTAAGATCGAGTTGCTTCCCTCACCTCTCTGTGCAGCCAGGAGTTTTTTATTTTCCAGTTATCTTCTGCTGTCTTATACCTGCCATGTGTGTTATTAGCTGGGGCTGGTGATTAGTAAAGAAATATAAAAGAAGCAACTAGCAAAGTGTTTAACATTCTGACGTGTTGTAAATTTTTTTTAACATTTTATCACAATCTATAAATATATATATATATATTTTAGGTTTGTTCCTTTACTTGTAACAATTTTATGGGTTCCTGTTGCAGAACATGATTCCTCTCTTAGTTGTAATTATTTTTATTCTGTAATGGGGAAAGGCATACAAGATGAAACTTTAATGCTATGTCTGGATGTTGTTTTAAATAATAACACTTGTTTCATGAAGCATTTTATAAGGATGAAATTAGATCCTATTTAGAACAGAGAAACCTGGAGAAACAGACTTTCACTTTAAAAACTGCAACAGTCAATGTGAAAAAAAATACCAAGTTTGGGGAGAAAGATGTTAAAGCCAATGAAGAAAAATTCTTTTGAATATGACTTCACATTCAAAGCAACTTACCACAAATCACAAAGCAGAAATGTCATAGAAGGCTTAGAGTTTATATACATATTTTGTGTTCTGGCACATGGCATTATTAAGATTTGAGAGCATATTAGAAAGGGCTTTAGATTTCAGATGTTCTTTAACAAAACGCACTGGTTCTGTCTCTTGCACATAGGCTTCACCATGACCCATGGAAAACCAAGTCTACCCTGTTATATCTTGTAGAATAACTGAAATGTATAGCATCACAGTATTTTAACTTTGTTGTGCTCTCTCTCTTTCTTTCTTTTTTTCTTCTTTTTTGCAGATTGCCCTGTGGATCTGTTTTTTGTTCTGGATACCTCAGAAAGTGTTGCTTTAAGGGTGAAGCCAATTGGAGATTTGGTTGACCAAGTGAAAGACTTTACCAACCGGTTCATTGATAAGTTAACAGACAGGTAAATATACATGGATATCATTTTCTTCCCCTTCCCCCCTATGCTTCTTACATCACTCTAATTTTCTGCTGATATTCTGTGCAATCTGTATGTAATAGTGTAAAAAAAAATATGGCAGTACTAAAGGGATCATGTACTTGCAAATTTGTATTAGGCTTTCTGGTGATTGTATATGTATGCCTCAGGGAAATGTATATCTGTCTCAAAAATGAAAAGAGAATATCTGTGGCCCCACAGACTTTGTACACCCAAGCTTGATGCTCTTTTTTTTTAAAGTTGGTTGTCTTGTGTTTCCCCAACAAAAGTGGAGTTGTTCTGCACATCTCCACTCCAAACTGCAGGTGGCGGCATTCCTTTAACAATATTTAGGCTTGGCAGAATGAGACTTATTTATTATGTTGACAGCAAAAATCAGTGGTTTTTTTTAACCATTTATTTTGATTTTTATCAATTCAGATCTTCAGGATTGCCTGCAATTAGGGGTGTTTTCCACTTTTTATCAATTTAACACATGCACACACTGGCCACTACACGAGCTAGGGTTTGTGCCAGTAAGGCTATGCTGGGAGTGGGGATTTGAGGGGAGAGCTGGTAGCACCTAGGAGCCTGGTGCCTCTGGCCCCTTGCTCTGCCCAGATCCCAGACAGGTCAGGGCCAAATTCCCATGCAGCTGGCTTGGCCCAGCTGAGCCTTTGCATGATTGAGGCAGGGGCCAAACTCCCGCAGAGGCCAGGCTGGGACTTAGAGTGAGAGGCTGATGGCACTGGGCTCCTTGCTGCCAGCACCCTGACCCTCCACCCACCCCTCCCAGCACTGCCTTACCAGTATGGCTGCCCAGCCCCTGCAGAGACTGGTCTGTATGTGTGTGTGAGGACAGCACCCCCTGCTCTGAATTTCCTTACCTCCCTCATGGATATCTATATATATTTACATTTTCTTTATGTACATTTTGATTGCCAACAGAAATATTTTTCTATCAGTCTTTTGAGTGTCAGGCTAAACCAATGTTTACCAATTAAAAATTGAATCCTGCAAAGCTTAATAATACTTACCATAGAACGAGTTTCCTGGTCTACTTAATTTTATTTTATGTCTTCTTAGGTGCTTGTTGTAGGGGATTAAAGTTATTACCATGTTTTATGTACAGATTTCTCCTTGAGATTTTCTTTATCAGGTCAGTGTTAAATCTGACTGGCTAAAGGAGTTCAGGACTAGCTGGTTGAGCTGTGTGAAACAGCACCGTTTCGTTTTGACTTCCATTTCACCAGGACAGTGTTTCATTTCAAGTTTCATTTCATTTTGAAAGCACTGTTCCTTTTCGTTTTGTCGAAACTGTTTCACTGCCTCCATGCTGTTTCGACGTTTTGCCCATAAGCTATAATGGGGAAGCATGAAACTGCCTGTAACTTTGTCATTTCTTGCCTGATTCAGATGAGACTTGCAGGGATGGTAACCCCTTCTGAGGGCATGAAGTCTGCCAAGTTTCAAGGAGATAGGTGCAGGGGTTTCTGGGAAACTGGACCTCAAGCTGCTGACAAGCAAAATTCGTGTGTGTGTGTGTGTGTGTGTGTGTGTGTGTGTGTGTGTGTGTGTGTGTGTTAAGGCCCAGCTGTTTTTCCGTCCCTCCCCCAGAGCACTGGGATTGGAAGGGACCTCAGGGAAGGATCACAGTCACTGGCCAACTACACAGTCAATATCAGAGCAGCCCTTCCCTGCTCTTCCCCCTCCCTCTCCTTAGTTTCTGTTTCCCTGCAAGCAAACCACACTCAAAACATTTTGAAACTTTTGAAACATTTCGAGTGCCCTCATTTTGTTTCACGGCTATTTCGAAGCCTTTTGTTTCATTTTGATCTAACTGTTTTGAGCTTGAAACGAGTCGAAACAACAGTGAAACAAAACACCCGGTGATATTTCACACAGCCCTACTAGCTGGTAAACACAAAGCAACTCCCTGGCCCTTCTTAAATTGTGGCAGCACGTTTCTCTTGTATTGCTTGTATCATGCAGTGATGTTGCTGTCCGCAAGAACCCCTCTGTAGTTTGTGTCCACACAGATAACTGCAGTGCTAGGTGATTATGCCCCTAAGGGTGCAGGACTCCAGGGAAGCACCCACAGTATGCACAAGTCTGGTGTTGTTGGCAGGGAGCAATGGGAGATGCAGAGCTTAGCTCACAGATACTGGATTGCTGAATGGGGCTTTTTACCAAGCTGGCCGTTGGATGATCTTAGCCTTTCCTAATTTACTTTTAAGCCCTTTCCCTTGCAATACATTCACATTGAAAACCATGAATGAATGCAGCCTGGTGACCAGGAACACACAGCTTTCAGCAGGATCCTGGGGTATCCTCCTCCTCTGCATAGTGACTTTTAAGGAGGAATTAAGAGAACCCTCAGGCTGCTGACTGGCTCAATAGGCCAGCCCTATGGGGCTTAAAGGTAGCTACAATTAGTTATTGAAACCCCCTCGAATGCCAAGTTGACACGGCTGCTACTGATAAGGGAGTCATAATGTATTCTGTGATTGCTTCAGCAAGGCCTCTGCACAGGGAAACCTTGGGTGGTAGCACCAGATCTAAAAGGGACCCATTTCCCCAGCTACCTAGTAAGCCATCTGCTGACAAGGTCCTGTTCCTGATTTGCTAGTATCACCATAGGCTGTCCTGCTGGGGATAGAGGCTTCTGCCTGGAAATGAAGTATGTTAGCTCTCCTCCCAAGTTAATCTGCTACCACATGCTGAGCATAGAGAGACAGCCCCTGTCAACCCTTATCAAACTGGTGGCAGTTGAGCATGTGTTCCCCCAGGGGCACTTGCCATGGTGTTATGCAGATGTTCTGCTGCTGGGCCTCCATGACGTATTGGGGCAAGAAAGCTGGATGTGTTAGGGTGAGTAGGGGGAACAGTAGTGTCTGGGTAAATTTAGGAATGGCGGGGAAGACATTTGGGGGGTGAAGGCTATCACAGGAATTGATGACTGCTAGACAGTAGGTTAGAGGGACCTTTCTTAAAATGGTGGCAGCACTTTCCTCCCTAAAGTAGACAGGCCAGGGGCTGCCGAGGGTGTTCGTTCCTCCTCTCCTATCACCACTCAAAATGTCCAGCTTTCAGGTCTGGGTGTTGGGGAAGGTGCCCCCCCACTCCCACATTTTCCCAGTAGTTTTGCTGAATGCCCACAAGCCCCTGTTTCATAGGAAGAGGGAGAAGGGCAGGGAAGATCCTGAGGAACACACAGCCAGGACAGGCTGTAGCTGTGCTCCGTCTCTGTCGGCAGCCCGTACAATCTGCATTCTTTCCATGTGGGTCAGCAGGAAGCTTATGATGGTGCCCAGATGTGCAGCCAGAGACACTCCTGCACTGCAGAGACAAAGGGGCAGCTCATCTCTAGACTGTGCAAAAGGCTGAGGTTTAGGTTCAGGGTGACCTGGGGGGCTTGTGATGGGGCTTGCTCTGGTACTAGAACTCTACCTGAGCCAAAAGTTCTGCTATTTGGTCGTTGACCTCTCTGGGGACCATAGTGCGTGTGTGGCAGTCTGATTTCCCTGATATAGCATGGGGAATATAGAAATATTTATCCAAAGTAACGTAAGGAAAATGCCCTGCTAACTATTCAGGCTTCACACTGGCTTGCCCCCTCATCTTGCCACTTGAGCCACCAAAGAACCCATGAGTGTCTATGAAAATCCTTAGGTTTGGTGTGGTTCAATCTTTATTGATTAACATCAAGTCTATCACACTAACAGCCTGATGGAAAAATATTCCCCTTGGTAATAAATGACATTTATAGAAAGGGGAGTGTAACAAGAAACCTTACCCCTATTACTGGGCAGTAGAGAAAGAGTGTGAGGGCGGGACAGGGCAGAGGGATTAAAGAAGAAAACAATGAGTGGCCTAATATTAATTAAGCAATTAGCCGCTCCTTGGCAGGGGTAGGAAGCTAGCTGGAGAGAGAAAGGCTACTTAAACAAACCCCTACCAGAAACCAGGGTGGGGTGGGGTAGGGTAGGGGGAAGGAGAGGGGAGGAGAGGAGAGGAAAGGAAGAGTATCCAGGCAGGGTGGCCCCTGCCTCTGCCCAGGTTCCCAGAGCTCTGGGAGTGCGGCTGCCCTCCTCTTCTGGTCCCTGCTTCCCCAGCTCTTTCCTAATGAATGAACAGAATTATTTAAAGCAAGTATGATTTATTGCTTTATGGGTATATACTTTTTATATTTTGACATGTGATTTTTATAAAGCTTTTAACAGTATACTGTCATTATTCAATTGTCTGCCCCTATAAACCTAGTTTTGTGTAACCCTGGAACATTTTAAACATTAAAAACTGAAATAAATGCTTTAAAATAAACATTGATTTTAGCTGTCAAAATTATTAAAACATAAAAATTGAATTTTGCCAAGCCTAGAAATAATGGATGCCCTCTTTACTCACAGACTGGCCTGATACCTTTCCAGTTGTGCTGGTGATTCACTGGTATCGATGGGCTTGCTTTGCCCAGCAGATTATGTAATTGATTCACTGCAGAGCTGCTTAATGATTGTGTCAAGATGCCATTCACTCATAGTTCTCCCCACACCGCTATATTTTGTCATACTCCCTGTTTTCCCTTTGCTTCCCCAGTTCCCTCTGTATAGATCCCAACAGCCTTTCCTGTTTCTCCCCCTACCAGTCTCCCCTCCTGTCATCATATGTGTCTCAACTGTTGCATCCTTTCAAGACACGCAGCAAACCTCCCTTCCATCCCACGTGCTTTTGCTGCAGCTGGAACCTGCGCTCCAGATCTGCGGGGTCATTCTGTGCAGCATCACTGCATCTTACCAGTACTTTACCTGTCTTTCTCAGAGGTTTTCTTGCCCCTACACTCCCCACACAAAGAGCTGCTCTTTTATGGAGGCTTTTCTCAGATGCTCCCTATTTAGAGCAGAGGTGATAAGAGTCTCCTCCTTTTTTGCTCCTGCCACTTCTAACGTTTCCCTTCCCATGTTTTGTCATCCCCTGGCTATCTTTTCCCTTCATCAGCCTTCTTCTTATTCTGACTTCCAGCTTTATTCATTTTGCCACAGCCTCCCAAACTCCTCCTTGGCAGCCCTGCAAGAACTTGCCCCTGTCACCTCTTGCCCAGCCTGACTTGGTCTTCTTCCCTGATGACTGGAGCTGCACAGCCCAATCAGTGGGAACACTGAAAAGCATCAAGGGATCCTGGCAGATTGCTTTACAACCCCCATGACTCTCATCAGAGATTTTAGTTAAAATCTGTGGGATTCCTACAGGGATTTCCCAGTTAGGTTTTGGCTCTTTGGGGCCATACACTTGCCAAGCATCCCTGGAGGCATAAGCAGCTGACTGATATAAGTAGGCTTTTTCTCCTGTGCAGAGTGAGTGTGGAGAAGCTGTAGCATGAAACCTTTTAGATTTTACCAAAGCATGAGTGATTGCACAAAATACAGGCTGGGGAATTAGGCCTTATGGAGTTTTGTGTACATGTTGTGTACCACATGTTGAGTAAAACACAGGAGGGCTCCATGCTTGTAACCTGGCCCTTTTTTAGGAGGGTTATTCATAGAGGTGCTGCACCTGCAGCTAACATTTCAGCCATGCATACACAGGCTGACATCTAGTACCTCTTCCAATCTCTTTCCATCTGCAATCTGCATTCTTCTCCCAAGTTCCTTGCAGGCAGCTCTGCAGGACACTGACAGAAGACTGTTGAAAAAGTTCATAAGCTGCATGTTAGAGTTCACTTGGATTGACAGAAACCCCGCTGTCAGCCCTGCAAGAACCTCACACCGTAACCCTCTAGCCATGCTTAGCGCTAAAAGGTGGAGGGGAAGCTTGTTTTTGGAGTGAGTTAGGCCTGTGCAAAGCAGCTAGCATTCGCTTCAGATTCAGATTCGGCCAATTCGGGGGACAGAGATTTGATTCAGTGATCAGCCAGGCCAGGCCCAACCCCAGCCTGCTCTCCCAGCCCAACAATGGCTGCTCTGCCCGCCCCAGCTCTTGTTTAAAAAAAAAAAGCCCTGGTGGTCACCAGGTGCTGCTAGGCAGGGGGTGATCCCTCCTGCCCCCCCAGTGCATGGGGGGCTCTGCATGAGCCCTCTGCTCCCCTCGCTCCCCCAGCCGCCCCATGGGTGCCTTGCCCGGGCCAACTCCAGCCCTTTAAGAAAAAAAAACCCTGAACCCCCCCCACACACCCCACTCCTGGCAATGGGGGGTGATCCCTGCTGCCCCCCACTGCCCTGTGCCATGTGGGGGGCTCTGCATGAGCCTCCAAAGCCCTGAGGCCGCTGCAGGAGTGGTGTGTCCTGGGGCTTTTCTCAGCTTTTTTTTATTTCTTAAAGGGCGGGAGCTGGCCTGGGTGGGGCACCTGTGGGGGGAGTGAGGGAGGTCAGGGGACTTGTGCAGAGCCCCCTTTGCAGCATGGGGCAGCAGGGATTGCCCCTGCTTGGCAGGACCCAGTGAGCACTGGGGCTTTTCCTTAAAGTACCGCTAGGGCGGGCGGGCAGCCATGGGGGAGTGGGTGGAGGTCGGTGGGGAGCTGGGGGACCATGAGGAGACCTCTGCCAGGCCCCCCACCAACCAGTTAAAGCCGTTCCAGCAGAGATCTTAGGCCTGGCAGAAGGTGTAGGGAGGAGCCAGGCAGACAGTGTCATGGCAAAATCTGTTGGTCTCCCTTGTGACAAAATCAGTGAGATTGTGTTTTGTCCTGCAGGGATACAAAACAAAGTGGGTGAAAAAATGGCTCTGTTTGGGAAGGCACAGGGTAGAGCTGAAGCAGTAGAGACCATGTATAAAGCAGAAGGTCTGCATGGGAACCAGACACAAAAATAGGCATAGAGCAAGCAGATGTTGGTGGATGGTAGGATGGAGTTCCAGTTAACACAGAGGGGAAGAGAGGGGTCCTGGAAAAAAGGGAAGTCAGCTGCTTGATGGCACAGGGGAGGGGTTGCTGCAGCATGACCTGAGGTTTGGGAGAACTTGGCTTGTAGGGCAGCAGGAGAAGAGATTCAGGATTTTGTTCCTGTGTGGTAGGGGATGATGTCCATCTCTTCCTGGATTCCCTCTGCTAAATGAACATGTTCTTAAATGGCAGCTTAAGCTCTCTAGTTTAGCGCACAAGCAGAATACCTGAAAGACCTGGGGATGATCTGGCCCGCCCTGTGCTGAGATTTCTAGCAACCCTGGTCCCTGTGGCCAATTCATTGGCAGATATCAGTCTCTGTATCAGTGAGCCAGGGCTTTTTTCACATGCTCTAAACTGTGTCAACAAAGATGGGCTCACAGCAGGATGTTCAGAGACCTCTCACTGTGTCTTTTAAAAACAGTCTATCCTCACATGCATGGCACGATTGTGGTGGTCTCCTAGGATTCTGTAGCCCACTCATCCAGAGTGCCAGTAAGTATGAAGTGCCCATGTGTGACAGGAGTACCTCTACTAGGTCTTTCTATCAGCGACTCCGCCCTCCTGTTATGGACAACTGCCTGCCTACTCACCTGCCATGCCTTGATCTTGATTAATTAATGGATGTTAATTAGCAGGAGGCTGCCCATTTCATCTGCCCCAGTGCTAGGGAGTGCTATCTGCGGCTCCTTTTCCTCCCCTACATTGCAGCCCAAGCCTTGCAGATGACACTGACGTGGTTTGATCTGGGCCCTGTTGTGATTTGGCCCTTCCCTTGTCCTCCCTGGCTTTCCACTGTCCTGTCTCGTTCCATGCCTTTGTGGCGCTCTACTACCCCCTCGCTCTGGGGCTTCCCGCTGCCCCCCTCACTCTGGCGCTGGGGCCAGTGCACCCCAAAATGCTCCACCCTCCCTGGCACTGGGGTCCCCATGTCACTAAGAATCCCCTATGGGGCCTCCTCCAAGCAGAGCAACGTGTTACCGGTAAGGGAGAGGGCAAAAAATCACAAAGTTATAGGCAGTTTTGTGCTTCCCCATTATAGCCTATGGGCGAAGCATTGAAACAGCAAAAGCTTTGACGAAACAAAATGTAACGGTGCTTTCAAAACAAAACAAAACTCAAAATGAAATACTGTCCTGTTGAAATGGCGAAACAGAAGTCGAAACGAAATGGTACTGTTTTGCACAGCCCTACTAGCTTCAGCTTCTAGTCATTGTCTCTTGTTGTACCTTTTATCTGCTAGACTGATGGAGTCTTGTTCCCTTCCCAGTGTTACTTGTAGACAGTGATTAATTCACCCCTTTATCTTTTTCTGTTAAGTTAAACAGAATTGGGAAACCTATCTTACATAATCAAAGGCACAAAGGCTCAGTTTGTTAATACTTTGCCACTTGCCATTAGATGGGATACAGGCTCCAAACAAGGGCCTACAAAGGGAAGACAAGTAAAATCTGATTCAGTACCTGCGTTATTATTAAAAGCAGTCTCTGTAAGTCAGCAGGATTTTGCAGTTGCCGAAATGTTTAGCTGCAGGTCTACACAGACTCTTCAGGTACTGGCCTGTAGAGGAAAAAAAAGCAGGAGATCTGTGGTAGTACTTGGGAAAGGGGGCTGGGAGAGAGACCTGGCTGGAGTAATGGAAGAAATAGGCACAGAGAATGACATGTCCCTCTTCATCTTTCCAGGTATTACCGATGTGACCGGAACCTGGTGTGGAATGCTGGAGCTCTGCATTACAGTGATGAAGTGCAGCTAATAAAGGGGCTCACCCGTATGCCCAATGACAAGGATGACCTGAAGAGGAGAGTGTCTGAAGTGAAGTATATTGGGAAGGGTACCTACACAGACTGTGCCATCAAAAGAGGGATTGAGGAGGTGCTGATCAGGTATGTGAGAAGAATGCACTTATGCATGATGTTTGAAGATATTGCAGATGGGTAGAAAAGGGAAGGGTTTGGTCTTTTTCTGCTTCACAGTCATTCTTGGCTAATCTGCTGGCAGAGTACTCAATATGGCTGTCTTGTGTTAGCGCCGTGTCACTAGGCAAGTTTGAAAATGTTCCCAGAGGGTTCTGGTAGTCTCATTTCAGCAGTAATAGCCCCCCGTGTGCTTTCCTTTTCATTTCTCTCAGCTCTTGTTTTGTTTGTTTTATGTTTTTGCTCCTGTGCCAAAAACATTCCTTTAAAGCCCTGGGTGATCCTCAGCTGGTAAGTTTTATTGCTGCAGTGGCACTTTACACTAGCTAAATATTTTCTCCTTCATCTCAATTCGCTTAAACTGGTTTCCAGCACCTGGAGCAAAATTTTATGAGTGTATCCATTGTGGGTGCCATCAGTTGAATGTGCCATCAGATAAAATAAATTGAGCCTGCATTTAATTGTAATGAGAAATTGTTCAGGCTGCTTTTATATCTTCAGCAGATGTAACTGAGCTCATGGCTCTTGGCACTTCTCATAGGGTTGAGTCTCAAATTTCCATTTCTGGGTGGAAAATTCCTCCTCTTAAAATCCTTCATTTTCATTGCTGAATTTACTGTAGTTCCCTGAAACTCTAACTGGGATCCATTGTGCTACTTACCATATGAACCTACAGAAAGTGGCGGTCCTTTCCCTAGACAGCTTGCAATCCAAGGCCTGGTTTTACATGGTTCTCCAAAATAGAAAGGTTCACTTCTGGAGCTCCACCTCCAGTTTGGGGACTGAGGTGCAGATAAGACCTAAGTGAAAGTAGCAAACAGTAGGAGAAGGAGATTTGCTATGTCAGTACTGAGAACATGGACTTCTATAGCCCTACAATGTGCAAGGTTTAAGATGACAAAGCAGTAATTTAAACTAAGTCAACATATGTTTATTTGAAACTTTTCAAATGTCTGTTTTTAGAAATGGTTACAACTTTTCACATTTTCTTTCCAAAAGGTCAGTTTCCCTAACTTCCCTCCTCATTTTTTGTGCTTTTCTGTGTTCTCCTGGACTCTGGGAGGGAGGGGCTCACAGGGATGAGGATTGGGAGGGGGGATAGGCAATCACCGGCACAAACCAATTTAAGAGGGAATCAACATCAGTAACAAATACCACATTTCGGGCTGTTTTTCTTGCAACAAGTCCAAATCTGGGCTGATGTATTTCCTGTGGCTGAAATAGTAGCTCAGATCAGAGCTAACAGTTATTGTACAATTGCTTTGTTCTAGAAAGGGATAAGAATACCTTTAAACTTTGTCACTAACTTACTGAATTATTGAGGTGCAAGGTGGGATTGTTTCATCATGTGGTTCAGGGAGTGAGCAGGTGATACCTAAACATAGATAGGGGATAACCACGTATCTAAGACACAAGCCTCATTCTCTAGAGGAGATTGAATTTGAACTGGTCTTAAGGACAGCTCTTAGCAACAGAACATCCAATTTGCACATAGGTGTACACATGAGAGCCCACCACTGGCTACAGCTTAAATGATAGTGTGACAGAATTCCTCCAACCACCTGAACCAACTTCTCTGGTGGTGCCTCAGGCTGCCCAATCAGGCTAGATATCATGAGGCACTACTTCACTGTCAGGGCAGCTAGGAGCTGGAACCAACTTCCAAAGAAAGTGGTGCTTGCCCCTACCCTGGGGGTCTTCAAAAGGAGGCTAGACAGCCACCTAGCTGACCCCAGCATCCTTTCCTGCCCATGGCAGGGGGTCAGACTAGATGATCTGCTTAGGTCCCTTCTGACCCTTCCAACTATGAAACTATAGGAAAGGTGTGAGAGACTCTGAGCCAGTATTGGCTGCCTAGAGCCTTGTCACCCAAGAGAGAGAAATTAGAAGCTGAAACTCGTTGCTTTAGCAGTAGCTGGGCTGAAGGTATCAGCAGAAAGAATACAGAATTGCCGTGATGATCTAGAGTGATTCCCACCATTGCAAGTCTGACCAAGATGTCACAAAACTTGCATTTGGTAGGTTCTACTGCTGTTGAAGGAGGAGATGCTCTTCAGCTTCTTTGCAGGTTTGCTATGTTTTCTAGATCAAAATGGGGAGGAGGAAGGGAGGCAAAAAGTGTTATTTTTGGCTCTCTCAAGATGGGGATTCGCCAACCCTCATTATAGTGCAGCTTGGCAGCCTTTGCTGCTAGGACTTGGCTGGAATCCCAGCAGGAAGCAACCTCTCCAACTAGAAGGTGTATGTTATAGGCTGTGAGGCCATTATTAACAAAATTGGCAGAATTGATTGTGTGAGGTGACTAGATTCCCATCAGCATTGTGTTGAACCCATCAGGAAATTCAGGCATTTGACTGCTGTTTTTTTAATAGAATATTGTCAATCAATGCTCAGTGCCAAGTAAATAGTTAAATAGGTGGTTGGGGTGGGCCTGGAAACGGGAATATTACTCAAAGCAATGTGCACGTAGAATTCAGGTCCTACTTGTTCTTTTTGGCCTTCCAAAAAAACAAACACTTTTATAATAAGATCTTTTGGCTAAGGATAGACATTACACATAACCCGTTTAAGTGATCAGAAACTGGTTTAAACATGTAACAGAATGTAAGTTCAGTGCACATAAACTAGTTTCAAAATGGCTGAAACTCATTTAAAATAAATCTGGCTGAATGTAGTATCAGACTTAACTGATATGGGTCAAACCGGTTTATGAAACTTCTGTTCCAGATCCCTTCCTGGTTCAAGTTAAATTAGTCTTCCAGCATCTGAGTATGATTTCCAGCCCTGGACTGTGTTTTCTCCTCCAGCAGAGAAGGGTTGGGGGTGGGGGAGGAGAGGCAGGGAATTTCTCCCCCTTCCCACTCTCCACTCCCCGCCCCCACCGTAAACCCCGGCTGGGGGCTGGGGCCAGGGAAAGGGGTTAACTACCACTTCCCCTGCTCAAACTTACTGCTGGTTATGACTGTGGACTACAAATCCCAAAGGCACCTGGAAGCAGGAAGAGGAAATGATGAGCAGCCCTGTACAGTCCTACTGTTGTGAGTCTGGACTGCAAATCCCAGAGACCTCTGGGGCAGCAGGAAGAGGAAACAAGCACACAGCCCATGCTGGCTATGGCCAGAGAGCCTTGTTCTAGCATCTCCCAGCTTCTGGCCATAGACACTGCAGGCATGGGTCTGGATTTCCTGAATCAAAAGTAAATGTGTGTCCAGTTGTTTCTCAGTTTAATCTCTGAAGTTTAGACTAATCAGCAAAGACTCAGGCTTTTTGACTGGATGTACTAATGCCCAGGTCCAACCCACTGAGGAACTCGAGACAGAGCAGAACAGTAAGACATCCCGTAAAGGCTGTAGCCTATAGAATAGGCTAAGTAACTGTAGGCAGGAATGAGAGAATCATTTGAGATATTTGAAGTTGGAAATTTAGAAACTTAAAAAAGTTACAACTGCAAAAAGAAAGCACAATGATTCCATAGGAGCCAGTTGGTGCAAACATTAATGGTGGTAGAGTAAATGGATAATTACTTACCAAAAAAGGAAATCCCCAAATGAAAGTATGGGTGGGCTCAATACAGAAAAGGAGATACTCACAAATGCAAATATGTAGCAGGTGAATTAAATATTAGTGCAATATGTGCTTCGTGTACTATCATGGGGAAGATGTCTCTCTATTTCTGTGGCCCTCTTACTATTCGGCATTACTAGGCTACTTTTGGTCTCTTTCCAGGTATTAGGTATGCTGATCTTTTAGTCCTTCTTCTCCTTGTTAGGTCCCAGGCATGCTGTTTTACTTTGACATGCAAATAAAGTGGTTATATCAATCCATCTCATATGGGTGTCATGGGAAACCTCAGTCCAGTAATATCTACTGTGGCTGCCAAAAGACAAACCCCTTGAAGTAACCACAGGTTATATAATTTTGATTAATATTAAAGAGTCCAAAGTATGAGTTGGGTACAAAATGTGGTGTTATTCATAAATGTGTAGGGTGCCATCCAGAAGCTGACAGAGCTAAGCATTTCTAATGGTAGTGAGAGCAGAGAGGATACTGATCCTTGAACCTGAAGTATGGTGCACAAGAAAAGCACTACAGGAGCCAGCAGAGTTAATGTACTCACCTACCATGACAGGAGCAGACATTCCATCTCCATGCACAGGCATCTCCCAGCTAGGCTGTAGGATGCACAAGGCTTTAAAACCCATGTAACCAGTCCATTGCCTTTAAGTCACTAGGTATAATAGGCATCTTTACATATGCTCCCGAGGTGGGGAAGGGGGGCTGTTTTAATTAGAGTGGTTCTGAAAGCCACTCTAATTAAAGTGCCTGCAAGGTCTCATATATTCAGCATCCTGCACTTGAAAATGGTGGCAGGGCACTTTAACTAAAGTTTGTTTGATGAGATTTAGTTAAAACATCCTTACCAGCATTTTGAAGTGCTGGGACACTGAATACACAAGATGCTGAGGCTGATGGAACATATTAATTAGCATGCTTACTGTAATCACAGCATGTCAGAGCAGCTTTCCTGCACATCTGCAGACACCCAATAGAATAAGGACTGCTTGATACTTTGAGGGCTGAGGCAGTACATAGGCCTTGCTCTGGTGCTCTGTCCAGAAATTAATTTAACTTTGAGGTATGTTGCTTTGCTACTGCGTTCTATGCTTGTAAGCAGTAGCAAAGCCAGAAAGAAATCCCTTCAGAGAGGGATGTACAGTAATGAAGGACCTGAGAGTATGGAACTGTGAGTTGCTGTTACAAGGAAACTGTTGGATAAGATAAAGTAAAGGTTGCATGAACCTAGAAACCATTCTTTTACCATTTCTTGCATGTGGCTTTCTAGAGAAGGGCTGCAATGAGACAATCCTGGCTCTTGACTTGCTCATTGATAAGATCAAAGTCAAAGGAAGGGAAATGCCTCTGCATTCAGACTGCTGGCCTGGTGTTATTGCCTCCAGCAATTGTTATACTGAATCTTGTTTTAGGGGGGTTGGTTACTGCTGTGTTGGTCTAAGCGAGGGACAGGCAATTATTTCGCGTGGAGGGCCGCTTACTGAGTTTTGGCAAGCCATCGAGGACTGCATGACAGGCAGCCAGGGGCAGATAATTATTAATTTGCTAAATTTTTTAGGGGCCCCACGGGCCAGATAGAATGGCCTGGCGGGCCGCATGTGGGCTGCATTTTTTCCACCCCTGGTCTAAGAACATAAGCAGATAAGGTTCTTTGGGTGTTTGTGCCCAAAAGTTTGTAAAGAACATTTTTTCCAACTATTTAGTTGGTCTAATAAAAGATATCACACATACCCAAAGAACTTTGTCTGCCAATGAATCTTGTAATGTTTGGCATGTTAGGACCCAGCTCCTAGGGTCATGTGATTACCTGAGAATCTTAGGACTGTGCATGGCACAGGTTCAAGTCCTTCTTCTGCCTGATACATTAGCCACCAGCTACTGTCTCTCTCTCTCTCTCTTTCTTGCCCAGTGAAGAGTTCCTAATACAAATTATAACTGCTCCCTCAAGAGAGACTCCTCAGAAAATCCAATAGTCTGGTGGTCAGGAAACTCTGTTGATACACAGAAGACTCAGTTCAAGTGTCTGGTCTGAATTGGACAGAGAAGATATTATAATCTGGGACTCCTATATCCCAGGCTATTCAATATTAGAGTCTTCACTCTGGCTTTGACCAAAAATTCTAGCTTGAATCTAAGAATTTTTTCAATGAAAGTTTAGTAAAATTGGTACATGCCAGTGAAAATGTCACTTCCCATTACATTTATTTTGCTGAAAAAAATCCTAACCAGGTGGAGAATGATTTCCCAGCAATGCTTCCAACCAAATCTAAGGGCTTCCCACTTCATCTTTGCTGCTGCTCCTCAAATGATTTATTTATGAACTGACAGAAGTAGAGCACAAAGCTAATAGAGATTCTAGCTTTCTGAGAATCCATTTGTATGGGCTTGTCTACAGGGGAACACTCAGGGCCTTGTTATATGCTGCACTTTGAGCTGCGCAAATGTTGATTGGTGTCGGTGCTAGCTTGAGTTTGGAACCAGAGCCCCTAGAGGGCTGGGGAGCAAGGGTGTGACTAGGAGCTACAGCTGTGAGTTGCCATTATAGGGCTGGTGAGCCAGGACAGCCTTCTATCCCTTCTATCTATTATGTAGGTGGGAGTATGTGAGAAATGGGTTTGGCGGAAAAGGAGGAACGTGAAGCTGGGAGACAGAAAGTTAATGGGTTGGGGGCTGATAATGAAGTGGGAGATGAAATGGGGGTGAGGGAAAGGTGGTGAAATGCAGGAAGTGAGCTGCTGAAGGATAAAATAGAAAGAAATAAAAATAAGAAAGAATTGAAGAATAAATAAAGAGGAAGTAAATTAAAGAAGGTCTTGTGTTTTAATAAATTGGGATTTGGGATTGGGATATGGGGTACTGGTTGTGCTTCTTGGGGTAGCTGGGGGATGGGAGCAATGAGGGAAGGCACTTCTGGGGGAGTTACTGAGGAAAGAAGCTCTAGCCACCTAACTTGTTCACCCCCACTAACTCCCCTAGACCCCACTCTTGGACCTGTCCATGCCCTGCAACTTGACTAGTTGGTATGTGCTCTGCATACTGTTTATACAGGTTTGCACCCCTGGAGGTGGAAAGTTTCCACTCCCATGGAAGGGAAGGGGAGTTGGCTTGGTGCCAGAACCACCCTCTGGGCAATAGATTTCAGGGGGTAGAAAGTTTGTCCACACAGAATAGGAAGTTGGGGGAGGAGGTGCTTCATCCTGGGATGCTGGAGGACTGCAATTTGAGCAGCTTATCTCTGAGAAGTGGCCACACATTAATGCAGGGGTGGCCACAATGAGTTTTGGTGATGAGAGCTGCAAGGGCAGCCCCACCCCTCGACAGGTGCCTCACCACCCTGGGACCAGGAGTCCCACCCTAACCCTTGACTTTTGCCAATAGAAGCCCCTCCTCTTGTCCCCGGAAGTATGCCTTTTGGGATGGGAGGGATGCCATCTTGGAACCATAAAAAACCCAAATCATATAATAAAAGTCAAACATTTTCAATACACATTTTAATTTTATTACAAAAAATATTTTTGTCATAATTTGTGTTTGCATACTGTATATAGCGGGGACTGCATAATAACTCATAGGGCATGCTGGAGGGTGTATATTTGGGGGGTTGTGGGAACACGTTGTGGGTGCATGGGGGTTGTAGGGTGTGAGGAAGGATGGCGGTGTGAGGCTCTCCCAACACTTTTCCCCCCATGTTGCACAGCTCCTGGCACTCATGCACCATCGAGGGGAAGCCCTACACAATGGAGCCAGCTGCCTTCCCCGCCCCCAGCCATGCATGTCCCAGGACTCCACTGGAAGTGGAGAGGAGCCCTACCCTCTGCTTCCCAGTGGACTCCTAGGACCTGCATGGCTGGGGGCAGGGAAGACAGCTGGCTCCATTGCGTGGGGCTTCCCCCTGGTGTTGTGCGAGTTCTAGGAGCTGCATGTGCACTGCAGGGAGCCCCACATGATAGAGATGGGCCGGCTTGGCTATGCTGCTTGCCACCACGTGCAGAGCTGGCCAGAGCCAAGTGCCACCAGGCAGCAATGCCTGCATGGGCCATCAGCACTCTCAGCACCCACCTCCTACTGCTGCTGCTACCAGCAGTGGGGGCTGTACCTCATGGGGGGGGGAGTGTGTGGGACCTGCCTCCCACCCTCCCTCACACCCACACCCTACCGACCTGACCTCTATGCTCCCGCTGCCCCTCTGGACATGGGCACTGCATTCCTGCTGCCCCCCTGAGCACAGGCTCCACATTCCTGCCAACCCCACGCTCTGCGCTCCTGCCCAGCTGCAGCTCTCCTCCCAACCCCTGCTATTTCCCCACCTGTTGTCCTGAGTAAACGCTGCAGTAAGGAGATGAGGAGCCGCTGGATGCTGGGGGAGCCAAGCTGGTCCCCCAGTGGCTTCAGCAGTGGTAGCAGCAGCCCTGCCTGGAAGCTGCATGCTGGCTGGGCTCTTCCATGAACAAGGGAGCAAGGCATGTGGGCTGAGTGGGGTACAATTATTTGGTGCATGCCAGTGGGCCAGATCAAATTGCCTGGTGAGCTGTATCTGGCCCACGGGCCATATTTTGCCCACCCCTGCATTAATGGACCATAAGCTGGGTAACACAGATCAGAGATGAGTCTGCCCTGAGTGGTGTAACTTTAAGCTGCTTAAGGAGTGCATAAAATTTTTCAGGTGTTTATGTTAATACACGGGGTTAAGAACTCCAGGGGCTGCCTAAAATTAATGTGTAACAAGGAAGTGAAAATTAACAAAAACGTATGAACAGAAAGATTGTTTAAACTGTTTTAAACTCATGTGTGGATACTTTTATTCTGAACAGAAACGGCCTTAATTCAGTTTAGCTTGAGACTCTCAGCCACATTCATTCTGAATAAGTGTTTCCATACAGTGGTTTAATGCAGTGTAACTGATTAGCTTTAAAACTCAATTTAGATTATGTTTTTCTGAGTGCCGCCATATAGATGAACTCTATACTGCACACATACTGTTAGAAATAAAGTTAGAGATCATCTGTTTGTCCAATAGCTCATACACAACATATTCCTGGTTCTGTGTGCTTTGTAGCCTACAACTGAACACATCACAGTGGTCCATAATCCTCATTCTTATAGAAATCACTGGCAACCAAAGCAGCTCCCCTTGTCTTTGGCAAGAAAAGCTTGGTATTATGTCATTATAATGTAACGGGGGGTATTACATTACTAATTTTTGTGTCTAAAGATTAATATTCATTTGATTTATTGGGCTATGCCTCCTCCCCAACAAGTTAGTTGGATCTATTGTGATACTTTTGAAACCTGAACTGAAACTGCACAGTTATGTTGTTAAATTCCATATGTGAAAGGCTTTCTATTCTCTGTGGGAAAGAGTAAACTCCCATATCAAACATACAGCTATCCCCAAACCTATGTCTCCCTGATTCATTCAGAAGTTAGCTGCTGAAGTTGTTGTAGAATTGTAGTTTCCACTCTGCATCTATTAAGTCTAAGTTTTTCCTGTAGAAAGTTAAGCTGTTCAGTACATAGACATTATCTGTGGAGCTAAGCTTAACTGTACTTAGGTAGCATTTACTTTCTCTTTTGCTTCTGCCTCCAACTGCAAAGTGATACTGAGAAGAGAAGATCTGTGGGACTCTTGCATATTTAATACTTCAAGTTCTCTATAAATAGACTTAGAAATAGTATTAAATCCTGGCCCATAAAATTATAATCCTATGCTAAACCCCCTTTGTATTACATTTGTTTTGCAAGATAAGTCATGTCATGACCCTTCATTTGGCCTTTGTATAGTGCTGCTGGTCCCTGTGATTAAACAGGCTCATTCCAGAACATGTACAACTTCAGTGAGCCCAATTTTTATGATTTAAAGACATCAGTTTTAAATATTGATACTGTGTTGCTGACTTAAAAATGACCCACAGCCTGTAAAAAAGAAAGACATTTCTCCCCTCCCCTCCAAAAGATACCCTTCGCTGCTTCTCCAACAGCTGTAATCTGCATTCATGTTGATCTCCCAAGTTTGTTCTTCCAGAGCCATGTTCCTCATGGCCTAGAATCTGTCTGGCACAAATGCAGCAGTGCCACTCAGATAAGTGTCTTTGCAGGCACCACCTTAATTCAACATAACATTGTGAGTTGGTGTCAAATAGAAACTGAATGCTTTCCTCAAAACTGCTCATGTTAATCAAATATCTTGACTTGTCACAGTGGTTCTAATCACAAGGAGAATAAATACCTGATTGTGGTGACGGATGGTCATCCCCTGGAGGGGTACAAGGAGCCTTGTGGAGGACTAGAGGATGCTGCTAATGAAGCCAAACATCTGGGGATTAAAGTGTTCTCTGTGGCCATTTCGCCTGACCATCTGGTATGAATCTCAATTGAAGCCCTTATTCTGGTATTATCCTTTTGTAGGCAGAGCTGCAGGGGATGAAAGCAGAAACAGGATATTATTTAGTGCATTCAGTTAATCCTTTTTTTGCTTCAGAATAACCCATTTCCTATAAGGCTTCAAAGCCTTTGTATGATTGCAGAAAAGGCAGGCACTATATGGTCTTTTTGTCTTAGCTTAAGATTTTCTATCTGAAATGCCGGACTGATGGATTCATGTAAGTTTACACCAGGAGTTTGATACTATACCTTTGACAAATATGGAAGGTGATCCCAAACTAGATTTCTCAGTCTAACACCCACCCCCACACTCCATCTTTCAGGAAGTTTCCAGCTCTAAATATTGTGCTGCTCTGTTTCTGTATGCAGATTAGCATTGCTTGCACACTGTGGTGAAATTTTCTTTAAGTCTATTCCTGACTCAGTTGGATTCAAAATGATTGCCGGTGGCAGCTTGATGAGACAAGCAGACAAATATCTAGTCCAGTTTGCATTAGTAAAACAAGTCATGTACCTAAGTGAAGGATTTTGGTGACTGTAAGGCAAAATAATAAGTTCAGGATGATTAATGTGACAGTAGTAAAGGCATATAGGAGCTAAAAAATTTTCAGCATTTTTCTAGTGTGTGAACAGAAACAGTGTTCTTAACAGCAGTGCTGCCATGTACAGAGGGTCAAGATGACTTAGAGATATGATTTATAAAGGCAGTAAGGCCCAGGAAGAATTTTTTCACCTTGAAAGCATAATTTGGTGATGGGGATGGGTGGAGGGCAGGAGGGTTTTCCTTCTCCTGCATCAGAAATTGGCCACCGCTACAATTAGAAATTAGAGGGTTGTATTTGTTGAAGTGGAAAACCTCTCCATTTTGCTTACAAGTTCAGGTTTAAACCAACTGGCAGATTTGGAGACAGGAAGGAATCCCCACTATGGTCAGACTGGCTGGGAACGTTGGATGTTTTCTGCCTTTCTCTGTAATATAGGATATGGTTTTCTTCCTAGGATCATTTGCAGGAGAGACAAGGATTTTGTGTGATATTTTTTATTGGACCTGCTCTATAGTTGGGAGAGCTGTTGGATGAGCTTTTAAGCATTAGGTGCCTGTCTTCAGGTCTCAGACCTATGCAGTCCATCCAATAAAAGACATCGCAAATGCCCCTTGTACATTTCCTGGACCATCAGGGCTATAACTGCACTCCAGCTCTACTGCTAGGAATATTTGGGCATCTTTCACTTAACAAATTCCCTTCTATTGCAGGGGCATATGGCATTAGTAGCATCCTTGGTTTCTGCTACTCTCTCCTTGTGGCATGTTATAGTTGCTGAGACCTTTGGTGCTTTGCACTGAAGATCCTAAGTTGGTTGTAGGGTGATAGCTGGGGTGCTTTGTGGCTTCAGATGTGTGGTGTAAAAGTGGATTTTTTTTGGACTTAATATCAAATACCTGGTCACCTATAACGGCATGGACTGGGCTGGATTGTCATCTGAGCCAGCCTTGGATGGGAGGGTGCTTGGGAAGGCACTTAGGTACCTGTATCCCTGTGAGTCTGACTTTGCTCTGTCTTGTTGTACCACAGGAGCCAAGGCTGAGTGTAATTGCTACAGACAACAACTATCGTCGCAATTTTACAGCAACGAGCCTTATACAGGCCCCGGCTGACACTGAAAACACAATTGACACCATCATTGATATGATTGTGAGTATTCTCTTCCTTTTGCCTTCCTGTTTGCTCTTCTTTCTAACCTACTGGTCATGGTGCTCCATGTGACCTCATCAAACGCTCTTTTTTCTTTTCTTTTTCAGAAAAATAATGTGGAACAAGTGGTGAGTCTTCCAGTTATGTTTCTCCACATGCTTGGGTTCCCCTCTAAACCTACTGCCTTCACCATCTGAAATGGCACTTCTGGGAGTACAATGTAACAGCGAGCCCAGTATCTTGAAGGCCCTGCTTTAACAGCCTGTGCTATAAAGAGCAGTAAGCAGGAGCAGTGTGGCTGCTCACAGGCCCTGGAGAGCTAACCTGAGACTACTCTGCACTCCAAAAGAATGAGCTGAGGTGGCTGAGAGAGGTTGTTCCTGTCTTGCTGAATCCATGCTTGGAAGTCTTCTTGGATAGCTCTTCTGACATTGGCTGGCAAAAGTACAGCCTGCAGTCCCGTAGCAGTTGCTACCAGCTGATAGAAGGTGCCCAGTGGAGCCTAGCTAGACACAAAGCTTACAGTGCTTTGGATCAACCAGACCAATCAGTGTTGCCGAGAGTACTAATTCTCCTCAGGTCCAGAGTGGATAGGGGGATATGTGCTGGTATCTTCTCCCTTAGGGAAAACTTAACCTCCCTGTGTAAGGCAAATGGTTAGTTTGTAGACTATGGTCTTATGTCATACCACGTCCCTTTGATGCCTAGTGACATTTTACAGCAAGACTTGCTGTCCAAGGCTGTCTATCTGTAAACATGTCCCAGTCCAACTTGCCCATCACTATCCAGGGGGGCTGAGTTTAGGTGTGGGTGCGTGGTAATTGAATGTTTCAGTTCTTCCCTGGGAGTGAGGGTTTGTTACTGAGATGTATCCATCATCCTGCCCCTCCATGCCTCTAATGCTTTACTTTTTCCTTTTTTCAACAGTGCTGCTCCTATGAGTGCCAGGTGAGTAGCTTTCTCAGCCTTCTGTTAACTCCTATTGAATACATTTTTCTCCATGTTTGATTATGTGTGGCCACTCTAACAGTTATATCTTCTTGGTCTCTTACAGCCTGCTAGAGGGCCTCCAGGGCCACCTGGGGACCCAGGATATGAGGTTAGTAAGCAAACATCAACATTAGCTACCATACCAGGTAATAAGGGTATATCACAAGAACAGAAGCTGTTTGTGCTGGAAAGACATGGGCAGGACACTAGATGGGATGCTCCTGGTTTCCCAAACCTATATATTTGCCATCTAGTTCTATGTGGGTGGTTATCTATCCTGTAGCTGTCCCAAGCAAAGCTTATTTTATCAAGACAATAATGTTAATGGTTTAAGGAGAGAACAGCGGCAGTGGTTTTAACTTTGTTAAGCCACTTGTCCTCCACTAAAGCTTGCCACCTTCTGCCGATATTGCTGCTCCCTGATAGCTTACAAAAGTACCCTCACTTTGCCTACACCCCAGCTGTATCCTTTAAAGTCTAGCTAGAAAGACATGAATAAGGGTCCTATATGGATGCTGCTCACAGTCCTATCTGGCCAGCGCTGGGCAATATCAAGTACTTCTCTCCTTGGAGATGCCAAAAGTAGGTCTATGATATTTCCCACTCCACTCCCAAATGACAAAAGAAGCACTGCTGCTGGGACCTCACCTTTGAGTGAGTTACTATCAGCAGGGAGAACAAGGTGGCTGATGCTAACCAAATGCAAAGCAATATGAATGGGAGGAGCAGGGATGGGTTCAGAACCATGCCTTCATCTCCACCAGGTATGTGGTGAAGGGCACAGCAAGAGAAGGTTATATATTCCTTTCCCATGAGGCAAGGCCCTGTACTCTACAGGCTCCCCTGGTACTGGGAGGCCTTATGATGCCTGTAACCAAAAAGCTTCCATCCATACTGGCTATGCAAAGTACCCCCTTCTCCTGCACTAACTTACCTTCAATGATTTCCCCCCACCCTTCCCCAACCTCTTTCACATGGAGTATAACAGTAGCCCACTTTTTAGGAACTGTCAGGATCACTTTCAGGACCATGTTTGCTTTTCTCTGATGTTCATTAAGTAGAGATGGGGAGAACATGAGAACAAGACTTTGTGAACCCATTGTTACAATTTCCAATATACAGAGTTTACTCCTTTTTCTTATGGTAGTTCTAGAAATGTATATCTTCTATGAATCAGAAAGGTCCTTGTCACAGACATCAGATATATGAAATGTCACATTCTTAGATGTTGAAACTGGAAACACATCCAGTAGAGTCTAAAAGTAAGCTAATAAAATGCAAATTCTTTGGGCCAAATTTACCTGAGGTGGATGATTTGGACCACTCTTGTTTCGTATAAAAAAAATAGGAAGCAATCATGTCTTAACTTCATTAATATTTTGTCTTCTAGGGGGAGAGAGGAAAGCCAGGTCTTCCTGGTGAGAAAGGAGACCCGGGAGTGCCTGTAAGTAGGGGAATTACTGGTGTCACTTTGAATGGGAGGCTGCAAGAGAAGCCACAGTTTGACTGAAAGTTTCTTTAATGGTTCTTGTGAAACCTGGTAGAGCTTCAGCTTCCACTCAGCCTGCTTTTGCCCGTGCCCAAACACCTTGGCTCTGTGTATTCACCTTCTTCTGAGCAACCCTGCACTGTGCTAGAGTCACTCTTCATAAATGCATTGGGAGGATAAACACAAGTAAGGGGAAAGAGCTCTCTAAGGTTAAAGGGAAATAGGGGCACATGAACAAAGGCATATGAAATGGCCACAAATGAAGCTAGGCTGGAGATTAGCAGGAGGTTCCTAACCATTATGGCTGTCAGGTTCTGAAACAGCCTGTCACTAGGAACAGTAAGGGGGCAAGAAACCTAAGTGGTTTTAAAGTGGAGCTTGTTAGGTTTATGAAAGCAGTTTTTTGAGATAAGTGCCTGCAATAGCAGGAGACTGGATTTGATGGCCTAAGAAGTCTCTTCCTGTCCTGTGCTCTGTGTTCCCGTGTTGCAAAGGATGATGGACTGGGTTCAGTGCCATCTGTGCAGGACCAATTAGGAAGCCAACCAAAGTAGTACATTAAGTAACAATGGTTACCAGAGCCATTGGCAAAAACAGGCCTTTCAATTTTCGGTGGATCAGGTAGCAAGTAAAATCCACAAGGGTAAAAACTTCCCTGATCATTCTGAGTTTGAAACGTGGTCAGCTGCCCTGAGAACTCAATGTTTTCAGTTGTTGCTGACCCTAAAATTGCCCTCTTTTTAGCTCTTCTTAGAGGCTTAGCAGCATTTTCATAGGCAAGATTTGGGCTTGGCTCCCATCCCAGTCTTACAAGAACAGTTCAGAGAAGCGGAAAGAGGTAGTTGTAGCCAAATAGATGTAGCTGCCAAGGTAACTATAGTCTTGGAAACAAGGGCTCTCATCCCCCTCTCCACATCCAGGCAGGGTGCCCAGGTTTCTGTGGAACACCACACAAGTGGTGTGGACAGTGATGATGCTGAGGCTGGCTCAGATGGGCAGGCCTTCCTCCTCTCTGTAAACCTCTGGCCACAAGGCATGCTTGTTCCACACCCAAAATAGCCACTTTTTCTAGAGGGTATTTCTCTGACTCAAATGTCCCATCCTCCACCCCGCATTACTGTGTATTTTATGCTCTGATGCCCCTTTCATGCTAAAAACAGGGCAGTGTTAGAGTCTCATATTTTAGCAAATGATCTTCAAATAGGATGAGGAAAACATCTTCCCATTTCTCCTTCCATTTTTATAAGGTACATTTATTTTTAGAGGTGTATTTTCCCCACACACATTACTGCAGTTAGTCAGCTTGTGTGTATTTTCAACTTTGAAATCCCTTAGAGAGAGATTCTTCCATAGACTTAATATTCATCCCAAACAACACTACCTCTTAACATGTGCAATTTCCACATCCCTTGAGATGGGCCACATTTTTACAGTGAAAGGATCAGAGGGCATGAATGGCTTCCCTGCTTGCCTGAAGAAGTAATTAGGTTTCCTTCAGCTAATTAAACAGATCAGATGTTTGCAACATGGAAGCTGATGCATTACTCTCTGTCTGCTTGTATATAAAGAGGAGTTGCTCAATATGATTTACCAATGAAGTTTGCATTCCAAGTCCAGGAGCAAAAATTGTGTTAAAATGTCCTTTGTATCTCCGGCTGAAATAAATCTGTAATTTTCCTTTGTGTTTGCTGATTGGAGGCCAGATGAAGGAAACTGGGTATTATGCAGATGATGAAAAGTGGAGAACAAGTCAATGTAGAATTAGAAGAATAAAATGAATCAGGAGACAGATATTCCAGGAATGTGATGTTTTGAGGCATGTGGGCTTTTTAAAAATGTAGTTAAAAAGTAGCGATTCATCAAGGAGAGAGTTGGAGTCACCAGATTCCCTTGGTGACTGCATATTCCCAGGATGCTGCAGAAAAGCAAGAGAAGTAGCTGCCTGTGTTGGCTAGTTCTTTCCATAAAGTCTATAACTTGTTTCATTTTGTCCCCTAGGGACCACCAGGAGACCTTGGACCTGTTGGCTACCAGGGGATGAAGGTACGTCAAGTGTCCTTTACAGCCTGAGGTAGAATTTTACTTGTGTTGTTTCCTAGACTTGTATTTTGATGCCTATGTGCAATTAATTAATTTATTTTTCTTGTCTTTGGTGTTTAGGGAGACAAAGGTAGTCGAGGAGAGAAGGTGAGTATAGCATGCGATGCACCTTCCTTGTCTCTGTTCAGCCCTACAGTCTTACTGCAACAACTATCTACCCTCCCTGTGTTCTGTGAGAAACCTCTCCTCCCCATGCTGCTGAATGACAGTGGTCTTCACAGCTTTTCTCCCTAGGTAAAGCACAATCTCCCCCATTGCCATTGTCAAAACACATAGTGGGAGGAACACCACTGTTGTTTAAGCATACTTCACTCTGTTGTCATCTTAGTGAGTCTGATACACACTTACACACACCCTCTATATGACTGGTTATTGGCAACCCCACCCATCACACTTGCACCAAGTATGGTTTGCTTCAGGAATCTGAAAAGAAGTAGGGCTTTTCAAGGCCTGTCAAGGATTCTGAAGTTGTCTGATGAACTCCTGTGGTGTACGCCTGTTCAATGCAGAGCATCACCAAACTGAGTACTGTTGGCCCAGCATCACTACAAAGCTGCATGCTATGACCTTGTGTTGCAGTGAGGTGTGATCAGAGGGCACCTGCAGTGAAGGAGCCTGTTCTATGGAATGAGGAGGAATTAGGTTTCAGGGAGCAATAGTCAAGATCAGCTATCCTTTTCTTTAACTGTGAAAGCTAGCATTCCTCATGTGCCCGTCTCTGATCTCTGTCTACTGCTCCAGGGCTGTGGTAGAAGTAACATCCTGTTCAGGATGGAGATAAAGTGCTATGGGCAGAAGTGAGTACATGCACCAAAGAGAGATGCTATTTGCAAATGCAAAATGCCCTTTGGTTTGAATTTGTTCTCCTTTAGCTAGGAATGGGTCAAAGCCCCTTTTCTTTTACTAGAGAACAAATGGCAAACTTCAAAAGGGGACACTGCACCCCTTATTTCCAGCCCTCCCCTGCTGGTCTGCACTGGACTGATCACAGATATCAGTGTAGCGGAGACATGAATATGCTCTGCATATAGGCATTAACTTCTCTTTCCTTCCCCTCCACAGGGTTTCAGAGGATCCAAGGGAGGCAAGGTCAGTAGCAGCTTTTTTCCCCTCCCCCCCGATCATTCTTTTTTTCTGTTGATGCTGTGAAGATGCAGTAACCATTTTTCCCTTGTTCTCTGTTTTAGGGAGAGAAAGGCAGGCGTGGTATTGATGGTATTGATGGCATGAAGGTAAGATTTGCCTTTGGGGCATGCAGGGAGGCAAGGCTGTACACAAGTATTGCCACCCACAAAACCACAGGGTGTTCATACAAGAAAAAACTGCCACTGGGCTAGGAAGCTCAGGAGGCTTTCTGCTCTCCATCTCCTCAGGCCAGAGAGTGATCAGGGTTTGGTGCAGGAGTAGGCCATGATCTGGGGACTGTGAAGCCACTGCAATGGGAGGTCAAGGAAAGAAGAACAGTGCAGCTCTGGCCCACACCCAACCCTCCAGCTGGCAGCACAGCCCCCTAGGTCCAGCTTGGGATCCTGTGTGCTGAGGGCTTGCCTCTCCATGGATCATGCAGAGCTTCCTCATTCTGCTATTCCTCTCACCTCTTTGGTGAGGGAAGGATTCAGCCCACAGTGAATCTACACTGTAGCCAACCCATTGCAGCAGTGTCTGGGAACACTGTGAAGAATACATGAGCTCTGTGGGATAGCTCCCATTATTGGTAGTCAGTCCCAAGCTCTTACTCAGGCTGGAGACCTACTGCCTTTGGGGAAGAAGGAATTCACTCAGAAATCACTGATAATCTCATTATTGAGACATCAGCCATATTAATTAACAATGGTCATCTCAGACAGCTGAAAAATCAGCCCTAGTGTCACTCCTCTGTCTTCAGTCGGGGACCTTCTTCTGTCTGGATTCCATCTGATTATTGCATGCTGCAGGGGCTCATCATATCTATGCAGACTGGTTGAGCTCTTGGCTTTTCTCCTAGCACTGATCTTAGACCATTGGCTGGCTGTGTCCATGCAGCAGCAAAACGTGCTCAGGCTTAAGCATATGTCCTCTGTTCAGTTCCACCCCAGCATTAATCAATAGATCCAGAGCCAACTAGGAGTTGGGAATCCCATTCACTGACCCACTTGGGCAGGGTTGAATTCCCATGCTGGAGCTTAATACAGTAAGAGCTTCACACCTGCAGCTGCTGTCATTCCTATAGACCATGATGGCTCTTTCAGCAGGAGGGTCATTGCAGGCCTTTTTTCTTTGCTAATAGGGTGAAGCTGGATATCCTGGGTTACCAGGCTGCAAAGGATCTCCAGGATTTGATGTATGTACTTTGGTGGTTTGTATTTCTTTAACATATATTGTCTTTAATTAAAAGCACGGTAGAAAGAATGGCAGTGCCTGTGACTGGGAATCACCCTGCCAGCCACCTGAAATCTTAATATGTGGCATTTCCTGGGGCCCAGGAGAAATCACAGTGGAGAGGTAACATATTTGTGACTGCAGAGATGTGATGGAATTCCTCACCTCAGCCCTGTCATCTGAGAATAGAAGAGGGGGGTTTTCAGGAGGTGGATGAAATCTGGTAGAAATTGTTCCAGAGTACCTGTGGGTTTGCTGTTATTAGCCACATGTTGTTGTATACTTGTTTTATTCAAGGACATTCTGAGCACTAGATCAGAATGGATTCATTTTGTAGAGCAAATGGAGATCTGTGATGATGATGATGATGAATCTGAAAGCCAGAATTAGCCATCAGAACAAGTTATCAAGGGAAATAATGGAGTTTCCATCTGTCGGTGCCTTCCCATGAAGAATGCATCACTTTCTGGAAGATGGCTTTGGCCAAAAACAAATTATTGAGATCAATACAGAAGAAACAGATTAAATGTAAGGATTATAGGAAATAAAATTAGATGATCTGATTATAAGAAGTCAGATTAGATTATTTAACAGTCCTTTTAGGCTTAAACGCCATGAAATACATGTGTCTGTGACAAAAGTCAGTCATATGCATAGGTGTCTATAAGACTTTACTCTGCCTTTGTGGATTAAGGCTTCTCTCTTTAAAGACCCAAAATATAAAACCCCAAAATTGACCATAGGTTAAAATAGAGGATTCTGAGTATATTGCATAGAAACATTTCAGCAAAATTCTTGATTAATAACTTAGCCTTCAAAAGAGGTAATTGATTGTAGCTGTGACACTTACGCATGATGATTACTTTCATAGTTGAATACATTTTTAAATAAAAACAAAGACATGCATTTCATGACACTTCAGACATCCTGAAATTTGTCAAAAAGTAGCAATTTTATTGAAGCACAGTTTTCAAACACAAAACCCTAAGGCCCAAATAGTCAAATGTGGAAAACCATTGCTTTTAGCGCTAAGTTATCATTAAACATGCAATGCACACAAACCTACTTGCTTGGTTTTGTCCTAGAAGGAGAGCTTCAGTGTTTGAGAGAGGAAAAAAAATGACACTAAGTATTCACCCATGCAAGAGAATCCTCTAAAGGAATCCAAGATAGAAAGATGGTTATATATATGCAACGTTATTTACACTGGGCATTTATGTAGTTTTATCTGTTTGTACATTAGGCAATTTATCAGTTCATGGATTAGGTAATTAAAATAAATCTTAAAATTATAGTTTTTCCACTAAAAATACTTAAGCTGTTTTAGGCTTGAAAATTTCCCAGATAGGGAACTAATTTCCCAGCTGTGTTTTGTATATAGGTCACCTAAAGATAATATGGGAGATGCCACCAGAATAGTGACTACAGTCTAGTGTTAAGATACACAAGCCAACTTGATGTGAGCTAGCTGTAGCAATACAAAGCTCAACACGGGCAGCAAAATCTACCTGAAAAGCTGGGTGAATTTACCTGTGTTGACCTGCATGATGGGACCTACACTAGCTCATTTAATGGTAGTTTGGAAATGTCTATGCTACATTGCAGTCATTGATGTGAATGTTGGGTGTTTGCATTCCATGAGATGGCTTTTAAGGGGCACTTTTTTCCTAAAAATTGTATAGGAATATGGGTGTAGCCTTTAGTCATTCATTTCTGTGTGTCAAATTGTGCCATCTTCTCCGGTGTGTTATTTGGAGGAAGTGATTTGATCCCTTCCTATTAGTCAGCTTATGGTACAGAACATAATGGTCCATCTCTGTTAAGAAAAAATTCAAATAGAAATACCATTGCTCTGCTCCAACAACTGGAATTGGGGCCAAATCCCAAGGCAATGCATTGTTGCAGTTGAACCCCCTTCCAGCTGCAGTGAGCTCCCTCAACTTACCAGCTGGTTGGTGTAGGCTCTTGCTCGAGTGACTGCTTTAATACAGTTCCAGAACCTAAGAGGTGTGATGGCCACCACCATTGACTCCTCCTTTTCCCCTGCCCCTGAATTTGGCATAGGGAAGGTGTTATGGGTGGAGGAGCAACAGCAGTGGTCTCCCCCAGGCTCCAGAGACATGCAAAAGAAATGAGTCTGGCAAGAACCCATCCCAACCAGCTGGTGAGCCCAGAAAGATCAGGCAGGCAGAGGTCTGTCAGGAGCCCGTACTGATCAGCAAGTTGCTCAGGAGATCACTGAGCATGGGCCACACAGCTGAAGTGGGTGTGGTAGCACCCCCCTCATTCCTTTCCTGAATCCACCCAGGACCGAGATCACAAGCTGCTTTGTTTTAATTTACTTTTTCATTGCAAAAACATATAAAAGTTTACAGCAGTTTTCATAAGACACAGCATGTGACTCAGCCCCATGAAGGCATGTAATTCTGAAATGCTGTCAATTTCCTTGGTCCCTTTATGTGCGATTAATTTACTGATATGCCTCTTCAGTCAGAATGGTGGAAACTTAATAGGATATTTGGGATGTTTGATGCCTGTTTGATTTTCTATGTACATTGATACTAGCTTATTTGCAATAGGGATCACAAGGCCCTCCTGGACCGAAGGGAGACCCTGGTGCTTATGGCCTCAAAGGATCAAAGGTGAGTCATGAATTTCGGGTAGTATTCATTCAACCACACCTCAGCTTCAGATTTATTCTGTCAATGGTACAAGGGATGGCAGGTCATTGTTTGCTAAATGAAAATTCCATAATGAAGCTTACAAGTGAGATAAGCAGACTTGGAAACCACTCATAGAAAATGTATTTAATGGTTAATACAATGAGTGATGCAGCATTTATTGTTACTGAAGTTTCCTTGAATGCAAATTCATGGACCAAAATTAATACCAATGGAGCTGAGCTTCCAGTGCCAGCTCGGGGCAAAACTCTTGTTGACATTTGTGGGACTTGCAAATGCTCAGCATTTCTCAGTGTGATGTCAAACATGCTTCTCTGGCTAGGCATAGGGAAGTGTAGGAGTTCAACTATCTTGATTTTGTTACTGACCTTTTAATGGTCCAATTAATTTATATACTGAGGCTTTCCCTTGGTGGACTTCTGGGGCGAAGAAAAAATTAAGCTGAAGCTCCAAATGAATCTAACAACTGAACGCCACCTTGTATAAAAATGAGTGATTGTCTAAAAAGTTATGTAGTGTTAAAAAGTCTTCTTCATGGCAGCTACTGGTGGGGGATCCTTCTAGGATAACTAACAAGCGAGGCATTCATTAGTCAAATAGGCTCTGGAGTGAAGCCAAGGAGTGCAGCAATTCATCCATCCTCAGCCTCCTTATGCTTGTTCAGTTTGCATAATTCACTGCAGTGGCTCATGACAAATGTTGCTGTTTCAAGATGGGTAATCCAGAATAACGGTGAAACAATAAGGTGGGCTGTTTCTGGAGAGATGTGAAATGTAAAATGTCAAAGTGCTAATGCTCACATCAGGTTTCATAAAAGAAGATTGAAACGACTGTCACCAGTAGCATAACCAGGGTGGGGCAACAGGGGCAGCAGCCCCAGACACCAACTTGGGGGAAGAGGGTGGAAAAATAAGAGCGTTCACCACATCATGGCCCCTATGTATCATGTTGCCCTGGGCACCCAGATGCCTTGTTACACTTCTGGCTGTCGCCAGAATTATTTCTGAACGTTCTAAAAATATCAGCCATTACACAAAACTCCATGATGCAGACTATGCATAGTTTGTAACCCTCCAGCAATTCTTTCAGTTTGCTGAACATTGTGCTTTATAGCAGAGATTCAGCAAGGCAGCTCTGGTTCTGTGGCTTGTGGGCATCTAGAACCATCGCATCTTTTTTTTTTTTTTTTTAAATAGGCAAGTTTCCAAGGAGGTTTGGGGTTTTGTCAACTAAAGGAGTTAGAATTTTGGAAGCCCAATTTCCTGACTTGCATTCACCCCAAGGCTTTTCAGTGCTCTTAGCAAGTTTTCATAAAACTATGCTGAGCCTGTTAATGTAACCTCAGAAATCTTCCTCCCTCCCTTTTTCCCTCTAGTTCCTATTATAACCTGCCTACAAGGTCAACAACCTGCTGTGTCCCTGTCCTGTTCAACAGCAATGTAAAATTCTTCATGAACCTGGAATTTTTTTTTTGTGGAGGGTTCTTATAAAACACTGTCCCAGGCTCTGAAGCCTTTCTCATAAGAATAGATGCCTCACCATAACATATCGCTTCCTGAAATTTGCCAAGTGACCTGGAGTTAATATTAGATTGCACAGAAGCATCCACAGAATACATGCATGCAATCCCGGCTTGGTTAGAGAATAGTACAAGGTGGATATAGAAGCCTGTTTAGTTTCATAGCTTCTCATTTTTAAACTCCTGTTTTCTTTGAGATGGATAAACATAAACACTGCCACTTCACATCCTTAAGTATAAAAGGCTCAAAGTGGGCAATTCTCTTGGAAGTTGGAAAAGCATATAGTTAGATCTGCTTGTCCCCAGACTGTTACTTATATAGAGGGTAACAAAGACCCTCATGGTCTTTTACCCTGGATTTATCTCTCTATGGCCTACAAAAAAAAATCTAAATCTTGAAGGGAAATAATTTGGGTAAGAACCTAGGAAATGTTTTGATTGCTCACAATATGATATAACATACCTGAAATGTACTGGTTTAGATGAAGCAATTTGAGATGGGAACAGTGATTTTTATTTTTAATAACACTGTTTGATTTTTTTGTCAAGGGAGAGCCTGGAGTTAATGGAAAAGCTGGTAGGCCAGGAAATACTGGAAACTCTGGAGAAAAGGTCAGTAAAGTGCTTTCACCTAAGGCTGCCCCTCCTTTCATCTTTGTACTGTTATTCCTTCTCCATGTCTTGGTGCCAGGGCTACGACTAGCTTTATATGGTAGCAACATTGCCACCCAGTCAGTCACAGCAAGAATAGCTTTCTGCCTTTGGTTTCTTATTTCTTCTAAAAATCCAGACTCAAAAGGAGACATTGCTGCTTTGTCACAAACTTTTGAAGCAAATGGAGAGGGATGCATGGACTGTTTGAACAGTGACCCTGCTCCCTGTTAGTACCTACCCTCAAAACACTTACACAAGTGTGTCAGTCTATTCATGTGGGAACTCCCATTACAGGTGAAGAAGCAAGTGCTGAAGAAGCAAGTGCACATCTTAAAGTTTGATCTTCAGAGACTTTCCCCCTTTGCTGCAACCTTCTTGTCTGAAGCCAGAAGCTGTCCTTCTGGCCAGCTTTCTTCTTCTGAAGATTAGCTGTATTGTGTAGGTTGCAGCTGTAAAACAATGCCACAAGGCTTTATTTCAAACTCATCTTGGATTTATCTTGTTTGCTTTTGTCTGATTTATTTGTGTAGGGTCCACCTGGGAGTGTTGGTCCCCCTGGAGAGAAAGGGGAGCTGGGGGATGAGGTGAGTCATCTGTACTTTTCTGGAATGGATGATTACATTTGTTGGCAGCTTCAAGTGTTTTAACACCACTTTTATTTTTGTGCAGGGAGCTCCTGGTCAGGATGGCCCTCCTGGAGAAAGGGTAAGAGATTCCTGCAATATGTTACAGTGATGAGATATAGGGCATTGTAACTGCTGTGTTTGGCTAGTCCTCAACAGAGCTGGGGTAACTCAGGGTTAAGCATCAAGAACATAATGGTAAAACTAGAAGTCTGACAGGAAAGAAATGAATGGGTTTCTTCTCTTGATGTACACAGTGAGCCTCAGATCATGCACTGAGGCTTTACCAACAGTGTGCTGGGGTTTAGTTCAGTCCACTCCAATAATTCAGTCAGAGTTTTGAAGCTAAATCCTGTGCAAGTCTTTGAATGAGGGAACAAGACATGAAACCTATGCATGCCATTTTGTCTTGGATTCTCAGCTGCAGGATGCTTCCATGTTGGCACTGGAATAACAGATTCAGGGAAGACCTTGGCCATCCTCACAGAGGCCATGTGTTACTTCTCCTTTCATGGCCCTCAGCAGTCACTCCACAGTAGGCTGTGTGGGGTTTGGAAGTGGTAGTGCACCTGAGGTATTTTGATTCTCCTGCCTCCTTTTACAGTTTACATGGTAGGAGGACAATCTGGTCCAATGCTATGACCTTCCTCAAAGAATCATCCAAGATCTGTGTGACCAGGGCAAATGAAGAGCACGATGTGACCAGAGCCTGCAGTGCTGTGTAGCAGGTTCTGAGCCAGCATTTGCTTCTTTTCTAACAGGGCGGTACTGGAGAGAGAGGTCCGCAGGGCACGTCTGGCCCTCGGGGGCCAAGAGGAGACAAGGTAACTACTGACTCATGATGCTGTTTCTCTCACTGCATTGTCTCTGTCTGCTTCCGCACAGGTGCTTCCTCAGCATAACCTAGGAAAGGGCATGTATTAGAGAGTGCAAATATGGGTCCAATATCTGATCCCATCAAACTTCTTTCCTAGGCCAACACCTCATTGTTTTCACAGCTAGGTCAGAAGATAGCATGAGCAGGCCCCTTCATGCATTCAAACAAATCTCTCCTATACCTGGTTTCTACTATTTACTAGTTGTTGTTTTTTTTTTAATGAAACTGTATACCATCGTGGCCATTGCTTCTGAGGGCTTGGATGGACAGATCCGGGTTCCAAAGGATCGTGAAATGTTAGCTTTGGACCTGTTAATCATGAGGGCTGTTATGCTCCCAGCCTAACAGTGCATGTCTGAGCAGTTCCTGTGGGAGTGGGGCCAGAGGGTAACAGTAGCAGTGGAAAAGAGTCTTCCTCCTGCCTGTGTACTTTGTGTATCTGGGTCTGTAGTATGCGGGTCCCAGATGTCAACAGTATAGCAGAGAATGTAGCCATCTGGTTGATTCTCTAGGGGTCCTGGGAGCAAAGCCAGCAAGGAGGGAGTTATGGGGTATGGCCCTGCTGAAGCAGCACAGCTTTATTCTGTAGGAAAAGTTCATCATGTCCTCTTGTCCTTCCACTCTGCTGCCAACCCTTCTTCCAGGATAGAAGAGTGTTAAAGGAAGCTGACAGGCAAGGGTCTTTGGGTAGAAATGATATCTTTTATTAGACCAACTAAACAGTTGGGGAAAAGTTCTTTGCAAGCTTTTGGGCACAAACACCCCTCTTCAGGCATTGGGGGCATTTATACACACAGTTTTGGGTCCCACAATGCGCCAGAGATCCGCCACTTCATAGCAGGCTTGATTAATCAAGTCTGCTCTACATGCAAGCTGATGCTCACTGCGCTGCATCATGTACAGCCAGTGGTGTACTTAGACTCCTGGCAGTCCCAGGTGAACTTTTAGTATTGGGCCCCTTGTACATGCTCAATATTAAAACTTTCTTTTGCAATTTTTTTTCCACATTTTTGGGCCCTGAGGGGCTGCCTGGTTTGCCCATGACTCTGTTTGGTTCTGTGTGCAATTGTATAAATGGTGAAATGCGTGTCACCACGCAGAAAATGGCAGTGGTGCACTTTTGAACTAAAGCACCTTCTATGTGTTTTAGTTCAAAAGCACGCTGCCACCATTTTCTCAGTGCTGATGCACGTTTCATCACTTATACAACTGTAAGTGTTGTAGTGCCAGGTGCTTTTCAAAGTGTCTGGCATTGTGGTGTATGCATGTGTAAAAATGCCCTGGGAGACTCTGCTGTTGTTCTGAGTTCTCCAAGGTAGAAAAGAAGCTAAAAGTGTGACAAGAAGTCTGTGAAAAGGAAGCTGCTGTCTCAGAGGCCCCAGGAAAAACTCCTTTCCTCCACGGAGATTGCTCACATTGGGAATGATTTTTGCTTTGGAATCTGGGACTTGGGCGGAAATTTTCCAACTTCTCTACCTCAAAAGTTAAGACAGTTGTGGAGGATAGCAGCAAAGCAAGGGACTGGGAAGGAAGAAAGAAAATGATAGCAGAGGAAATGAAGTGAAAATGTTAGAAGTGCTTGGCAGTAAATGGCTCTGAGTTTTCTTATGGTATCAGCATGAATCTGGTATTTCAGCTCCATGAATTCTCTGCATGAGGGCTTTTTCAGAGAGGTCTGTACAGGTTTTTAGGGTCACAGCAGACTCCTTGTTCCTGTGACTGATTAGGGAGTGTGCAGATGCCATTCACTGATGGGTGGTGAGCAGGAAAGTGGAGAAAGGGGGAGTTCTCCCTCAGTTCCCCTTTAAGAGGGTTTTGAGGTCTTCAGGATGGGCTGGGAGTAAGTAGGAAAGTATTTTGCCTGTCTGCCACTTGGTGAATCATTCAACAGGCTCATGAGGAGGAGTTGGGTGGGCAGTAGCACTCACTTGTCCAAAATCAACACACTGAAAACACCAGGCAATGCCACACTTTGTGTCAAGGAGATGGAAAATGTGCCGTTGCTTCGGGAGGTGGTGGTGATGAGGAATAAGAACAACAACAAGTAGGGCATACTGTACTGGCCTGTCACTGATGAATTACTGTCTGCCTGTCCCTCTCTTACATATGGTAAGGCTGCTGTCATTGCTGTTTTTTACTCTACAACCAAAACACAAACGAGTCTTTTTTCCTCATCCATGTTTTAAAAAATGCATGGTGAAAACACCTGGGAAGCTACCGCTTACTTACCAGCCAGATTCAGAACTGAGTCAGTGGAACATGCACCCTATGTTTTGCTTTTGTAGCCGGGCAACTGTAAGGATCAGTGCAAAGTATCTTGACTAAGATTTCCATATCTGTGTCCAAACAGCACAGCAGTAGTGATGTGTAAATTGTCACTCTGTGTGCAAGGCCTTTGAGGTTTGGAAATGCTCTTTATTCCACATATTCAGTGAATGGCTAATAGTTTTTGCTGAAATTGGTTATTTTGGGGGAGAGTCGCAGAACCAGCTCACTGTAGGAAATGCTCCCCCTTTGCCATCCACCTCACTTTAAGCCAAGAAGCCAGTGATTCTCACTTATATGGGAAGTCAGAAAGCCTGGGTTTAAAATCTTCCTCAGCCAAAGAAAACTTGAATCCCCAGGAAAGTGCCCTGTCCACCATATTAGTGTGTTATGGTGTTGACCTTTCTTAGTCCTACTGTTCACACTGTTCTTCAACTATATATTCACTGGGACAGAGAGAGAGGCCAGAAAGACTCTCCAAACCATGACCAGAGCAGTCATATAGAGCATTCAGGTTCAAGTCCTGGAGTCGATGAATATTTGATTTTTTTTAATGAAGCAGAGCAGCTCCAGAAGGAGAAGTTGAGTACAGTCCACTGCTAGCCCCTGTCCTGAGATGGGTGAGACCTGGGTTGAGATCCTCTTTTTGTCAGTTTTGGAACAGGGATTTAAAATCAGGTTCCATGTGAGTGCCCTCACCACCAACCTATGGAGTCCTTTTCACTTTCTCTGATCCACTGAATATTCATTTAAACAAAGTGATATACAATGAATAAGAGACTGAGAGAATATTCCTTCCCTCAACACTTTGCCTACCCCCTAGCAGGGCAGTCAGGCCACTCTCCTTGGAGATCAGAGATGTAGATTCAAAACCTGCTCAGTCTGCTTTGCAGCAGTGTAAGACAGGTAGAAAAAGTTTCTTTGAGAGCTGTGAATTTTAAACATCAAACAGCTGCATCTGGTTAATAAAAAGTGGTTTCCTGTACTGGGCACAAAGTTCTTCCATCCCTGCAGGTCTTTCTCCTGCAAAGAGCTGTTAACAAGCAAGGGTTCTGGCAAGCTGTTCTATTCGCTTGGCGCCCTATCAAAAATAAGAGGTTCCCTTTCAAGTGTCACCCAAAACCTGCTGGTCTTGCAGAGCCATTTCACCCACTTATTACTTGGCATACAGGGCAGTAAGCAAGGCCTGAGGATGAGATGAGCATTGGAAGTGGTGGGGGAGGAAGCTTTTTAAGCACATTCAGACACACTCCTCCAACTTGAAGCTGCTGGCAGCCCTCTGGGGAATTCCATGTGGTTCTGAACATGCCCCGTTTCAGACAGTCTGGCCAGCCAGAGAGGGGGAGAAGAATGCCCTCTACAGCAAGTGGCTGTCACATCAAACTGCTCCTGGTCATTTATTTCTGCATCAACTCCATGCTCAAAAAGAAAGCTGTGGGATGACGGAGCCAACAGGCTCACAATAAGCCAGCCTGCTGCTAGATGGACAGAAGGCCATGTCAGTGGAGAAAATACAGCTGTGCAGAGAAGACCAAGATCTAGGAGGTTAGGTCTGGGTTTCCGTACAGATCCTTTAGGTCAGTGCAGTTGTCATGTCATTGCTTTGCCAGCTGCCACCAAACCATCCCATGAATACATTCAGTGCTAGGTTTTCCCCAAAATATGCCAGAAATGTTTTACTACCTTCTCCCTCATGGTGGATTGTGAAAGCTTGGAACACCCCATTTCATCTCCACCATTTAGATCTGGTGACTTTATTTCTGATATCACACTTTTCACTTTATCTACACAAGTTTACATGCACAAACCATCAAGAAGAGTCACATAAATGTCTCCTGATGGCACCTGCAAGAATCAATTAAACTACATTCTCACGTCTAATTGATTTCCAATCAAGCATCAACCTGAATAAAACCAAATAATTTCCTAGAGCTGATGTTGGCAGTGACCACAATTTAGTAACGATGACAATAAAGCTGAAACTGAAGAAGATTGCAAACAAAAATACACTAATAGTGCAATATGACCTAGAAAAGCTCAGGGATCCCACAATAAAGACTGACTTCAACATAAAAATTGGAGGAAAATTTGAACCACTCCTAATGGTAACTGACTTACAAAACATTACAGATGGATTCATTCAAGCAATTAAAGAAACAGCAGAAGATTTGCTTGGAACAGCTATGAAAAAGAGTAAACCATGGATAAACAACAAAATCATGGAAATGTATGATGCATGACAAGCACTGAAAGCTAAACATTTTGATTCAGAATCTGGCAGTCTCAATTACGGAGAAGAAAACAGGAATGTAAGAAATGAAATTAGAAAGGAGAAGGAAGACTGGATTCTAAACAGGTGTGAAGTAATTCAAAGTGGTTTTGAGAACAACAACAGCAAGAAAGCTTTTGAGAGCCTGAAGATAACAAAAACACACTAAGCAAGAACAGTGGCTGTAGAAGACAAGAATGGAAAAATACTTACTGAAAACAATGTGATACACAAGATATGGGCACAGTATACAAAGGAACTCTATAATGACAACATCCAAATGGAGCATGAGGTACTTGACCAACTAGAGAAAGGAGTACCTGGAAACACTGAAGAGGAAGATGCAGAAACCTTAAGAAGCAGAAGAACGCATTAGATGCTTGAAGATTTAGCAAGGACCTGGGGTAGACAACATAGCTGCAGAATTCTTGAAGACAGGTGACAACATTGTTAGACCTCTACTCCATGTGACGCCCAACGACTAGGGAGACAACAAATTGATGCCATCACACATCACCTGCACACATTGCTCATCAACAGCTTTATTCAAAATGGAGACAGCTTTGGACAATGCTCCAACAAACCAGGGAGCTGCTGCAAAAAATAGTTCTTTCCATATTTATACACCTTGGTTTATGCTTATTAACATTTGCCACACCTTTGCCCCTCCTTTGTTTCACCCTGAGTCCTTCCCATCTTAAGCTCTGCCTCTGTTTACTGTTTACTTCATTAGCATGGAATTGCCTTTGCATTTAACTTATTTACACATCTTTTCGCTATGAGCGCATGTTTAAGACCCTGACCCCATTTTTTTTCAGTCTCTTGCAGTCTTTTGCTGATTTCTTCACTGTCTTCGAGATCTTGCTTCTCCTTTATCTCCCAACAATAGCTGGTGGTCTGCATGCTGTTTTTCTTACACAGTGAGCTACATATCTTACAACACTACGACATTGTTAGGAAAATGTTTGCCTAAGCATCTCGCAATGTTACTTGTAACATACTATTTTGCCTTGTGGTTAGCAGCTTGCTAGACCACAGGTTATAGCCTTTTATTCAGCTGCAAATCCAGTGCTTCTTAGGATCCAGACACTGTCACCCTAACAAAAGTAACAAGCATGCTTCACAAAATTTGCAACATGATATGGAGGGAGAAAACTTGGCCAACATAATGGATGAAATCAGTCATCATTCCCCTTCCTAAATAGGGGAATCTCCACCAATGCACAAAGCTTCAAATGGAAACCATGCTGGTAGAAAAGCAAGCTGGGTTTAGAGCATACAGAAATACCACAGAGCAAATCCTCAACATCCAAGTACTGTGTGAAAAGCACTGTGATCGCAAAAAGAACGTCACCATACTTCATAGACTTCAAGAAAGCTTTTGATAGGGTGTGACACAAAACACTTTGGCTCACTAAGAAGAAGCATAATATCAGCAGATCTCTGATAACACTAATAGAAGAACTTCACAGCAGTGCAAGTAGCGGAGTGCTGATCAACAACAATATTGTTGAATGGTTTGTGACTTCAATAGAAATGTGCCTAGGTTGCCTGCTCTTACCTTGCCTTTTCAACCTCTTCCTAGAGCCAATCATGTCAAATACCTTACAGAATTTCATAGGAATTGTATCAGTTGGAGGGTGGAAGATCAAGAGCCTGCGCTTTGCTTAACACATCCAACTGATAGCAGGGACATCTGAAGAGCTTCAAGAACTTACAAAAATGCTAGACAAAACTGCAAGAGCTGCAAAATGGAAATAAGCGCTAAGAAAAGCAGTCATGACAAATCCCAAGATCACTGACAGCAATGTTGATGTGAAGATTGGCAATGAAAAACTAGAAAGAGTAACAAGTTTTAAGTATTTGGGAGCCACCATCAGAGAAGACTTAACATCTGAAAAGGAAGTCAAGACCAGAATAGCCATTGCCACCAGCCAACTAAAAAAGTTAAAGAAAATCTTTAACAAGCAGCAGTATTACACAGAAGGTAAAGTTACATCTGCTGCATGCAGTAGTTGTCTCTATGATGCTTTATGGGTGTGAGGCATTGATGCTTAATAAGAAGTTAGAGAATAGAATTGAGGCATTTGAAATGTGCTGCTTTAGGAGGCTGCTTCACATCTTGTAACAGAGCACCAGCCTAATGAGTCCATCAAGCACCAAATCAGTCAAGAAATTGGAACCTACAAACCATAGTTGGAGGTTGTGCAACAGGAAGCTGCAGTGGTTTAGACACATCACAAGAAGACTGGACACCCTTGCCAACACCATAATGCAGGACACAGCAATGGGAAAGAGAAAAAGAGGCAGATCCAACAAGAGCTGGGGAACCAATATTAAGGACTGGATTGGGCCTCAACTGGCAGAGTGTACAAAAATAGCCAAACACAGGGCAGAGTGAAGGAGGGTTGTTACAGCATCTAAAGTGCCCTAGTGGTTGCAGTGGCCTCAGGGCTGACTTGACTTGAGCTTGATTACCCTCAGGGGAATACTTGCAGTATGTTCTGCCCTTTTCTAGCACTGAATGCTGGAACTCTAAGACACTAGCAGCTTAGAAACTGAGCAGGAGTTCTTAAGGCTAGGGGGGAAGCTGTACAGCACAGTACAGAGGAAGCTCCATGGGGTTTTTGAACCTTGCTTGCTAGAAAATGCCAAAATTGTAATTTCCTGTTTACATGCTATGTTCTGGGAACAGCAACTCTGCTGTATGTTGTTTGCAAGGCAGATGTGGGCAGATGTGCATGAAAATGAAGCCACCATAGGGCCTTGGAATGAAATTGTTAAGGAAGAGAGAGGGGCTAATTTCCAAGATTCAGTTTAGACATGAGGTATGACTGCATTGCCAGAAATTTCTCCGTCAGTATTCAGGGCCCTTTGAATGTTATGTTTTATATTTACTTCTTGGCCAGCCCTGATGGAAGTTTCTAGCTAGCAAACAATGGATTTAATTCTTCTAAACTGGTATTTTGTCCAAGCTCTACGCCATAGGCAGAGTCTTAAATAAGGTAGGAAAGTAACAGAGACGTATTAACAAGATTTTTTTTATTTCAGTGCGCCAGTGACTGGCTTAGCACAGCCAGGCTGAAGAAGTGCTTGGTTCAAATAAGGTTATGAAATAGAGAAAGGAGTAGTTCTTTTGGACAATGTTTAGATACTTACCAAGTTGGTCAGACCATGCATTGCCAACAGATCTAAGTGTAGATATGAGAATGCACAGTGGAAGTGCACATATGGGAAACAATATGCTGTGCACATAAGTGAAGTGCATTTTGCTTTACTGAGATTTAGCTATTCATCTAAAAGGCTTCGAGTTTGCACTGAGTCCTGGGGATGACAGAGCATGAGGATTTCTTGTCTTTCCATTTGTAATCTTAACAGTACATTCATCTCTTTCAGAGACATGACATGCATATTGGAATGGACTGTGCCCACCTGCATGCAGGCATGGTGCAAAATATCTGGGAGTTCTTTGCAGATTTTTGTTTCTTAAGTTAGGGGCAGACATTACACATAAACCAATTTAAGTGATCAGAAACTGGTTTAAACCTGTAACAAAACAGATGTTCAGTGCACATAAACCAGTTTGAAAAAGGCTGAAACCAGTTTGAGATAAACCTGGTTGAATGTAGTATCAGACTTAACTGATTTGGGTCAAACCACTTTATGCAATGGCTGTCCCAGACCCCTTGCTGGTTTAAGTTAAACCTGACTCCCATCATGCTCTCTGGGCTGGGTGGGGCTCTCTGTTCCACAGCAGAGCTGTCCACTCCCCTCTGCTCCCTGGCTGGAGCTCAAGCAGAAACTGCAGGCATCTGCCTGCTCCCCCACCACTCCCCTTCACATCCCCTCTGCCTTACAGACACCTCTCAGCATTAGCTAACAGACCACATGCTGGCTATGGTCCATGCTGTGGTAGACAGGACAAAGGGAAAATCAACAGGTAGCTGGTAATGTCCCTCTGTTTTCTTAATGGGGTAATAAACACTGATTTGGGGGTAATAAACACTGTTATCAGTTCCCTGCTAGGCTGGTCAGGTGGGAGAGGGGAACCCTTCACTAATCAAAGTGTCCTGCTGGGGCCTGACCATGTCCCCCAGGTCAGGACGGGAAGGAAAGGGAGGGCTGCTCTAGCATCCTCCAACTTCTAGCCTGAGCCACTGCAGGCATGTGCCTGCATGTCTGGGATGTCTGTGCAGTTACAAAGTGATTTAGCCTAGCCAGTTTAGACTAACCTGCAAAGATTTAATCAATTCAGGCTCTGGATTTTCAAATGTCTGTCCCTAAACTTAGACAATGCTCCATACTGTCTGGTGGTTGTAGTCAGCCTGATATAGTCACTGGAAGATATTTATTTAGTAACCTTGCATTGTGTGAATCCCTATCTTTTGCCCTAAATCCAGAGCTTCTTGACAAAACAGCATGAGTGGGGGCTGAGGTTTAATGTTAAATGGGAGATTTCAGAAGGAAATAAGGTTTTTCATTTAAAATGTAATGAGTTAGGCTATCCAAAACAGAGCAGAAAGGACAATTTTAATCTGTTTCAACTATATATAATAGTCGAACCATTACATTATTAATAAAATGAATTATTAATTTCAAATAAAATATTTGATACACTATTAAATTAATAATAATGTATGCATTGTTAATTATATTATGTTATTCATATTATATATAAACCCTATGAAAGTTTAAAAATCCCAGATTCATTGGAGAATTACTGCTTCCATCCAGCAGCCGGTGTCCATTCAGCTCAGTCCTATATCTCCCCTCACTCCCTCCTTGCTGCCAGAGGAGCCAGCCTGCAGGACTTCACACATTCTGTTTTTAACAGGTGTGAGGGAGAGAGTGCTAGCAAAGTAGTGGGGATATCCTGTCCCTTTGAAAGTGTTCCATGAGAAAGAGCTGAATAGTTTCATCCCCATCCTTTTGGCACCCACTATACATACGCTGTCCTGCTGTCTAACATTAGGATTGTTTCCTTGGCCTTTGGTCCTTGAAAACCTTTTTAACCCAGCAATGTGAATTAGAGTAATCTGCTCTCCTCTCCCCCTCAATTTCTCACCAGGGCCAAATCCCTACCCACCAGCTCTGTGAGCACGGAAGTTTCTAAGTACACAGGAGCCACTGTGGTTGATTGCCAAGAAATAGAGGGAAGGCCTAGGGAAGCCAGCAAGGAGGACTCCCCATCCCCAATTTCTCCCCATCCATTTGCATTGTAAGTCATCTGTAGCTATGGCAATGTGGACACTAGAGACCAGTTTGGACGGATGTGGCCATTGCATTCCCTGTTACATAGGTTTGTTGGCTACAACTCTGCTGCGCCAGTAGACAGGATGCAACAGCTGTGAAACAGCTGTTGTAATGCTCTTGTCCTGGGGGAGGGGAAAGACCCTTCAACCCAGGCAGAGATCCCATATTTATATGAGTATAAGTATCAGGGCAGTATATATTATTGGGAGCAGCAATATTAAAAAAAACAAAGCATGCTGAAGCGAAAGGCTGTAAAAAGACATGGACTTGGTCTGTAAACCCTTTGGGGCAAGGGGTTACCACTACAGGTATTTTTATAACCCCTTGCAGAGTGGGGCCAGTGTGTGCCACTAGCCTCTCAACAGATAGCAATGACAATAAGTGACTCTGTGAGGGTTGTTGAAGCAGAAATGAGATTCCTTTAAAAGAAAAAAAACCACCATCTTTTCAGCTGCCAGAGATTAATCCAAGCTTGAAACACAATGTTATTCCCCACCTCCCTTCTTTGGGGAGACATTGGGTCCTTAGTAGGCTGGACTTCCCAGTTAGATCCTGCCTCTTTACTATGTGACGCCACATCTCTGCATGTGAATTCTCCTGGATGTTAGATGAATCCATTTGGTTTTTGTGACTTAGTTCCCCTCTCAGTATGCTCCATGTCTGAATAAAGTTCTGATTTTAGAAGAGTCCTTTTTCTTCCCAGCATAGCTGCTTGTGCTGCTTTTCTACTGCTCTCCTCTAGCTTTTGTGGGACTCTGTTTCCAAAATGCCTCCTTGAACTTATACATTTTGCTGTCTTCATTTTCAGGGTGAGCCTGGCCCTCAGGGTGACCAAGGGCGAGAAGGACCTCTTGGACCATCTGGAGATCCGGTAAGAACTTGGCTAATTGATCCAGAATCTTGCTGGAATTGAGAAGGAGGGCAAATGGGGAGTCTGTCAGATAAATAACATGTGGGGATACAGATAAAATGGCTCCCAGCCTTCTGATCTGAAAAGACAGATCTGAGTTTAGGAGTAGTAGAAACGGTGCATAGAGGAATCCATGACATGAACACACCTAGAAAATGGAGACTTGGCTAGCTGTTTAGGACTGAAAAAATTCCACGTCATTTCCTCATCCCCCATAGAAACAGATGCCAGCAAGTCTGTCAGAGAGATCTGGAATCCTACAAATATGAACTGCAGCAATGTACAGAATTTTAAGGCCTGGGCCAGATCCAGCTCTTCAAGTCATGTGAGTTAGGGGGACTGCACTTCTGAGGAAAGTCTCCACACCTCCCCAGCATTGGCATTGACAGCTTTTGCATCTATGAATGTCCTGTTTTAATTCAGGCTCTACTTAAGGTCTCATTCCTCCAATAGTCCTGACTTCCTAAAGTCACTTTGTAAGAATTTTGCTCACAAGTTCTAGTGCTACTTTCGTGGCTGAGTGAAATCCAGTGGAAAACGAGCCAGAGCGCAAACAGTCTTGTTGATGCTCTGAGTGTTTTTATCATTTTATCATCTGCTCAGCATTAAAACAGACCTTCCCATGAGTCCTCTCTGCCCCTGCCCATCTTTGCCTTCCAACCAGGACCGTCCTTGCATGCACCATCCATCGTCCCTTGAACCCAGCTCCAAGCCAAATGTTTCCAGCCGACCATAGAGCATCACTCCTCTGCTTTATTAAATCCTCTGCACTTGAGAGTGGAGCTGTTGGCAGTGACTCGCTTTTGGTTCCTTGTCAAATCTCTTAAGACCCAGCACACTCTCCAACTTTAATCTCTTATAGCTGTAATATTGAGCACAGCTGCAATAAACTGTTTTTGCTTGTCAGCTGAGCTGCGAGAACAAAGGCAAAACAGCCGCTAGAACAAAAACCTGCTAGACCATCAGCCCTGAGACCAGGGTCTTCCTGCCCAAATAATAGGGAGAGGTAACTTTTGATAGGGCCCAAGATAGAACAAGCATTGTTATAAAAATTCCCAGCTGCTGGAAGTGGCCCATAACAGCAGTGGCTTTGATTCTCCCCTATGTCAGGACAGCATCAGAGTATGTGTACAAAGCCCTATAATGCAGACATCAGAGACAATGATATTAAGCACTCCAAATCTGCCTTCACACAACTTGCAGCTTAATCCAGGGCAGCAGCATGGAAAGGTGAAGCTCTGGGGAAGGAGCCAGGTCTGGTTTATAATGCTCTGTGGGTGCCACTGTTCATCAGGACCAGTATGCAGATACCTTGGACTGACAGCTGAATCCATTTGGCAGAGTGGATGGTGCTGAGCCAGACCCTTCTGTCTTTGCATGAGTAAAGCTTCTGCAGCAACATGAGGCCCTTTGACAGTTCAGCCCCAGAGTGGCTGCTTCTCTTCTGCCATTTGTTTAGAAAGAGTGTGGCTGCTTGGGACAGTTCTGTGGTAAAAAACTCAGTTCTTTCCCAAGGGCATTCATACTATTTGCCTTATGCTGACTGGGGGCCTCTTCCCAAAGTCTTTCCAAGAGTAGTCATTTTAAAGGGCTCTGAAATGCAGGTCTTGGCCCAGACTTTCCCCTGCATCCATCCATCCTGGAGCAGGAGACCTAATCTTGTCCTTTGCAGGCATCTTCTTGTCCCTTGCAAGCATCTTCTCCCATCTCCACCAAAACTTTGCCATACAAATCTGAACTTGGCCAGAAGGGTAATGCTTCATCAGGAATGTCCCTAGTCTAATTCCAGTACAGTAAGGGAGGAAGAAGGCCTTTGTTTTAGGTTCTGGGATATGTGGTTTAAGGTGTTGAGAGGACACTGAGTGGGAGATGGCAAGTGCAGGGCTTGGAAGGTGTGGGACATATCTCTGCCAGTTGTTAGGGGAAGGTCTTAACCATGAGAAAGGACATCCAGAACCCTAGGGCTGCAGGCAGGAATATTTCTGAGGAGAAGAAAAAAGGTAAAAACAAGTAGCAGGACAGACCCAAATTATGGGAACATAGAATCTGGGAAAGAATGTGACACCAGGGACCTGAATGAGTGAGAAAATGAGAGAAATGGCTCCTGGGAAACAAAGAGCAGGCTACAGGTAGCTTTGTGTGGCTGTCATTAATTGCTTAATCTGGTAGGTGCAATCGTGTATAAACCTGCCCCATCCTCACTTTATTTGAACCTGGCTGCTGAACAAAGGTTTGTGTCAACAGATCTGCATAGACCTTATTAGAAAACTGCCTGTTATAATGCCTTAATTAATTAATGCTGTTAAAGGGAGACAAGCCCAGGCACTTGAACTGAAAGACAGCTTGGAGCACCGCTTCACTTCTGAAATCTGCAAGTGCTAGGGGGAGGTGGAGATGTTATCACAGACATACACAGGAAAACATTTTTCTTGTTTTTTGCTGTGAGGACTGGGGGTGCATTGCAAGCCTTCACCCCTATCAACTGCAGCACAACCTATCCATTCAAGGTCATTCAATTTTCAGTGTGAACACAGGCATGTGCATACCTTGTCATCACTAGCACAGCATTTCTGGAGTTTGGTTTTTTCCCCTCTTGTTCTTCCTTTTATTTGCTTATAGCCCTAATATATGCCTGGTTTTTTCAATATGTTGACCCAGCAGCACTCCAGATTCTCATTCTGTTTTGTTCTCTTAAAAATGTACATAGGTATGGGAGGGGAGAAGGTACTGAGTATATACTGGATGCATGTCAAGGAAGTGACAGTGATGGTAACCACATCATTCTCCAGTTACACCAGCTGTATGCTGTGGATAAAAATATCCACAGGACGCTCTCATGAGAGCACCAGATTTGATTTGTGCTTGAGGCCTGTTTATGGTTTAAACTGGAGATATAGACATTCAGGGAAATAATAAAATAAAATCCAATCTAAGCTTCAACCCAAGGCTCAAAACAAAGATTTTTAGATGGGTTCATTTCTAAAGCCTATTCAGCACCCAGGACAAAGTGGATTCTGTTTTCAGCAATTCCGTTTGGCATTGCTTGGTAAAATTCAGGGAGCCAGCCCGTCTCAGCCGGTCACTACTGTGATGCAAGTTTTAGTACATGTGTTCTCCTTCCTGCCCCAGGATCCCATTGATTCTATCAGTTGCCTAACAGGATATGTTCTAACATTAGATCCGATTTCTCCCCAGCAATTTCTAGCAAAAATAGACACAGAGCTCCAGTGAGATTTCATAAGCAATTGCATTTTAAGACCTAGTTTTTCCATAAGCTGAAGAAAAATGCTTCATTTTGGCCAAATTAAAAATAAAAGTGTAATCAATCTTGAAGGGAAGTAGTTTGGCAAATAAAAGTATTTTTCAAGGCTTGTTATCTGCAAGTTCTGGCTCATGGAACGTATTTCTTTTGGCTGGATGTCAGGGCTGCTGCTAATACATGACTCCATTTCACTTTCTTTCTGTTCATGAGAGAAGCTAGAGATCAGAGCATTCTTTCCTTGATCTTTTTGGTGGTTACTTCTAGCTGTAGTATATCACTTCCCTATTGGACAGCACACAAAAGGGAAGTAGACAGGGAGGTAGTAAGACTTCCTGGCCCCCAAAACCTGTTCTACAAACTCATCAATTTTCTTTAGCAATACTCATTCCATTGACTATAACAAGTCTGTAGAGGTGACATAGATAATGCAAGAACTGGACAATGTTCCAGAAAACATGAATGAGAACAGGGACAGTTTTCTGCTGCTGTTTCCAAGCTTTCCTTGCATTCATGTTACTGTAATGTAAAGGAATGCAGCAATGTCCCTTTAAACAATGTATTAATACTCTAGTACAGAGGTGGACACTTATTTTGGCTGGAGGGCCACTTAATGAGTTTTGGAGATCTGTGAAGTAGGGCTGTGCAGAATTTCACCTGCTGTTTCAATTCAACACTGTTTCAACTCATTTTGAGTTCGAAACAGCAAAATCGAATTGAAACAAGGGGCTTTGAAATAGTCTCAAAACAAAACGAGGTTAGTCTAAACATTTCAAAAGTTTTGAAACGTTTCAAGTTTTGAATCAGCCAGCAGCCAGGTGGTAGGAGACGGGGGAGAACCCCCTACTATCAGGCTGGGGATGGGAAGTCAGCCCAGCTGGGCTGACTTCCCATCCCCCACTCTACATTAGGCTCTCAGTACATTTCAAGGTGCTCCTGCCCTTGCCCCTGGCCTTACCAGTCATGTAGATGTTGTTCCTGTACCCGCTGCCCAGGTGCTCAGAGAACTGGGCCAGGTAGAAGCGGTACATCAAGGGCAGGTGCATGTGGGCCAGCAGCTGCAGCAGGAACAGTGTGGCTCTTATGGGGTCACAATATGGTCATTAGCAGGGCCCCTGTCCATTGATCACCCATGGCTCCTGACCCAGCACATAGCAGCACGCAGCAGGACCCAGCCTGGCCTGAATCACCCATGTCTTCCAGCCTGAATCTTGGATGTGCAGCCAGGTCGCTGCACCAGCCACATGTGGTGGCTCAGCTGGCCCAACTGGGCCTGGATCACCCGCAGCTCCTGTTCCCAGCCCTGGGTATGTTGCTGGGTCTTTGCTAGCTGCACATGGCAGGACACAACGGGGCCCAGCCCAGCCTGGCCATAATCACCTGGCTCCCAGCCTGAGTCCCAGGCATGTGGCTGGGTCTCTGTATCAACCACATGTGGCAGCACACAGTGGGGCCTGGCCCTGCCCAGATCACCCATGACTCCCAGCCCCCTTCCTCTGAACATGAGTCCCTGGTGCACGTAGCTGCACTTTGACTCTTACGGAGGGCAGATGCCTCACTGGACAGAGGCTTCCTTTCTCCAGCACCCCTGTCTTTGGGCTCAGGAGCCAGGCAGGCTGGGAAGTGGGGGTTGGCTGCCTAGCAACTGGGGCCAGCGCCTACTGCACAGAGGGCAGTAAGGCGCCAGCTTTCAGAGGGACAGCAGTCTTTCAGAGGGACAGCAGTGGGCCAGAGATGATTCTCCTTCAGAGGGGCACCCACAGGCCAAACAGGATTTTTTGATGGGCTGGATCTGGCCCATGGATTGTATTTTGCCACCCCCTGCTCTCATAGATACTCATCATGCTCCTTGGTTTACAAGTAATTGAAAACTATCCAGAAACAGTGTATATAGAGTTGACATGGTTATTTGGCAGTCAGCTGTGCTCCTGTGATTTCTTTTAATGTTGTTTTTGTCATGTAAAAATGGAAAGATATGACAACGAGAGATGAGACTGGGATTTCATATTCTTCAGCTTCCAAGTAACAATAGACTATTTCTCAGTGGGATATATTTATCCAGGCAGAGCTAGCCCATTCAACCTTCTTTCTGAAGCACTGTGTTGTGCCACGTAGACAGATAATGAGTCCACTGAGAATGCCTTCCTACATCTCTTTAATCTGGAAGAAAAAAGACGACTTGTTTGGGTTTCATTACAAGTAGAAGGAGTAAGACTTAAAATGGAGCTAGATGCAGCAACTGCTGTCTTACGGTCATTTCACAGCAGGTCTTTCAGAGACTGCTTTAAAGAATGAAACTGGAGAAAACTTCTGAGTGTTTCTAAAACCTTGCAGGGGAAATCCTTTGTTTTCCTGGGCATTATTGTAGTAAGGGTAACACTTAACTAAATCTCTAGATCATGAAGCAAAAGGCAGCTCTGTATTACTTGCCACAGAGCAACACGAAGATTCAGGTGAACTGGCAACATGTAAAACATCTGAGAAGAAAAGAAATTATGAGCTCCAGCCCCAAACCAAAAATATCTGTACTTTGGGCAAGGCAGCAGATATTTTTCAGACCAGTATCAAGCTTACCTAATATGTCACACTGTGAGGACTGTGGTGTGGGTAGTCCAGTGGTTAGGGCTGTTGATTTCCAAGCAGGATCAATTAGGACAGGGGCATTGATGTTCTGAAGACGGGATACTGCAGATGGTTAGAAGTCCATGACAGGCCTCGGTACTTGCTTGGGATCAGTGGCCAGGATACAATCTACAGGTCAAGATTTTGGGACAGGAGCCATGATGCCAAGCAGAGGTCAGTAATCAGGACACCAGTCTGAGGGTCAGGAGCTAGAGGGTGAAGACAAGATACAAGGCCAAGACCTGCAGCCAAAGTTTACCTGCAACCCAGGAACTAGTCAGGAACCATGAGGACAGGGACTAGAAACCAGGCTAGGATCTAAAGTTGCATTGTGCAGCCAGAGTATAATCACTTGGGTTGTGCTTAAAAGTGGGCAGGTCAGTTAGCAGGTAGCCTTCTTAAACCTCAGCTGGAGCTAATAAGCTTGTCAGGGTGCCTATGCAGTGTTTCATTGTTCTGTATTCCAGTCAGTAAAGTTTAACCCTTACCCTTCTCCTTTTCCTTCTCCACTGTCAAACTCATGGATTGTCCTCATGGATTTTCTCTGAAACCAGTTTGAGATAAATCTGGTTGAATGTAGTATCAGACTTAACTGATTTGACTCAAACTGGTTTATGATATAATATCAAGGGCTATAGGCTGTACAGGAGGGACAGGACAGGGAGGAAAGGTAGGGGTGTGGCACTCTACATTAAGGAGGAATACACATCCTCATCAAATAGCACAGGGTCAGAGAAGGGGCACGCTGAAGTGCTCTGGGTTAGAATACAAGGCAGTCAAGGGGAAAGGAACTTAACAGTGGGGGTCTACTACAGACCACCCAACCAAGGGGAAGAGCTAGACCGGGAATTCTTAAGTCAGCTCACGGAGGTAGTTAGGTCAAAGGACGTGGTCATCATGGGTGACCTGAACTTTCCAGACATCTGCTGGGAAGAGCAGTCAGCCAGGCCAAAATGTAGGACCTCCATCTAACCCAGGAGGTGCACAGCCCCACCAGGGGAGATGCCTGGTGCTGGCCATGGGCGACGACCTGGTGAGGGGGCTGTGGGTGCTTGACCACCTGGGCGACAGCGATCATCGCCTGCTGGAATTCACCATCCAGCGCAAGGTGGCAAAGGCCTGCAGCAAGGCAGCAGCCCTAGATTTCAAGAGGGTGGACTTCAATGAGCTAAGGACAATAGTCAGGGAAGCACTGAGGTCCTGGAGGGGAGGGGAGTCAGGTGTCCAAGAAGAGTGGTTGCTCCTTAAAGAGACGATCCTCCAAGCCCAAAGGAAGGTAATCCCAACATGTGTCAAAGGGGACAGGAGGATGCAAAAGCCCCCATGGCTCACCAAAAGCATCTGGGAATGTCTCCTAGGCATACACCCAATGGAAGGGAGGGGCCATTACCAGGGAGGACTATACTACGGTTGCTCAGGGCTGCAGGGGGCAGTCAGGAAGGCCAAGGCAGAAATGGAACTGGGACTAGCTACCCGGATCAAGGACAACAAGAAGTCCTTTTTTAAATACATAGGGGGCAAAAAGAAGGTACCAGGTAACGTGGGGCCCCTGCAAGACACCCTAGGAAATCTGGTCATCACACTAGACGACAAAGCTAACCTATTTAACAACTTCTTTGCCTCCATTTTGCTGAGCTGGGACCTGATCAGCCCCCTCCACTGGGACCCCGTCAGGCCCCAGGGGAGGCGCACCCAGGCCAAGGGTCAGTGAGGATCTGGTCAGGGAATTTCTGGAGGGACTGGATGTATTTAAATCAGCTGGTCCAGACGATCTGCACCCCAGAGTGCTGAGGGAATTAGCTGAGGTCATTGCGGGACCCTGGCACGGCTTTACGAGCACTCATGGTGCTCTGGTGTGGTGCCAGAGGACTGGAAGAGGGCCAATGTTGTTCCCATCTTCAAAAAAAGGAGGAAGGAGGACCCAGGAAACTATAGGCCAGTTAGTCTTACCTCGATCCTGGGTAAGCTTTTTGAGAGAATTATCTTGACACATATCCACGAGGGGCCACTGGGGGAGATTATGCTTAGGGGCAACCAACACGGGTTCATTAGTGGCAGGTCCTGTCAGACCAACCTGGTGGCCTTCTATGACCAGATCACCAAATCCTTAGATGCAGGGGTAGCAGTGGACATAGTCTTTCTGGACTTTAGGAACGCCTTCGACACTGTCACTCACCCCATTTTCATTAAAAAACTAGGAGACTGTGGTGTCGATACTTACACAGTCAAATGGGTTGCTAACTGGCTGGAGAGCTGCACACAGAGAGTGGTGGCGGATGGGTCATTTTCGACCTGGAGGGAGGTGGGCAGTGGAGTTTCGCAGGGCTCAGTCCTTGGGCCCGCACTGTTCAACTTCTTCATCAGTGACTTGGATGCGGGGGTAAAAAGCACCCTGTTCAAATTTGCTGATGATACTAAGATGTGGGGGGATGTGGGCATGCTAGATGGGAGGAATAGGCTGCAATCAGACCTAGACAGGTTACAGGGGTGGGTGGATAAGAACAGGATGGGTTTCAACACTGACAAGTGCAAGGCGATGCACCCGGGGAGAAAGAACCAGCAGCATACCTACAGGCTGGGGAACTCCCTTCTCATCAGTGCAGAGGCAGAAAAGGATCTTGGAGTCATCATTGATGCCAAGATGAACATGGACCAGCAGTGTGGGGATGCAATCAGGAAGGCCAGCCGTACCTTGTCATGCATCCACAGATGCATCTCGAGCAGGTCCAAGGAGGTGATCCTCCCTCTCTATGCAACACTGGTCAGGCTGCAGTTGGAGTACTGTGTCCAGTTCTGGGCACTGCACTTCAAGAGGGATGTGGACAACATGGAGAGGGTCCAGAGGAGGCCACTCACATGATCAGGGGGCAGCAGGGCAGGCCCTACAAGTAGAGGCTAAGGGACCTGAACCTGTTCAGCCTCCACAAGAGAAGACTGAGGGGGATCTAGTGGCCTGTTAAAAACTAGTCAGGGGGGACCAGCAGGCATTGGGTGAGTCTCTGTTCCCCCAAGCACTACCAGGAGTGACTAGAAATAATGGTCACAAGCTGGCAGAGGGTAGATTCAGACTAGACATCAGGAGGCATTACTTCACTGTCAGGGCAGCTAGGATCTGGAACCAACTTCCAAGAGAAGTAGTGCTGGCCCCTACCCTGGAGGTTTTAAAGAGGATGCTAGATGTACACCTTGCTGGGGATGTTTGACCCCAGTACTCTTTCCTGCCATGGCAGGGGTGCGGACTCGATGATCTGCTCAGGTCCCTTCCGACCCTACCAACAATGAAACTATGAAATGTCTGTCCCAGACCTCTTCCTGGTTTAAGTTAAACCAGAGTCTTCTCGAATCCCAGATGCTTTGCAGCCCTGGGCTGGGCTCTCTGCTCCAGAGAACAGGGATGGCCCCATACCTCTGTTACCTAGCCAGAGCTCTGGTGGAGACTGTAGGCATAACAGGGTCTGCGTGGCTTCCCTGCCCCCACCTTTGTCCCTCCCATCTCCCACAGGCCCCAGCCACATGGACCATAGGCATGTGGTATGCTAGCTAATGCTGAAAAGTGTCTCTGTGTGTGTGTTTCCAGTTTTCACTGGGATAGGCAGACAGAACAGTGTCCACTTCGGGCTTTTTGGAGCTAATCAACAAGTCAGCTGGTAATGTCCTTCCATTCCTTCCTTGGAAAAAGCCATTTAAGAAGAGCTTGAACTAATGAGAGAGGCTTTTGTTTTGTTAATGGGCTGATAAGTGCTGTGTTATCAGTTCCCTGCTGGCTCCCTTGCCTGTCAGTTTTGCAGACTGTATAAAGAAGCAGGGAGAGGGAGACTGAAAAGCTCAGTATCATTAACAGATGCATCCACTGCACACACACCCCCAGTTGCAAACTGATTCTATCTAGGCAGGTTAGACTACCCTTCAAAGACTGAATCAATTCAGGCTCAGAATTTTTGAATATCTGTCCCTAGCTCTGTTGTGTTACAGATATGAACCAGTTTCCAATCACAGAAATGTATGTGTCATTTCTGTCCGTTGCCTTTTAGATTGAAAAGGACTTGGGATTAAATCTCTACACAGGTGACATAGCATGGCATTCCTCTTTAACCTGGAAAACCAGAGATACAGGCTATATCCATGGCATTATCCTCCAGAGAATCGGAGAACTTGGTCAGACGTCATAGCTGCCAAGTATAATTTAGTCTTGGATGTTGGTCTCAAAGCTAATAGAGGCTATTTATAACAGCATGCTTTTACACTGGCAAGTATGCTAATTCTCAGAGCTGAAAGCTTGTTCTGTTCGATCTATGCCTGCATTTTGACACACTGAGCTGGAAAGCAGCTTGGTCTGTGTTTGGAGGGGGGTGGAGTTTGGATTCTTATGGGTAATGGAAGGCTCGTTCCAAAGAAAAAGTAGAGTAAGGCTCACAGAAAGCAGCAGAGAAATCTAGTGTGCAGACTGCTACGTCCATTATGCTCATGTAAATGGCTGAGGAGATGACCTACAGCTTACTCAAGAGTTGACCATGTTGCTTACAGCTGAGGCAGACATGAGGCATGCTGGGCACAGCCATTAAACTTCTTTACCACATAAATTATTTATTAATGTGAATGTAAGAATTACAATAACCACCAGGATGGAACCTCTTCAAACAGAAATTCTCTGTTTATCCACAGCACATTTGTGCCAGCAGTTGGTACTTCCTTGGTAGTTTGTCATATCATGTAGACTGGGTCAGTGTATATGGCATCTTTCCTGAACCCATGGTGCCAATTGCTGCAGTAGTTTTGCCAAGGGGACCCCTGCCCATATGAACTGGACTGAAACCATCAACTCCTTTTCGATGTAGTGGGCACCATCAGCCAGTCAGCACTTCCTGAGAATTACTGTACAGTGCTCAATAGGATGCCACATTTTTCCACTCTAGAGAGAATAGGAAATACCTGTGGTTTAAGTGGGCAATGTAGACTTTTGAAAGGAAACCACAACCTTAGAGCACAGTAAACTGCAAGATGGAAATAAGACTTCATCTAAAGGCCAAGAGATGAAAGCTCAATCTCCCTTCCTTGTATTTACCTAAGGATTGTTCCCTTGTGCTTTGCTACTGGGACAGTGGGTAGACTACAGTGAGGCACTCTAATGGCTGAGTGATGGGCAACAGCATCCTCATGGTCTTATGCATAAGGCCCAGCCACAGAAATAAGACCCTGAGTATTGTTACAGAGAGAGGTAGTACATATTACAAATGGTTATAAACCAGAGTTGAGCAATTATTTGGGCTGGAGGGCCACTTGAGAAGTTTTGGTGAGCTGTTCAGGACTGGGGTGGGGAGTGAGGGTGCTGACCTGGCCTCAGCCCCCATGTTACAGATGTTTACGCTGCCTGGTGCAGTGGAGGGTAAGGGAGCGGGAGATGCCAGGTGATCCTATCTGGCCTCAGACCCATTTGCCCTGCGCCCACTGCTGGGGTGCTGGATGGGGTAGGTGGGTGGTTGGGGTCTCCATAGAAAGCAGTCTGGGATGCCTGAGGACAGGGCATACTTGGCTAAGTGAATGGGATGGGGCTGCAGCCAGGTGGGAGCTGCATCCAGGAGCAGGACAGGAGGTCGGGTCCAGGACTAGGATTGTGGGGTGGTGACTCGTAGGTCTGGAACGTGGGTTAGAGCTGCGATCTGCTCCCTGCACATCCCTGTGATGAGGGCAGTTCCATGGGCAGCAGTTGGCTCCTGCCCAAGGAACTGGTGCCCATTGCAGAGGTGTGTGAGGAGCAGATCGCAGCTCTGCCCCAGGCTGTGGCCCCACACTGTCACCACCCTGTGATCCCAGTCCTACCCGTTCATCCCACTCCTGGACATGCTCCCCTCCTGCCTGTAGTCCTATCTCACTTGCCAGCCCATGCACACACTACCCACAGGAGTCCCAGCTGGTTTCAATGGAGATCCTGCCCTCTCTGCCCCTGGCAGCGGGTACTGGGTAGACAAGCCAGGATGCCCAGGCAGCAATACTGGGTCCAGCAGTGGTGGCAGAGACACTGGCAGTGGTAGCCACAGGGCAGCCAGGTAGCCAAGTCTGGCCATCATGCTGCCCACGCTGCTGCCGTGCCGCCCCGTGTACGCTGCTTCCTGTGTAGATGCACCATGTGTGGGAATAGGGTGGGCTGCACTCCCTGCCAGGCAGTACCTCTGCACCTGTGGGGAGGGGGGACCAGCTGCATGTGCCATGTTCTGCACTGCCCTCTGAAGACTGGATGGAATCACTTGGTGGGCCAGATCCAGGCCACACACTGTATTTTAACCATCCCGGTTATAAACAGTGATGATGTTGCCTTGCTGGACACACACAAAATTGCTTTATTCTTTTATTGACATATCTATTCATCTTTTATTTCCATTTGTAAGCATTACCTTAATATAACCTGTGACCAAACTGGATGTCTGACTCATTACTATCTACTGCACTCCATAGGCATAGCCTCCCACCCCACCCTGTGTGTGTTATGAAATGAGGGAATATTTTCCTGCTTTGGTGAGCTAAATTTGGATGTGAACTAAGTATGTGGCCCACCTTGAGGTTTGAGGCTGAGTCACCTAGCTCTTGTCATCTCGTCAGAGTCTGGGCCATGGCAGCAGTGACAATGCATTGTAGAGCAATGCTAGCTTGCTGCATGCTGGTAATCCAAGGTCAAATCTATCCTTTAGTTGGTATCATCCTATTGCTGCACCTGCAAGCAGCATGATGAATGGGAGCAGGGTAGATACATCACTGCTCAATGCCTTCAGAAGACAAGAATCAGTGCCAAAAAGAAGAAATTACATATTTTTACTCTTCTTATATTTTCACAGGGTGAGGCTGGGCCACTTGGACCCAAGGGGTACCGAGGAGAGGAAGGAACTGTTGGACCTGAGGTTAGTCTGTGCATGTTAATCAGTCTGTTTTTAAGGAGGAAATGGCTGTGTGGCAAATAAGCTTCTGAGTGATGGTTGGAAAAGGCCATCCTTTAGAATTCAGTCTCTTGCCTCCCAGGAGACCGGCTATGCAATCCTGTGGATTTTGAAATAAATGCTTGATGCTGTATGAGAAAGGACACCAAAGCTGTTTTTTTCAAGACAAGCAGCCAGGCTCTTCATTGTAAGGGTGTTTGGATCTCTTTGGTCTGTTTTTTGGGTACTGATAGCAGTTAGGTACACAGTAAATGACTTCAAGGTCTTTACAAGTTTTTGGGACAGTGAAATCATTCCCAGTCTCTGAAGGAGGAGCCCTACTGGAGCATCTAGTCTCATCTGAGAAGCCAACACAGGCATACTCCTGGTAGGGCACCCTCTGGGTTCTGGTCTGCTCTAGGGTGCTTGAAACGACTTCTGCGATGGGGCTTGTGCCATTTCTCTGAGAGGAAAAGAGAAGTGCAAAAAAGGCTTGCGGTCCATTCTTTTGACTGTCCATGACTAAATAAAGTCCCATCGCCATCTGGAAAAGTTCACTGTTCCCATCTATATTCTTCAGACTACCCGTGTTGTTCTAAGGTAGGAAGTGGGGGATCAGAACACAGCAACAAAATGAATGGCAGCTGTTGGCTTCTGAAGAAATCCTTTCTATGCATTAATGTACTTTACTGTAAGCAGGACTATTTCTTCCTTGTCCTTTCAGGGCCCTAAAGGAGGTCCTGGAGCACCTGGATTGCGTGGAGAACCTGGTTTGATAGGTGAAAGGGTGAGTTGTATTTCTTAGCCAACTCAGAGATGCCAAAAGGAGTTTGTAGCTGGCTGTGATGGTCAGTTGGTCTTCCTAACAGAACTGCTGGTGTCTGTGCAGGAACCCCTGCTGGAGACTCCATGTTGGGAATGTGTAAGATGGGTGCGCACTGACCATGCCTCCCAGCTGGTGTGCTTCAGCATCATTCTGTTCACTCGCCTGGAAGTCTACTGACTTATGCCAGCTGGCCCATTGACTCCAGTGAAGTGACACTGCTTTACACCAGCTGAGGTGGCCCACTGACTCCAGTGGAGTGACACTGACTTTGAACAGGCGCAGTGTATCCCATCATATTCGTAAAGTGATGCTCTTTTTACATCATCTGGGATTGGGCCTGTTGACTCTGGAGCATCTGTGCTGATTTACACCAGCTGAAAGATATCAGCCTTTGACTTAGTGGAGTGACACCAATTCATGCCAGATAGGGGACCTGGTCCATTGACTCCAGTGGATCTATGGATGATATATGCAAGCAAAATATCAGGCCCATGGGAGACTCAGCTAATGGATTTAAGTCAGACAGTAGCATAACTAAGGGTGGGGGGGGGCAACCAGGGAGGGGCAAGAGTTGTGACCACAGCAGCAGCTGATTGCATTGCTGCAATGGGGACTACAGCAGCTGGTGTTGTCCCAGGCATTGAATGGCTGCCCGGGCATGAAGCTGCCTAGTTATTCCTGTGAAGACAGCTCTAGAAGCTAGACACCAGTTTTGCTTTGTGGGATGTAGGGATTTGGGAGAGAAGAGTCTAAACAGAGCCAATTTAAAGTAGGAGAGAGACAGAAGAGAGACTCGGCACCCAACACAGTACACAACTTTGGGTTTGCTTTTTCTTTAAAATCACATGCATGTCCTAGAAAGGGTGCACTAGAATCAGTTACTTTACCAACCATCTGTCCACTTAATTTCCAAGCTTTGAATATTTTGTAGTAAAAGTCCATAAGCCAGCACTTAGCTTGGGGTTTTTGTCTGCGGCTGTAGTTTCCACAGAAAATGAGTCATTAGAAACGCAATCTCTGCTTCAGGAGACAGAGAGGGTTTTTCCCTCACCCCCTTCTATAGCTCAACCACAACATTCCCTCTCTCCTTTTATTTTTCTTTTCTTTTCTTTTAAACTTTTCCCATCCTGTTTCTGAGTTTTGTTTACATATAACTGCAGCCAGCATTTCTGTTAATTACTATGTAAGAATTAGAAATCTGATAGCTTGCAGTCTTTGTCTGGAGCCTTTGAAGAATTCCAGTATGCACATCTTCACATTATTCATTTAGATAATAAGGTTCTGTCCTAACCCAGATGAAGAAGTGAACCTTCTGACTCCCGTATTTTCCAATGGAAGAAACATTAATTGTATAGTAGCTGTAGTGTCACTGCCTTTAAAAACTGCATCATTCAGTGTTCTTCAGCATATCTAAGTAAGACAAGTCTTGCCTCTGAATATACATTCCAATAAACAACTCAAAGGTCTGATATATGTAGGTTTTATTTTTAATTAATTATGAAGCACAATGGCACTCTTAAAATGATTGTGTTAAAATAGCACTGGTGGGTCCAATGCTTGTTCTTTGGGTGATTCCAGATCAAAACCCTTTGGCTTGCAAGTAAGAATATATTTTTTTCTAATCCCAACACTGGGGAATCAGGCTGGAAATCTAAAAGTCAGGCTGTGTTCACTCCATCTGAGACCCCCAGCAAGAACAGAGATCAGAACTTAGCTAGCACTTCTAGGAAATGTGAACTGCAGAAGAACCTAGCGAGACCTCTTGGAATAGGATTTCCTCTGTATTGCAAATGGCAGCAAAATGATTGTAGATAGAGAAGTGAGTAGGTATGACAGGATGTGCACCAAGGAGTAGATCCTATCAAGGAGATGTCACTGTGTTGGAGTTGCTTTTCTGACCGTTATCATGCATTAGTATTCTGGAAGGGAATCTCAAAGAAATAAAGAGAATGTGTATTGATGCAAATGAGTAAAATGTTATCTTTAGATACTCTTAGGGCATACAATGCCTGTATTCTATCAGCCTTTGAAGAACAAGTTCAAATTATGCTTTTCATGTCAGATCCTTTTACAAAAAACAAGTTGCTGTCAATATGAAGCTTGTAATTTGTTTCCTGCTGTATAGAAAAGCTTTGAGAGCCCCCTCTTAAATGAGGCTCTTAAGATATGTGATTCATATCCCTGATGAAAATTGTTACACAGGAGAAATTATGGTTAAATGACGGTTGGCTTGCCATTGAGAACTTTCATCTTTTCCATCCAGACGGTAAGACTCTAAATGGAGCAGACACATAGGGAAATTAGTAAGGGCCTGTGTTTCCATGATCCAAACCAGTGGAAAGTGTGATATCCCACTGAAATTGAAACGGGTACTCTGTGGAAGGCTATTGGTAGACAGCAGCTTGCTGAAAAGGTATGATACTACTGGTAATCAAGTGAATTGTTTTGGTGTTGACATCTCACTTATTTTTCTCTTTACTATTAGGGAGAAGATGGCATTCCAGGAAATGGCACAATTGGTTTTCCTGGCTTACCAGTGAGTTTCTTTTGCTATCCAGAAAATATTGGTCAATCACTTACAGTTCTGCTGTTCCTCTAGTTTAACACACTGTCTTCCTATCCTTCCCAGGGTTATCCAGGGGACAAAGGAAATCCTGGCATTAATGTAAGTATGCTTCCGGCTCTTATATCTAAGCAGCGAGCTTTGCATGTGCATTCTGGCTATGCCTGGTAGGATTTTTCACAGCTAGCCATTGGCTTGCAGAGCCTGTTGGCTTCCCATTCTGTGAAATGAGCCTCCCAAAGTGGTCTGACCTGCCTGCCTTGCTCATTTGAAATCCCATTTTTCTAAAAGTTTGAAATATCTCCTTTCACCTCTGTGCTTATGCTATGTCAGGACATGTATGTGTGTCCATTATATAGGATTCTTTTTCTGGTGTAACTTGTCATAATGTTAGTAGACATCAGACTAGATCTGTGGTATGCATTTCTCAGATGCACTTTTCTGGCCTGCACTGGTAGTGAGAAGTCCTGTTTGGTGCCAGTTGGAGAGGTAGCCATGAAAAAGGAAGACTGATGCCTAGATGAGCAGTAATATTGCCCCATTAGTTTTGCAGCAGCTAATCAGAGTGCTTTGTACTGATTAGCATTACCTCTGCATTGACTGTATAATATAGAAACTACCCATCTCAACAAGATATTGTTTTTGTAACTGGGCATTATGAGACTAAAACAAATCTCTGACTCCCCAAGGAGTATCTGTTCTCCCACAATAGGCTAAGGAGTGGACATGTTACTCAAACATCTGAATTTTTATTGAAAAGTGTTATTGTCAATTTTCAGGGCACAAAGGGATATCCAGGTCCTAGAGGTGATGAGGGAGACGCTGGAGAACCTGGGACTGATGTGAGTAAAGAGTGAGATCAATATCACATCCTATGTTAAGCTGAATCATTTCCTGAAAAGAACATGGTCCAGAAGTTTTGCTCCTATTCTATAACTTCCACCCATGCCCCTGACATGCTCTAAAAATATGTAGCATCATTTTGTTCAGACATTATATGCTGCCAAATAGTTTGGGGGTTGGGGTGGGTTCTGTATCTAGATCTGTTTTTTTCTGTAAGAAAAAAAAATCATAACTGACAGACTGGAAACCTGGTGCCAATATTGTCCTTCAGATAGCGTCATCCTGAAGCCAAGGACCCTAAAAGTGTGCCAGAAACAGATGTCACTGGTGATGTACCTGAATGTAGGTTTGAATAGACAGGAAGCTTGGCAAGCTAACAGCTGAGTATACTGTATCACAGGAGAAGCAGATAGTTGACAAAGTGTGAAACTAGCTGTCTCAACATAGCAATGGCTAAGAACATCAGTCACGTGGTCTAAGTCTTAAAAGAAATGAATGAAGACGGAACATGTTCAAGTACTTGTAAGTGAAGAACCATGGAGCAGTACCAGTACCTCCTAATAGGGTTGTGGCCATTGCCGAGCTTCTCATGTGGAGGAACCATATGGAAGAGAGCAAGAATATTCTTTCTCATTTTCATTTCAAGAGCATAAGGAAGTAAAGAAGCCTGAGCAATTTATCCCCCTTTCCCCAGCACTAGCACACATGGCTGGCTTAAACTCTGAAGAGGCATTTGTCTTTGTAAGCGAAGAATAAAAAATTCCTTGTTTAAGTATCCTTACCAGATAGGTAGGGCAGCCACTGCTAGCTATGTTCTGCTACATTCTCTTAAGGCATTACATTGGGATGTTACATTTAGAACTTCCTGTTATATGTATCCTTGCCAGAGAGAGGTAAAGGCCTTCCTGGAACGTATGCTAGAAGGGATCATTTCAAGCTGAGCAGTGTAGTTTGCAGTGCCATAACTGCTCTCAGAATTGTTTTTAAACCTGTGGCACATCATGTACTCTACCAATAGCTTAAGGGAATACAGTTTATATATGTTGCCTGTGAAGTAAGTATTTTTTTGAAAGGGCCCTTCTGGCAAGATGCTGAAACCGTACTATCTCACCCAGGAGGAACTTTATGACTGGTAATACTAGTTGTGGAAGTGTTCCTCTTGTATCAGCAGCCACGATGGCAGGAGTGTTCACTTTATGTTCCCAATAATAGAAGAGTATAGTGCAAAAATGTGGATTGGTATAGCCAGGTATCTGTTTGATCAACTTTGGACCTGTTTGAGCAATATTCTTTGGCAAACTTCACTGGCAGAGCTAGATCAAACTACTTTTATCAGTGGCTGTGTTGGAAAAAACTAAAGACCCACCCAGCTACCATTAAACATGCTAGTAATTGCCTTGAATTCATTGGGGATAGGAACTTGTAGAGCTCCTAGATACAGGCACTGGCTCCTAATCTATTTGTTCTTTGCTTTGTCTTTTCCACATATTATAAAAGCATACTAATAACTGAGAAGGGCCCAAACTTTGTCATACATATGCTATCAATCTATTGCCATAAGTGCTTGTCAGTGAGATTAAAGGATGCACCCTTTAGATAATAAGTCGGCCTTTTAGATGGAGGGGATGTATTGACAAAACTTTGGCCATTTAATGAATGGGGACCCAAGTCACTCCTTCTCCAAAAATCCAGTGGAAATGTTTCTATAATTCAGCAGAATTGACATGGCTGTTTCAATCCACTCATGCAATAATGGCTTGTTCTTCTCTTGTAGAACTTAGTGCCTGGTGACAGAGGTCCCAAAGGAGCAAAAGGTCACAGAGGTCCTGAAGGACCCCCAGTAAGTATCAACATTTTGTGGAAGAGTTTGCACTGGAAAGCACTTCTTATTGAAATGGACGGAGCTTCTAGGAGTTCTGACTACTGAGAATTTTCTGATTAGATTCTTTACACGCGCTGACTGTAGCACGCAAGCCTGGTTGAAAGAGGTTGTTGTCATGGGCATCAACTGCTAAAGCTTTGCCCAGTTATGCAGCTCTATGAAATCCAAAGTAGACACTCTAGGCATGTCCGTAGTATGCCAGATGGCACAAGAGAGCACCACTGCAAAACATGCCACACCCATTTGCTCCTACTCAACACATGGCATATGCCAAAAAAGTTGACATGTAACTGCTTTCCGGTACCCCCACAGGGGATGCCAGCACACCTCTAACAGTGACCACATGACATTTTTTGGCATACGATGGGTATGGAACAGAAGTGAGTGGGCAGTAACGTTCTCTAGTACCATGCGATGTAGTGTAGACATGCTGAACTGGAGCCAAGAAAAACTCAGAATTTCCCATCCTATGGACAGTTCTGCTATTTTGACATCTGCTTCCATCACAAATCAAGAGAAAAAGCTGACACAGCAGGTTTTATATTTTGTTTGACACAATATTCTGTTTTATTTGAAAAGGTAGAAAATTTTTATTTCAAAATTTTTTATCAAAACAAAGCTTGCCAGCCCTCTCAGGACCATAAGTTTCATGTCACGTCAGTTCACCAGGAGACAGTACTCCAACTTTAGCACATGGCCATTTGGGGACCAGATGTTCTTATTTTCCTCCTTGGGCATCTCAGTAAAACTACAGAGCCTTCTTGCTGCTCTCTTGGTTCACCAAAATAGTTAACGCTTGTTAGTTTTCTTGTGGTAATAGCATACATTTTGTCAGTGAAGATGTCCTGCTCAGTGGCCTATCTTTGGGGCTATTTAAGGAGTGGAAGTGACAGACTCTGAAGAAAGGCCAGGAGTCCTATCTAGCCAGAAGCCAGCTGCAATAGCAGGAAAGCAGCATGTGAGAGAGGAAGAACACTCTTGGATCAGCCAATAGTGAAGAAGATATTTGCCTTCTTATCCAGTGTAAATCTACTGGTCTTAATCACACTTTCCTGGCATCCTCTCAGATTAAACTTTTGTCAATTGAACTAGTACCCAGAAGTTGTGGCTTCCCTGGCAAATAGCTTGAATGGTGCCTCCCCAACCCTGCCCAGGTGGAGTGTATTATGAGACTGCTTCCTATAATGTACCTTATGGCTGTACCCAGCCCTTTCCCACACACAGCTCCATGATGTGCACAGAAGACAGATGTACCTGTTTGAAGTAGAGCATCATGAGCTGAAACCCTAGCCTAGAGGGAAAACTACTTTTCCAGACTCTGCTTTCTGTTACTTAACAGATAGTCCAAAGATAACTGCAAATGGCACCGGTTCCTCTCTTAATCTTCCTTTTACTGTTTTCCTTTGACAGGGACCTCCTGGACCCGGGGGGCCTCCAGGCCCAGATGTGAGTGAAAGAGATTTTGTATACTTTCTTTTTAATTTCCCCCATCTGTTTTCAACTGCCCTTGGCTAAAGCACTTCAGAAAATGTATTCCTCTAGGAAGCTGTCAGATAGCAGCAAACAAAAAGAAGTTCCCAGGAGGGTTTACATAAACTCTAGACACCTTCAGGAGGCAAAGCCTAGTGATGTCTTCTGGATCACTGTCCCAATCCAAGTTCCCTGACAAAATGAAGGAAACAAATCCACTTTGAACTGGTGGAACTGGAAACCATTTGTTCAGATAGGATTATGGGCTTGTGTTTCATCTCCTGATAAAGGCAGAGCAAATTCAAAATTTTGCATTTACCGTGAATGTCATGGAATCTGCCCGCACTGATTTTTCGGAGATTATTGATGACTTCATACACTGATAAGCTTGCAGTGTGTGCTGTGATCAAGGCACAATTTCCAGTCTAGTAATTACTGGATACGAGAACAAATGACCACCCGTGCCTAGTGCTCCTGCATGCAAAGCAGGATGGAAGCTGCCATGGATGGCCGTAGCAACAGGTTTTATCAGTTTTCAGCAAAGTACTGGCTCTCACCTGCTGTGGGCTCAGTACTATTCTTTGTGACATTTGTATTCAAATCTAATCCCCATTTCCAGCTTTCCTAGGGTTGAACTTTGAGAAAACAATGCCCAACTCTGGAGACACCGATGCTTACTGGATAGCAATCCCCCTCTTGTTAGTCCTAGGGAATGAGGCAGTCTTTTCTTGGCCATTCAGCTTTTTTTTCTTTGTTTTTAGGAATGTGAAATTTTAGACATCATAATGAAAATGTGCTGTGAGTATGCGTTCCTTTGTTTTATGCCAGTCAAACAGAGGCAGTTTGTTAAACTAGTTAGCACATACAGCCTAGCCACCCAAAAGACTGAGCTAGAAATATCCTTTGGGTTATGCAATAAAAGCCCTTTTGAAAACTGGTGGCACTACAGAAAGAGCCTGGCTTTGCTAGGTCTGGAAAAGGAAATGAGAGAATTTTTTTTTTACTATTTTGGTATTAAATTGTTCACAGACAAAGTCCTGCCATTCTTCTACAATATGACTCCTAGGGCATGTCCAGATGTACATGGACATTTGGTTCCCTGTGGATAAGTAGTGGGGATAAGATACCTTGCACCACCACTTCTTGTCCCCGGGGAACACCTGTGTCACATGCACTTTGGCACTTGGTAAGTTGCCCGGGGTGGCATAGGGACAGCTGGGGCCAGCACTGTGCTGGCCCCAGCAGCCTTACCTGCAGTCCTGGGGGCCTCCTGGACCTGCAACCATGGTGATCCTGCCGGGCACAGCCTGGCTACCAGCTGCAATGCGGCTCTGAGTGTCCCAGCTCTGCTTTTTAGCAGCACATGCTGCCCAAGCGTGCACTGCTTCAGGGTTTTTTTCTGAACTTTTTTTTGGGGAAAAAAAGCAGATCAGAGCATGCTCAGGTTGCATGCCCTTACAGTGCAGAGAACTCTGAACTGTGTGGTATGTGGCACTGGAAATGTGTTTGTAGCACCACATACCACGTGACCATACTCATCTGGACGCACCCCTAGAGCAGAAGCTGGCTGCTTTGCTTGGCTCTGTGTAGGTGGTCCAAACTCTCTGGCTTGGGAAAAGTTGTTCAGTGCTCTAAGCCTGAGTGCGAGAAGAGTCCTATTGCATTGTGACAGTCATGATGCCCTTAGGCTCATGCCAGCATGCTGCAGAGAACAGCTCTGTGCTAGCGTCAGATCAACTATATTGAAATAGCACTTGAGGCTGTAAGGCATCCTAATTTTCATGCACTTCCTTCTCTTGGGGTGGAAGGAAATATTACTTGCTAGTGGTAAATCATTTCCTCATTAAATGAGTCATCTAAAGTAACTGGAAGTCCCTGCTGTAGCCTATTTTCAACCCACAATGAAATGTAGAACTGCTAGTCACTGCCAATGGTTCAGAGGCATAGAACTAGGTGTGGTTCCCATCCAGTACGCCATCTGATTGAGGCATTGCAGCTCAGCTTTGCAGATCTAAAACTGCAGCTGGCAAAGCAGCTGTAAGCCAAGCTCTGGACCCCAGCTTTCAGAACTTAATTTTAATATCACACATGCAAAGGCTGGGGAATGAACATGCTTAATTGCTGCAGTTGCACGCACAAATCATGAATTTAATTTGCACCTCCCAGTTAGACGTACATAAATTCCAGAATTGCATATGCATACCGGATTTGTTAACTCATGGTAATTGTACAGTCAATTACATGCACAGCTGGTCATGCAGTTTTTAATTGTACAATTTTTCAGCTGACTTTTGAAAATCAAGCCCTAAATATATTTCACTGCAAAAAGGATTTTAACATCTGGAACAAGTTGTCCAGAGAGGTGGTGGAATCTTAGTCCTTGGAGGTTTTTAAGACCCAGGTAGACAAAGCCTTGGATGATGACATAGTTGGGGACAGTCCTCCTTTGAACAAAAGGATTAGATGACCTCCTAAGGTCCCTTCCAACCCTAATTTTCTATGATCTCTATGTTAACAACCAGTGTAATTTTGTATACTTGTGATTGAGGAAAGGTAATGCTGCTTTCCATGCATATGGTGCTAAAAAACCGTGGTCAGCAGACATTAATGAATTGCCAGGGGATTCACAGTATTTGGGGAGCTGAAACTGGTCTTTGCCATGTAATTTACTTAACCTTTCTGGGTTTATCCTATATTTATATTTAAAAAGTAATAAATCAACATGTCTAAGAATAGAATGTGGCTACATATATTGTTAAAACCTCCTACTATCTCATGCACATTAAACTGCAGAATGTGATAAAGAGATCATATTTAGAAAAGGTTTCAGTGCGTTCTGACAATATATTATTGTTTTGTTAGAACTAGCATTTCCCAACTTGTGTTCAGCCCAAAAAGGTACACCATCTCTTCCAAAATGTCTTTCCTTTAGAAAATGATTGTCCACTGAGCTGCAGACACATGTTTGGATACTCCCTGAGAGATATTTTGCTGTGCTACTATGTCATGTAATATATGCTCCATACATACATGACAGAGTCTCTCAACCTATACGTTATAACTCATTTTGTCTGGCTCCTTCATGAGACTGCACTGAGGATAGATACTGAACATCCAGGGTCTGAACCTTGGAGCCCTTTTTAAATATATCAAATGTGAGATATTTCTCCTTGAAGGAGAAATGCTTCAACTGTGCAAATCCCTCATGCTGTGATACTGTACTACAGACAGTCTGAATTATTGTGGGAGAAAACATGCAGTATGCTATGTTTAAACATCCTCTCTCTTTCTTTCCTTTCTCCTCCAGCTTGCTGTGGTAAGTGTCATTTTACAAATGTATTAAGAAGGTTTTGCTAGTTCTTTTTCTTGTTTTCAACCCACCTTCCTTCCTCTACCCACAATCACTAGCTAGGCAATGAAATCTTGTAGTATGGAATGAGCTGTGAGAACACAGAAAAAAAAGAACCAAGGATGAACTGAATTGGGAAAAGCCTGGGTGGGACGAGGACAGTATTTGGAAGGCTGCAAGGCCTTGCACATATATTTGCTGGCTGGAGGAAAATAAGCATCCAACTGACCCATGCCAACAATGCTTTAGGAAATCATTCCCCACCCTTTCTGTACTTGCAAGTGAATCAAGTACTGTACATGTTTTAAATCCAGAGTTACCTCCAACTCCCAAACCTTGCAGGGAGGGGAGAGTTGCAATTTAACTTCCCATAAAGTCTTGATGGACTGGGTAAGAATCCAAAGGCATTGGGGTACTGCCCAGGGAAAACTGAGCTGCTTCATCAAATCCAGATGGCACAACCATTTTCTAGCTGAGTTGGCTTATTAACTTACGCTTGCAGCATACCAACCTTACTTTTGTCTCTTTTGGAAAGAAATGAGGAGCCTTTAGATGAGATTCTTTTTAAACCTGATTAGAGGACTTTTGTAGACCCTTGTCCTTTTTTAAAATGCTATGTCCATTTTACATAATGTGTAAAGCACAGAAGGGTCAGAACAGGCTTTTGAGTAATCAATAGGAAAAACACCTAAATAAATCTCCAAATATATGTTCAGTGATTTCAGTGCTTTCTTTTGTGTTGCATCTTCTGTAGCAGCAAGGCAAACATATCCTTCTGGATGCAGCAGAGTCCTCTGCTTGCTTGTGTAATCTATACTGAAAAGTATTATGCTATATTAAAATGGCTAAGGCATATAAAACTAACCCCTCTCACCTTGTTCCTTGCTGCAGAGTGCACATGCGGCCCTATCGATCTTCTTTTCGTATTGGACAGTTCAGAGAGTATCGGCCTGCAAAACTTCCAGATTGCCAAGGATTTCATCATTAAAGTCATTGACAGGCTGAGTAAAGATGAACGTGTAAAGGTGAGCTTTTTGCATGCCACCAATGTGTACTGTGTCCAGAATGGGGAAGTCCTTGGCTGTACAGGTAGGGCTGCCCAGGTGACAATCATTCAACTTTTTAGAAAATGTTGGGGGTCATGACCATTGTTTTCATTCTCTGCTGGTTCAGAGACAAGGCCTTTGAAATAATGGGGGAAAGGGGGAGAGAAGAGGCAGAGAGAGAGAGAGATCCATGCCAGAGGGATTCCAATATTAGACTGTATACAGACCCCACCTAGGATGTGAGAGACCCAAGTATGAGCTCTCATTCTGCCTGGTTTGAAACATAGGCTGGAACCGAGTCCTAGATGATCATGCGAACCACTAGGCAATAGAATCATTCTGCACTTCTCTCATTTTTTGGAGCTATTCAACTATGTGCCAGTAATTAAATATTCAGGCTTGTAACTAAATATAACCAGAGACAGATGATCGCTCTATTGCTTATGGATTAGGGGACTTGTCTGGAAAATGCAGGTTCATATCTCTGCTCTAAGTCAGGGGACCCCAGTACAAGGCCTGTGTCTAGCATAATAGGTGAATGCCCAAGCCACTGAGATGTTAGCTATTCTGGAAATGCCATTATAGGCCTAAGAATATATTATAAGAACTGGTATGTTTCCCAGAAGCACTTAATCTTTGACAGAAAATAAGTTTCTCTGAAAATGTCTTAGCTGCTGCAGCGCCCCTGGCAATGTAATCCAAATCCTATCCAAAGTTGCTCTAAGGTATGACAAGGGCAGACTAAAATTAGGGAAAGCACAGAGGTAGTTTAAAGATACTTTTCCCTCCCTTCATCTCTTACTTGCACTGAGCCCCACTTGGCCAAGATGGAGAAGGATTGGAAGGGATTACCCCTGAATACTTACAGAAGTATAGACCTGGAACTACAGAAACAAGCCCTCTGTTCTCCCAGAAGGGTATGAGCCTGCTTGTGAGGCCCTTCCTCCATTCATGCTCATTCAGTGACAAACTCTAGGACTTTGTAAGCAGATCTAGGCATCACAGGCACAAAATGAGTTACAGGATGGATTTTTTCTGGATTTCTCAGGGTCCCATGCCAGCCCCAGGGGATATGTTGCCTTCTTACTAACATTTGGCTCAAGAACTTCCATTTTGTTTCCAACCATTGTTCAACAGTTTGAGGCTGGGGAATCACAGGTGGGCGTTGTGCAGTACAGCCATGACAACACCCAGGAGCTGGTGAAAATGGGTGATGACAACATTGGCAACATCGGAGCCTTGAAGCAGTAAGTCTATAGACTGAGTAGCTGCATGTCCATCAGAGGTCAGCTATGTGCCCTATTTGAGTGGTTATGTATCGGCATATAATGCTGCTTGTGCCTCTGGATTGATGAGTCCTGACAATGTAGAGACTGCTGAGCACTCTAAAAGTGCATATTGATTAGGGCTGTGCGAAATTTCACTGGACGTTTTGTTTTGATACTGCTTCCACACATTTCGAGGTTGAAACCACAAAATCAAAACAAAACAAAGGTCGTCGAAATAGCCTCGAAACAAAACAAGGCTAGTCAAAACATTTTGAAAGTCGAAACGTTTTGACCATAGCCCTGGAGATGGGAAGTCAGTCCAGCTGGGCTGCCTTCCCATCCCCAGCAAAATGTCAAAACAGCGTCGAAACAGCCTTTCTGTTTCGATGGAACAGAAAGGAACAGCTGTCTCGAGTCAAAATGAAATTCGAAATGGAACGCTGTTCCCTCGAACGATCAAAACTGAAGACAAAACGGAACAGCACCGTTTTGCATGGCCCTTATATCAATGACTTACAAATTGCATCTTATTGTTTGCACATTGCAGCCATTGCCCAAGATTGGTACATAAGGGAGGCACAGTCCCCACAGAAGATTCCAGAGATTAACATGTAATCTTACAGGCCAGTGGGGCATGATTCAGGTTGACCCCTGCGTCACCTTATGAAAAGAAGCATCGTGGGTTCCCATACTCATCAGCTCATATCTTTGCTAGGCCTCGTGTGGTAAAACAAGTGTCTTTATCTTGATTTGGGAAGCAATCTGGCATTGTTTCCTTTCATTTTCACTCTCATGGAGGCCTAGTCATGTTCCAGTTATGAAGGGCCACATCACACAGGACACTTAGAAGGTTGGAGACTCTGGTGTAAACCCTGGGTTGGAACCAAAAACTTGCCGATTGCCAGTTCCAGCCTCTGCGCTGCACCAGAGGTTTGAACCAGCTCTTGTGCATGCTGGGGGTGGGACTGAAAATCAGCGGATTGTCGGTCTCAGTCCCAGCACCACACCAAAACCAATTCAAGATGCTGGTGAGGTGTGAGGGATGGGACTAACAATCAGCCATGTAGTCTGGGCATCAGAGGGGATCTTACCATGTCTTCTTCCTTTGAAACATCCTTGATTGCCAGTCGCAGTGCAATCGCTCATATGATACCGGTTTGGTGGCTTTCACCAAACTAGCTGAAATCATGGAAAGTTTCATAGTTTCTAGGGTCGGAAGGGACCTGAGCAGATCATCTAGTCCGACCCCCTGCCATGGCAGGAAAGAGTACTGGGGTCAAACGACCCCAGCAAGGTGTTCATCTAATTTCCTCTTAAAAACCCCCAGGGTAGGAGCCTGCACCACTTCTCTTGGAAGTTGGTTCCAGACCCTAGCCGCCCTGACCGTGAAGTAGCACCTCCTGATATCTAACCTAAACCTACCCTCTGCCAGCTTGTGACCGTTATTCCTGGTCACTCCTGGCAGTGCTCGGGGGAACAGTGACTCCTCCAATGCCTGCTGATCCCCCCTGACTAGTTTATAACAGGCCACTAGATCCCCCCTCAGCCTTCTCTTGTGGAGGCTGAACAGGTTCAGGTCCCATAGCCTCTCCGCATAGGGCCTGCCCTGCTGTCCCCTGATCATGCGAGTGGCCCTCCTCTGGACCCTCTCCATGCTGTCCACATCTCTCTTGAAGTGCGGCGCCCAGAACTGGACGCAGTACTCCAGCTGTGGCCTGACCAGTGCTGCATAGAGGGGGAGGATCACCTCTTTGGACCTGCTTGAGATGCATCTGTGGATGCATGACAAGGTGCGGTTGGCCTTCCTGACTGCCTCCCCACACTGCTGGCCCATGTTCATCTTGGAGTCAATTATGACTCCAAGATCCTTTTCCGCCTTCGTGCTGACAAGAGGGGAGTTCCCAAACCTGTAGGTATGGTGCCAGTTGTTCCTCCCGAGGTGCATCACCTTGCACTTGTCTGTGTTGTATCCCATCCTATTCTCATCCACCCACCCTTGTAACCTGTCTAGGTCTGATTTTAGCTGTTGCTTCCTTCTAGTGTGCCCACATCCCCCCACATCTTAGTGTCATCAGCAAATTTGAACAGGGTGCTTTTTACCCCCTTGTCCAAATCACTGATGAAGATGTTGAACAGTGCGGGCCCGAGGACCGAGCCCTGTGGAACCCCACTGCCCACGTCCTTCCAGGCTGAGAAGGACCCATCCGCTACCACCCTCTGGGTGCGGCCCTCCAGCCAGTTGGCGACCCATTTGACTGTGTGGGTGTCTACACCACAGCCCCCCAGTTTCTTAATGAGAACAGGGTGAAAGACAGTGTCAAAAGCCTTCTGGAAGTCCAGAAAGACTACGTCCACTGCTACCCCTGCATCCAGTCAGAAAGAGGGTTCTCTTTGACAGCTTGTCTGAGTCTCAAGTGTCAGCCATGCCCATAGATACTCAACTGTTGTGTGATACTAAGTACCATATGTGACACAGTATCATTGAGTACACCAGCATGCATTTGCCACAGCTACTCTACCATTGTACATGTTATTTGTTATGCCAGTAGAAGCTAAGCCTGCAACTCATGCCAGTAGAAGCTCTTGCAACTTAACTAATCGGGTACCTGAATTTGAACCAGTTGTGGAAGCAGGATTCAAGCTGTATGGGTCCCTGGCATGTGCATGCATGTAATGCCCAAGTCCCTGAGGTGGCTTTCACCCACAAAATTAACTGAGAGTGACTCTCAGATTTTCTGGCAAACTAAGCCAGAACAATCCTTGTTCTCTGTGAAGACGATTCTTTCTTTGCTGATGATATGGCCAGGAAGTAACTCTTCCTGTCCCACACTACAAATGTTTCAGCCACAGCACTCGCTCAAGCCATGAAGACATTTGACTTCTATGACATTTGCAGCTGAGGCCCATCTGGGAACCGGGGCCATCCAGTCTGAGCCTTATTTGTTGTTGTGTTTGCAGAGCTGTGAAGAACCTGAGGTGGATAGCTGGTGGGACCTACACCGGAGAAGCCCTGCAGTTCACCAAGGATAACCTGTTGTCACGGTTTACCACAGACAAGAGGGTTGCCATCGTCATCACAGATGGCCGGTCAGACACCCTGCGCGACCCCGCCTCACTCTCCTCACTCTGTGATGTCACCCAGGTAATGAGAAAGAGGACTGTCTGGGCCTGGACCTAGGCATCCCTTTTTGCCTTATCAGTGAGGAAACGTGAAGTGTGAGAGATTCCACAGTGCAAGGGGGCAGGCTGGTTCTGAGCAGTAGCAACAGTCTGGCCCGAGGCAGGGTGAGCTTTCCCCCACATTCATGTACACGTACAACCAAAGAGCATGAGGAGCTGGTGTCAGTATTACTGGGGAGCAATTGTTCATTAATGAGAGACTGTGGCTTCAGGCCTACACACGATCTCCATCTTCTGATTCTCCCCTTCTTCTTTTCCCTCCAGACATATCATCTTAGACCAAAACATTTTCAAGTCAGGGGCTGCATCTGTTTTCATAAAGAACCTAGCACCATATGAGCCCAGTTCTCATCTGCACTCTTTAGGCACTACTAGGATCTGAATAAATAACCAGGCATAACCAACAGGTTGGAATACCACAATTAGTTATGCTCATCTTGCAGGTGGTTTCTCTTGGGATTGGCGATATTTTCCGCACGGCCCCTAACTCTGAGCAGTTAGGGGTAATTTCTTGTCAAGGCACATCCCAAAAACCAGGACTATCTGTTCAAAGAGACAACTATGCTGAACTGTTAGAAGACAGTTTTCTGCAAAACATTACCGCACATGTCTGTAAAGGTAGGTTACCTCTTGTGTCTTTCTGGGATAGTTGAAGTCAGCTAAGCTTTGGCTCTGGGCTGGTGCCTCAGAACTGGGGGCGCAGCAGGGGCAACAAGAAACATGAGCCAGGAGAGTGGCTGACCTAGCTTGTCTGATGATTTGGCATGGGAGTGGCCCTGATGGCATCCCAGATGCTTATGTTCTCAGTTAGTACCATAATGTCAGATGTGGTGCGCTCTAAAGTCAGGATAAAAGTTCAGCCCTGATTTGAATGAATGAAGGGATTCTACCATTTCCCTTGCCATTGCTGTAAGGGCCAAGCCTACCCTGTGTTATGGAGCCCACCTTGTGGAGGAGAAAGGAGAGAGTTGGTTTCCCACACACAGGGCAGGACGAGCTAGGTTGGCTGCCCCAGTCTAAGTTTCAGGAACGAAGTCTACTGACAATGTCTGTTAGTACATCATAGCCCTACAGGTGTGTGTCCAGACCTCATCATTGGATGGCATGGACAATGCCTGGAATGCAGTCCCATTCCTTTTGGAACAAAAGGAGATATACATTGCAGCATGGTACTCTTCCTAGGCCATGCCAAGGCCATCCTGGCTTTGCTGCCTGTGAAGCTGACTTATTGCCACCTAGAAATAACGTCAGAAGCAGTAAAGCCAGGAGACATCTGAAAAAAGGTGTGTGTGTGTGTGTGTGTGTGTGTGTGTATGTTGGGGGGGAGGAAAGGGTGCCAGTCAGTAGAAGCCTACTTTTTCTACTGACTGGCACCCTTCCCCACCACACACACACCTTTTTTCAGATATCTCCGTTTTTTAAAAGGGTGACATTTGAGCAGATGAACTGAGGCATGTAACACTGGTATTCAGAGATATACCTTGAGTCATTCAATGGTACAGCAACATGGGATTGTGCAATAAGACCTGGTTAAAGGTGCTGGCATTCCACAATGACAGCACTACTGTGTTTATAGGTCACCAAAGGGCAGCAGGAAGTATCACATATCTGTTTTAGTGATAAATGCCCAGTAGCACCATTTTGAATTGTTTTTTATGATCTGGCTCCCTGCCTTTTGCTCTTGGGGTACCACCAACAAGCCACCTATGTCATATCCAGCAAGCCAGACCAAGATAAGACATTTTCTGAGTGAGTGATAGCATTTAATATGATGTGTTTTGCTCCATTTCTTTTACAGAAAAGAAATGTCCAGACTACACCTGCCCAAGTGAGTATTTACTGTGAATGAAATGCATCAGAGGCAGGTGGGCAGGTTGGATTGCAGAGGTGGGGGAGTAATGTTACCTCTTCTGGAATCCAGGGAATCTGAGAGCGTGTTTCTGAAGAGAAAAGACCACCCAATAGGACCTGCATGGGTACAAATCCTGAGTCTCAGACTAATTAATAGGTTTGCTGGGCTCTAATATTGAATAGTACTGAACAGTGTTGTGGTATTGGACAGAAGCAACCAAGTTTAGAATGACAGCAGCAATGGGAGAACTTCAATATGATGCATACATAGTAGCCAATGAACATAAGAGGGCCAGAATAAGGCAAGCCAGAACAGGTTGCCTACAGCATAGCTACAGACCATTGGCTGGTCACTTTCTAGTGATGCAGACAAGTTGGTTCAAACAAGTAATTATATTTCAACGCTAAATCACAGTGAACAAAGCAACATTAACTTCATAATTCTTTGAAGAGGGAAAGGCACATAAATTTAGCACACCAACAGTAAACTTTAGAAATGGACATTAAAAAAAAACCTGTGGAATTTTGTCAAAATCACCTGGAAGTCAAAAATTAGGCAGATAGCATTCTTAAGCCAACTATGAAGTATAATTGAAACAAATAAAACACAGTCTTAGAAAGCATACACATCTTTAGCTCAAAAGACAGCCCATAGTCGAGGAAATCAACCAGGTGTGTTAAATTATAAGGGCTAATAGATTTTTCAAGCCAAAAAAATGTCCAGGAGTCCAGTCTTCCAGGGAGCATGGAGAGGTAAAAGGACAAGATCAACTATGAAAGGAGGCTTACAGAGAACTGTAAAATAATCAGAGAATAAATTTCTTAGGACATTCAGAAACAGGAAGCCTGAGAGGTAACCGCTGCATGCACTGGGCTGTGGTGGGGAGAAGGATCATCTGAGGAGAGTAAATAACAATGGACCTTTCTCTGCACAGTCACTTTTGCAGGGTCAGCTGATATCACACTCCTGGTGGATGGCTCCACCAGTGTCGGGAGTAGGAACTTTGAGGTCTCCAAGTCGTTTGTGAAGCGGCTGGCAGAGAGGTTCCTGTCGGCAAAAAAGGGTTTGGGTGACTCAGTGCGCGTCTCAGTTGTTCAGTACAGTGGTAAAGGACAGCAGAAAAATGAGGTGGAGTTCTCACAGAACTACACAGTGATTGCCGATGCAGTTGATAAAATGCAGTACATGAATGACGCCACAGATGTCAATGCAGCCATCAGGTATGTCACCAATGTGTATCGGCAGACTTCCCCGTCTGGTGTCAAGAAGAGTGTCCTGATCTTCTCAGATGGTAACTCCCAAGGGATCAAAGAAACAGACATAGAGAAGGCAGTGCAAGATGCTCTGAATCAAGGCCTTGAGATCTATGTGCTAGCGGTGGGCAACCAAGTCAATGAGCCAAACATCCGCGCCCTTGTCACTGGGAAGAGCAGAGTTTATGACGTGAGCTATGGGGAGCGCCATCTCTTCAGACTGCCTGACTACCATTCCCTGCTGCGTGGTGTCTTCTACCAAACAGTCTCCAGGAAGATAGCTGTTGACTGAATTGCAGAATGGCCCTCCACCGGTCTGAAAGTGTCAGGCTACATATGCTTTGTTTCTCTTAAGAATGAAAAAGTTAGCAATACTCTTGATCAACCTGATGGACTTGTGTTTCCAGGAAAAGCCATAATACCAGGGTCTGTCTGTGCACTACCCCTTTTCCCTTGCTTTGGAGCTTTAATTTTATCCCTTGTATGTTCATCCCCCTGGATATGGAAGTTCCCACGCACCTTGCAACTTCCTCCCTCCACCACCCACAGCAGACACGCATAGGGTTCATCCCAGCTACGAGCCTCAGAACATATACTGTTTTTGCATTTCTCTGTTTTTAGGTGCAAATTAGACTGATAAGACTAATACCACTATGAATTTACCTGACTTCACAAGGTTGATCAACCTTTTTCTGTATATTATTAAATTTTTTCTTCTCCAAATTAAAGCTGATCAGGACACAATGTTTTTAACCCAACATCATGTTGAGAGTGAAACTTTCCAAAGCAAGCCACCATGTCTTTGGTAAGCATTGTGCAGGAGGGAAGAGGAAGGGGATTTTTGTCACAACTAGGAGGTTTGCTTCACATCTCCAACTGGTGCAGGGAAGAAGGACCTTCAAAAATGCCCTCAGCAGCTGGGTGCCAGAGTCAGATGCAAAGAGTAAATGGCTTCCAGTGCCATGGGATTCAGTACAACATGGCCCATGCATATTTCCCAGGGCAGGAATGGAGGTAATGGAGTGCATTTTGGCACTGGCTGGGCTTCCATCCACCCCTTTGGAACTGGGTGGATAGAAATCCAATTAAATTGGCCAACCACATTTGAACAAAAACTGGAGAATAACAATAGGGGACAATAGTGAAGAAACATCTTAAAGACACTTCTTCTGACTTCTCATTTACACAACAAAAAAAGTGACGCCACAAATGATCCGGTGAAAATTATTCTTCAGAAAATCTGCCAAGGCCCATTTAACAGGACTTTCAGAAGTGCTTAAGCACTTACCTCTTAACCCTAGAGAAGGAGCAGAGAGATGCTTAACTCTATAAGAGCTGGCTTCCATTGAACTCTGTAGGCACCTAAGAGCCTAGACTTTTTTAAAAAGTCCCACTCATTACAGTATATACTGATTTAGAGCCTAATCCAGGGACCACTGAAGTCTATGGAGAGATCCACTTTATTTGCAGGGGGCTTTGGATCAGGCTCTAAGATATACTGGCAAGCAAAGGTGCTATCCCTACCAGGGTGATGTCTGCCCTTTATGTTTACACAGTTATTTCTAAGACCATGCTGAAGATATGGTGAGGTTTCATTCAGTGTTTCCAATGGTGCTCTTGCTATGAAATTATGTGCTTCTAAAAGAAATGGCATTGATTACATGACATCAGTGTTGCTATTCATTGTCCTTTGTAATCGAGATCCATTTTACCAGCTAGTTTTATTTTATGCCTGTGTTTTACTGAAATGTGTTCACTTCAAAAGTTTGTCCAAATAAATTGTTTTCCACAGCCCTGCTGGAAAATTGTCTGTGTCTAAGTTTAACACCAGGGCTAGGGACAGAACTTCCACATAAACTGGTTTAAGTGATCAGAAACTGGTTTAAACTTGTAACAGAACAGTGCACATAAGCCAGTTTAAAAATGGCTGAAATTGGTTTAAGATAAACCTGGTTGAATATAGTATCAGACTTAACCAATTTTGGGTCAAACTGGTTTAAGAAACTTCTATCCCAGACCCCTTCATGGTTCAAGTTAAATCACAGTCCCCCAGCATGCTTTGCAGGCCTAGGCTGGGCTGTCTGCTCCAGAGAGCAGGGATGGACCTGCCCCTCTGCTTGGGCAGTGAGGACTGGCTGGGGGGCAAGCCCAGCTGCAGATGCAGTTTAGACTCGGGGGGGAACTGCCCTCCCCCCCAAAAAAACCCCGGCTTGGGTCTGGGCCAGGGAGGGGGGTAAATACCCCTTCACCTGCTCTAATTTATTGCTGGCTGCAACTGTGAACTGTGAGTTCTGGAGTTACCTGGAAGTAGGAGGAGTAAGTGATGAGCAGCCCTGAAGAGTCCTGTAGCTGTAATTCTGGACTGCAAATCCCAGAGACCTCAGGGGCAGCAGGAAGAGGAAGTGAACACACAGCCAGAGAGCCATGCTCTAGCACCCTCCTGCCCCCACAGTTTCTGGCCTGAGCCATTGCAGGCATGTGGCTGCATTTCCTGAATCAAAGGTAAATGTCTGTTCACTTCTCTTTCAATTTAATCTGTGCAGTTTAGACTAACCTACAAAGACTGAATTGATTCAGCCTTGGCTTTTTGACTGTCTGTACTTAGCCCAGGAGATGGGCAAGCCCAGCAGTTTCAGAACTTGTGCTAAGAGTTGCTCAGTGGAAAATGTGGCTAACTCACAAGACATCCTTTAGGATCTTGTGAGACCTAGGATTATCTGTAGATATGCACAGGAACTTTCAACATGAACTTTCTATATGAATAACAGAGAAAGGAACCATTGCTTATTGTTCATGAAATGGACACTGATTAATTTCTTAGATTTAGAAATTCAACAAATTGTGTATTTGAGAAATATATTGATCCACAGATTTATTATTGTACACACACACTGATGTTAAAAGATTATGACATATTCAACATCTAGCACTCAGGTTAGGATCTGCCAGAATTCAGGTGACTTGTACAACTTTACTTTGGCCTCCTTGTGATGGGGCCCGTGCCCCATTACTGAGATGGGGGAGCAAGCCCTGTGAACAGAGTTGATGATGGAAGGGACCTAAATAAGCACTCACCACGGAGGTAGTGGTGGCAGCAACATCAGGGACTAGAATCTTGCACAGGACCACTACAGAGTCCAGCAGCAGTAAGTCATCCTGAGGCTGAGCCAGCAAGCTGAATCAGGAAATGCTTGCAGCAGTTCAGAGAGGCACGGGGCAGGCGCAGGGAGATACATAAAAACAGGCCCTGGGCCAAGAGGGGTTGGCTGGCCCCAGAGGCTGAAGGAGAAGGAGCCCTGCAGTAAGTTGCTTGCTGAAGAAAGCCTAATAAAGATCCTGCTATTCTGGATAGAGGCCAGTGATGAGCTGATGGCTGGCAGGGAATGAAACTGGCAGGGAGTATGGATGGGGGATTTTGGATAGCCAGTGCACTAGAGTATTAAGTTATAGCTTGTGGGCTGTTTTGGTTTGTGTTACCTGGTGGTTTGTTGAAGGGACTGAAGGATGGTTTGGTGATCCCATTAGTGCCTGAGGGACATGTTACTGCCTTGAGCCCCAACAGGGGTCAAGCTCAAAGCAGAGCTTGTGGGGCCAGGGGGCTCAAAGCCCAGAGCAAGACAAAGCTGGGGACCAGGGGGCTCAGCACCCAGGAAGGGCAGAGACGGGGGCCTAGTAAAAGCAAATTCAGTGGCCAGATGGTCTTTAATGATATGATTCCCCCACTGTTTTTTTCTACAGGACCCTGTTTCATTCAGTGCACAGATAGATGGTACTGACTAAATTAGCAGACATTCAATACTTTCTCCTCCCTCCTCACTGGCTAGAGACAGATATTAAAGAAGCCTGAATTGATTCAATCTTTGGTTAGTCTAACCTGCAAAACTTGAACCAATTTGGAGGTGAATGGACATTCCCTTTTCATTCCAGAAATGCAAGCACATGCATCAATAGGCACATGCCTGCAGTCTAGGCTCAGGCTAGGCTAGGGGATACTAGACCAGCCTTCCCTTCCCTTTAACAGGTCTGAGCTGGGGAGGGCATGTGTAGGCAGGACACTGATTAGCCCAGCAGGGAATTGATAACAGTGTTTATCAACCATAACTCAGTGGTTAGCACCCCATTAAGAAAACAACAGAAGGAAATTACCAGCTACCTGTTGAAGGTACCTCTGGTCCCTGCCTTTGTCATAGCAGGGACCAGAGCCAGTATGTGGCCTGCTAGCTAATACACAGACACCTTTCAGCAAGGCAGAAGGGAGGGAGGAATTCCTGCTTAGCAGCCTGCATGTCTCTGCTGGAGCTGCAGCCAGAGAGCAGAGGGGACGGACCAGCCCTGCTGCGGAGCAGCGAGCCACTCCCAGCCCAGAGAGGATGCTGGGATGCTGGAGGAGTCTGCTTTATCTTAAACCAGCAAGGGGTCTGGGACAGACATTGCATAAACCAGCTTAACCCAAATTAGTTAAGTCTGATACTACCTTCAACCAGGTTTATCACAAACTGGTTTCAGCCATTTTCAAACTGGTTTATGTGCACTGAACATCTGTTCTGTTACAGGTTTAAACCAGTTTCTGATTACTTAAACCGGTTTATGCATAATGGCTGTCCCTGACTACTATGTCCAGTCTGACCTTGCTCATTTCCTACACTTCAAACCCTGCTTTAAAGATACACATTCATTTCCCCACAGGCTTTTCTTCAGTGCGTATTACTATAGAATACTGAGTGGTTCACAAACACAGTTGACTTTATCTTTACAAGATGCCCCTCAAATATTAGGGAAGGGCATTAGACCTTTTTTACAAATGGGAATGCAGAGACATAAAGGCCACGTGTCCAGTTAGAACCTGATATCAACAGTCAGGAAACCTGAACAGAGAAGGGGGGAGTAGAAAGGCTAGAACTACATTTCTTTGTCCAATTTTAAAACCTCTAACCTATTCCCTATTATCTTCAAACAAGCAAGCAGGCAAAATAAATCCCTCCCCCCATTGATGCATCTTGGATGCTAAGACCGCTGTAAAATATTCCCTTATTAGATCTTCCTTTTCCCACTTCTCCACCTTCAAAGCAAATCATAGGAAAAGGACACACAAATTGATGCTGGGTCTATCATCTTGATGTAGGTAATGTTGCTGCTACCAGCACTACTGCAGCTCTCATGTTTGAGCCTCTTTGTTGTAGCAATACCCAATGCTAGGTTTGGCTGTAATGGGAAATGAGAGTTCTCAGCACCTCTGGCAATCGGAGCATTTTGATATAGAGACCTAGATGTTAGGCTGGACATCTAAACTCATGCTCAAACTTCATGTTTGAAAAATGTGGCCTGAGTTTGTCTGATATTTTCTCTACCAAAAAAGAGTTTCTCTTGTCTAACTGTTTTATGTCTTTTTCCCCCCAAGACAAGTGGCTCTCAAGCTATGCACCCACAAATGCTTTAAAATATAACATAACACTCAGAGGAAAACTTTGGCTAAAGAATTTCTCCAATGGATGCACCATCAATGACTGCAATAATGCTATTAATGTAGGTGTTCATAAGGCATTTCCATTTAGCACAAAGTTAGCACAGTAGTTCATCACACTGAAGTGGAACATTGCCTTCTTGAGTCTTTATCAGAATTTGGCCTTAATAGTTACAAGATGAACTACTGTCACTAGAGTTCAAAGAGCAACTCTGGCAGCATTTTCAGGTATAGGTAGTAATTATCTGTAGGAAATATCTGTTAGACAAAGGGGAAAGATGATGCACTGCCCACTGGGATACTCAACTACTTGCTGGGCAACAGTGAATGCCAGGACACACAAGACCTGTTTCATCTCTTCCTGCCTTAAGAACAAGGGTGATTCTCTTCCATGGCAAATGATGGCCTTGTGGATAGTGGTGAATAGCCTTTTAATAAGGCTTTTGATGCCATCTCCCACAACAGTTTGGTGGTAGATGGGACAACAGTCATTGCTAGTTTCATTTATCCCAGCACTGCTGGCCAGTTCACTCCAGCAGGCTATTTGATGCTGAGAGAAAGCATGGAAGGGGACAATGGCCCTACTGTTTGCAACCATTCTTGGACACAGTGGAGGTCCTGCTCTGATAAAGGATGTTCTCAAAGTATGTTACTGGGCAGCTGCTCCTACTCCCATGTGATCACAGGCTTGGTCCTCCATCCTCTGATAAAGCATCAGTGTCAAGCCATATGGAGAGACCATGAAGGTGCCTGTACTAGGGAGCTTTCCTCTCCAGCTTCTTCAAAGAGCACCATCTCCAATCCTTGCTGCACAAGGTGAAGCAAAGCAACAGTTCAAGTAACATCCTCCTGGAGATGGTCACCAAGGAGGCTCCTGAGGGGAGGCCGGAGCCATGGAGTTTTTACAGTTCAGTGGATATGGATAGTTCACGTATTAGATAAGCTGCCATACAGATGAGATTTGCACAGGTAACAACCAGGGGCCAGGCAACAGAATGAACTGCAGTAAAAGTTCACAACCTGTAGACTGAGATAAAGTCCCAGGACAGCAGCTAGGCCAGGTTGCAAGGAGCAGCTCTTTAAAACCACGTACTTTCCTGTCCCATTATATTTTCTGCAGTCCAGACAACTGAAGTTTATTTCCTACTAATGGGAAGGAGTCTTGTAAAATACGATCCCAGGATTCTGACACCCCCTCAGGCCCATGTCATAAGGGGCCAGGCAACTTAGACTCACCGTCCACTATCCCTTATTAAAACCAAATGTTCCCTCCTTTCCTTCTTCAGAATGAACCACAGGCCATGATCTCACATTCACAGACTCTGACCTGTTGATGAGTCATCTTCAGCTGCAAACCAGGACTGGGGGTTGGGGCTTTACCTACATCCTTTCACAGAGTTTGCATCCCTGTGAAGACCTGTTTGGTGCATTACCAAGGCCTCAGCAGAATCTGTCCCCCTTGGAGCCATCTTGATCTCTTCCCCATGAATGGAAGAGCAGCAGTTTCTACCCTATTGCAGGTTCCACAGCCATGGTATCAGCACAAGGACCCTGCCTCCCCACTTCCTGGCTTCCAACAAGGTCATACAGATGCAGTGGGATTGCCAGGAGGTGTTAGTCCAAGGCACTCAAAAGACAGTTATTACTAGTCAGAGTCTGGTACTCAAGCCATTTAAAGCATGAAACCCCTCATTATAAACACCTCTGGTCCCTCATTTTTACTGACTTCTACCTCGGCCAACCTTCCTCATGCAGAGCAATGCCTGCAATAGCCCAGTTACTTAAACGCTCAGCCTGAGACTGATCCATGGGGGCAAGATTGGCAGGGGAGGATTCATGTCCACAGTGTGAAGCCAGTACCTGGGAGGAAGCACTCTCTCATCTGGTAACTCCCACGTGTTCCCTGTAACTCTGGCATTACTTTCTTTGAGACTTTCTTCTTACTTACTTTCTTCATAAACTTTTACAGACAGAACTGATTCTACTGACTGCTCTCCTATATAACAAAGGCCTAAGAACACCACCAGCTTGTTACTATATCAAGCCAATAACTTATGTTTGAACAAATAAATCTCTTTCAGCAAGAGAACCAGTCTCAGTTTGACAAACTAAGGCCCTGCAATTTTCATCTTTGCTACTATGGATTTCCTAAGACCTCTGGCCCATCCACTTAGCCTATAGTGATGGGGAAATGTTTTGGTCAAAAAATATTGACCAGCTGTAATTTTTGTGTGCATTTTGTATCTTGTATTTATCCTTGTTCCACTGTCTTACTGTCCTTCTGTAACTTCCAGTCCAGGTAACAGAGGCAGACTGTTGCATCTCTGTTTGAGTGAATTCACAAATGCTTTGCACTTTCTATCTCGCAGTTGCAGATTCTCATACTCCTTGACATTTCACTTTGTATTTTTATTTTTTCCAGTGAAAGAAGGTCAAAAATCTTTCTGTCTGTGGGCCCATTTTTTATAAAGCTCAGATGCTGTCCAGATGTGCAGCGGGGGAGTTATGTAAATTGGACAGAATCTGGACCATATTTCAGCATATTTCTGAAACGAAACCCTCTTTACTTGAAGAAGCATTGCTCCCAGATCCCAAGTACACATTAACCTTTTGGTTATACCTTATGTGAGAAAAGCCAAAAAACTCACAAACGCAACATGGCAAACAGATGCGTTGAAGGGATAAATAAAGGACAGCTAGCAAAGTGACATCAAGGCAGCCAGTCAGAAAAGCAAATGCAAAACTCATCAACTGGAAAAAAATATCCAATCCAATTGGCATAGGAAAATGTTATGGCTCTTCCTGGCTTGAAATTTAATCCCCTAAAGGCTGATGTACCAATCCACAGATGTACCAATCTGCAGGGCTGATATACCAATCCACTGGGACTTCCTCCCAGTGACGGCCCTGATCTGCTCACCTGTGCAGAGTCACCTCAGGTCCTTAACTCCTTCACTGTAGTTGCTTTCTGCCTGGCTTCTGGTTTATTAACTGCTTTGTGTCCTGTGTGTCATTCCTCTGCCGGGTTGTAGCAGACTAGCTGTCCTGGGGAGCAGACTTAGACCCTGATACCATCAGTCCTCACGCTGCTATCTAGTCTCTGGGATGGGTTATTGCAGTGGTCCAACCGTAATAGGAAGGGGTCTTTCTTGTTCACTTTGCCTTTGCCTCCAGTCTCTACACTAATTCTGCCCTCCCATTCCTTTTTTGGGTACCCAGGGAAAGAATCTTATTGAAAATTCCCTCTTGCCACTGATTTGTTTGAATGCTACTGCAATGTCCTGTGCAAACTGAAGAGTATGTGCCAGACCTTGCAAATCATACCTCTGTTTCTGGCTCAGAGTTCTTTCCTGAGGGTGTACAGGTTTCTGCTAGGAGTAACCAGAATCTGAAGACAGTTGGCTGGCCCTATAATATGCTGGATTTCCTTCACATCTTTTGATCTGAACATTTCCTTAGTGCCTGCTAGTTTCTTGAGTCTGTCAAAAGTGTACGGGTGTCCATTGCAAGGGACCTTGGGTCTTAGCTTCAACTTGATTGTATTCAATGCAGCCCAGCAGCTGTGGCTGTGTGGTTTCATAATCCAACACTGCCTACTCCTTGGCATGTCATCCTCCGACATGGAAGATGTCAGAAGCAAAAGTCTTCTAGACTGGAAGTTTCTCTGTGCTGACATCAGTTTATGGTGGAACATTGTGGGGCTTGATTGACTTTTATGAGTGACAAAGGCTGTTGGGTGGCTAGATAGCTCATCTATAGCTCAACATATCAGAACCCAGTCTTGACATCAGTAAATACTCTTGCCCTGTAACACTAAGTAGACATGACCTCCATTGCCAGTAATGGCCAGCAGTACCTTCCAAAGCTCTGTTCAGTGACTTTGGGTCTGTGCAGATCCTCACATTACCTAAAGGTACTTCAGCATTACTTGGTTGTGGAACTACTCTGGGCTAGTTTCAATAGCTGTAAGGATACTTCTTCTCCACAAGGGTTTACGAGCTCCTCTTTCTGCAATTCCAAAACAGACTAATGGAACTTTGTATGATCTCATGTGCTGCATGTCAGGGCCTATTTCTAACTTCAGTTTGCCCTTCACGTATCTACCTCCAAAAATATGTCTTTCCATTTCCATAGAATGGAGCGTGAGACCAAGGAGGCTGTTCTTCCTCCTTTCCCATACTGAAGAAATTCTGCTTTGCCCCTACACTTGAAGCCATGTTTTGTACAGTCCTACTTCCTGAAAGGGATGATACTCCTGTGCCCCATTGTTAAACTGTCTTGATTGTAAGTTTCTTATCAACAGCCTTCATTTGCTCACTGGCCTCAGAATAGTTTGATTGTATATCAGCAGCACCCGGTCACATTTCTCCATTTTGAGAATGCAGTTTATCAGTGTTTTGGGGTTCTACTGGCACTGGATTAATGATCTAGCTACAGCCAAATTGCTTGCTGATCCAATAACATAGTTGCAAACTTGAGAGCAGAATGGTAGAGAGTCTTCTACAGGCCCATTAGCAGATACAGAAGCTCTCAATGAGCATGTGCTGCACATGCATTCCTCTTCATTGAACATTTCTACATCCCTAATGACCACTTGTCCTGATACTTTTTTTCTCCTATGGTAGCTGCAACACTGAGACATAAGGTAGTGTTCCTATCATACCCACTGTATCATTGCCCCATTGGCTGGGCTTTTCTCCTTTCCCCCTTTTGTGGGGCTTTTCACACTGGACCAGTCCTTACATCTGTCCTGATTTCTCAGTTCCTTAACTTGACTCTGTTCAGCACTGGTGCTTGTCATCGTTTTGAGCTTTCCTTCAACTCCCCTGGAGTTGGAGGAATTCCTCTAGGATTAGGCCTGTTTCTTTCAACAGTCTCTTGTGCAAACTGGAGTCATATATCTCCAGTTATCTAATTAGAGAATCCTATAAATGTTTCCCAAGTTAGATGCAGATGATGCCAGAGTTCATAGTTTCACAGTTTCTAGGGTCGGAAGGGACACGAGTAGATCATCTAGTCCGACCCCCTCCCATGGCAGGAAAGAGTACTGGGGTCAAACAGCCCCAGCAAGATGTTCATCTAACCTCCTCTTAAAGACCCCCAGGGTAAGAGCCTGCACCACTTCTCTTGGAAGTTGGTTCCAGATCCTAGCCGCCCTGACCGTATAGTAGCGCCTCCTGATATGTAGCCTAAATCTACCCTCTGCCAGCTTGTGACCGTTATTCCTGGTCACTCCTAGCAGTGCTCAGGGGAACAGGGACTCCCCCAGTGCCTGCTGATCCCCCCTGACTAGTTTATAACAGGCCTCTAGATCCCCCTCAGCCTTCTCTTGTGGAGGCTGAACAGGTTCAGGTCTCCTCATAGGGCCTGCCCTGCTGCCCCCTGATCATGCGAGTGGCCCTCCTCTGGACCCTCTCCATGCTGTCCACATCCCACTTGAAGTGCGGCGCCCAGAACTAGATGCAGTACTCCAGCTGCGGCCTGACCAGTGTCGCATAGAGGGGGAGGATCACCTCCTTGGACCCGCTAGAGATGCATCTGTGGATGCATGACAAGGTACCATTGGCCTTCCTGACTGCCTCCCCACACTGCCGGCCCATGTTCATCTTGGAGTCAATGATGACTCCAAGATCCTTTTCCATCTCTGTACTGACAAGAGGGGAGTTCCCAAACCTGTAGGTATGGTGCCGGTTGTTCCTCCTCAGGTGCATCACTTTGTACTTGTCTGTGTTGAATCCCATCCTATTCTCATCCGCCCACCCTTGTAACCTGTCTAGGTCCAAATGTAGCCTGTTGCTTTATCCTAGTGTGCCCACATCCCCCCACATCTTAGTGTCATCAGCAAATTTGAACAGGGTGCTTTTTACCCCCTCGTCCAAGTCACTGATGAAAATGTTGAACAGTGCAGGCCTAAGGACCGAGCCCTGGGGAACCCCACTGCCCACGTCCTTCCAGGTTGAGAAGAACCCATCCACTACCACCCTCTGGGTGCAGCCCTCCAGCCAGTTGGCGACCCATTTGACTGTGAGGGTGTTGGCACCACAATCCCCCAGTTTCTTAATGAGACCAGGGTGAGAGACAGTGTCAAAAGCCTTCCAGAAGTCCAGGAAGACTATGTCCATTGCTACCCCTGCATCTAATGATTTGGTGATCTCTACAATATAAGTAGTCATACCTTCTTCAACTCCCTGAATCTGGCTGGGATGAGAAATGGACCACATCCTCTACAATCCCATTCTGTCTGACACCAGGAGGGTAGGATGGTGCCATATGGTCTAACTGGATCAGAGAAGCACAAGCTTTTGTAGGGGTCACCTTACTTGGACATCACTTTCAGTTGTTCAAGTGCTTTAGGCATTATTCCTAGGAACAGTGGGCATGTCTACACAAGATGCTAAATGCACAGTAGAATAATTTTACTGTGCATTAGCATGTCACAGCAAAAGCCATGCTAATGAGCAGTAGGAATAGTCTACTCTTAAAAGGCATGTGCTGGTACTACTGCGCAGTAGTGCCAGTTACTACGCATTAAGTTAGTACCTGTTGTTACAGGTACTAAACTTAATGTGCAGTAATTACAGTGCATGTATGCATGTGTAGACATGCCCAATTTCTCATTTGTTCCTTGTGCTCTCCCTCCTCCCTCTGCAAGGAGATGACAAAACAAAGGTAAAGCTTTCCTTGTATATTTATTCTCCATAGATGTTTCTGTTGGTGGAATCAGCTCTGGCTTCCACAGTTTCCATGTTTGTGGAAAGGATTTTCTGTCCTGAAATTCAGCCTACCCGATAGCCCATCTCCCCGCACTGCTGGTTTGCTCCCTTTAGAGGTGCTGCTTTGGTCGCTTGTTAATCACTCTCTCTTCCTTTATGTGCTTCTCCCAAGACTGACCTCTTTTATGGTATCTTATGAGCTGTGTGCTAGGGAGAGCCGGTTTATGACATGCTGGGGCCCTAAGCTATATCAAGCTTAAGAGGCCCCATAGCATTATGAAAAAAGTGTACTATTCTAACAAAAAGGACAATGAAAATCAAAATATTAAAGCTTTATATTTACATATATATTGGGGAAGGTGCAATGAAAAACTAATAATCTAACAACAACATATATCTTGGAATAAACCTATTTGCATTATGAAATACTTTCAAGCTAAAATACTTTATGATTTCTTAATTAGCATATATGAAAACCTTTAATCTACAGCAACACAAGAGCAATAGATCAGCACTTACTAAACACAGAACACAGATCAGCACTTATTAAATGGAAACAGCAATACAACCTGTACTATTTCTGTTTGCACATCACATAAAATTTAAAACATTATCTTTCGTGATTTTTGGACAGAAAAGTCATTGATGATGTCCTCAAATGATAAGCTACAAAGTTTATCACTTTCTGTGTGCATAATGCTTAGTGCAGACAGCTTTTCTTGTAGCATTGTTGTTCGCAGTTCATTCTTGATATTTTTCAGCCGCAAAAATTATCTTTCTCCTGAGCAGTTTGTTACTGTTAGACTCAAAAAGAGCTGCAATATTGCTTCTACATTAGGGAAAGCCAACTGAATCTTTTCTTGGATGATGACTTGATACAGGTCCTGGTGGCATAAATGTCCTTTATCTGAATAATTTTGCTTGATATAAACATGAAAGTGCTTTATTTCTCCAATGAGGTTAACATCAACATTGACAGGATAGTCTTTCATTAGAAGCTTTACAGCTTTACACAGCTGTTTTTCTGAGGCATCTAAATCAACCGAAAATGAATTTTTTTTGCAAAATTTTCGTATATGACTGCTCTTTTCTTCAAGTTGGTTTCAAGTGCATCCATCACAGGAATAAAGGATTTCCTTCAAAACGTGTCTCTTGGCAAAAGCACTTTATCAGCATGAGGTGCATCACCATCATTGACTTGATTTTTTTCTCATTCTTTTACTTTTATTCACACACTTCTAATCTACATCAGGCAGATCTTTTTTTGCAAAAAAAAATTACGGCATCTAGGCAGCAATAAACTGTAGCTTACCCAACAAGATTCAGTGAATCTTGGAATGTGGAACATATATACAGCATACTTATTTTTCTCTAGAAGTTTTTGCTGCATGCCATTATAGCTTCCTGCCATGATGGCTGCATTATCATATGAGTGTCCTCTGCACTTACTGAAGTCAACTTTGCAGTCATTGGCTAGATAATCCAGCACCATGTCGGCTATATTTTCACCACAATGATTTTCTAATTGAAGAAAACTTAGAAAGATTTCAATGGGAAAGCCATCATCGGATGACACATATCTTACAATAACAGTTAGCTGATCAACATGTAAAAGATCTGGTGTAGAGTCAACAGACAAATTGAAGTATCCTGCTTTTCTCAAGTTTTCCAAAATAGATCCTCTTACTTTTTTCCCCATAAACTGGATGAGTTCATCACATATTATTTTAGACAAGTATGAAGGCTTCCCAGATCCCCTGCTTCCATAAAGTTTTATATGGTTAGCAAGAAACGGATCAAACTTAGCAATGAGTTCTATCAAGCCAAGAAAGTTCCCGTTATACGGACAGCCAAATTTTTCATTGCCTCCCCCTCACCTAAAAGCTAATCCATGTTCTGCTAATGTGCACACAACTGCAATAACACATTCAAGCAATACTCTTGCTCCTTTTTCATCTGTTCCTCCAGGTGTTAATCTAAGGTTAACCCACATTGCCTCGTCAAATATGTAAGCAAAGCTGTTCTATGATCCTCAGAGTTCTCATGATTTTGAATTCCAACAGGGTTTCGCCAGTCATTAAACCCATCACTAGCCAGTGCTGTTGATGATGTTGAGAAGAGCTTGCAGACAAAACAGTAAATACAACCGGTTGTTAGAGAGTATACTAGCCACTCCCAATTGTATTTTTCACCATTAACTTCCATTAAATGAAATAGACTGTTTGAACAATATCTAATTTAATTTTTGAATGACTGCTTTGATTTCTTAAATGGGCCGTTCCAGTGTTGACACTCTGAGGGACCTTCCTGTATCCAGAATAAAATATTACCCTCAGTCAAGACACCCTAGAGACCAAGATCATTGGACCTTGTGTATCTACTTTCTTCAGCTGGGATTTCAGGTTCTGTAACATTCTCAGGTGCAGTAGTCACGTTCACATCTGTATAATCTATCCTACTAGAAGAGATGGATGCCTGTGGTTGCTGTGGTCCTGACTGACTCTCTTGAGTATGAGGTCTCTCCTTTATTACAGTGAAATAACTGTCAACTTTCAGTAACTGTTTTAGCTGCCCTTCAATCAGCTGCTTCTTTTTTCTCTTCTGATATCCACTTTCAAAAGTCCTCTTCATTTTTAACAACCAATTATGTAAAATTTGAAACTCTGTATTACAGTATAATGTCAAGAATACGGATATCAAATATCTGGCATTCTCAAAAATCCGGCACTTCCCCTGCCACTTCAGGACAGGCCTTCGCTCTCCCCCCTGCTGGCCCAGAAATGGCAAGGGAAGCTTGCACATGACTGCTGCCACCTCCATTAAGCACCCTGCGTCACTTCTCTGCATGCAGCTAGTGCTCCGGGACCGGTTGCCGCTACCACCCCTTTCCCCAGTTCCGTGACTGGCTGCAGTGAGTTTCAAAAAACAGCATTTTCAAATTTCCAGTATGTGCTCGGTCCCACCAGATTTGTGAGGTCTTGCTGTATTTTTTTTGTATTTAGAGGCCTCTCATAATGTGAGGCCCTAATCCGTAGCTTACTTAGCTTGTGCCTAAATCCACCCCTGGTGCTAGGTAGATAGGAGTCTATGTTCCTAAATCTAAACTTGTCTTAATTGACAGAACTATATACAGAGATGTTGCAACTATAGCCGGGATTCCCACCATGCACACACAGGACATGTCTACACAAGATGCTATATCGCCATAGTAATGAGCTATGGTGACATAGCTCTTCGCTACGGTGACACCGTCACTACTGTGGTGCTTATTGCTACTGCGCAGTAGGGTTGGAAACAACCCATGCAGTGCCAGGACTGCACAGTACTGGCAGTTACTGCATGTTAATTTAGTACCTGGTTTAGCTGTGTATTAACATGGCTTTTGCAATTTGCTTTAGCTAAAGCAAGTACTAAATCACTGTGCAGTTGTTACTGCACAGTTGGACAGCCATGTAGATGCACCCACAGATTCATTGGTGCTTCCTCCAAATTCTTCTCTTCTGCAACATATGCCACTCCCTCCAAATTTCATACAAGTTTCAACATCCAGGAAGCTAAAGCATCACACAAAGGCACAGTGTTGCTATTCACAAGTTCCAGGACCTGCTACATCAACATGCAAACAGCATAGACCAGTACTTGGTAGAAACAACAGCAGCATTCAGTGCCAGATTTCTAGGTTCACGCTGTTACTTAGGGTATGTCTATACCATGTTCTGAATAAAGCTGTGCACGGGCAGAGAAATAAACTTTACCCACATTATACATGCTCTGAATTGTGGTTGTTGCAACATAGCATAATTCCAAGAGGGAGTCCTGGTGGCTTGCTCCGATTCTCTTAAGTCTGGTAGCTAAGGGTGATCAGTTGTAGTTGAATATTTCCAAGCCCAGACAAATACAGACTGCAGAGGGTTTGTTTCTTTGACGGGGTGTGCCCTAACTCAGAAAATAGCCTTTGGGACTGGTCTAGAGATGTGAAGTTACCAGAAATCTGGTATGATGAGTCTCCCAAGCAATCACCAGGATGGGCAAATGTAAAGCTAACACTTGCTCTTTGCTATCCCATCTGACCTGTGTACAGCATGAGGGGCACTGGGGGCTGTCTATGTATGACATGTAAAGTGTAGATTAAGCCATATATCTATGACACAGTTAGTCTTAGAGGGAGACCTCTGAGTGTGCAGAAAGAGTGGCAGTAACCAGATCCAAGCTCAGCAAATTCTTGTAAGTTCCAGCTGTAGTGGGAGCACCACTTAGATAATATTCTTGTGATTTAGAAACACATGCCCTTACAGAGGGCTTGCAAAGGGAATTACTTTGCAGTTCCATCAGGAATTGGTAAGTAATGGAACAATTTCTTCCAGTGAAATAACAAAGAAGCAGTAGTTCCACCTGTTTATCCTTCCAGTTGGATGCAATTCCTCATCCCATTAGCTGTTGTTGTAAATGCTTGAATGAAATGATGTTAATTTTCCTATTCTTTGTAAATGGCACGTTAGAATTAGTGTCTGGGTCTTGCAATATGTAGTCCAGAACAACATAGAGCTGGAGAATCTTTCCTTAATTATGTCACTTAAGAAAGGGGAGAGTAGTAGAGGGAGTTTAGGACAGTTCAGATGCACCGTATCACAGACATCATCATTTCTAGATACCCTTTTTTCTGGCAAACAGACATTTGTCTGTTTCCCTAACATTTTGTGATAAATTATTCCAAAGAATTTGAGACTAAGTTTTCACGAGAAACATCGGGCAGCTTATTCTTCAGTTTGAATAGTTTTTCACTGCAAGAAACCAAGACTGACTTAGCATAGCAAGCTGGCCTCACCACTGTCCACCCTGTATCATTTCCTTAGTAGAGGGACAGACAACACCACCCTCATAAATGCACTCTTGAGGCCAAGATATAGGTCTGAAATCTCAACTTTGGATAAATATCAGAAGGGAGAGGGCTGTGTGAAGCTTTGGGTGCTGATTCGATTCGGAGGAGATTCGGCCCAGTTCAGGGGCCAAATCTCTGAATCTGAATTGAATCAGGAGACCACTAAAAAGGTCCGAATCAATTTGAAGCTCTCTGAATCGATTCAGAAAAGGTTCAGAGAGCTTCAGAGATTCAGGCAGTCCCCACTCACTGCCTCAAGGAACTGGACTCAGACTCCATGCTGGTAAGTAGGGGACAGGGGAGGGGGAGGCTAGAGAATGAGGTGAGGACCATGGGGGGACTCCCGCCAGGCCTCATCCCCTGCCTGCTCCCCCAGCCCCCCTGAGCAGCCCATGACCCCTGCTTGTTCTCCCGACCTCCCCCCTGCCAGGGCTGCACTGCCCCACCCAGCCCCAGCTCCCAGTTCTTTAAAAAATAAGCCCCACATTCACCAGCTGCTGCAGTGGCCTTGGGGCTTTTGGGGGCTCATGGCAGAGCCCCCGCCCCACAGCACAGGGCTGTGGGGGCAGTGGGGATTCCCCCCACCCCCTGCATGGCAGGAGCTGGTAATCCTGGGGCTTTTTTTTTTTTTTTTTTTAAAGAGCCGGGAGCTGGGGCTGGGTGGGGCAGCCATTGATGAAGCTGGAAGGGCGGGCAGGTGGGGCCTGTCCGATTTGGCCAGTTTGGCAGCAGCCGAATCTCTGAATCAGATTCTGCCGAATCAATTCGGGACAGTGATTTGAACCACCAAATCAAATCACTGTCCTCCAAATCATCTGAAGCAAATACTAGCTGCTTCACACAGGCCTAGGGAGCACATGAGAGAGATGTTCTGCAAGCCTCTTCAGCCTGGAACAGAAGTCCAGTGTACATGTACTGAAAGAGGCCCCACCTCACAGAAGTCTTGGCTACATTTTTCATTGTTCCCAGCTGCTGAACTGCTTTGTTGGCCTGAAGAGAAAGTCATGGGATTTCTCAGATATAACAATGGCATTCCATGTTGTTTAGTATTTATTAGTATTTGTTTAATATTTCATCATATTCTCCTTAAAAATCATGTCCCCTGATGCTTATCAGCAGTTTTATGCATTCTTCTCAAACTCATGATTGTTCTCATAAGGATGTCATCTCATGCAACCCATGAATCCTGACCAGCTACCATATCATTTTGATTTTTGGTCATTTATCTCACTGGTGGAAAATAACACTAATTTTGCTGCTGGGGAGATCATGGAGTATAACCAAGTTATAAAAAAATCTGAGTCTAAAAATCATTATTGTTTTGGCTTAGTAAAGAACTCTTTGAGCTGAAACACAAAAAGGAAGCTTACAAGAAGTAGAAGCTTGGACAGATAAGTAGGGAGTAGTATAAGAATATTGCTCAGGCATGTAGGGATGAAATCAGGAAGGCCAAAGTGCAATTGGAGTTGTAGGTATCAAGGGACATGAAGGGTAACAAAAATGGTTTCTACAAGTATGTCAGCAACAAGAAGGTCAGGGAAAATGTGGGTCTTTACTGAATGGGGGGGCAACCTAGTGATAGATGATGAGGAAAAGTACTCAATGACTGTGTTATAGGGCTGTGCGAAGCTTCAGTCCCTGATTCAATTCGGTGAAGATTCAGCCCAATTTGGTGGATGAATCTCCAAATACAAATCGAATCAGAGGACCCTTTAATGTCTCCGAATTGATTCGGAGAGATTCAGAAATATTCGGAGATTCGGACATAGAGACAGCTTTCAATGTTTTTTCTACTGTTAGAAAAACAAGATGACCCATGCAAAGCAGATGACCTTTCCCTAAGCTTAAAGATAGCCTTTTGCTGACAGTAAGCAAACTTGTTCTGTGTATTTTGTAACTCTGTAACAGCAAGCAAAAAAAAACAACTCCAAAGCTAGTGGAAATTCCCCAAAGATGCGCACGCCTTTATGCCCTATGCCTATGTATACCTATATTTGACCTGTTAGTGTAAAAAGTGCTACCGAACTCAGATTGGGGGAGCTCTTTGTCTACTGGGCACTGACTAACCCCTCTGCAGAGAAATAAATCATCTTGCTGACACTCCCTCGTTCTCTGCCTAATTGATCACAGCTAGGAACGAGCCCAGAGATGGGACGTGGCCAATGCTCCTCGGTGTATAAGCACACCCTTCAGTGTATGGGTGCTACACAGTAGCTGGCCAATTTCCTTGACACTACATACCTCTAGGTAGCAGGGGCTCGTGAATGCTGCGATGCTGGGGCGCATGGAGTGTCCCAAAGAAGTGGGGTGGGGGGCTCCCCAGCGCACTTGGCAGCAGACCTAGCAGCAGTTTTAACATTTGTTTTTAGTGTAAATTACCTCATTCTTGTGATTTGTTTTAGCTTTGGTGTATTGATACGCATTCTCAATTTTACCTCTGTCTCAAGCTGTTCTTTTGTCTGGGTATACATATAAATCTACTACTCTTATAACAGATGTAGCAGTTTAGTAAATTAAGGGCCCATGTACACATTACCGTATGGTGATGTTGCTTTGGTGCCGTGCTTTAGTACTTACTTTTGGAAGTAGTGAAGCATGGCACAGTATGGGTGGTTACTGTGCCGTGCGTGAGGCACATGGTTAGATTTCACCACTACATCACTGCGCTATACCAGGGGAGTGTGCTGCTATGGTGATGTAGCTGCCAATCACATAATTGCTATGTCGCCATAGCATACCATACGACAACATAGTGCATTGCTACATTGCTGTAGGGTGACCTGTAGATGCACCCTAAGTGTAATTAAAGCTAAATTCAGCTACAGCTTCTTCCTATCTCATGCGCACACTTCTTCTTTACTCTATATTTTCTAATTATTCCTTTTGACTGTATCATTCTTTCCTGAAGGCTGAATAGAAGCAAGCCTTTATTTATCTCTTTGCTTATTTGTTTTCTTGAGAGCTTGAACCAAAAATTAGCTGTACCATTTGAGTTTTACCTTCCAGAAAAGGTGCACTTTTCTTACAATTGAAAATATTGTGTTTTTGTGAAGAACTAGAAGCTTCACTCTTGGCATTATTTTTAAAATCTCACTGAATCTCACCTAAAAGAGGCTTGAAGAAAATCAGCCCACTATTTTGGTTATTATCACCACCTTTAAAGCATTAATTGTTTATGCAGGTAGAACAGAATGTTGTCTTTGTTTTATGCAAACACTATCGTTTCTTCCATTCTGTGATGGTGGAAGTGTTATAGGACAATTATCTGTAGAGTTATACACAAGGATGCAAATTTACAAACATCTCTACATCTAGGCAGACGGACCATGGAACAAGGATTAGCTCAGTTAGCTTCCCTTGGGCTCCAGTTGCAGACTGTACAAGTAGGAGGGAACTTCTGGGTCAGTATTGTAACTAGGGTGGAGTGACCAGGGCTGCTTCATCAGGCACAGACTTAGTGGAGAGGATAAAGAAACATTGCCACCACAGCTGCATGATCGTGCTGGTGGTCCAAGAGCTTCCAGAAGTCGTTGTTGCCCCTGTGTGTTGCAGCTACCCTAGGTGCCCAGCTGTGTTGTTACACCCTTGTCATCATAATTCCTTTCATGACTTTGTCAAGCTCTGTCTTGAAACCATAGAATCATAGAAGTAGAGTCGGAGGGGACCTTATAGATCTTCAAGTCCGACCCCCTGCCAGGCCAGGAGAAAAAAAACTGGGCTCAAATGATCCCAGCTAGGTAGGCATAAAGCCTCCTCTTAAAGACCCCCAGGGTAGGAGCCAGCACCACTTCCCTTGGAAGTTGGTTCCAGATCCTAGCCGCCCTAACTGTGAAGTCAGAAGCCACTTAGGTTTCAACCACTTGAAACCACTCTGTCTTGAAAGCACTGCTCCTGTATGAGGGCTGCTCCAGGACTTCAGTCCTCTGATGGTTAGAAATCTTCTCCTAAGATGCACCACTGCAAGTTTAGACCCATTAGCTGTGTCACCAACTTTGTTCTTTAGCTTAAGAAATGAATATGCAAATAGCTCTTCTTCCTACATGGAGTTCATCTCAAATGTATTTATAAAGAGTAATAATGCCTCCTTTCAACCTTTGTTCCACTAAACTAACAAATCAAGTTCTCTGGATCAACAATTCAACTCTTACAGGACAGCCTCTACATTTCCAATTGACCTAGTATCCCTTCTCTGTAGTTGTTCCAATTTGATTTAATTTTTCTTGAACATGGGTGGCCATAAAAGTGCACTGTACTCCAGATGAGCTATTACCAGGCATTCTCCTGGGAATACCTCATCTGGTACATTTTAGGATCACATTTCCTTTGTTCTGCTTCATGGCCACGTGTTGTTGCTTAATATCCCGTGATTGGCTGATATTTTTAGATCTTTCTCCTCTTATTTCTTGGTGATGAACTCTGCTTATAGCATTGTAAGTTCTTATAATGATAACTACTTATGATTACTTCCTAAATACATGGCTTTGCTCTTTCTACTATTTTACATTTCATGCAGTTTCTCTTATTCCAGTCCTCAAGGACATTCTGTATAATATACCTCCTCATTGGTAATGCCTCCCAGCTTGTTGTCATCAGTAAACTTGATTGGCATACTCCCACATGTTCCACCAAGGTCATTAATGAAGACATTAAACAAGATCAATCAAAAGACTGATCCTAGAGAAACTCCACTAGCAAGCTCCCTCCTCCACTAGCAAGCTCCCTCCTCCACAACAGCTCTCCTTTGAGCACAACTTATAACAGCCTACCCTTTAGTCAGTTCCTTACTTATCTGACAGTTCTTGTGCCACTCCCCATCTTCTCTAGGTTGATGGATAATTTCTCGGGTGGCATCATACTATATGCTTTATTGCAGTCCAGATTAATTAGATCTATCCCATTTTTCTTGTATAAGAGAGGTTGGAGAGGTCCATGTTGCATGTCATTCAGTTTTCCTTTTATCTACCTGCCTTAAATCTTTCCTTCAAATTTTATTTTTAAATCTCAGACCTGAACAGTACTGTAGCAAGTGGTGGGGGGGTGGCGAGTGGGTGGCAATGGGGCGACCGTCCTGGGTGCCAAAGCGACCGGGTGCCAACAGGCACTGCCTAGCTGGGGTGGGGCATGGGACAAAGCCGCGAGTGCCTCATATGGGGGGATCGCAGGGATGGGGGAAGGCAGCTCCCATCACTGTGTACACTCGCAGGCAAGCATGGCAGGGCATGTGTGTTCTCCACCCCTCCTCCCACTTGCCTGGGAGTGTACACCCCCCTCCCTGCCAGACAAGCATGGCGGGGCATGTATTGTCCCGCCCCCCCAGCTCTGCGCGCAGGGTGAGGGCAGGTTACCATTGCGGGTTTTGCGCTGGGCACCAAACTTCCCTGCCACGGTACTGGACCTGAAGTTACCTACATCTCATATTTCCTCCCTGCCACACATACACACATGCGTGCGCACACACACACACATGCATACATTCTTCCTTAACTGGAGTGATGTGTTTGCTATTTCTCTATCATAATTACTTATTTCTGGATTTATTAAAAAATACTAGCTGCTGGATTGTGATTTCCTATGCCAGTTCTTTCACTGCTGACTGCACAGTGACTCAGTGTTCTTACTCACGTGGCCAGCTTCCTGATCTTTACATGGCACAAGCCAACTACTCTAGGTTATGCTTGCAGATAAATTCAAGTCAGATCTGTGGATAGGAGTGCAGACAGGGAGCAACAATGGTGCTTCTCCAGGAGAATAGCATGCCATCCCTCATCAGGGAGATCAGAATTTGCACTTGCTACCAGAGATTTCTAATGAACTCGTATGATGATTGGGAATCTAGAAAGAGTCTTTGCCCTGTTCATGGCCTTCAAGTGATCTAGAGACATTTGGTCTAAGGACCTGCTCTTGTATGTTTAGAGCCCCCAAGAACTCTTCAGTACCCCTGCTGATTGCTTTACTTACCTATTCTTATGGAGCACCTTGCAGTCTTCAGCACATCCGTTCTATGAGCAGCTAGGTTTCATCAGGGAGGAGGTGATCTCTTGAGGATGTGATCTCTAATGCTGCCAGGGAGAAAGACTATTTTATACTTTACAGGAAAATGGCTGAAGAGTTGGAAATTACATGCTCATGTGCATAGAAAGAAAGCTTCTGAGCTTGATGCACCATAGGTGAGATGAGCTTGTGTGTTAGACCCTTTCTTCTGAAGAGAACTAGGGAAATGGCCTCTTTGGGGCTGTGAAGAATCAAAGAGTATTAAAAAAAACTTGCTGTAAATGGGGACATGTAGTAATATATGCATCAACCTTAACCAAACTCTTCAACGGAAGCTTGGAGCCATGACCCGATGTAACAGGGGACCCTATCATGTTCCTTGAGAGTGTGTGTACAAATAAGGAATGGGGACTGTGCCTTAAAAGAGTACTTCCTGGAGGTCAGGGGGAAGGCCCTGGGAAGATATAAGCCCAGCTCCAGGGCACAGCAAGAAGTCCAACCCTACCCCTGATAGGGGAAGGAGCTTTCTGTTGCAAAGCTGCAGAAGCAGTGCCAGAGATGAGTAATCATGGTTGTATCTACATGAGACGCTGACTGTACAGTTGTTACCGTAACCAGAGTTACTACACAGCAGCATCACCAAACAGCTTTTAGGTGATGTTGACTGCGCAGTAGCTCATTACTACTGAGCGAAACGGAAGCATTTCATTTCGAGCAGCATTTTGACATTTCAACAGAACAGTTTTTCGTTTTGACTCTTGTTTCAAGTTGAAATGGCTGTTCCAGTTCATTTCGTCAAAATGTTTTGCCGTTTCGCCCCTGTTTTGATGTTTCGCCCATAGGATATAATGGGGAAGGTCAAAACAGGCTATAACTTTATCATTTCTGGCCAGAATTGGACGAACCTTGCAGAAATGGTAGCCTCTTCTGAGGGCATGATATGTGCCACGTTTCAAGAAGATAGGTGCAGGGAGTTCAGAGAAACTGCACCCCAAAATCCTGAGAGAAAAACTCATGTCACTTGTACGTGTGAAGCCACAGAGGGGTCGAAAATGCAGACTTGCTAGCCCCTGCTGAGACAATGAAACCTGACAAGTTTCAACAAGATAGGTGAAGGGCATTCGGAGAAATTGCACCCTAAAATCTTGATAGCCAAACTCCTGTCACTTGTATGCATAAAGCCACATTGTGGTCAAAACTACAGGCTTGTTAGCCCCTGCTGCAGCCACAAAGCCTGCCAGCTCTCAACGACATAGGTGCTGCAGGGCTCAGGGTTATGGGGTCCTGCACCTCTGGCTGTTGACAGGCAAAACTCAAGACATGGGTGCTTGTGACACTGTGTCTGTGTTCAGGTATGCCCTTCCTGGTGCTGGGGCCTCTGCACAATGTCGGGGAAAACCAAATGGATCGGGCCCCAAGGTCACGGTGGGCCGGGGTGGCAATTAGATACGGACAGGTGGGATTAGCGGCGTAGAGTCTAGAGTTAGGGACTCGGAGCGGATTGAGAAAGAACAGGTGAATTTATTTGACTTACGCTTCAGGCGTAGGCAGAAAGGTCTTCAGTTACAGTTTGGAACACAAACAAACAATTAACAACAAAGGGGTCTGTTGGCCCACGAAGTTCAGTCCGAAGACCTAGTCCCACAGCTGGTCAACAGCTCATAAATGGGGATCACAAACAACAAAATGAACTGTAACACGTTGATGATGAACCGCGTGACGCCAGTCCACAGCAATGGACAATCGGGTGGTCGAATACGAAAGCCGAGGTCAGGAGCCAGTTTTCTTCCCCCTGGGAACGAGGGTGAGGTGCCAAGGTGGGGTAATTGAGTGGGGGTCCCACTTTAATGACATGTCTGGTCGAGACCAATCCTCACCCTGGGGGTTTATCCCCCATGGGATAGTGGAACAAGCACACGGAGCTTCCCTTTCCCAGCACTTCTCACGGGGGGGTTGAATGATGAGTAAGAGTGTGCTGAGGTTAAATCCGCGGGGCCAAGTGTAACTGCTAGGAATATAGCCTCCTCCCATCAAGGGGATAGAGATATTGATAACATTCTCCCTACTCTCTGAGACCTTGGTAAACCATGTTTCGATGTCAAACGGTACTGAATATGGGATGAGAACCGAATCCTCGACGGACAGAGGGATTTTAAGACACGCGGTCAATCCCTTACCATTCTCGTCGTCTCCCGTGGCATTAGCCCACATCGACAACAAGTACAGAACAGAATTTTGAGACTGGTCAGATTCTGAGATCGATACCGTAGACACAAAAGTAACATATTTACAACACATCAAAACCCAGAGTACTCCAAAGTCCTTTTGTCTTCTTGGCATCGTTGTAGCCTTGTCTGATTTAAGTTGTCCCTCTAATTTCCAGGCTCCCCTCAACTCCTCCGAGGAATGATCCGACAGCCTGAAACGACAAACATAAACAAAACAATACAGAACGTGTCCTTTTTACCTATAGACCTCTTTCTCCTGTACCTTCCAGCACTTAATAAGGGACAAACAGTTGCCCCCTTGCTGGGAGGACAGGAGCTGTGACTTTAAGTAGTATCATTAGTATCGTTAACGTCTTGTGGTAGAATTGGTTCCGTATTAGCGCGTCTCGATAGCCAGTTGTGGTGGGTGAGTATGGTTCGTCCGCTATCTGTAAGGGTGACTAAGTAGGTGTTTGGATATCGCTCCGCGGATTGTATTACCCCTTGCAAAACTTTGGGATGGCAATGGTTATGGTCTGGAAGGGAGACCCACACTAGCTCGTTTTCCGCAAATTTCTTCTCCCATGGTTCAACCGGTTTTTCCGTAGATTGTTCCCACAAGGGTTTGGTTGCATTCAGATTAATTAGGATCTCATGATTGCGGACTGTCCAATTTCGATAACTCCCATTTCCCGTTACTCGGAGCGCTTCTTTATAAAGTCCTATGGCCCGTTCCACAACCCCATTGGACTGGGGATGGTAAGGAAGGTGATGATGCCACGTGATGTTATATGACCTAGCGAATTTTTCGACGGTGTTCGACGTAAAAGGCGGCCCACCATCTGATTGTATTGTGGTGGGAACTTGCCACATCGCGAAGACGGCGGTTAAGGCTGTAGTAACTGCTGCGGCGTGGGACTTCCGAAGGGGTACGACGGTTATGAGCCGAGAGCCGAGATCAATAACGAGTAGCCCCTTATTTGGGACTGAGGCTCCGGGTAATGGCCCAAATAGGTCGACTTGCCAGGTTTGACCTGGGTTGAAATTTTCTTTTGCGAGGGCTCCTTTCGTGGTTTTTGTCAGATGTACTTTCTCTTTTGCACAGGCTGCGTAGGCTTGGACCACACGCCTCCAGTCACGATGTAGGCCATACTGTGGCTTCTCTGCTATGGTCTCACGCCATCGGGAGTAGCACGCCTTGGGGCCTGGATGACTCCATCGTTCATGCAACCAAGTGAGGTAGGGGTCAATACAAACGGGTTCGCTGGTATCGGCTAGAGTGAACACTTCCTCATTAGGTACTGGTCGTGGCATGGGTTCGCTCGTATTGTCTAGGGGGAATACTTCATCATTAGCTACTAGTCGTAGCAACTCATCGATTGTAGCGTGTACCGGGTCGGTGTCATTCCTATGGGAACGCGTGTGGCAGACTAGTGGTAGGATCGTGAACTGTGACAACAGTCGGTATGTGTCTTCCCAAATGTCAAGGTGTTCAGTCGGTTTAGTCATGCCTGTTATTATCTCGTAGATGTAATGAGAATCGATAGCGATGATTGGAACTGGGAGAGTCGCGTCGTGGTTTTCTAAGCAGTGCTGTGTAACTGCACGGAATCCCAGGAGTTCATTACGTTGGGCTGACTCATAGCCGGGTTGGATATCGTGTATGCAGCATGGATGACAATAAAAACCATACTTCCCGCCTTCACGGGTGGAACCATCTGATGCCATCCAAGCCGGCTGGGTTGTTCCGTACAATGTGAGGTGTAGTGTTGTCTCAATGATCTGGGGCGGTGGTAGATCCTCGTACTTCCATGCATTCCAATGGTATAAGTGATTTAATACTAAAGCACTCCATGTGGCTGGTTCGCCATGGAAACATGGATCGGGTCGGTCGTGAGCTAGGCGAGGTATCAAAGTTGCTCCTATTGCCTGCAATCGCCCTTGCCCGACAGCGAGTGGTTCTGCCAGCTGAGCGGCAAGGAGGGTTTTGCCTATGGCACCATATCGATGCTGGTTTGTGCGGATGGTACGATGAGCGAGAAATACTAAGTTTCCAGCTGTATTCTTTACCGTGGTGAAAATGTGCTCTGTTGCAAATCCCACCGTGACCGTTAATGGCGAATCAAAATCAATCACATGAAGATTCGTTCCCCGAATAGATATTACCAGGTTGTACAATGCTTTATCATCCTTTGGGGTCCAGGGGGTTTGGCGCCTGGATTTCTCTCGAATTTGCCTTTGAATCCGAGCTATAACTGGGAGATGATCAGGAGTGATGAAATGTCGGACCCAATTCAATCTTCCCAGTAGGGATTGAAAGTCTACCTTCTTTGATAATTCTCTGTTGTCCCATAAATCAAAGGAGAGATCATCATGGGCCACGCCTTTACGGAGGTCATGGGTAAAGGTAGTCCCTAAGAATGTGATCTCACTCGTCGGGTGCAGTTGAGATTTTTCTTTATTTACGATCCATCCTTCAGCAGTTAAATGTTGGATGAGATCGGTCGTGGTTTGGGTTACTTCGGTTGCGTTCCTGCCCATGATGGCGATGTCATCGAGGTAAGTCCAGATTTGGATGGACTTTGCGATTTCATTGCTTTTGGTGAATCTGTCAAGGGTGTCGTTCATAGCACTGGTGGCTAAGGCTGGAGCATTTTGATAGCCCTGCGGACATACGTTCCAGTGAAACATTTTCCCTCTGATGCACATGTTGAGGATACCTTCAGAGTCGTCGATAGGTATGGAATAAAACATGTTCCTTAGATCTATAGTCGTGCCCACCCAGTCATGGGCTTGATAATTGGCCATCTCATATAGGTTGTGTGGCAGCGTACTCGACGAAGGTTGGGTCAGTGCTACACAACGTCTATTGACCTCACGGTAATCCACAACGAGACGTACGGCGTCAGGTCTTCCAGGCTTTGGTATCCCCCAACCCGGGGAAAGGTAAGTGCTCGCCTGTATTCGCCTGATGGAGCCTTCACAGACCAAGTCGTCTAGCAAGGTGTCCAGAGGGTCCTGAAGATGCACTTTCGTTGGTATCAGAGTATACCGCCATAGGGAGTGGATTTTTAGCGAGGGTGTATGCCACTCTGGTCTAGGTACAGTCATGATAGGTAGGACTTCTGACACCTTATGTTTCAATTGCAAAGTGCGAATACCGGGGATTCCTAAAATGTTTACATTCCCGAGGACCACATCCAGTCGTTTGGGATGGCCCTTGACGGTAAATTTCACACGAGCTGTTGCGGTAGCAGCATTGAGGCCTTGAACCATCATTACCTTGTTGGTACGATGATGTGGGATCGATGGTTTGATGATATTAACCTGGGCCCCTGTATCTAATAGGAATCTTGCCGTAGTGGTATTGTGCGGATCATCGGGTTTCTGTATCTCTATGGAGGCGTACGGTCGAGGATCACTATCAAAGAGTTTCATGTGGTTCGTCGCTACCAATATCTTTTGTTTTCCGGTTCGGGCTTCCATGTCTTTTTCTCCAACCCTCTCCTGCACTCCTTCAGACAAAATAGTTTCCGTTACGCTTGGTTTTTCTTGGTTTTGTTTCGATTCGTTTCGTGTGGTTTCATTACGCTTCAGGTTTAGTTTCGTTTCATCATCTCGTTCGCTTGGTTCCGGTTCATCTCGTTGAGGGTCGGTTTGAAGTTCAGGTTGCTTTAAGTCGAGTTGTTTTGGTTCGTTATACTTCTGTTCTGCTTGTTTCGGCTTATCTTGCGTTGGTATGTTTCGCATGCTTTGGGTGGTCTCAATTCGTATTAGTTTTCCACTCATTAATTCGTTTCGTGTTTCTTCGGTCTGGCTCAGTTTTAATTCGTTCGCTGTTTTCTTGTTTGAGTTCGGTTTAGGTTCGTTTCGCTTATGTTCGCTTTGTGTTACTTCAATTGTTGAGTCCGTTTGTCGCCTTGTTGGGTCAGTCAAGCCATCGATCGCCGGACTTCCGCCGATGGCGATCACTCGTTTTTTGGCTTCTGTCTCTCGATGAACCCTAAAGCTCTGGCGAGAGCTCGCTGTCCCTCATCTCTCAAAGCCCTTAGTTGTTCTTTATTTAGGCCAGATTTTTCCAGAAGGAACCCAAACATTGCTTTTTCTAGAGGGGTCCTCTGGGGCGGTGAATAACTTGTCCGGACTCTTTGTTGTGGAGGTGGAGAAGTTCGAGTATAATACTTTCTTGTTTCCTGTGGTGACACTCGAGGTGGTTTCCGTTGGTTCTTATCAGCAGTTTTTTGATTGTGCTCAATCATGTGTACATATTTTGATTCCCATTTCTCATCCCTGTCGAAGCTTACACTCTTTTGATGTCGTTGCTTCTCCATGGCTCCTCTTAACTGGTCGAGCTGTCCCAGAGTGTGTATCACCGGTCCATTTACTGATGTGCTTAGTAATAATCTCGCGGTAATACTTTGATTCCCACCGTAGATTTAAGTGGCGGCATCGACCGCTTCTTGTAAACAAGGTACATCCCCAGATGACAGTACATATCTGTGTGGCCATGCCCCCTGCACCTGAGCAGGTGTCAAATTTAAAGCTTGGTGGGCTGGGTTCCACATGGCGTATGACGCTCCAATCACTGTATACACCAGTGAGGTAGCACTCGCACGACCCGCATGTCCCTCGTGCCAGGTGTGGATCTTCCTCTGAAGTGCCTCGGTAACCAGAGCTGGAATGGGTATTGGCCAATAATAATTGGCCAGCACTGGCACCGGGTCCACTACTTTAGCTCGGCTCCAAGCTGAATTGCGTACAAGCTGCAAGGCTTCATCTTGATTGATGGTCTCACTCCCTGCCTCTGCTACTAGACGTCCCAACCAGGCAATTGGTGTTTCATCGTTTCGTATGCCGGTTTCCTTTCTCAATTCATTCATCTCAGAGCGCGTTCTGGTTCTTGTCGTGATGGTCTGTCTTGTTTGACCCTGAGGATCAGTCACCCATTTCTGGACTGCAATGGGAAAAGCAGATACTAATTCTTCGGTGTAATCGTTGTGTTGTTGAACTGGTTTGTTTCGCGTTACTCTTATGAATTTGTTCTCAATTTCATCAGTACTTATAGTTTCGTTTGCATACTTCTTGGTTACTGGTTTAGTCATTTCTATTAATCCGTTGCTTGTGTTTGTTCCGATGGTACTCGTCTTAATCGTTAAGCTTCTTGTTGTTACATCATTCGTGTCGGTTCCAATAGTATTCGTGCTCACTCTTGATTTCCTTATGGTTACGTTGTTAGTCTTATTTTCGCTTGTAGTTTCAGTTGTTTCCGTTCCTGTGCTGTGCTTAATTACTTTGTTGCAGTCTTCGTTATCTGTTTGGGTGCAATTCTCCCGTACGTCCTCCTGGTGGCGCTGGCTGACGTACTTGGGTGGTGGCTTGCGTACAGCAGGTGGCGCTGTTGCGGGAGGCCGGCTCTCGGTGGGTGGAACCATAGACAGCGTTTTTCTGGAAGGCGGGCTCGGGATGGGTGGAGCTGGGCGTCGTGACATCAGCATTGGTTTTGGCGCGCTGACAGTTTGGTCAGCGCCATCTTGTAATGGCCGCTCGGCCAATTTTTGTGTCACAGCTCTGGTTGCTGCCATGAGCTGGGCCCTGGTGTCAGTTAGCTCCCTCAGTAAGACAACGTACTCCCAAAAAAGAACATTTATTATACGGCCTTTCTTCCACCGGGGTCCCGACCATTTTATTTTTCTGCCGTCCTTCTCCAGGCACTCTCATAGCTGGACCAAGAGCTCATGCCCCCTAGACCCGATGGCAAGGGTCGGGCAGTTAAACCCGTCAGGAGGGGTATCCTCACCACCCTCCTTCACATACTTTATGCACCGGGCGAATTCTCAGTCCGGGCCTGAGGTTGCCATGCCCGAAGGTTTCTTACGGGCCAGGGCTACGGTCCCAGTCTCCCCCCTTGGGTGGTAAATGGCCCGAGGATCCTGGATAATACAACCCAGCGCACCTGGGGTGAGCTGAACGGCCCATTCTTCCCCACTTTCTCCCCGGAGGGACAGGTACCCGCTCACAGTTCCTTCAGCCGGTGCAGCCTGATGGAATGCTATGTGGTCCCATAAGTCCTCGGCACCGATGGTCTGCCGGACTCGGTTGCTCCATGGGCAACTCCTTATAATCTCCGATTCCAATACGCCTCCCATTGATCCTGTTCGTGACACCATGTCGGGGAAAACCAAATGGATCGGGCCCCAAGGTCACGGTGGGCTGGGGTGGCAATTAGATACAGACAGGTGGGATTAGCGGCGTAGAGTCTAGAGTTAGGGACTCGGAGCGGATTGAGAAAGAACAGGTGAATTTATTTGACTTATGCTTCAGGCGTAGGCAGAAAGGTCTTCAGTTACAGTTTGGAACACAAACAAACAATTAACAACAAAGGGGTCTGTTGGCCCACGAGGTTCAGTCCGAAGACCTAGTCCCACGGCTGGTCAACAGCTCATAAACGGGGATCACAAACAACAAAATGAACTGTAACACGTTGATGATGAACCGCGTGACGCCAGTCCACAGCAATGGACAATCGGGTGGTCGAATACGAAAGCCGAGGTCAGGAGCCAGAAGATGAAGCAGTGGAGATGTCAGTTGGAGGGATGAGCAGAGTCGTAGTTGGTGAAGAAAGCCGAGGTCAATGATCCAGAACCGGGTTAAACAAAGTCCATAGGGTGATCCAAAATCGTAAGCCGTTAATCAGTTCAAAAGGTAAGTCAGGAGCCAGATGAACGTAGTCAAAAACCGCAATACAATGAGTACTAAGCCACGGAGTCAAAGGAGGAGATCAATAGGCCTTGAAGCCTGACTCAGAGACAGTCCCTGCAGCAGCAGCCTCTGTCTCTAGTCCACGCGATCTCCCCCTGAGGGAGGGGCTCACAGAACTTTTATATCAATTTGGTAGCCAATCAACGTGCTCTCCGCAGAGAAATTTCTAGTCCGATTACCTCATGTCAGGTTCTGACTGAGCATGCTCTCAGTCAGGAGCTGACACAATCTGAGCATGTGTCTGTGGGGAAAGTAGGTCAACAATGATTGACAGCTCCGCAGGTCACCCAGGGAGCAAGGACTGGGTGAGCCTTGGAAATTTCCACTCACAGCTTCAAACTGCGCATGTCAGTTTAACCTCTTCTGTACTGGCAGCACATACTCAAAAATTTCCATGACACACAATATGGCAATGCCCCCCGTGAGGCCTCCTCCTCCCCTACAGCCTCATCTCAGTCCACCACTGGAAACAATAGCAGGTGAAAATAGCATAGCTAGCTCAACAGCAATAGCACCAGCAGCATCTAAGGTAGCTAAACAGAACTGTCAGAGAGCCTTTTTTGTTATAAAGGAATTGGCAGCAAGAAGTAAAGATGTTGTGTTAGATATATGTTACTCATGGTGTATGAGATAGCTTATCTTGTGTTTTTATATTTATATGCTTATTATGAAAAAAACTGAATAGTTAGAGAAATATCTCTTAGGAAGCTTTCAGGTTGAAAAACCCTTTGTCAGGCTGAGGAAGTACCTGCAGTTGGTATGTCGCCTGGTCTTGGATGGAAGGAATAGTAAAGAAGCCAGAGGCTGGCCTGGCACACAGTGCAGGCAAGAAAGCCAGTCAGTGAAAATGGAAATGGAGGTGTCAGGGGGTGAGGGACAGGCTGGGGTGGAGGGTAGGGGGCAAAGAAGAATGTAGCAGCAAAGGTAGAAGTGCAGAGGTGCCTGGGGTGTCAGACGTCTGGCAGGTCGCAGTGTGCCAGAACTCCACTGTCTAATCTATATGGAGTCCATGAGATTCTGTACCTACTACACAGGAGGCTGATGAAGTGCAGTTCATAGGCCCAGCTCTGATAAGTGGTTTATAATTTCAAAGAAGCACCTAACCTCATTAGCAGAACTGAAGCCAATTTCCTACAGCTCAGAACACAAAACCTGCCAACTATCTCTAGTACCTCCACAAACTGCACACCAGAATCTATCCAACACAACAATACTTACCTGTGGGGACACATTCCTCACCAAAAAAACACTATGCCTCCAGTCTCTCAGGCCTGATCCTGAGAGGGAACAAATTACCAACCACTTTTCACAGCCGGTCAGTGGCCAGGACAGGTGTTGCCTTGCAGTGATGAGATTTATGAACCCGATAGAAATATGTCTGTGTGTAGAAAAACTCAAAAGCGTTGGTGTGTTGGAAAGAATGACCATATAAAAACAAATATATATAGTAAATTCCTATATAGAGCAAATTCGATTGTAACCCTATCCAATAAAAGTATTAGATTCACAAGAATAAATCAATTAATATAATAATAAAATAAAAGCACCTACAAGAAGAAGGTATTCTGAAATCCCTCTTGCTAGGGTAGCAAGCAGGGAATCCTTTAGAAAATCAGTGCCCCTAGCCGTAGTGGTCTGACAGAGAGGTGCTAGAACAGACGGCTCACTAAGTGACCCCAAAGCAGAAAGCAGGGCAGTTCAAAAAATGCTCCCTTTTATGAAGTTTTTCTGTCCCCCCCCAGAGCACTGGGGTTGGAAGGGACCTCAGAGAAGGGTGACAGGCACTGGCCAGCTACATATGTCAATAATCCGGGACTAGCTTCCCGGATTAAGGACAATAAGAAGTCCTTCTTCAAATACATAGGGGGTAAAAAGAGGGTCCCGGGTAATGTGGGGCCCCTGCAGGACACGATGGGCAACTTAGTCATCACGCCAGATGACAAAGCTAACATATTTAACGATTTCTTTGCCTCTGTCTTCCTAAGTAGGGACCAGTTCAGCCACCTCCCTGCTGGGCCCCCCTCGGGCCCTGAGAGAGACACGCCTGGGCCAGGGGTTAGCGAGGAGTTAGTTAGGGTACTTCTGGAGAGGCTGGACGTGTTCAAGTCCGCTGGTCCGGACGATCTTCACCCTAGGGTTCTACAGGAACTGGCCGAGGTCATTGCGGGACCCCTGGCGCGGCTCTATGAGCACTCGTGGTGCTCTGGCGAGGTGCCGGAGGACTGGAAGAGGGCCAATGTGGTCCCTATCTTCAAAAAGGGAAAAAAAGAGGACCCGGGAAATTACAGGCCAGTTAGTCTTACCTCAATCCCGGGTAAGCTCTTTGAAAAAATTCTCCTGGCACACATCCAGGAGGGCCTTGCGGGGGAATGCATGCTCAGGGGCAACCAACATGGGTTCATCAGTGGCAGGTCTTGTCAGACCAACCTGGTGGCCTTTTACGATCAGGTCACCAAATCATTAGACGCAGGGGTTGCTGTGGATGTAGTCTTTTTGGACTTCCGGAAGGCTTTCGACACTGTCTCTCACCCTGTCCTCATCAAAAAGCTGGGAGACTGTGGTGTCGATGCCCACACGGTCAAATGGGTCGCCAACTGGTTGGAGGGCCGCACCCAGAGGGTGGTAGTGGATGGGTTCTTCTCGACCTGGAAGGACGTGGGCAGTGGGGTTCCGCAGGGCTCGGTCCTCGGGCCCGCACTGTTCAACATCTTCATCAGTGACTTGGATGACGGGGTAGAAAGCACCCTGTTCAAGTTTGCTGATGACACTAAGATGTGGGGGGATGTGGGTGCACTAGAAGGGTGCAATAGGCTACAAGCTGACCTTGACAGGTTGCAACGGTGGGCGGATGAGAATAGGATGGGGTTTAACACTGATAAGTGCAAGGTGTTGCACATGGGGAGGAAGAACCGGCACCACACTTACAGGTTGGGGAACTCCCCTCTTGCCAGCACGGAGACGGAAAAGGATCTTGGAGTCGTCATTGACTCCACGATGAACATGGGCCGGCAGTGTGGGGAGGCAGTCAAGAAGGCCAACCGTACCCTGTCATGCATCCACAGATGCATCTCGAGCAGGTTCAGGGAGGTGATCCTCCCCCTCTATGCGGCACTGGTCAGGCCGCAGCTGGAGTACTGCGTCCAGTTCTGGGCGCCACACTTCAAGAGGGACGTGGACAATATGGAAAGAGTTCAGAGGAGGGCCACTCGTATGATCAGGGGTCAGCAGGGCAGGCCTTATGAGGAGAGGCTACGGGACCTGAACCTGTTTAGCCTCCACAAGAGAAGGTTAAGGGGGGACCTTGTGGCCTGCTACAAACTGGTCAGGGGGGATCAGCAGGTATTGGGGGAGTCCCTGTTCCCCCGTGCGCTGCCAGGAGTGACCAGGAATAACGGTCACAAACTGGTGGAGGGTAAGTTTAGATTAGATATTAGGAGGCGCTACTTCACAGTCAGGGCGGCTAGGGCCTGGAACCAGCTTCCAGGGGAAGTGGTGCAGGCTCCTAGCCTGGGGATTTTTAAAAGGAAGTTAGATGAGCACCTTGCCGGGGTCATCTGACCCCGGTGCTCTTTCCTGCTAAGGCAGGGGGTCGGACTAGATGATCTACCTAGGTCCCTTCTGACTCTAGCTACTATGAAACTATGAAACTATGAATAAAGAGAACAATCCTTTTCCACCCCCCTATCCCCACCTTCCCCCCTCCTCCCCTTACTTTACTTTCTGTTTCCTTGCAGGGAAGCCATTAAAGGTAAGCCCAGCTTCAGTCGAAATTCGAAACGTTTTGAAAAGTTCGAAACGTTTCGACCTGCCCTGGTTTGTTTAGACCCTGTTTCGATCCTCTCCGTTTCATTTTGACTTTGCTGTTTCAAGGTCGAAACAGCTCAAAACAGCGTTGAAACAAAACGGGTGGCGAAATTTCGCACAGCCCTACTGTGCAGTGGCCTCGCATCATACTTTGTGCCACTTGACACTACTGTGCAGTAGTAACGAGCTACTGTGCAGTCAGCATCTCATGCAGGCATGGCCTGTGAGTAGGCCCAGGAGGGCCAGAGTGGGCAAAAAGCCTCAGCAGAACTGGGGAGGGCCAGAGAAGAAGGCACTCTGAAGGAAATTCAGTTTGACTGTGGTTTTGTTTTGCTGTTGGGTGAAAGAAACCTCAGGATGCAGAAGCCACTGGTGGCTCTCCGGGAGGGAGTGCAAAGAGCCTTCTGGAGTGGGTTGTTTTGGGTTAGGGAGGCTGAGGGACCTGGGGCACTGAACAGGGGCATAGAAGAGGGCTCCTTTGAGTGTACTGGTCACAAGGGCCAACTGCTGATGAATAAGCTTGCCCCTCTGCTACAGAACTGCAGACCTACCCCCTAATTTTAAGTACCGTCAAGTCATGGCAGGTGAGAGGCAATGAAGCACTTTGGGATGTGGGGAGGGTCAGCAAGTTAGGACTTACTGCCAGGGGGTGGCAAGCCATTTTAGGGCATCCTAGACCTGCTACACCTGGCTATAAACTATGTTTGTCTGGGCAGAAGGGAAAATCCGTGAGTACCTTGATTCCCTGCACTGAAACAGTGTATGTTTAACTCACCAACAGCTTTTCCAAATAAAGACTGTTTGTGTTAGACGTTGTCTTAGATAATCAAGAGGATTAAGATGCAGAATCTGTATATACAGGCTGCTTTGAAAAAATAACACTGTCAACCAAACTGTCAAACAATTGCTAGTTTACATGCAGGTCAGCAGTGTACAATTTGAATGAGATGTTTCAGTAGGAGACTTATGTTGCCAAGGGCAGGAGAGGGATTGGAGAAAAAGCATGTTTTCTAAAATGAAAAATGGAAGAAAGAAATCTGGGAATGCCACCAGCTGAAGGGGGTGGAGTGGAAAATGCACTTATGACAATCATAAAAAAAAAAAGAAAAAAAAATCACATCCTCCCAGAGAGGATAGCTGGGAAGAAGCACAACTTGGCAGAGCTGTGGAGGCTTTTTGCATGGAAGAGCAGCCATTGCCTGTGGGCGTACAGCTTCAATATGCAGATTTAGCTGTCTGCTGAAGCAGCCCATCCTAAGGGCCAAAGGCACCTAAGTGAATAAGGAGCACAAATCTCAGTGATTTTTAATAGGACTTATGCTCCTGTGACACTCAGGTGCTTTCTAAGTGCCTTCTAGCATTGGAAGAACCAATGTCCCCCCACCTCACCCTTCTGCTCCTCAGGGTGGAAATAAACATAAAAAAAAAATGATGGGTGCACAAAGGCCAAGCAAATAGGCATCCATTCTACCCCTTGTCACACCACAACTGCCCCAAATTTGTGACTGTGACACAGGTGGTAATATAGTAGTCTCTGCCACTTGATTGTGCCAAATGTCTGCTACTTACAGGCAGTTTGGAGCTGTCTGCACTCTTTAACTGCCCTGGCAGGCACTCCTGGGATTTGAGGGGCATAATTCTGCATATCTTGGGAATTCCTGCTCAGGATCAGGCCCATTAAGGCCTGGGAGTGCCTGCCAGGACAGCTGGAGAGCACAGGCAGCTCCAGAAACACACCCTGGGGAATCTCCAGGGCACATCTTTGTAAGCAGAGAAGCTGAGGGTTCCTGCTTACAGAGATGCACCACAGAAATGGCCTCTGGCATGTCTGTGCAGGTAGGAAACTCTGGCTTCCCGCTTTTAAGCAGACATACTCTGGCGAACCTTGGAAAAGCATCTCTGCAAGCAGGGGAGCACGTCAGACATCCTGCCACAGCTGATCTGCTTCGTTTGGTGACATTTGTTTATATCCTCAGTGTCACTGTTGATGCAGGGCAGGTAACAGGATGGACCAGGGAGATGTTGTGCTGAGGCTGGGAGTGGTCCTTGTCCTAAAGGGAAGATGCAGAAAAAAGGAATGTAGGTAGCAGGGAGAGAAGTTAACAATGATGCTTCTCTCTCCTCCTTCTGCCAGTTACTTATGGGTTCATTGTTAGCAAGAGTGTTCCACGAAACTGAGTTTACACTAACGCATAGTCCTCCTGTCATGCAAACTGGAGCCTTTTTTACTGCTCTGTTATCATAGGGCTTGGGAAACTGCCAACATGAAAGTGACTTCCTAGAGCAGGGGTGGGCAATTCTTTTGGGTAGAGGGCCGCATACTGAGTTTTGGTAAGCCATCAAGGGCCACATGACAGGCAGCCCAGGGCAGATAAATATTAATTTTCTAAATTTTTTAGGGGCCCCACAGGCCAGATAGAATGACCTGGTGGGCCGCATCTGGCCCCTGGGCCACATTTTGCCCACCCCCGTCCTAGAGGTAGGTATCCATGATGCAAAAAACTTGCCTTGTAAAGTACATGCTTCATGGTGAAACAGCTCTGAAAGAGCCCAAAGATAATTAAAACACATAGAGGAGACCTCACCTGAATTCTGTATCATTACACATATCCATGCAAGCACACACAGCAGTTCACCATGTTTCCATGTGTATCATTACACATATCCATGCACGCACACAGAGACAATTCACCGTGTTCCACACATTTCTCATGAATCAACTTTTAACTAGTTTCTCTCTTACCTAGTTATAACCCCTTTACCCAGTCATGGGCATTAACTAGTTCATTAACTAGTTAAAAAGTTAAAGAAATGGCTAACTTTTAACTTTAACTAGTTTTAAAAAAAGGTTAAATTTTTTTAAGTTAAAAAAACCCTGAAATCCGGCTTTCCCAGAACTTTTCCTGACACAGCCACTTTCTAGGACTTACATGGAATGATATTTCTTTATTGAAACTCTAGGACTTCTTGTTTGAGAGACAGAGATTAGTGTGCCTTCCTATGAGATACGGTCTCCTAAGAACTACAAGTCCCAGAGTTCCTTGGTTCATGCTGGCATTTTCTGTGCATTTGCAGAAGTCAACAAGGCAGGAGAGGGTACAAGCATTCTCTCATCTGCCCAGGTAGAGCGATTGTTCAGTAGTTTTGCAAGACAGAAGAGGACAACTGTCAGATGTAAATTTTGAAAAGAAGCTTTTGCTGCAGTCCAGTAAACATGCTTAAACAGTTTCTGCTCTGCAACTGAACATTCTTATTCTCATTGAAACCGATTTTCTCATTTCAGTCTAATTTTGATTTTCAGACACTTTCATTATTTCTAATTCAGATGTATTTCATACCCTTTTGTTAACTTTTGAGCGATACAAATTGTAACAACAGAGGTTTTCTGTGGAAGCAGCTTTCATTTGTCACCTGGTTCTTCTGGTATACCTATATGATGCACTAACTTTTACAAAGTACTTCACCTGGAGAGGGTGAGAAGGATCTAATATGACCTAGGTATTGGTGAATCATTATTCTGAAAACTGTATGACAAGTATAACATTGTTTTCAGGTAAAGCAGGATGAGTTCTGAGTAAATTAGTGTGCTTCTGTGGGCTTATAGAAAAGAAACCCACTCACTGCACTTGACAATGAAAAATGATGCTAAGAGGCAATTCACCATGTTTCACGCATTTCTCATGAATCGACTTAACTTTTAACTAGTTACTCTCTTTTTAACTTACCTTTTAACTAGTTGAAAATGGAAATACTTAACTTTTAACTTAAGTTAATTTTAAAGGTTGCTAACTTTTAACTTTAACTAGTTACGTTTTCCATAAACTTTTCCCATGACTGCCTTTACCTACCTCATGTGCATTCCCACAAGCCTGCAGTGGGTAAGAGTACAGGTACAGGCCTACAGCAGGGACAGGCTGCTGCCATAGCCCTGACTGAGACAGTCAGGGGCCCCAGTCTTGGGATCCCACTCGATTCCAAGCCCTCTGGGTCTGAGCAACATCCAGAAAGAAACGTTCCAGGCACATTCCCACATCCTGACTCCTTGTCTGGTTCCCTCAATGGGATGTAGGATTTGTCAGTCCAGCTGCCCCAAGCCCTGAAACCAACTTCAAACTCACCAATTGTCAAGATCAAGTATCAGTCCAGAGCCAGGTCCAGGACCATCTTTACTGGTTCAGTGTCAAGGTCAATTACCAAAAAAAAAGGCATGGTCAGATACCATCGTAGCTCAGGGCACATCTACACATGATACTACAGCAATGTAGCAACGCGCTACGGCAGCATAGCATCTGCAGGCATCTACACATGACCAGCAGCTATGTCTCTATAGTGATGTGCTCCCCTGGTATAGCACACTGCTATGGTGAAGTAACTGCTAAAAATAACCATGTGCCATGTGTATAGCACAGTACAGGCTGTTACTGCACCATGATTTAGTACTTCCAAAAGGAAGTACTAAATCACATGTTTTTGGAAGGAAGGCTGTAGAAAAAAAAAAAAGAAGGTTTTTCCAGAGTCATGGTAGTGTGTGTGTGACAGAGTAAGTTCTCCTGGGGACACAGAGTGGCCAGCAAGTGTGCCACCAGGAAGTTCCTAGTGCTTGCCACCTCACCCAGACTCTATCTTGGATTGCTGCACTTCCTGGACACATTTTCATGGAGGACTTTGGCACACAAGGTTATACCTCAGACTTTTGCAAGACTGTTATTTCTTGAATGTAAGTAGTTCATACAAGTTTCTGCAAATAAACTGCTGTTTCCCCATCACAAGCCTCATCAAGGGACTACCAGCAATTTACTTGCTGCTGGAACAAGCTACAGTGTTCAACCAATAGCTATACCTGTGGGAAGGTTAACAGAAGATCCCACTGCCTTGGCAGCTGCGTGGCATGCACGGCCAGGTGTGCTTCTTTTCCAGCAAAGAAAACTGCTTAAAGCATGCACCCCAATTTGGGGGAGCTGGCCTTGAGACAGGAAAGGTGCATATTGTATGTGAGAAAACACAGTAAGTACAGGATCCAATACTGAAGTCTCCCTTCAGCCCCTTGGCCATGCTTCCATGGAACAGGGCTATGGCTCTCTTTAGATGTCTTGCTGTCACTGGAGAGTTGTGGGGAAGGTTTCAGACCTTCTGGCCCCATCTGGCTAGATATCTATAGTCCTTCAGGAAGCATTCCTCCTCACTCTGTTTCTCAGTCCCACAGATGTTCACTTTTCTCTAGAACAGGTCAGATCTGAATCAGAGCAGTATTCAGCCTTGCCACAAAGCCCAAGCGTCCCTCAGTATCTGGGAGGGAAGTACAGCAGACACTCCAGCCCTCGTTACAGCAGTACAAATCTCAGCTCTAACCCTGTCCCTGCCCCTACTGTTACATGCAGTAGGAGCTTCTTAGAGGCAGCTGATGTTGCCGCTTACCCATATCACCTATTTGGTAGGCCACCTTTCATTTCCCCAGGAGTGTTGTGCTGTGCTGGGCTGGGGACTTCGGCCTCCATTACATATTTCCCTGCAGTTTCAGGACTTGCTCTTGAGATTAAGTCTCACAGGAGATGGTGTTCTGCAGACTTCTTGGAGTTTAAGGATCAAACATCAGGTCCCTGAGTGCATGATCTTCCTCCTCATTCCCTGCTTCCTATTAGTACAGCCTGATTCCCCTAAACATGTCTGGCCTGCCTCTTGGGAGGGAACCTTTTGGGGCTCTGCATGTAAGCCTCCCATGTTTTAGTCTGGTTAAAAAAGAAGGCACCTGTTATGGAGTGGCGGGCACCTCTGATTTACAGGGGAGCTTCTGCTGAGCTCTGTTGTTAGAGCAAGGGGACCTCTGCAGCTTTTACACATCAAAGGATGTCTGCTTTGATCCCACATAGTCTACATGGAGCAGTCCCAAACAGATCACCAGGAGGTAGTGTGTCAGAGGAGAGATGAAGATTAATGAGGACACATGAAATGATAATGCTGATGCTATTTTGCATTTAAAACTAGGCTCAATATCAACATCATGGTATCATCCTAACCCGATTTCACAGGAGTTTAAAGAGAAGCCCATCCTGATATAACATGTTTATTGTAGGTTCTGCTATAATTAACATTAACATTTACCCTGCAAAAATAAAGCAAAGCATTTGACTGATGGCTTTTCATCTTGGGATTGGAACATAACATCCTCATCAAGTAGGAGTTAGCAACACAATGGACAAAATGCACTCACCTGGCTCAGTTGGCTTGGGCAGCTCCTGCCTGCTGCTACTTTCCCCTCAGGCTTTCCCCATGTAACCCGGGTGGTACTCCAAGAGGTACCCCCTCTCCAACTGAAGGGACCAAAGCAGGTGCACAAGCACTGTGGGAGGTCTAGGGACTCTCCTCCCCCTATAGAGCAGAGCCAGATCTCCAATGGGGATTTAACCATATACCTTTTAATACTGGGAACATAGCAGGCATAAATCAGAGGGTACAGTGGACACTACAATGCCCCAAGGGGGCAGGATTCAACAAAGGTTAGAGGCTTACAATCACTGACAAAACAGGGTTAACAAAATATAAAACTCAAACAGCAGAACAAACAATACGGGTTGGTGAAATATAAACAGGCACAAAATGCAAAATGTCAAATGACAAGGAAACATAGGGCCTTGGTACCTGGAGGGGGAGAAAACACAATGGCCCCTTTCCACTGCAAGGAGATTTGCTTCTTGTTATCTCACTCACCCCAAGTCACCTCGGCTGGGACTTGAGCCCAGACCACGCACATGGTAGGCAGGAAGGCTGCTACACAGCCACCACTAGTGGCACTGCTCTAACCTTCCAGGACCTTCCTGGAGCCCGGCCTCACGTTGAGCTGCCCGGCCTCTGCCTGGAGGAGCTGGAATCAGAGCTGGGACCCCCTCAGGTCGCTGCTCAGATCCTTGCTGGAGTGGAGGGGATCCTCTCCTGCCGGCTGCAGCCTCTCCCAGGGGATCCTGGAGCCCAGTGGGGAGCCTCTCCTGCCAACCGCACGCCGTGCTGCTGAGGGTCCCAGTGCTGCCTGCAGGTCCTGCTCTTTCAGGCTCTTCTGGGACACTGCTCCTGCCCCACTGGCTCAGCTCTGTAAAACCCCTTCCTTGTTGCCCCTTACTGGCCTCTTCCCTGAGTCATCCCATTCCTTTTATCCCCCTCAGGTGACCCAAGGGGCCAACTGGGACACGGGGGGGGGGGGTGAGTCTCTGGGGCCTGATTGCTGCTGAAAGGGAATCCCAAGTCCTCCAATCATCTTTTGCCCTTTCAAAACCCCTGGGCCAGGTCACTGCCAGCTAGCCTGTCACACCCAGAAGATCCCACTATCTTGGCAGCTGCGTGGCATGCATGGCCAGGTGTGCTTCTTTTCCAGCAAAGAAAACTGCTTAAAGCATACACCCCAATTTGGGGGAGCTGGCCTTGAGCTCCCCCAAATTGAGACGGGAAAGGTACAGATAAACAGGCAAGGCCTTGACTTGAATCCCCTCCTGGTTCTAGCTTCATTGAGCTAGGTCAACTTTCACTAGCAAAGGATTTGTCCCACTAATTTCACGATTACTGAAAATGAGGAGTAAGATCTCGGCATGAGTTGGGTACATTGCAGGTGGGTCCTGTAAGGTTTTCTTGGAGAACTCCACCTGTGCCATATGACGTGTCTACCCTGGCAGATCTATGCTAGACATTGTAGCAAGGATTCCCCCCAGTATGGGCCACCTATGCTTCAAACCTGGATGCTCCCAGAGAGGCTACTTGGGGATGTCTTTCTGTAGTCACTTTTGAGATTTTAGCCTTTGACATGCTTAAGAACAGCTACTGGGGACGACCTTATCACACTTGTGTACCTCACCAGGGTACTTCAGTGTTTGGAGTGGTGGGCAGGGTGTACTTAATGCTCCAAAGTGCAGGTGGGCAGGGTATACATAGGATCCTGACCAGAGCTTGCTGCTACTGTGGTGCAGATATGCCAGAAATGCCGCTTTAGGCTCCCCCCATTCAAGTAAATCTCCTCCTGGGCGTTGAGGGTTGTTTGTGCCCAGGGATGGGTGTGCACATGACATTAAAGATCTAAGGCTCCCATGATCAGGCCCTGGAAGGCTGTGTGTACATGGTGGAGAAGCCTGTGGGTGCATGCATGGGATTGGAGACCTTAGGCTGATTCATCTTTGGTCTGGAGAGCTGTACAGGCAGAGTGGTGGATCTTAAATCTTATCTATCAGTATTAACCCCCTAAGACTGCTTACCTGTCCTGCAGAAGTGCCAGCAGAGAAGGAGGTTTGTTCTTCCCATTTTGCAGAAAGGAAAACTCAGACAGGCATTTTAGTGATTGACAAAGGCCACAAAGTCTCACTGGCAGAGCCAGGATTAGAAACCAGCAGCTGGTAATTCTAATCCATGCTTTGTCCTGTACCTATGCTGCCTTCCTGGATACTGAAATACTTTCCTTGGAGGTCTTCCTAGCTAATCCCCAGGCAGCCAGTGCCCGGGCACTTACTGGAGCCCTAGTACCATCACAGCAATGTTGTATTCCACAGGCAGGCCCGGAGCCCTCCAAAAAATTCAGGGGTCAGATGCAAGGTAGGGGTGTACAATGCAGAGCTGCAAAGCAGGTCAGGCATGTGGGATGAGCGTGCCTATAAGGTCACTCAGCTGAGAACCCCAGAAAGCTCCCACGTTGCAAGGAGATGAAAGGTGGCATAAGGACAGTCTTGCTTTTTAGGCTGTCCTTCCTCTCTTCCCACTCTCCACCCCCCTTGAAATAAGTACAGGAAAGTCAGCAATAAAGTAATGTCCTACAGTGCTCCCTCCACTGATACACTTTCAGTTTTGGTCTAGAGCTTGCTTTTGAGAGCTTGCTTTTGAGAGCAAGACATGCACATAGAGCCAGATTCTATTCTATCTATTAGGTGTGTAAGTTGTCTGACCCCGTTTAGGCCCATGAAAAAATACCCATACAAAAGATGGCTGGATCCCCTCTTCCTCACTGCCTTTGTGTGACTCAGTCTTAGGGATACGATGATGGTGCATTACAAATGTAGATGCATTAATAGATTTTTCAAGGACTTGAGCAGGGTGAATAAGGTGTCTAAGTCCATTTGGACACCCAATAGGATCTAGCCTTCAGTCTTTCTTTGCTGGCACTGACCAAAAGGCTTATCGTCCTGGTGGAGCTTTTGATAAAAGGGGACCTACCCACTTGGACTTTTTCAAAAGGACTTGCTTCTAACTGGCAGGTCAGTTCTACATCTATTCTTCATCCCAAAACAGAGGCACCATCCCTAAAGAGAATCCACAGAGGAGCTGTGTCATTCAGGGTAACGTGGTTGCGTAGTGGTTGATGGGAAGACATAAGGCATATCACCAAGACATCATCTGTATATACTTAGGTGAAAACAAGCTTTCCGTGTGGTGGCTGGCTGCTGAGTGGGTGGTTTGGCAAATACAGTCTGTCTGATAAACAGGCTGCATATGGGGGCTTGCCCAAGTGCTCCGAGAGCAAAGCTTACCAATTGTACATCTTATTTAGAGCCTTGTTGGACAGAAAGGAGGGGATTCACCGGAGGAAGGGATCACAGAATGAGAAACCTCCACATCCCAGTGCACACATGCCTATCAGGGACAAAAGTAAATCTAGTATACATGGATTTGGGTGTTTAAGATACGGTCTTTTAAACCAACTCTTTGCTTTATTATGTAAAGTTTAAAACCAAATCATTTGCTGCCACTACATAGAACCATGAGTTATACCCTAGCCTAGCTATGACTATACCCCAAAGTACCTTTTTCCTCATGAAATTTTTAGGAAAGGGCTGAGGTTCCAATAAGCAGGTAGACCTACAGTTGCTTTGGAAGTGCCCCTTTTTGCCTGAACATAAATGGTGATGAATCATTGCAATCTTTAGTTTCTTTCTTGTCCTCTGTCAATATCTGAGAGTTCCATTAGGGTTTGCTTTGGAACAGGGGCCTGACCATTGATTGGCCCATGAGCAACAATACTGAACAAGCAATGTCCTACGGGTAGCATCCTTTGCTCTCCCTGTCAACCTCAGTTTTTAACTTCTTAATATCCTGTGACTCTGGGCAATGACAGAGGTTTTCACTAGCAACATACTGCCCATGAAAAATGGGTTGAAGATCGTTGCTGTAGAAAAAAACTTGTCTTTTCATAGCTGAGCAGGCAACTAATTCTCATTATCATCATCAAAGTAAAGCCTAAGGGTTCTAATAGGTAGGGTGCCTTTGTGTTGGACTTTGCTAAGAAGAATTCACCATCTAAAGAGGCAAGGTAAAATAATGTGGGGAAAAGGAATATTGGGAGGTGCTTAGCAGGATTTACGAAAGTGTTAGACATCTGATTCCCACTGTCTTTCAATGGGATTCTACAGTGGGAGAGGGGACTGATCTGGCAGGACTGGTCTGATTTTAGAAAGCATTAGGTAGTGTTGAATCTACAAAAATAAAAGTCCTTGAGAGTTATGAGCTCTCTGTAACATCAAGGACCTAAACAGCCTCGTAAATCTGGCCCTTAGGAACCTATGTCCCATTAACTATGAGTGAGGCTCTGGCTCTTTGGAGCATTAAGTTGTCACTTTGAAAATGGCATTTAGGCTGCTAAATCACTCAGGTTCTTTTATAATTGCTTCAGCGCATTCTGTTTTATGACTTTGTCTGCCGTGAGCTCAGTCATTTCAACCTGGTCTGGAAGAACTGTAGCTCTTTTTGTTTGCACTTCATGGGTGCATCCCGACAAGCACGCATGTGCGGTTTGCAGCACTTCAAACACATTTCAGGTGCCACAAACCACATGCAGTGCATGTGCACTAGGCCTGTGCAAGTCGGCAGCGATCTGATCTGGCTTCAGATCCAGCCACTTCAGATGGCTGCAATCCGATCTGGGGCTCCGGACCGGGTTTCTGCCTCAATCCGGCCGGAGCTTCGGAGCTGCCTCGGAGATCCGGCCGTAGGGTGTAAGGGGGAATCAATGAAATATCTATAACTTTGTTGTTTTGTGATGAAACAAATTTGGATGAAACTTGCAGGAATTGTAACCTCTGCTGAGAGCATAAAACCTGCCAAGTTTAAAGAAGATCGGTACAGGGGTTTGGGGGGAACTGTACCCCAAATTCTTGAAAGCCAAACTCCTGTCATATCTATGTGTTGCACCACAGGGGGGGTCAAAACCGCAGGGCTGGTACCTCTTACTGAGGCCACAATGCCTGCCAAGTTCAAGGAGATCGGTGCAGGGGTTTGGGGGAACTGCACCCCAAGCTGCAGACAAGCAAAACTCATGCCATGGGTGACACTGCATGTGCTAAGGCGCAGCGGGGTGACTGACAGCTGCAGCGATGGAGGCCCCGGCTTTGGCCATGATACCTGCCAGCTGTGGAGGAGATCGGGGGGGTGGGGGGGAGCTCTGGGGCCCTGCACCCTCGCTGCTGACAGACAAAACTTCTGCCAAAACTGTCTCTGTCTTGGGGCAGTTGATTGTCTGTATTGAGTCTTTCCTCTCCTTAGCCTGGTTTTGTAGGTGCTAATTGATGCTCGTTAAGTTGTTATGTAGTAGCTAGCTCCCCTGCATTGAGCTGGTCCCCGAGTCCCTGGTCCCTGAGTGAATCATGAGTGATTGGTTGGTAACTGGGAACTCAGCAGCGTAGCAGCCAGGCCTGCAGCAGTGTCGCCCTCCCCGCCCCCAGACGCATGCAGTCAGTCCCACAGCACCCATGGCACCAGTTTTGCTTCTCCGCAGCTTGAGAGGCAGTTCCCCCCAAACCCCCACACTGATCTTCTTGAAACTTGGCAGACATGGTGGCCTCAGTAAGAGCTACCACCCCTGCAGTTTTCAGCCCACTATGTTGTAATGCCTAGACGTGACATGAGTTTTGCTTTCAAGAAGTTGGGGTGCTATTCCCCCCAAACCCCTGCACCGATCTTCTTGAAACTTGGCAGGCTTCATCCTCTCTGCAGAGTCTACTAATTCTGAAACAGTCATCCACATTGGACTAAAACCAACAAAGTTATAGATATTGTATTTTTTTCCCCATTATACCCTATGGCTGGATCTCTGAGGCGGCTCCGAACCGCTTTGGGAAGCCAAATGAGGCAGCTGCCACCCAGATGTGCTGCTTCAGACCTCAAAGCATCTGAAGCTTCTCCGGATCCGAAGCTCTGTCTGAAGCCTCTCACAGCCTTAATATGCACCCATTTGCTTTGCTGCTAATTTGCAGCGTACCAGAGACCCTGGTGTAAAAAAAAAAACAAAACACCACTAAAAAAAGCAGCACAGCATACCCAGCAGCAGTATGCACTGACAGAAAGGGAGCCTGCTGCTGGCCCCAGTCTCTCCTACCCCACTTGTAGCAATTTGATGAGCACTAGAATGCACATGCAGGGGTGTGCCCGGAGACAAATAGCAGCGGCTGAATTAAAGCCAACTATTCTTTATGGAGTTGTGAAACCAGAAACCAGAGCACTCTGTTGACACTAAATGCTGTTGAATATCATGAACATTGTTTTTTTAATTGATTCTAAATTAGCAAATGTTTATTTTCTGTTGAAATGAAATAGGAACATTTTTACTGAATTAGTACAAATAGATTTGGTACACTGGACCTCTTTCTTAGGAAGCAGGAATTTCCATTAAAACACCCAGCAATAATTTTCTTTATTATATTAAAAATATTTGAAATTTACTGCCATATGTAAAAGATTATTCAGTGAGTTAGTGTCTAATAGTCTCCACTGATGCACCAGGAGTAAGAGAATAAAAATAACTCCTATCATTCATTATAAAAAATCATCCATTGATTTGCAAATGATTTTCTACCTGAATATTTCTGTTTGTATTCAGTCTTAGCCTGTATTAGTTACTGGCAGAGCAGACAATAGTTGCAATGCAAATAGAATCATAGAATCAATGGATTGGAAGGGACCTCGAATATCATCAAGTCTGGTCCCCTGCCATAGGCAGGAGTATAATGAGCTTGAATTAGCACAATGAGGTGCTTCCCCAGCACCTTCCAGAAGCTTCCAGAAGCACTTCCAGAAGCACATCCTTCAATTCCAAGGATGGCAACTGAACCACATCTGCTGGGAGTGGGTTCCAGGTTCTAGTTACTTTTACAGAGAAGAAATTCTTATGTCCAGTCTAAATCTTCCCTCTGTTAATTTGTGACCATTGGTCTTTGTCTTCTCAAGGGGTGCCTTCTTAAAGAGTTGCTCCCCCAGATCTTGGTGCTCCCCCACGACATACTTGTAGGTGGCTATCAAGTCACCTCTAAGCCTCCTCTTTCTCAGACTAAACAAGCCCAGTTCCCAGAGCCTCTCGTTATATGGCCTATCATCCAGGCCCTTGGTCATGCAGGTGGCCCTTCTCTGCACCCTGTCAAGCTTATCCGCGTCCTTCTTGAAGTGTGGTGCCCAAAACTGGCCTCATCAATGCTGAGTAGAGAGGGAGAAGCACCTCCTTGGATCTGTTGGCAACACATCAGCTGATAACCGTCAGAGTCCTATTTGCCCTGCTGGCAACTTCATCGCACTGTTGGCTTGTGTTCATCCTCTGGTCGATTGTGATCCCCAGGTCCCATTCAGATGCTGTGCTGGCCAGTGGGCTGCTGCCTATCCTATAATTATGGTTCTTCCTACCCAGATGAAGGACCCAGCACTTTTCTCTGTTGAACCTGAGCTGATTCTGACCAGCCCATAAAGCCAGACTGTCTAAGTCATCCTGGATCCTTACCCTATCCTTTGGTGTGCCCACATTTCCCCACAGCTTGGTATTGTCAGCAAACTTAATCCTACATCATTCCACCCCTTCATCCAAGTCATTAATAAATATGTTAAAAAGCACAGGCCCAAGCACTGACTCCTGTGGGACACCACTGGAGACAGCCCTCCAGGATAAGGCCGTCCCATTGATTACAACTCTCTGGGACTGGCCTCTAAGCCAGTTGTCCACCCACCTCATTGTAGGTTGGCCCAGGCCAGTACCCTCCAGTTTAATTGAGAGAATTTTATGGGAGACAGAGTCAAAGGCCTTACTAAAGTCCAGGTAAAATGATATCTACCTCATGTCCCTTGTCCAGCTGGTTAGTTACCTGGTCATAAGAGGACACCAGGCTTGTAAGGCATGATCTACCCTCCACAAAGCCATGCTGGTTGTTTCTTAATACCCTGACAGTTACAAGCTTGTGATTGATGGCCTCCTTAACAATTTTTGCAGAAGTTTTTCCTTGGACCAAAGTCAGACCAACTAGTCTAGTTTGCAGGGTCATCCCTCCTCCCTTTCTTAAAGATGGGTAATACATTAGCCCTCTTCCAGTCATCCAGGACCACTCCCATGTTCCACAACTTTTCAAATATCTCTGCTATGAGTTCATCCAGTTCTTTTAGGACACTTCAGACTCTTGGATGTAGGTTGTCTGGCCCAGCAGACTTGAAAACATCCAGTTGTTCTAAGAAGACCCTTACCAGGTCGGGACTGATTTCATGTTGTCTGTTGACTTCCCCACATTCCCTGGGCCTCTGCACAGTAGGACTGTGCAAAAATTCAATTCCATGGAGATTTGGCCCGATTCAGCAGCTGAATCTCCAAATCCAAATCGAATGAGAGGACCCTTTAATCTCTCCAAATCGATTTGGAGAGATTCGGAAAGATTCGGTGATTCGGACATAGAGACAGCTTGAAATGTTTTTTCTACATACTTCTAGGCAGCAGGTGGCTTGTGATCCTGGTGCACATGGAGCATCCCACAGGAGTGCAGGGGGCTCCCCAGAGCACTTGGCAGAAGACCTGGAAATGGACCAGAAGCACTTCCAGTCCACTTCCAGGTTCACCGCTGAGCATGTGGAGGGGCCCCCACACTCCTGTGGGATGCTCCATGTGCCCCAGCATTGCAGCATTCATGAGCCCTGCTGGTACCTTGAGGCATGTAGAAAAAACTTTTAAAGTGGTGTCTATGGCCAAATCGCTGATTCTCCAAATCAGCATTAAATCTTCAGATTTGGATTCACCCAAATCAAATCAAGAACAGTGATCCGAATCAACTAATCGAATCACTGTCCCAGATTTGGGTTGAATCCGAATCAAATAGGGCCCACTGTGCACACTCCTACTGAACGTGTGTACAGCTCTTGGTAGGTTTCTGGCGTACCACTGTGAAGTAGCCATTTAGGAGTTCTGTCAGTTCTGTGGGCTGCTCCTCTGAATTCAGTAGGGGCCCCACTGTGGAGCTTGATTTTTTTTCTTACTCCCCATGTACCTGTAGAAGGACTTTTTGTTCTCCTTAATTCTGGGTGCTAGCCTAACCTCCATGCTTGCTTTGGCTTTCCATATCTCATGCCAGTAGACCCTGGTTATATAAGTAAGCTCTTCTCTGGTAGCTGATCCTTTTTTCCATTGCCTATATGTATCCTTTTTCTTTTTCAAAAGTTCTCTAATCTCCCTGTTGAGCCAAGCAGACCTCTTGGCTCCCTTCCCTTCCCACTTTTTGGTCTCATGGGAATGACCTCTTTTTGTGCAGAGAGGATTGTGCCCTTAAGGAGACCATCGCTCCTGAACCCCCAAATCTTCCAGGTGCTGGTCACAGGGGCCTTACTAACTAGACCCCTGAGTTTGTTAAAGTCTGCATTTCTGAAATGTAGGACCTTTGTTCTACTAACTGAAATCCTAGCCTTTTAGTGGATGGTGAACCAAATCAGATTGTGGTCACTGTCACCCAGAGTACCACCAATCCTCAGGCCCCCTACCATGTCCTCTCCTTTGGTAAGCACTAAATCCAGAGTGGCTTCCCCCACTAGTTGGTCCTTTGACAACCTGTAACAGGAGCAGGTCATCAATAGTTGTCAAGAAATTGGCTAACCTGCTGGAGTTGGCCAAATGGTCCTCCCAGCAGATGTCAGGGTAGTTGACAATCAGGTCTTTAGTGCTGGCTGCCTCAGCCAGTTCCCTGGAGAATGCCTGATAGTTCTCCTCTTCTTGGGAGGCAGACCTGTAGTAGACCCCCACCATCAGGTCACCCTCTCCTGAACCCCCTTGCATCTTGATCCAGAGGGTCTCAAGGGATCTTTCCCCATTATCAAACCTGACTTTCAGGGAGAGCTACCACTTTTTCACATAGAGGGCCACCCCTCCTGCCTTCTCCCCACATGCCCAGATTGGAACTTGGCTTTGGGTTAGGAGTGGCCCAGATTCTGGCTCAGACCCACCTCTAATGACAGTATTTCAAAATATCATTGTTGTTGTTATGGAGGCTGTAGGAGACCCAATGATCTGTAAGGTCCCTTCCAGCCCCTAGCATCTGGAAGTGAGGACAAGTATGTTTGATGTGATAGAAAAGGATAAACCTGTGAATGGAATCAAAAAGAGGTGTCATGACCAGAGCAACAAGCTGGGAAAACAATCTTTGGAGCAGGATTCTGGATGAATATGTGTAGTGCAAGACTATATCACTCAAGGCCAGAGAACAGGATGTGGTAGCAAGTGGCACATAAGGTGATGAGACCCCAAACAGGAGTTTGAAAACTTGAGTCCATCCTATTCCTAAACACAGAAACTCTCTTGTGGTCTAGGCATTTGCCATTGGCAATGAATAGGGGGTGCACGCAGATGCATGTGCACCCCCTAATATTAGCAGTGCACCCCTTGAAAAAAGCACTGCCAACACTACCGGTGGCACCTGCGGGCAGTTGCCGCTTGCCAACTTCCTCCCACCCCGCCAACAGCACCGTGGCTGCCTGTGGGACCTCACTGCTCACCACTGCCATGTTCCTGCTGCCAACAGTGCCACTACCACCTGCGGGAGCTCCCTGTGCCCCCCCAGCCTCCAGGGGTACGTGGCATTCATGGAGTTTGCTTTCATGTTGTGAACTGCTTTGCATTCAGGACTGAATTTGTTTTTAAAATACTCCTGGAAGGTACAAAACTCACTCCTCTGTGTTACCTCAGTGTGTAGGGCAGCAGAGGCTGATGCCTCCCATAGAATGGGGCTACAAGTAGGTGACTATTCACATCACCTCAGATATTCAGGTGGGTCACATTTTCTAACATTAAAACATTGTGCACTGTGATGTCACATAGGAACATGGTTTTGCAGGGGCTGGGGGGGTTTGTTAGGAAGAGCGGAAGAAAGGGGCAGCATCTCCCTTCTGCCATTCCTCACCCCCTCTTTGCTCAGGAGGTATGTTGAAATGGGGGAGAAAAGCTTGGAAACAATGTCTATATCCCCTGAGATGATGCCTCCCCACTCACTCTGAAGCATTCTTGCCAGTTTCTAGCAATTTAAAGCCATTCCAACTGGGGGCTGATGCTACTGGAATCACCCTTTGGTCAGGTTTGGAAAACAAGATACCTTGGGGGCTCCCATCTTCCTTCCATTCTGGCTGGTACACCCTAAGTGTGTGGGACAGGGTGCATCTACGTGTGTGCTTTATGATGGAGTTGATTAATTAGCCCTGCAGTAAAGCATCATGGTCTACACATACACTGGTATTAGGGCACAGTAAATTAATTAACTCCACTGTAGGGTAGTACTGTTGGGCAAATAATTACGTGCACTGAAATGCATGTGTAGACAGTGACAGGGGATAGCTGGGGCAAGAGGATGCTAAAGCGTGGGGGCCGCCTGCCACCCAGCTCCACACTTTAACACCTTCATGCCCCACCCACCACTACCACCCGGAGTCTCTTGCCAGTCCTCGGCTGCTTCGCCCCAGCTCAAAGTGCTGCAGTCCCAGGATCACTGACACCCGGGAGCACCTGACTTCAACACAAACTGCACCAGAGTTAATTCTGTTGCCTTAACAGTACTTTAGATGCGCCCACAGTGGAGCTCAGAGGAGCTGCATCTCAGTGTGTTCCCGTTGAGTAGGAAACAGCAGCCATCCTCCCTCACACAAAGTGCAGTGTCTTGTTCTAATTGTTCTGCTTAGTCATCTTCCCAGTATTCTGGCAGCAGTGACTGCCCCTTTCAAAGATTTCCATTTATGGCTGGGATTTAGACTTTTGCAACTGCTATACAGATGGAAAAGCTTAAACACACAGACAGCATTATGAGCTTCTCAAGAAGCCAAAGGAAGAGGCCACAGGTTTACATTGGAAGGGAACGGCACTGAGTACACCCATGCCATATATATCAATGGTCTGCTTAATTCCCAGCAACATCCCATTCTGGCCATAAAGAAGGTTTGTGAGGGGCTCTTCTGGCCTAACGCAGGTGACTCGGGGAGCACAGGAGTGCTGGCCACAAGGGCATCCAGAGACCAGACCACAAATGTTCTTGGAACTAACAGCACAATACTTGTCTATAGTTTGGTAGGTGTACCTGTGAAGGAAGCCATGGCAATCATTTCTTCCACTGGTGTCAGTCAGCAGAGCCCTGCTGGTTCTAGTGGAGCAACCCCAGTGTATACTATCTGAGCAGCTGGCCTGATATCTCTCAAGTGCGATGAAAAAGAGAAGCAAGGATTGAAGAGACAGTGCCACTACTGCAGATGATTGGGACATCCCAGAACATGCACACATACCAGAGAATTGTGCATTGTGTTTGTATTTTTTGTAGGGTATAAAACCATGGAATTCATCTTTAGAGTCAAAAGGCATGCACTAGAAATGGAACAAAGGGTCTTAAGAGCCAGGAGAAATGTCACCAAACGACAGTGGTCTCTGTACCACACAAGTCCTAGAGTATGAAGCTGCAGAACGAAAGAACAATGAAGAGAGGAAAAATTAAGTATACCCTTGGCGCAGCTTCAGTTAACAAGGAGCTTGTTACAGAGAAACACAACATGTGGGACTCATACTTTCTGTATGTTATACATGTGTGTCCTAGAGAAATCAGCCATTCAAAAACCCTTTCGAGCTGAATGGCTTATGGGCAGATTAAGGTTGGAGCTGATAAAGGTGAAACCTATTGCTAGGAAGCAGCATGTTCTATACTGGCTGGGCCTGGCCCAGGAGGACTTTGTTGGGCAATGCTCTTCCCATCTACCTCATATGCCTTCTTCTGACCTGTGCTCTGACTTACCTAACTTCAGTCACCATTTATACTCAGAGTGGCTGGGCCTAGGACCTTTAATAAACAAAGGGTCTGTGACTGCTTGTCCATGGACTGGGGCTTGGAATTGGAGCTGGTTGTCCTTTTTTAGATTCTGATTCAGCACAGCACTTAGCAGCTGCTTATTTCCAGCCTTATGCTTCAGTCCCATTGACATTAATGGAGCCAGCATACGTGCCAATAGCTAAGCACTGACCCAGTGTTTTGCTGAATGGGGCCCTACACAGGATGGATGAATGTTCTGAAGCGTAGCTGAACTCCCACTTTTTCTCCTACAGCAGATATGTCTCAGAAAGGGAGGAGGAATCTAGGGGACTGAGAGAAGACTGTGCATCACTTTAGTTCACAGGCATTATGCTTATTATCTGTGGAGACACCATGAGAGTGCCTCCTAGTGGCTTTCTCCTCTGAGCCAGTTCCACCCGGTGATACCAAATGCCAGCTGGAACCTAGGCTGAGTTGTATTACATATTGTTTGTATTGTGGTTGGGGCCAGGAGCTTCAGTCCCAGGCCAGAACCATACTATGCCTTGTCTTGAACAAACAGAACAAAGAGAAGGTCCCTGCCCTTAAGAACTTACAGCTAAGAAAAAGGCCAGAGATGGATGTGGGCAGAGACAGAGAAGGAAGGAAGGAAGAGGACATAGCTTATTGGTAGGATAGATAATTGGATCAGTGGCCCCCTGGTTTAACTCTTGCTGTAGTTTCTGTTGCTGTAGTAGGAGGTCTTTAAGGAGGAAATTGAAGAAGGATAGTTATATGATTTTGCAGCTGTTTACCAGAAGCTTTTCTCAAGCATGAAGGGCAGCATGTAAGAAGGCATCAAGGGGCTCATTTGAAAATCTAACCACATTGCAATGGAAGTGGGTATTGTGGGGCAGTTGGAGGAGGGAAGTGGACTTTCAGTCCTGAGCAAGTGGCCGGCCCAGGATACGTCAAGAGGTGTCTTGAAAGTGGAGACATGTGGCTGATGTCTGGTATGAGAAAGAAGGAGGTGCAATGGAGGGAGGGACAGGACACTGAAGCTAGAAATAAATGATACCAAATGAAATGGATCAGTACCAGGCTGTGTTCTGACACAGCCAGTCCAGTTCATTGGGTGAAATGCACATTGCCTGTTGGGGGATGATGGACAATGTGTTTCCCACTTCAGAGACGCACCCCTGGCAATCACTAGGGTTCCTAAAGATTGCCAGAGACACATTGCAAGTGGAGAGCCTTGACTTTCCCTGCTTCTGTATGAATCTCTGCAAGCGGGGAACACTGGGATACTCCAGTGCAGTCCTGGGGCTGGGACTGCCAGATTAGCTCATTGGTGGGACCACATTAGCTCCATTAGCTCTCAGCTCTGGGACCACATCAGAGTGAGCTTGACAGAATGTCCTGGCTTTCCCCACTTTCAGAGACACATCCCTGGGATTGCTAGGGCTAGTCTCTGAGGGTGGGGGACCCCAACTTTCCCTCTTCTAGAAATGTGCCCCAGAAATTACTGGAAGCACATCTTTGGGAAGGAGGAAAGCTGGGCAGGTGCTCTCAAGGCTTGAGAGGCTTGATTGTACACAAGAATTTCCCGAGCATGCAGAATTGGGCCCCTCAATCCTGGGATCACCTGCCTGAGGCAGTGAGAGAGTGCAGGCAGCTTCAGCTTCCCACATTCTCCTACCATAAAGCAAATAGACATCCAGCACAATAAAGCAGTACAATAGGGTATGGGTGTCTCTTTGCTGTTGCTTTGTGCTGCCATAAAAAAAATTTTGGTAGCACAAAAGCAACAAAAGGCGAGGTCTGTTTTCACCCTGAGTCAGGACTTCAGCAGTGTGATTTAGTGCTGTGAATTGCCTCTGGTTCCCTTCACTCTCACGCAGTCCAGATAACCTTTTCACTTCAGCTTTTAAAAAATGATGCTTAAAGTATTTGACCTATTTCTGTGTTTTTCATGACATGTGACTTCTCCAGAAGCTTTTGAAAATGAAGCATTAATTTTCCAGCCAAAAACAACCATTTTTTGGCAGGTCAGTTTTCTGCAGAATTGTAGGTTTATTCTCTCAATGGGAATTGAATACTTATTGTGAATAAAGCCACCTCAGGAAGGATAAATGCATTCTCAACCTATGTAGTAGGTTCAAGTTAAATCCTGATTAGAGCTCCCTGCTTCCAAAAGGGAGCAGGAAGATTATTCCCAAAAGAACCACTCAAGATATAGCATCTTTCAGCCATGTGAGGATACTGGGAAAGTACCCAAGGCAGGCAGATCAGTTCTTAAGAAAAGGAAGCACACAGGGTCTGAGCTGACCCTTGCACATTAAACTCCTCAAGATGAGAGGGAGTTGGATCAGACCACATTTCTTTGGCTATAGTTAGGGTACATAATTACAAAAGTCAGGGAACATAATCACAAAAAGGTCCTGGATGCCATTGACTTCAATGGACCCCTATTACAAAGTTGGAAATGGAAGATTATCTGAATCATATGCAGAGGGTCAAGATTAAGCCTATGAAGGAATTGTACCTGCTCAATAAGGTGCAGGTATGGCATGTGTGATGCATACATCTTGAATCAGGCACAGAAAAGTCTTTTTGGCAGGCTTCATTATCCTGATCATCCTAAGACCTGGGGGTTTATGCTGTTTGAAGTAAATACCCTGAGGTTTGGAACCTGAAGCATTTAGTCCACAGGGGACTACAGTAGAAAACCTCTAATTCACAACCATGCTGAGTTTTGGGGTGTATCTGAATTGCTATTTGAGCTGCCCTTCAACCTATCCATGCTGACTATCTACATTACAAGCTCCTTAGCTCAAACCAAGGCGTCAATTCAGCCCAGCTGCTGAGTGTCAGGGCCTGAGAGAGTTTCTCCCTAACCTGTTGCACCTTACAGTGTGTGCAAATAGGCAGTACAGGTTACAATCACAGGAAGTACACCAGAAGCAATCCTACAGCCCTCTGCTTCTGCCTTCTGGCTCTTCACCCCACTTCCTGTCCCTACTGCCCATAATTAGAAACAAACACAGGAGAGAGAAGCAGTGAGCAGACTGATTCCTGGAAGGAGTCTGCTTGAGGAACAGGATCTCTTTCTGTGCTTTGTGCATATCCACCAGAAAGTAAGCTACAGACAGATGTGGCAGCTTATGTGGGTTGGGCTAACTGAGGTGAACTGTCATGCTGACCCTAAATAGCAATATAAATATATTCTAAATGAATTTAGTCCATAAAAGAGCACACTTAAATGGTAAGGCGATTACCAAAGAGACCTTGGTTCTGTGGGCAGCTACTACAATTCAGCTGAACTGCTAATATCTTACAAGAGCACCTGTGTGTCATGACAGGTAGCTGTAGTTACTACTTCCATTACTGAGAGGTAGGAGATGGAGCAAGTATTTGGAAATGGTATGGCTTCTCAAAAGTGGAAGAACACAATCCCACTATGGGTCTTTCTGTTTGAAATGCTGCCAATTATCCTTGTGGCTCCAAAAGCAAAACCCTGGCCAGGAGCGGTTTGGCCACTCACTTAAAAACACAACACAACTGACATTTTGCCAAAACCAAAAACAGGTCCTCACTGCTTCCTCCTGTCTCCTAATGCCAGGCACTGCAGACCTCAGTCTTACCACCAGTTAGAAAGCTGTCCACAGACAGCCAAAGCAGCAGTCTGTAAATTGGACTCATATGCTCTAAATGAGAGGCTTGAATAACTTAATTGCATATTGTCTGGATTTTTTCTTTTGGGTACTCTACTGGTCTTCAGTGATTTGGACTCCCAATGGAAATGTGAAAGATTAGTTCTCTTGCAGTGCTGCCGGTAGATGCTCTCTATCCCCACCTTCCCTATTTCCCCTTTTCCCACACTTCCACCTCTTCTAAATGAGCTCTTCCTGGTGTCTCTCCATACAATGTTCTGTCTAACATTCGACCCAACTATTGATTTATGATGTGTATTGCACTAGTGACCAAACATCTTCACAACTCCATGGCTGCATTGTGGTAGGTGTTGTGCAGACTCGTGTGCAGATACATTCCTTGCCTTGAGGAGCTTACAAGATAAACAACTAACACCATTTTTTTTCATCCCATAGATGGAAGAAACAGCTTGTGATTGCTGGTAGTGGAAGGAGACAGTAGTGGGACCTTATGGACTTACATGCACACAGAGGTGGAAGACAGGACCCACTACTAATTATACTGGCCTTCTACACTGAGGCACAGAAAAATCAAATGCTGAGCCCAAGATTATGTGGACAGTCTGCGTCAGATCTGGGTCCTGGGGAGTCAGAAACAGCAGCCCATCCTTTCTTTCTAGTAAGCCTACTTGATCTTACCTTTCCTATTCACTTTACATCAGTCAGCATCCAAAGTCCCCTTCCAAGAATGAAACAGACACAAGGACAACTATTGAATATGGTACTTTGCTCACAAATATCTAGTTTAAAGCAGATGGCTGGTAGAAGCACACAAATTACTGAAGAAGTATAAGTTTGAGCTTCCAAATGAATCTGACATGTCCACACAGCAAAGCATCCTCCAACTTGTGCTTGTCATGGGACAACCTAATAGGTAGCCCCCGCAATCCCAGAGATGTCTCCAAGCAGCTGTGCAGCTAGGTGGATGATTTACCCAAGAATAGAACACTGTCCATAGTGATGCAAAAATGTATGCAAGTCTGACCAGGATGTTTTGAAAGTCTCTTCAGCCCTGATCAGAAAGATCTGAACCCATAAGCAGACAATTTCTCGAAACAGGCAGGGTCATAAAAAGCTTGCTAGTACCTTCAGTGTAAAAGACTGCTGAGCAGACATCCAAATGCAGTTACCCTGACATGGTACTGTCAACAGCTCACACCAGCTTAGCCATCATTAAATTCCCATGATGGAGTTTAACATAGGTACAAAGCATTCTGGGAATAGATAGCATTGGCTAACACCATACAAATGCTACCTTTGGGCATCATTCCTGAAGGCAGACTGCCAAGAATGCACACAGCACTGTCTTCTGCAATGAGTACAAATGAGGAGTTAATGAGACCAATTAAGCCACTTACTCTGTTATTTAAAGCTGGATTTGAACCAGGGTTGTAGAGACTGAAGGCTGGTGCTTCAATCCACAGGGTAGTTATGTTCCTGAAATGAGCGAAATCCACACTTTCAGACGTGGCCCAATAACCAAGCTTGAGCAGGCATAGCTCTAAAATCATTACAGTCAGTGGCCAAACTCTCAACAACAGGAACAGAACCAGAATCTGGTTTAAAGTGTTGTAGACCAAGTACATTGGCAATCTTTTTCCCTTGGCCCTAAAAGGCCTCCACCCAATTTGAGCATATCCCAGCTAGTGAATGAGTCGGGATTATTCTCACTCCAGCCATAATTTTATATAGTAATTCTAGCAGACAGGCTTTGCACAGCATTGTTTGGGAGAATGCTAGCATGTTGGAATTTTATTGTACATGGTACAGATAGACAAACCTATCTAATATTAAGACTGGTTTAATTCAGCCTGTGTCCACTTAAGTCAAAGGGGTTATGTAATGGGTCTTCCTTCCCCATTGCTACAGATGAAGGTACCACTGGGGATGCTGACTCCTTTAAGTTCTGGAAGACAAGCTCCTTTCAGTTCCACCCTCTTGTAGATGTGTAAAAGCAGGAGGCAGGCTGGGTAGGACTGTTACTTGACTTTAAGCCAGTAAGAAGCCAGGTGGTGCAGGATGGATTCATGTTGGACAACTCCTTGTGGGCAGCTGGGAGTGTTTGGCCAGAGTAGAAAAACAAAGCAACTGTGGAGCAGAATGTGGGAGTGATGGGCCTCCACTGTTGATCACTGGAGTTGAACGACTGAAAATGAACAGAGAATTTAGAGAGCACTGAGCAGAGGAGACCGAGGGAAGATGAGCAGAGAGACAGGTCTCAATGGCATTGGTCAGGGCTGAAATGGAGATGTTCATGCTGGGGAGCAGGTTGGGATGGAAACCACCCAGGAAAACGTAGGAGCTGAGCTGTAGCAGAGCATAGCTGGTAGATGGTCACTGTGCAGTTAGATCGGGCTGGGGATTAGTTGATTTAGCTGGGGCTGTGTCCCCTATACCATATATTATTCTCAAACACCCAGAGGAAATAGCTAACCCAAAAAGAAAACTCCTTAATCTCTAAGATGTAGGTCTGGTAGGTGTGATCTACCATCTGGGATTGTGAGGGAAAGAGGATGAGAACTTTAGGTATGCCCAGCAAGCTATAATGGGGGAAGGGCTGTGGAAGGCCTGGACTACAAATCTAAGTAGTAAAGGATAGCTGTTAATTTATCCATGGGAAGACGAGAACTGTTATATGCATGCATTCAATTCAGTCTGCACAGATATGTGGTTAGTGTGCTACTTGCTGTTACATCCCAAGAAAAGCAGTGCTGACCAAAAATGCATCATCAATGTGCAGCAGGTAAGATAGGTGCAGAGTAACAGACTCCTTTTGCAGGCTATATTAATTGAAATGAGCTTAGTTTTTAGTCTTGTAAATAAAATCATATGTACAATCTTTAAACGTGCTTAGCCTGACCCTAGAGACAGAGGTGGAGGGCAGAGAAAAGCCTCCTTTGTGACCCTGGGAGCCCATCTGTATCCTGGTGTGATCAGCAGCCCTGTTTGATGTAAGTCATGCTCTGTTTTCCACAGCCATCCCTGGGTCTTCGTAAGCAGAGAATTCCTGCAGTTCAGTGCACTCCAGCTGTATTCTTGATGTGCTCTCACTTGTCCAAATTCCCTGTTGGGGACAAAGTGCAGGGCCAACAAGGGGCCCTTTGTACTGATTCTCTACTGATCAAGGGGGCATCTTGGGGAGTGGCAGCATTTCAACAGGCCTGGCTAGACCACCAAAGCAATCAAGCATAACTAATTGTAACTAAACACATTCTTTCATCTAAAAAAAATGAAACATGTTGTATTTGTGAACTTGCTTCTCTGTGGTGCTTGTGATGCCCACTCATGAATGCCATTACCATTGCTGAGTTTGGGAGTATGGAAAGGGGATTACTTGAAGTTCAAGGCTGTTTCTGCTTCAGTGGCTCAACTTGTTAGCATTTAGTACTCATATACAGGGTGGAGCAATGTCATGGTTGTGTACAAGCCTCAGCTGGAGGTTAGCTTTAATACTGCAATTAGTATGTCCATTATGTAATCTGAAGGTCTTCAGTTTGATCCTCAGTGAAGGTATAGGGCGAGTCTCTTTTTTTTCCTTTTATCTTCTGTAGAGTAGCAGTTATCGCATTTGCCTTATGTGTTTGAACCAGGCAGAAACAACCCTACTTTTCATGTAAACCACCAGCTACTTTCCAATGTCAGAGACCTCACATTGAGGTACATGGATCTTTGGACTGACCTGTTATATTCAAAAGCAGATGTTTCACTTCTATGCATCATGTACTAATGCTTGAAAATTCTAACCCTCTTGGCTCTCAGATTCCATTCTGAGTTTTGCTTATACCCCCTTTAATCATGAGAATGGGTATCAACACTGAGCTCTGGGTTGTTCCCTCTAGGCATGTCTACATGTGCATTTACTGTACAGTAACTTAACGCAGTAAGCAGTTTTTACACCAGTGTCTACATGTACAGGCAGTACAGCTCAGTAACACTGTACGTAGACTGACTTGGGCCTACAGTTAGTCCCAAGTCAGTCCACACACGCAGGGTACTGCGCAGTAAGGCATTTACATGTTCCTTACTGCACAGTAACTACTTCGGCATAAATTTGCTACCTGCATCATGAAGGCAGCAAATTTATGCCCAAGTCAGCATAAGTCACCATAGTGACTGCTCAGTACCGGTAAGCATGTGTAGACACGTGCCGTTGCTGCATAGTAATTTTTGGTTACTGTGCAGTAACTATGGGCATGTCCTCTGGGCATGGATTGTGGATCTTGCGCTGCTGCTACTTGTCCCCAAGGAACACCTGTGCCATGCACACTTTGGCACAAAGCAAGTTACCCCAGGTGGGGTACTGGGGGCTGGGGCCAGCCTTACCTAGGGTCCTGGGGGCCTCCTGGGGCTGCAGCAGTGGCAATTCTGCCACACACAGTCTGGCCAGCAGCCAAAGTAAGGCTCCGGGCAGCCCAGCTTTGCTTTTGAGGGGTGCATGCTGCCTGTGTGTGTGCTGCTCTGCTTTTTTTTTTTTTTTCAGCTTGTTTTTTTGACCCCCTGGATGTCTAGGGCTCAAAAACACCTATGGGGGGGAAAAAAAGCAGAGCAGTGTACACATGGTTAGCATGCCCTTGCAGCGCAGAAAACATCAAATGTGTGGTATGTGGTGCTGTAGATGTGTTTGCAGTGCCATATACTGCCTGGCTGTGCTTGTCTGGACATAGCTTCCAAATGGAGTTTTTAATTATACATGGGCTTGGGTACTGAGTGCAGCTCTGAACTGATATTACCAGAAGGGTATGCTTCCTTAGTTGCTGCAAATCCATGACATTCTTTTGAAGTCTGTTTCTCGGGATGATCTAATGTCCTGGCAAATAAAGTAAGATAAATATACAGACATTCTCTTTTCTTTGTGCTTCTGCATTTGTAAACAGCCTTCACTGGCATTAGCTTAGTTTTCTTTTTTGCCAAGTAATTAGAAACAAATTTCAAGTTTCAATCTGAAACAATATGAAAGCTTTATTGATTTGGAGCATCTTTGAGACCAATAAAAATAAATACAAAGATTGAGGTTTGGCAGATGCATGTTGTGTCCATACTAAATTAGTTTCTTAATGCACGTATTACATGTGCCTAACACTGCATATCAGCCCCTACTTTCTGTAGCATGTGGGTGTTTCAACTGAGTTAGGATGACAACCGTGGAGAAGAAAGTTCAAAAATCTTCTTGGCAAATTCTCTACCTCATGAATTTACCAGTACTTTTCTGGGGTTCTACCTCTACTAATGAAACAGGATTTCAAACAGACCATGTGAGAGCAAATACTGTTATGGGGAAGAAGTAGTATTTAGTGTGAGAATAATTTTGGGAACATATGAAGAGTGCTATCTATGCTGCAACTTGAAGAACTGAGACTGAATGCAATCAAGGACTGAACTATGGTGTAGGGTTCCCTGGCTTTGTGTCAAGAAAATATCAAAAGCCACACTTAGTATGCTATACCACTAACCAGTGGAAAAGTTATGTAGTATTAACTGCCACTGAGCTCTTGCCAGGGCAATCCATCACAGTCTTCCAGGCAGACTCTGTACAGAGAGCAGGGCAGCTCTCCAGATTAAAACATTCAGAAAAAGCAAATAAAATGAAGTCCTTACAGGCTTTAAGAAGCCCTGGGCATTTAGTGCCACTTCAGTTTCATACACTAACTAGCTACGTTCTCAGAGTTAACATTCACCAGCTCTTTCTGTTCTCAGCATAGTGTCATCATCTCATGAGTGGATAGGGACATCTTTTGATTTGGTAACACTATCACAATAGTTACAAACACTTGCTTTTATTGAGCCTTGTCAAAAACTAACTTGTCTACTAGTTCCTGCGATATCCCTGAACGATGAAGTTGTGGTGTGATATCACAATGCTGTCCGCTAAGCTGTAGGAGAAGATGCCCAGCTGTATGCTTCTAAAGACAGGCAAGTAGGAACAGAGTCCCCATAGACAAATGGCTTGTTAACCAGCCCTGTCAAACCCAGAGGCCCTGAGCTAAGATGAGGACAGTGCTAGTAGTGCTAAATGGGAGTATTAGTATCTAAACTGGCTGGGTATGAATGGCCAGGTCCATGGGGGTGGAATCTAAGACTTATGGGTTCTAGCTCTGATTTTGCCCCTTTCTTGATGTGATCTTGGGATGGGAGAGGGGGGTGGAGATCATTTAACCTCTGTGCCTTTTTTTAAGTAAAGATGTAAAGCCCTGCTCCACTGAAGGGGTGTAAAGTCTTGCTGGTGAGCACCTGGATGAAAGACACCAGAGAGGCATAAAGGAATGTGTTGATATACTAGAATACTTCATTTAGACATTTCCGAGTATATCTTGGTGCCCACTGTGACTGCATGGCTGATTGTTGACTCCCAGAACAATCTTGGCATCACTTTTAGGTCATTCCCCTTCTCTTCAGGTGGCTGCCGTGACAGACCCTGCTGATCCAGGGTTTTTCTAGTTATCTGTAGAGCTGAAGGGATCAGCACTGTTGACATGCTGGGGAGGACTTCACCTTTCTGCTGGAGCTTCACAGAACATTATGATATTTAACAGGAGCCCATGCTATCACCATGAAGCACGTTGTGTTTGCTACTGCTCATGTGCAGTGGCCTATGAATTTGGTCCTTCAATTCAGGCAGTATGGGGCATGCTTTTAAACCCACAGATCCTGTGTTCAGTCCTTGCTTTTGGCCTATCCAATTTTGTGCTCTCTTCCTTGTCATGAAACACCCTTACCTTATCTAAAATCCTCATTTCTTTTGTGATAGAAAGCTTAATTTCTAACACCTTTGTGCCATGGGGCTATATATGCAGTCCAGGGTAATTCCCACCACAAAAATATACAACATCTAGGGTGTTGTTACACAAGATAAGTTTTTCATGTGATAGGGCCCCCAAAAGCTCTGGACAGTTGTGATGTAGCACACATGCACAACTGTAGAGCGCTTTTAAAATGACAGATCATGCATAAAAATGAACCCTCATCAAATCAGGTATTAGATGAGGGTGCTCTAAAGCCACCCCTTAGGGAATGTGTATTCTCTCCTGGGTTAATGTTTCATGCTTTGTAGAGCTGGGCTGGTGCTCCATTCCCCGCCACCCTTCTGCCTCTTCCCCCTCTCCCCCTTGCCCCTCCCTAGCTCTAGCCAGGCAAGGGATCCAGCAGCTCCTGCTGCCCCTGTCAAGAGACCTGGGCAGGGGGTGGGGGAAGAGAACCCCCCTTACCTCACAGCCCCAGCCCAGCTCCCCCAAGTACCCCAGACAGGGTAGCTGGAGGAGGCCTGCTAGGTGAAAGGGGCTCCCTTCCCTCACCCCCCGCCCAGGCCTCTTCACAATGGCAGCAGCAGCTGCTGGCTAGGCTTGGCCTGGCTGGACCTAGAGGGGGCCCAGCATGGCTCCCCCCAATACCCCATCTGGGGTAGTAGAGGGGGGCCCATAAAGCAAAGGAGCTCCATTCTAACACCCCACCCTCCAGCTCCAGATAGGCCAAGCCCAGCATCAGCTCTATGCGGCTCCCTCCCCCACTGAGAGCCCCAGCCTGACCCAACAGGTGAACATCTTTTGAATTGGGGCAGGAGGGAGAGGGAGGCAGGGCCCTAAACATCTGTAGGCACCTATATTCTTCTTCAGAGAAGAGCCTAGTTCCCCAGTTACCTTGGCTTCAAATAAATGTCTCAATTTATGGTAGTATAAATGAGGGAAGTTGATATGCCATCCTTGTGTCCATCAAGCCTTCTTGTAAACTCTAACCTCCCCTGTTGACTACTTCTGAAAAGTGCATCATTCTCAAAAAGGTGAGGGGCCTGCTAAAGAGAGCCCTTTCTAAGGTAATGGGCTCAGAGAGGCTCACGCCCTCTCCCGAGTGGCACTGGTCTGTGTGTCATTTCTTACAGTGCTGAATGTGTTTTACAGCAATATCTTAGAATGGTATTACACCACACAAACCCCATCCTGTTAGAGCTCCTGCCTGCATTCAATATTGTATTTGGTTCCTGTTTGACTGCTCTGTCTTTGAACCCCAACTAGTTCTGCTGCAGCTTACTCAACACACCTGAGGACTGGCATCCCCCTTTCCAGTCTCCCTTTGTGTCTGTCTGCTGGGGGAGTGCTGACCTATTGGAGGTGATAATTAACAGCCTTTGGGGTGGCTGGGGAATGATTGCAGGCAGGAGCTTTCACTCACTACCTTACCAAAAGCTCCCTCAAGCCAGCGGCAAAGCTCTTACAGACTTCAGTGGGCTTTTGCGCATTCCCTTGTAAATCTCCTGTTCCCATTGCCATGTGAAATAGGAGTTATTAAATAAACTGTCATAAGGCTTCTGCTGTATTTGAATCTTGTCACTGGAATATTTGCTTAAAGATTGTGCATAGCAGGGCTGTGTACGCACTTGGAAAACAAAACTAGGATTAAGGGTAAATACTGTATTTTAAACAAAGGATTGTAGCCTCAGAGCCCTAGCATTTCCTTTCCAGGCCAGCAACCTCCCAAAGGAATAGCTAAGAAAAACTTTCCCCCTCACTCCAAGTTGGAGTAAATTGTTTCTAATACCAGAGCCTATGAGTCTGCTCTGTATTCCCCCAAATTCAGTGGGAATCCCTTTAAGTTTCAGCCCCCTCTTTTCCCAGACTATTTAGCCTCCTTTGGTGGGCAATATAGTAATTAAATCCTTTCCTTTCTATTTATACCTACTTAGTCACTGCAAAACAGTGGTCCCCAATGGATTTATGGTTTAATTTAACCAGGGTGTCCTCAGGGGATATTATTTATCCAACCAACCAACCAACATCTAACAGCAGAAAGACTGTATTTTATCTATAACCTTAGTCAGGGTTGTTACTTCAAGGGGAGGGAGTGCCTCCAGGCTTCTGCAGTAAAAAAGGCAAATGTTTAGACAGAAATGTTTGAGTAAGAAAAGGAAACTCAGATCTATTTTCTTAGGAGAATGCACACTGGTAAGGGCAGTAGCAGAGACTGAAAGAGAATAAGTTCTGAAATGTAGGTTTGGGGATGCAGGGAAGGCATGAGGCTCTTTCCTCAATAAACTGTATGTATATGGCTCTTAGATTTCATGGAAACATCACTCCAGGACTTTCCCTCTTGTTTCTCTGGTGACAAGAAACAAAACAGATGCAGCTGGGTCACTGTGCTCTAGATCTGTTTTTCACTGTGAAACACGAACAGCAGGGGGGAAAAATGACTGTGTGCCGCCAAAGATGCTCTGACCTTTTTAACCCATTTGTTACCTTGACCCGGGAAAGAAAAGATAACTTGAAATCTCTGCGGACCATGTTGCAAATCAATGAGCCACTCTCTGCCGCTCAGTGATCTTGACTTGCCAGTGACGTGAAACCCTTTCATCTTACCTATTGACTCAGTAGAGTTTGGCAATCAAGACTTTGACTCTACATGGGAAAGTGTGTGCCTGGAAAATGAAAATAGCAAACAGCAGAAAAAATAGAATTGTGAAACCAGGGAAAGGGAAAGTGTTTTGCATTAAATGCACAGAGATGCTGTCATGTTTATTTTTCTTTTTTTTCTCCTTGATTCCCTCTCTGCTCAGCCTCCATTCACCCCCTGATTCCCCCCTTGCCTTCCCTGTCTAGATTAGCTTGTGTCTTTTGTCCCCAGAATGTGTGTCAAGAATACTTCCTTACCTTGGGAGGATCATAGTCCCTCTCTCCCAATACAGTCATGAAGCATAATTCCACCAAAACATGAGTTCAATGGATATAATTTGTAGATGGGAAAGTTATGAGGCAACTTGATATATAGTGTACAAGTATTCATGCCCAGGGTGAGTTTTCAGGTAGATAGAAGAGCCATCTCTTATTAGGCACAAAAAATGGTGAGAGCTGATGGCTGGGAAACAGATTAAGCAAAATTCAGATTAGAAATAAGACTCCCATTTTGAAAGGAGGGTGATTTATCATTGGAAGAGCTTACCCAGAAACAGGACAAATTCTCCACCTAAAAGAGCCTTAAAACCAGTCCTGGAGTTGTCTTTGCAAGAGGGCTGCTCTCACTCCAGTTCTGGGCTTAAATCTGAAGTACCTGGATGAAGTTCTGCAGTTTATGCTATGCAGGTGATCATAGTGATTATTTCTAAATTTAATCTCAATGATCCTGTAAACTCTGTGCTTTCTCTGGGAGAAGAATATTTCTGGCCTTTCAGAAGAAAGTAACTTGAAGAAATAGAATAAGGAAGGGAGAGAGGGCCAGAGACTTTTATATGCCATGCTGTCTTTGCTGGGTACCTCTGCACTATCCCAAGATGCTAAAAGAAATTAATTGAATTTGTAGAGCGTTCTGTATTATCAAGTTCCTTCACTGAGAGTACACGATTCCCAGCCCCCCTGCCAGTGTCATCTTGAGTTGTGAGGGGATCAGACTAGTGATAGGGCTGGAGCCTGTGTGAGAGCTGGAGCAGCAGCCAGCAACAGGCTGCAGATGAGAGGCCAGGTAGGGAACAGCCTTGGAGATGGGCAGTCACAAGATGGAAGTATGAGAAACTGGACCTGAATAGTAGTGCCAACAAGACGCAAGTGCCCTTATTAGCATTGTTGTGTGGGATGCAGCCTGGATTGGGCACTGGTGGGGCAACTTCTGCTGTCACTATCACAATCCCACTGCCTAGGGCATCTGCACCCTTCATTTCTGCAGTAAAGAAATTCTCCATACTGTCCTCAGTGTACTGCACTTCCCAGACCTTGATTCCTATCATACTCCCCATTTCCCAGGCTTAGTCCCAGCTTAGCTCCACCTGCCCCCTCTTCTTCTACTTTCCATTGACCCCATCCCAACAGCCCAAGTCCACCTCCCTTCTTATCCCACTCTGCCCATCCTAGCCCCAAAGGAAAGAACTTTAAAGTGACTCCTGGTTTTGGTGAGCTTTGCTGGGGATCTGAGTGGTGCCAATCCAGCCAGAGGATCAGGGTCTATCATTTTAGTACCTGGATAGTCCCCCTCCCTCTCCCCTGCATCACAGAGGAGAATGCCCTGGTGCAGCTGAGAACCTGAGCCAGTGTCCTCCAGTGAACCAAGTGTGGTATGAAAAAGCCCAGTGTCCTGGACTGGGACCAGCAGGCCTCATAATGCATGGAGCTGAGAACCCCTGAGCTCAGTTTTAAAATACAGTTCTGAAAGTCCCAAACATTCTTTCTTGCATATTAACAAATAATAATTTCTGTGCATGCAACCCATGTTTAAAAAATTGAGTGTTAAATACATAAAAGATAAATCATGAGATTTTTAATAGGAGCATGGGTCTTTAATGTCAAAGCCAAAAGAGTAGGGAAAAGCATACAAAAGCCTCTGATTGCCCTTGGATGTTCATGTTAACTTTCTAAACATCCTGAAGCTTTTGGCTTAGTTGTTTAAATCTCAGGAAATAGAGCTAGAATGTGCGATAATATCCAGTGACTGGTGACTTCTGCTTCAAGATCTCTAGTGCTAGTTCTTCTGCCTCAGCCCAAGTGCCACTGAATGCCAGGATACCCACCCCACTCCTTTTTTTAATATCCCTGCTACGGGCACTGGTTCCACAGGCAGGAACATGCCAGGAGTGGATTGCAGTTCTGCCCCAGGCTCCATGCTGTCACCACCCTGCCCGTCCATCCTGCTTCTGGACACCACTCCCTGCCCTCCCACAGCTCCATCCTATCCTCTCAGACAAGCGTTCCCTGCCTGCACAGGTCCTGAGCCATGGAGACCCTGGGGCTGGGATCGTGGGTTGGGGCCCCCGAGCAGAGCCACTTAAGGAGTTTTGATGAGCTGTTGCAGGCTGGGTTGGGGGAGGAGGGCAGGTGCTGACCTGGCCTGCAACAGCTCATTAAAACTCCTTAAGTGTCCAGCCCAAATAATTGTCCACCTCTGGACTAAGGAATAGTAAAAGAAAGCCCTGTTACAATGGCAGAAAATATTAAATGCCATGCTGAAAACAGCCTGCTACAGTCAAACCACTCCTGGCGTACAAATGAACATCACATTTATCACACTTGTCCTGGGATAAACTCTTTTATCCTGAGATAAAGTGCAGTCATTCAGACATCCATGCCCATTTTCCCATAATAAATCCTAAAAGTGTTCCGGGGATCAGAAGTACTAACAGTTTATCCTGGAACATCACAAGGTGCACCTGAACAGTAATCCTGAGATTTTCATCATTGAATCAGTGGCAGAAAAGTAGCAGTACATTGAGCTACTCACTAAACCCTGATTAACTAGAAGGGTGATGTGTGTACATGCCAATCCCAAGACATTTCTGTTCCAAGACAAACACAGTCATGACTTTTTCCAGGGACAAATGCAACATCTGTTTCTGGCCTTAATTGGGGTGCAAGTTAACATTATCTGTAGCATGGACAATCCAAACAAAAAACCAGAGAACACTGACTCTGTTTCCTGAAGGCATTCTGAATACTCCTAGCCATACTGTGGTCACCCTATAGCTGACCATAATATCACCAGGAACAGCAAATTCTAAGAGGCAGCTCAACCAGCTGCTGCAGAAAGAGGAGTTTAGGAGTCAAATAGCATGCAGGTGATTGGAAAGTCACTGATGCTCACGGAAGGTTATTGTTATACCCACTACCCTGCTGCCTCTCCTTGTTAGTTGTTACCAATAGTAGCATAAGTTTGTAGCTGCTGTGTGCAGTTTATGCTCTGGAGTACTTTTATTTCATTTGATTTGTTGAAAGACAGGACTTTGTGCAATCTGGACTTTCGGCATGTAACCAGCGTCAGTCTCTTCCCAGTCTACCTGCATTCATAGGCAGCAGAAGACCAGGACTAATGGGGCTCAGCCCCTCCCACAAATGTGGGGCAGTGGGTAGGGCCACAGGGCAGCTCAGCCCCAGGCTCTGGGCAGTTGTAGCAGGAGGCAAAGGGCATGCACGCATCCAGGATTACAGCCTGGGGGGGTGGTTGACTGGATGCCCAGCACAGTAGGCAAATACCAGTGGCTGTGCCCCACTCCCTCACTCACTGCTGGGGCCTTGATCTGCACCCCCCCACCCCCCACTCTATCATCTCCCCCTGCCTCTTCTCTCACAGACTTACCTGCCCCCCCCAAATAATTTTTTCTCCCTCTGCCTATGCCTGCATGTCACAATTTATTATTCATTGCTGTTGCAGTTGTTCTTGCAGCCTGAACTGTGCTTCTGAATATTAGGAGTCTGCTGTTGGCAACAGTTTTTGTGAGCCAGAGACAGTACAGTATGGGACACTCCTAGGGAAACTACATTTTTTTTTCCTTCAATGTAGAATGAAATTATTTCAGACTGGAGGCATATAGTCTCTCTTTCTAGAAGGAACATGTACTAATTACATCAGAAATGAGTGCACCATCACAAGACTTACTAGGAGTGGTATTGCCATACAAAGAATTGTTTTAAAGTAGCAGTGTTGCCTAGTGGCACATGTACAAACCCCTTCTTGTGCCCGCAAGCATGGGCAAATAAATGTCCTCTTCGTAAAGCACCAAAGCAGCTTACACAACCTGAGTGAAAGCAACAAGAGCAGAATACATATCACACTTTGTGGAAATGATGTACCTCCTAAGGGAGGGATTTTCAAAAGCATATTAAGTCATCTAGGAGCACAGGCCTCACTGAAAGGCTGTGAGTTTCTAATGCACTTAGGCACTTTTGAAAATCCTGCCCTAAAGTCTCCATTTCCCTTATGTTACGCTGTATAAGACATGCAGCATAAAGGATCTTCTCATCTTTATTCCCCCATATTTTTTTATGCTTCCGTCTATCTGTATTTCCTGGTTCTGCCTTTGAAATATAAATTAAGACCAAATGGTTGTCCAGTAGGTGGCATGTGCTAGTGATAGTAATTTATGTCAGATGCACACAAGGCGATGACCTAATTGATCCCAGAGTACATTCTGAGCAGGAATCTGTCCCTGCTACATTTGCAGTTGTGACAGCAGGAGCAGAGAAACGACAAATCTTAAGTCATCTCACTCTGGATCAAGGGTTTCATAGTGTAGACTGTCACATGATAGAAAAGGTGTCGTGCAAACCATTGGCTTTCTATTTAGCCATGCAACTTCTCTGAAGTAGCTACAGCTGTTGTTTGTATATTAAAGTATCATTAGCAAAGTAGCCAGTGATAAGAAATGATTCTCCTGGTAGCTGTGATTCCCAAGCATGACTTTTATTTTACCTTCCTCCTGTGTAATGTCTATTACTGGTATGAGATAATCCATGATTCCAGGGGGCTGTTATAGGCTTCCTGGCTCTTCTCCATCCTGGGGAACCCAGGCACCTGAAGGCAGAGGCCGCAGTGTCACTACCTCTTTAGTATAATATCTTTTCTTCATTCTGCACTTTTATGGAATAATGTGACTAAGGTCAGCTCTAAGCCAGGACTCTCTTTTATCAAGTGTCCACCTCCTTCCTGTCCAAACACACATGTACCTGTGCATATAAGCTCCACAGGGTACTACTGCATAGAGGTTTATGCACACTGGGTTTCTGTATGTATTGATACTCAAGTTTATTATTTATTTAGCCATGACTCCTCACATAGAGGCTGCTACAGGTAACATCTCTCTCCACATAATTCAGCCTCTGGCATAGACCCCCATAAAAAAGTCAAAACTGACTAAGGTAACCACCTGTACTTAAGAAAACACGTGAAAGGATTAAAAAACCTTGAGTAGTCTCCACTATTCTGTGCACAGAACGTGGGAGGGTGCAATCAGGAGGTTCCTAGCTGAGATACAGGACCTCCACTTAATCCAGGAGGTGCACAGTCCCACCAGAGGAAATGCCCTGTTGGACCTGGTCCTGGCCACAGGCGATGACCTGGTAAGGGTCCTCCAGGTTCTTGACCACCTGGGCGATAGCGATCATCGCTTGCTGAAATTCACCATCCAGCGCAGGGTGTCAAGGGCCTGCAGCAAGACGGTAGCCCTAGACTTTAGGAGGGCCAACTTCAACGTTGAGGAGACTAGTGGGTGAGGCGCTGGGGTCCTTGAGGGCAGGAGAACTCAGTGTCCAGGACGAGTGGTCGTTCCTTAAGGAAACGATACTCAGGGCCCAAGGGGAGTCCATCCCAACAAGAAGCAAGGGGGGCAAGAGTGCCCGAAAGCCCCCCTGGCTCACCAAGGGCGTCCGGGAATGCCTGCTTACCAAAAAGGCAGCGTACACCCAGTGGAAGGGGGGTGCTATCTCCAAAGAGGAGTATACCTCCTTTGCTCCGGCCTGTAGGGGGGCTGTCAGGAAAGCTAAGGCGGACATAGAGCTAGGACTAGCATCCAAGATCAAGAATAATAAAAAGTCCTTTTTCAAATACATAGGGAGGATGAAGAAGGCACCAGGTAATGTGAGGCCCCTGCAAAGTACGCTGGGCAATCTGGTGGTTGCGCCAGAGGAGAAAGTGGAACTCTTTAACCAATTCTTCACATCCATTTTCTTGTGCAGGGACCTGGACTTCCCTGCTGTGCTGCCAGACGGACTCGAGGGGAGCGCCTCCAGACCTCAGGTTGGGGAGGACCGGGTTAGAGAGCTTCTGGAGGGGCTGGACGTGTTCAAGTCAGTGGGTCCAGATGCTCTCCACCCCAGGGTGTTGAGGGAGCTAACTGGGGTTATTGCAGGGCCCTTGGCACGGCTTTACGAGTGCTCGTGGTGCTCGGGCCAGGTGCCAGATGACTGGAAGATAGCTAATGTGGTCCCCATCTTCAAAAAAGGGAAGAGAGAGGACCCGGGCAACTATAGGCCCATCAGTCTTACCTCTATCCTTGGGAAACTCTTTGAGAAGATCCTCAAGAAGCACATCTGTGATGGGCTGGCTTCAGGGATGATGCTCAAGGGCAACCAGCACGGTTTCATTAGGGGCAGGTCATGTCAGACCAACCTGATTGCCTTTTATGATCAGGTCACAAAGGCAATGGATGCAGGTGTTGCCGTGGACGTAGTCTTTCTAGACTTCAGCAAGGCCTTTGACACCGTCTCCCGCCCCATACTCATTAAAAAACTAAGTGACTGTGGCATTGATGCCTACACAGTCAGATGGATTGCAGATTGGCTCAAGGGTCGTACTCAGAGGGTGGTGGTGGATGGGTCATATTCGACCTGGGGGGAAGTGGGCAGCAGAGTCCCCCAGGGCTTGGTCCTTGGGCCTGCGCTGTTCAATTTCTTCATCAGCGATTTAGACGACGGGGTGAAATGCAACCTGTCTAAATTCGCTGATGATACCAAAATTTGGGGTGAGGTGAGCACGCTAGTAGGGAGGGAAAGACTGCAATAAGACCTGGATAGGTTACAGGAGTGGGCTGATAAACAGGATGCGTTTCAATACTGACAAGTGCAGGGTGCTGCACGTAGGCAGTAGAAACCAGCAGCACATGTACAGAATGGAAAACTCCCTTCTTGAGAGCATGGAGGCAGAAAGGGATCTTGGAGTCATTATTGATTCCAAGATGAACATGGGCCAACAATGCGAGGTCACAGTTGGTAGGGCTAACTGGACCTTGTCGTGCATCCGCAGGTGCATCTCAAGTAGAGCCAGGGAGGTGATCCTCCCCCTTTATGCGACGCTGGTCAGGCCACAGCTGGAGTACTGCATCCAGTTTTGTGTGCCCCATTTCAGAAGGGATGTGGACAATGTTGAAAGGGTCCAGAGGAGGGCCACCTGCATGATCCGGGGACTACAGGGCAGACCCCACATTGAAAGACTGCGGGACCTAAACCTGTTCAGCCTTCACAAGAGAAGGCTGAGGGGGGACCTGGTAACTGTCTATAAACTCACTAGGGGGGACCAAGAGGGTTTAGGGGAGACACTGTTTCCCCTAGCGCCCCCTGGCATGACAAGGAACAATGGACACAAATGATCAGAGAGTAGACTTAGATTAGACATCCGCAAGAACTACTTCACAGTTAGGGAGGCTAGGAGCTGGAACCAACTTCCAAGGGAAGTGGTGCTGGCTCCTACCCTGGGGATCTTTAAGAAGAGGCTTGATGACTACCTAGCTGGACTCATATGAGTCCAGTCTTTTCTCCCGCCCAGGCGGGGGGTTGGACTTGAAGATCTACAAGGTCCCTTCTGACCCTACTTCTATGATTCTATGATTCTATGAATCTTTGAACATGGCAACAATCACTCTGTGCCAGGGGTTTTCAACTGGGGTACATGTACCCTCTGGGGTATTTTAGAAGCTCCCCAGAGGGTATGCAGCAGCAGTGCAGGGAAGCCAGTGGTACTTCCAGTTTTGCTGGAGGCTCTTCTGGTTTCGTTGCTGCACACTGCACTGGGGATTCCCCCCCCTTGTTGCCTGGCTGCCGCGGGACTCCCCACTTCTTGACTGGCTGCCAGGGGTACCCCAACCAAAAAAGGTTGAAAACCCCTGCTCTTTGGTGACTGGTATCTCCTCTTTATGTATGGTACAAAGGTAATCTTGTGCGTAGCCCAATGTTTTCAAGGTCAAACAATCCATAAAGATGTTTCCAATGTCAGAGTGACAAAAGAAAGTAGGCCTCCAAGCTCTGCCTTTAAGTAATTGAAAAAAATTGGTACCATATATTGCCCTGCCAAAATAATTATTGAATTTGTCATATGTGCGAGTTTGCTACTGTCTTATTTTAATGAATAAATAATTAAAAGTTATTGAACTGCTCAATTTATTGCTGAACACTCCTTTACTTGTTCAGATGGCAAAGTTTTGGCCTTCTTCAGCAAACAAAGAGTTTGAAGAGAGTAGCATACATACTACAGTGTTAAGTGGAACTATGACAGTAGAAAGTGACAGAAGGGAAGCCATACTGATCACAGATGAGGGAATTCAGGAATGCAGTCATCTGTCTGCTGCTCTAGAAGAAACAGATACTCAGCTGGTCATCCATTTATTTGATGCAGTTTCATCTGGTTTCACATGTGTCATTGTGCTGTCTAATGACACAGATGTTTTTGTCCTTCAATATCCGTTTCAACTGTTTGAAAAATGACTTCTGGAACTTTGGATTAAAGCAGGCTTGTGTGATGAAGTAAGATTTGTTCCTCTTCAGGGAAAAGGGTTCAGGAACCATCTCTGGGACTCAGAAGAGGCTCTGGAAAAGTAGTAGGATACCACTTGAAGAGACAGATGCATATTTCTGTTGTTAAAGGGAAAGGGATTGTTTAATTAATTCATTGTGACTGGCTCAGAGCTGTTAACATCTGTCATGTATTTCATAGTTTCATAGTAGAGATCTGATCAGATCATCTAACCTGATCCCTCCACAGGCAGGAACGAATGAAAGCTGGGTTCACAAGACCCCGGACAGGTAATCATCTAACCTTATTTTAAATTTGCCCAAGGTAGGGGCGAGGACCACTTCCCTAGGAAGTTAGTTCCAGATTCTGGCTACCCTCACTGTAAAATATTGCCTTCTGATCTCTAACCTTAAACCTATTCTCCATCAGCTTATTACCATTGTTCCTCATCACCCAGGTGGTGCTGGTGAGAATAGGGCTCTTCCTATTTGCTGATGATCTCCCTTAATGAGTTTGTAGGCAGCCACCAGGTCCCCCCTCAGCCTCCTCCTGCCAAGGCTGAACAGGTTCAGGTCCGTCAGTCTCTCCTCGTAGGGCCTGTGCTGCTGCCCTCTCACCAAATGGGTGGCCCTCCTCTGAACCCTCTCCAGGCTGGCCACATCCTTTTTAAAGTGCAGTGCCCAGTACTGGATGCAGTACTCCAACTGCGGCCTGACCAATGTCACATAGAGGGGGAGTATCACTTCTCTGGACTGGCTTGAGATGCATCTTTGGATGCATGACAAGGTATGGATGGCCTTGCTGGCTACGGTCTGACATTGGTGGCTCACATTCATCTTGGAGTCAGTAATGACTCCAAGATCCCTTTCCACCTCTGTGCTTTCAAGAGGGGAACTCCCTGGGCTGTATGTATGCTGTGGATTCCTTCTCCCAAGGTGCAGCACCCTGCATTTGTCTACATTGAACCCCATCCTATTCTCATCTGCCCACTTTTGTAGTCTGTCTAAATCTAGTTGCGGCCTCTCTCTCCCTTCAAGTGTGTCCACCTCATCCCACATCTTAGTGTCATCAGAAAACTTGGACAACGCGCTTTCCACCTCCTCATCCAAGTCGCTGATGAAGCTGTTAAACAGTGTAGGCCCAAGGACCGAGCCCTGGGGGACCCCACTGCTCACATCTCTCCAGGTTGAGTATGATCTGTCCACCACTACTCTCTGGGTATGCCCCATCAGCCAATTTTTTACCCATCCAACTGTGTAGCCATCAATGCCTAATTTATTGATGAGAATGGGATGAGAGACAGTGTCAAAGGCCTTCTTAAAGTCTAGAAAGACTTTGTTCCATGGCAACACCATCATCCAAGGATTTAGTTACCTGGTCATAAAAGGCAATCAGGTTGGTGAGGCAGGACCTGCCTTTGATGAACCCATGCTGATTGCCCCAAGCATGATCTCCCCTGCTGGCCCCCCCACAGATGTGCTCCTTGATGATTCTCTCCAATATCTTCCCGAGCACTGAGGTAAGGCTTACAGGCCTATAGTTACTTGGGTCCTCCTTCCTCCCTTTCTTAAAAATTGGGACCACATTAGCTAGTTTCCAATCCCCTGGCACCTGGCCAGATGACCACGAATGCTCATCAAGGGTAGGTATTAACTCTTCTTTTCTCCCATCATAAAGTCATGGCAGAAGAGTGCCTCCCTGATACACAAAGCTGAGGGCTTGACATCACTAACCCTCCCACAAATATCATGTTGCATGTTACAGCACTTCTTAATAACTCCATATTGATATTCCAGTTTGATATACAGCATGTAGATTTCAACTGGTACGTAAGAAAAGGTTTGATAAAGTAATCTTGAGATAATTTGTCTTGAGAGAATTGCAAACCATACCTTCTTTTGTCACTGTGACATTGGAAACATCATTATTGGATTGTTTGAACTTAAAAAATTGCATTAGACACGAAGTTTATCTTTGTGCCATATTTAGAAGAGGAGATACCAGTCAGCAGAGTGTGACTGTCACCATGTTAAAACATGGCACCCTCCCACATTCTGTGCACTGAATGATGAAGTCTACCCAAGGTTTGTTTTTTTTTATCCATTCACATGTGTTTTCTTAAGTACAGGTGGTTACCTTAGACAGTTTTGACTTTTCTATGGGGGCCAGGGAAAGGACTAATATGTTTCTTTTCAGGATCTTTCCCTCTCCTCCCCTTCCCCAGTTTCATTCCAAATTCAGCATGTGAGCTCTTAATCTTGCATGCAATTTCCAAATACATACAATTTACTCTAACACATGGTATTATAAATAGAGAATATAAACGTCTCTCCCTTTTCCTCTTCCTGTAATTTGATTTGGCAATGTTAGCAGTTAACCCAGGCTCTTTCCACATTCACCGAAAAGGGGCAACTGTTGGGTTCTCATGTACTATCAGGCAAAGAGAGTGACCATGGGATGTTACAAGAAGAATTTAACAGTACACAGAAGAGGGAAGATAGGTTGCGGGGTGTGGGGTGAAGTACAGGAGAAGGCTTTGGTGATTGTCTGGGGAAGACCCGAGTGAGTGGAAGGCTGTGGTCTCCAGCCTGGATAGGTTGCCAGGCAGAGGTGAGTGCTGGGGTGTTGGGCACTGAAGAAGACTGGTGATGGCAGAAAGCAACCTCAAGCTCCACTGTGATTACCATCACCATCATTGAGGGAGAGCTGCAGATAACAACTTGTGCAGCTTCTTGAAAGCCACCAGCCTTGCCTCCCTTCCCACTTGAAAGCCCTGCTAGCCAAATCCCGCCCTCACTGGGGAAAAACACAGTGAGATCAGGATTAGGCCATGAATACAGCCAGTTGTAGGAGCCACGCTTATTCATTTTCAGCAAATCAAAAAAAAATCATCCTTTAGTTTTCAGGTCCTCTTAATAAAATAGGAGTCTAGAGTCACACAGCCAGTGAGAAGGAGGAGCTCTTCTCTTTTTCATGCCATAGCTCTGTTGTTTGAACACTCAGCTGGGCCATGGACCATCAGGGTTTGACTGCCTCTCTACCTGATCCCAGAAACACATTTGAATAGAGGTATCCCTCTAAGCATGAAGCTATTGACTGCTCTTGGACTACAGAGTGCTGTCTGTCATACTTATTGAAGCTGTTCAACCTTGTATGAAATAATTAATTGTTGATTGGACCAGAGAAGAGTTATGAACCTCAGTCTTCCTCATCCTAGGTGAATGACCTAACCATTGGCTTGTATGGCAAAAGGGGTCCTTACACAGCAGCTTCTTAGCCACTTGTTAATTAAATCCCAAAGGTTTGTAGAGATATCAAAACGCAAGATTTTGACATTGTTCTTCAAGTTCTTGTTCATTCAAAACTATTCACCAAATTTGACCTGAATTTCCATGTTGTGAAAAAATACTTAATTGTTTTGGTGAATAATCTCTTCCCCTGCTTGCTTGTTAGTTTTTCTCTCTGACGTAAGAACTTCAACTCACAAGAACATCAAGTGCCATAGAATGAAACAGGAGTCCGCCAGTTTTTAAGTGATTTTTTCTTTGAATTCTAAATTTAAGCAAGATCAAGTTGAGAATCATCTCTGCATGAACACTGCGTGCCCCCAGAGGCTGGGGTGGCACGGTGACTGCCCGCAGGCGGCAGCGGGGGCATGACAGTGGCAAGCAGGGAGCTCCCACAGGCAGCCTTAGTGGTGTGAGAAGTGGGCTGAGCAGGGAGCTGCTGCAGGTGGCTGTGGTGGTATCGGTGGTGGGGGGTGGAGAGCACTGACTGGTGGTTGGCAACCACCAGCAGATGATGCCAGCAGCAGTGACGGCAGCCAGTAGTGACTGGGGACTGCCTGCCCATCAGCAGCGAGGGGGAGGGGATGGCAAGTGGTGACTGCCCACAGGCAGTGCCGGCAGCATTGGTGGTGTTTTTCACAGGGGATACACCACCAGTCTCAGGAGGGAGCACTTGTAGACTCATGCATAGGCAAATGCAGAGCTGCATATTCTGGCTGTGTCCCGGCCCCTTCCTTTCTCTCACCATCCTTTCCATTTGTCCATGACTATTTTTATCAAAAATATTTAAGGGCAGGTGAAATACTCAGAGCCTATGGTCAGCAGAACCCTAGGATACTTCCCAGGGCTCCACTAAGGAACCCCTGACATCACAGTCCAAAATAGATTCTGGGGGTCATAGGCTGACCCTATATAAACTGTTATGACTGTACCTTGCCACTAGGTAGCACGGAGCATGTCTACACGTGCATTAAGGAGCTCTTCCTAATGCACATAGGCCAGTGGGGTCTATGCTGATGACGATTTACTCAGGTCCAGTGATGCAAAAATGATTAAGAAAGGTGAAAGTGCCAGGAGTCTGGATGATTACTTTAAACCTAATTTTAGTCTTACCACTATAGGGTGAGGGAGAGGGGCAGTGATTAGACCTCTACTTTCTTACATTTTTCCAGGGAGATTCTAGGGTCTCCTGCACTACACAACCCCTCAGCTAGCATTACTTAGACTGTGAGCTCTTGAGGCAGGGACAATCTTTTCATCATGAAGTTACATGGTGCCTATAATATTCCATGTTGTGGACCCCCAGGAAAACCTCCATGGCATCTGGTGATCTCTAGACTACAATGAAGTCCTGGCCCATGACTGGGGCCTCTAGGCACTACAGCAATGAGAAAAATAAGAGAACAAGAAAACGAGATTATTATAATTGTATTAAAAACTCCAAGGCCAGTCAGTTTAGTTTACGAATGTATTTAAAATCCCTACTAGAAATATAGATGACAAAAGGGAAGAAATTTCTCTTCGCTACCTTTTTCTTCCATTCTTACACCCAAGAAATTCATTCTTAAAATAAGATTTACAGCAATCAGATACTGAAATACCTCCTACATGAGCTACTACACAAATGCGCATTAGGCTGCCTTAATATGAGGTAATGAATGGGCACAGTTTTTAAGTGATACTTAATGCGCAGTAGCCTATTTTACTATATATTAGCATAATTGCACCGTTTTTTAAGTGATGCTTTAATGTGCTGTAAAATAGGCTACTGTGCATTAAAGCACACATGGAAACGTGTCCATGGAGTAGGTAATAGCTTTTGACATTTTTAATTAATAGCTACCCTAGGTTAGGTTAAACAACACCTAAAGAGGTGTAACTTGTATTGATGGTGTTTTACCTTTGACTTTTACAGATATAATTCTGTATCAAAGTGGACATTATCCTTGTTTAGGGATCTTCATCATACATTCACTTTTTAATTTTTTTTTTAATGTAGACATAAATGTGCTGTCTATTCAGACCCTAAGAGTAGAATCTGGTCTATGTTGTTTAAACTGTGAACTATATACAGATTATAAAAAAACATAGTTGGATATTAGGATGGGAGAGGTAAATTCATGAGTCTAGCTAATATAGCTGTCTGGTTGAAAGATATATTATCTTTTTTTAATTCCTTTTTCAGAAAGTTTTTATTTAGCTCTTTATTTTAATTCAATTTTCACAAAAAAAATCAACATTTTTTAATTTTTCTTCATTTTTTGCCCTTTTCTCTCTTTCACTACTAAATGCCATAAATTGGATTATAACCTGGGGAGAGGCATGTATCGGTGACATTCAGATTCTTGTGACTTCATCTAGATTATTTCAAACACATTTAATTTCACACACAACGTGTTTAGATAAGAAAGTGGGGCCACCTTTTCTTGTCACCAGTAATCTGAGAGTTCACTTACTCCTCTCATGAATACTGCTTTCTCATTATATTTGTTCCCAAATATTCCATGTTGTGGACCACCAGGGAAATCTCCATGGCCCTTGGTGGTCCCTAGACCATAGTTTTAGCCCACTGTCTTGCATAAATATATGGAAAATAATTGGAAAATTATATGCCTGTGCTCTTTCTCCAGATGAGCCTTATATATCTTAGTGATGAGAGAATGATTCATCAGCAAATAAGGGTGGATAGTTTGTTGAATTTAAATACATGGCAGGGCACTAAGCCTGGAACACTCACAACAAAAAGGAAGCTGCAGATGCATAATAGGAAAAATGAAAAATAATGCATGCATTCATTTAAATATGAATATGACATAAATCCAGGCAGAGCTTCTTGTGTAAGAACTGTCTCATTGTGGGCACTTTGTCACAGGGTAAGAATAGATTGGGTTTGAAGGATGAATTGATCTCCCACCCCTAGGTTGCAAAATCAGTTCAGACTGTTGGGTGAGCAGGAGACAGGCCATGGGTGGGGAGCTTGCATTACCTCTCATCCTCTCCTATTCAATTTTGAATTAATGAATGACTCTTATTGATTCCAGTGGCAGTTGGATCAGACCCTAATTCTGTCCCAGGTGTTTGTCATACATTAGATCAGTCTTTCACGATTATTGGAATCTGCCATGAATGCCTTGCTTATGACTTGTATGTTACTGTAACAAACTGTGGAGCTGTGCAGGCCAATGTAATTTTTGGATTTTTAAAGACATATTGAGTAGAAGTAAGGAGTTGGTGTTAGCTGTGTCTACAGCACTGGTGAGACCATTGCTGGCTGCTGTATATTACTGGAGGTTAACAAATTGGACAAGACTTAGGAAAGAGCTACAGGAATGATTCAGGATCTGGAAAAATCTACCCTACATAATGAGAGACTCAGAAAGTTCAATCTTTTCAGTCTGTCAAACAGAAGATTAGGAGATGACTTGATCACAGTCTGGAAGTACTAACACAAAGGAGTAATTCTGCTAGAAGACAACTCTGATATGTAGCAGAAAAAGTCAACGCCAAGTTATGTGTCTGGGACATAAAACTGGATTAATTCAGGGCTAGAAAAAAGGTGCCTGTTTTTTAAAAAGGGGGAGGGAGGGGGAATTGATCACTGGACAAACTTACCCTGGGACATATTTTTTTTGTCTGAAAAACTTAAAAGAGTTTTTCAATCAAAACTGAATGCATATTTCTAAAGACTGTTGTTTGTATCTCAACTAGAGGGCATGGGCTTGATGCAAGTGTCTATAGGGAAAGGCTTGGGCCTGTGTCAAGCAAGTGGTTAGACCAGTTGAACAGAATTGCCTTAATTCTGCAAGGCTGTGAATCCATTAAAGCAGCTCTGTCAAGGGAAAGGGAATCCCCAGGGTGCAGCCTCATGACCAGTAACATGGTCCAAGGGAATGAGTTCTTTGCACATCTGGCAGGGCAGATGTAGCAATATGGGGCAATCTAGGGCACTTTCCATTGCCACAGTCTGAACAGTTCAAACATAATATTCCCATCAAGTGAAATGGAAAGCAATTAAAATAATGCACACAACACGGTTTCATTCGTCATATGTATGTACCAAGTAATTGCCAATCAAAAATAATGGAGTGTTTACATGCCCTCACCCCGCATTCACCCTTTGGGGCTGGCCATGTAAAAACTCCTTCCACCGCTGCCTCCTCCTCCAGTCTCCGATGTGGGGACTCCCTCCCCTTGCCCGTCTCTACTTCACAGCAGGGCTTCCCCCTGTGTCCCCTCCCTTCCTCCCTGCCACCTCCCCCTCCCTCCCAGCTGTCGTTGGGGCCAGGAGGCAGTAGGGCACTGCCACCGTGACCCCCCCCTTCCCCTCTCCTCCCCTTCCTGTTTCACTCCCTTCCTTCCTTACCTGCTGCCCAGCCCCAACAACAGCCGCAACCATGACCCCCCCCTTCGCCTCCCCTGTCCTGTGCCCACCCAGGCCCACTCAGCCTCCCTCCCTTCCTGCTGCCTTCCCACCCTGCCAGCTGTTGTCGGGACCCCTTATCACTCCCCTTCTTCCCTATTTCCCCCCCTGCCGCTCAGCCCTAACAACAGCTGCCACTATGACCCCCGCTTCTCCTCCCTTTACCCCACTCCCCTCCCTCCCTGCCTGCCCACTGCTTCCCCCTCCCTGCCTGCTGTTCTGGGGGGCATCAAGGATGGGCAGCAGGAGGGTGCCACAACTGTGACCCCCCCCTTCAGCCTCAGGCAGCAAGGTATGGGGAAGCCCCACTGCTCGGGCAGCCAAGGCATGTTCGGCACCACCACAAACTTCCTGGCAGCAGCTCAAACTTGGGCCCGCACAGCCAATCATTGCCCACCCTCTCAGTGGTGCATGCACAGTTGGCCAAAAGTGTTATGGACAGACAGACAAAGGCCTTTAATATATTAGGATATTAAGGGTACAATCTTCACTGTAGCTGCATACATATATAATGGAGATACAAAAGCAGATACTGTGGTTAATGGAACTAAAATAGCCATGTTTTCACCCAACTCAGGCACATGCTGTCTGGACATGATACCAGAGTATAGAAATATCTTTCTACAGCTGTTTGAATGAGTTAATTACTGCCACTGAGAGCCATTGCCAGTTAGTGTGCCTTGAGCTAATTAGCCTACCTGCAACACTACGTGGGTATGGTTACACTGCTGCTGGTTAAAGAAGCCACTATGTAGGGCAGTGCAGCATAGTTGAGGGCACCCCCTCTTGGCAAGACAAATTTGCCATGTAGGTGTGGCCTAGGAAACTCCAGGATTCTGGATTTAATGTGCATTAAGTGTGCACGTCTACATGTGCGCACACATAATGCACATTAAAAATGGCAAATTTAGGTGTGATTACTTAACGCGCATTCATGCACGAGTAGACACAACCCGGCACTAACATTAGTGCCAGGTCTGCCCAGCCACTAGGGGCACATGGCACTAACTTTAGTGCCAAGTCTCTGCACATATAGACACCTGCCAAAAATCACTAATGAAAATCCTACCATGTCATATCCCACCCTGGTTTTCACTCCACCTGCCCTAGAGCCCAATTCCTTTCCTTCATGAGGATATCAGGGGACTACGTTTGCCTTCTCAGCCACCCAGCCATGAAAATCTGAGCCCTGCAGCACATCCACCCTAGAATTTGCACAGAGGTACACTGTGTGTATAGAGGGGATGTCTACACCAGGCCCCTGTGCTGTTAGTGGACCTATTCTTGAGCACTTGCCACTCATTTGCTTCCACTCACAGCACTAAGCCTAGAAGTGAAGCCATGCTGGGGTGACTTCTGTGGCCATTCTATTTCAATCCTATTCAAAAACAGTCACTGGGGCACCAACAGAGAAGCTTCTCTGTATTCCCAGATTTGGCATCTCTAAGCAGGAGCAGGTAGGCAGGATGTACTAAGGTACACAGATGTGGCAGTACAGGCACACCTCTGCTGTCTTGACAAGACAATCTCTGTTCTTGGCTCGATCATGCCAGACACAAAGTCCAGTGCTTCCCATGAGCTGGGACCAGGAACTGCCTGAGGTTCTTACTGGCAGAGCTTCCTGCTCTTTGAAGCAGCCATGTTGGGTGCTGTTCTATGAGTCCACTGTAGTAAGACAGATAATCCACACCAAATACTGCTGCCTGCTTGGCACACTGAGTGGGTAATGTGACAGCATAATAAAGATGGTTACCACTTAGCCACACCCTGGACACTCCTCTGGTGATAGGTCATGTGAGTCCCTGAATGATGCAGCATTACACTAAGGATGGCAATGTGTTGTCCTCTGATTAACATCTGCCTGGTTCCAGGGCTGGTGAAAAGATGGGTGCAATGATACTGGCATGAGCTATGTTCAATGCACACATCCCTACACCCATCCCCATCTGCCAGGGCACCTCAACACCGCCCTACCAGGCCCTTGTCCAAAGTTATATTGGAATTTGTACAAGATGGAAGTGCTGCATTCATTTCTTTCTATTGACCTAAGCCAACACTTGAGGGCAGAACTCCAGAGCTGGAAGATTGGTTCTCAAAAGCCCACTGTGCCCTTAATTCCCCACCCCACCAGGGTTTTAAATTCCTGCTGTGTTACTTGTTGTCTCCTGGGAGCTCAGCTTCATCTACCTTTCATATATAAAAACCAAACACTTAAAAACAGCAGTAAAAACAAACCAGTGTAGGTTACACTGGTATAGGTGTCACATATTAGCTGTTATCTCAAGTCAGCCACCTTCTCACAGCAAATAGACTACTTCATGCTTCCCTACTACCTGGTGGCAAGATACTGCAATTGGTATCCACCTGTGACATTTTCCCTGGGTCATGCATGCTCTTGATCCCCATGTACTTTCTATCCATGTGCAAAATCAATGTGAATGACACTGTGCTGCATGTGCCAGTCCTTACTGAGAAATCTTTGCATTGGGCAAACCCTGCTCTTTGATACCAACAGGTTGGCCTTGTAAACATTCTCCCTCTATCTTTGTGCAGGAAAATGGGAAGCTAAACCAGGCTAAGCACTCTGCTCACTTATGTAAGCAAGCTACGCACCCATAGGGAACTTATCCTAACTGTGAATTGTCAGAAGGGTTATACTCTTTCCTGGCTTCTGACATGCCCCTCTCTATCCCTTTCCTTCTCCAAAACATTCTGCATTCTGAGAGCTAGCTAGCATATGCAGAAACTGAGCTGGGGATGTCTAGAACAGTGGTTCTCAACTGTCTTAGACTCAATGCACCCTTGTTAGACTCAAGGCAGCCCCTGGAGAATGCCAGCTCTTAGCTTTCACTTGTTCCTTGACTGCAGAAAAATATTAGAGCAATTCTTCTGTTGCAAACAACTCAGGAAAGGCACAACGGGTCAGAATTTTTTTGATGCTGTCAATTCCTATTTGAAGCCTCTGGGTTATCTTGTCAGTCATGTCCAGGTGTTTCCACATGTAACAGTGCTAATATCATGTGGCACTCTGTAGCAGGGCACTGGGTTGTGCTTGCTCCTTTAATGGACCTAGTAGCCTGAAAGAGTGCTTGCAGGTGGTGCAGGGAGCAAATGAGAGTCTCATCTGACTTGACCAGGGCCCAGAGCTGCTTAGGAAGTCTCTCCCTGGCAGCCACAAGATGAGGAGCTCTGGGCAGCAGGGCTCCTGATGGGACTGGAATTTATATAAACAACTCTGTAGGCCTGGAAGCAGAGGCAAGTCCCCTGGGCAGAGAAGGACTGAGTTTTGTAGGCAAGTGGCCTTTATTTTATTTTGAACCCACAGGGGGTCCTGGGGAGGACCCAGGGAAGGGCCCAGAATGGACCAGAGGGTCCCTGAGCCCAGAGAAGGGGCGGTACGTGGGACCAGGGGTCTGGCAGCTTGGAGAAGGGGCAGCATGCAACTCGGCAACATGAGAGAGAGAGAACACCTGTGAGGCTTGGGCCGTGGTGTAGGGAAGGTGCAGAGCCGTGCAAGGGGCCCTTAAGGCATCTGGTGCCTGGCAGAGGTACAGACAGGCTGAGAGGGCCTGCTTGCCTTGGGGTACAAGACTGGGACTGAGGGGACACCAGAGAGGCCCAGGGGGGATCAACACAGGCTCAGGCTCATGCAGAACCCACAGGCAGCCTCCCTTTTGTGTAACCTTCATTAAAAGCAAGGCATAGTAGGTGAGATTCAAGGGAAGGGCTACCCCCATGGCCACGGGCTTCCTACACACTCTTAAAAGGATCTTATGGCACCCACACCTTGGTTAAAAATCGGTGGTCTAGGAGATGACCAGCTATAGATGGAGCTCATACCCAGGTGGATAGGGCTGTAGCAGACACATCCTTGGCAGACTGGGCATAGAGCCTCTGCAGTACACTTTGAGCAGTTGGCCCAGCCTTATATATAACTGAAAGTAACCCCAGACAGGAAAAATCCTGGTATGGCAGCTCAAGTAGTTCGAAAAAGCTGGAACCAGACAGAGGATTATGCCCAACAATTCCCTTGCTTGTGCAATAATATGTAACTTCCCTAGGGCTTTTGAGTGCTAGAAGGACCATGCCAGGGTGTTTGCCCCACCCTGTGTTTCATTGGGCTGAACTGAACATAACTCAGCGATGTGAATTAAGAGCCTGTTGAGAGGAGGGTGGCACAATCTGTGGTGGGGTGTCTCCGGGATCCCTGACTCATTGGTGAATGGGTGAAGGCTGCAGGAGGCAGAAATCCACGGCCTTTCTGTTTTAAATGTTCCGGCTTGTGTGAGTTACTCCACCCAAGGCACGTTATAAACAGGAGAAACAGTTAAAGGAAGAGTGTGGCACAAATCTGCAGGGCAGCCATTCCAGCCACAAGAGAGGCCCCTGGGCATGGAAAATAACATTTCTCTTCCGGCTTGTTAAAAAAATTCCTCTAACTGCAACAGCACCCCACCCTGTCCAGCAGTCCAGGAGAGGATTGCAGTTGGAGGAGTCCCAGTCCTAGATTGGTGGGAATTGGTGGATCCACAGCGACTCCCTGTGGATGTCTGGGGTAATAGCACCTTTTAGCTATGTCCCTGACACAGGCTCGAAGGAGGAGAATTATAAAAATAGACAGTTTGCTTTTTGCCAGAGAACAGAGGCTCTCGGCTGGAGAAGCCTCTGCCACTCCCAACCGATCTGTTCTCTTTATTAAAATTACACCCCAAGAACGCTAAAAAAAAGCCCTCCAGCTCTTCCATTTGAAGATGCAGAAGTACTATTGAGACTAAACGATTCTAAGAAGTCCTTTTTCCTGACTTTAAGTGTTTTGGAAGAAACTTTGATGAACTTGTTTTTCAGGTAGGCAGAGACTCTTGCGTCTCCATTTAATGGCACTATAAACTTTCCTGCTTGTCCTGAGGAGCCTTTAGAAGGGAACCAGGAATCTAATCTTTTAATACTCTTTGTGCTTGTGCATGTAACGCATTTATCGCCACTTTCTGGGGACTCTTGATATAAGATGTGGGTCTGGGAGCCATTCCAGGTATATTGCTTTGCTTTAAGTTTTTTGATAGCTTGACCATTTATATGTGTGCAGCTGTTTTGAGCAACAAACTCTTGGAATTGAACTGTTCATTTGTCCTCTTTCTGAAGGAAAGATCTTTAGAGGAGAGGATGCATTTTTCTACTCCTTGCAAGAACCAAGGATAATTCAGTCCCTTCTAGATATGCTAGTTAATATGTACTGGGGCCAGATTGAAGTGCTGGTGTAACACCATTGAATTCTGTGGAGTTACATAAGGATTAAATTTGGTCCACAATGTATAGCAGTAATAGAATTTTTTGCCTTTTTTTTCTTTTTTTTCCTTTTTCTTCCCCTTGCTAAGAAGCTGGAGAGTCATTGGCTCCATAAGCTACTCTCTGCCTCAAAGACATTTGGGTTCAGGAAATTTTTCTTTTATGCCACTCCACACCTGGGTTTTTTGTTTCTGTTGCATTTCAGTACTAAAAACTTGTCTGTCTTCTGTGAAGTAAAACAGCCTGGTTCAGACAGTGTTGAAGTGCTAGAGGACATGCCCCTTACTTTATAAGGATGGATGTTTCTCAAATAGCGTATGCTGGCTTCATGCATGCTGCTTTAGCTTTATAAGAGTGTTTTGTTTTGGGCTCCCTTATATTGCCATTCCAAGGAGTGTTTCAGCCTCGGCTGCTTTAATGTGAAAGTTGTGGTATTATGCCGTGTCAGTGGTGTATGTCGTCCACTAGAAGAAGTGCAGTTTCTACACAGGTAGGAATGACACCCAGGACAGGGTTGTGCCTCAGAGTTGTTAAAATGCCATTCCCTTGACTTTGGCCTCTCCTTCAGATACTCCTAGTGCCAATTTAAGTTCGGTGGCATCTGCATATGGAGAAGCTGGGCTTCCTGCAGTTAACAGGAAGTTTTACAAGGGTGAAGAACCTCTAGCTGAGTGTGCAGGTAGAGCTCTCAGTAGAGTCAGTGACAAACACTTGTGTGCAAGGAACAAGTCTAGTCTGCATGCATATGAGGCAGAAGATAGGTATTTGCATGTGCATTCATTCCAAATAGGAGACAGCTTCTTTCCAGTTTTATTTTACTGGATCTTCCTAAAAAGATCTTCCTTCGTGTCTTAGTGAGAGCTAGAGCAGAATGCCAGCTGTCTACCTGACTGGAACTGCCCACAGGCATCATGTTTATACCCCATGGACCAGTAACCCATAGCCATTTCAATAAAAACCATGGTCCTGGGTGGATCTTGGAGGAGGGATGTGGAGTTTAAACTGTATGCTGTGCTTGCCGTCATCAGTATTATTATTTTGTAGAGTGGTTTGAAACACATCTGGTGGCCTGCAACTTCTGTGCAGGGCTAGCTTCAGCTCTCAGTCACATAAGTTTTCTGTAAGTCTGGGAAGGAAGTGGTCAGCTATGCTTGGAGTGTTCCAGATAAGCCAGATGGTCAGGCATCCTGTCAGGTTTTTAGGCATGTCAGGGTGTGATGGGGGGTTTCATTCCACCGGTAAGATAATGAACCTCAGTGCTAGGGGGGCCCTGACTGTATGTGCAAGCTCTTAGGGGCTAAGGCTTCTTCTGCTGGGTCAGGGATCTGAAGGCTGGTATGGATCTGTGATGTTCATAGCAGAGTATCCTTCTGGACTTTGATCAAAGGGCATGATCCTCTTCCACTGTGTGGTTATTGCCATGTTTCACTGGATTTTTTCCCCTCTTATCAGTCTGTCTCCCCAATATTTAAGGAAAGAGCAAGTCACTTACAAGCCTATTATACTAGTCCAAGGAATTCAGGGTAGAAAAAGGCATCTTCCAGTCTGTCTGCAAGGACATAGCCTAGAATGTACTGCCAGACCACTATCACTGCAGGGCCATGCTCTGCCTACTGTGTGATACTTTAGGCAAACAATGAGGGGATGTTTGTACCTGGCCTCACAGCCAAGGTTGTTGGTATTGGCACAGGGAACATAGTACATTGCACGTCTGGGTTCAGGGGCCATGTGCCCTTTAGTTTCTGCAAAGAACTTATGGCTTGAGATGGGGGCCTAAGTCTCCTGAATAGGGAGGATGTCACAGTATAGTCTCTTGTGCCTTTAGAATCTGGTCAGCAGACATGAATCCACTGCTGGAGACTCTTGGAGATGCTCTCTGGTTTTATCCTGTCTGTCTTCCATCTCACAGGGAGGAGGAGGTATCATTCATTTAGGCCCAAACATTGAAAGAATGGAACACAGGGAATTTGAGGGGGTTGGAGCCTCCTCCATCATTCCCTTCGGAATGAGGTGAGCATCACAGTCAAGCCCAAGCAATCAAAAAATGTGACCTAGGCTTCTAAAATCATGAGTCCCCAATGTTGCATTCAATTCATTTGCCCTCTAGTTTACTTGCTTTCCAGTTTTCATGCACTGTAACCACATGAAAGCTGCTTCATCTAACAGGCCCTCTCTTCTTTAATGAAAGCTGAGATTTTGTTGAAATCACTTGACTCCAGGAGCTGACACTTTAAGGACAATGACCAATATTGTGAGGCATTTAATAATAGTGCAAGAATTTTCAACATAGAAGGGACAATGGACTATGTATCAGGGCCTACCCAAAACCTTGTGGATCTCTGGGACCAATGGGGGGAAGAAAAAGGCTCCCACCCTCAAGTCCTACCCCATTCACTGACAGCAGAAGTGCTCTGGCAGTCACACCAGCAGAGATTCCTTTACACAGGAGGGGAAGTGGAATTCCAAGCATTAGGACCTTCTCTAAAAAGTCTGTGTGATAAGAGCGGGAGGTCAGTCTGTTTTCCCCACGCCCAGTCCCTGCTCCCTCCCCCATCCATATAACCTAATTCCTTCCTCTCCTTCCGGTGAGGTTGCTAGCTCATCAGAGACCCCTCCAGGGAATATGGGGTGGAGAGGAGAGCATGAGATGGTGGCGAGTAGTTCAGCAACTGTCCCTTAGGTATATGGATCTGGGGAGCAGGCTACCTCCCCGGAAGGCTAGGGGAAAACTGGTAAAATGGTGAGAGAGTAGTATTGCCAGTAGTGAGGAATGTTGTGCAGTAAGTTGATGGGAGAGGAGAGTTTGTGCAGTGAAATATGAAGGGATAGGCATACGTGCAATGAAACAACATAGGGATCATACTGTATACAATTAAATGAGATGGAAGGAGGAGGTTGCAGTGAAATGTGGCGGCGCGGGTTCATGTGCAGTGGGACTGTAGAAGAGGACAGTGAAATGGAGTATGAATGCACCAATGTGGTGCTTAGTTTGATGTAGCACAGAGGTGTGGGACTGGGGGCAAGGGGAGCATGTCTGGAGTGTGCCTTAGTGCATTAGGCAGCTCTGCATAGGTAGTAGCTCTCCTCCACTCATCAGGTAGTACAGTGGTTCTCAACCTCGTTAGTCTCAAGGCACCCTTGGAAAATGCTAGTCATAGCTTTTACTTGTTTCATATCTATGGAAAAATAATAGGGTGATGCTTTTATTGCAAAGGACTAAGAAAGACCACAACAGGTCAGAATGTTTTCGGCACTATGGAATCCATGTCCCTTGGGCACGTGGACCTGGGGAGCAGCCTACCATCCCAGGGGAAAACTGGTGAGATGGTGAGAGAGTGGCATTGCCAGCAGTGGGGAATGATGTGCAGTAAGATGATGGGGATACTTTCAGCCTACATGGTTCTGTCGCCACCTGATTTCCAGGGTCTGGGGGCTCCATCTTTCCCTTTTGAACTCTCTTGTGAATCATGTGTAGGTGCTTGCACGCCTAACAATGGTAATATTGTGCAGCACCTCGTGGCACCCTTAAAAAGATCTCACAGCACCCAAGGGTGCTGCAGCACCTGTTTAAAAATCATTGAGAATCAGCCTAGTGCTGACCTGCCTGTGGAGGACAGGTATCCTCAGCCCCAGTTATAGGTAATGCTGGAGTGCCTGTGTGAATGTCAGGAGGAAAGATAGTAATTAAACATTTGGATCCTGTGGCTGCTGGGCTGGACTTTATACCCAGGTCTCTGGCACTAGCAAGAGCTCCTGAGTCTGGCAAAGAGAGGTAGGCTGAGATGGGATGCCATTTGGGCCACAAAGCTGCTCTTCCCCCCTCAGCTCTGGACAGGATGGCTAAGGAAAGAGAAGGTTGTGGTGGAGGAATACAGGAGCCCAAGACATGGATATGTCCCTACTTTGACCCCAGATGTCCCAAGAGAGCTAGAACCACTCTTTATCTCCTCTGTACTTCCCCCCTTGTCTGAGGCAGAGAGACCCATGCCAGTCTGTCGTGAGGGCTGCCACAAGCCCACATTCAGTCTCTCTGTAAAGAACTTTAAAGTCAAAAGAAATTAGGCTGGAATTAGGCCAGGTCCTTGAAAGCAAATCTGAGTGTCCCACTTAAGGCACTTTTCAATGAAGGCCAGATTGTCAAAGGACAGAAGCTCAGCTGTATCTCAAAACCAGGCCCCTTTGGGGCTCAGGCTCAGTGATACTTTTGCCCTCGGTGCTTCTGTCCCTACCAGAGCTGCAGGGCCTGGGGGCTCTTCATTCCCTTTTTCAGATCCCATCCCGAGCACTGGTTCCTCTCAGGGTTGATGGTAGGCAGCCTGTTGTTTATTAAGGGTCCTGGTTGCTTTGAACATCTCTGGTACTGAGATATGGTAGCACTTCAGGGAGCAGGCCATTGCCAGATGAAACTGCAGTTTACAACACTCCCCAGTAAACTGTCCTGGAGCTGTCCATTAGGTGCCAGAAGTACCTCTGCCCCCACAGAGGAGAGGGCTCCAGTTACATAGGGGCAGCTCTGAACTATCCTTATTCTTCATAGCATTACTCCTTCCAACTCAGCAGAGACAGCTGGGGGCAAGCTCTCCCCCACCCCACCCTGCCAACCACTCCAGTCTTGTTCTGGAGGAGGCAGGAGCTGCAACCATAACAAATAGAGGTTCAAAACTGAGGAAGTAGACATCATTCCTTATGGTGTTTTTCTGGTACGGTTCTGGAGAATCAAAGGTGTGAAAGAGATGGGAGAGTAAATTCTCCCACCTCATTCACATCTTTGTGGTTTGGACTCAGGCCTCCATCTCATTATGTATATGCCACATACAGCTTGTCCTTACCACCTTTGGATGCACTGAACTGGTAACCGAGAAATTAATAGTTACTCCTTGACCTAGCTGGGTCACTGAGACCCTCCTGAAAAGGCAAGCATAATTGCCTTCCTGTTCTTTGATGTTCAGATTTGATTGTACTTTGTCTTGGAAACAAACATTCATACCTTGATGGCGTTAGGACCATGTAAAATCTCTCTGGTTGCAAGAAGTCTTCAGAGTGGGCAAATGCCTTTACTGCCTTTTGAATCATCCTACTCTTACACTAAGTGCAGCTATGTGCACAACTGGACTGCAGAGAGCAAACCATGCTTTTTATTGCAAAGGCTTAATTTCCCATTTCTGACCCACCTGAGGTGTTTTTAATTGGTTCTGGGTGAAAAGTCATGTGTTCTTTGAAACTGGACTTCACGGTAAAGGCTGAAGAGCTGGGTGGGAGTTGAGGATTACAGAATGCTTAGCCTATCATTAATGGTGTTCATCAGAGACCTACAACGCACTTCATAGACTTTAGTCCATGCTCACAGTGCCTTTCAGGAAGGCATTATAATCCTGATTTACAGGTGAGGAAACAAGGGTGCACAAGTCAAGTGGCTGGTATAAGGCCAAACCATGGATCTGAGGCCCATCTCACTTCCATCTGTGTGAGCCAGAGGCAAGCTCATTGGAACCTCTGGAGTACAAACAGTGTGAGATTGGAGCTGAGCCCCATGAGTCAGGGGAGGCAGTCCTAACATCCTCATACCCACTCACTGGCTCTGTCCACTAGATCCCTCCCCTGTATCACAGGGTAGAGAAGCCATCACCCATCTTATATAAACTAAAGCCAGTTTCTGTAAAAAACACTTTTGGTTAAAAAAACAAAACAAAAAAACCCCCTTTAAACTTAGTTGTCTAGGTTCACCTGATTTAGAGTCCCCAGAATACACTGCCTTCCTGCATCGAAGCAATGGAGAGGATGATGGATGTCTGAAAGTAGTGTCATGCTTCAGACTGGGCAGAGAGAAAAGGAAGTATGTGGTATACTTTTCCCTTGTTCTGTGAAGCCCAGACTGAGGCAATGTATGAATAACAGATTTGCTTTTGTTCTCCTGCAGAAAGCTACGTGTGAGGCAGACTTCCTGAGATGTTCCGACCAGGCTTATTCGCTGTTCTTCTTTGTATGGTGCCGATTCCCCTTCAGGCTCAAAATCAAATTGACGCCTTGGATTATAGGCCTACCACCTGTGTAGGTATGAGCCCACACACTTGCGTTTCTCTCCCTCTTTCCTCTATTCAGCACTTCTAACCAGGGACTTCTGCCCCATCGCTCTAGCCCTGCCAGGGTAGGGGTGGAGGAACACGACAGTGGGGCCCAGCTGTGACACAGGTGCATGCAGTGGAAAGCAACTGCCCACTGGGGCATTGTTGTAGTGACCACCAGGGCTCCTCTGCCTCCTCCTCTTCTGCTTAGGAATTATGCTGCCATGGTAGGGAAGAGGGTGGCTGCCGCAGCACTCGACTGATGCTATGACTAACATGCTCAGCCAGGACCCTGTGGACATAGGTATCCATGTGCCCACTGGGCTAGTCTGGGCCATGGAAGGGAGAGGAGGGGGCTGTGCTGGGAAACTTGAGGCAGGCACCCAGCAGCCTGAAGATCCAGGGGTCAAAAAAACCCACACAGAAAAAAAATGGGGTGGTACACATGGAGGCAATGCACACCACCCAAAGCCAGAGCCTCGCTGGCTGGAGCCATGCTCTGGCTGCTGCAGGAGCAACATGGCTGCAGCTTCTCCAGCCCCCAGGACCCTAGGTAAGACTGCTGGGGCCAACACAGTTGCTGGCTCCGGCTTCTCCTACCCCACCCAAGGTAACCTGCCACATGCCAGAGGGCACATCGCACAGGCATTCCCCAGGGACAACTATCAGCAATACATCCAATGACTTGGATGAAGGTGTAGAAAGCACTCTGTCCAAATTTGCTGATGATACCAAATTATGGGGTAAAGTTAATACACCAGAGGATAGGGAACAAATCCAGGTGGATCTGGACAGTGGGCAGAACAGAATAGGATGTAGTTTAATAAGGATCAGTGCAAGATGCTGCACCTAGGGAGAAGGAATCACCAGCATGCTTACAGGCTGGGGGATGCCCTTCTCAGCAGTACAGCAAGGGAAAGGGATCTTGGAGTTACTGTTGACTCCAAGATGAACATGAGTCATCAATGTGATAAAGTGATCAGTAAAGCCAACCACACTTTATCATGCATTAGCATGCATGACAAACAGGTCCAGGGAGGTGACACTTCCCCTTTACGTGGCACACGTCAGACCGCAGTTGGAGTACTGCATCCAGTTTTGGGCACCGCCCTTCAAGAGGGATGTGAACAACTTTGAGAAGGTTCAGAGGAAGGCCATTTGTATGGTTGGGGACCTGTGGGCAAAGCCCTACGAGGAGAAATTGAAGACCCTGGATCTCTTCAGCCTCCACAAGAGAAGGTTGAGAGGGGATCTTGTAGCCTGCTACAAATTAATGAAGGGAGGGGGGTAGCTAGGAATAGGGGATGTCTGTTTAGGGAGCCTCTGTTTACCAAGGCAGCCCTTGGAGTCACTAGGAATGACAGCCACAAACTGACAGAGAGCAGATTTAGGTTAGACATCAGGAAGAACTTTAAGTTAGGGGTCACCAAAATCTGAAATGAGCTTCCAAGGGAGTTGGTGTTCTCCCCTACCTTGGGGGGTCTTTAAGAGGAGGCTAGACAAGCACCTGGCTGGGATCATTGGACCCCAGTGCTCTTTCCTGCCCAGGGCAGGAGGTCGGACTCAATGATCTACTGAGATCTCTTCCAACCCTAACATCTATGAATCTATGAACATGTCCTGCTCCTAGTTCTCCCTGGGGAACCAAACATCCATGCTTGTCTTGACATGACCCAGGAGGTCATCTAATCCAAACTCTGGCTCAAAGCAGGATCATCCCCGACTAAACCATCCTTTCACAAGCATTTATTTAATCTATTCTTAAAACTGCAGAACCTGTCCCAAATGACTACCATGCGCAATGCCCCAAAACACCAAGACCACCCTTACTTGTCTTTGGTAAAGCAGGGGGATGAGGGCACTGTCAATGTCCTGCAGTTCAAAGGGCAAGAAGTATATTTTTAAAAGAAGAGCTGGGGATGGGGAAGATATTTTCAGTGAAATGCTAACTGCCTCCTGATATTTCTTGAAATGGGGGCTTGTTAAATTATCCTTAAAACTGATTAGGGCTAGGAAACTTTACTGGCTGTGATAAATCCAAAGGATTCATGAAAGAACCCATACTCAGTAACCACTGCCAACAGCCCTCACCCATAAGTTCATCCGGGAATCTTGAGTTTTGTGCTGAAGCTGCCTGTGTGCTCTCATTGAATGCCCTGTGTGTCTTGTTCCTGACTAGAATAAATACTTGGTCCGTCATCTCCTGACACATGCTGAATTATTGCCTCCACAGGTAAAACAGATTGTCCCATCAATGTGTACTTTGTCATCGACACCTCAGAGAGCATTGCCCTGCAGACTGTGCCCATCCAGAGCTTGGTGGATCACATGAAGGAGTTCATTCCTGAATTCATCAGTCAGCTTGAGAATGAGGTCTACCAGGGCCAGGTGTCCATGACATGGCAGTTTGGGGGTCTCCACTACTCAGATGTGGTGGAAATCTACAGCCCCTTAACCAGCAGCAAGGACACATATATCAACAAGCTGAGAGGCATTAGCTATATTGGCAGGGGCACCTTCACGGACTGTGCCATCTCCAACATGACAGACCAGATCATGAAACACACGCCCCATGAAGTCAACTTCGCCGTGGTCATTACAGATGGCCATGTCACTGGGAGCCCCTGTGGAGGCATGAAGATGCAAGCTGATTTGGCACGAAGTAAAGGGATCAAGCTCTTTGCTGTGGCCCCCAGCCAACTAATCTTTGAGCCAGGACTCCAAGAGATCGCCAACACACCCTATGAGCTGTATCGCAATAACTATGCCACTACGAAGAAAGATGCCCTGGAAGTTAATGATGAAACCATTAAAAAGATAATCAAAGTCATGGTAAATGGTGTTAACTCAGACCAGTATCACCTCTCAGACCAGTATCGCTTCTTTCTCTCACCTCTCAGCTCATGTATATAGAAACCTAAATCAATTTAGAACTCTATTTTTATTAACTCTTGGCCAAAAATATTAAGATCATAAATGCTTTGTTGTTTCCAAATATTATTTAAAAAAAAACTTCCTTCAACAATTTATTGGAGAAATGGAATGTGGAGTCCAATCCTGAAAAGACTTAGGCATGTGATTAACATCAAGCTTGTGAGTCAGTCCAGATGAAATCAGAGAGGAAGACTGGCTCAATGGTTAAGGTCCTTGGGAGTTAAGGTCCTGTTTTAAAATACACTTCCCAAGTAACCTTGAGCAAGTCTCTCAAGGAGAGCTGTACCCCAGTTCCCATGCGTACAATGGAGATGAGATCACTGCACTGATGAACAGTGGTATTGTGAGGTGCTGAAATACCAGAGTGACAGAGTTAGTAGCATCAAGAGACCGTATGAAAAAAGCCAAACCACAGTAAAAAAGTCACTTTTATTTCTAGCCATTACAAAAAGGGGTAAGGATTTTTCCTTTCATTGTTACTCATGAAAAACACAAATTCAAGACTTCACAAGAGCTATCAGTACCAGGTCACATATAGCTGAGATTCACCAAACATTTGTCCCGAGCAGTACTATAGCAAGGGCAGTGCCATGGGTGCTCTGGCACTAGGTGCCCTCACACAGTGGGTACCAAATCAAACAGAAGTTATATTATGTAGTAAAGCATAGTGGGGTACTCTGCACATGAACTACACCAGGAGCCAGAATGGTCCCCAGACTTAGCTTTGTGCACTATGAGTCATCACTTACAGTGGGATGACTCTTGGTGCCCATGATGCATGTGCATATGTCTTTGCAGGCCTGAACCTACATTCCCAATTAAAGCAGGCAAGTCTAGCTCCAGTGTGTATCCCATATGGTTTAAAATGTGTCACTGCAAATATGACTTGAGACTTCAATGACAGAGCAAGTCAGCACTTCTTCTTTTCTTTACAGGGGATGTTTTTGCAGGGGCTGCCTCTTTCTAAGAGATTTGCAAGCTACAGCCATGCTTCTACAAACTGTTCCATGCCAACAGACCCCACCCCACACAGAGGCCTGGGCCCACACAAAAGTGCATTCAAAATTGGGACCACTGTTGGTCCCAACCTTTATATCAGAGAGCATGGTAATCTATGTGCCTTCTCTCACACCTGTGGGTGCAAGTCCCTGTTAATGGATTGCTTTGTACCTCAGATTGAAAACCATTTGGCTGCTCTCCTTTTCTGGAGAACAATTTATAGCTCCCAGCAGAGAAAATAGGTACATTGCTCTCCCTGACTTAGTACCCAGACACCTTATTGATTTTATTCCCTCTTTCTTTCATTGCAGAAACATGAAGCCTATTCAGAGGTAAGTTAACAAGTGCATGCCTTTTCTACGCAATAAAGATCAGAGTTTGCTTGCTACAATGAAATCAGGTTGTCATATAAATAAATGGCCTGAACTCTGCACTGGGTAAAATGCAGCTGGACCCCAGCATCCCTCAGGAACTTGGTGTACAGCCTGGTAGTTACAGTGATATCTCAGGCCCTTCGCTTCCAGTCCCTCTTTTCTGTGTAGCCTTACAAGTCATTAACAAGGAGCTGCTATGTTCCACCCAAGGCAGCTACATGATATACTAGGTGAGTGGTTTCTGTCTGTGTGATAATTTGTTAAGTGTTTGGGCCCCTTCAGGATGTATGGATATGTTCTTCCCTAAGAAATTAGGTTTTTAAAAAGAACAGTAGCAGACTGGAGGGACCAGCAGTCTATGGGTTCCAGCATCCCAAGTCCACCATCAAACAGATGCACAAACCCTCTTAGCAAGAGGCCTTTTTTTTTCAATTGTAGTGGTTTATCTTATACAGCTGCTCTTCAGAATTAAATAACTTCCTGAGCTGAAGCAGAAACAGCAGAAGCAAGGTTTTCTGCTGTGCTATTAATTCAGTCCTTTTAAGAACAGACACTTTTGGGGTCTAATCTCATTGGGATGGGGGCCTATTTTGGGAGCACCCTTCACTGGTCAGTGGTTTCTATGCCTTCCATTTATTAGTGCTAAGGCATCTTTGGAACAGACCTGTGGCCACATTCATGTCATAGAATACCACAGCTAAAATTGCACACTCGTAGCATGGAGATCAGAAATCAGAGATGTTTTTTCCAGTAACCAATGACATTATAGTCCCCTCCAATATTTCAATGTATGTCATTTTTGACTTCTGGCCTCTAGGGGATGGTGTGTGCTTGGTCTCAATTTTTCATGAAGAACACTAGATGAGACCCATAGCCACAAATATCTTAGTTTGGCTGTTTCCATCTAGCAGACGGTAGCAGCACACACAGATGACAGTCACTGACAACTGGTACTACATTTTCAGTTGACCTGTTTTCCAAGCCAGTAGAGAAGTTGCAAACTTTTTGAAAGCATGCTATAGACCTGCAAAGGGAATTAAACAGCATCCTGTACTTTAGAGACAAAGCAGGGCAGTTTAAGAAGAATTGGGCCCCTCCAGGACATGCAAACCCTGCAGAGAGACCTCAGAATCCCTGTCATGGTCTCTCAGGCTTAAATGTAAATGGTGTGCGTTTCCCGTGACTTTGGACCCAGGAGGGGCTGTCTGCTTTTCTTCAGTTTCCAGGTGGGCTTTTCCCAGTACACTCAGTGTTAACCTAATTCTGATCCCACCAGGGCCCACAGGAGTTTTACCACTGAGATCAACAGGAGCAAGCCCAAGATATATTCAGCACTTGCGGACACCCTATCTTGCAGGTGTTTTCATGTTTGGAACCCAAAGTTGTAGGAAACCCACAGGAAGCAAAATTCATCAGGGGCAGGGTCCTGGTCTGAAGCACCAAGCTGAATATGCCAGGCAGGGTGCCAGGATGCCCAGGGGGGTTACCAAGCCTCCAGACAGCAGTAGCCTCAGCCTTCACTCCAGTGATTACAAGAGAGGTATCAGAACCTCCTGACTGAGCATGAGGCTTGCTGCTGCCCCAGGTCCCCCACAAGCCACCGTATGTCTGTTTTCCTGGAGTTTCATCTCATTTCATTTGGTTTATTTCAGTGCTACAAGTTGAAGTGCCTGGAGATTCAAGGCCCTGAGGGTCCCAAAGGGTATCGGGGACAGAAGGTAAGTTGTACAGACCTGCTGAGGGAGGGGGTCATGTTTGTGCCCTTTTTTGATGCCAGGAGATCCGTGAGGTCCTCTCAGTTGCACCAAGCTCCAGCATGAAGATGCCTTGCTGGGAAATGGCTTCCAGACCTTCAGGCTGGATTAACCCTTTAGTGGGCCCTAGGCAAACAAACTTATGGGTCCCTACTTTTTTCACTCAGTAATTATAATATGTAAAATAAGCACAATTGGGCCCTTTCTTCATTCAGGGCCCTAGGCATGTGCCTAGTTTGCCTATGCATTAATCCACGCCTGCAGGCCTGTACCTCAGCACTGGGAAGGAAACCCACAAGACTGCCGATGTGACACACCAAACCCAGGGTGTGCTTTGTGCTCTGATGTCAGCCCCTGGTGCCAGAATGGAGATCTCTATCTGACACCCTTGCCAAAGTCAATGCACAAACTGGGAGGCAGAGAAGCAAGTTGACTTCAGCTATGTCAATACTTCCAGTGTCCCAAAGCCAGCAAAATCTTAGGTTTGTTTTTTCAAGGACAAAGGGAGAAGGGCAAAGGTTTCCCAGGCCCTCCCCATTCCCAATAACACCTTCCCCAGGCTCCAGACTCCCTTAACACCCCCACAGACTGCTCTACACACTGCTCCAACTGCCTTCCTGCAAGATATCCCACTGACCATTCCTCCCTAGCCTGGGCTGTCTCAATCACCCTTGCCTCTTCCTCTAGCCCCAGCTGCCCCTGTCTTCTTCCACTTTCTGTGGTGTATGGGAAATAGGACCTCATTTCCCCTCACCATACACATATGTGGATTGCAACTGCCCCAGATCTCCTGGGAAGCCAGTAATTCAGTCTCTGCAGCAAGACACATCACCTCTGCCACCACGGCACATTTTCCCTGGGACAGATAATATCATATGGTAACTGGAAACTGCATTGCAGACTTGGGGACATGTCCCGCTCCCTTCAGAACCTTCACAAAAGAAATACAGGGATAAAGTAGAGTTTTGCTTCAACCACCGAGTCCATATTACACTCTGTCCCTTACTGTGTCCACCTTCAGCCCACATCCCTGGTACTGGGCATAGTCCATACAGCATCTCAGTCTGCCAAGGCTGCAGTCCACCCAGACTCAGGTAGGGACTGCTTAGTACACAAGTTGTCCTTTTCTTACAATGAGTGAAAAGCACTAACCTTATTTGTCTGGTTTGTTTTTAGGGTGCCAAGGGGAACATGGGTGAACCAGGTGTGCCTGGTCTCAAAGGACGACAGGTGCGTCATGTAAACTCCTCCTCCTGCTTGCTGGTTAACAGACCTCTTATCATGTTAGCTGGGATGTACCCTGTACTGACATTGTATTAATTCTCTGTATCTTCTGTTTTTAAGGGAGACCCTGGTATTGAAGGTCCCATTGGATACCCTGGCCCCAAGGTAAAGATCCCTGCACACCCTGGCTGAACACTCTGCCTCCATTACCTTTCTGATTCAGCCGAATTCTTCCCTTTCGGTATTGCATGTGTGTGTGGATACATAAATGGTAGTCTGAAACTCACACAAAAGCACAGCTAGGCCACTGGGTGGGGGCTCTCAGTCTTTCCCAAAGCCTGCTAGAATTAACAGGAAGAAGATTCTTTTCAATAGATCTGTCTTTTGGAAAGCACACCTCTATTGCAACATCATGTCAGCTAGGTGTGAAATATTATTGTAATAAATGTTCCTTCCAACTGTGTCCATCTGCCACAGCAAACATTTCTTCTCTTTGAACTGTCATAGCCCACCATGATAGGTCCAGGGGCACACCATTGTCAAGCAGATACTTGCATTTTGCACTTGTTCCTAAGGTAGCCAGACCCCATCTCAGACTGGGCTAAGTAGATTGGAAGCATCACACTTCAGTAAGCCTAAAAGCTGGGAAGCTGATGCAGCATCCATGAAGCACAAAAGGCATGAGGTGCCTGGGTACCCCATTGGGTTCAGTATGACCTCCAAGGGTGGCCCCAAGGAAAGGGCAGTGCAGGAACCCCCACCTGGAGAGCTCTATTTCATATCAGTCCAAATCGTGGTAAAACACCAGTGAGGCTGAGAGTCCCCATTCCACTGGGCGGCATTGCTTGTCCATTTGTTTGAGTGAACCTGCATGTCCCTGGGGCACATAGAGAGGAAACAATCCTCCATGGGAGCTGGAACTAAACACTGAGCAGACTTGTCCTGGAGAAGTGTATGAGCACTTTGCAGGAGATCCACTCTGGTTCTCCATCCTACTGTGTCCTATCTCATTCTCCAAGCCGTATTCTTCTGCCGAAGTAAATGTGCAGGACCTCAGTCACTGCCCTTTCTGCATGCTGTATAGCCAGTGCTTTCACAGTTGTATGTGTGGGTCCACACCTAGGCTCCTAAATCCCATAGCTTCATTTTCTTCATTTCTAATACTATCATTGAGGTCAATAGCAATGGTGAAAATCAGGCCACCTGGTTCAGGCAGTTCCATATGCATGTAGGAGATAATTGTAGGCATCCATTGTGAAGAATATCAGCCTAGGTTCCATCCAGGTCTATCCACTTTTTATGCCTAGTTATGTCAAGATGCTGCCACTGCACAGATTGGTCAGGAGCTGCATGCTTTTACCTAGTTCCCTTCTCACTTCCCTGTCTCATTTTCTGGTATTTTTCTGCCTGAGCTCACTGTCTGTCACCTGCCTATGCTTCTTCCAGCCCACCAGTCTACAAGTGTTAATGCAATGGTTTTCTTGTTTTCTCTTTTTGTCTTGCTCTAGGGTGTTACTGGTATGAAAGGAGAAAAGGTAAGAAAAAGCCTATAAATACTGTTCTTGGAGCACAGTGTAGTGGGTCATCTTTGAATTTGAATTAGGGCTTGCTGATACAATACATTAAGAAATGGTTGTGGGAATAATAATAGTAACAGAAACATGAGAAGTAATTTTCTGCACACATTTGTTCTTATTTGTTTGTGTTTGTCTCAGCTGCATTTGTGGGCCTGTCCCATTCATTTTCCTGAAATACATCTGTAGTCTAACTTTACTACTTGTTAAGCAATTGTTTAGCTCACATGACAGACTATTTCTCAAATGTGAACTTGGGCTGCATTAGTTGAAATTCAGATATGCTTCAGTTGCATTATTTGAAATTCAGATATGTTGATTACTTACATTATCCAATTTAGAAGTAGAACTGCCTAAGTGCGTTTTAGGTACCTGGCCAGCTATTGAGCTGATAGTGTAGTTCCAACAAAGTAAAGCCGAGGATCTGTTCTGTGAAATACAACTTAAACTTCAAACAGCAAATCCTCACAACATATTATATTTCATAATCCACCACATAATATATTTAATGCGGCCTTCTAAGGGAGAAAGGAACAGTGAAGATATCGAAAGATTTCCAGTAAAGAAGAAATCTGAGAATTTCATGTTCTATTCACAAACATTTCAGGGACAGGAGATTTGAGTGGTCAGACACACCCATATCCTCAGTCATGATGCAGGGAGGGTGATCATAGCTATGATCACTGCAATGTAGACAGAACTGATTGACTCTTGTCCCTTTTCTCCACAGGGTGAAATTGGAGCTGATGGCCGAAGGGTAAGGAAGGACTTTTGTGATTCACTTTCTCCCAGCATTGATCCTGTGAAAGTCTCCTGTGAAAGTAAAATACTTATTTTTCTTTTTTTCCCCTTGACCCCAGGGAGCCTTGGGTTTGGCAGGGCGGAACGGCACAGATGGACAGAAGGTAAGGCCACTCTGTGGATTAATATGGCCATTCTAGTTCTCTGTTCCTTTTTGTGGGGCCTTTAACAGTAGGACTTTTTAAGTGCCTTGGAGGAGCAGCTGCCAAAGGAAATTAAAAATAACAGATAATTGTTTCAAGGGGGTCATTCCAAATTAATTCACAGTCCCTCACTTCACCCAGGCACTGTCACTTCTCATCCCATCAAGACCAGCTTTTCAAGGCCTTCCCACACCCTTTCCTGCTGTAGTCTCTGTGCTCTCATAGTTTATAGTTTCATAGTTTCATAGAAGTTAGGGTTGGAAGGGACCTATTAGATCATTGAGTCCGACCCCCAGCCCTGGGCAGGAATGAGTGCTGGGTCAGATAACCCAAGCCATGTGTTTGTTCAGTCTCCTTTTAAACACCTCCAAGGAAGGGGACAGCACCACCTCCCTTGGAAGCTTATTCCATATTTTGGCAACTCTCACTGTAAAGAAGTTTTTCCTGAAGTCCAATCTGAATTTGCTCTCTTCCAGTTTGTAGCCATTATTTCTAATTACCCTGACAGGCACCCTGGTAAACATTGTATTCCCTATTCCATGCTGCCCCCTCTCCTCCCCACCACCCCAGCCTCCTGCTGAATTTGTAGGCGGCCACAAGATCACCTCTCAGCCTCCTCCTGAGGAAGCTGAAGAGGTTCGGGTCCCCCAATCAGTCCACATAGGGTTTTTTCTGTATGCCTTTAACCAGGTGAGTGAACCCCCTCTAAACCCTCTCCAGGCCATCCACAACCCTCCTGAAGTGCAGTGCCCAAAACTGGACGCAGTACTCCAGCTGTGGCCTGATCAGTGCTGCATAGAGGGGAAGTGTCAGCTCCCTAGACCTGTTTGTGATGCACCTACTTATGCAAGAAAGGGTGCAGCTAGCTTTACTTATTACCTTCTCACACTGGTGACTCATTCATTTTGGAGTCAAGTGTGACTCTGAGATCCCTTTCCCCAGCTGTACTATTTAGAGTGGTACCGCCCAGGCTTAGGGACAGACATTCAAAAAGCCTGAGACTGAATTGATTCAATCTTTGCAGGTTAGTCTAACCTGGCTAGGCTGAATCAGTTTGTAACCATACAGACATCACCTCTGGACTGAAAAAGTGCAGGCACATGCCTGCAGTAGCTCAGGCTAGGAACTGGGCGGTGCTAAAGCAGCCCTCCCTTCCCTTCCATAGTGCTGAGCTGAAGGGGGGCACCCTCCCCACAATCAGCCCAGCAGGGAGTTGATAACAGTGTTTATCGCCCCATTAAAAAAACAACAGAGGGACATTACCTGTTGATTCCACCTTTGTCCCGTTTCCCACTGCACAGACCATAGCCAGCATGTGGTCTGCTAGCTAATGCTGAGAGATGTCTGTGTTAGGCTGAGGGTACTTTGCTTAGCAGGGAGTGGTGAGGGGGAGAGGGGAGAGCAGGAGGAAGCCAGGCAGATGTTTGCAGTCTGTACCAGAGCTGCAGCCAGGGAGCAAAGGGAAGTCAGCTCTGCTGGGCTGGAGCACAGAACAGAGCCCCACCCAGAGTTGCAAAGCAACTGGGATGCTGGAGGAGTCTGATTTAATTTAAACCAGGAAGGGGTCTGGGACAGACATTGCATAAACCAGTTTGAACCAAATCTGTTAAGTCTGATACTACATTCAACCAGATTTATCGCAAACCGACTTCAACCATTTTCAGGCTGGTTTATGTGCACTGAATATCTGTTCTGTTACAGGTTTAAACCAGTTTCTGATCACCTAAACCAGTTTATGTGTAATGTCTGTCCCTAGCCCTAAGTTCTGATACATAGTCAGGGCAGGTCTTCTACACCCATGAGATTAAACTCCCCCACACACCAGGGCATACTCTGTTCACTAACTGGACAGGGGATGCCAGGACCTTGTGATTAGCTTGTGTTCAAGTTAAATTACTTATTGTGTGAGAACAGCAATGCATTAGTTCCCTCTAATACTTAGATTTTCTCTCTGCTTCTTTTCTCCAGGGCAAGCTGGGACGAATTGGACCTCCAGGTTGTAAGGGAGACTCAGGCGACAAGGTAGAGCTGCTTTTCTGTGACATAACTCAGCAAGATTCTCTTCACCTAGTACCAGAAAGTCTAGGAGCTGAGCCCTGTCTTAGTGTGCATGAGTTACAGCTGCAGTAGGAGCCTAGCTAAGCAGGTGTATTACAGACCAGCTTTTCCATGTAATGCATGCTTCGTTCCTGAGCACACAGAAGAATGCAGTGCGGAAAGCATGCCTGTCCTGCTCATATGTGAGAGAGAAGCCTCCGTGAAGTTGATGGGAATCTGGATCTGGTCAATTTTGTTAACAGTGCCAGCAAACAGAGTCCACTGCTCAATTTGCAGCTACTCTCACTGGCAACTGACTTTCTGTAGGAGCTATTTTGTTTTGGGAGAAAGTTGTTCATTGTTATTGCTGTGTAAATTGACAGTTCTTTGTCTGCTCTTTTCCTAGGGTCCTGATGGTTACCCAGGAGGGGCAGGAAACCCAGGAGAGAGAGGGGATGAAGGTACAAAGGTATGTAAAACCCAAAACAGAAGGTCAGTCTGGAGGGAGAACACCACCCAGGGGTAGCTAAAATTCACGTGGCCACATCCAGCGCGCTGTATAGGCATTGTGTACTAGTAGCACGCAGTGAAGGCCACCTCTGCTCTTCCCTTCATTTGCAGGTCTTCAGTTCCTTTGGGTAATCACAAGAAGCAGATGTCACATTTGTACTGCACTGTACTGATGAACACTGAGGTTAGGGTGCAATCAACTCAGAGCCACCAGAGGCCTTTGAAGAAGGCTGCCTTGCAGGAGCTACTGCCTCACTCAGCCATGGGTGGCACTGAGGAAGAACTAAGGCTGAGCCAGAGGCAGAAGCAGTGCTATTAGGAGAGAGGGGGCTTGTTCAGCACCTTACCCTCCTCACTGCTGGAGCTGTTAGAAACCCCGCTAGGTCAGGTCCAGAAAGATTCATTTATAGCCCTCTGGGGTTTGGGCTGATGTGGGATTTTTCTTGGGAACCAGGAGGAGCACAATGGTTGCAGCTGGACACTTTGTTCAAACCCAGGATGGGGAGGCCAGAACCCCAGTGCAAGAAAGCCAAAGAAAGGGCCTTACTGAGCCTGCAACTCTAGAAAGCTGAGCTCTGCTGGGTGCTGACCAGTGAGGACCAGCAGCTGTGAGCAGTAGCGAGTAGAAGGGTGACATGTTTATAACCATTGTTCTCTCTGTTTCAGGGAGATCCAGGCCGCCCTGGCCAAAATGGGCCCCCAGGAGCTACTGGGGAGAAAGGAAACAGGGTAGGTGTTCCTCTTCATGCTTCTCAGGGTACAGCTGGTTGTCCCAGACACAGGAGCTGTCTCTGGAATCCATGCACAGGGCCTTGGGGCCATCAGTAAGAGTCCTACTAACTCCATGCATATCTACTCCCTCTGTGCTCAGCCTGGACCTGCCCCTGCTCCCATGCCATCACTTGAGACCAGGGCAGGACCTGCCTTGGTGTGGCACTGAATGTAAGCCACATGCTCAGCATTGCTCAAAGGCTGCCTTGTTTGAGGCAAACAAACAACACTGCCTTGTTTTTGGGACTTGGCCCTTACTGAGCCAGATCAAGTGAATGGTGCATGCTTCATGGTGATGCTTCTGGGCTCAGCACAGCAGCAGGGTAGACAAGCCCTCCATGTTCATGAGCAACTGCAGCAGCCAGGACTACAGATACTGCTGATATATCTGCAGCCCCGGCCCCTTTAGGGAAGGGAATCGAGTGAAAATGGCTGCAGGTACCCCATGCTGGAGACAAGAATGAGCGCACCAGTATCCAGGCTGCAATAAGCAAGCAGGCTTCATCTCTGTAGCTGTGCCCTGAGTTTTCAGCCATTCTCCTTGTTCTCTTTCTTGTGTGGAACAGACCAGGAGATTGGCTGCAGATTCCTCAGCTGTAAATAGTGTTTGCTTTTCTTCCCTGGTATTGGCAGGGGTTACCACTGGTTTTGCATTCAAAGGCAAACTGCAGGGACTTGTCCACAGCATTTGCAGAGCCTCTGCCTGACTACTGGGTCCCCAGTCAGACATTAGTGCCTCACTGTAAGGAGGCCAGTGTCCCCCCAGAAAACTCACTCGCATGAAGGGGTTGCTGCATTCTATTGGTCAGATACTTCAGGGGCAGGGGACAGGAGAGCTTTCTTCGGTGGCCAACAGGGTCTCTGCTCTCTGAGAAGGGGCAGGGAGTGGCTTGGAAGACGTAGGACCAAGCTCCTTTGGTGCCCCACACTGGCCAACAGAGCTTGCTGAGTGCAGAGAGAGGGGAAAGTGAGCTGCTCTGCACTGTGCTGAGGCTACACACATATGTGCACATGTGTGCGTGGGTGTGTGTGTGTACATGTGCATGCATGTATACATGCTCACTGGGGGTGGACATCCATGAGTACATAGGGGAGTGTGTCTACAAGGGCTGTGTGTGCATAGGGGACAAGTCTGTTTGCAGCTGTGTCCCAGGCAGCTGCGCAGCCTCCTTTCTCTTCAGACACAGGAAAACACCATGTATCTGGGTCCAAGAAGGCAGTTTTCCTTCAGCCCCTGGGGGATAACGGTTCTTCTGTCATGGTTTAGTACCCATCAAGGTGTTGGGGCTTAATGCCCATTTTCTGGAAATGGGAGGCTCCTCCCTAGCTTGCTCCTGTAGCCATATGGCTGAAGGCAAGCAAAACTTGGGGGCATCCAAACCCCAAGCCTTCGGGTTTGGGCCTGCACATAGGATGCCTGCCAAAGATGTTGGAAATATCTGAAGCCCCTGGCGGGGCTGGAGGATGTTTGCTGGTTGTAGGGCCATTTATTATTCTGGATTGACTCATGGATTTGGACTTGATTTGGTTGATTTGGCTTGGAACATGAAACATTTTTTTAAAAAGAATCGTCTTCAGACACACTCTGACCTGTTCACTTTTCTCCTCAAAGGGGCCTAAAGGCAACACTGGAGGCCCTGGATCACCTGGCGTCAAGGGAGGCAAAGGCAGCCCAGGATCTGCAGGACCTAAGGGAGAACCTGTAAGCACCTGCGTGGTTCCTTTAGCTCTGAGCATTGTGCTTATATGTCACAGTGAGATGGCCCTGGTACATGGCATGAGCACTGCGTATCCCAGCAATAGCAGCACCTGAAACCCCTTCCTCCAATTACCCACCAAGCCCCGCCGGCTTGCTCTGCAGCCCTGTCTCAGCATCCTGAGCGAGCTGCAGAACTGATCTTGTGTCCCCCCTGCAAGAAATCCCATTATGAGGGCCATTGCTATCCCCCTCCCCACCCTACCAGTACCAGCAAGGAGCTACTGTTAGCACTGACAGGGGCTGTATGAGTCCCCTCACTACCCCATCAGAAAGGGGTGGGAGGTAAGAGGTTCACTGTGTAACACATGATTTTCTCCAGACTCTGTCCCTGCTTACAGTCAAAATTGTCATTTTAAGCAATACTCTCCAAGCCCTGTTGATTGCAAAGGGCATGCTAAAACCATGAAGCAAGAAAAGGGCCAGAAACTGTAGACAGCCTGAAAGACTAGTCTGAGGAACAGCTGGCCTGCCCCATCAACCTGCAGTCCAGAAGATGACAAGTTAAATTCAGCCAGTCCCAAATTGCCTCAACTGTTCCCTGCTTAGCTCCCAAAGCCAGTGGCTTTGCCTGCCAGTGCCTGCCGTGTAGTTATTGTAGTTGGTGCACCATGGAGTGACCACATGAGGGCAGGGCAGAATCATGCTCAACATCAGGAAAAAAGTCACTGGGGCCACTGCCCTGGCTGTAGGAGTCAATCGCAACCCACAGTGCTGCTGGACTGCAAGTGAAGCTGCTGCTCAGTCCCCCAGCTGGTGGAAACAGGCCGACGCTCCCCCGGGACAGTTGTAACAGTGCTGCATTAGAGACAGTTGGCCAGATCCAGTAGGTAAAAGTGAGGCTAGATGAAGTCAGTGCAGCTGTTTATTGTGAAGAGAATGAGCCATCGGAGTCTGTGTGAGCACCTACACATGTGGTGGTGACTCTCCTTAGAAAAATTAAGTCATTCCCTGAAGAAGAAAACCAACACTGCAGCATAAAACAAACAGACGTTGCACCTGGTCATGTGTGCATGGAAGCCCAGCCACGGGCAATGCAGCAGCCATGGCTCGTAAGCTGGCAGGGCAAAGGAGCAGGCAGCAAAGCCCAAGAGTGGTAGCTAAGCCAACCTACACCTTTGCTGCCCTCTTTGCTGACTGCCTCTTATGTTTGCCAAGGGTCGTCGTGGTGATGCAGGAACAAAGGGCAGCCCAGGAAGCCCTGGAGTCAAGGGAGAGAAGGTGAGTGAAGGCTTCCCAAAGCACAAGGGGCAGGGCACCACTCGGTACTGCCCAGGCTTCAGCTGGCCAGGGACTCTACTGAGGGGACTGCTGGCTCACCAGAAAGCAGCAGACCTGAATACAGCCCTCCATAGGGCACATCTGATCCCTCCTGTGGGGCAATGGACACTGGGGGAGCATATGGTGTAGGCAGGGAAGCTCCTATGCCTGTTAACAGGCAGGCCAGTCCCTGGCACATGCAGGAGGGTGAGGGCCTGGGGTCTGTGTGCTGATCCCACCTGCCTCTAGCATTTTTTTGGAGGGCAGAGCCCCAGTGCAGAGTGCGTTGGCATTCAGATGCAGGGTACGTGCTACTCCACAGTCACAGATTGCCTCAGACAGGTGCAGGGGAAGAGCCTTTGTGGGGCACAGTGGGCAGAGGGCATGCTACATGTCACTCTTTAGTGACCCAGAGCAGGGTTGGGCACAGTAGCAGGAGTCTCCAGATAGGCCTGCTTGGCCTCCTGAGCTGGGCCCTGACACTGAGGTGAGAGGAGAGACAGAAGCACAGCAATGCTTCAGGTATTAAACAAGGTATAGAGAACCCCTTGCTCCATGGCAGAGACAGAGCAGCAGGGCCATGAGGTGTGAGGTGCAATACACTTTGGGTGACCTAGGTGACCTGGGTACATGAGGAGCCTGGTTACAGGCAGCAGGTGTATCTGACTGCTCTTTCCATTCTGACAGGGGGACCCTGGCCCTGAGGGCATCAGGGGCTTGCCAGGAGAAATTGGAAACAAAGGAGCCAAGGTAAGAATGAGTTACAGGCTCAAGTCACCAGGATTGGTAAGGGGCCCCCCCCCACCATCTGTTTCTCCCATGCAGTATTGTTCCCTGCAGGGAAGTCATTTGTCCCCGTGGCCTGCAACTATAGCACCTGCCCCCTGCCTCCAAGCAGGTCCCGCCTCTCCAGGCATGGGCACAGCCCCTGTAGTGGCTGAGGGAGAGCCTTGCCTGCATGCATGCACTGGAGTACTGCAGTGCATTGCTGCTGAACAGCCTTCAGGAAAGGCAGCTTTCAGGGCTGGAGCCCCTGGGCTGGACCGGCAGTGCCTAGAGTCACCCAGGGGAGTCTTCCCCATCCCTGCTCGTGAGGAGCAGCTGGGCTCCACAGTTGATGGATTTGCCATCACAAAAATGCCTAGGTGGGACCTCAGACTTGCCTCTGACTAGTTACACATATGGCATGGTACCAGAACCTCCCTTACCACCAGCACAAACCCCAGACTCCAGATGCTGAAGTTTTCTCTGTCTGCTCACAGTTCTGTGACTGCTCTTTTGTTGCTTTGTTCCTTAGGGGGATCGAGGACTGCAAGGGGCGCGGGGCTCTTCAGGTGCTGTGGGAGAGCCAGGCAATCCCGTAAGTGTCCTGTTCCTTGTGGAACTGTGTGACTGATGGCAATGGCTGGGGTTCACCACGCAATAGGCAAACAGCAAAAGGTGCCAGAGCAGTGAAGGGTTTGTGATGCCAGCACCCTGACTCTTTGGTGTGCTATTGGCTACAGAAAGGAGTGGGCCAGATCCCTGATGGTGGCAAACCTCAGGCAGATTTTTTACCTTTTTTTTGGTCATCAGCTCTGGCTGTTTCTTCAGAAAGAAAGTAACATGGCCCCATCATGGCCCCCTGAGCCACAGAGGGGCTCAAGGCCCAGCTCTGCCTGCTAATCCATGTCACAGTTAAGGTTAGAACCAGGACCCACCATCCCCTGCTGCTATGCTCAGTGCAGTTGACTACACTGGCCCTGTCTCACCGGCCACGTAGCTGTAAGCAACCTTAGTTAATGCTAGCAGTTTGCTGCTGGAAGGAATCTTTCAAGTGCCAGGTATCCAGGGCTCGCAGGCTCTGAAGGGTGTAGGGAAGTGGGGAAAAACTGAACTGTCCCTGGCTGTGTTGTTATAAGCTCATAGAAGAAGTGGTGCTCTACTTGTGTTTTCTTGAGACATCGATATTGTGGTTCCCTGGGTGGCCACTGTGCCACAGGAACTGTCCTATTCCTCCCCTTACTCTGGTCTCTGTCACTCTCTTCCAGGGATCACGTGGAGATCCAGGTGACTTGGGCCCAAGGGGTGACCCTGGCCCACCAGGACCAAAGGTAAAATCCAGGAGTAGGCCCAGGGTGGTGCTGCGCTGTCTCGGGGAGAGCAGGTCCAGGGATCTGTGTGTGCATCTCTGGAATGGGCACTGGATTCTAATTTGCACCCCCTTTCATGTGGGAGGCTAGGCCCTGCTAGGACGAAAGCAGTCTTAATTACACCCAGCAAAATTCAGTGATGTCCTGGGCCCCAGCTGGCTGCCTTTCCTGGTTTCTTTTCTCCCACAGAGGAGCCCTCTGGTTTCTGCAGGTTCCTTCTGCCAGGACAGATCTGTATGTTGAAGTCATTGCTGTCCATGCACCCCTTTCTTCGGCCTTGTAAACTCAGATCCCATATCTACTGCACTGAAGTGCACAGTTGCTAGTTAGGACAGATAGCATGCAGAGATTGCATGCATGCCTTAGGGAGAAAGGAAGAGTATCTGACTGCCATTGGTATCACTCCACTGGGGAGACTGGTCTTCTTTAATGTTACAGTTTCACTGAATAATTCCTTCTTTTTCACCAAAGGGAGACAGAGGCAGACCTGGCTCCGGCAAACATGGCTACCCAGGACCGCGGGTATGTTTGCTTGCACACTCAGAATGAAATTAATGGGTGTGTGGGGTGTGGAGGGGTAGGGCCAGTCCTATCTCTCCCAAATGAACAGCATGGAAAGAAGCAGAGAGGGAGGGACACTTGGGGAGAAAGCTGTGATAAAGTCAGACCAGGTGAAAGGAATCATAAGAGGCTGCCACAATACAAAGCCAGAGTGACCAGCTGTGAGGGAGCAATGGGGAGATCTTCCCCTTGAGAGAGTGCACCGTTCTGGGGGACAAGATGTGCCAGAGGGTTTCATTTTCACAAGTAAGCATTGGTATCATTCCTGGAGTCAGTAGGGAGAGTGCTGCTGAGGCTCCTAACAGCCTTCAGAGTTAGATTTAGAAAACCATTTTTGATTTGTTATGGATCTTCTTACTACTGAGGTACAAGGACAGCATGAGAAATGCAGGTGTGTTACAATCACCACCTGTGCCCTTGAACATCCCCAGTGTATCCAGCTCTGTGGTCAGTAAGGGACTTGATAGTGAATAGCTAGCTACATGATGATGGCTGCAGCCAGATGCACTTGGCCAGGAGTGGGGGAAATAGGACAGTAGTAAAGAAAATCATTTCAGAGGTATGTTAAGTAATTATATTGGGCCTATTGGCTCTGGGTACATGTACAGAAAATAGTAATTTAGAACAAAACTAACTCACCCCCTCTCATCTCTTTCCAGGGTGACAAAGGCGAGAAGGGCTTACCTGGCCCAGAGGTGTGTGTGCTTGACTTGTTTATTTGTTTCCTAATCTAATGCACTGAGCAGTTGGCTCCCAACCCTGCCAGCAAGTGGCTGAGTAACCTTCTTTCCAGAGGCCAGTCCTATTGACTCACCCCACTGCTGTTCCTCATATATGCTGGCCATCATATACCTGTACAGAACTTAGCATAGGTGGGAATGTAGGTGTAAGAGGAGGGGTTTGGGCCAACCTATCCATGGCCTTGATGTGCTGTTGCAACGTAACTGTTAAATAAGAATAATAAGAATCCTGGAGTAGCAGCTTTTGGGGCAGGCACCATGTTTACCTCTCTGTTTGACTCAGATGATTGCTCAAGTATACTTTAACAAGCTGTCCACAGCAGAACATTAGGCACCATGGTCCCCTTGCTTTACCTGTAGAAGTTTAAGGTGCCTTGTCTTGTGGCTGTGTCAGGATTAATCATTTAGTTTTGGTAGTAGGATAGACAATGGATTTGTACAGGATCATTTGGATAGGAATGATCCTGCCTCTGGTATGAAATTGGACTAGATGGCTTCTGAAGGTCCCTTCCAGCCATGCATTTCCATGTTTCAATGACTATATCAAACAAAATTGGATACCAGTTGGGACTGGGGCCTCTGAGTACTACTATAACATATTATAGGGTAGGCTGGCAGCCTATAGGGCACCAAACTTTAATCAACTGGGGATCTGCTGGTTAAAACTCCAACCAAGCCAGGTGAGCAGCTTAAGAAAATGTTTATTCTGGTATTTCATTGCTTTTGGGTATTTGATTTTCAGGTGTTCCATCAACATAATGCTGTTTAATGAATTCATTTTTTTAATGTTGTGTTTTGGGTGCAATTCATTTAAATCCCTCATAATCCCATTCAAAGATAGATAGCTACATGGTAGTGACAATTACTAAGCACTCAGGTTTATAGAAAATAAACCCTGCTGATTACCTGGTTATTTCTCCGTAACACACATTATAAACTAATCAAGGCCAGGTGAATAGATAGTTTGGTGTGGTGTTTCTCACTGAAACAATACACTGTGCATCTCATTTTAACTATTAATTAGTCTTACAAAAATGACCTCCTGGTCCTAGCTATCTTGTCGAGAAACCCAGTCCAAGATTCATTTCCCATGCCACAGTCTCTGCGTAGCAATCTGAAATATGCTTCAGAAAGCAACTGTATTCTTAAATGAATGCCTGTTAAAGGTAGGTCAGTGTACAGGTACTCCTCACTTAACATCATCCCAGTTAATTTTGTTTCATTATTACATCACTGATCTATTAGAGAACATACTCATTTAAAGTCTCTCAGTGTTCTGTTATAAAGTTGTTTGACCGCCTGCTGCTAGTAGGTAACTACTGTGACGTAATTGGATTTGCCTAACATCGTTTCACTTTAAGTTGCATTTTTTCAAGAATGTAACTATGACATTAAGCAAAGAGTAGCTGTAGACATTGCCCTCTTATCTCTGTGCCAATAAGGGCTACACAGTTAAAGGCAGCCTGTGAAACAGCTGCATTTCTGGAACAGGATCATCAGCCATGCTGCTGTTTTTGACTGTGATTCACTGATAGTGATACCTTTCCCAGCACATGAGCAGCTGCCTTGATGTTATCTCTTTTCTCTGAACAGGGTGTAAGAGGCGACTTTGGCCCAAAAGGCACTCCAGGCACTAAAGGAGAGAAAGGGGAGATTGTAAGTACTTTGTTAATGCCACTCACAGCTTCAGGTGTGGCCAAGGTAGGGGTCCCACCTCTATAACCCCGCTAAGCACCACTACTGAGGGAGAGGTGGAAGGGAGAAAATACAGATAATGAAGGTCTGGAGGCCCAGCATCTGGGGCACCACTGTAGGGCAGGAGAGCCAAGTTAAAGGTCACTAGAACTTCCCTCTGGCATGTCTAGTGCCTGTCTGCCTACACTGACAGTGTATCTCGTGCTTCTGGAATCACAGTGTTGCTAGAATCATTCCAGAGCAATGCATTGGGCCCAGAAAGCTAAACTAAACAAGCAGCTCAGGGAAAATGACCCCTGCAACCCTAGAGCATCCCCTGCATGCAGGTCTGACTTCAGTGTGCCAGTGTGTGATCCCTTGGTACTCAGATGGTGGCTGTGTCCTGAGACCAGGGACACTGTGCCTGCAGTGAGATCTGTCTGATTATATGATGCCCCCTCCAATAATCAGTCATGGGAGTTCTGCCTTGGAGAGAGCACTGCTAGCTGCTTTGCATCCCCTGTGTGCTTGGGTACAAGAGGTGCTTGAGAGCCTTCAGCAGTTATAGTCCTAGTTGGGATGAACAGGAGATGGCTCTGACCCCTACTTAAATATGTGCAATTATTTCCTTTTCTTTTCTTCCCAGGGTGACCCTGGCCCCGGAGGCCAGCCTGGACCCAGAGGCCCACCTGGTGAACAAGGCCCTGAGGTACTGTAACATGTTAGTATATGAAAATGGTTGCTCTACTGCTCCCTGCTTCTTACATGTGGTTGTAGCAGTGAAGCGAAGACAGCTGCACCAGTGACTGCCCTCAGGCCCTGAAGGAGGCTGCTCACCCCTGGGCGAGCCTTCAGAGATTCCTTCAGAGCATCCTGGCATCTGGCACTGCTCCTGTTCCTGCCAGTGTCTGCATGAATCTGCCCCAGCTGGCATCTGCAGTGGGGATTCCCAGCAAGGGGAACAACACTGCTTTGTTCTTCTTACAGGGTGACCCTGGCCCAGCAGGACCTCCTGGCCTGACGGTAAGTAGGGCCCATTTCCTAATAAAGACCCTTACACCTGGAAGCTGATGCCATTCAGGGGCAGCCACTGGAGGGTACAATTCCAAAGTGTTCTGAGTGGGGATCACACTTGGGGGCCAGCCTTGCTCTTGGTTACACCAAAATCAGTGGTAGTTTCCTCTGTATGATGGAGAAGAGCAAAGTCCATGGCCTGCTGAAAGAAGGAGCTGGAGAAGGGAGAGCTGATGTGATTTGGCACAGATGTAGCCACCATTAAGACATTGTCCCAATCAGAGAGGCAATGCAGAACTGTTGGGTGAGAAATGAAAGCCAGGCCAAGGGGTTTGGTACAGGCTGGGCCCTGCCTGCCCTGCGAGAAGAGGCTAGCACTCACCTGGCCCTCTGCTCTCTGTGTTCTGCCGGCAGGAATGTGACGTGATGACCTACGTGAGGGAAACCTGTGGCTGCTGCGGTCAGTAGTGTCACTCTTCTTTATGGCTTTGTGTCAGTGCTGAGCTGGGGGGAATAACTTGGGGGATGGGCAGGTGCACCCCTTTGAGTGTTCTTCTCCCAGGCAATCCTTCCTGCATCTGTGATGAGGGGGATCAGGAAGGACAAGGCAAGTCCCTGAGCCATGAGCCAGCTCCAGGCCTGTGTACTGCTTCAGTCCCATGGAAGGCGTTGGCTTGGGGGTGCAGTGGGACTCCTTGTTTGCTCTCAGGCCATGTCCTCAGCAAGTGCAGCTAGTGCCTGGGGGCACCCTTACTTCTGAACACTGCCTGCCATTGGCTCCTTCTGTGGTGAAAGAGTTCCCAGCAAAATGCCCGTCAGAAGTAGGGCAATAACCGCTGCTTCCCCTGCTGAGCTGCCCCTTCCATGCTGGCTTCTGCTCCATGCCCCCATGTGCTTGGCTGTTCCCACTGTGATGCCACTCTCAGACAGTACCTGAAATAGAATAACTGAAGAGGGGCTGTGCAAAGGCAGCCTGTGAGCCCTCGCCCAGCCAGCCCCACCCTCCACTCCAGGGATAGGCATTGACTAGGTGACCCTGAACAGTACGTCACAGTAAAATTCAGGTCATGCTAATGACAGCCCAATCACATGTTTCAGAATAAAGGCTTCCTCTCTCCTGCAGAAGTGCCTGCACATAGTTTCCCCTTCCTCCCTTGCTAGAGGTGGGAAGGCAGACCAAATGGACCGATGACCTGGCCTGCAAGCTACTCCCTTTCCAAACATGGTCTCTCCCCTTTCTCCTGGAAACTGCTATCTACCTAGTCTCTTTTTGATTTCCTCCCTCTCTCCTGTCCCCCAGACTGTGAGAAGCGCTGTGGTGCCCTGGACATCTTGTTCGTCATAGACAGCTCTGAGAGTATCGGCTACACCAACTTCACTCTAGAGAAGAACTTTGTCATCAACGTGGTCAGCAGGCTGGGCTCCATCGCCAAGGACCCCAAGTCCCCGACAGGTTAGGAGGGTGTGTAGCAGAGAGGAGGAGGGGGTGACAAAGGCAGCCAAGGCTTGTTAATGGATTGCCCTTGGAGGGGCAGTCCATTGGCTGAGCCATCTGGATAGTGTCTACTAAGAGCATGGGAACAGGTAGTGACTGCTGTGTTTTACAGTAAGGCTTAGCCCTTCTCCTGGGGCAGGTGTCACATGTCTCTTGTTGGGATCTATCCCCTTCTTTTCAAGCTGCCTGTCAGACTTTTTACAATGTAAACACAGCTCTGGTTTTCCTTGCTTTTCACTGGTGCTGGTCATTGCTGTGCTGTCATCAGTCTTGATAGTGCCTGGCCAGTGTCCTGAACGATGATTCCCCACCCAGCTGAGCTGTACAGCTGGGCAAAATAGAGTCCCTGAATGAGGAGCATTCCCCTGCCAGGTGGTGGCAGAGTGCCTGGGAGAGCACTGGCTCACACAGCGAGTGACCACTGATCTCCCTGACATTGTTGGCAGGAGCCCGTGTTGGGGTGGTGCAGTACAGCCACGAGGGGACATTTGAAGCCATCCAGTTTGGTGATGAGCGCATAGACTCGCTGTCCAGCTTCAAAGAGGCAGTGAAGCGCCTGGAGTGGATTGCTGGGGGCACATGGACACCCTCTGCCCTGCAATATGCCTACAACAAGCTCATCAAGGAAAGCCAGAGAGAGAAAGCTCGGGTATTTGCAGTGGTGATAACTGATGGGCGGTTTGACCCACGGGATGATGACAAGAACCTGAACGCCCTCTGTCAGGAAAACGTCTTTGTCAATACCATTGGCATTGGAGACATGTTCTACCAGCCAGAACAGAGTGAGACCCTGGTGTCAATCGCCTGCAATGAGGAAAAGAGAGTGCAGAAAATGAGACTCTTCTCAGACCTGGTGGCTGAGGAATTCATTGACAAAATGGAGAATGTGCTCTGCCCAGGTTGGTAGCTGCCAGTCTTATTCAGTCCCTTATTGAGATGGGGGTCATGCAGCCATTATTCCAAGATGGTCTGCTACTGACAGTTCTCTGCACAGCTGTGCAGTACCAGTGTGCACCAGCCCACTGGTTACTAGTGCATGCAGTTGGGTCACTACTATCTCCTGAAAGTAACTCAGTAGTAGGTTTGGAGAGTTGTTGTAGCTGTGATAGTCCAGGAAATATGAAAAGCAAGCAATATCTTTTATGGGACCAACTGTATAATTGGAGGAGATGTTAGACAAACTCTTGGGACTGAAAGTGCCTGAAAGCTTGTCCAATATCTTGCCCAACTGTATGATTTGTTCACTAAAAGAGATCATGAAAAAACCCTTGCTTCTCAAATGATGTAGCTCAGGACAGATGGCTCTTTCCCAGCTGGAGTCTCAGTCTCCCATCCCACCAGGCCCTCCACCACTATAGTTTTGGTCTACCCAATGAGAGGCTTGGGACCACAGCATAGACAGTTCCCATGGCCCTGCAGCAGGGACAGTACCACATCACTCAGTATCTCTTTTTATTCATATTTCAGATCCACAGATTGTTTGTCCAGACCTGCCCTGCCAAACAGGTAAGTAAATGAGCCAGCAACTCTGCACCTTCTGCACCATACTGTAGTGCCAGGGGAACAGGCATAGGCTTGGGGGCAGAGATTGGTGAGCTGTCCTATGCGTGTACACACTAGAGGGTGGGAGGTAAGAGATGTCATTTTATCTCAAGAGTCGGCCTATATACCACACCTGGCTCGCTTTTTCTTGTCAGTCTGAGCTCTCTCCACGGGTAGGCTTGTGTACACACAGCCTCTCCAATTTCTCCTAGACTCTGTAGAGATGGTGCAGGTATCCCTATGTTCAGCATATTCTGCTTGTTATATGATGAGCTTCTAGCCTGCATTACTCTTGCTAAAAAGTCTGTCTGTCCTATTCTGTCTGTCTGTCTACCTAGACTGAGTGTTTGACATGTAGGTTACAAGGGATGCAGCCTTGTGAACTCTTGTGATTTTGTTCCCAAGTCTTGTGATGTTCCATGCTTTCCTGAAAGCTCCAGTTTCAGGAGTCAGGTGACTTATATGAGAATCTCATCTTCAGAAATAAAAAAGGGTCCCCTCTTTATCACATACTGTTGTGGAGAACAGCTGGAAAACAAGGCCCCTGAAGGCCCAGAAAGCAGAAGGCAGAGTAAAAAATGTATTGTTTTTTTAAAATGATGTGATTTTTTTTTTTTAAGCCAGCTCCTTGGTTTTGGGTGCCTGGACTTATCATTTGTAAGCACTTATGATTTGGGCTGGGGAGTGCTGAGGCTGGAATGTCAAGGTGTGATGCTAACCTTTTTCCCATGTGCTGTGCTCTTGGGCAAGTGTCTTTCCGCAAAGCTCGATATGGGGAACATGCCTTCCTTGCAGCACTAGGAAGCATATTGTCCAAGCTTCTTCAAAAGGAAGAGTCTTCCTGGCTGTGCAGCCATTGTCTCTGGAGAATACTTACCAAGAACTTCCTGAGGGGATAAAGACAACAGGTAGTAAAAACCTCAGGCAGGGCAAACAGTTTTCCATTAGACATAGTGCCAGACTATTTGCCACAGCCAGCCAGCAGGCTAGCAGGGAGCTATGCACACTCTTCTCCTGCTGATTTACTAATGTGCAAATAAATATTAATTGGGGACAGCACAAAGGCCACCCAACTCTTCCTGGTGCCTAAGGCTAAAGTGATAAGTTGTTCACAAATGGGGCACCTTCCCACTTCCTGAAAGTGTTCTGGATGATGCCATCAAGCCTGCAGTCTGAAAGTGTGTAGAATCATATCCTGCTAGGCTGCATGTGGGGGCTGGTTCCAATCAAAGGATGGAGCAGCTCACACTTCCAACCTCTGCCTTGTCTCAGTCAACATCAAATGTCTATTCTTCCAAAGCATTTGCGATGATGGGAGCTAATGTTAAGACCATGTAGGACTGCTGGGCAGGACTGATTTGTAGAGGTGATGAATATGCCAGGACATTTTCTCTGGCATGCTGAACAGCAGGACTGTCTATCTTCTCAAACAGCAGCAATATATGGGTTCTGCTAGGTGTGAAACCCAAGCCTCCATCATGAGTCTCCACACCAAGGTGAATGGATTCTCATCTCACAGCAACATGCTCAGCTATTTTCATTATTAATGAGAGGTACAGCAGTAGAGCACTACTCTGAACCACTTCATTTCAGAGGACTCTGAAAAGATCTCTGAAGGAAATATTTCTGTAGACCATGCCATAGGCCAAGCAGGGTGTTGGGATCCACTCCATAGAATGGAGTGACGTTATAATGACTATCTTCAGTTGAGTGGATTTGGCCTAGAATAGTTACATGGGTGTAAAAATGGGTGCTCTTTGTGGGTTAGTGACATAGCTGTGCACAAGCCCAGATGTAGGCCTGGAAGTCTGAATGGAATTGAAGTGGTGCCCAAGACGATGACGATCTTTAGCCAGCCTTCCACCCCTAGTGCTAACCTAACGAGGGCATGCAACCACAACTGTGTTGCGGTCAGCATTGTCTCGGAGGGCTTGGTGCAGTTTGGTCGTGGCTGTGAGGAAACAGACTCTTGGAGGAGCTCAGCTAGGAACACCCTAGGTGAGTTAAGAGATTTCCTGCTTACTGGAAGTGCATGACTAACAGCTGTCTCTGCATTGGTGCTGCATTCTCCTCTGCTCTCCCCATGTTCTGCGGGGTTGTTTTGAAAAAAGTTGGGCTTAATTCACATCCAGTCCACTCCTCATGGACAGGGCTTTGCCAGGGGAGTGAGGGAGCTCAGAGTCCTACAGGCTCACCCCTACGCATTGGATAGGTCAGACCTGAGCAGGCCTGACAGAGTACAGCAGAAAGGGAGTTGCAAGGAGACTTCACTTGCCACTGGCTTGTCAGAATTGCACTGCTGGCTCTGAAGAGAGCAAAGGGCATCCTTCCATGCACCCCTACTCAGAGCACATGGTACCCCAAAGACCTGGAAGAGGGAAATATTATAACCTCACCCCTTCAGCACTGCATTGCACATGTTCCTCTGTGGACACTGGGAGACTCAGTAGGCCTTCAGCCTATCAGCAACCCTTATAAGGCATTGCTACAACACCTGCCTTCAGGATGGGCTTGTGCCTAACAAGCATGCCATGATCGCAGGACTTTGTGAATCACTTAGCACCATATACTTACTGGGCAGTGGATCACTAAGCTGAGATTCAGGCTGGGCAGCATGCAGAGTGAATCTGAGCTAACTCCTGGCTTTGGTACAGATGGCATGAACATCTATGGGGCTTCTTCTAATCCAGGCAAACATCTTTTTCAGAGGAACTTTGCTTTGCACTTTAGGGGTTGTTCACAGGTGAACCTCAACACAGAATTCAATCAATCAGAAAGACCTGTGGGCAGCAAACTGGGAATAGTGGCCCATATGGGCCATGGCAGAGCCAAGCCCCTGTGTTCCAGCAGGAGACCATCTGCTGCACAGAGTACCAACTCTGAAGAAACAGGAGCAGGGTTTGTGTTCGAAGGGAGATTTCTCATAGAAGCTGCTTTAACTCCCACTTATTTATTCGCTGAGGCAGGCTGTTTATTTGTATGTGGTTGCCCCAGGAAATCACAAAACTTGCTGCTATCTGACCTGGCATCCAAAGGAAAACTAGGTCTCTTTGCCTTCCCCCAAGCAGACCTCCCATCCCCTGAATCCTCCTGGCTGAGGTCCAGTAAGATAAAATAGGTCAGCTCATGTCCTTGAAGACATTCCCAACCCTATTGTTAACCATACTGAGCAAGAGGCAGAAAATAGAAGTGGTAACAGCAAAGAATCTATCCATTCAACAGAGACATACATGGCAGAGCTGGCTGAATGCCATTGGGCAAGTTTACTAAGAGCTGCTTGTGCTCATCAACTATTGTTTGACAGTATTTACCTGGTTGAAAAGCTGCTTAAATACTATTTGTCAAATAATTTCACAAAACAATTATCTAGCAAACAATAACAAATTGTCTGATGTCTTCAATGATTGTTTTTTAAACATTTACCCATCTCCACTAGATAAAGAATTCCACTGCTGAGGCTTTAATGCCACAACTGATGCTTTACACTTTAAAAACTTAATAGTCATTTTGCCCATGTAAGTGTCATGACATGGAGAAATGATCAATATAGTGGTTAAAGGCGGGCGATATTTCCCACTCATGAACTTGTCCAGCAATAGAGCGTACCTGGTTATCTGTCTGCTTCTGTTCTATAGAAAGTGAAGTGAAACATTGGGTAACACAACTTTGTTCCATTCAAGGGTAACTTCTGTTTACTTTGAGATAGGAACAGACAGACAAAGCAATTACAAAGGGTTCAGCCCACTGCCCTTACAACAATATATTCGTGCATCTGCTTGTGCCTTCACATGCTTTAGGATCTGATTTCACAGTAGCTGAGACCATTCACAGGAAACGTTGAATAGACACTTTTCTACCTATAGGAAATTATTTCCAAATACTCTTTCATGGTCTTACGAGGGGACTCTTTCCATTCCCTTTGACAATGTTTGGGCCAGGGCTTCAGTGAGACAGCCATGCATCTTTGTATCCCACATTCTGAGCAGATCCCAGAATTAAAAACATGACTTTGTTCTTTGCTTCTCTATTCCTCATTGGCTCACTCTTCCTCTAGCACAATGTACGTAAGAGAACCCAATAGCAGTTAGACACACAGCCAATGCTAGAAAGCCCTGAAAATATTCTTTTGACGCTCACTTGCAGATGGCAGGAACCCTGGGAACGAACCCCCAGTAATTTTCCGCCCCATGGAAGAGGGGGTCAAGATAAATTTCCCCAGCACCATACAAACGATCGCCCAGTTCCTAAACTCCACGCGGGAAATCCAGGACCCCAACATGTACACCCAGCTGGTGGCCACTTTGGCCTATACCGCCGAAAAAGCCAAGTTTGCCACTGGACATGATCGGCAGGAGTGGATGGACCTATTCATTGACACTTTTAAAATGGTGCACAGCGAGATTGTGGGAGATCCAGAAACGGTGCTAGGGCTTTGCTGAGATGTCTGCTATAGAGGATCTCACCTGGATGAAAACTGTGGTTGAGTCAGGGTGGAAGGGGGAGAGCTGGTAGCTGTTGGGAAAACATTTTTACCTGGAAACCACTTTTTCTGAGTCCCTGTTTGTGCAAACAGATATGCAGGCAGGTGCTTTTAGTTTGGAAAAGCCCAGAAAAATCTCAGTTGCTCTCAGCTACTGACTTGAGATAAAGGGTGTCTTTGGCTTGGCTGGCAGTCCAGCATGGCAGCACTTTCCATAGAATAGGAGATGAGCTTGCTTTTTCTGCTATTGTCTTTTTAAAAAAAAAAAAGAAGAAAAGAAAAAGATCTGCTGACTGCTAACAGAAGTGCTGGTCTGTGCTGTCCACAGGCGATGGATGCAGACACAGATTTTGGCCTTCTGAATAATCCCACACTAGGAAGACTGATTAGAGCTCCAACCAGATCCCATAATGGACCTTGCTGAGCCCTCAGTCATACCTGGCCAGCATGGCTGAGCTCGTGGGCTTACCAGCATAGGTATAACTGAGGGCAGGCATGAAGCCTTTCCTTGAAATGTGCACAACAATGTGTGTTTTAAGTGTTTTTCTATTTAGCTTTCATTCTAATGCCTTCTGTGTTCTCGTTTTCTGTTCAACAACAAGGGCTTTCCTAGGATTGCACAAAGAGTCTTAGCAAGGCCAAGATGACAAAGCAAGCTACCCTGTCTGTTATCATTACAATGTTTAAACAACAGCCTAATCACAGCGCAGCCTGTGGTATTAAGAATAGTACGTTGGTGTGAGCCATTGGGGATGGCCATCATCATCTTTCCCCTGGTGTGCTGATTAAGGATTGCCCTTGTTAGAACATGCATAGTATGTTCTGTGTCTGATTGTACTCTAATGTGTGTACGTGTATTACAGTTCTCTTGTTTTTCCTCACTGTCCTGCACAGTAACATATGTATAGACACATCTAGGGAAAAATGCAATATATAGGACCTGGAAGCAAAAGCTAGAATGCACTAACTGCACAGTTAAATATGTACGGTATGTTATTATAATGCTTACAGCTACATATTTAAATTCAGTGTAGGTTTATGCATGGAAAGTTCAAAACTAACGCTATGCTGGATTCAGAGAGATTATAGCCATTGTTGCTATAATATACAGCTCAAGACACAGAGGATGATTTTCAAAGGCATAGTTCCTATTCACTTTCTCCAAGAGAGAGGTACCTAGCTAATGGCTATTTGTGCCTTTAAAAGTCATCCCCTCAACCTCACCTGCAGAAGAGGAGGGCATAATGTACTTTGTGCCAGTAAGTGAGCTCTGTGAGACCTCTAACTTTGATGTAGTTTTATTATAATTACTTCAACTTTCCCAGGCATATTTATTTAACTAATGTGCAAAATGGCAAAGCCAGGTGCTTGACTTACTTAGTCCTTGAATCATATATTAGTGTTTGGGCTAAAATGATATCTGTTTTAAAGCAGTTAAAGACAGTATAGTTACCTGGTCATAGCCAGGAGTGAGAAACAGTAAACTGGAATTAGGAACTGGAAAACCTGAAAAACTTGGCTTGACCGCATCTGGGATCTACAGAACTAGACTGGAAAGTGCCTCTCAAGAGGCCTTCTCAGGAGGTGACTAGGCTTTTGGCTTTTGTTCAGGCTGGAAAAACTGCACCAACATAGACTTTCTTCCAGTTCAACACTTTTTGCTCCCAACCTGTCCCCTGCAGGGCAGTTTGGAGACACTTGCCACTGCAACATAATGAGAAAAGAGGTAACAGCATTTCTTCAAGCTTCATAGTTGTTGCATTTAACTTTCAGGCAAAGGTTTAAGATGAGGCTCTGCCTGTTTTTGACCCCAGTTGCCTAGTTCTACCTGTTATCTATGTATGCGGGATCATCTGCAGCCAAACCCAACTCCCACCCCCAACACCTTTTTGGCACGTGACTTTAGCCTGATAAATTCTGAACAGCTAAATTGCTTTGACCCTGATCCAACAAAGCAGCACTTGAGCATTTGACTGGCTTAAAGCATGCAGTTTATTCTGTTGGTTTCAGTGGGACTCCTCAAGGGTCCAAGATGCTTTGTTGAACCAGGTCCTAGGTCAGTAGAATTTGATTTTTTTGGAAAGGTGAGTATATTTGTCTTCTCAGCTATAGACATTTATTTTGTAGTCACCAAGAAACCAAGCACAAAGACTTGAAACAAATTAGCATAAATCTGTAAGAATAATCCAAAATGTATCAGCAGCATATCCCAGAGAAAATGTCCCCTTGCCCTGAGCTGCAGCCCAGCTGAACGCACTTGTTCTTTTTCTTTTAAGTAAGAATATCAAAGTAATGATACGATCCTGATATGTCCCTAACAGCCAGAATCCAGAGTCCAATATATTCACTGAGAGGGAGGATTTGGGGTTTTGTGAAGGTAGGCAATTGCTGGGCTCACCCCACTTCACCCCCTAGGAAATGTGAAAGGGACACAAGTAACCTTAGTGGCTAGTGCTTTTCATGTAAGGGGACAGAGCCAAAAGAACTGAAAAGACTTGCAAAAAAAACCTCCCAAAAAACAAACCCAAAAATCAAAAGAGCAAAGGTTGTAGTATGATCCCCCCTGTCTGAAGGAGCAGGATTATTAGAGGCAAGACACTGGTGGTGCTTCCGCTGTTCATCTCTTTTATACATGCTCTCCCTCCGCCCTGCATCAGATGCTGCCCAGTACCTAGAATGTAGTGTGGTGCGCTGCAGACACGCACGCCTCCCTCTATAAGCTGTATGACAAGGACCCATACTCCCATTAAAGCATGATGTGAAGTGACTGGCTTGCCGGCTTTGTGGTGATGTTTTTCAGTCTTCCCATGCCCTTGATGAAACCTCATGCCCTCCCTGCCCCTGATCCCCTGTCCTTTTCCCTCTCTTGACATCAAGTACAGGTTAGCCACGATCCTGGGGGTACATATCTACATGAGTACTCATGCATAAGTCCTGTTGGGTTACAGGGCAGATGCATGTCTGACCCCAGGCAGGCATTGGCCTGGGAAGGGAGCCGTGTGCAGGGGGCACGTTGTGTGGTATGCCACATGGAAATGAAACCTGAGACTGCCCTCCAAATGAGAGATGGGCCAAATTTCAGTCTCCTTCAGGGCCTTCTTTCTAACATTGCACTTAGCTCCCTCCAGGGATGGAAGCTGTCATTGCCATACTCAGGTAGCCAGCTGAGAAGACAGGGGACCTTTCTCCAGCCCCATGAAAGAAGACATGTTTAGAGGACAGAGGTGTGAAGGAGCTAAACTGGCCTTTTGTTGTATGACTTCCACACGTGGCTGCTGAGCTCAGCCCCTACCTGTTCTATGAAGGCAAAGTCCTTTCTTCAGAATAGATTTGCCTGGAGCCAGTTTCAGTGAGAAGTTTAAAACTGACCCACCCTGACTCTCCCCAGGGGGAACGAGGTGCCCTTGCCCTACTCCATAGCTGTCATAGCCAGAAAATAACTTCCGCACTGAAGTAGCATCATGCCAAATCCATGAGGATGCAGGGATGCTGCCCCTTTGCATGGCTGGCCACGTGAAGGGAAGTACTGATCAGCTCCCTCTTTAATTGTTCTCCGAATAAGTGACACCGCCCATCGTACGGTGCTGCAGAAGGAAGAGGAGGAAGCTTGCTGGTGTACTCTGTATCTGTGGGGCCTATTCTCATCCCTTGTTGCCTCCTGTCTCCAGGCAGAGCTCCCCTGAGCAGCATCCACCAGCTCCTTGGCCGCCTTTGAGAAGCAGCACGCGTTTCCCAGTGTTCTCTGCTCAGCGTCTGTCCCTGAATCCCTTGCTGTGAGAGCCAGTGACTTCACAGCTATTTGCATGAATACCATGGCTCAGCCTTTGTTCTGTAGTGCTGGCCTCCTTGCTGTGAATGCCATTGCCCCTGCCCTTGTTCAGCTGCACAATGCTGCTGACTCAGACTGAGACTCCAGCCTCAGGGGGTCAGCATGGACTGTACACTCCATCTTCCCCTCCTCAAGCAAATGTTGTGGAGGGGACAAATAATATGAGGGTCCCGAGCTTGGCCTACCTGCTCCACTAGCAGATCTGGCCAAGTGCAGAGGGGGAATGAGCTGCTTCCTGAGAATGGCTGCTGCTCTCCTCCCCATCCCCAGAAAAGAGGTGCTGCAGTGATTGTGCCTGCCTTCCCATGGTGCAGCTGCATTTTGTTTCCTGCAGGGCAAGCCAGGGCATTACAGCCTCAGCCAGTGGCAATAGGTATGTGCTCACCCCACTGGGTGAGTAAAGATGAAACTCCTAGAAGTGTTTTCCCCCCACCAGTGTCAAGCACAGATAGGCAGAAGTGGTGTTAGTACTCGTTTCCAACACTAGTGTTGCTGTTGGCTGTAGCATGGCTGGACAGGGTTATTCAACAACGAAATGGTGTAATGGCCTGATAGCTGCACCACTGCATGGGATTGGGGCACAATTCAGAAGCAGCACTGTGAACACATGCAGTAGTTGGCTGTACTAGCATTTGAAAATAGTTGTCCTCCCAACTAGAGGGTCCAGGGAACAAGCCAAGACCCTGGGACTTGTCAGTGTGCATTGCCTATGAACAGACTGCAATTCATGCAAGCTTTCTTGTTCTTTGCAGTCATTCAGAGACAAGTGTCTTTACTAAACAAGCATCATTGTCTGGGTGGCTTGAGAGCCACTCCCTGCTGCTTTTCTTTCAAGTTCTGAATAGTTACCTGTATGAGTGGTGTGATCTGTCAGCTAAGTCACATGGTGTGGTTCTGGTTTTCTAGCTAAATGATCTGTCTATTAGAAGCTCTTTCATCTTTGCTGAAGCAAATTATTGATTTGCAATTGAACAAACCCTGGCTGAGGCGCTGAAACTTTGCTTTCTGGAAACAATCAAATCGGCAACTCTTTGCTCTCACAGTTGCTATTACATATCATGTAAGTGCTATCACCTTGCTAGCTTCCAAGGTACATTGCAGGAGTCATTCTTACTTAGGCTTAGTCCTTCAGTCCTTCGGGGAGACTTCTGTCCAAAGCAGCATAGGGAAAGCCTACCAGGCCCTCCTCTGCCTTCCTTTCCCTCAGGCTTGACTGTTGTTTTTTTCCTTTTCCCTGCAGAGCTGGCTGTGGCACAGTGCACACAACGCCCTGTTGATATTGTCTTCCTGCTGGACGGCTCTGAAAGAATTGGAGGAGCAAACTTCCAGAAGTCCCACATCTTTGTGGAGGATGTGGCCCGGCGCCTCACACTGGCCAGGAGTGACAATGACAATCTGAATGCACGGCTTGCCCTCCAGCAGTATGGCAGCGAGAACCAACAGCAAGTGATCTTCCCTTTAACATACAACCTGACAGACATCGCAGATGCTCTGGCTGGCATCAGGTACATGGATTCCTCTTCCAACATTGGGTCTGCCATCATCCATGCCATCAACAACATTGTCAACAACCCAGTGGACAGGCAGAGGGTCGCTCGGCGCAATGCTGAGCTCTCCTTTGTCTTCATTACCGACGGCATCACAGGGACCAAGAACCTTGAGGAGGCCATCGACTCCATGAAGAAGCATAATGTCATGCCCACGGTGGTGGCCGTCGGCAGTGATGTGGACATGGATGTCCTGCTCAAGATCGGCCTTGGGGATCGGGCAGCCATATTCCGGGAGAAGGACTATGCCAGCCTCTCCCAGCCCGGCTTCTTTGACAGGTTCATTAGGTGGATATGTTAGTTAAGGGGAAAACGTATGTTCTCCTCTCATCAATACACACCCCCAGATATTACTTGTTTTGTTTTGTTTCCTTACCTTTGTATGTCTGTTAGCAAAACTCCATGCAGGCCTAAAGCAGTTCATACAAAACTGCCCTCTGGATTGCCAGTGTTTTTTTTAGCTGCAAGTTGAAGCTGATGTTAATTGTCACGAGGAACAATGAGCTATCTCACATTTATGGTGCTAATTAAAACCAAGTTCAAAGGATACAGAGCCATACAATATAATTTGCAATGCCTTAAGCAAACTAAATAATGCCTTTGTGTATGTACTGTAATCCCATGGGTGCTAAACAGAGGAACAGCAAAGCTCCCAAATTCAGCCGGATGAGTGATAATTTCTAATGTCCAGGAATTTATCCAACCTTCCCACCTTGCCAACCATTTATTGGTGGAGCTTCATGCATCCACTTCCACATCAAGGTCATTGCATCCAAGCTCTTGCTACATCCAAGCTCTTGGTGCAGATGACTCATAATTCCAGAAACCTAGCCCAAAGGCCTCTAAGTTGGTCTGTGCACTGAGCTTGGACCTCAGGTTTATTTACTGTTAACGGCAGCAAGAGAAAAATAATTCCCAAGGTTTTGTCAAGTTCCATCGGGGAGTGCCCTCCCTTCTTTCTTCTCATCTCCATACTCCTGCCGTCCATAGAGGGATATCAGGGGTAGATTGTCTCTGACACACCATGCTGCATCCTGATGTGGCCCACAAAGTACACTTCCATTTACCTTGTCCTTGGCCTGCCTGTTTTTTTCCCCAACAGTGATGAGCTGGGCTAACCTAGCTTGGGGTTTTAACCATGTCTCATGCAGATGTTTCCAGATGCCCATTTGAAGGCTATATCTACTTTTAAGTTCATTGGCCTCCTTATGTATCCTTATGTTTCTATGGACTGGCCTTTCCTTGCCTCCTTCTGCTTCCATCACCCAGCCTCATAAGAACCTGTGTATTTAATCCTTGCTGTGAGGTCCAGCCTACATCCCAGCTTGAGGTATCAAGCCAGGTGACTCGATGCTGTCTGCACTAGATCACACTCGCAAGTGAAACAAGGAAATTGCACCTGAGTGCATTCTTGAAATTGGCATCTCCTGAGCAGCATCCTGATAAGAACCTCGGTTGTGTTCTTTAAGAAATAAATAAATAAACTCTTCTTTCTTCCTACCCTATAAACATATTGTCCATTATTTAAGGGGAAGGGGGACAGTGAATAGTGTGTTTTAAAATGAAGGCCAGATATCCCCAGCTAGTGTCACTAAGTGCATCTCCATGGTACTCAGTGGGTCAGACTCCAGCTGGTATTAACTAGATATCTCCACTGAAGAAAACAAACTGAAGCCCTCAGTTGGTGTGCGTGGGTAGATGTACCACCACAAAAGCCAGTGGCCCACACCCACCAGAAATGAAAGTCATCTGTACTTCCCTGATGTCCTAGGCTCCTTTAACACCTGACTCTGGCTCTGAGTAACCCAATGGCAATGGGAACCTGAGGCTATTTTGAAGCCTTAGTTCCATATGAAAATCACTACTGGGAATGAAAAGTTTTTTCCTGATATTTCCTGCCAACTGCAGAACATTATTTTTGATTGAACACAAAGAAGGAAGGCAAAGGCTGCATCTCAACACTGCATTAAGCTACCTACAGGACACTACAGATATAAGTAAGGGGAGAGAACCAGAAAGGCCAGCTGGGCCATTCCAGACCATGCCCTGCACTCCCCCACCCAACATACAAAACCCCATAATTTCCAGAGAACTCACATTTACCCATTGGAGTTCACTAACCATGTGCTCTGCTCTGTCGCTGCAACACTCTCACAGGTTGCCACCTTTACAGAATCGTAGCAAGAGAACAGAAGGGTCTTGTTCTCTTGCAAGCCAGTAGCTGAAACTTTACAGATTTACCAGGAACCCCTGGCAAGAGAGCAACGAGGTCTCACCAGCAAAGTGGCCTGACATGAAATTTTAGGCAGGCAAGGGGATTGCTCCAGTGACTAAGACTCAAGTTTTCCAGGACTGGCTTGTAGGTACATTTGGGGATTCCTACAAACAGAACAGGGTGCCAGTATTTGTTACTGCTAGATACAGTACTGTATTATATGTGCTAATATAGGGCTGGGCCGAACGAGCAAGGAGGACCTCATGAGAGGCTGAGGAAAGATCCCACACTTCTCATATTGTAACCATGATGGTAAAGACTACAGCTGCCTTAGAAGGATGAAAATTAGGCCTTGCACCCCTAATAATTACATACCATGGTCTGGTCATACACCATGGGAGGACATATGATAGAGAAATGACTCTGTTCTGTTCCAAACAGCCAACCTCCTGTACTGGAGCTGAAGGATCACATTGTTCACAGCCTGCCAGCAGGGTCAGTAATTCTCATCAGCCATGACCACAGGAGTTCATGTTTCCATGTAAGCTGCCCAGTCGCACAGTCCAGCAGAGGGCATTGTTGTACAAGATTCACGCACAAGACAGTAAATCACCATCTATTCACAACCAGAACTTTTAATCATTACATTGTTATATGTGGTCCCTCTGCATCTCAGCAGGGATTAGAGAATGAAACCCTCTAAGACAGAATTTTCTGTAAAGACATGGTTGAAAACTTCAGTTCAGGATCCTAAAATGTGTCCAGCCGGAAATGTCAGAGGCCAGAAACAGGAAATCGCTACGCACCAGGTTACACAAAATTCATTCTGAAGAGGGTGGAAAGGGGAATAGAAGAATGACTTGGTAGAATAACAGCGCATTCCTAAATTAGATTCTACTTCTGTTGCATCACCCATCTCAATCCAGGCTGGGAGGAGAGGTCTTCTTTAATCAGAATCAGAACTGCTGCTGCTGCTTGAGCCACTGCTTTTCTGTAGGAAACATGGATTGAAGCCTATTAGGATATCAACAAAACACCCCTAGCCCACGTATACAGGGATGTCGGTTGTAGCCGTATTGGTCTAAAGACATAGGCCAACAAGTTTCTTTGACCAACTTTAAACTTAGTTGGTCTAATAAAAGATATCACATTTACCCAAAGAACCTTGTCTGCCTTTCCCACACATATTCATTCATGGGCATAAATGATCCCACAGCTCACTGCAGAAGGAGATGGGGATTAGCTCTGTAGCTTGGTTAATTATATCTAGCTACAGAAAGCTCCTTTTCTAGGGTCCATCATGCATGCCATCCTACACTGCCTGTCCTAAGCAGCAGAATTGTGTTATGATTCCTGAGAGGGACACCTAGGTCAAGGTGTGATAACTGCAAATTGCAGTCCCCTTGGAGTGGGGTATGAACTCATGACTTTGAAGCTACAGCAAGACACCTTCATTGCTCTGCCACAACCCTCCTAGATACAAAGTAGCATGTCTCACTGCACTCTAACATGGCTCTAATTCACTTGTGTATAACCGCTTCAGAAGATGGACTCTAAAGCCACATCTACACAGCATCGAATAGTTCTGGGGAGCACTGCCGTGGAGACCTGTCCCACCTAGTGGCTCGCACTCTGTGAACATCCCATTCCAAAACCCCGTCACGCCTGAGTTTTCCTGAGACAGAGAAACTGAGAAGTGCTGCTGGGCACATGCCAGAAAGTAGCTACATGGCATTTTTCTGGCATGTAGCCAGCACGGAGCAGGAGTCAGCAGGAAGCTGTGTTTGATAAAAGTGCTCCCAAACACTGTCTGGTTAAGGTGTAAGATATAACGTCCCAGCCTGGCAAAAATTTGCAAACCTGTTTAAATATATGCATATAATTAGCAACAGTGATGGCTACTGGATTGCTTCGTTGCTTAAGGCTAAGCATGTTCTGTGCAGAATTAAGGCCTAAAGCAGAGAAATAATCTGATTACTGTTCTGTAAGAAAGGAAACCATAAGATTGGTGTAAAAGGACTAATAGAACTAAAAGAATTTATTTATATAATGCTAGGTTGACCCATTACAAACATGCCTGCCTCTTGACTGAATTTTTTTAGATCATTGATACAATAATTGGGAAAATGAATAAGCATATTTTAGTTGCTTGGTTTATTAAGATGTTTGAGCTAAATAAAGACTGCAAGGGAGGTTTCTGCTATAATATATATGTGGGAATATTTGATAGGGGCTGTTAATTGCTTGTTGCAAATGTATAACAAATTAAATTGCAAAGTGAGAACCCATTTGGTCAACAGTCAACCACCTAATTAGAGTGTCTCCTTAAAGAATGAGACAGTACAAGATACTGGTTGGGTTTGGAAGTGCTCTTTGTCTTGAGAAAAATGTTTGTACTTGTGTTTTTGCAAGTCCTGACCTTGGAGCTCATATCCCAGCAGCTGAAGGTATGAGCTAGAAATGGAACATTTCCTAGCCAAAAGGTTTTGGCATCTGTGGGCTTGTGGGTCTTGCACTGCCTTCCAACTCAGAGTTCAGGCCCTTAAGCACATTGCCTTCTGCAGCCTCCCTCCCCAGGCCCCAGGATCGCTGGCTCCTTACCTTGCCTCCGTGTCCATGGGAATGCTTCTTTTGCTTTTTCTTATGCTTTTTATGATGTCCATGATGACCACCCGAGGGATAATAACCAGGAGAAATGGGCTGACATCCTGGTCCCCCAGGCATCATGCCTTGGGGTCCATGAGGGTGGGGTCCATGTGGGTGGGGTCCATGAGGATGCGGGTGGGGGTGGGGTCCACCAGGCCCAGGATACATGCCTGGGGGTCCACAAGGTGGAGGAGGGTGGCCAGAACCAGGATAACCTGGGACTGGGCATGCTGGCATGCCAGGCCCTGGATAAGGGCCAGGGTATGATCCAGGAGGAGGGGGATAAGGCTGCATGTTGGGTGGTGGCACCCCACCAGGGGTTCCTGCCAGAAAAATGGGGAAAAAAGATGAAGAACACGAGAGAGCCAGACACCTTCACCCCTTTCCTCTGGCAGCATCTCCACAATGCAATGAGAACTCCATACAGCGTTTCCCTAGCATTGGACAGCAGGGTCCTCTAGCACAGACCAGCTCTTCCCAGTGCACTGTTCCCCTTAGAAACAACCTAAGGGGAGCTGGTCCCTCCTGTGCTCCACAGCCCATACAGAAGTCTCTGCACTGTTGAAAATAAAAGCACTATGTGCTTCTCAGGAACAGCAGGGAACTGTGACCCTGGGCTTTCTAATGAACCTGCCTAAAGAACAGCAAGGAACGATAATGCAGTTAATGCTGCAAGCACTTAGGGCCAAACTGTGCCATACCACCTCCTATTAATTGGTGCACTGTTCCCAGTCTCAGAAGGCCTGCCTGCCCCTTACAAGTTGAGCCCAGAAGCAGATTGGAGCCCTCATCCTTGACTATTAAACCTTGAAGATTACAAACACTTTCACTTAATCATGAAATAGCCTGATGCTGCAGTCCTTACCCAGGCATGTCTCCCACTGATAGCCATGATTTCTGGCCCAGAGGTCAACATTTACTTTGCCCCCCACACACACTTTAAACCAAACCTAGAGCAAGAGAAAACTTGGCTTGCAGTGCAGACCTTCCCAGGTACCATGTTGCCAGCTGAGACAGGGCCTCACCTGCATTAGGATTCCACATTCCAGATGTGTCCAGCACCACCTGTGAATGAAAGATACACAGGGTTAGAAGTTTTCTCTTCTCAGCTCTCTGCAGGTCCCCATTTATCCACCGCAAGCACTTGGAGAAGATCTCTGCCCCAGCAAAGAAAACCCACTGGAGATCTCTGTCATCCAGGAGGCAGACGCAGCATTGCCCGTCATACAATCTGCTTCTCCATGGACTAATGTATTGCAGGGGACAGGGCTAAGATCCCATTTCCTCCCTGAGAGGCAGCACCTCTCAGTTTCTCTGTCTCAGGAAAACTCAGGCTGTGATGTGGTTTTGGAATGGGACATTCACAGAGTGCGAGCGACTAGGTGGGACAGGTCTCCACAGCAGTGCTCCCCAGAACTGTTTGATGCCATGTAGATGTGGCTTTAGAGTCCATCTTCTGAAGCAGTTTTGCACAAGTGAATTAGAGCCATGTTAGAGTGCAGCCAGACATGCTGCTTTGTACCTAGAAGAGTTGCACCAGAGCAATGAAGATGCTTGCCCATTCCTTTCCAGGTGGGAGGGGAGCTGTCTCTGCATCCCTGCAGGCAGGCACTGTGCTTCCACCTGGCTTTTCCACACTTGTGTCTCATGCTAGTGGATGACACAGGCACCAGACCCATGCAATGAGGAGGACACCTGTGCGCTGGTACATACTGTGTCATGAGTGCCTGTTCAGCACAAATTCGCTTTCAGGATGTTTTTCTAGATTCATTCACACATGGGAAGGCATTAGCATGACCAACCACTGTCACCTGCTGCTCACACGACAGCCCCTGTGGCCCATGCTGCTCGTATCACAAACTGTTCTCCCCTTTGTACCCCACAATGGGACCTCCTTATAGAACAGGGAAGAGCAGCCATGGAGGCTTCTCCCATGCTCCCCCCACCCCTGGCCCCAATTTATCCCCCCTGTTTCCTCCTCCTCTTGGACAACTCAGGAGGGCGAGAGCTCTCCCTTGGAACCAGCTCCAGCACGTCCTCCAGGCAAGCAGGAGACGGCAGCTCACACCAGCTTCTCCCAGGTGCACAAAGGTGGGGGTTGCCGCTTGTGTGGCTTTGCATGCATACACATAAATGCCCACACACACCCACACACAAGGGCCCTTTTCCTCCACTTCCCCCTCCTAGATTCAAGTCCCTACTCTGCCAGGGGCCAGCTGTGCGCCCCAAAGCACTTCTCTGCCACATCGTTTCTAACATTGTCATTATCATCACTACTGGAGGGCCCTGATTGCAGTTGGCATCTCTAGGCAGTGGAATAACCAGGGTGGGGTGACCAGGGCAGATGCCTGGGCACTGATTTGCAGTAAGCATGTGGAAAAATAATAGCTGCCACCACAGCTGGACAATCACAATCGCAGCAGCAGTGGCAACTGGAGGGTGTGTGGCTGATGCCCCCAGGGCCCTGCCATGGCATGCCTCTGTCTCATGGGCCTCCTTTGTTACATGTCCCAGTAAACATAACTACCCAACGCTGGCTGGGAAGGTCTTGCCCATGGCCTCAGTGTGAAACCAGGTCAGGGGTTTCAGGTCAGGAAAGAATTTTTCCCCCAGGTCAGACTGGCAAGAACTACAGGGGTTTTAGTCTTCCTCTGTAGCAGGGCCTGGACTTCTTCCTGATTCCCTGGGCATAAGATTCCCTGCTCTTACAATGGCTGTGCCCTTTCCCTTGTTCTTCACCTACAACAGGTGGGGGGTGAGGGGGTTATGTCTCTTTTTTTAGCTCACAGTACCTTTGTGGCTGAAAGGAGCCCTGAGTGAAGAGCACAGTGGGCCTATTCAGACAAACGATTGCCTGCAAATGTTGAGAATGGACTTTGACGGCCCAGGACCACAATAGAGACCAACCTGCTGCTATTGGCCTCAAAGGACAAGCTTTCTGTAACTTCCAGCAAGGCAGAACTAGGTCAGTCCAAAGTCGCCGGCAAAGCCAGGGAGTGTTGTGTTACCACCCATTCAGCACCACGTTCACTGCAGGCAGCCTGTTTGTTTTCCTTATCTACCTGCTTGAATCATCAATTGCCCTCTGACTACTGGGCACCAGTACCAGCCGTGGCATGGGCACTGCACAACTTTATCTCATGCAGGTAGTGCACAGCTGCAAACGGCCCATGGGCCGGCACAGAGAAAAAAGCAACGCCTTCCTCCCAGTACTGCTCTCCAGCACACTGTGTAGCACGTCCTCCTCTCCACTCCCCATTGCCAGACAATCACCTCCCTTTCCACCGCTATTCATTCAGGCCTAGAGTGGGGTCTCAGGCACCGTATGGAGCAAGTACTGCCCCACCTAGGAGCAGCCCCAGGAGGTGTTGTTGCCTAGCTAATCAGCCATCACAGCCCAGTCCTGCTTCCTCCTTGCTCCTGGAGTTATTTACTCTGACACTGGCCAACAGCTAACTCTCCCTCACCCCCACGCTGGCTCAGCTCCTTACAAAAGAAGGACAATGCCTGAAGGCAAGTTGGCTGGGATGAAAGGCAACTAGCTATTCTACAACAAAGCAGGTTTTAACAAAACAATTAAATCCTAATTAAAAATAGGTTTCCCTCAGGGATTATTGCTGCTCTGCTCTGTGTAAGAGTGGCATGATGGACATGTTTAGAGAACAAGGCCCTTCTCTTTCCCTGTAAACCCAGCTGGGCTGAAGCCATTCTTGATGCCATTGCACTAATTCCTTTTGGCCTGATGTGTTTGGGATCAGCAGCATTCTGTGTATTGGGTCATAAACAGGCATCACATCATTTAATCCCTTCCATAAGATGATCAAGTTCCATCTTGAAAGCAGTCAGGATTTTGCCTTCCCTACTCTGTTGGGAGGCTGCCCAGGCACCTCACCACTCTGATGGCTAGCACCTTCTGATGTCCAATCTAGACTCATTTAGTCTCCAGAAACCATTCACCTTTTACTCAAACAGCTGTTTCTCCTTCCCTTCTTTGCACCTGCCCAAGCTCAAGGTCATCATTCGTAAATAGTGCACTGCCCACAACTGTATCCTGTATTTCAAATCAGGTTAACTCTCTATGGGAAGTACCTTACCTAATCAATGGATTAATAACTTTTAGTATTGGCAAAGTCCATTAACACACTCCTATTTTCTGTGTCAAGGTCATCACTAAAGCATATTGAATAAGATCAGGCCCAACTCAGTCTTTAAACAAACTGTAAAATTGTTGTAAAGTGACACAAATCAGGAGATATTCCAGTGCATTTAGCTCCTGCATCACATAAACAACTCAGATACAGCCTGAGGAAGGGCACTGGAAGCTTGAAAGCTCGGCCAACAGCTCTCCCAACTATATAACTAATCCAGCAAAAGATATCATACAAAATCCTTGCCCTTCATACATATTTTTACAGTGAGACACTTCACTAGGCATAAGTGCATTACAGAACAGAGCAGCCTTTCTGCAAAAGCCTTTCTGAAGTCCAAAGCACCAGCATCAGTCTCAGCAATCTAACCACATAGCCACCTGAGGTTGAAATCACAATGTTTATCCTGACAGGAAAGCAGCAGAGCTGGTGTTTCATGTGGTATTCTTGGCTTGCCTAGTGATCAGCCAAAAACAGCACTTTGTTGGGCAAGAGTGCACCCTGCAAATGCAGACTCCTGCCCTCAAGAGCTTATCATCTTAATAGACAAGAAAGGGGTTAAGTAGGAAAGCCTTTTGGTGGGAACATCTATGCAAAACGAAGCTGGTGATGGTACCAGTTCCACCATTTCACTTTGCTCTTAAGAGTCAAAAGAAGAATGAAGCTCTTTTTTACTTCAAAACCAAAGGCACCTCTCAGGATGCCGTTTAGCTCCCATATTCCCAAGTCAAACTATAGACAAAATTTGCCCTTTATTAATCTTATTTGTCTGAATATAAATACAAATAAGATTACAAATCTTGCCTATAGTAAAGAGAACATTTTGTCTATATGTTTGTACTTATTAAATTCATATATGTAATTATATATTCAAATTAATATTATATATTCAAATTAACATATATAGAGAGCTGCATCTCTCTCTGTCTCTCTGCTGCTCTCTCTCTCTGTCTCGCTCTCTCTCTCTGTATATATATATAAAATATGAATTTGACAAATACAGACATCTATATCCCCCTCCCCCCCAGACACCCACAAATATATATTCTCATTGTTATGAAGGAAAGGTGGGTGAGAAGCAAAATTAATTAAAAGCTTGGAAACATATGCTAGGTAATAGGAAACCATCTACAACACCGGCACTTGGAGCTTACATACCTGAAGGTCCCAGGAGCTGTTTGTCCAAAATAAGCTAAAATCTCACCACTGAATAAACTGCAGGTCTTTTAAACACAACACCTGCCCCAGTCGTGCTTTGGTAGCCAATCAGGTAGTAGAAAGTGCTGTGACCAAGAGAAGCTGTGGGCAGGGTTATTCAATAAAGCTGTGTAACTGGCTTTTCACCTCTTTCCTTGCTTGTTGTCAGGTACTGTAACCATGAGAGTGTATGATATTGTCAATACTCCCCACCCATGTGAAGTCCAAAGGTCATTTTTAACTGATTACAGCTTGACCAGAGGCTGGATGTAGGGTGTTGCTTGCATTTATGCTCCAAAGTCAACAGCGATTAAATGATCAGCTGGTTGGAATGTGTCAGGCAGCAGCTACACAGACTTTGTCATGGCTGGATTCTGCTCCCCCGCTAGTATCAGAGCAAACTCTTGAGGCCTCCTCTGGGAGTTGGATCATTGCGGGGGGTTAAGTGTGTACCACACCTCTGTGGTAGGATAAAGTGACATCCCCAGGAGTCTGAAAGGAAGAAAACTGGCTTCAAAGTAAACTTTTGTGAGAACTCTGTAGGGGATGCGATGGGTATGACTAGGAAATACCATACAGCTTCTATTCTTCGCTTCTGCAATGGCCCCAAGAGGCTGTCCTAGTTTCTACCTGAGGCCAGGCCAAGAGCAGCAGCACAAAAATGGGATAGCACCCACATTCGCCCCTCATTCCTAGCCTCAACTCAGCTTTGGCAGAACAAAGCCCTGACCCCCACGTCCTTCAGGCCAGGTCCTGTTTTGTGTAGACATGTCCTTTGTATCAAAGCACCAACTCTGGCCTGGAGAAGGAGGGTCTAGAGCACCAAGTGCCCAGAACAGGGCACTTGGTGCCTCCCCTCCTCCTACCTGTGCCTCCCTCCTACATGGTGGAGTAGTTGGGTTTAGCAAGAAAGAGGGCACCCACTGTCCTCTCCTTGCCAGGACCCTCTCCTTCCCTGCAGACTAGGACTAGCAGTAGCTGGGAGCTGAAACAGGAAAGCACAGGGGGGCTTTGGGACTAGAATTAATTAGGGAGAAGGTTGTTTGGGGAGCTAGCTGCTCCACGCACCCGACAGCTGCAAGAACCCCTGTCACAGGGCCAGAGTCACCACACTGCTAGAGCCCCAGCACGTTGGTAACACCTGGGGACGGACCCACACGCTGGGGTTGGAAGAGACAGGAGAAGGGAAGTGTAGGAAGAGTCGGGATGCTTGGACAGGGGTGTGTAGTGTTGCCAATTGTACATTGTGCTATTCTAGAAGGAAATGTGTAGCTTTAGTGGGGAAAGCGTATAGTTTCTTTACACATTTGAGAGAGGCAGAGGGGATTACAGCTACTCAGGGGTTTGGAATACAACTACTGCCCTGGGAGAACGGGCTCCATGGCAGAGCACAGGCAGAGAGTCAGTGATGGTAGATCAATCCCATGTGTGTTGCATGGCTCATATATCCATGTGTGTGTCATTGCCAGGGAAATTATTACAAGGGGAAAACAATGCTTTAAGAGCATTTCAGCTAAATGCATCTCCTGGAATGAATGCAAGGTAATCCAACTGAGCCGTGAAGCCAACCAGAGATGTTTCTTGTGTCACCACAGCTATTATAAAACTCACTTGAACTTGTGCTGGACATAGGGTAATATACTGTCCCTCTGCTATTCAGTCTGGGAGAGGCACCACTGGAAATGCGCTGGTAGCTCATACAGGAGCTGATGTGCTCTGTCCTACCCATCTGTCCAGCTTCTAACCAAATAACAGGTGGGTAATACATGCTAAGGGCCTTGTTACACAGTAATTTTAGGTGGCTTCTGGAGCTCTGAACTCCTGGACTGGCTGCACATTAACACCTTTTAAGTAGCTTAAAGTACTCACTGTTGGTTTAACATTATGCTGCTCCAAGGCAGGATTAGCTCTAATTCATCTAATTTTGCTCCTATTCCATTAATTTGTGGCCACTCTCCACAGCTTTTCCACCCAAGTTGAAGCCCTCCAGCATCCAGGAGGCAGTGGGTGAGGAGGAACACTGGGGCAGTGGGGCTGGACACAGTATCTCATCTCCTGGGGACATCTGGCAGAGCACACACCACGGTCACTGCAGCGCCTGGTGGCCATGGTGCCAGCCACACCAGTTCTGCCACCCTTAGGAGCAGAGTGAACCAGTCTGAGCCAGGGGTGTGGTGGGGGAACTGGATGCTGCACTGCACCCGGTCCTGACCCTAGCTCCCACTCCTGCCCCTGCTCACCAAGCCTTTAGCTGCAAGTCATATCTGGGCAAGTGAGGGGCAGTCAGATCAGGTTTTTCACTTTACCGTGTGACTGCTCCACTAAGCCAAATGGCACTAAGCTGGTTAACATTTGTTCAACTTAGAGCATAAGGTCTGACAAGACCCTTAGGTTTATTACTTGCTAACATCCTGACACCTAATGTCCCTACAGCAGAACCCCTCCCCCCTTTTGTTCCTAAGGGTGAATTATTATGCTAACCCATATCATAATCCATTATCTGATTGTGGGGGGAGGAGGTGGTGATTTAAACTGATTTGCCTTTCACATGCAGGACTTTCAAACACCCTATTGGTTGGACAATGGCTCAGCGTTGGATCCAAGACCATCCCGAGACACTGATGTGCAAAATCACTCCTGCCTGACCTGCAGGAGTTCACAGGGGCCAGCTGGGTAGGACAACCTTCCATAAAACTGTGTGCGTCTTCAGAAGGTTACTGTCACTATTGTCATCCTCCTACTGCTTATAAAGCCCATGAATCATAATAGCTAAGGCAATGAACATACAGCCGGATCATCCTCCCCATCTGTTCCTTCTTCAAAAAAATCCCTTTTTGGCTGAAATTTTATCAGAGGAAACATTCAGAGGAAGATGCCTGATATTTGATAGGACAGCTTTGGAAGAGGAAGAGGAGGATTCTCACTCTTTGTTGCATGTCCCTGAAACCTCTCTCAGAAACAGCAGGGTGCTGAATGTGTTTGTCCTCCATGAGAGCTTGCACCTTGGGCTGCCTGGAAAAGAATGACTGGGCAGGATTACTCCCTCCAGCAGGTTTTCTTGGAAGATGGGGAGAGTACACAATGTTTTCCTTCCAAATTCCACCCCTTGGGCAGGGGTCCCATCCCCCCTCAAGAAACAGGCTGCAGAGCCTACCTAGTGGTTTCTAGGACCCTCATGGAATAAAGAGGGAGCTTAGGCCATCTTTGGAAGGACTGGCCCCAGTAGTTTCTTGCTTCATGGCAGCAGGGCTCCACTGAAGTTTTCCTGCTGGGCCTTCCCCAACCAAAAAATCTCCAGTAGAGACTTGATTGCCAGAGGATCTTATTCATGGTGGCATCACTTGCATCGAGTGTACTGAAACATCCAAACCTGGATGTCAAGACACCTACTTCTAGCCCCAGAGCTGCTGCCAGGGCCACTGGAGGAACCTGTGTCCCACTGTAAGGTTGTGCATGAAATCATGTATCCTCACCAGAAGCCAGACATGTATGGTTTAAAGAAATAAGATCGTTCTCCCAGAGTCCAGTCATTCCCATGCTGCAGATCTCTCACCCTCTAAATTGCCTGCTGGAAATAGAGGGCATGATATACCCTAATAGGCAGGAGGGGAAAGCAGTGTCTCCATTATGTAATGCCAACTGCTCTTGGAAACTATGAGACTTCCCACTTCAGGCGCCTAATAAGAAGACATAAAAAGTCACTCTGTGCTTTCTAAAAAGTGGCAGCAATTCCCTCTGAAGGTAGAGCTGGAACAGCCAAGACAGTGCAGCTCCCAAGACACAGACAGTACCAGGGGCTGGCAGGCCAGGCAATAGGCAGGCAAAATGTGCTCCATAGGGCACCTCAGGGTGATTTGAGCTCTCCATCACCTCCCAGGCAGCCAAGCCCCTCTTCTCCATGGCTCACACATCTGCTCTTGTAGGAGATGATGGATTTTGATGCCATAAGCACTGACCCAGGAGTTTTGTACACCTGCCACAGGTTAATGTGTGCAGGGTAAAGGTAAGACCGCCCATAACCCTAGGGGTCGGTCGCATCAGGAAGAGTTTCATTGTGGAGTCTGTCTCACCAGAGATGACATCTGTTGGAACAGAAAGCAACACAGGAAATGTGTCCATTTCACATTTGTATTCTCTGAAATTTAGCCCACCAAAGCTGGGATTCAACTCTGGCGTCTTCCATAGTGACTATCTCCTTCACACTCCCCGGCTCTCAAGCAGTCTCAGCACAAATACAGTGCTACTCTTGGCCTCTTCCAAGAAACTGGAAACTTTTCCATACATCTGTGCACATGAAAGAAAAAGTCCACCGTTAGCCTCATCAATGACCACAAAACCATGACTCTTCACTGCGCTATGCCACAGGACCTCTCCTCTCTCTGGCATGGTGTATAATCAGCTGTGTGCAGCACCCATTTCTGACTGGCTGACTCAAGACACTGGCTTCCAGAGCATGCTCCTGCAAGGTCACTTGCATTATGTGGGTGTGGTTCAAAGCCAGTTTCATTTCCAGAGCCTGCAGGACACTCCCAGTCTCAGAAACAAAAGAGCACAGTGCAAACCAAGGTCTTCTCGGTCACTGCTATGTTAACTGCCTGGCATCAGGCCACAGCCCACAGCAGGTGTAGTTCCTACTGTATATGGGTTCCACTGAAACTAATGCTTTGTGTTTTTTTGACAAACCCAGCAGTGATGTGACTTGCATGTGGTGTAAGCATGGCAAAACAGATGAAAATAAAAACAGAGATTAATGTAACTTGCATTGATGTGGCTTTTAGTGAGTGCACATACCCCATCTAACTTCCACTCTGAGTGAAGCACAGCATGAAACCCCATTTATAGTCAGTGCAGATAAAGCCATGCTCTCTCATACCCTTGCTATGACTCTACCTAATGCTCATTCCTCAACACTGTCTTCCTTTCACAGGCTTTTGGCTTATGATCCCTCCATCACAACTCTTCACCAACACCTAATGACTTCGGAGCCTGTGCTGACCTTCCAGATTTTGGAACACATGCCTCGCCGGGACCTCTTGGGGCACTGAGACCAGTCCCCTGCTATCACAGGCTCCATATCACATAAGACTGTTCATTAACTGATTAAGCTCTACTTTAAGGTGGGTTAGATTTCTTGCTTCCACTACTTTTGACTGTTTCTCTGACAATAGTTAGAAATTTTGATGGTTAAAAACACTCCTTTGATGGCTAGAGACCTTCTTTCTAGCCTAAATTCATATATGACTAGTTTATACCAGTTTGTTCTTATACCATGTTTTTTTCCTTTAGCTTTAATACCATTTTTCTCTTCCCTGGTGACTTAGCCCCTGATGCATTTAGAGAGAGAAACTGAGTCTTCTCACCATTTTTTTTACTAGACTAAACAGGACAAGTGGTTCTAAGCTTCTCTCCTAAGATAATCTTTCCTGATCATGCTACTTGCTCTTCTCTGCATCTCTTCTAGTTTGATTCATTTTTCTTGAATATGGCAGAAACAATTGTGCACAGTGTTCCAGATGAGGTCTCCACAATACTTAGTGTAATGTCACTAACGGTTTCCCATCTCTAGGCAAAACACCTCTCCTGATATATTCTCAGATGATTCTTTCATTTTCGGTGGCTGTATCACATTGGTGGTTCATACTCAGCCTATGCTTAACCAAAACACCCAGGTTTTTTCTCCTCCTCCTCTGTCATTTCTAGCTAATAAGCCTTCAGTTTATAAAAGGAAGTCTTATTATTGGTCCTCCAAGTCTGTAATTTTGCATTTTGTACTGGCAGAACTTCCTCCAATTTCTACTTGTCCAGCCTTCAATGTCATTCAACTCCATGTCTGATGCTCCAGTCTTGCATTACATGAGTAATGCCTCCTAACCATGTGTCATCAGCGGATTCCATTAATATTAATTCTTTGTGCCCAAGTCAGTAATGAAAATGTTAATTCAGATTGCTCCCAAGACTAATTTTTGAGGAACTCCACTAATAGTCCACTTCCATCCTGATAGCTCCCTTTCTGTACAGACTTGTCATCTCTCCCCTCTAGCCAATTCCTATCCACCTTCCAATTCTTGTACCAAGCCCTTCTTCTCCAATGTAGCTAATACTTTAGAAGCCAAATTACATGACTTAAGAGCCTGAATCCACTTAGGCAACTTTGAAATTTTTATTCAGTTGCTCAGCTGATTGTCCCTCTTTGCATAACCTGGAACTCATTTCTCTCTTCAGACCACCCCAGCCTCAGCTTCCCAGCAAAAGGAGGTCACAGTGCATCTAGCATTTGAGAGGACAGCTTGAGAAAAGGTGGAGTGTGGAAAAGAGAAAAAACACCTCATGCCCAAGGGGACTTCTGACCCATGCAATGGAACCAATGTGAGGGGCCTGCCTCTGAGGGACTGGATAGGAATAGCTTACCAGATCCCAGAGAAATAAACTGCACCTGCCAGATACCCCAGGTAACAAAGTATAAGAAGCATTAAACACAACATTTTAGCCCTGGTCTGGCTTTCTGACTCGTGTGAAGCATTTTAATATCAGGAGCCCACTGGGGCAATAATGCTGGGCTGCAAGACTCCAATAAAAAGGTCATTGTTTTATTAGGGTGTTGCATAGTTTTGCAAAAGATGGTTTGATTTGTTGGAATATCTTCACTGCACATCCCTTCAGGTCTCCAGCCTGTAAGAACCTAGCAATAGTACTCCTGATCCCTTGGTCACAATGGAAGGAGGGAGATCTCATCACCAGCAGCAAGTGGAAAGAAGGATCTAGTGCACAGCCTATAAGCAAACCTTCCTAAGCCGTGGGTAGATGAAATGAGGGGCATGTGTGCACGACACTTTAAAGTGGGTTAAATGCTTCTGCACCACTTTAATGGTGTTGTTGTTTGCCCGTGTTTGTTGCCCTGCAGCTGCAGAATGAAACACTGGGCTCCAGGCAGCTCAGGGGCTCCGCAGGAAGCCCGTGCAGGCAACCTGGCAGCAGCCTGCCCAAGAAGAGGCAAGCCCTGACCAAAAAAAGTAGTGAGCCTGATCTTTTTTTCCCCTGGAGCCTGCCTGAGCTGCACAGGGGCCCGGTGCTTCCCTCTGCAGCTGCGATGCCCCCAGAACCAGCGGAGCCGGGTGCTGCCGATGCCGTGGAGGGAAACACCAGCCCTGCCTGCAGCCCAGGGACTGCTCCATCTGCCAGCAGCTCCTGCCCCAGGATAGGGAGATAAGTTTGGATGTGTGCACAACATGGGGGTTTAAAGGGTTTAAAGGACCCTAAATTGAAGCGGTGTTTTTAAAAAACCCACCGCTTCAATTTAGGGTCCCCCATCACATACTGTGAACTAGTTCCCAGACACTCTTGGTGTCCCATGCTGCCTCTCATTCTGGACCCAGAGGCAGCTTATCCTTACAGCCAAGCCATCTCTCTTTCATTACAGCTACTGAGCCTTTGTGCGAGGTGAAACATCCTCCTCATACAGGAAATGGAGCCCCTGCTGCATATGCTTTCACAGGGAATTCTAGCCTGTATTTCAACCCCACATACCATCTCAGTAATCATGTCCTCTCCTCACACAGAATGTGGGCTGGACTTATGTGACACATTCAGGAGCCACTACATCTCCTTATTGCATGCATTCAGTTAGAAGCAAGGGAACCAGAAGTCTTACTTACCATTTTCTTAAACTCCTCATCTGTTATATCTTTGAGATTGATCATTACGTTGAAATAGGCGCCAAACACTCCAGCTTCTAAAGCTTTAGCTGCCACCTAAAGGCAAATTTAAATTGTACTTAAGAAGGCTGAATGTCTATTTTTAATCCCTTCACCATCAAGTCAGAGCTGCATTTAATTTAAGCCTTTATGGCAAAGCTTTTACTGCTATAAATTGGAATTAAGTTATTTTCAACTTTAATGGTATGACACCAATTCATGCCCACAGAGGGCCTCATGCTGTCATTTACCCCTTTCCATCTGTAGATCTCAAAATTCTTCAAATTTGGAGAGAGCATCATTGTTTCCATTTTACAGATGGAGAAACTAAGGCAAAGGGAAGTTATGGTGAAGGTGGAAAGGGGTGACAAGTTTTGGCTAGTTGGAACCCAGCAAGTATTTAGGCAACTAAAATAAGTGGCCACGTTTGAAAATGTTGGCTAAGATGACTCACCCAGAATCAAACAAAGTCAGTGGCAGCATTTCAGACTCTCATACTAGTACTGTACTCTGGGCCACTGGACCAGGCTGACTCCTGTTAGTGGGGGGCTTGGGAGAAACTTCAGGAAGCTACACTGACAGGGAAGATCAAAAGTGTATGTGTGGCTATACATGTGCTTGCGGGTGGGGAGGGGCCATTTTAATTACAGCGGTTCTCAGACAGCTGCTCTAATCAAAACAGCTCACTGCCATGTGTATTAAGCCCCCCACATTTTAAAATGGCCACAAGTGCACTTTAACTAAAGCTCATTCCACCAGCTTCAGTTAAAGCACCGTGCCGGAGCGTTTGAATTAGAACGCAGAGCAGACTTGATTAATTGCGTCTGTTCTGACACGTTCTAATTAGAAGGTGAACCAGCACATCTATAGGCAGCCTTCTGTGCCAACACATTTCTCCATCTGCTGGCCACTAGATGTCCCACTAGATAAGTCAGTAGCCTGCAATATAGGAGACCCTGGGTAAGTCCCCTAATCTGCCACAGAGTCTATAGGGGGCTCACACAAGTACTATAGACCATTCTATTTCCTAACAATGATAGACTTTCACTGTATCCCCTGTTCTTGGGGCTCCAAAGCAGATTTCTTTGAGGCTGCACCAAACTTTCTGAAACATTGCAGAAGATTCCAGGCCCCTTCCTGGGCCCATACCTGAATATCTGATTTACATGCAAGATTCCCATGCCGAGCCATCTCCTTTAAAATAGGCCACAAGGAATTCACCTTCTCTATCATTGCAAAAGGGACACCCACAGCCTTCTTCAGCCCCTGCTGCATAGCAGCTTCACGCCTGCAAAAGGTAGGTGAACCAGGGGAAAAACATAGTCAATGAGTCTGGATCAGGCAAACCAGGCACAACAGTCTGCTGGAGTAACAGAGTATCCTAGAAATCAACCTAGCAAAACAGGCAGACTATGCAAGTTTATATTATTTTACTCACTCAATTAAACTGGCTAGATGGATTTCAGTACATAGAAGTGTACGTCAATCCAAAGTTCGCAGTGGCAATACGAGGACAGATCAATTTGGGACAAACATTCAAAATATAAAATCCTACTCAAAGGAGTCCTCCACACTCTAGTATGGCTCCCTGCGCTCTCCCAGTCCAGGAAAAGGCAGATGTTAGTTTTGCCATATGATACAAAGGTCTCACATACATATGCACACACACACTTTGGGTGGGTCTACATGTCGCCATATGGCAACATTGCTATGGCACCATGCTTTATTACTTCCAAAGTAACCGCCTGTACTGTGCTGTGCACACAGCGCACGGTTAGATTTCACCCCTACATTGCTGTAGCGGCGCACTAAAACAGGGGAGCGCACCTACCAACATAGCTGTTGATCATGTACAGACCCACATGATCGTTACACTGCTGTAGCGCCGTATACGGCAACGTAGCACGTCGCTACACCGCCATAGGACAATGTGTAGACACGCCCTTTAAGACATAACCAAAGCCTGTGGAAGCCAAATTCTAGTTCTTCTATAGATTTCAGTACGTTTGATTCAGGACTTCTCACAATACCCACTTTTCTCTTTCTTCAGAGGTGTTCTTAGGCAGCTTCATCGCATCCTGTAGAGAGACAAACAAAGTACATTGAAGCAGAGGATGGCAGAGCTGGTTAGTGGGTATAGGAAACCTAATTCCAATGCACTACAGTGCCTCACACACCTTGAACCTCTGGCCTCTCTCAAGGGCACTAGGCTGAATCTCTCTGCATGAAGGGTGGGAATGGTTGGACGAGATCTAGGCATTTGAAGACAAAGCACTCTGTAGTGTCATACTCCCCCTTCAATGCTGTAGGGTCATCTTCAACACTGGCACAAATTAGAGCAGCCTGGCAGCTGCTCCAAGTCACATAAAGGCTGGGGCTCATACTCATCCTTTAAATGAGGCCAGTGCAGCTGTCCCACTGATGCTGCCTTCTCCTCTCTCCTATGCTAACAATAGTTTCAGTGCAGGACACGCTCTGCTCCATGGGAAATGTGACTACACTGTGTCCTGCCTTTATTGACTGTTTACTTTGATGAATGCACGTTTCGCCCTACTCCCCTCATCCCCAACCCCCTTGGCAAACTGATCTCACAGGGTTGGGGCTGCAGCAGAAGCCTGGCTAGGCAAGAAACAGAGACCTGGAAAGACCAGCTGTGCAATGACTGCAAACTGCCAGAAAACATTAAAGGCAACCCTGCCACACCCATTGCCTTTGGCACTGGCACTCAAAGTGAAGTTTGGAGTCAGAGCTGGCAGGACCAGACAGGCCACAGAGGGGTTCACCTAAGGCAGCAAATTGAATGGGGTGGCAAAAACGCAGGTGCCCTTTGCTTCACACCAGGCCCTGGAAGATGCAGACAGCTGGAAGCAGGCAGGTGCTAGGCGGTGGATGGGGACAGTGCTGAGGGCAGTGCTGTGGGGCTTCAACCCACCTGCTTGTCCCAGGCTCTGGTCATGCCCTGTGCCTGGGCATGCTGATGGGGGAGTCTGCAGGGATCTGCCTCCATCTCCATAGGACAGGTTGCAGCCAGGAGTGGGAACCCCACGGGTAAGGTGGTACAGATAGGCCTGCACTGGGGAGACGAGCCCCCCATGCACACGGTGGCTCAGTCTATGTGGAGGGGCCACAGCACAGTCCAGAGTAGCAGCCAGCACGGTACACTGGTGGAAGGGAAGCCTGGCCCACCCTGACCTAGAGCCTGTGGGGTACCCAGCTGGGCATGCCCACACCTGCCCAGCTGTGTGGGGTGAAAAGCTGGGGTGGTAAAGCCATGGGGGTGCCTGGGTCCCTGCCTGGCCTCTGGCTCCCTTACCGGAGTAAGCAGGGCCTCTGTGGGTAGCAGAGCAGGAGGGGTTGGTACTGGCACTGCTACAGAGGGGTGGGGGCAGGGCAGGCAGGACAGTCAGTCAGGGGCATTTTGCCCTGGTAGCAAAAATCCTTTCCCAGCGAGCGCTGGCCAGGGTGTGGGAGCACTGCAGCCACTTTTCAGCTGGTGCGATTGGCTGTGGGGGACACCCCCAGTCATTGAGATTGGCTGTGTGGGGACCTCTGCTCCGGTAGCTGACTGGTCACTGGGGGGGGGCATGTGACCCCCCTAGCTAAGATGGCACCAGTCACCCATGGCTTCACCAACTTCAGCTGAGCTGCAGGAATCTGTATTAGCTGAGCATCTGGCTCAGTGTATTTGTTATGGTGCCTCTCTGGCTCTATTATTAATACCAATGTGAAAACAGAAACAGGAAGCAATGACTACGTAGATGTTAACAGGCTTGTGCCGTGGCAATGTTTTTACTGGCCTCCATCCAGCTGCCAGAATTTAGCAGAGAGACTGGCAGTATCAGTCACCCCTAAGGCAGGGATAAGTTGGTGTCCTACACGGGATAACCAATAAGGCAGCCAAAATTTTGCAGAGAATCCCAGATAACATCCTCCCTTTACCCAGGACCTCATGATTGGCATTACAAGCCAGCTGAAAGGGAACGAGAGACAGGTGAAGCCATTAAAATTGGAGATGAGTGCTGGAGAGACAGGTGGTAGACACAGCAGCTAAAAATGTCACTTACCATGTAACTGGTGAAAGCCTGGGAGTCTGTGTCTACCATTGCGATCAGCTCGGTCATGGCCTGGTGGAAAGGAGGGATCAGATTCCTCATGACTGAGTCCAGCTCCTCAAACTGGCGCTTCCCATATGTCATCAGGCCCACCATGCAGCCCAGGGCTGCCCCCTGGAATAAGACATGATAAAATTTGCTAGCAGACTCTCCTCTCCACCCTACCACGTAACAGAGAAACAAGAACAGCCTGCCACTGTCTAAGATGGCTGCCCCTACAACCATAGACAGACAGCCCCAGCCCTACCCATTCAGAGCACTGCCATATTCATAGGGTTTTCCCAAATGCTGAGTAACTTCTCCTGCTGCATCCTGTTGCTCTGAAGAAACCACATCAAGGGTGGGTGATGCTTGGGCAATAAATAGTGGACATGGTTATGTCACTGGTAAAAGAGGTGAAGGTAGAACCAGGCACGAGAATGTCCCTAGAGCTAAGGGATAGTTAAGTTGGGCGAGTGCTGCCGGTATCAAGCACTATTCTCAGGAGTGTTCAGTGCTGTGACCAGCTTTCTCTCTTCTAACTCCAAGTCCACCCTCCACTACCTAAAGGGAGAGGGACTTCATGTCAGCTAAATGCTGCTGAGATGGGGCTTCCACATTGACCTCATCCAGGTGGTTACACTCACTGGAAAGCAAAGAGGGTGACTTAACATCCCACCATGATCACTTTCAGTGTCTGATACTAAGCAGGCTCCACAGATCCATCGTAGTCAGCCTCCCTGGGACAGAATTCCTGCTATGCCACAGATGCACATACCATAGCAGACATTGCTGCAGACACTGATCCTCCTCCTGGAGCTGCTGACCTCGCACCAACTGCACGCACAAAGCTGTGAAGAGACTTGGACACAAGGCTCCCATCCTTGCCATCCTGCACCATGTACCTGGGTCAGCAGTTCAAGAAACAACCAATGCGATCAGCTCTAGGCAGCTAACCACAAGCAAATGTAGGCAGGCTGAGCTCTCTGAGTGGATCTAAGCAAGGTACAGGGACAGTCCTGGATGTGGGTCTCTGCCCCAGTTACCATTGGATAATTTCTTGACTGGAGGGTGCAGTTGAGATTGGAATGGCATCCTGTGGATTGAAGTATCATGATTCATGGCCCAGCACTGGACGCATCTCAGCGGGGCCTCAAGGTCAGTATTACTGGAGAGGAACTCTGCTCATGTTCAGGAGATCTTATCTAACCTCAACCTTTCATGAATGAGAACTGGTGAATCCAGAGGCTAACATGTGAAAGCAATTAAGAGAAACACTTCATATGAGAGGGGTCCTTTTCCCTGGTGAAATGCACAGATTTTCCCACAAAGTATGCCTTTTTACTTTAAAGACTGTGGGGGCAGGTTATTCCTTCCGCTGTATCAACAGAGGAGCCCCTGAACAGGCAGATGTACCTGGGAGACATGGAAGGACATAAATCCCTCCACTTGGGCACTGTGGGTACTGGGCTTCCAAACAGGACAGTGGGGCAAGCCAACAGGTACTGCCAATCTCTGTTGCATCCTCACAGTTCCACACGGATTAATCATGTGAGAAAGCAGGTATAATCAGGGGTTAACTCCCACTTTTGGTTGGAGTTAGAAACAGAAAAGGGCATGGGAAAAGAAGCACTTCTAGTCTTCAAGTGTGTTTGGGGGGCAGATCCACATGCATTCACACCTCTACTCTCAAACACTTAGTTTCACTAGGCATGTCCATACTACCTCCCTCCTGAGCCTGGGACAACCACCAAGAAATAAACCCTGCTCACTCAGGGTGAAGTTACATGTTACACTTAGATCACATTAATGGCACTTAAAAACATAAACATTTACATGTCAAAGCATGTTAACTCATGTTAACTGCCCTCTAAACATCTCAGAGTTACATCAGTTCAGGCAAAGGTTAACTCTGGACCCTGCTACCTATCTTACTTTAGTGTAACTTCAGTCTGTTCCATAGAGATAAAATGAGCAATTTGCAGTCCTCCAGCATTCCAGGACGCACTGCTCCCAGCCACCCTCCTACCCAGAGCAGGATTAGATCCCAAGTGCCCTGGTTCCTAGCCATGTCCCTGCTTGCTAGCCCTTTAGTAGCAAGTCAGAGCTGTGCAGGCAAGGAACAGTATTACACCTTAATATGCAACTACTCACAGCACATTCTGACTTTAACACCGCTTTCCACAGATGTAGTATGGTCTGCTGTCCACTAAGTTTTTCCACCAAACAGGCCATGTCCATACATGGCCTTTTGGTTCCCCGGGGACAACTATATCGTTGTCAAGTCTCTTGATTTTTGGCATTGTAAAGCCTAGGCTTTGGGAATGTGAAAAAGCTTATCTCTTTCTTTTATTTATATTGATATAAAATATAAATACAATTTTATATATATAGCTAAGTTTTTCACATTCCCAAAGTGTAGATGTTAAGAACAATGTCAAAAATCATGAGCTGGCAATACTGCAACTAGCAGTGGTGCACCTTGTGCCACACACCCTCTGGTGCATGGCAAGTTACCCTGGGTAGGGTAGGAGAGCCTGGGGCCAACATTGGGCTGGCCCCAACAGCCTAGCCTGGGTTTCTGTGGGCCTCTGGGGCTGCAGCAGCAGTGATCCAGCACCTCTCCCTGTGCTGCTCCCTTGCAGTGTGGAGAACAGCTGAACATGCTACTGCATGTGGCACCACAGACATGTCTGTCTGTGGCACCACATACCACACAGTCACGCTCGTCTGGACACAGCCACACAGGGCAAACTGATGCTTCCAGACTAAGAAAGGCAGATACACAGGGAATGTTCAAATGTCTTTGGTGGCTTGCTAAAATATGAGAGCTAACCATTAATATAACATTTAATCTGATAGACAAATCAAAATTAAATTAATCCACTTCTTAAAGAAGACACCATATTACCTTATCAAAGGGAAATGATTTGACATTATTGAAATAAAACCAGAAAGCCAAACACTTTTTTCAGCTTTCCTCTACAGTAAATTTTGCCCAGATTGACACATTCCTGTAAAATGCTTTGATTTCATTGAAACTCTTTTCCAACAACAAATATAGTTAAGTTGAAAATGTGCCAACCTGTAAAAACAGTAGCTTTTAAAAAAAATCAAGTGCTAAGAAGCTAACCTGTGGGTGACAAGGACTAATATAGCACCAAGTGGAGTACAAATGGACTTCTAATGTCAATCCAGGAAGGTGATGCTGCCTTTCTGTTTGACAAAGCAACAACTGCTTGAGTGGAGCTAACAAGGGATGTGACAAAGAACACAGAAAAAGTGTCCATACTCAATAATGCGCTCTCTGGCATTAAACGGAGACAAGGAGTCCAGGCCCAGCCTGCTGACCACCTGGAAGAGGAAAACACAGATTCACTGGAGCAGAAAGCTGCATGTAAACCTTCTTCTTTCTGTGGAGAATATTCAAAGAATAACCAGGTAGCCAGGAAACTTGAGTTAGTAATTTGTTGTAACCCATCCAGCGCAGCCTACCCTGAGTCTTGGGCAATGAACACATTCTTCTAAAACAAAACAAAACAAAAATCAATAGTGAATTCAAAAAAGGAACATCGTCAAGGCCAGTAAACTAAAACTGGATCCAGGTCTGAGACTGTTCCACCTTCCTCCCACAGTGTCCAACAAATACATAATAAAGTAATAATAATTAACTAGCTCTTATCTAGTACTTTTCCCTCCTGGCACTCAAGGGGCCTTACCAAAGATGTAAGTACCCTTGTCCCTGTTTAAAACCTGATATGAAAGCTAAGAGGAAACTGGCCCTCTCCAGTTCTACAGCAGTGGTCTGGCATTTAAAACAGCTCTATGTACTTTGAACTAGGAGAGCTGATTATCTTTATATTGTTTTTTTTAGAGAGCACCATTCTTTGTGACACGTACTACAAGGAAAATTAATGGTTAGGTGGATCTCAGAGACAGTGCCTATTTGTGTAATGTTCTGGGAAGTTCTGGTGGAGTTTTAATCAACCCATTACGGGAGTGTAGGAATGAAAGAAACTGAAGGATCCTGGATTGTGTCTGGTCCCTGCTATTTCATTCTATAAAACTCGTCACAAACTGATCAAAAACTATCTAAAAAACTGCTGAGGTTTAATGCCCCTGTTGCCCTCCTGGAAACCCCTCCCAGAGCTTCGCTGTTCTTGTGATTAGAAACCTTCTGCTTCCTGTTCTAGATTCATTTGTGGCCAGTGTAAACCAAATTATTCACTGCCAACACTGTCCTTTTGCTTTAACAGCACTCTTGCCTCTCTGCTGTTTACCCTAGATGTACATATCTATCCCTTTCAACCTTTATGTTGCTAAATTAAAAACAAGCGTTTGTAGTCTCCTCTCATAGGATAAAGTGTCCAAGCTCTTCAGATGGATTTCTTAACAACATTAAATTGATTCCTTCCACACAAAGCACTTCTCCAAATTACTATTCACTGGACATTGCCTTCAGTATCTACCATCGATTAATCCTTCCTGATCAGCAAAACTCAGGCCTTCTCAAGAAGGTCATCTGGCATTTCACCTGCCTGGCAGATTTTATGTGGCTGCTATGACATGGCCAAGTCGTTCAGGTTCCTCGCTGTAAAGATATGAGAGAGCTCCAGTTTTGCCCCTCTGCACTTGGTCAGGCCCTTCCAGCATACAGTGTAGCCCTCAGAGGTGCTGATCTGTTCAGTTGAATGCAACTGAGAAGGGCCTAGAAACTCTGAACTTTCAACTTCTCAGTCTACTTAAGACTTAGGAGAATGCACAATTGCTGTTCCAGTTTTGGCACCAAGAGTGGAATGATTGACAGGTGAATGTTAGTAACAGGATCAAAGATGACTGGTGATGAGTAGTTGCATCTACATGTGCACATTTATTGTACAGTAACCAAAATTACTACACAGTATGGGTGCACAGCTACACATGCATGCCTGAACTGGGCAGTAAATTGGCAACTTATGCCAATTTGAGCATAAATTTGATACCTGCATCATACAGGTATCAAATGTCATAGATTGTAAGGCTGGAAGGGACCTCAGAAGATCACCAGGTCCAGCCCCCTGCACCAAGCAGGAAAGAACTGGAGGTCAGGTGACCCCAGCAAGGTGACTGTCTAGTCTCCTCTTCAAGATTTCCAGGGTAGGTGATTGCACCACCTCTGGAGGGAGCTTATTCCACAGTCTGGACACCCTGACTGTGAAGAAGCTTTTCCTAATGTTGAGCCTGAATCAATGTTCCAGGAGTTTGTGGCCATTATGCCTGGTTTTCCCCTTGGGTGTCCTGGTGAACAGTTGCTCACCAAGCCCTTGATGTACTCCCCTAGCATAGCAGTAAGTTGTTACCAGGTCTCCTTCTTTTCCTCAGGCTGAAGAGTCCCAAATCCCTCATCCTTCCCTCATATGGCTTGCCTTTTAATACTCTGATCATATGGGTGGCTCTTCTTTGGACTTGTCCTTGTTAAAGTGTGGTGCCCAGAACTGGAGGCAGTACTCCAGCTGTGGTCTCACCACTGCTGAGTACAGCAGAAGAATTACCTCCTTGGTTTTGCTGGAGATGCATCAATTGATGCATGCCAGAGAACTATTTGCCCTACTGGCTATAGCATTGCACTGCCAGCTCTTATTCATACTGTGGTCTATTATTACCCCCAGGTCCTTTTCATTTCTGGTGCTAGTCAGTTTGGTGCCACCAAGCCTGTTGGGGGTTGCTCATCCCGAGGTGGAGCACTTTACATTTCTGCACATTGAACTTCATCAGGTTCCGATCCACCCAACTTGCCAGCCTGTCTAGGTCCTCCTATAACTGTAGCCTATCCTCAAGCGTGACCACACTTCCCCATAACTTGGTGTCGTCCGTGAACTTGGCCAGTGAGCTCTTCACCCCAACATCCAAATCGTTAATAAAGATGTTGAAAAGTCCTGGACCGAACACTGATGCCTGTGGGACACCGCTGCCCACTTCTCGCCAGGATGACACAGGTCCGTTCACTACGACTCTCTGGGTCCTATCTTGCAGCCAGTTTCTCATCCACCTGACTGTCTCAGAGTTAAGCCCACAATCTTCCAATTTTCTCATGAGGACATCGCAGGACTCTAGATCAATGGCCTTTTGGACGTCTAGGTATACAATGTCAACCTGCTCTCTCGTGTCAAGCTAGCAAGTTACCTGGTCATACAAGGAGATCAGGTTGGTAAGGCAAGAACTGCCCGCGATGAAGCCATGCTGGCTGTCATTCAGAATCTTACCTTCCGCAAGCTTATTGCAGATAGACTCCTTGATGAACTTTTCTAGGGTTTTTCCCTAGGATGGAAATTAGGCTGACTGGGCTATAGTTACTCAGGTCCCCCCTCTTGCCCCTCTTGTGGATAGGCACAACACTGGCCCCCTTCCAGTCCTCAGGGACTTCTCCAGAGCGCCACGAGTTGTGGAACAGTTTTTACAGGGGTTCTGCAATGACTTCAGCCAGCTCCTTCAGCACTCTCAGATGAAGATCATCCAGTCCTGCTGACTTGCATACATCTAATTTTATTAATTGGTCATACGCCAATTCTATGGCAATAGTAGGAAGGTGATTATTCCTACTGTGCTCATCCTCTGCTCTACCTGGCATGGTTTTCCCCTTGATCCGGTGAAAGACTGAGGCAAAGTAGTCATTCAGGAGTTCAACTCTCTCTTGGGCGCCAGTAACCAGCTCTCCCGAGTTGCTGAGCAACAGCCCCACACTCCCATTTATTTTCCTCCTGTTCCCTACGTACCGAAAGAAGGACTTCTTGTCCCAGTTAGTTACTGCACAGTAATGCATGTGCAGTAATACTGTGTGCGTGGACTGACTTAGGACTAACTTTAGTCCCAAATCAGACCACTCACAGCCTTAATGCACTTAGACACCTGCATGTGTAGATGCCAACCTATTCCCACTTACTGCATAGTAATTTACCATGCAGTAAATTTAAGTCAGCGTAAATGAACACCGTTGAGTGTGACTATTGCACCTTGAGTGATTGACAGGTCCTGCTGGCAGGAGAGAATGACTGGACAAGAATCGTTACCACCCTGCCATGAATGGAGAGCATCAATGAGCTGATGACATAGGGCTCTCCAAGGTTGCAAGGAAACAATGCAGGGGTATGTGTGTGCGTGCATGCACTCATGCGTGCTTGTCTCACAGTGTGTTTTTGGAATCTGTGTGGTATTGGTGCGTGTCTTGGAAAAGGATCTGTGTGGTGTGCTACCTGTCTCTCTCTATCTGTGTGCATCAGCTAGTCTGTCTACCCCTGTGGTTGGATCTGTGAGTAAGAGAAAAGAGAGTCTCTGTGTACCCTGTTTGTATCCAGTTATCTGTTACTTGTGACAGGCTGGGTGAGTAAGAGAGACTTGGGTGAGTAAGAGAGACTACCAATAAACTCTGTCAATAAACGCTGTTTGATTTAACCACTATTAACCTGTCTCTTCTCTCTATACTTGCACTGCCTGTGGAAGTCGGATTCTCTGGCAACAATGGGTCTGTTTTAACCCTTTCTGCCCCTTTCCTTGTTCCTAATTAAGGCACCAATTAGTACTAATTAGACTTCCTCCAACACCAGGAAGCTGGTAACACTATGACTCGCAAGTCCATCTTGTGAAAGGTTTCTGAACTATACCATCAGGGAAACCCAGTCTTACCAGTCGGATTTTTTGCTCCTCCTCCACAATGAAGAGGTTCTCCTTTTTAATGTAGAACTCCGCTGCAGCGAGCATGGCCGCCTTAGGGATGAGACCCACGAGCTGGGAGCCCACCACTGGCAGGTTCAGCTCCTGCAAAAGCGGACAAGGATTTTAACAGATTTTAACAGCAGAGTCCCAAACCCACTCATCTCTCTCACTGCCCTCCACTCCTCATGCACACAAAGGGTCAACCACAGATGGTGCGTGCTGAGGAATCCAGCAGGCCCCTTTCCATTGTGGGTGCTGCACCCAGCAAGCAAAGGGATGTATGGAAGGGATATGGAGGCCAACAAAATGATCCCTGTTGCCACCCTGGTTTGGTAAGCATGGAATCATTAGTGACCCCAGAGCACCTTCTCCATTTAATATAACCAGGATGACCACAGTCTGTATCTTATCACCAGAGATCTGGATTTTCTTTTACCATGGAACAACATGGATTGCCTTTAAAGGAGAAAAACCGAGAAAATGATGGGTTTCCCCTTGCAGGCTGGCAGAGTTCCAGCCTGCAAGGGGCTGCTTGGGGCTGGAGGCAGCAGGACGCAGGGGGCAAGGTGTGCCACATACCAGTTTGCACGTATACATGCACATGGCAGGCAGGCAGTGTGGTGGAGAACAGCTCCCACAGCTCTCTCCAGAAAGGTCTATGAAAGCAGGCTGGATGGAGGGGGTATAAGTGACAGAGTGGGGCAAAGGGGTGCAAAGGCAATGTGTAGGAGAGGTGGAAGGGGAGGAAACATGCCCCCCCTCCCCAATTTCTGCACACACAGTGGGGGGAAAGCTGCAGCTGGACCTGCATCCTGGTGAGTGAAGAGGACAGGGGGAGCTCTGATTTTCTAAGATAAAAAAAACCAAAATCAAATGCCAAAATATATAGGTAATTAAAATTTATTTTATTATAATGATTGAGGCACTGGTAGGCTTCCAAACTGCTTTAAAATTGTAAATATATCAGTAAAACAAAACATGTTCAACTGATACCTATCTATATCTAGTTCTATATTTATACAGTTCTAGCTATACAGTGGCATTTCATTTTAAACGTGGAAAAATGTGGATTTGGGGGTTTTTAAGAAGAGAATTTGAGATTTTTTTTTAATCAGAGAATTTGGATTTTTACACAGAAAAAAACAGGATCCCTGGTGCGAACTTAGCCCCATCCCCTTTCCCGAGTACAGCACAGCTGCTGAACAAGGAAGGACCTTCCTCATTCAGGAGCACAGCCACAGCCTTGAAGCCTTTTGCTTATCACTTCACTGAAATATGCCGTCTCCAGCCTCTGCTGCACAGCTCACTTACTCACAGGTACTGTCTCTCCCAGGGAACCTAGTAACCTTCTCTCTATGTAAGGATAGTGGGAGGGAGGGCACAGGTGCTGAAATACTCTGGTCATGGTGGTGTTTCATGCATGGACACAAACTGTGGACTTGCCCAGAGCCCCTCAGCACAGAGTGGGGCAGTCCTAACCAATTCATCCCCCACCCTGAGGAGCCTACCAGAATCCCATTCCTGCAGTGCTTCCCTGCCAGGAGGGTTCCTCGGAGGTGGGGAGGGCAGGAGCTGGTTTCTATTCGAGAACAATTCATTCTGCTTTCAGCACTCCTAAATTATGCACTGGGCTTCAAGAAACTGCCCTTGGGGAACTGGGTGTAGGTCTTGTGGGTCACCACTCTGTGAGAGCATGGCACCAGTGCAAGCTAGGCCACCATTGCCCCGAGCTGGTAAGTGAAGCACCCCATCTCATCTCATGGAAGTGAAACTCATGTTGGCAAACTTGGCCATGCCCCTTCTATGCCACGTAGTTGCCAGCCCTTAGGGGGATATGTAACCTCTTGGGTGCCTCAGAGTGCCACAGATCTCACAAGGCATGTGTCCCTATGTCCTTACAAGCACAGGGGGTAACAGATAGCTCACAGTGTATTCCTATACTTTTACCACCCCCCACGCACTACTACACAATAAGGCTTTATGGCAGATGCATGAAGACTTTAACCTGCTCCATGTGAATCAGACATTTTGACTGACAGCATATTTCCCTGTAGGGAGATGGCTGCGCTGGTTAAAACTTCTGGACATTTGCTTCACACCTGTGCAGCTCACCTGGGCATCTTTGCAGACTTCCTCATAGACAGTGTGGAGGGCTGTGGTCTCAAAATCGAGCAGGTTTGTTGAGACCTGGGCAATATTCTCCTCATCCAAATACCAGCCCAAGCCTTGGACCTTCTTCAAGCGCCCAGGCTGTAAAAAACAACCATGCTTCAAACTCCAGTGACTAATTTAGCCTAGATGTGCTTTTGGATTAAGCTTTCCTCTCCAGAACAGCCAGTCCAGTATGAGATGCAACAAGTGCAGCTTTCTGCAGATGGCTTGGGATGCTCTTCACAGTTTCTAAAATAAGGGGTTGCTCATGGAGGAAAAGTAACAAGGATAGAATTGCTCACCTTTAAAAAGGATAAAGCAATGCATTTATCTCTAGAGATACAATGCTATGGGACTCTTCCCTCACCCCATCTCCTTCTGCTTGATAGGTATGCCTGAGGCCTTTCAAACCTATGGAGTTCTCTGCCTGGAGGATCTTACAGCCCAAAGACTGTAGAGCTGGGTGGAGGGTCACCCCAGCTGAACTCAGACATGCCCAAGTGCTGCTTGAATCAGTGGTCCCATCACATGTAGGATAAACTATTCCAATATGAACAACTATGGCAAGAGGAATATGGGCTCAGGGGGTGGGAGAGGAGGTGGAATTATTTTTTCTCTGTCCTTCAAGGGACTGTCCTAGTCCTACCTGCTCTGAAGAGTGGGATGGAAGTACCTGGTGCTGTGCACGGCCTTGCTCCCGGATGTTGAGAGCAATACGATGGGCCAGCTCCTTCGTACATAGCAGGTTGATGTTGTATGCAATGAGGAACTTGCGGGCCCCAGTTACTGTGGCCCCCCATTTTGGCACAAAGGTTGGAGAGCCGAAATCAGGAGCCCACTCAGCCTTCTTCAGCTTGGAATCAAAGAAAAGAAAGAAAATGTGATTCACTGAAACAAAACTCCTCACTGTTTTACAGTCAGCCAGTTCTGTTTGTGGTGGCTCCTCACACCAAAGAGCTGATGCCAGCTCACAGTCTCTACCCAATGCCTCCATAGCACTGCAGGAAGCACACAGTATGCCTGCTCTGCACCTGCTAAACTTCAGTAGGGCTGTAACATAGTTGCCTTAGAGCAGCACTGTGGATCCATCAATAAGCTTTCTGATTCAGACACACATATTGGTGCACATGCAGTGCAACACCAGGCAAGTACATTCTTCTAAAATAAAATAACTCTTGAAAGATGGTTACATTCATTAAAGGTGCCTTGCTGGAAGTTCACATTATTTTGAAAAATAAAGAACACTGAAACATGTAATGAATTCTTCCTGATTTTACCAAATTATGCAGGCAAAAGAAAAAAAACCCCAGAATATGTAAAACATTTTGATTTTTTCTATCGTGAGACATTTTTGTTGCAAAATTTGCTTCTATTTTTTTTTAATTATAACCTTTAAAAGGTTTGAATCCCAAAAGAAGCTTAGCATTTGGACTAATAATCAAAAAATAAATCAGCATGATCAATGAACCAAAATGTCAGTTACAGGGCTGTAATCCCAATTCAGACAGCAATGCCCAAGAGCACATGTTGGCTGTGCGCTGGCTGTACTGCATGTCGCTACCATAGACAGGCTTTAGCTCTGTTCAGAATTGTTACCAGCCATCCTCCAAAAGCAGTCATATTGTAACAGGGATGATTATCCTGCCCCTTAATGCTAATTCCAGGCACTGCAATTAGGTAAATAAACCTCTGGGAAAGTAGTTAATAATCAACTTTTAGATAAAGCAGGTCAAAGGATTTCACTCTTCCTAACACTTTAGACTTCTAAGACCCACTACAAGCAATATATGATTTTTAATGCAGTTGGGGCTTATCACATGTTTCTGAGAACTTGCATTATTCTTTGAAAAATAAAACACTTCTGATTTATCCAGTGTTGTTTATAAACAATATTTTTTTAATTTAAATTTGATGTTAAAATAACTAAGAAGATGTCTATCTAAGGATCTAGGAACTAGAAGCGTTTAGATGCCTAAAATGCATGTAGGCATCTAATGGGATTTTCTAAAGTGCATGGGAGATCAGTTTGGTGGCATCTCAGTCAGTCATCAACAGAAACTCTTTTCTATCACTTCATCCCCTAGGATACAATCCACAACCTTTCTCAAGTCCCCATCAAATTCTGTTTTACTGCTGCATGCCCCTAGTCATTAAAACTGAGCTACCACAGGCCAAAGCAGAGAGCATGTTCCAGAGTCCCAGAGCCATCATATAGATCACCCTGAGACTGCCCCATGTTTTTGATGGTAAGGGGGACCCAAGAGCAGAGGCTTCTGAGCCTGCAGCTGCAGCAGTGTGAGGTTAGTTTCCTAATCATGACGGGCTTTTCCCTACCGCTCCCTCAACCAGAAGTGGAAAAAGAAAGTTACCATGAATGTTTATCATCATTAACCAAGTTCTGACCCCATACAAAGTCCTTTGCAGTGGCACAGTCCCTTCCCCAAGGGAATCAGCAAGGATTAAGGGAAAAGTCTCTCTTATTCACGACCACCTAAAGTCATTTGTCCATTTTTGGAGCAAAGTGGAAAAAGACACTCATACGCAGGTGTCAAAGTCTCCAGTTAATGTTCTAACAAGGGTGGAGGAAGAAGATGCCTCTCACTCTTGCCAAGCTTTCTGTCCAGGATGATAAACTCAGCTCAGCCAACTGCCCTGTCCCTCTCACTATGTTCTTAGCTAGTTAAGCCTCCCATCCGCAGACACGGACAGATCCAGGACACTCAAGACCAGCTCAAATCTGGCTGGAGACCAGCTCAACCCTTAATCAGCCTCTGAGACAGTAAAGCAAGCAGAAAGGACCTTTCACTCCAGTAAGAGAAGGGTCAGGACCTCCCAACACAACACAAGCAGCACAACTGCCATTCCCAAATACTACAAAGAATTTTACCTTTTCAGGGAGTGCTTCGTATTCCCCAGCTCGGACTGCAGGCAGAGACTTCCTGCTCTCCTTCCGTGCTGCTTCTCCATACAGGTACACTGTAAGAAGAGATGCATGAGAGACAGATAAGTAGCATGCTTGTTTTTTTGTTCTTTGGGGTTTTTTTACAAAAATCTATTTGGTCTAATAAAAGATATCACCTCTACCATGAGTCCTGATTGCTTTTTCCTCTAAACCAATGAAACTACAACTTGGATACATGGGACCCTTCAACACTCATAGGCCCCACGCTGAGTGAAGACACAAGTTATTCCTCATTCATGGAATGAAAAAGGGCTGAGTGGCTGCCCTCAAGCTCAAATACTGGCTGGCTATAGTATTATGCACTGATGTGATGGACTCCAGTTTTCACTCCAGGGGAAACCTCATATAGCCTAAAGAAGAACTTCGGGGCTTTCAAAAATAAAAATAAAAAAGGAAGCTGTAGGTTACTAAGTGAGCAACAACGTCTCTATAGGCCTGGATATCCCAGATAACACATACATAGTCTATATCTACACATACATATACAGATGCATGTAGATCTACCTATATATACATCAACTTGAGCAGCATTGGTATTGATATAAATCAGCTGTTCCTTCATTTACCTGCCAAGGCATGAGCTTCCTTTACCACATGCAATGTTATCCATAAAACCCGAGATTACCCAAGAGAGTGCTGCCTGTTTTATGACTAGATGTTCCCTTGATTCCTTGGTAAGTAGCACTTTAAGTTTCAGAAATGACAACTGAGAATCGAGTCCTCAGTGTCTGGATCCCCAGCTGGTGACCCCATAAAGCAAACTGATCTTCTCAACATGCCAGGCATCCAGCCTCTGGAAGTCACGTTGCCTTCCCCCACCTTTCCAGCTGTCTGCGGGATGGGCTCCCAGAACCTCTAGTGACATTTGTGAATGATTTGCCCCTCATTTTCCTCATACAAAGGATTTAATAGCTCATGCATTTCCTTCTGGGGAATACATTAATGAGACATTTTCTCCCAAATCATCCCTTAAAAAATATATATTTTTATAACATTAGCATAGACCAATGTGTGACATCTATCTGGATGAGGGATTAAGGAAGGGACCCACATAAGAGGTCAGAAAAGAAGTTTCCACATAGAGAACTCTCTCACTTCCTCACCACCAACTCACCAGGTACCCCAAGCTCTGTGGACAGTTGCTTCCCAAACAGATTGGCACAGTGAATACAGTCTTCCATGGTGACATTCATCACTGGCACAAAAGGGCAGACATCCAGGCTACCCATCCGGGGATGTTCACCTAGAAGAGGGGAACAGCATTTCAGGGAAGTGCCCAGAGGCCTGAGTGGGGCGGAGGCAGGACAGAGGAGGGGGAGCAGAGAGAATAGGTGTTTATCTAAGGCATTTAACTAAGGTGGTATCTTCATTTAACTATGGTATCTTCATTTATCCATCTGGACTTTCAGGACTAAGCTACTCCCCTCTTGCTTCCAGGTCACTAACATAAGAGAAATAACTGATTAAACCACCTGAATTGGCTAAACCTGCCCCAGTATTTATTCCAGCCTGAAAGCAAGCAACTGCAAGTGCAGAGAGAAGCAGAACCCTTCACATTACAGTCAGCACCAGCTGTCTGCCTTCACTTCTTCACTACAAGAGACATGAGCTCACACAATGCCTGGACAGAAGCTCCTTTCTAGTTGGGCTTTTAAAATCTAGCTGTACCTAAAGAGGAAGCCGCAGCAGTCAGCCTGTTAAACTAGTTTGAGATGTCAGCAGGGCATGGCGGGGGGGTTGGGGAGATGTAAAATGGCTCCATGGTCAGTAGGCCCAGGAGACACTGCCAGCCACATGGTCCCTCTCAAAGATTGCATGCATTTATGGCTACTACACCCTGGACCAGAAGAATGTAGACATACCTGCAGATAGCTGTGAAGGTACCAGCAGCCTGAAGAGGTTGTTGGTTGCTTGTCTGTGCCTGTGAGCTCATAAGATGTTCTACTTACATGGATGTACCATGGTTACTGCACATGTCAGGACTCAAGGCTGTACATATATTGGTTGCCTGGGCTCTGCTGATATATATGGACTCTGCCAAAATGGCGAAATAGCTTTGACGTGCAGCAGGATGCTGAGTGACTAGACTTGCAATTGCCTCCCACCCCAACCCAGAATGATCACCTTTGTGTCTGCTCATGTCAATGAGCTGAAAAGCCACTCTGGCTGCCCGCAGAGCACCCTCGACAACATCTTCTGGAGTCCCCACAAATGTATAGACTGTTCGGTTGGTAGAGGGGCCAGCATCCACATCCAGCAGGACACAGCCCTGTGTCTGAGAGATGGCCTCACTAATGGCATCTATCACCTGCAGGAGACCACAATCTAATGAGGGAATTCACAGCAGTACCCATAGCACTAGAACATAGCAAACCCTGCCTATCAGGCTATCAGCGACATGGTGAGGGCCTTAGCAGTTCTCTTCAATGGGAAGACCCCTCTGCTAAGGAAAAGAGACAAAGCAGGATTGATTCAATACATGTTAATGCTTCAATGCAACTACAAGAAGGTAACAGGAAAAATCTCAGCCGAGAGGTAACCACTAATCTTCAAATAACTGACAGCCAAGGCTGAAAAGTGCCTTCTTCATTACAATTTGCAACTGTACCCAAGCAGGCCCTTCTTGCAAGTGCCTCATTTTGTAGTCTAGTTTACCTCTAGTACTATGTATTGTACCATATGACCATCTTCCAAAGATATTTATATGGCCAGTACGCAATATGTCGCGCTTAGCAAAATGACTGCAGATGATGTATAGCAATACAGAATAATGGACAAATGCCAGCATATTTGATGGAAAGGTTTAGAATGAAACTGTATCCTAAATATGACATGGTTAATGGTGTTTCATTAACATATCTGTCAATAAACTCTTTGCAAAGGGTAACAACCATATACCAGTATTTTTATGTAAGTTTATGAAACAATTCAGTTATTTATTTCTCCTCGATTACTTAGAAATACACCGATAACTTTTGCTAGAGGGCAAAGATTGCTTAGAGTTGGACCAGCTGCATAATTGTGGCCTGTTACAAACTAGTCAGAGGGGACCAGCAGGCATTGGGGGAGTCCCTGTTCCCCGCGAGCACTACCAGGAGTGACTAGAGATAATGGTCACAAGCCGGCAGAAAGTAAATTCAGATTAGACATCAGGAGGCGCTACTTCACGGTCAGGGCGGCTAGGATCTGGAACCAACTTCCAAGAGAAGTGGTGCTGGCTCCTACCCTGGGGGTCTTTAAGACAAGGCTTGACAATCACCTTGCTGGGGTGGTTTGACCCCAGTACTCTGTCCTGCCATGGCAGGAGGTCGGCCTTGATGATCTGCTCAGGTCCCTTCTGACCCTACTAACTCTATGAAACTATGAACTGGGATAGTTAGACAAGCTTTCAAATGCAAGAATTCAACACCCAAGGAAGAATTTCTTGCATGTGAAAACTTGTCTAACCCCACCCCAACTATAAAGTTAGTCCAATAAAAGATATTACCCTAAAGAAGCCTTGCCTCTCACATAATTTCTGGACTACCACAGTTACAACATTGCTCTACCACTGCCACTGATAACTTTCCCATTGTGCAGGAACAAGTTCTACAAACAAAAAATCATCCTCATGAATGATTCTGGATGACTTATCAGAAAGCCCTGTACTAACCCAGACAAAAAGTCCCTCCCCTGAAGCCCTCAGAGTCTAAGTAAACACTAATGAGAGCAGATAGAAAAAAAACTACAGTACCACCTAATATGTAGTGTGCTTCTTGGTTGCAGCCCAGGCCTGCAGATGGAAGCTACTTGGCTTCTGGTTTGAATTTAAGAAGATACTTCTATGCTGTAAAGCACACATCGCCTGGGACTTGCCTACAGGAGAGACACCTTTCCCTGTACCACACTGCCACAGCTGCAGTCAGCAGGGGCCACCATGCCCCCCCAAACTTACTGAGCCAAAGTGTTCCCCATCCCACTTGTGTCTACACTCAGTCCCCCTCTACATTCAGTTCAAAGGACTTCCTCCTTCCTTCCACTTAGGGCCACTGGCCATCATTGACAGCACAGGAGAGACAGAAGACTTGCTGTCAGTCCCCGCAGGGTCTACTCCCACAATATAACTGCCCACTGTGCCCAGAGCTGCAAGAGCAGGGAAGGTCCTAATCAGCCTCAGGCTGGAGCATGCTAGTTCACATAGCATCTTCAGGGAATTTAGCTACAAGGTTCTAGCAAGACTCTACTAAGCACACTCAAGCTGCATTTTTTCCTTAAGTTTGTAATTTGTCCAAGTTGAAGCAAATGTTTATGGGGATAGCAACAGACACAGCCCTGCTACAATGACTACAATCAGGCCAAATTCAAAGTCCTTGCTTCAGAGCATGCAGGTGCCATATGATCCCAAAGAAAGAGCACCATAGTGGACTATGTGAGATCCAAGCCATTGCCACTGTCTGTTGGAGTAAAAAGGAACTGGTGGGGGAGGACAGGGGGAGACTTGAAAAGGCTTTCCTGAAGCATCCTCCACCCCTGTGGAATTAGGCAAGTTTTGCCATTTAAGTGAATGGGAGCAGAATCAATCTCACAAGCAATGGATGAGTCATGTGTGAAAGGAAATCCCACTAGGTCATACAAAACACAGGTCAGTCCATAAGTACTCCACAGGTTAACCCTAACCCACATGTCCACCAGTTGCATAGACAGCCAGTGCAAAGCAGCGACCAGGGCTGCTGGACAAAAACCCAAAGACCCCCCACCCATGGTTTATCAACACTAAGTGAGTAGCTTCAGAGACAGAGACTTCATGGCCCTTACCTCTTTGTTATTCCCCTCAGAAAAGTTGGGGACACACTCCACCAGTTTGGACATTGTGCCAGGGATCCCAGGCTGCACCTGGTCTGTTTAGTATAGGGAACACACGGTGGTTTGAGCTGCCTTTTCTGCCTGGAGAGAGGTGACCAGAAGGGCAGGAGCCTTTATAGTGCAGACCAGTGGTCTTTCCCAATCTCCAGGGTTTCTCATTAACTGCTCTAGCCAGCAGACAGTGGAAGGAAAGGTTTTTGATTAAACAAATCAGAGACTCTGGCAGGATGGCACAGCTGGTCCTTCTGCTCGGTTTCTAATCTACTGCTCCTAGCTGCTCTGTCAGATATTCTGAAGCCAAACAGGCATGACACCACTGACATCGTTCCCTGCCACCTACTGCAGCCACTAAATCTTACTTTGTAACAACATGGTCTCTCTTCTGTCTGGTTGCTCACTATTTAGGTCTTATCAATAGCAGCCAATAATTATCAGCCAAAGCAGCAGTTGTTCCAAAACGTAGATTAAGTTCAGCTTTATATTCTTGTCACCATAAAGATAAACATACCCCAGTTCCCAGGCTGTCAGCTCCCATTTCTCATGGATCAGTCAGCTTGGGCAGACTGCTGTTTCAGGGGGTCACTGTTTTACCGTGCTTGACACAGGCAGACAAAGGATCTAAAAGCCACGCGCTCAAGCCAACTCTTGTCCTCATCAATAAATTAGGCGTGCAGCACTTGGACTTGTTGCTGGGAAAGAGGGCAGCCTAGTATTAAAACACAGCCTGAGAGGAACAGATAGTGTTGGATGGATTTGTGTTGACCATCTCCTGCAAATAGGTGGGGGGTTGTTGGGACATGCAAGTGATATTCTGCTAACAGGTAGACCTGTTGTTGGAGCAATCTTGTCCTGACATAGTTGGCTACATCCCTGAGGAAATATTGCATTTCCTCTGGCCTGGCTAGGAGGTGGAGGCAGCAATGATGATCTGATGCTGCTGCTAAGAATAACCAAAACTAGATGCCTCCACGTAAAAAAAATGAATGAGATAGTAGACATGTGTGCCCCATTTCTGACTCCACTCTGTTGCCACCCGCATGCGAGCTCTTGCCTTCCTAAGATGAACTTGTGCAGTGGACTCTCTGATGCTCTTTTTGTCTAAGCAGAACTCTACCAACATGGGACAGTGGTAGTGCTGCCTGGCTGGCTCTAGACCAGAGCTTCATCTGGGATTTTGAGAGAAGGGATTACACCAGGAATAGTTTCCTTCCTCTGACCTCCTTCTGGGACAGACTGCTTTCCTTGCTAAGCAGATACTTTGTGTTGCTGCGGAGGCCCCAGGGGTCTCTGGGTTTCCTCTGGGCATTGCCCTCCCCAGAACCACAACCCTGTTTTTTTCACCCCACAAGTGAGGAAACACCAGAAAAAAAAGACAAAATTCTCAGCCCATGTTACTGTTAAATCCTCTGTAGTTGCTAGAAATCATATGAATAAAGAAAGTGTCCTGCCCAGGTACCCTTTACCAATGGAGATAGTCTTTAGTCTCACCCAGCAGACGGGCTCACAGGAGCAAAGACGGCCTTAGTAAGAAAGAAGCAAACCAAAAGGTCATGTTACATAAACACAAACATGCCCTTTACCAAAAATTACAAAACACCAGCTAAAACTTTAATGGAGCTAAAATTTTAACTTAAAACCAGTGGGCTGGCAAAACCACAATGATTGACACGTGCAGCTCCCAAATCCCTAGAGCACTCCAGCAGTGAAGAGCAGCCATGCACTTCTCATCTGAGCTAACTTCTTGAGCTAGCTTTCTGGCCCACTGAACACATTAACAAAAAAATAAAAAGAGCTACCATAGTTGGAACTGAAAAAAAGACTCACACTTCCACAGACAAGCTTCGTGTCCATGTCCGTGTCTGTGTGTAACCATGCGTGTTTGTGCACATTGCTCCAGGCCCCTAGGCTTTGGAGGTTTGGGGGCTTGCAGCACCATCAGTAGCCCATAAAACAAACTGGGTTCCTGGCCCCTCATCTTGACTCTGCAGTACAAATGGTTAGCATGCAGAAGTAGAGCTGGTTTCATTTAATTCCCCAGTGTCTGTCAGAGACTGCTGCCTTGATACCTGCAAATGGAGAGATGGCAGTGGTAACGCACAGTAGCTTATGTCCAGCATAATAATAATGCTAGAGACTTGCATCCTGTGCCTGGAAATTACCATCACCCTTATCAACAGAATGATGAAAGATATTGAGAGTCGATATCACTCCATGACTTGAATGGCGTCAGGAGGATTTGCAGCAGCTGGGATTTGACCGTGTGTCCTCTAAGCTCTCTCACCCCCTGCACATCCTTGGTCACTAGTGTTACTGGCAGCCTGAGAGAGGGACAGGGAATGGAAGGGGACTACCACACTGCTGGTGGGAATCATGCTAGGGATCGAACTAATCCTGGCAGAAGGCATGTTTGAAAAGGAAACCTCAGCTGCTTAGTGGGGGTGGGAACACCTCTACTCCATGTGTTATTTCGCCAGACAGTTTGGGAACAACTGTGAATCCCATGTACAAAATAAACTGGAACCTCCTCAAGACAGGGTGGGTCACTGATTCCCTGATTTAAAGCCTTTGGCTCAAGGGGGTCAGATGGAGGAAAGAGGGCTCAGTCATGCTATTTGTGGGCAAGGAGTGAAGGGAAGGTGGCACGTGCATGTAATTTGTTGGCAGCATGAGAATTACTAAAGCAATTAATCACAAGAATGACTCAATACTTGCACATGGCCATGCTGGGTATGAGTGTCAGGCTATGCAGATGCCCTGTGGCAGGGTTATAGGTTTTCTGTTTCCTGCCGAAAAATGCAGATTTTCCCTGTTGAAGGAGAAAACTATGGATTTTCCCCTTTTAAGCAGGACATTTTGGAAAGAGCTCTCTGCAGTCTGGCAGAATTGCAGTCTGAAAGAGCTGCTTGCAAAAAGGGCAGGAAACTCTCAGTGCTGTCCAGAGGGGCAGGGGGAGGGGGTCAGTCAGGGCTTGGCTCAGACTCATTTTCCCTCCTAAGGCCTTTGGGGTGAGTAAAGCTTGCAGGGGGCTGAGGACAACTGGTGCCCCCTCCAGCAGGGCGGGGGGGAGGGGGCTGCAGGTTGGGAATGAGGGGCATTGGCAGGGCTGGGGAGCCCTGTGGGTTGGGTGTAGGTGACACTGCTGAGGAGAGGGTTAGAGATAGAAAGCCCCACACCCCTCCTCAGCCCTCTGGTGCCTGGCACCCAAGCTTCAGCGCCCTGGAGCTGCCCGAGGTAGGCGAGCCTTGGGAGACCTGCCCACAGGTCCGAGCTAGGGCTGTGTGGAGGGGTGTGATGGCAGGTCCAGGCTGCAGGCACAGACATGGACATAGCGCAGTGCTGGACACTGACACAGACACACACAGCCCAGCCCACCCCACCCCACCCCCAGCCATGCAGGCTAGGGACAGAAATTACACGCAAACCAATATAAGTGATCAGAAACTGGTTCAAAAATGTAACACAACAGAGGTTCAGGGAACAGAAACTAATTTCAAAATGGCTGAAACCAGCTTAAGATATACCTGGATGGACGTAGTATCAGACTTCACTTATTTGGGTCAAACCGGTTTATTGAACTTCTGTCCCAGATCCCTTGCAGATTCAAGTTAACTCAGTCCCCCAGCATCCCAGAATGCTTTACACCCTCTGCCTGCCCCCCCCCCCCCACGCCCCTGTTCCCAAGGTGGGCAGGTTAGCCTTGGCCCAAGCTGGCTGCTCCAACTGAACAGGAAGGTGTGCTCTAGTGCCTTCTGGCCTGTGCTGCTGCAGGCATGTGGCTGCATTTTTGGAATCAAAAGTGAATGTCTGTTCACTTGCTTATCAGTTCAATCTGCACAGCGTAGACTAACCTCCAAAAACTGAATCAAGTCAGCCTCAGGCTTTTTGACTGTCTGTACTTAGCCAGAGACATTTCTCTCTCTAAGCTTCCCCTTCATCCACTGCTTGAAGCACATTCGTAGAGCAGAGTTTTATTGTCCACTCATTTGGCTACGGCACTTCTAAGATTTTTAGGGCCTTCATTTTGGGGGTAGGGGGCAGGTTTGCCCTGTTTTAGGGAGACTATCCTAGGCACAGGCTTTCTAACTTGCTTTACCAAGTACAGAGCTCAACCCCCCCACTCTCCCTATCCTCAGGCTAGCACATTATCCCTGGCCAATATCTTTCTGGGGCTACCGCAACAAGGGGGTTGAGAGGTGTTTCATTAGCAGAGTCTTTGGGATGGTCTTTTTGTAAAAGAGAGTTTCAAAGACAAAAAAAACCCAACAAAAAAACCCAATCACAATGGGCTGGGAACAGCATTGAATACCCCCTCAAGCATGTCTACCTGGGATTTTACGCATGACTAAACTTAATAAGCATTTGCCAATAGCGCATTAAGGTGATTTAGGTCTGCGTCTACATATGCACACATAAAGTGGTATCAAATTTCTGTGTGAATAGCTAAATTACATTAATGAATGTATGGACATGCTAATATTAGTCCCAAGTCAATGGGCACAGGCTGTGTTAATGCACATTAGCACATCTACATGTTCACTAATGTGCTTTAATCGCATCTAAATTTGGTACCTGTTTTATGCAGGGACAGAATGTTCTTTCGCCACCCAAATTAGCTGCAATCAGGTGGAATATACAGCTGAATTGCGTAAAGTGCCATGCACAGTACCACCAGCTCTACCACAGGTTTGCAGAGATTGAAGGAACAGAACATGGGGGTACACCTTTTCTGAGGGAACTAGCAAGCCTGTTAGTCGTAGAAGACCTGCACACTGACCTGAAGTACATACAATACTTTGTGTAGTTGGTGGAGGTGGGGGATACTTTAATCAGAGAGGCTCTGTGAGTTGCTCTAATTAAAGTGCCCACAGCATCACATGTTTTCAGCATCCCATGTTTCAAAATGGTGGTGAGGTCACTCTAAGTAAAGCTTGTTCAGTGAGTTTTAGATAAAGTGCCCCCACTGCCATTTTGAAACTTGGGGGCACTGAATACACATGATGTGGAGGCTGCTGGAGTGTGCTAATTAGCACGCTCCAGCATACTCTCAGAAGACTCAATTAATTGTTGCGTCAAACATTCATCATGTATATAGGTGCTAAAATATCCAGTGCTGTCACTAAGCATTCATTAGTTATCTGTAGGAATCCGGGTTTTTGATTTCCCATGGAAAAATGGAGTAAACAATGGAATTTACCTTTTGCTGGAGGCAAATGCAGATTTCTTCCTTTACCAGAGAAACCCGCTGCATTGAGCTCCCTGCAGGCTGGCAGAGTTCCAGCCTGCAGGGAGCTGGAGGAGGGTGGTGAGACGGGGTGCTACATGCATCTATATGCACATGGCCCCCAGCAGCCCAAGAGCAGCTCCCGCAGGTAAGTGGGGGAGCTGGGGTGGGAAGAGGGGGATTGAGGCCCCTGTAGGGAGGGAGGAAGCTGGGCAGGGCTAGGGATGGGGCTGATGCCCAACTGGGGAGTGTGTAGAGCTTGGGGACTGGGGCTGCAACACACAGCTGTAGGGCCTCAGTGGGGAGTGGGCTGGGGCCCCGGGTGGCTTGTCCAGGGGGTGGGGCTGGCTCCCTGCTGCAGCATGCACTCCTAAGGGGGGTAGGTAGATCCTCCCAGATCTGTGAGCAGGGCAGGCACGGGCTGTGGACATGGGTTTCCACCCTGCTGCCCTCCCTCGGGGCCTCCACAGCCCGGTGCGTGTGACCCAGCATGGCAGGGCACAGCAGGGCTGTGCGGAGAAGCTCCTTGCCACTGGGAGCTCCCTGCTGCCCTGGCAATGCACCCCAGGCTCAGACTGCTTCCTCCCAGTACACACACATCCCAGTACCCTTGGCCTCACCCCCCCCAAAAAAAAAAAAAAAATTGATGGGCCATGTGAAAAGACCATCTGCCCAGCAAAAGGAGACCCTGAGCAGCCACAAACTCTGCCCTTTTATCTGCCAGCCTGATGCTCAGCCTCAGAGAAATTTCACAAGCCCACAAGCCTGCTGGATCCTTCCCTAACGGGGCCTGAACACTCTCAGCTGTCCCAAAACTAAAAAATGTTTAAAAAACACATTTTGTCTGCACCAACTCACTCATCCTCAGAGACATGCCCCGGGCTCCCACTGAAGCCCCGCCTAAAATCTTGGGCTTGGCACTACACCAAGCCCTTCATCTTTGCGTGCCAGAGCCTTGGACTCTGAAGCACATCTCAACATGGCATTTCTCGGGGTGAAAAAAAAAATTCTAAGCCTAGAGACACCCACCAAAGACCAAAGATCGCATGGCCCACACCCAGAGTTGAACTCCAAACTGTTTTATTGCCAGATTAAGACTTAGGCCAAGGAGTCACAGAAGAAGCTATTCTGCTTGCCTCTCTTCAGGCCCAGCGCTCATGCCATTTCCTGCTGCCAAAGTGCACAAAAAACCTAGAGCCCTTGGCCACCCAAAAAAAGACCACAAAAAAAAATTTCATGGCAAAAAAGAGGCCATGAGCAGCCACAAACACTTTTATCTGCCAGCCTGATGCTCAGCCTGAGACATTTCGCAAGCCCACAGGCCTGCTGGGTTCCCCCCTGACAAGGCCTGAATGCTCTCAGCTGCCCCAAAACTAAAAAATTCTTTAAAAATGCATTTTGACCACACTGTCTCACCCATCCTCAGAGACATTCCCAGGGCTCCCAGTGGAACCCGTCCTAAAATCTTGGGCTTGGCATGACATGCCGAATCTCCATGGAGGTTTTGGAATGCCGTTCCAAACCCTGCATCTTTGCATGCTGGAGCCCTGGCACCCAGATGGGCTCTGAAGTGCATCTCAGCATGGCATGCCTCAGGCTACAGGGTAGCAGATGGCATTCAGGTGAGTCATGTGACCCTCTAGGTTTGGGGCTTGCAGTCTATAACCCCAGCCATAAGGCAGAACAGACGGTCTGCTGCTGGCCAGGTAACATCTGGTGGAACGTGGCTGGGATGGTAGGGGAGGTGGAGGTCCCAGTAGGCCCAGGGAGCAGATGCCAGGGGAGAGTGGCCACAAGACTCCAGGAAGGCTAAGAAGAGCCCAGGTGGGGCTGGATTTCAGAACTTAAGCCTTAGACTTTAATAGTGCTTTAAACTGTACTTTGTTTCTTTCCCCCTTGTTGTATAATAAATCCAGCTTTTGTTGGTACATTGCTTGCAAGGGAGAAGTTTGTTCATTCAGGACACCTCAGTAAAAATCTAGTTGTCCCAGGTGTCTGGGAGGGGGCTTGAGCCAAAGCTGAACTTATTTGGGACCCCCCCAAAATTTGGACCTTATTTTTGCTAACAGGTACAGAGAGCAGACCAGCAGGGGTCAGCACTGCTCAGAGCCACAAAACAGCAAGGGGGACAGCCACAGCTTGACCCATGTCCTGGTGCAGAAGCTGCCAGGAGGGAGCAAGTGGAGAGCAGGCAGAAGCTGCAGGTCAGGAGTGAGGGTTACTGGCAGGGCTGGGGTGGACTGACGGGCACCAGCATGTCAGAGCTTCTTAGCAGCACAAAACAGCAGGAGAGGGACAGCCACAGTTGAACCCGCATCCTGATATGGAAAGAAACAGCTGCTGGGAGGGACCAAGTTGGGGGTTAGGCAGGGGCTGCAGGTCAGGAGGGGCATCGGCATTTCAGGGCTACTCAACACCACAAAACAGTGGGGTGGGGACAGCTGCAGCTGGACCCACATCCTGATGAGTGCAGGGGGTGGGGGCAGGGGTAGCTCCGATCTTCCATGATTTAAAAAAAATCCAAAATCAAATGCCAAAAGATACAAGTATTTAGAATTTATTTCATTAATAGTGACTGAGGCACTGGTAGGATTCCAAATTGCTTTAAAAGTAAATAGATCAGTAAAACATTCTGTTCAACCAATACCACACACACGTTTCATTTAATCGTGAAAAAATGTGGATTTAGTGTGGCCTCACTTCTTCAGTATGTACCCCTTCTGAATACTCTTTACCTGTTCCCACACCTCATCCCTGTGCCGGGGGGGGGGCAAGGCGGCACTTAGCAATAACAAGCAGTATCTGCAAAGTGCCTACACTATTAAACACCACCAAGGCATGAGGCACCTGCCTAATAGAAGCTTGGGAGCTCCTTCAAGAGAGAGAAGTCCTGGCCATCTAGCACGTAGTTACCATATAAATCACTCTCCTACTTTGCCCTAACCTCTGAGGCCTTCTTCAGCAGTGCCTGGCTTAGGGAAGTCCCTACATTAGTCAGAATATGTTACTGAACTCCTGCAGAGGAAACAAAATTGCCCACACCAGCTCTAAATTGAGGGATTCAGATCAATCTGTTTGGAATATCAGAAAATGGTGAGGGGGTTGGGAATACTAAATGATGCTTTTTGGTCTTCTCCTTGGTCCAGCCCAATATAAGTCTGTGATAATTGTCATATACTTACATGGCAGGATAGGCCAGAGGTAAGAATCTGGGAACATACCAGAACACGATGTAATCCAGTAGTCAAAATCTTGGCACCACCAAAATGAGTCATTGCTTCACCACATGATCTCTGACCAATTCAGATCAGCCTAATCTGAAAGCCTGGTGTGACCTCAGGAAAGAGCTCTTGCAGGAAGATATTAGACACACACAGTACATTACCATCAGCAACACAATTAGCAATTTATTAACCACCATCATTTGAAGATGTCTTCACCGTGGGGGTTTGCAGGTTAAACATATTTAGAGTTCAGTCCCCAGGAGACTCCTGATCAAGTGTGCACAAATGTAATCTCCATGGGGATCCTTGTGACGTTCCCAGTCACAAGACTGTCATGCACTAAGTGTTCTGTATAGGGGTTACACGCATCTGCCAGTCAAGGGCACAATTCCCTAAGTTTATTTATTACTGCCAGTTGTTATGCCTGAAAAGCATTGTTAGGCTTCCTTGCTCATGTTAACAAAGCTGCCTGCCCTACTGCTCCTCGTGTGACCTCACTGGGATGAGGAAATCCTGCAACATACAAAACTAGCTATTGACGCAGTGAGAAGGAATGTTTCCAATGCTTCATCCTAAAAACATAAAATACCAAGAGCTGCAAGAGAGAAAGGATCCTAGGCCTGGGGTTTCTTCCCATGGGGAAGGCTGCTGGACAAGCTTGGGCAAGTCACTTCACTGCTTTGTACTGTACTTCCCTGTCTGTGAAATAGGGATGATGCCACTTACCTCCTTTTAGATCTATGGATGAGGACTCAGTTATTGCTGAGAAGGAAGGGGTTTGCTGAACAGCAGCAGAAGCAAGTTATCTCCAACTCCATGAGAGAAGGGATCTGTACCACTCCCTGCATGCATGCTTCAAAACTGAAGGCACTTAGAAGGCACATTGCTGAGACAGCACCACACAGGCAGCCTGGCTTTTCCAGGCGAGTTAAAAAGTTTTCAGAAGACTGTACAGATTCCCCAGTTGTCAGGAATTTCAGAAGGGGAGTGGCACAGTACCACCAATGCTACTGTACAGATCCAGCCCAGAGACCCTGTACTGTAAGAGGAAGGGAGGAGGGAGCCACCTTTCCCAACTTGCTTAGTCCAAAATGATGTGGGCATATCTGAGTTTGAAGGAGCTGTGAAGCACTTCTGCCTGTCCTGATACTTTTACTTGAAAGATGCAGCCTTGAATAGAATTCCTGGAACAAAATTAAAGAATGACCCGTACCACCAATTAGCAGGGGATCTGACTGTGAAGAAGCCAAAGCCACACACAGGTAGGTACCAATCTAGGACTACAAGAAAAATTAGTTTGTGGAATTCACCAGTAGAAGAGCACTCCAGGGCCTAACCACCTCCTATATTTACACCTGTAGGCATCTAGGCTGTCACTGCTGAGATAGGACAGCTGCTGAGGGCCCAAGCTCAGGTGCAAGAAACCCCCCGGTTCAGCTTTCCTCCAGCCAGAACTGTCTCTGTACCATCCAGGGATCCAGGCTTCAACTTGCCAGCCAGAGAGCTGTTGGGGTGCAGGCGTGAGAAGCGCCCCAATGTCCAGATGGGGAAGACGTTTCGGTAGGAGGTGTAGCTGATGGCACAGGACTTGTTGAACACACCAGCGATGTTCTCCTGAACAGGAATGGAGATGGAAAGGAAACAAGCTCAGCAGGAAGATCTCAGGAAGAGGCCAGCATTCCTGCCAGCAGCACACTGGTAAGTCTTTCGATGCTGAAGCCATTGTGCACATTCATTCACAGCTACACCATGGCTTATTCTGTGGCATGCATGTGCACATCAGGGCTCAGAACTAACAGAACTGCATTTTTCACCCCCTGGCAGGCAAACATGCCCCTCATCTTCGTGGTCACTCACATCAGAGTCATTACTCTTAGCACAATCTCACCCAGCTCTGCTCTGAGCAGGCAACACACATGGGATCACCCACCCATCTAAAAAGCAGAGCCACAGCTTTCATCCTTGGGAATCTCCAATATGGAGTCTGCCCTGGATCCTAAAAAAGATGTTTCTGTCAGAGGCCGAAAGTTCGAAGAGAAGCAGAAGGGAAAAGCTTCCCCTTCACGGGCTGCCTTGACAGGATACTGATCCATGCAATTGCTCAAATCCCAGGCAGAGATGGGCTGTGCCACAGCCCCGGGCACAGCTCTGCATGATGCCAAGCCACAGAACATTGCTAGCACCTGCCTCCGCGACAATGCTGGGGAGACACAAGGCCGTGCAACCAATCTTAGAGCTAAGCTGCACCCAGCTAGGAGGAGGTACCACCCAGCAAGGGCATTGGGCCTAGCAATTACAGAAGCACTATTTGTTTACATAAAGGGCAGCAGAGAAAGCTGAATATATGTAGGGGGAAGGCACTGCTGTTGGGAGGACTAAGACAGAGACCTGTCTCCTTCAGAACATGGTCTCCATCACAGGCCTGGGCATGCAGTGCCTTAGGCTACCACGTGGCCTTGGACTCTCTTGGGTCCCTTTCTGCTACCCAACACTCAGATAACCACAGCAACAGAACCACACCTGGTACATACATTACAGCTGGTCCGCTCAGCAGCATAGCACCCCACATCCCACACTGGCTCCCCACTCCACAAAGGTTCAGGTGAAGATCTCCATCACCCTGCTCTGAACTGGCTTGGCAAAGGCTCTGCTCTCAAGATCCACTCTTTTGGCAGCCATAACTCTCACAGCTACCACACCCCAACAATTACTTAATGTGGATGGCTGTCAAACACAGGAGAAGCAGAACATGTCCAGGTGCTGGTCCTTGAACTGTGGGACTTATTGCCACAAGTATGGAGATACCACATGCCTCCACAGGTTTCCACCCACACAGCTGGGCTTCTGCTCCTACACGCCAAGAAAACCAGACACACAGAGCATGTGTGTGACCCATTTCTGTATTCAGTTCTTCTGAGAACTTCTACAGTGCTGAGGAATGGATGTATTAGACAGGTGACAGGAGCTGCGTACCTGAGGCCAGTCACCACTGGGCAGCTGCTTGTCCATCAAAAGCTTGATGCCCTTCTCCAGCACCTCAACATCAGGATACCTGCAAAGCACAGGCAAAGAGGTGAACAGTCCTGACTCCAGAGAGCTAAACAAACCACCCCCACATGTCCTCTGGGAGCTCACATCCCTTCTGCAACCATTTCCACACATCTGACACTTTGTCCCAGGCTTGAAGGGACAGAAACAACCCATCACAGTGAAGCTATGCAAAAAACAGATCTGCTACAATGAGATCATCCTACACTACTCATCACAGGTGTCCCAAGACCATGAATACTGCAGTTACCCTCCACAACAGGTAGTGGCGAAGGCTCTGCTGTCTGAGGCTGGAAAGGACAATGCTCTCAAGCAATGCAAGTGCTAGGTATCAGCAGCCTGCACAGCTACAGTGGCTCCTACCTGACGGCCATGAGTCCCAGCAGGGCCCAGCAGGTGTTGTGGATCTGGGATGTGGCACTCTGCACGTATCTACGCTGCTCACAGGACTCAAAGTCCTCTCCCCAGCCGCCATCCTCCATCTGCTTGGAGACCAGGAACTGGCAGGCCTGGGCCACCTCCTTGCATGCAGTTCTAAAGGGATAAAACAGAGGCACAAGTGTCACTATCAACAATCCTACAGCAGGGTACCTCAGACCTGTAGGGACCACAGGGGACAGGGGCTCAGAGAAGGGAGGGAACACTGTTCAGCTTGGAGTTGTTTTATCTGCAGGGTTTGGTTGATGTCTAATGCCAAGCACAAAGCTCAAGTAGAAAACACAGGATTTGTGGCATCCCCAGAATGGGAAAGATCCCCAGTATACTTCCTGCCCCCTGCTAGTCCAGGCCAGCTCACAGGGGACAGGGCTGGGGGTGGGAGCAGGCCTGAGTACTGCCCTCTCCCTGTGTGGCTGTGTGCTGAGGAAGCACTGGCTGGACTCTGGTCAGGGAAAGTAGAACAAATACATTCCTCTCTGGGCTGGGACCTGAAGCACCAGAACCAGAGTTCAGTGAACCAGCCTGGCCTTCAGCCTGACTGCAGTATGTGAGCAGCAAACCACAGGCTGGGACAGCTTTCCTTAGTGGGCCCACAGCACAGCTCAGGATGCCAACGTACACCTTGCAGGCAGGGACCAGGCTACCAAGCAGGGCCCCAACATTCAAAAGACTAAGTTGCTTAAGTGGCAGTGAGTCTCTGCCCTCAGGATAGCACAAAGGCAGAGAGGGTTTCTATAACCTGAAAGCCTCTTGGGCAGACTGGAAAGGGCTATGATCCAGATTTCACCAAGCTCCTCACCCTGCCCCCATCATGCAGCAGCATATCCCAGGCCCTGCTGTGCTCAAGGGACCCCAATGGCATCCCTGGGCTGTGCCCTGGCCAGGAGCTAGATCCTCAGCCTGTCACACCCTGAACACAGATTGTAAAGCCTTGGCTGGGTCTCCTCACTCACCTGTCACAGTACATGTGCTGCATGCAGGCCAACGCCTCCAGGCCAAACCAGGTACCATATGTGAAACAGACCCCCCAGCTCCTGGCAGTGGAAGGGAGATCACCAATCAGGAGAGCAGAATTCCTGACTGGGCCAGCACCTACCCCAATGCCCGTGGAGCAGAATGGCACCGCTGGACACCAGGGTGAATGCTGCTGTGGCATATCATACTTTGGGTTATGCAGAGAGCTCACCCCAAACTGTGGCAGGCACAAGTTGGGGTTAGTCACACCATGCCCCATAACCATTCTCCCTCCCCCTCCCTTCTCTTTCGTTTCAGCAGACTGTGGGACCTGGAGGTTCAAGTGACTCCAGGTACATTCCCAAGAGGCCCAATATAACAGGGCTCAGCCTGAGCTGGGGCCCCTTTGCATGGCTATCGCACCAAGAGAAATAACCAAGGCTGCTGATGGTTTCAGGAACTGCAGGAAGAGGCCAGCTCTGCCACCGGGAGCCTGGGAGTGGGGGCACTTTGCTCACTGCCCCAGACTACATCTGCCCCAAGGCTGCTGGGAGCAAGCCTCTCCCCTTGAACAAGGAGGAGGTGATACTATGTGCATGCAGTCACTCACCCTTCCCATGACCCGTCAGACCTCTGCATCCGGCGACAATACTCCAGCCCTTTCCACAGTGTCTCTCTAGGCAGAGGCAGGAGAGAGACTGATTTACTGCCCATCTGCTCCCTACTCTGAACAGCCCACTGCAGGGTTACCTGGACATTCCCATCCCCTCTGCGAGTGGAGTGGAGCCTGCCCTTATTAACAGCGTTCCTTGCCAGCTGTCAGGTGCAAAATGGCCCAGACAGACCTTTCCCATCTACTTCTGAGCTTCCAGACCAGCAGAGGGTCAAGGTCTGTGCCCCTGGGGCTCAAATGGAGATGGTCCCTTCCCACATCTCACCCAACAGCATCAGTACTCCAGAGCTTTCAGCCCAAGTCTCCTAAGGGGAAGTCATGTCACTACACTTTAGTGCCAGGGTCAAGCTGTCTGGGTCAGAGTGTGAGGGCATGACCTCAGCCTCTGCATCCAGAAACAGCTGGGCTGAGAGGACCACTTCCTGCTCCTGCCAACATTCCCTCCCACATACTAGACAAACACCATCCACTTCATACCCACAAGAGGTCTGCTGTGTGGTCATAAGACATTCTCTTCCAGAGTGTGTGCATCCAATGCTGGTGTCAGAGCGCAGCAAGAGGTGCCCCCCATTCCTCCCCACCCTACAGTACCTGTGCAGCACTACCAAGGAGTAGATACCCACCTGGCAGACAGAGGCCTCTGCAGTAGGCATGGGGCCTGCTGGAGCAAGGGACCATTGACCTGTTGTGGCTCAGCAAAGCCCAACCCTATATCAGGGCTAAACTTCTGCCTTGAGGGCCCTGCTCCAGCACCTGGATTGCTAGGGTCTTCCCAGAGAGCAGGCTGCAGGACCAGGGCCCCTGTCCAGTGCATGTCAGCAGGTGTCACTGCACCTGAACTGCAGGTTTCATCGTGCCTAGTTTGAAGCTCTCCCCCAAATCACCCCTCTTGGCTCTGCCCTTACCTGATCTCCTGTGCCCTGTGTTCAGGGAACTTTTCATGGAAGTGTTTCAGCGCCTGCATGACTGCTGATGTGCACTCCACATAGGTGTAGTCTATCATAATGTCTCCTGCCAAAATGGGAGAGGAAACAGCTCTGAAACCCCAGACAACCTGCTGGAGACACTGTCAAGCACTGACTGGGCCCCAAAACGCTGCCTGCATCACACACACACACACACACTGTGGTGTGCAGCAGGCACCATCCCCAGTGGCAGACACTGGCCCCAAGACTGCATGCTCCATTATGCGTGAACCTGCCTTTGAACACTGCTTCCCACAGAACTGGGCTGGCTTCCCCTCATGGCACAGGGCACCAGGAGGGAGACATGGAGACATTGCCCTTACCAAACACCTCTGAGGGGTTCAGCAGCTCCAGCAGCCGGCCACCCCGCTTGGTTTCATACGTGGCAAAGCCTCCATCAGAGTTTCTCATGCTCAGCAACTGCTCAGATAGAGAGAGAGGGAGAGATGGGATCAGAACCAACTTTGTTCACCAGTGCTTAGCAGAGATTGTGGTTTCCACCACGGCCACTCCTCCTCAGAGATGACCATTTAGCAGCAGCCAGAAAAATGTTTATCCCTCTGTAAGCAGGTCATTTATCTTACTGGCTTCTGCAGGAGAATTTTCTCCTTTATAAGCTCCTCAACCAGTTCTCCAAAACAAACAAACAAATGAAACAAAGCCCTCTTTCCTCTCCCAAACACTAGGACAAGAACCCCTTTCTGCTCTGCTCCCGGCACAGCAGTCTGGCTTCTCTGTGCAGCTAACCGTCCCCTTTACAGCTTGCTTCCTCCTCCCTTTTGCTTTCTCTTCTGGGAGCTGCTAAAACCCCTAGTGGGACACTCTATCCTTAGCCAAATGCTCCACAGTTGGCTTCTCTTAACAGTCTGACTGTTCCTCTTTCAAAGGGTAATGTTACATGCCCTTTCCAGAGTGGCCACCTGGTCACCAAGCCTCCGTGAGCCAGCGAAGATGCTCACTTCTGCACATCAGGCCCTCTGAGAGGATATTTTTTTTGTGCTCGAGTCAACGGTAAACAGATCTACTCTCCCTCCCAGATTTGGTCCTGCACTCTCTTGGATACAGCCCTACAGCTTCTTTGAAGAATTTCTTCTGGATCACACTTGGTGAGTCTCAGTTGATGTAATTTTCACATACAATGCTTGAATTTCCTTTGAATGGAGCGGTGTAGCCTCATGAGCAGATGCTCCTTCTTGAGCAGTGGCCAACGTTAAACTGTTCTTTGCAAGGAGTCTGTATTGCAGGGCTTCATCTCAAAGCCCACAAAGCACCAGTCCATCAATCCCTCAGTAAATCCCATCATCAGGCAGCTGATTGCATTGCAGCCACCTACTGGTGGGACTGCATAACACATGCCCGTAACCATGGGTAGGTAGCAAAGACCCTACTTCTGATTGTACATCTGCACTGGCTCTGCTCCCTGCACTCACACTGCCTTGCTTGCGAGTAGAAATCCAAAATGGTCCATCAGCTGCCTGCAGGGACTGAGAACAGGTCCACAGGCCATCGGCTACACAGGCATCTCCCAGTTCACTGCCTGTCAGGACTGATGGAGGTAGTTCACCACTAGCCCGTGCTCAGGAGCCCCTCAGGGCAGCATGTGCCAGTCCCACCTGGAAATCAGGCACCCACAGGCAGTGAGAAGCCCTGCACTGCTGGCCCTGCCTAGGCTCCTCCCTGGACTCCTGCCAGCAGGGTCCAACGCAAAGTCATGTCTGAACTTAGCTCCATGCCCCAGGGCTCCAGTCACAGAGGGCATTTATACACATGCTCTGGGAGTGTGAGTGTAAGCGTGAGCAGTGGGGAAGAGCTTTAATTAGAGCGGCTCTTGAGCATTTTGTGCATCAGCATCCCCACGCTGATGCTCATCGAAGGAGCTTTAGATACAAGAGTGCTATGTATTGAGCATTCCACATTTCTGCCAGTTGGTAGTGTGAATTCATACTGTGTTTACCTCCTGCTGCATCCTGTTGTTACACTGGAAAGGCATTCAGTTAATAGGGCTGTGCAAAATGACACCACTCCATTTCAACTTGAGTTTCAAAGTTTCGATGGAACAGTGTTTCGTTTCAAACTTCATTTCAATTTGAAACCGCTGTTCCATTTTGTTTCATCAAAACAGTGACACTGTTTCAACGTTTCACCCATACACTATAATGGGGAAGCTCAAAACAGCCTCTCTCATCGCAGCTGGGTTGAGTTCCTTTCCCCAGTCCGATCCTAGGGCTGAGTTGCCTTCCCCAGCCCGATCCTAAGGCTGGGGGGGTGGGGGGGAGAGGGGGACTGAGCGGTTGGGCTGAATTGCCTTCCCCAGCCTGATCGCAGCACTGGGGAGGGAAACTGAGCCCCGGCTCAATTCCCTTCCCTTGCGCTGTGATCAGCTTCCCGCAGTCTGGCTGCAGGAGGCGGGGAGAACCAGAGCTGTGCTCCGGGCTGAGCCACACAGGGCTGCGGAGCTGCTGGGAGTGCAGCCCTGGTTCTCCCCTGTCACCCACCACACCTGGCTACTTCAAAACTTGAAATGTTTTGACTAGTCTTGTTTTGTTTCAAGGCTGTTTCAAAGCCCTTTGTTTCAATTGATTTTGCTGTTTCAAGCTCGAAATGAGTCGAAACAGTATTGAATTGGAACAGCCAGCGAAATTTTGCATAGTCCTATCAGCTAAGCTTCCTAGTTTATGTTAAAAGCTGGCTGCCCTGTTCCTCCCTGTGGGATCTCACTGGATGAAGAAACAAGTGTTAGAAGACAGAAAGACAATTGATGCCATCTTGGGGAGCTCAGACATGGGTTTTTTTCCCCAGGAGGTATTTGGTGCAACTGCTCTCCCCTATGGTGACCTTGGGCTGATGGTGATCAGGTTGTGACCTCTATGCTGACCAGCTAGTCGTCCATTTGGAAACCATTCAGATGGCTGAGGCTAATCAGAAGCCTGCCTGTCACTGGCTCACAGCTTTGACTGTGCACTTGTTCCATTTCCCAGGCCAAAACGAGTGACAAATCATATAATACCACCTTCATTCTACTGAAAAAAGAAAAGTCATTTTGCACCAACTCCATCTAAAGCAGAGAGATGCAGTTTCACTCAACACAGTGAGCTGCCAGATAAATGGACTGCAGCACACATTGCTGAGTTGCATTATCTGAGAAACAATTTTAGTCAGTTTTGACTCTATCCTGAGGGATCATCTCATGCGTGGGGTTTGAGATGAAGCTCTACAACACACAAAATAAAACACAACACAGCGCTGCTCAAGAAGCACTTGCTCACAAGGCTACATTCCTGTTCAAAACAAGACCTAAGCATCTATAAAAAATAGATTACAGACTCACCGTGTGTGATCCAAAAGGAATTCTCCAAAGAAGCCCCCAGCAGCTCACAAGAATATAAATTCTTCATCCTAGGGAAGTTCCTATAGTTGTGGAAGGAGTCATAGACATGACATGCAATTTCCATGATGCTGAATGTTATCATTCCAAGTGGAAGGGTCACAGTGAAGTGAACGTGTGTGTCATCAGAAGTTCAAGCTGTCTAGAAATAAGGCATCCAAGGAGGATACACCTCTGACTACCACAAATACTGCCACTGATCAAATGAACTTTCAGCATGTGGAATGCTGAATATTCACAGCCCCTTACCACATTCACAGCATCAAAGAGGCGCTGGGGAGGGACATGCTCTGTTATGAAGGGGCACTTCTCCTGCAGCAGCATCACTGACTTCAGCCCCTCCGCAGTGCAGTCAGCCACGATCCAGCCACAATCCCGGGTGCTAAAGGGGAATCCACCCTGCAGAGAATCAGATCCCATCAGCTCTAGATTGGCAATCATGCTTTCTCAGCCATGTTCTGCCTCTGCACAGGGGGAGATGTGACTTTCTTGCCCAGCTTCTACCTCATTTACAGCTGTGCTTGCGCTCGAGACCTGAGCAGAAATAGTCATTCTAGCACACGTTAGCCTCTATGGGCACCTATACACATGCAGTAAGGCTGCTCTGATGTGCTATAATTACAGTGCATTGGAGCAAGGTAATTACTGCACTCCAGCATCACGTGCATCAGCATCCCTGCACTGAAAAATGGCAGCATGGGTGTTTTAACTAAAGCTAGCTCAACAAGTTTTAATTACGATGCCCCTGCCATTTTTCAGTGCAGGGATGCTGATACACTTGATGCCCCAGGAACTTTAATTAGAGTGGTTCCAAGAGCCGCTCTAACTAAAGCACCACCCCCTCCACGCCCTCCTCCCAGAGCATGTCTATAAGTGCCCTTTGTAGCTACCAGAAGCTGTGAAGCTAGGAAAACCCCTCATAGACAAAGGGATAAAAAATTATGGGGGAGAGGAGGGCCTGAGTGTGTGTACACATGCACTCCCCCAGCAGGTAAGTCTGTGGGGAAACGGGGGGCAGATGAAGGCCCCAGTGGTGAGGGAGGAAGCGGGCGCAGGCAGGAGAAGGGGCTGGGGCGAGTAGGGCCTTGGCCAGGCCGGGTGGCGGGACAAACGGAGCCCTGCGGGCATGTGCCTCCCTACCCAATCTGTTCATGGGACAGAGGTGGCTGCCACTGCGCATTGGGCTTTGCTCCCTGCTGCAGTGAGGGAGGGAGTGGGGGCAAGGGCAGGCCCTGCAGAGCCAGGGCGGGGCACAGGACAAAAGCTGCGGGCAGGTTGTCTGGGGGGTGCATGGAGGGAGTGGCAGCTCCTGCTGGGAAGGCATGGGGGGGGCATATGCCCCAGATCTGCGTGCAGGGCAAGGACGGGCTGCCGCTGTGGGATGGGACCAGGTTGGCACTGGGCTCTTCCTAGCAGGGTGGGGTTGGGCCATGCTGTGCTTGGGGCGCACGGCAGCCCTAGAAAGGGGAGTTCAGTGTGCTATGGCAAATACTGGGGTGGCCTCCTCCAATACCTCTCCTTCCACACCACTGCCACCCAGCCTGAGCACAGCCCGGCCCAGCCCCCCTGCCAGGAAGAGCCCAGCACAGCCCTGGCCCCAGCCCAGTGACAGCTCACCCCGCCCCACACAGATTCGGTGGCAAACACCCCCCATGCCTCCTGGGGCACACATAGCAGCAGGAGCCGTGCCCCCTGGACAAGCCGCTCGCAGCTCCATCCCACGCCCTCCCTCACCGCTGCATGCGCCCCTCCCCACCTCCACTGCAGTCACTGGAAGCCTGTGGCCGGGCTGCCTTGCGGCCCTTCCCACTGCCCCGCATTTGGGGGAGCTAAGCCCTGTCAGCACCCACCCTCCGCTGCCTATGATTCCTCCTGCAATTGTGCTGCAAGCAATGCCAGATCACTTCTTTGGAGGCCAGGGACCTCAGACAGGTTGGTGTGTCAGTAAAATGGGCCTACAATTTGAAATCTGGACTCAGGGAAATTCCCATTCCCTTAGCCAATTCCGACAGCAAATTCTGCATAGGGCACATGACCAGTCATACCTTGTTCATCTGGCGATAGTACTTCTTGTAGTCAGGTGGATTGTCCGGGATCTGCAAGAGATACAAGGCCACAGGTTAGAACAGGAATGGACAATTATTTTGGGAGGAGGGCCACTTACCCAGTTTTGGCAGGCTGTTGAGGACCACATGGGTGGCCCTGCCCGGTGACAGGTGCCCTGTCCCCTGGTCACCATTTTGGGACCAATGTTCCAATGTCTTGGGACCAATGTCCCAGGGCAAGCATCAGTGGGGCCCAAAGTGGGGCACAGATTGGCAAGGGTCTGTGGAGCTGGCAGGGCTCCATAGAGCCCCTGCCAGCTGGGACCCCGCACTCCTGCCACTTTGCTCTGGGCTCCGCCAGTGCTGGCCCCGGGACACTGGTGCGGGCCCTGTGCTCTCGCTGGCTCCCTGCCCGCTCACACCCAGTGCCCCACAGCTCCACAGTACAGGCAGGGGGCAGCACTCAGCCCCGACCCCCTGCTCACCAGCAGGGAAGCAGCTGGTGCTGAGCGTGGAGAAGCGGCCCCTTGCCTACCCCATGGCCGGCGCCTCACACTGCAGCCCACACAGGGATGCCTGGAGCAGGCACAGGCAGCATCATGCGAGCTGCAAGCGACTACAGCGCGGGGCGCTGGCCATGGGGCAGGCGAGGGGCCACTTTTCTCCATGCTCAGCACCAGCTTGTAACCTGCCCCACTGCCAGCCTGGCCATGGAGCCAGGTTACAAGGTGGTGCTGAGTGCAGCAAGGTGGGGAAAGCAGCCCCTCCCAGCCTCATGGCTGGCACCCCACACTGCAGCTGCTCGCAGCCTGCCTGGGGCTGCCTGTGCCTGCTCCAGGCAGCCCCGTGTGGGCTGCAAGTGCCTGCAGCACACGGCGCCAGCCATGGGGCAGGGAGGGGCTGCTTTTCTCCACAGGGAAGGAGCCCAGGGAAAAGCTGAGTGTGTGGGGGGGGGAGCGGCCCCTCCCCCACCCAGTGCCTTGCACTGCAGGCACTCGCAGCCTGCATGGGGCTGTCCAGAGTGGGCACAGGCAGCCCCATGCAAGCTGCCAGCAGCTGCAGCATGGGGCACCGGGCATGGGGCAGGAGGAGCTGCTTCCCTGCCCCCCCGTGCTCCTTCCCTGTCTGGGGTCCATCCCCCTTCCCCCACCACTTACTTGAGCTTCCCACACCAAGGCAGCCATGTGCTCCCAGCCTAGAAATCCTGGCTGGGGCTTCTGGCTGGGGGCCAGGGCTGGGTGGGACCCGTCTCCCCCTGGGTCCTACTGCCCTTGGTTCTTGTCATTTTTGACAGGAACCAAGGGAGGAGAAATATTAATTTTTTTACATTTTTTTAGGGGCCCCACGGGCCATATAGAACGGCCTCGAGGGCCATATTTTGCCCACCGCTGGGTTAGAAGGAGAGGAGAGCAGGTCACTGCAGATCAGGGCCTGCAACTTCCTTCCTGCCCCATCACTACAAACAGCACCTGTGGAGTTGTTTTACATACAGCACCCTGGTCAAGTCAACAGAGCCTGGGCAGGGGCAGCCTTTTAGCCACTGTGAATCTCACTGGAATTAATAACAGGCAAAGCTCCTAATGTGTAGAGTGAATGAGAAGAGCTGGGAACAGGCCAATAAATTTAGAAAGAGGCAATGGACACAGTAGTCTCAGAAAAATCAATACAGCCTACCCACATCCATGACACGAGCCTAGCACTCACCTGGCTGATTCGGAGGAACTCATGGGCATGTCTTAGACAAGAACTGAACTCTGGGTTGTCTTGGGCTCCAGCCTAAGAAGGATGTAGACAAAGTCAAGCCACTGCTACCTGCCAGCCAGAGAGTCTGGCCCTGGGAAGAAATCAAATAACTAAATATCCCATGGGATCTGCACCCATCACTGGTCTCTCCCATAGGAGCCAAGCACACAGAACTGCAGCAGGCAGGGGCTGCAGAGACTTCTCTGCACAGCTAGTGTTACCCTAAATAAGGCCTGTGCGTTGAGGACTGCCTATGCCCTCAGTGGGGCAGGAGAAGACTTAGCTGCTTGCTACTGGCACAACAGGAATGTTTGGGAACATGGCTCTGTCTGACGATACAGTGGCAGGAGGCAACACTCCTTGATCACTCACAGGATGTCAGACAAGATGACCAAATGAGTTCTGGACTTCAGGTGTACACAAACCTCTTCCCATTCCCCTGTTTATTACACACACACTGTAGAAGCTGGGACCAAACAGCTACAGCATGAAGGGTAATGCAGAATGCTACCTCCTCAGGAACCGAAGAATGCAGCACAAAACGAAACCGTACCTCCAGGAAGGCTTGGATAGCAAAGGCTGTATCCCAGAGCTGGGATCCATTGGTGCCCTGAAACAGAGAGAACATGCTGTGATGAAACTTATCTATACAAATTATGCTAGTCATGTAGAAGTGTTTCAATTTTGTTTTCAATGCTGATTCCAGAATATTAAGTGTTGATGCTACTTGATGGAACCAGGTCAAACTGGACTGGTCAAACCCATGGGAACCAGTTAAAACGAGTTGGAACTGATTCAAATCAGTCAGAACAAGTCACTTCCGACTGGTTTGAACCCATCCAGATAATTTCCAACCGCTTTCAACCAGTTCAAACCAATGTGAACCAGATTCCAATTGGTTTGAACTGGTTCCAAGCCAGCTCAGTTCCCTGTTCACTCAATCCACATCCTTTGTGATATTATCAACTCATACCATAATCCTCCTCAGCCTCCTCCTTTGCTAATAAAGTCTTAGTCTTTACCTCTCATGATTAAGGATGTAAACATTGTTTTTAAAAGTATCCGTTCAACCTCCTCTAATTCTATTGGTTAAACAGTTAACCAATAACACACCGGGGTGTGTGGAGCCCCATGCGGGAGCAGTTGCAGCTGCCTGCCCAGAGCAGTATGGGGAGCCAGGGGCTGCAGACAGACTCGTTTGGACACAGCTACTGCTGGGAGCTGCACCCTGGGACCTCTGACAGGGGGTGGAAAAGGCAGCAGCAAGCCCCACCAGACAACAGACAACATAGCCTGGATGGCAGCAGGGAGGGGTTTTCCCAGCCCACTGCAGCCCTGGGTGTCCTGGGAGGGAAGGAGTATGCAGTGCTGGTTGGGAATGGTTTTAAACTTCAAGTAGCCTGTTATCTCCCTCCAGCCAACTTCCTGGCACCTATGAATGAGCAGCTAATTATTTAATTGATGAGTTAATTAGGCCACCAACTGTTCTCCAGTACCATGAAAGAGTCACACCCTGTAAGCAACAGGATTGATTTCTCACCATGGTAAACACACAATAGATGGTCTTGGACATGCACAACAGTCGCACAGTGCACAGGCAAGAGCATCAGATAGGTAAAATATAACTAAGAGGAAAAAGAGTCAGGCCTGGGGAGTGAAGCAGAGGGATGCAAGGTCCATAAAGGCTGCACCAAGTATCCTCAAAAGTTTCAGCATGAGGATAATGTTGGAATGGTGTGGGATCCTAAACCCAGCGAAGGGAGCTGTGGCTACAGCCTATGAGGATTCCTGTCCTTGGATTAAAAGGTGGTATCATTCCCTCCTGCACCCCTTTACCCCACAAAGCCTAGGGACTGGTGAGGCTCTGCAGGCAACTGAGGCAAAGGACCATGGCAATTCAAACTGGAGAGGTCCCCTGGAGCACCCCTTTCAGCCTCAGAAGCCCATCCATCTAAGCAGTGTTCAGCAATAGGAAGCAGGGCTCAAATATCAGCAGCTCTAACCATAGCAAGACTGGGGTCTGACCCTTTTCCATCTCTGTATGCTGTTACTGGGATGGCTAAGCCCCATCCCAGTAACAGCAACTTCCCATTTTCACTGCTTGGATTTGGACGCCTTACCTGCATCTTCATGCCATCAAGTCCCAGCCTGTGGGAAAAGAGAGCACAGCACTGAGGTGGCCTGCAGAATGCAGCAATATCAGCCACTTACCACCACCATGAAGACAACATCAGACACTCAGGTGAACCAGCAGGGTGCAGGGAGCTGGGCCTCACAGACAGCGTCTGGGGAAAGACCCTGGAAACCCTGTGTACCTGTGCCATCCTTCTCAGAATACAAGGCCCCCAACTGACTGGCAGAACTGAAGCAATAGGGATTTGCTCATGAGGGACGGCTGGCTACAGCAAGGATCACCAACCAACAGCCCAGGAACTGGATTCAGGCCCTTGAGCGATTCCATTCAACCCACAGAGCCAGGTCATCAGTAGCAGTTTGATAGCAGGGAAGACTAGTGCCCAGGGAAGCAGCAGTGGAGACAAACAGGTTGCAAGCAGCAGCTTGCCTCCAACTGAGCTGTGTTCTTTCAGTCCACGTTCCCAAAAGTCTACCAACCCCTGGGCTACAGAGCTGGCTAGAGGGCTAACCAGATAAGAGGCCCTTCTCTGCCTCCACCTACCCCATACTAAGACTCCTGAGGCTTATGCTGCAGGTCACCCCTGGACCACAACACCCTCTACTCCTTGGTGTAAGGACAGCTTAAGACCTTCCCCACTCTGGACCTGGGCACTGCTTGTGCCGGAGACATAAGCCCATTCCCCCGGACAGAGTTAACAGGACCAGCCTTACCAGAGATAATCTGGGATTCTGGAGACATGCTCCTGGAAAGCCAGGGAGCTTGATCCCTCCACATACCAGCAAACCAGCATGTTAATGGTTTTGGAAATCTGCAAGGAGCAGAGTGCAATTACTCTCCCTGGGGTGGGTACCAAGCTGTCCTTGACACAGATGTGCCAGCACCAGCTCCCATCCCACCAAGCCCTGGCATCATTGGTCAGCCTTGAGGACAATGCTCAGGGCTTATGTTCTGCCCTGTGATGGAGGCTTTAAGCATTTCTGGAAAAACTGGTATCCTCGAGTGAATATTACCACATGCAGCACAACAGGGCCCCAACTCTGACAGAGATGCCTGCTACTCTAGTGCCATAGGTAATGATGACAGCCCATATACAAGAGGCAGGGAATCTATGAGGGCAGTGTCCATGTAGAGGGAGGGGCACAGGGCCAATCCTTCAGCACTGCACAGGAACTGGTGCTCCCTTCATTCATGTGGGGAGGTAAAAGAACCACTTACTGGGCCAATGCTGATAGCTTTGGTGAACCGGTCATCAGCCTTGATGTGGTCATACAGCTCATCTATGGCTCGTTGGCGCAGGCGATAGCTGTGGTGGGCTTCATACAAGTTCAGTATGGCTGGGCCAAGAACAAGAAACATGCACAAGGGAACTCTCTCCAGCTATATAGTCCCAGCTCCTGTATCTGTAGGACCCAAGCAGACCTGGACAGCCTGAGAGGGAAAGTCTGTGTAGGCAGGGCCAGGATCCCAGCCAGCTTCCCAAGGAGAAGAGCCCACAGAACAGCCAGAGCCCAGCCCAGTGCTGCAACTCCAGAATTAAACCCTCCTCTTATTTGGCTGCTGCTCAGCCCTAGACAAGCAGAGGTAGCATGAGCAAAGTTAAAGGGGATGAACCAGAGCTGCCGACTAAGATCCCAGAGCCATTTCTATGTTCTGCACACACTTGAGCACTGATACATGGTGGACGCTACACTCACCTGGCCTGACAACTCAGCCACCTACAGGTCTCATACTGACATCTGCAGCAACACTGCATGGCAGACACCAAGCACAGCTTTCCTAGGTACACCCCTACCCTCCACAGGTCCAGGCTTTTCCCACTGGGTGGAACCCAGCAGCACATCAGTGCATAAGGCCAGGGTAGGAAGCATGGGCCAGTATTCTCATCTGACTCAAGGCTATGAGGAAGGTCTTGGTTCCAACATCAGCTCACTTGCAGGTACTGCAGACAACACGGTGCTAGTGACCCAACCCAGCCAGCACATCACTCACCATAGGCAACTGTCAGCAGCCAGCTGTGTGGGGTATACAGATCACAGGCAGCCACATTGTTCCTTTGGGCCGGCCAGTCAATGCTGGAGTAGTCCTGGATATACAGCTCCTAGCAGGGAAAAAATGCAGGAGATAAGCTTGCCTGCAACCAGGGCAGAATAAGGAGAAAGAAACCTGAGAGAGATGGATGAATTTATCCCTACCGAACTTAGTGGTTTCATTAGCAACTGGGGAAAGACAACTAATTCCCACACGGAGGCTCAGATTACTAGTACAGAACTGCGGTGTTCAACCACTTTTGCATGCAGGTCTCCATGTTTAGCCTTGTGGAAGCTACATCTAGTACCACTTTAGGAGAAAAAGGAGACAAAAGGCTGAGAGAGAGAGAAGCTGGCAGGAAAAGAAAACCCCCCTCCAAAAAAAGGAAAAAAGTAGGACCTGGGGTCCTAATCAGTCCACTGCAGCCCCAGAAACAAGGGCCATGGAAAGGCCGCTCCAGCTTCAGCAACCAGGAAAACCCATTCAGTCGAAAAGCATATCCTTCTGGATCATGGCATAACTGCAGCTCGCCACACCCCTGCGTTCACAGCAGCTCTCTGAAGCAGACTAACAAGGGGCCTGTTCCACAGAGCCAGGTCTGGTTCACAGAGGACAAGGCTCAGCACTCTCCCACATCAGAGCTCTCTCTTTCCAGAATCATAACCTGGGCCCTACTATTACGCACCCTTTGAGAAACACAGGCCTTGGGTATGCCCAATGCTTATACGTTCAGTGTCTTATGAATGTCTGCTGGGAGAGCCTGACTGCTTTAAAATCCCAGGCATCCCTGTACTTTGCTTCCTTTTTTTGTCACCCTCTTAATTCTCACCCACCTCCCTGTCCCCTTCCCAAAAGCCTCCTCCAATTCTTGTTCCAAAAGAATTAACTCCCAACTCCTCCCACTGTCTGAAAAGTGCCTGACAATGTCTGCATCCACAATAGCCATGGAGGGCAGAAGAATTCCCACCTTGCAGTCACTGTTTCATCTTATTGTAAACAAAAATCAGATCACTGCTCTATCATGGTATGCCATTACTTCTACTGGAGACAGGCAAAACAAAAAAACAATGACTGGAAGCTGAAGCCAAAAAAATCCGAAGGGGGCATACAGCAAAGTTTTAACTGAGAGAAAAGCCGCTGAAACATACTACCAAGGGAAGCTGTGGAGTATCTATCTGCTGAGGTCTCCAAGTCAAGTTTGGATGTCTTCATGGAGGACACATGCTTTACCCAGATGCAAGTCCTTGACCTCCACAAAGGAGGAACTAGGTGAAATTCTCTGACCTGCAACATATAGGTCAGGCCTTTTGGGGACTCAATACCTTTAGTCCAACAGCACAGCACTAACAGCACAGCCCTGGCACAACACAGCACACCCTGGAAAAAGTTACTACTGCCTCTGTAAGGGCGAGAGCCTTCTTCATGTGAGTTTCAGAGTTTCTAGGGTCGGAAGGGACCTGAGTAGATCATCGAGTCCGACCCCCTCCCATGGCAGGAAAGAGAACTGGGGTCAAACGACTCCAGCAAGGTGATTGTCAAGCCTCCTGTTAAAGCCCCCCAGAGTAGGAGCCAGCACCACTTCTCTTGGAAGTTGGTTCCCAATCCTAGCTGCCCTGACCATGAAGTAGCGCCTCCTGGTATCTAGCCTGAATCTCCCCTCTGCCAGCTTGTGACCGTTATTCCTGGTCACTCCTGGTCGCGCTCGGGGGAACAGGGACTCCCCCAGTGCCTGCTGGTCATCCCTGACTAGTTTGTAACAGGCCACTAGATCCCCCTCAGCCTTCTCTTATGGAGGCTGAACAGGTTCAGGTCCCGTCAGGGGTCCCTCAGTGACCGCAGCCAATTCCCGCAGCACTCGGGGGTAGAGATCGTCCGGACCAGCTGACTTGAACATGTCCAGTCCCTCCAGACATTCCCTGACTAGATCCGCCCTGACCCTTGGCCTGGGTGCGCCTCCCCTGGGGCCTGAGGGGGGCCCGGTGGGGGGGATGACCTGGTCCCTGCTCAAGAAAATGGAGGCAAAGAAATTGTTAAATATGTTGGCTTTGTCGTCTAGTGTGACGACCAAATTTCCTAGCACATCCTGCAGGGGTCCCATGTTACCTGGTATCTTCTTTTTATCCCCTATGTATTTAAAAAAGGACTTGTTGTTGTCCGTGATCCAGGAAGCTAGTCCCAGTCCCATCTCCATCTTGGCCTTCCTGATCCCCCCCTGCAGCCTCAAGCAGCTGCAGTGTAGTCCTCCCTGGGGATTCCCCCCGTGCCACCACTGGGTGTACACCTCCCTTTTAGCCAGGAGACATTCCCGGATGCTTCTGGTGAGCCATGGGGGCTTCTGTGCCCTCCTGCCCCCTTTGATCCATGTTGGGATTACCTCCCTTTGTACTCGGAGGATCGTCTCCTTGAGGAGCGACCACTCTCCTTGAACACCCGACTCCCCCCCCGGGACCTCAGTGCTTCCCCGACTATTCTCCCTAGCTCATTGAAATCAGCCCTCCTGACATCCGGTGCTGCTGCCTTGCTGCAGGCCTTTGCCACCTTGCGCTTCGGCTAGAGCCACATGGCTGCAGCCAAGCCTGAGCCCATCCTGGAGCAAAAAAGGGGTTTGGGTGGCAGCGTCCTGGATCCACCCCACTCAGCTCCCCTCTGCTGCCCGGATGCACCTTCCAGCTTCAGTTAGCGGGGACACACGAGGGTGCCAGGACGACTCCTTCTTACCAAAACGCAAAGCATCTGCCAAAAGCAGCCGCTCAACCCTGGTCTGAGGTGCAGATGTTTGTCCCTGGCCTGGCCTGGCCTGGCCTAACCGTGGCAAAGGCAGGCAGCCACATTGGGCAGGGGAGTCTCGCGCTGTTACAGGGACCCATGAAAGCTCGTGCTCGCGCACACAGAAACAATGAGAACTCTCAGGACTAACTGCTGATGCTGGAAGGCAGGGGAGCCCCAGGCTGCACAGGCCAGGCGGGGCCCAGCGGTGGTGGGACGCGGGTGCACGGGGCTGCACGTTCCAGTGCTCGTGCCGCAGCGCGAGTGAAAGCCTGGATCGCACTCAGAGTCAACCTGTCACCTGAACATGCCAAGGGACAAATCACAGACACTACATGCCTCAGCCCTAAGTGAAAGGTGAGGCAGAAAATGCCATGTGGCTTATTCTAAGCAGAATGCAATTGCCCACCAAGTGGAAATCCGGCACAAGGGATCTCAACAGAGAGAAGCATAAACAATGGCAGGGGAAGGAAAAGAAAATTCAGAGAGAAAGGCAGTAGAGCTCTGAGAAGCTGAGCACCACCATGCCCCTGGGGAGAGTAATTCACCTGTCGGAGGCTCTGCACCAGCTCATCCTCTTCAGCAGTCAGTCGGGAGGCATAACAGTAGCTCATTGGAAGGTAAACCTGGCGGCAGTGACACCAGAGCGTGGAAGGGTGTGCCGGGAACCAAGCAGGGAGCAGCCTGTCACACAAGAGAAATGGAGCTGTCGTGAGTGTGTGAGGGGGAAGGGGAAAGGAGTGCACAGGATGGCCAAAGCTCAGGGAACATGAATACACCCAGGGACAGGGGGCAGGGAGTCAAATGTGGGGCAAGCCCTTCAGATCATGGATGGAGTGTTATGAGGGGCTGAGATGCTCAGTGTCTGCCTGGGTTATAGGTGCTGTGGAAAGAAGAAAGCTGGAAGCTGAAGCAAAGCACCTCTTCTGTTTCCCTACACCATCACAGAGGGCTACTTTGCTGGAATTTGCTGTTGCTAAGACAAAGATAGATCCACCTCTGACACAGCTGACTTTCATTCAGAGAACAGGGGAGCAGTGGAACACCGACTGGGTAATGGCTGGCTTTTCCCAGCAGGCAGGAGTATTTTCCTTCATGCAAAGGCATACTCCTTAGGCCCTCAGCCGACTTGGGTAAGGGAGAAGGGATGGGGGCACAGAGCAAGCATAGGGCTGCAAACCTCTCAGCTGTGTGCTGTTGGAAGGGGGCAAGCTATAGCTGGGAATCTAAACCCAATACTAGCTCCACCCTGAAGAACAGCACATACCACATCTCAGGAAATAGTGTGTTCATTCCCTCCCAGCTGTAAACATTCAAGACAGCCAGCCAAAACTTCCCCCAGGAAGGGATTCCCACAGCACCACCTGGAAAGACAGACATCAGAGTCAGCCCTACTGAATAAGGTGTCAGTACCATCAGGGTTAGGGGTAGGGAATTGGCTGGAGACAGGATGTCAACTTTGGTAACCTTTATCTTTATCAACTTTGGTAACCTTTATTATAGGACCCAGGAGACAGGGACACAGGGATTTCTAACTGAAATTTTAGGTACAGCAGAGTTAACAGAGGCCCCTGAATCCCACAGAAAAGGATTGGGACAGGAGACCTGGGGAGGGGCTGGCAGTGTTTCTACCTTTCTCTGAAAGCAGGTGGCACTGCAAAGGAAGTGGGGAGGTGCGTGTGGCAGGCCAGAGGCACTGCAGAGCTATGGTTCAGGCCTGTGGGAACATGACAGAAACAGCCATGCAGAAGGGTCACCTGGGAAAAGGCACATTTGCCTGGCCAGAAGCCAGCTGGCAGGTGAGGCCACCAAGCCACTCCATAAAGCTGAGCCAGGTGACCGTGAACACTTAACAGATGGACCCAAGACGGAACTGCTCAATGGCTTAAGACACAACCAACTCACAGCAAGACTACAGCTGAGAAATGGACTGGGCTGCTCTAAGTTCAGTGGGTATTTGCAAGCTCCTGAAAACTGCACCTCTGATGTGGCAAACTTAGCAAGCAGCAAAGGAATGAACCCATGGATCACTGTCACTGTAAGGTGCAGGAGTCATAAGGATAGGAAATCACCTCTCAAAACACCTTCCCACCACATTTACCGCATAGGACGGGTGATAGTGTACATACATAGGCAAATGCTTACCTTTGCTATGGAGGTTGATCCGAGCCCGCACAAGGTCAGGGTCATCTGGCCCAACTCCCAGGATCCTCAGGGAGGTGTAATTGAGTGCTGTCCCAAACACTGTTGATTTATCTTCCACATGCCTGTTACACACACACACACACACACACACACACACACAGAGGAGACAGGCCAGGGATGGAGGCCCAAGTGCTTGGCTTAAGCATCTTGTTTGTTTTCTACTAGAATGAATCTGAAGCAGGAGGTTGACTGAGGTGACCTGAGCAAAGCAGGGCAAATAAACCCAACAGGCAACCTCCCTGGTTTCTGCTGCCCTAAAGTGTGGGGTAACACCTTCAAGGCCTTCACTTGGAAGGTCCCTACTGATGTCCCAGTGATGATGGACATCTCTGGTTCCTGCTGGACATCAGAGTACTGTAGCACCAAGGCCCGCTTCTGCTCAACACAATACTAAGCCAGCAGGACACCCACAACAGGCAAAGGAAGAGCAGGACAGGCTTGGATAACACACAGGGTCTTTAAAGAACTGATAGGTGGCCCTGCTGAGGATGGACATTTCAGAGTTGTGGCATGTGGGATGACTCAGAAAGCCTCATCAATTTGTTTCAGTGTGTGGTGCTGGCTAGGAGTAAGATGTTGATGGAAGGACAATGAGATGGATTTGGCACGTGACACTGGATTTGGTTTTCTTCCCAAATTCACTTCCCGTGTTGCAAAGCCCAGCCTGGGCTCCGGTGAGATTGCAACAATTCTATTCAACGGGCTGGAAACCAGTTTGGAAAATTCTTGCTAAATTGTGTAAATCTGCATGACGTGGACACATGCAGACAGACCCAGGTCACCTTCCTTTTGTTCCTGTTCCCTCCTCTTCCTCCCTCCAGTGCACATAAGGACCCAGCCAAGGCACCAAGAAAAGAAGCTTTTCTGCTACTCACAAGCCCCATCCCCCATCTGGGAGCTGCACTGAGCGCAGGTAGCGCACCATCTCCTCCTTGTAACCCTCTGGCAGTGGGATCTTGGCAACATGGCAGGTGATCAGGAGACCTGATGAGTGAGAGCATTCCTCCTTTCAAACAAGCAAGCCCCAGTTATGAACATAAGAAATGCTCTGGTTCAGAGAACATTCTCTCACAGAGCAACTGCAAAATAACTCGCATTGCATTTTAATTCATACCCCACCCGAACCCAACTCCCCACTTTTCAAACGAAAGTAAGCTTTTGGGGACAGAGCTCTATCATGCCCCACACATCAAACCAAAAGTGACCTAACTGGCTGAATACAGTCCTCAGTGCCTCACAACAGACACCAGCTTACTGTTAACCAAAACGGTCCTGAGACAGTGCAAATATGGGAGGGTCACCCATCACCTGTCTGGGGAACAATGAACTCTAACAATACAAAGCAGTGTTTGGCACACTAAGAAATGCAAGAATCTGCACTGCCTTTGTAGGCTGGGCCACAGCCTGGTCCTGAACAACCGTCAGAGAGCCAGCAAGGCAGCATTGCCCCCAAGCACCCTCGTCAGGAGGGGCTCTCTGGACAGAGCACCTGGAGCCACCTTCTCACTCCTGGTACCTGGCAGGAGGAAGAGGGGCCCCCCGTAGTCACCAGCCCAGTGCCCATCCTCTGCCTGCAGGCCAGAGTAAAACTGCATCCCATTCAGTGCTGCTCCCTGTGCGGTGCAGGCCCTGGGCAAGGTCTTGAAGAACTGGCTCTGCAAAGAGAAGAGGAGTGGAGACAGGCAGAGGGACCAAGTGTGCTCCTGCTCACCAAGCGAGAACGACTGGAGGCTGCCATCTCCCGTGCTGCGATAGAGGGGTAAGGGAGCAGGTCAGTTTTACAAGAAAAAAGGACTTCTGCCGCAGCCTCACAGTCGACTCCAACAGCGATGGTGAGTGGCAAGACCGGTGTCATCAAATCCCTGCACAGGGCAGCACCGCCCAACACAGGCAGAAGCAGCAGACGGCCCCCACGCTGGGAGCAGGGTGGGTATCTGCTGCCTTGACCCCCTCTGAACCAGTCCAAGCCCCTTGGCTAGGGGAGCAGGCAAGGGGCCTCCCGCACCCCCGCAGGGCCCAGGACCCCAGGCAAGGCCTCCACCCCCAGAGCCAGCCTGGACACTGCCGTGCCCAGGGGCTGCACCCGCTCGGCCCCCGTCGCCTGCCCCTGTGCCAGCCGCGGGGCACGGCCCTGGGCAGCAGCTCAGGGGGCCCCCAGCGCCGCACTGACCGTGGCCAGGCCGAGGGAGTGGGCCTCCAGCGCCGTCTGCCCGCGCTCCGCCTCGCCCGCAGCCGCCACGTGCCGCCAGCGCTGCCGCCCCTCCGCGCTGCTCAGGCGCCAGCGGCCGAGGTCGGTGGCGGGCTCCGTCCTGTGCGGGCCGCCGCGTCTCCGCACCGCCCTGTGCACAGCGCGGCGCTGCTCAGCGCGGGGCCGTGGCAGCGCCGCCAAGGCTGCCCTCGCCCACCCGCCCCGGCCCGGCCCGGCCCGGCCCGGCCGCACTCACGTCCCGTCCGTCATCGCGACCCGCTACGGCGGAGGCTGCGGAGCAGAGCCGACTCCGCTTCGCCCCGCCCCCAGCAGACATGAGCCCACGCGCGGGGCCCAATGGCGCGGCGCCGGGGGCGGGGCTTCGGCGCTGGCGAGGAGGCGGGCCCGCCCCGCACGCTCTCTCAGCCCCTCGAGGAAAGCCTGAATCGCGCAAGGAAGCGCTGCCCTGTATTTCGCGGGATGTGTCCCGGGTTTCCAGCTCACAGAACAGGGGTTTAGAGCCGACTTTCGCGCGGCCCCAAAATATTTTAGATTTTTTTTTAATTGTTTGTGACCCGAAAGAGCTGCGCGCACGCGCGGCCCCGCGCCCAGCGCAACGGCCAGAGGCCTCCCGCACCGGCCAGCTCCGCGCGGGGTCTGAGCCGCGTTTAACGTCTTGGTCGCGGCCGCCCGCGGGACCTGGGGCAATACGGGCTGGGCGCGTGGCCCAGGAGTCAGGCCAGGCCTCTGGACCACGTCGCCCAGCATGGCCTGTTCTGCTGTCAGGTTTCGGCAACTAAACCAGCACCCCCTGTCTGGGCAAGGAGCGGCCGTGGACACCCAGCAGGACTACAAAGACCTCAAAAAGTGGATAAGGTCCGAGCCAACGGCCATCCATACCCGGACAGGCGATGGGCGCCACCAGGTCACTTCGCCCAAAGAATCTCTGATGATGCAAAGCAACTCAACTAAACTGGTGTGGAGGCAGAGTAGTATTGTTGTGACAGCAGCTATAACAGTGGCCCCAGGACTGACTTGTCTCAACTTGACTTGCGTGGTCTAGCGTTAACAAGCCTGGGACAAGGGCTTTCCCTGGCTGGAGGATCCCATCTACTGTTCCCACAAAGTAGTGGTGCTGCAATACAGCCAGTTACACCACCCCTGGGTGCCAACTACAGGTCTTGCAATTCAAGAAGAGCACCGGGGGGCAGGATTGGTACCAACTTTCAGGTAAAGCAAGTTATAAGACAAGCAGCAGATTGTGATAGACCCTGACTTGGATTTCATCAGTTGCACCTTTGAGACACACTCTGGGCTGTTCGCACGCTTTCAAGGGCGTCCTTCAATCCCAAACCCAAACCCCCGTCTTCCACTGCCTGGCCACTGAACAAGCCAAGATGCACCAGGGCCAGTTCCTTGGCCTATGGCAGGGGTTGACAAAATGTGGCCCAGGGGCCAGATGTGGCCTGCCAGGCCATTCTATCTGGCCCACAGGTCTCCTAAAGTATTTAGAAAATTAATACTTATATGCCCCTGGCTGCCTATCATGCGGCCCTCGATGGCTTGCCAAAACTCAGTAAATGGCCCTCCACCCAAAATAATTGCCATCCCCTGGCCTATAGCAATGGTGGGCAATTATTTGGGCCTGAGGGCCACTTAGGGAGTTTTAATGAGTTGTCACAGGCCAGGTCAGCACCCCCTCCCCCAGCTCATCAAAACTCCCTAAGTGGCTGATCGGATGGGATAGGGCCACAGGCAGGCAGGTGTCCAGGATCAGGGTGCAGGATTGCAGGGTGATGACAGTACAGAGCCAGGGCCTAGAGCAGAGCTGGGACCCAATGCCCCCACATCCCCGTGACAGGTGCCAGTTCCACAGGCAGGGGCCTGCAGGGAGCAGTTTGGAGCTCTGCCCTGGGCCCCAGCCCCCCACTGTCACAGCCCAGCAATCCTGGAGTCTTCCCTGGAGACTGGCAGGGACCCACCCAGGCAAGGCGCATGGCCAGGCAGGCCAGATGGGGCTGCAGGTAGGGAGGTGGGGAGCAACATCACACTAATGCCACTCCCCACACGCTCGCGGCCCCATTCCATCTACTCAGCCACACGCCCTGCCCACACGGGTCCTGGCTGGTCTCCATAGAGACCCTGCCCGCTCGCTCCATCCAGCACTCCCAGCAGTAGATGTGGGACAGATAGGCCACAGTGCTTGGGCACTGCTGGCTTAGCAGCGGCAAAGAGTGGCAGTGGAAGGGGCTGCTAAGAAGCAAGTCCAGCCACTGTGCTGCCCCAGCTCCACAGCACACCTGGGGGCAGCAGGACCGGCTGCACCTGCCACAGCCTGGGCTGGCTGAGGACGAGGGACCCATGGGGGAACAGATAAAATCCCTTGGCAGGACAGATGTGGCCCACAGGCTATATTTTGCCCACCGGCCTTCACTGTCTCAACTCTACCAGTCTCACCTGGGCCTTACCAACTCATAACAGAGGGGATTTTGCCAGCTTAAAGAATCATACTTTTGCAGCTTCCACTTCTGACCAAGCCAAAGTCTTGTGTGCCAGACTGTCAGCTTGCATTGCCCAACTAAGCCACGGGGGGACTAAAGCATCCTATACCTGGGAAACTTTAGACAAGGGCCAGCTATCACAGCAACTCTTAGATACTTGCCCTTCTCTGGCTATTTCCATTTCTCTCTAGAATTTTTGGGAAGAAAATCTTATGCATACAACATCCTGTCCCCTGATGCACATCTGACTAGCCAGTCAAGTGCCTTCATGGGCAGATCCTGGATTTCCTGGAGAGGGGTGCAGCACACTATCCTTCAGACCATGGGGGCAAGGCATGGCTGGAGCCCTCAGGTTGGTGGGGTACACCAGGTATCCAGGCAGGGAGCAGACACCTGAAGGGAAGGAATCCATCCCATTGGCACTGCTACCATTGTCCCTGGCTCACCTGGGAACAAGGCTCGGGCTTGGGCGGAGGCAGAGCCATTCCTGCCCCACTGCAGCTCAGGGCTGTAGGGAACTGCTGCGCAGCTTGCAGATGAACAGGGCCTGAGTCCTTAGGGTACACAGTACAGTTCTCATTTCAATGATCTATTTGAGCCAGGTTTCTAGGCCACTGAACAGAGATATAGGCTACAATAGTTGGAGCTAAAAAAATAAAAAGCTCACAGCTCTCCAGATAGTGGCTATGTTCTCCTCTCTCTGTGCCACACTGTGTATTTTTTCATGCTTCGTAGTCTTTTCCCTAGCTCACCCCAATCTGACCATGTGCAATTCATATTAGCTAGGACAGTGGTTGTCAACCGCGGGGTACATGTACCCCTGGGGATACCTGGGAAGGCCCCAGGGGTTACGCAGCGTGCCACTTTGCATTTAGCTGCTGGGGGATTCCCCCCCACACACAACTGGCCCGTGGAGGGCCCTCCCCCTGCTCCACATCTGGAAGGGTACCCACCAGAAGATGTACACGCCTCAAAAAAGGTTGAAAACCCCTGCCCTAAGGGGAAGGGAAAAGATGTAATGAGGCCCATTTAGGCACCCCCTTAGATCATGAAGAAGAATGAGAACAGGCTGAGGCTCTGCCCTTTGAGGGATATAAAACAAGGGCTACAGGAATAAGGGGCAGACATGCTCAAGCACTGGTGAAGGGCAGTTCTTGTATCAATCAAGGCTGTCCAGAAGAGAGCCAGGTCTCTCCAAATTACCTATGGCCCAAATAGGCTGGACTGGTCAGGGTCTATTCAGAAGATTAAAAGAAGGCAGAAGCCTGGCAGAAGCTTAGGAAGCACAAGCATCTGAATGAAAGCAATCCTACAAGGATGGGTAGCAAACCTGAGAGGATCTTGCAGAAGGCAGAACCAGCCATGGAACACTGCACCAGGAAACCTCACCTGGAAGAGGGGCCACACTGGACCTGAAAGGCCTCTCCTGCCAGGGCCTCATCCACTGATGGAACAGGCGAGGAAGATGATAGATGGGAGGTGAAGGGACCTTTTTGGGATAAGGATCACAAGGACTGCACTGCATCCAGAGAAAGGGGCAGTGATGGGCAATTGTGGACGAAAGTCACCTTTGCTTAGTTTCCTAGTTCAATGTAATGTGGCAGCTTGGAGTTCTAGAGGGCTATGGAACACAGTCTGTGTGTACATAAAACTACACTGTACTGACAACAGTCCTGTGATAAAGCTTTTATTTGGAGACAAAAGGCCTTAAAAAGAAGGATTCTTGGAACAGAACTAAAGTAAGAAAGATCAAACCCAAAGATGGACAGCATATCTGATATGTAGCATTGGCTGATTCACAGATAGTCACCAATCTAGGACTGAAAGAAAAAAAAAATGTTGTTGGAGTCACCAGTAAGAGCACTATAGGGTGCAACTTGCACATTTACACCTATAGCCATTCACTGTGTCACTGCTGCCCAAGCTCAGGCAGAGGTGGCTCGGTTCAGCTTTTCTCCAGCCAGGATCTCTGCGCCATCCACGTATTGAGACTTCAGCTTTCCAGCCACAGAGCTGCTGGGCTGCAGGCATGAGAAGCACCCTTGTGTCCAGATGGGGAAGATGTTTTGCTAGGAGGTATAGCTGATGGCACAAGTCTTGTTGAACACGCCAGCAACATTCCCCTGAGATGGGATGGAGAAAGAAAGGAAGCAAGCTCAGCAGGGAGCCTTAGGAACAGGCTAGCATGCCCACCAGCAGCAAACTGGTAAGTCTGTCCTACTACACTCAATACACACATTCACTCAGAGTCAGGACTCTCAGCACAGACTCCCTCTAACCCTACCCTACTCAGAGTAGGCCGCACACATGGGGCCACCCTCTAGGGCCACTACACAGCCAAAAGCTGGCCAAAACTTCCCAGCTGGAGACAGCCCTTTCCTGTGACAAGCACCAGCAGGTAGAACGAGCGTGAAGAGGCTCTTCTGCGGCCCACACTGCGTGCAGTGTAGGCACATGCTGCCACAGGTCTCCTTGGGGCTACAGCTGGTTAAACCAGGTGTTAAACCCCCCCACCCCAAGCTGGGCTGCTCTAATTTATGCCAGGGTAGGACCCAGCAGAGAACAAGCCCCAGAACCAGAGTTGCTGCCCCTCTGCCTCAGCTACATGCCTCAGATCATTCCAGCAGTCACCTGACTACACCAGACCTCACCTCCACCTGCACAGAGCATAGCCCAACCACCCCTTTAATCCAGGGCAGAAACCAAGAGCAGCACCACCTTTGGGCAGGGTCCCGGACAAGGCATCAGGGGCTTGGTGCAGGAGCCTGGTCCCATATCCCCCAATCAAATGAAGCAAGAACTTCATTAGGCCAGGCCATGTCATAGGAAATGGCAGAGCCAGCATGGAAGGGGAATATCTCAGAGAATTACAGACCAAGCCCCTTTTTCCTGGGAAATACAAGCTTACCAGAAAGGCCAGCAGGAACTGTGTAGAAGAACCCCACTGTGCCCCTGCTGTACCCACCCATTTCCAAAACAGCCAAGGCCTGGCTCCTACTGTAGAGCCTGCAAGGCCCACAGGGACATGGGACAGCAGTTCACTCCATATCTGCTGCGCAGGCAGCCTTGCACTTCGCTCAAACTCATGACCCCCTGAGGAGGCTTTGTGCCTTCCTAAGGGCTGCATCTGCCCTGTCAGGCAGCAAATATAACAGGGGCCTGAACCTCTGTTACTTGATAGAGAGACAGCAGAGCTAAGGGCTGAAGACCACACAATTTCAAGCTGCTAATGGGGATAAAGAACTCCTGTTACTTAGTAATGAGGCAACAGAGCCTTGGTCATGAGGCAGGAAAGTGCAGAGAGCAGCCTGCAAAGCAGTGAGTCTACATAGTTAAGCCTAACCTTGCAGGATCTACAGCACAAAGCTATATTTGGCCTGCAGTGCTTCCTGTAGGTCCAGAAATTTGGCAGCAGAGGAGTGGTAATTAATGCTGCCACTGCACCCACATCAGCAAATCTTTTGGACCCATGGGGAGCTCTGCATGCTGGATAACAGCTCCATGGACCAGACCTAACTGGCAGGTTGGAGGTTGAACACAACTGCCTGTGCCTGGTCAGAGTAGGAAGGCAGGTGGCCAGAGGGTGGTGGATTCAAAGGGGTATAGAAGCCTGGCCTGTAGGCTACAGTCATTCTGGCCCACATCCTGAAGGAGAAGGAGCTCTGCAGGACTAGTGAAAGTCTCCGAAATGGAGCTTATTTTGGCCAGAAGGAAGGCTTGAAGGAGAGTGTGGAACTTACAAGAGGGCACCAGCAAGGCTGCTAGGTAAGTGGATTGCAGGTGCTCACAGAAGGTGCTGAGACTTTGATTTAGTGAGTCGGGGCAGAGAGAGAGAGAGAGGCTTAGGGAGCAGTGCAAGATGCACAGCTGAAAGCCCATCACACCCCTGCACTCCAAAGCCCCGCAGCCACCCCCAACTGCCATGGAGCTGCTCCACCAACCCCCAGCAGCAGCCAAGCAGGGCCCATGGTGGGAGAGGGCTAGCCCAGCTCAGCTGCGGGAGGCAGCCAAGTAGGAACCAGGGAGGGTCTTGCCCTGCCCCAACCCCTACTTCGCCCAGCCCTCCCAGAGAGCCGTGCAACCAGAGCTGCGCAAACAGGCACGCTTATCTGCCAACCCCTGCCAGAGACTGTGTGCCATCAGGGACTGCGAGCAGGAGATAGACTCCTACTGCCAGGCCCTTCTCCCCTGGGAGATGGAAGGTAGACCACAGTCTCCCTCCAGGACAAGGGAGGACCTGGAGACCTCCCATTCTGTCCAGCCACAGGGTTGGACCAAGGTGGTCAAGGGCCCCAAGGCCCACCGCACAAAGGCCCCTGCCCCGCTGGGCCTCTTGCAGCCCCAGCAGAGCCTGCCAAGCTGCCAGCTCCCACAGGCAACACAGGCCCAGCTGTAGCTACCACCCTCACTCTCCCCAAGACAAAATGCAAAGCGTTTGTTGTGAGAGACTCCATCCTGAGGGGGACAGAGGGGGCAATCTGCCGCCCCGACCCCTCAGCCCAGGACGTTTGCGGCTTCCCAGGAGCCCACGTCTAAGACATTGCAGAAAAGATGCCTAAAGTCCTCCAGCTCACCGACCACTACCCCATGCTCCTCATCCACGTCAGCACCAATGACACGGCTCGGAACCCTCCTAGCTAGGTCATGAGTTACTACTGGGATTTGGGAGCGGGGCTTAAGGGGTTAGGGGTGCAGGTGGTGTTTTCCCTCGATCCTTCTGGTTTCAGGCTATGGGCTGAGGAGGGAGAGAAGGATCCAGGTAGTAAACCAGAGGCTGCAGTGCTGGTGTCACTGGGAAGTCTTCAGCTTCCATGACCAGAGTCTGCTCTTTGGTGAGAGAGGCAGTGAGCTGCTGGGAAGGGATAGCATATACCTCTTCTCAACTGGGGAGGAGGCTCTTCTCAGCCAGACTGGCTGACCTGCTCCACCGTGCTTTAAACTAAGCCTGCTGGGGGGCGTAGACATGACTATTGCCACTGCTGGCCCACTGAGCAACCCTTGCAAAGCCAGCAGGCCATGTCACTTAAGGCAGCCCACCCCTGCTCCAGCCCTAGAGCAAGCTGTGGACAAGGCAAGGGCCAAGGGGATACTTGCATGCCAGTACACCAGTGCCAGGAGCCTGGGAAATAAACAGGAGGAACTTGTTCTCCCGCTCAACACAAATAATTTTGATGTCACAGGGATAACAGAGACCTGGTAGGACTCCACCCATGACTGGACCACGAGTATAGACGGCTATACCCTGTACAGGAGGGATCGAGTGGACAGAAGGGGCAGAGGTGTAGATCTCCATGTCAAGGAGACATTGGCACCCAGGGTGGATGACTAGAGACCCTCTGGGTTAAAATCCGTGGGGAATACAGCACAGGAGATACAGTGGTGGGAGTCTACTACAGACCTCCCTCCCAGAATCAAGAGATTGACCGGGAGTTCACCAGGTTAATTGGCTGAGGCCGCACGCTCCCTGTCCATGGTTGTCATGGGGGACTTCAACTACCTGGACATCTCGTGGGAAGAGCGCTCAGCCAAATCCAAACAGTCGCAAAGCTTCCTCACACGAGCGGATGAGCTCTGACTCAAGAAGTCTATGGACCAATGAGAGATAAAGCACTGCTTGACCTGGTACTCGCAGCCAGGGATGACCTAATCAGCAACCTAACAATTGAAGGGAAACTGGGTGACAGCAACCACGAGCTGATCACTTTCACCATCCACCGAAAAGCTGTCAAGTCAGTCAGCAGTACAGAGGTCCTCGATTTCAGGAGGGCTGACTTTGACAAGCTCAGGAGACTTGTCAGTGAGGCCCTAAGGGACTACAGCCCCAAAAGGAAGGGGAGTTCCAGAAGAGTAGTTGCTCCTCAAGGGAGTGATCCTAGATGCACAAGCTAAGGCTATTCCATCTCGGAGGAAAGGCAGCAAGAGGGCACAGCAGCCCCCTTGGCTCTCCAGGGAACTGGTGGTCCTCCTGCGTCTAAAGACAGACCTACAAAGGATGGAGGACAGGATCCACCTCCGAGGGGGAATACTCTGCACTGGTCCAGACCTGCAGGGAGCAAACCAGGAAAGCCAAGGCCGCAATGGAACTCCAACTAGCTACAAGTAGCAAGGACAATATAAAGTCCTTTTTAAGATACGTGGGGATCTGGAGGAAAAGCAAAGGCCCCTGCTAAAACCAGAAGGGTGAACTGATGACCAACGCCCAGGAAAAAGCCAACTTGCTAAATGGGTACTTTGTGTCAGTCTTTCACAAGTCCCATGGGACACCGCTGCCCATTATGGGACTAAGTGAGGGTGGTTCCTTGCCCTCCATCAGTGCTGACCTTGTGAAGGAACAGCTTGAGAGACTGAACACCTTCAAGTCAGCCAGCCCTGACAATTTACACCCCAGAGTACTCAAGGAGCTGGCGAGCATCATAGCTCAGCCCCAGCACAGATCTTCAAGAGCTCCTGGCACTCTGGTGAAGTGCCCGATAACTGGAAGAAGGCCAACATGGTGCCCATCTTCAAGAAAGGGAGGGAAGTGGATCCGGCAAACTACAGACCCATCAGCCTAACCTCTATCCTGGGGAAGGTATTAGAAAAAAATTATCAAGGAGGCCATTCTTAATGGACTGGCCAATACAACACCCTGAGGGATAACCTGCAACAAACCTGTGCTGGCAGGTTGGGCTTGACGAACCTTATTTCCCTTTATGACCATCAATAGCACAGTGAGTAGGGCTTCCCACCAGGGGGCACCAGATTCTACCCTGTAACAGATTGCTACAGCAAAGAGAACTCCCTGGTGTGGATCCTAAAACAAATGTTTCCTTCTGGGGCTGAAAGTCCTGGGAGAAGCAGGAGGGGAAAGCTGGCCTGTCACATGCTGCCTTACCAGGATACTGATCCCATACAAATGGTGCTCAAAAGGTGGAACCCAGGGGACAACTCTGTATGGTGGCAGGCCACAGAATAGAACTGCCAGCACCCATGTCTCTGGCAATCCTGCATGGGGGGGTACAAGGCCCTGCAGTGACATGGACCCAACTGGGAGGAGGGGCACCACCCAGCAATGGGTTTAGGGTTGTCAATTACACTATTTTATTTAAACACAGGGCAGCTGGTCAAACCAAATGCAGGCAGGATAGAGGCAAGGACAGGACAGATAGAGACCTGTCTCTGTCAGGGCACCCTCAGGAATGCAGAGCCTTAGGTTGCCATGTGGCCCTGGGCTCCGACACTCAGGTAACCATGGCACCCTCACTTGAGCTGCACCTGATCAAAGCTTGTGCTGATCAGATGCCAAACCAACCACAGAGATGGGTGCATCCAGAGCATCCAAGGAAGGTTAGTGCCACCTCACCAACCCCAGAGCTTCAGGTGGTACAACACACTGCAGGCTGTCTGCTCAGCAACACAGGATCCCCTAGTACCCTGCACAGTCTCCTCACTCCACAAGGGTCTCAAATGCCCTCTTCAGAACCCTCTGGGCAATGGTGCTGCTCTCAAGGGATCCACTTTTTTGGCACCCATAACTCTCTCAGCTACCATATCCAAGCACCTCATTAAGATGCAGGGGGTTTATAAATTCAGGAGGCAAAACATGCCAGCGTGCTAGCCCTTGCACTGTCAGAGACTTCCTGCCACAAAACAAGGAGAGACCAAAGCTGTGTACCTGAGGCCAGTCACCATTGGGCAGTTGCTTGTCCATCAGAAGCTTGATGCCCTTCTCCAGCACCTCAACATCAGGATACCTGCAAAGCACAGGCAAAGAGGTGAATTGTCCCAAGCCCAGGGATCTAAAAAAACTGCTCCCACCTTCACTTTGGGAGCTCACATCCCCTCTACAACCATTTCTGAATATCTCATACTTAGTCCCAGGCTGGCAGAGGGAGACAGAAACTGCCCCTCACAGCAAAGCCTTGCACAAACCAGATCTGCTGCAATCAGCTCCTCCTACAACACTCAGCACAGGTGCCCCAAGACCACAGATGCAGTTGTCCTCCACAACAGCACATAGTGGCCAAGGTTCTGCTGTCTGTGGCTGGAGACAGCACTCAAGTGGTGCCAGTGCTAGCAGCCCGCTCAGCTGTGGTGGCTCCTACCTGATGACTATGAGTCCCAGCAGGTGTTATGGAGCTGGGACATAGTGCTCTGCACATGTCTGCACTGCTCACAAGACTCAAAGTCCTCTCCCCAGCCACCATCCTCTATCTGCTTGAAGACCAGGAACTGGCAGGCCTGGACCACCTCCCTGCATGAGGGTCTGAAGGGATGAAGCAGAGGAACAAGTTAAACTGGGAACACACAGACCTACAGCAGGGAGCCCCAAGCCTGCATAGGGGCTGCAGGGGACAGGGTCTCAGAAGAGGGATAGTGGCTGCGAGTGGTTAACTGCAGGGTTCAGTTGATGTCTAATGCCAAGCACAGATCACAAGCAGGACACAGAGGGCCTGTGGCATCCCATAAGGAAAGTGATCCCCAGTGTACTTGCAAGTCCAGGCCAGTTCAGAGAGAACAAGGCTGGTGGAAAGCAGAGGCCCAAGTACTGCCTTCTTGCTGTGTTGAGGCAGCACTGGCTGAACTCTTCAAAAGATGGACATTCCCATTTGTGCAGGGGCCTAAGGCTAGGGATGTGAAAGGTTAAATATTTTAACAATAAGTATACTTATACCTGTAATGCATTCCCAATTAACATTTAGCACAGTGTGCAGTCTGGCAGGGAAAGGAGGCTGCACGGTGCCTCAGGACGAAAGGTATTTATACCCAAAAGCTTGCAAAGAAGAATTTTTCCAATTATGTGAGTTGGTCTAATAAAATATATCAGATTTACCCAAAGAACCCTGTCTGCCTCAGGAATAGGAAGGCAGGAAAGCAGGCAGGAGTTCCTCCCCAACTTGGGGAAGAAAAGTAACAGCTGCCACTCCAGTCACACAATTGCACCAGCAGCTGAAAGTTGCCATCACCCCCATGTGTTGCTGCTCCCCCAGTGCCCAGATGCCTTCTTCCACCTCTAACCATTCCATTTTTATCAGCACCCATGAGCAGATCTAGGATTTTGGAAGGGGGGTACAGATGGTGCATCACATAATATAACACATTTTGCTCCTTTTAAAAAGAAACTAAAAGCTTTACTGGTCAGGGATCCTGGTTTTCTTTGTTTAAAACCCCCAAATTCTCCTATTTAAAAAAAACCCTAATTCTGATTTAAAAACCCCAAATCTTTTTGTGATTAAAATTAAATGCCACTAAATATAGTTATCAGTTGAACACAATGTTTTATTGATATACTAGCTGAAACCCACAAAATATTTGCAATTACACTTTTATTGCAAAGCCTTTCTTTATTTAAATACAGGATTTTTAGTTATCCTTTGACATAACACTTTAATGGAATTAAAACTTCTCACCCTCAAAAAGGCTACATAAAGCTGTCCATGTGTAAACACAGGTTTAGGAATATAAATACATATTTTGTCAAAAGTCTGACCTTGTGACTTGTTTATAGTTATAAAATAAGAGGGCCCTTGTACACATGAGGAAGCTGCCCCTTTTAGAGGTTTAATTGCGTAACAGTGTACACATTCCACAGCGTATTTCGATTTAAATTACTTTTTTACATAGTGAACTAAAACACACCCCATGTATTTTAGTTTGCTATGCAACAAATTACAGTGATATTCCTCATGTGTACAAGGCTCTATCCGGAGAAGATGGCAGGGACAGTTCAAGGGGTGCTGGAAGCCGGGTGTGCTCAGGGAAGCTCAGGCTTGGCAGGCTTCCAGTGCCCCATACACCGTCCCCACCACCTTCTCCAGCTGCCCTCCTGCCGCCTTCCCTGGGAGGCTAGCTCATTCCTGGATGGTCCTAGGAATCAAAGATGGTGCACAGAGTGCTGGAAGCTCGCCAGGCCAGGGCTTCCCTGAGCACACCTGGGCTTCCAGTGTCCTGTGCACAGTTGGATCTGGTAGCTGCTGCCTGTGCGGGTGCAGCCTCAGTTCACAACAAGCATCCTGCCCAGGTGGCCCCACCGCTGTAGAAGCCCCCCACCCAGGAGGTGTGTGACCCAGGGGGTGGGGAAAGCAGTGAGGGGCATGATCTTTCTCCACCCCCACCCCTACCCCCACTCCTGGAGCCTGCCTGCACCTCCAGCAGCTGGGGAATGAGCTGCTGATGGGTCGCAGAGCCCCTCAGCTGTGGGGGGGGAAGTGGGGGGAGCCTGGTGCTTCTCTCCACCACAGTGGCAGCGAGCCCTGGGCAGCACCCACTTGCTGGCAGCCCTGGGGATACCGCTGCTGTGGCAGGGAAGCACCGGGCCCCCCTGCAGATCAGGGCCTGCTGGCATCTCGCCCCGCAGCCACGGGAGAGGCAGACAGGCTCGGGGGGGAGGATCAGGCCCCTCACTGCTTTTTTGTTTCCCCCCTTCAGAGATTGCCTGCGGCGCAGTGGGAAGAAGCCCCCCCCCCCCCCTCCCCCCCCAGCGCTTCACTCGTGCTCTGACTTACCTGCACCGCTGTTTGAAACGCCTCTGGACCTGTAACAGTCTCTGTCCAGAGCATTCCGATTGGTTGTTTCAGTACACATTGTGATTGGCTGCCAAGACAACCAATCAGAGTGCTCTGGACAGAGACTACACCTATTAGTACCATAGGTGTACAGTAAAGTAGGTTGGAGTACCAGTACCTCAGTTGTTACAATAAAATAAATTCTGAATACCCATACAGTTTGGCATTTGATTTTGGTTATATTGTTAGAAATATTATTAAAAATGCATTATCAATAGCAGATTTAGAAAAAAAAACACAGCTGCTAGCCCTCCTTGTCTCCTTAATGGGAGAGGGAAGGTGGGGGTTGGAAATTGAAGGGAAAAACACCAAAGGCCCTTTGTACTAAGGTATCACTCTCTCTTTGTTCTGCAAATTTACTATCTCTTTGTTACACTAAATCACACTTTCTTTCATGACCCCCACATTCTTAGGCTAAGATAAGAGCAATTGCCATTTTAGCCTTCAGGTTGAACCTTGAGTAACCTTGGATCCCTTCTACGCACGCGTGATAACCTAATGCATATTAAGCCTATCCGCCCCGCATACTTAAGTAGTTAATTATAATGCACATGGGACGTATGAAGCGACATGTTTACATATATGTTTGTATGAACCGGAAATGAGTTGTAAAAGTTCCTCCTTCTGCACACGTGGTCAGGAGAGAGGGGATAAAAGCCTGCTAATGATTGTGCCCGGGGGCAGAGTGTTTGACCTTTTGTCTCTCTCTCTGACCCTATTTGCAAATATAGATTCATAGATTCATAGATTCATAGATGCTAGGGTCGGAAGGGACCTCAATAGATCATCGAGTCCGACCCCCTGCATAAGCAGGAAAGAGTGCTGGGCCTACATTACCCCAGCTAGATACACATCCAACCTTCTCTTGAATACCCCCAGGGTAGGGGAGAGCACCACCTCCCTTGGGAGCCCGTTCCAGAGCTTGGCCACTCGAACTGTGAAGAAGTTCCTCCTAATATCTAATCTAAATCTGCTCTCCTCCAGCTTGTGGCCATTATTTCTTGTAACCCCCGGGGGCGCCTTGGTGAATAAATACTCACCAATTCCCTTCTGTGCCCCCCTGACGAACTTATAGGCAGCCACCAGGTCGCCTCTCAACCTTCTCTTGCGGAGGCTGAAAAGGTCCAGTTTCTCTAATCTCTCCTCATAGGGCTTGGCCTGCAGGCCCTTAACCATACGAGTGGCCCTTCTCTGGACCCTCTCCAGGTTATCCGCATCTTTCTTGAAGTGCGGCGCCCAGAATTGCACGCAGTACTCCAGCTGCGGTCTGACCAGCGCCCGATAGAGGGGAAGTATCACCTCCTCGGACTTATTTGTCATGCATCTGCTGATGCACGATAAAGTGCCATTGGCTTTTCTGATGGTTTCATCACACTGCCGACTCATGTTCATCTTGGAGTCTACTAGGACTCCAAGATCCCTTTCCACTTCCGTGCCACCCAGCAGGTCATTTCCTAGGCTGTAGGTGTGCTGGACATTTTTCCTCCCTAGATGCAGCACTTTGCATTTCTCCTTGTTGAACTGCATTCTGTTGTTTTCTGCCCACTTGTCTAACCTGTCCAGGTCTGCTTGCAGCTGTTCCCTGCCCTCCGGCGTGTCCACTTCGCCCCATAGCTTAGTGTCATCTGCAAACTTGGACAGAGTACATTTCACCCCCTCGTCCAAGTCGCTGATGAAGACATTAAAGAGTATCGGTCCAAGCACCGAGCCCTGCGGGACCCCACTGCCCACACTCTTCCAGGTCGAAACCGACCCATCCACCACAACTCTCTGGGTGCGACCCTCCAGCCAATTCTCCACCCACCGGACTGTGCAGTCATCCAAGTCACAGCCCCTTAACTTGTTCACCAGTATGGGGTGGGATACCGTGTCAAAGGCCTTCCTGAAGTCCAAGTATACGACATCCACCCCTCCTCCTGCGTTGAGGCGTTTTGTGACCTGGTCATAAAAAGAGACTAGATTGGTCAGGCACGATCTACCTGCCACGAACCCGTGCTGGTTTCCCCTCAGCATAATTTGTCCTGCCAGGCTCTCACAAATGTGAGCCTTGATGATTTTCTCAAAGATTTTGCCAAGGATGGAGGTGAGACTGACTGGCCTATAGTTACCCGGGTCCTCCTTCCTCCCCTTCTTGAAAATGGGAACCACATTGGCCCTTTTCCAGTCCTCCGGGACTTGACCCGTGCGCCACGAGCGTTCAAATATTCCCGCCAGTGGCTCTGCAATGATGTCGGCCAGTGCCTTCAGTACCCTCGGATGGAGCTCATCCGGGCCTGCCGACTTAAAGGCATCCAGTTCCTCCAAGTGACCCTGCACCACCTCAGGGTCCACGCATGGAAGTCTGGTGCCTTGCTGCTGCCTCCCTACACTCCCAGTGAGAGACTTGTCATGCCTCTCACTTAGGAACACTGAGGCGAAGAACTCGTTGAGGAGTTCAGCCTTGTCCCCTCTGTCCGTCACCAATTGTTTCTGCCCATTTAGCAGGGGTCCTATTCCTCCCTGGGCCTTCCTTTTACTCCCTATATATCTAAAAAACAATTTCTTATTGTCTTTTACTTGGGTTGCCATCCTCAGCTCCATGGTAGCTTTAGCCTGTCTAACTGCCTCCCTACAAGCACGAGCAGAAGAGGTATATTCCTCTTTGGTGATCTCTCCCTGTTTCCACTTTTTATGTGCTCCCCTTTTGGCCCTTAGTCTCCCCAGGATTTCTCTGGTCAGCCAGGGAAGCCTCCTGGCCCCTTTCCCTCTTTTACCTCGCATGGGGATCGTCTCGCTTTGTGCGAGAAGGATAGCTTCCTTAAGGCACAGCCACCCTTCTTGGGCTCCCATCGTTTCAAAACTACTACTCTGCAGTGCATCCTTCACTAATCGCCTGAGTTTGCTGAAATCAGCTTTCCTAAAGTCCAGCACGTTCACCCTACTGGTTACCTTACCCACTCGACGCCTTATGTTGAATTGTACTTTTAGGTGATCACTGTCCCCCAGATGGCTACCGATCTGTAGGTCCCCTACTATGTCATCCCCCGTTGCCAATACCAGATCCAGTAAGGCATTCCCCCTAGTGGGACCATGTACCTCCTGCGTCAGGTGGAGGTCCTGTACACAGGTTAGAAACCTGCGTGAGCGGTGGGACTTTGCTGTCTGTGTCTCCCAGCAGATGTCCGGGTAGTTTAGGTCCCCCATGACCACCGCCTCTTTAGCTTTTATACCTTTTAGCTATATACCTTTTATTTTATTTATTTATTTATTTATTTATTTTATTTATTTATTTATTTTATTTTATTTAGCTTTTATACCTTTTAGCTATATACCTTTTGTGTTGCTAATAGAGTGTGTCTGTAGCTGAAGGTTTTTTTCCGCCTCCCGAGAAACGAACCGCGATTTTTATATCAATAATTTGCGCCCAACGTGGGGCTTCTCGAGGACTACCCCGGAATTCAGTGACGGAGCACCTCCGGTACCAGGGGTTGTGCGCACCGAGCCGACTTTGGACTCGCCCCTGGAATTTGAGGTTTAAGTCCGAATATCCGGGAAGTTAAAGGAAGTATCCCATGTAAATTCTGAGTTTCTGGAGAGGCAGACACACTTTGGAATTTGGATCGAGATCTCTGGGGTATCTGAGTGAGTATACGAATTCCCTTTGCCCAATCTGGTGTACGGATCTAAAACAAAGGATGTGTAAGTTTGCTGAGAAATTCTAGGCTTAGCTCTCATTGTAAATCATCTGTTGTTGAGATCTTTTTGGTATTTGGTGTGCCTTGGGTGCATTTTTGTGGGCAAATGGGTACGAGTAGCTCTCGTGTAGAAAACAATATTGATACCCCTCTAAAAGTCTTATTACGTCATTTTAATAAATTTGCAAAGCCGGCCGATTATGGAATAAAAATGAAAAAAGGTGATTTAACTAAGTTTTGTCAACTCGAGTGGCCAACATTTGGGGTCCACTGGACCCCGAAAGGATCCTTTGTGCTAAAAGAAGTGATAGCTATCCATGAAATTGTTATGCAAAATGGGTATTGGAATCAGTTTCCTTATATTGATTGTTGGTTGTGGGTGGTTCAAAATCAGCCACCTTGGATTAAGAATTACTTAGCAAAGTCTCATGTGATGCTTGTTAAGAAAAAGGCTCGGGGGGGGCCGCCTGTACTTCCTGAGTCTAATGAGGGGGGGGATTCTGAATTGGCTAAGTACCGGACCCGTGCTCCGGTTGCCCTGTCGGGTAGCGAAGATGAGTCAGACGCCTCCTCGGCATCCAGTCCTTCTGCACCACCGCCCCCTCCCTTAGAGAGACCACCACCGACGTACCAATGCATACCTAATGAGTTAGAGCGTGAGCCTCAGCCAAGTGCCTCATCTGAATCAGGAAATAAGGGTTATTATTTGCGCAAGCCTGTAGAGTCACAGCCGGTGTTGAACTGTCCGATGCGAGAGGTTATTGGGGAAGGAGGCACTGCAACTTTTGTCTACACCCCGTTTAGCACTTCAGATTTATTTAACTGGAAGAATCAGAGCCCCTCTTTTCGTGAAGACCCTGAAAAGATGAGGGATTTGTTTCGATCTATTGGGCAGACTCATCGACCCACTTGGGCTGATGTCCAGATGATGCTCCAGACCCTCCTAACCCTGGAGGAGAGGAGATTAGTGTTAGGTACAGCAGAGCGTATTGCGGCAGCCAGAGTTGAGTCAGAGGGTGCTGCTGGTCGTACTCTGCGTGATACCTGCCCTGTAGAAGAGCCGAGATGGGACAATCATACTGCAGAGGGCAGAGAGCTGAGTGCACGGTATTTGGGAATTATAGTGGAAGCAATGGGAAAGGCAGTGCCTCGGATTACCAATCTGTCTAAATTGTATGAGGTGAGACAGGGAAGAGAGGAGGATCCCTCAGCTTTCCTCGGGAGGCTGTATGAGGCGTTTCGCAGGTTTTCGGATCTGGATCCAGAAGCCCCAGATAACCAGCGCATGGTAAATCTTATGTTTATTGGTCAATCTGCTGCTGATATCCGTAAGAAGTTACAGAAAACTGAGGGAGGTGCTGGGAAACCGATTTCAGAGCTGGTGGAAATTGCATATAAGGTGTATGGGAATCGTGAGCAAGTGCAGGAGTGCAAGGAGGATAAAAAGGCTCAGCGACAGATGGCAGCACTAGCAGCTGCTATAACTGGAGGGAACCCTGGAAAGGCTGGGATACAGAAGAGGAAGGGAGAAAGAGTGGGAGCAGATGTTTGTGCTTATTGCAAGGAGAAAGGACACTGGAAGAGGGAATGCCCGAAGTTGAAGGAGAAGAGAGAGGGGGAACCGAGAGGTCACCTCATGCGGGCAGAAGACAAGGGTGAGGATTCAGAATGAAGGGGACGGGGATCTAAGACCACTACCCTTCGGGTTGGAGCCCGAGAAGATCCCATGGTAACCATTAGGGTTGGTGGCAAAAACTTTGAAGCCTTGGTGGATACTGGGGCTACATTTTCAATGATTCCAGAAAAACCCCCCTGTGCAGGAACTAGTGAACAGCATGTACTTGTAGAAGGGATTGAGGGAATGCAAACCCGACTCCCTGTTTGTAAACCACTCCTCACCAAGGTGGGAGACCATTTGCTCGAGCACTCCTTTGTGTATTCTCCAAGTTGCCCGGTTGCACTCCTTGGCCGGGACTTACTCACAAAATTGCAAGCTGAGATCTTTTTCAGAGACGATCAGATGGTGGTCCAGCTACCTGTCAAGCAGAGCTCGAACTATCAGATGGCTCTCCTGGAGGACCGACGCCCTGCAGTAAGTCCAGAAGATCACATGACTGGAGTAGACCCCTCAGTATGGGCTGATGGAACCCCTGCGCGAGCTAAGTTCGTCTCCCCGGTAAGGATCGTACTCAAGGATGGGGAGGGGCCCGTTCGGGTAAAGCAGTACCCACTCAGCCGAGCGGCCAGAGCTGGACTCAAGCCGTTAATAGAGAAATACAAGAGGTACGGATGGCTAGTGGAAGGGTCTTCACCCTATAACACCCCCATTCTTGGAGTGCCAAAGGCAGATGGGGTCTCATACAGACTGGTCCAAGACTTACGGGCAGTAAATAAGAAGGTCCTTTCAGACCATCCTGTAGTCCCGAACCCTCACACGATTTTGACACAAGTACCGGGGGAAGCTGAAATATTTTCAGTGCTAGATTTGAAAGATGCTTTCTTCTCTATTCCTCTTCACCGAGAGAGTCAAAAATTGTTTGCTTTTGAATGGGAGGATCCAGATACTTTCCATAAAGCCCAACTCATGTGGACAGTTCTTCCACAAGGATTTATAGCAGCCCCCCATATTTTCGGACTTGCCCTTCAGAAGGACTTGGGGGAATGGAAGGGATCACACCCCGCAGTGACTCTCCTCCAGTATGTGGATGACCTGCTAGTTGCAAGCCCAAACTTGCAGCTCTGCGAGGAAGCCACCAGGTCACTCCTAAACACTCTGGGAAAAAAAGGATATAAAGTCTCTAGAGAAAAAGCCCAAATATGTCAGCCTGAAGTCACATTTTTGGGATATAAGCTCTCAAAAGGAGTCAGAGCCCTGAGTGCAGATCGCATACAGGCGATTCAAGGTCTAACCCCACCTAAGTCACCCAAGGAGCTGCGGGCATTCCTAGGGCTAACTGGGTTCTGTCGACTATGGATACCAGATTACGGTGGGAAGGCTAGACCACTGTATGAATCCCTGACTAAGGAGAGTCTCACTAAATGGAAATGGAATAAAGAAATGCAGCATGCTTTTGATCTGCTGAAGGCAGCATTAACCCAGCCCCCAGCCTTAGCCATCGCAAACAGTAAAAAGCCATATCGACTGTATGTTCATGAGAATCGAGGGGTTGCATCGGGGTGCTGACACAGCCATCGGGCCCGACCTGGAGACCCGTGGGATATTATTCAAAGGTTCTAGATCCAGTTGCACTCGGGTGGCCAGCCTGTCTTCGGGCTGTGGCAGCCACAGCAGTGGTTGTTGAAGAAGCCCAGAAGATAGTCATGGGTGCGGATATGGAAATACTCACCCCTCATGGAGTTCCCCAGATCCTAGGGACTGAGGGAGGGAAATTTCTTAACCCCTCCAGACAATCATGGTATGAGATATTTTTGCTCTCTAATCCAGGACTTACTTTCAAACATACTACAGCCTTAAACCCTGCAACCTTGCTGCCAGAGCCAGGGCAACCGACGCATGACTGCCTTGAGGTCCTGAATCAGACCACGCAGGTGCGACCTGATCTTGCTGAGGACCCAATTGAAGACCCAGATGTTGAATACTTTGTGGACGGCTCCAGCTCTGTCATCGATGGAAAAAGACGAACAGGATGTGCAGTGGTAACCTTGGATAAGGTAGTATGGAGGGAGTCATTGCCGAGCTCATGGTCGGCACAGGCCGCGGAACTCACTGCGCTCACCCGAGCATTACAGCTGGGGACAGACCAGCGAGTTAATATATACACTGACTCTCACTATGCTTTTTCTACAGTCCATGCGCATGGACTATTGTGGAAAGAAAGGGGTTTCATTACTGCCTCTGGGAATAAGATTGCTAATGGCCCCCAGATTATCAAACTACTAGAGGCACTCCACCAGCCTAAAGAGGTAGCAATCATTCATGTGCGGGCCCATGGGAAGGCTGCTGAGAAAAAGCATAAGCTTGGAAATGCAAAGGCTGATGCAGCAGCAAAGGAAGCTGCATTTATTGGGGGAGAAGCGGAAGAGGTATCCAAGCAGGCCATGTCCCATGCCATATGGCCATACGTTCAGGATTTAGTCCCACAGTATTCCCCTGAAGAAGATCAATTTGCACAGAAAGCTTGTGCAGAAAAGAACTCCCAGGGGTGGTGGATAGTACCAGGAGGGAAAGTCATGATACCCAGGCCATTGCTTCGGGAGGTGCTGCAACAGCTCCATGCAAGAACCCATATGGGAGGTTTGGCCATGGGTGATCTAGTGATCCGCCAAGCAGTAGCCCCAGGGCTATATGTAGAAGCTCAGCGCATTGCTACCAAGTGCATTACATGCCAGAAAGTAAACCCTCGAAGGAAACCCCCTGTGCCAATGGGAGGTAGACCCTGGGCAGCGTACCCTGGACAGGCATGGCAGATTGATTTTGCCGAGCTCCCACGGTCCGGACATCACGGGTTTTTACTTGTCATGGTAGACCAGCTCTCTGGTTGGGTCGAGGCTTGGCCCACCAGGACTGCCACTGCAGCTACAGTAGTGAAGTATTTGTTACAGGAGATCATTCCCCGGTATTCCCTGCCTGAGTCCGTCGAGTCGGATCAAGGACAACACTTCGTGGGAAAAGTGGTTCAAGAAGTCGCACAAGCTCTCAAGGTTACTTGGAAACTACACACACCATGGAGACCAGAGAGTTCAGGACAAGTGGAACGCATGAATAGAACTTTAAAGACTTTGCTCACCAAAATCTGTATTGAAACACGCCTTAAGTGGCCTCAAGCATTGCCGCTAGCTCTTACTTGCATTCGAAACACTCCCCGACGGGGCCTCAAATTGACCCCATATGAAATTATGTTTGGCAAGCCGCCTCGAGTCTTACCTCCTGGGATGCGAGAGAATGTAACTTTTGAATTAGGTAATAGTGAGCTTTATACATACGTTATTGCCTTGCAGTCTGTCTTGTTTTCTCTTCACAGGTATGCAGCCTCCTTTCAGCGTCTGGCTTTAGATGTACCGGTACATGACTTCTCCCCGGGAGACTGGGTCTTGGTGCAGCGGTGGAAAAAGGAGCCTTTGACTGAGAGGTGGAGTGGCCCTTTCCAGGTACTTCTAACAACCCACACCGCTGTAAAGATTACTGGCCATGATCGTTGGATACACCATACCCGTGTGAAACGACATCCACAAGCGTCAGAGGACAACATCTCCCAAGACGAACTCACTCCGGAAGCTGAGTCGTCTTCGGAACAAGAAGCCAGCAAGTGGAGCTGTGAACCTACTGGTGATCTCCAAGTGCGCCTGAGACGGCTTAATCAAAGCTCAGAAAATTAGACAAGAAAGTAAAAGGGAAAATATGGTGGGAATCTTAATGTGCCTTGTTGTTATCTGCATAATGAAAGAAGCAGAATTGAGCAGCCTTAACCGCTGGCTCACACCCTCGCTTTCCCAAATTGCTCCCCCAGGGACAAATTTGTATGTTGATATGATGGAAAGAATTGCAGGTACTTTTAATCTTACCAACTGCTGGGCCTGTGGGGGGCTTCGGGAGGCCGGAGGCCAGTGGCCTTGGAGGGCTTTTCCTTTGGCCCCGAAATGGCTAGTAAGTAGTAAGGCAGATGTTAAAAGTACTAGTCAAAAATGGGATGAGAACCACAGTTGGGAACTTTCCCAAGTGGCGTTAGGAGAGTATTGCATCAGTAATAATGGTACAGGAAAAAGGTTGGGACACAGCTGTTGCATATGGACTTTAAAAGTAAGGTGGATGAACCTTACAAGATTAGAACGGCTTTATTATCCTAATAGCCCAGGGTATAATCGGCTAGTGTGGCAGCATCCCAATGGAACAATTGTGTGGTTTAATAAGTATTGGAGTGCCACAAATCAAAGTGATGATCGGACAGATTGTATAGACAAGAACCAGGATGGGCTATGGGAATGTTCCATGAAAGGAGGCCACGCAGTTGCTGGTCCTTTGGGTCCAGAAGGAGGCTTGGGGTTTCCCGAGATGCCCTATGGTTGGGCCCCTCCAAATGCCACCAATAGAGAAAATAGGGCCTTAAGAGGATACTATTGGATTTGCGGACGACGGGCCTATACAATACTACCACAGGGGTGGACAGGAACTTGCTATATGGGAGTAATTGTACCAGCTTTCTTTTTGTTACCGTATGAGGTTGGAAATAAGCTGGGAGTCTCTTTATATGATGATTGGAAAAGGGCCAAGAGAAGTATTGATGTAAGTTTGACACAGGGTAGCTCCCAAAAGTGGAAGGAAGATGAGTGGCCTCCTCAGAGGATTATTGAGTATTATGGACCAGCTACATGGGCTAATGATGGGAGTTGGGGATACCGGACACCAATATATATGCTGAATAGAATCATCCGGTTGCAGGCAGTCTTGGAAGTAATTACTAACCAGACCGCCACTGCTCTCGAGTTATTGGCCCGACAAAGTTCTCAGATGAGAGCAGCCATATACCAAAATCGGATGGCCTTAGACTATTTACTTGCAGAGGAAGGCAGAGTCTGCGGAAAGCTCAACCTTTCTAATTGTTGCCTCCAAATAGATGACAACGGGAAAGCAGTCTTAGAGATTGCCAAAGAGATTAGAAAAATAGCCCATGTACCAATACAAACGTGGGAAACCACATGGAATAAGGACTGGTGGTTTCAATTATTTGGAGGACCCTGGTGGAAAAAGGTAGGGTTTGTGCTTTTGTGTGCTCTAACTGGTTTGATTTTTATCCCTTGCCTTATTCCTTGTCTCACGAGATTGATAACCACCACGGTAGAAGGAATGCAGGTCGCAGCAGTCCCTCTAAAAGCACAGACTGCTGCAAAGGTCATGGTCCTCAGAAAAATTCCTCGTAATTATCTTGATATGCCCGAATGAAGTAAAGATCAGAAAGCATCTTGAGGGGGGATATTGTTAGAAATATTATTAAAAATGCATTATCAATAGCAGATTTAGAAAAAAAAACACTGCTGCTAGCCCTCCTTGTCTCCTTAATGGGAGAGGGAAGGGGGGGGTTGGAAATTGAAGGGAAAACCACCAAAGGCCCTTTGTACTAAGGTATCACTCTCTCTTTGTTCTGCAAATTTACTATCTCTTTGTTACACTAAATCACACTTTCTTTCATGACCCCCACATTCTTAGGCTAAGATAAGAGCAATTGCCATTTTAGCCTTCAGGTTGAACCTTGAGTAACCTTGGATCCCTTCTACGCACGCGTGATAACCTAATGCATATTAAGCCTATCCGCCCCGCATACTTAAGTAGTTAATTATAATGCACATGGGACGTATGAAGCGACATGTTTACATATATGTTTGTATGAACCGGAAATGAGTTGTAAAAGTTCCTCCTTCTGCACACGTGGTCAGGAGAGAGGGTATAAAAGCCTGCTAATGATTGTGCCTGGGGGCAGAGTGTTTGATCTTTTGTCTCTCTCTCTGACCCTATTTGCAAATATATACCTTTTGTGTTGCTAATAGAGTGTGTCTGTAGCTGAAGGTTTTTTTCCGCCTCCCGAGAAATGAACCGCGATTTTTATATCATTATCATGGAAAATCAGAGTTCCCCCTGCCACCTTCACTCACCAGTATGCAGGTCCAGCTGCAGCTGTCCCCTCTCTGCTTCGTGGCACTGAGCAGCCCTCATGTGCCAGTGCCTTGGCCTTGGCTCACATCATTGCCCCTCACTCCCAGCCCCAGCCCCTGGCCCCCCAGCGTGAGAGGAAGGTGTGTGGGGAACAGAGTGAGCATGTGGGGACAGGTCGGGGGGGAGTGCAGACACAGGCAATGAGCTGCAGGGGCAGATCACAGGCCCCCTCCAGTTTTTTGCACCCACAGCAAGGTCCAGGGTGTGGAGCTGCAGCTAGGCTGGACTAGCTTCAGGCAAGAACTGCCTCCGTGGCCCAGCAGGTGGAACAGGAGGGAGCACTGTACTGCCCTGGATGCCAAGGTGAGGTGCAGCAGCACAGATTTGTGCCCCCTGCTGCTGCTGCTGCTGCTGCTGCTGCTGCTGCTGCTGCTGAGCAGGCAGGGGGTGCCTCACCTTGGCAGCCATGGTGGTGCTCCTTCTTGCACTGGGTCCTGCTCACTGGGCTGCAGAGGCAGCTCCTGACCAGAGCTGATCTGGTCCAGCTGTGACCCTGCACCCCACTGTAGGTGCAGAGATCTGGGGGGACACATGCCCCCCCATCTGTGCTCCCCCGTGACTTCCACCATGTCACCTATGCTCCCTCGCTCTCCCACAGACTTACCTGGAGGGAGCTGCAGGAACTGCTCTCCACCACACTGCCTGGCTGCCCCCTGCATGTACATGCACATGGTGCCCCCTGAATCCTGCTCACCGCAGCCCCAACCAGCTTCTTGCAGGATGAAACTCTGCCAGCTGCAAGCATGGCAAACTCTGCCAGTTTCGCGTGTTTTTCCCCTTTAAAAGGAGAAAATCCACATTTTTCCATGGCAAACGGAAAACCTGGATCCTCTACCAATAAGCTAGGGACCTACTGCCCTCTCATTTAATTTAAAATGGAAGCAAATCAAAAATAAATGTATATTAGAATTGTATATCATATCATATTATATGTATAAAAGCCACAAACTAGGCAAAATAAAACATGTTGTTTCATTAATCCTTCAAATTAAATATACATCTCTTTTTCAGATTCATAAAACAAAATCTAGCCCTCTCATGCATCTTGAAAGTGCATCCAATACTCAAGTGAAAGTTATTTCCACACCCGAGTTAATGTTCACCCAAGTTAACATTTTCATACCTGGAGTTAAAAACAGTCTGCAGGGGCATGAAAAAGGGCCTCCTTACCAGAAGCTACTAATAGACAGCAGAATTGCACAACAAATAATAGCCTGATTAATGGAACTATTACAGACCACAAGAAGGCCAGAGGGTTGGTAACCCCTGTGGAAGAAAGAATTTAGAAGAAATTGGGTAGACTATAATGAGACATGGAGTCAATCGACTCCTTCACTACTACTTGAATAGAAGTGCTGTTGTCAGTGCCAGACAGTTCATTTTAGACTTTGGGTGGACCAGAAATCAAAGTGGGGTACAATTGTATCACAGGGGACAAAACTCCATCAAGGAACAGCCCCACATATCAAAACAAGAGACTCTGCCTTACTGACTGAATAGCCCTTGATCCCACCCAAGAGATACAGCAATGGGGTACCAGGGATTTAACTATAACGCAGTGCAACCAGGTTAGAGCCACATATCAGCTGCTGGGAAACAACTAACTCCAACATAATGATCAAGGTTCAGCAACATGCTGGGGACTGACAAGAATCTGCACTATGAGCTCAGGCTGGGATACAGCTCAAGTCCAAATCACCCTCAGAAAACTAGCAAAAGGGACAGACAGCACAGACCCCATCTACCCTAAATGGTACCTCCACACATGTGATCCAGCAGGCAGGGGATTTCTGGACAGAGCACCTGGAACCACTTTTCCTCTTATGGTACCTGGCAACATAAAGAAAGGTCCCCCATAGTCACCAGCCCAGTGCCCATCCGCTGCCTGCAGACCAGAGTTGAACTGCATCCCATTCAGTGCTGCTCCATGTGCCGTGCAGGCCTTGGGCAAGGTCTCGAAGAACTGGCTCTGCAAAGAAGACAAAAAGAAGAGGGATGGAGACAGAGATGGACTAAGTGGTGCATACTACGTGGGAATGGCCAACGTCAGCAGCCTCACGCTGGGAGGGAGCTGTGAGGAGGTAGCACGCAGGTAAGTTCTCACAGGCAAGAAGGACTCATGTTTCCCCTTCTGGCCATCAGCCCTCATAGTGATGGAGAGCAGTGAGGCCAGAGACTGAACAGAGGAGCAATGCAGAGCGCAGCGGAACCGGAGATATAAGCAGGGTGTTTCCTGCTGTTAGAAATATTATTAGAAACGTATAATGAATAGAGTGTTGTTAGAACTGCACAGTTTGCATCTCGTACCTGATAAAAAGAAACACCACCAAGGACATTCCCCCCACTCTTGGCCAATTTACTATCTTTTTCTTATATTAAATCACTCTCTTTTCTTCTCCTCCTGACAATTCACATGCAGATTACAGAAGCTGGAATTCAACTGACTGTGTCCTTGAAAGGGGGGGGGATTTCAACTCTTGGTGACCTAGAGAGCTTTCTGAGCGTGCGTAATTAGCTGATGCATATATGCCTATCCGCCCCGCGTACTTAAGTAGTTAATTATAATGCACATGCGACGGATGACGTGACGTAATCACATGTATGTTTGTATGAACCGGAAATGAGTTGTAAGAGTTCCTGTTTCTGCACACGTGCCCAGGAGGAAAGAGATAAAAGCCAGCTAAGAGTTTTCTTCGGGGGCAGAGTAATCTGAGATTTTCTGTCTCTGCTCTGACCCTATTTGCAAATACACCTTTTGTTTTGCTAATAGTGTGTGTCTGAGAGTTCTTCGCCTCCCGAGAAACGAACCGCAACATTTTTGCAACACTGCCACCATCTGAACCAGTCAGGACATTTTTTCTTCACCCACCCCTGTGTTAGAAATATTATTAAAATAGAAATATTATTAAAAATGTATAGTGAATAGAGTGTTGTTAAAACTGCACAGTTTGTATCTCGTACCTGATAAGAAGAAACACCACCAAGGACATCTCGCTAATTTACTATCTCTTTGTAACACTAAATCACACATACCTTCAAACTCCTCTGCCTCTACTCTTGTAAACTACAAAGGCTGTGATTTAATTGGCTGTGTCCTTGGGAAAAGGGGCGGGGGTTGAACTTTTGGTAACCTGGAGAGCTTTCTAAGCATGCGTAATTAGCTAATGCATATATGTCTATCTGCCCCGCATACTTAAGTAGTTAATTATAATGCACATGCGACGGATGACGTGACGTCATTTCATATATGTTTGTATGAACCGGAAATGAGTTGTAAGAGTTCCTGCTTCTGCACACGTGCCCAGGAGGGAAGGGAGAAAACCCAGCTGAGAGTTTTCCTCACGGGCAGAGTGTGGTCTTTTGTCTTCACTCTGACCCTATTTGCAAATATATCCTTTGTGTTACTAACAATGTGTGCCTGAAGGATTATTATTCGTGAGCCTCCAAAGAAACGAACCGTGATTTTTATATCAATTTTTGGCGAGCCAGCCAGGAGCGCTTTGGACGACCCCAGAATTCAGTGACAAGATCGTCTCTGCCACCATGGGGAGTGCGCACCGAGCTGCGTTTTTGGGCTCGCTCAGGGGGGCTTGAGACGTGAGTCGGGATATCCGGGAAGTTAAAGGCTCCTGTGCAAATTCTCAGTTTCTGGAGTCGTCAGGCACACATGTCGGTATTTTGATCGAGATCTCTGGGGTATCTGACTGAGTATACAAATTCCCTTTGCCCAATTTGGTTCTGGATCCAAAACAAAGGGGGTAAACGATCGCTGAGAGACTTCTGGCTCAGCTTTCAGTAAACCATCTGTTGTTACAGGTTTTTTGGTATTTGGTGTGCCTTGGGCGCACTCTTGTGGGCAAATGGGTACGGGTCATTCCCGTGTAGAAAACTCGAATACTCCCCTAAAATTCATGTTACGTCATTTTAATAAGTTCGCAAAGCCGGCGGATTATGGAATAAAGATGAAAAAGAATGATTTAATTAAGTTTTGTCAACTCGAGTGGCCAATATTTGGGGTCCACTGGACCCCGAAAGGATCCTTTGTAGTAAAAGAAGTGATAGCTATCCATGAAATAGTTATGCAGAACGGGTATTGGAATCAGTTTCCTTATATTGATTGTTGGTTGTGGGTGGTTCAAAATCAACCACCTTGGATTAAGGAATGCTTCGTAAAGTCTCATGTGATGGTTGTTAAAGGAAAGACTCGAGGAGGACCGCCTGTACTCCCCGAGTCTAATGAGGGGGGGGATTCTGAATTGGCTGAGTATCGGACCCGCTCTCCGGTTGCCCTGTCAGGTAGTGAAGATGAATCAGACACCTCCTTGGAATCCAGTCCCTCTGCACCACCGCTCCCTCTCTCAGGGAGACCACCACCGGCGTATCAAAGCATACCTAATGATTTAGAGCGTGAGCCTCAGCCAAGTGCCCCATCTGAATCAGGGAATAAGGGCTATTATTTGCGCAAGCCTGTAGAGTCACAGCCGCTGCTGAACTGCCCGATGCGAGAGGTTATCGGAGAAGGGGGCAATGCAACTTTTGTCTACACCCCATATAGTACTTCAGATTTATTTAACTGGAAGAATCAGAGCCCCTCTTTTCGTGAAGACCCTGAAAAGATGAGGGACCTGTTTCGATCTATTGGGCAGACTCATCGACCCACTTGGGCTGATGTCCAGATGATGCTCCAGACCCTCCTGACCCCGGAGGAAAGGAGATTAGTGTTGGGGATGGCAGAGCGTATTGCAGCAGCCAGAGTTGAGGCAGAGGGGGCTGCTGGTCGTACCCTGTGTGATACCTGCCCTGTTGAGGAGCCGAGATGGGATAATCATACTGCAGAAGGAAGAGAGCTGAGTGCACGGTATCTGGGGATTATAGTGGAAGCAATGGGAAAGGCAGTGCCTCGGGTTACTAATCTGTCTAAGTTGTATGAAGTGAGACAGGGAAGAGAGGAGGATCCCTCAGCTTTCCTCGGGAGGCTGTATGAGGCGTTTCACAGGTTTTCGGATTTAGACCCAGAAGCCCCAGATAATCAATGCATGGTAAATCTTATGTTTATTGGTCAATCTGCTGCTGATATCCATAAGAAGTTACAGAAAACTGAGGGAGGTGCTGGGAAACCGATTTCAGAGCTGGTGGAAATTGAATATAAGGTATATGGGAATCGTGAGCAAGTGCAGGAGCGCAAGGAGGATAAAAAGGCTCAGCGACAGATGGCAGCACTGGCAGCTGCTATAACTAGAGGTAACCCTGGAAAGGCTGGGATACAGAAGGGGAAAGGAGAAAGAGTGGGACCAGACGTTTGTGCTTATTGCAAAGAGAAAGGACACTGGAAGAGGGAATGCCCAAAGTTGAAGGAGAAGAGAGAGGGGGAACTGAGAGGTCACCTCATGCGGGCAGAAGAAAAGGGTGAGGACACAGAATGAAGGGGACGGGAATCTAAGACCACTACCCTTCGGGTTGGAGCCTGAGAAGATCCCATGGTAACCATTAGGGTTGGTGGCAAAACCTTTGAAGCCTTGGTGGATACTGGGGCTACATTTTCAATGATTCCAGAAACCCCCCCCTGTGCAGGAACTAGTGAACAGCATGTACTTGTGGAAGGAATTGAGGGAAGGCAAACCCGACTCCCTGTTTGTAAACCATTCCTCACCAAAGTGGGGGACCATTTGCTCGAGCACTCCTTTGTATATTCACCAAGTGCCCGGTTGCACTCCTTGGGCGGGACTTACTCACAAAATTGCAAGCTGAGATCTTTTTCAGAGATGATCAGATGGTGGTCCAGCTACCTGTCAAGCAGGGCTCGAATTATCAGATGGCTCTCCTGGAGGACCGGCGTCCTCCAGTAAGTTCGGAAAGTCACATGACTGGAGTAGACCCTTCGGTATGGACTGATGGAACCCCTGCACGAGCTAAGTCGGTCTCCCCGGTAAGGATCATACTCAAGGATGGGGAGGGGCCCGTTCGGGTAAAGCAGTACCCACTCAGCCGAGCGGCCAGAGCTGGACTCAAGCCGTTAATAGAGAAATACAAGAGGTACGGATGGCTAGTGGAAGGGTCCTCACCCTATAACACCCCCATTCTTGGAGTGCCGAAGGCAGATGGGGTCTCATACAGACTGGTCCAAGACCTACGAGCAGTAAACAAGAAAGTCCTTTCAGACCATCCTGTAGTCCCGAACCCTCACACGATTTTGACACAAGTACCGGGGAAAGCTGAAATATTTTCAGTGCTAGATTTGAAAGATGCTTTCTTCTCCATTCCCCTTCACCGGGAAAGTCAAAAATTGTTTGCTTTTGAATGGGAGGATCCAGATACTTTCCATAAAGCCCAACTCATGTGGACAGTTCTCCCACAAGGATTCGTAGCAGCCCCCCATATTTTCAGACTTGCCCTTCAGAAGGACTTGGAGGAGTGGAAGGGATTACACCCTGCAGTGACTCTCCTCCAGTATGTGGATGACCTGCTAGTTGCAAGCCCAAACTTGCAGCTTTGCGAGGAAGCCACCAGGTCACTCCTAAACACTGGGGGGAAAAGGATATAAAGTCTCTAGAGAGAAAGCCCAGATATGTCAGCCTGAAGTCACATTTTTGGGATATAAGCTCTCAAAAGGAGTCAGAGCCCTGAGTGCAGATCGCATACAGGCAATCCAAGGTCTAACCCCACCTAAGTCATCCAAGGAGCTGCGGGCATTCCTAGGGCTAACTGGGTTCTGTTGACTATGGATACCAGATTATGGTGGGAAGGCTAGACCACTGTATGACTCACTGACTAAGGAGAGTCTCACTAAATGGAAATGGAATAAAGAAATGCAGCATGCCTTTGATCTGCTGAAGGCAGCATTAATCCAGCCCCCTGCCCTGGCCATCCCAAATAGTAAAAAGCCATATCGACTGTATGTTCATGAGAATCGAGGGGTTGCATCAGGGGTGCTGACACAGCCATCGGGCCCGACCTGGAGACCCGTGGGATATTACTCAAAGGTTCTAGATCCAGTTCCACTCGGGTGGCCAGCCTGTCTTCGGGCTGTGGCAGCCACAGCAGTGGTTGTTGAAGAAGCCCAGAAGATAGTCATGGGTGCGGATATGGAAATACTCACCCCTCATGGAGTTCCCCAGATCCTAGGGACTGAGGGAGGGAAGTTTCTTAACCCCTCCAGACAATCACGGTATGAGATATTTTTGCTCTCTAATCCAGGACTTACTTTCAAACATACTACAGCCTTAAACCCAGCAACCTTGCTGCCAGAGTCAGGGAAACCAACGCATGACTGCCTTGAGGTCCTGAATCAAACCACACAGGTGCGGCCTGACCTTGCTGAGGACCCAATTGAAGACCCAGATGCTGAATACTTCGTAGACGGCTCCAGCTCTGTCATCGATGGAAAAAGACGAACAGGATGTGCAGTGGTAACCTTGGATATGGTAGTATGGAGGGAGTCATTGCCGAGCTCATGGTCGGCACAAGCCGCGGAACTCACTGCGCTCACCCGAGCATTACAGCTGGGGACAGGCCAGCGGGTTAATATATACACTGACTCTCACTATGCTTTTTCTACAGTCCATGCGCACGGGCTATAGTGGAAAGAAAGGGGTTTCATTATGGCCTCTGGGAATAAAATTGCTAATGGCCCCCAGATTATCAAGCTACTAGAGGCACTCCACCAGCCTAAAGAGGTAGCAGTCATTCATGTGCGGGCCCATGGGAAGGCTGCTGAGGAAAAGCATAAGCTTGGAAATGCAAAGGCTGATGCAGCAGCAAAGGAAGCTGCATTTATTGGGGGAGAAGCGGAGGAGGTATCCAAGCAGGCCATGTCCCATGCCACATGGCCATACGTTCAGGATTTAGTCCCGCAGTATTCCCCTGAAGAAGATCAATTTGCACAGAAAGCTTGTGCAGAAAAGAACTCCCGGGGTGGTGGATAGTACCAGGAGGAAAGGTCATGATACCCAGGCCATTGCTTCGGGAGGTGCTGCAACAGCTCCATGCAAGAACCCATATGGGAGGCTTGGCTATGGGTGATTTAGTGATCCGTCAAGCAGTAGCCCCAGGGCTATATGTAGAAGCTCAGCGCATTGCTACCAAGTGCATTACATGCCAGAAAGTAAACCCTCGAAGGAAACCCCCTGTGCCAATGGGAGGAAGACCCTGGGCAGCGTACCCTGGACAGGCATGGCAGATTGATTTTGCCGAGCTCCCACAGTCCGGACATCACGGGTTTTTACTTGTCATGGTAGACCAGCTCTCTGGTTGGGTCGAGGCCTGGCCCACCAGGACTGCCACTGCGGCTACAGTAGTGAAGTATTTGTTGCAGGAGATCATTCCCCGATATTCTCTGCCTGAGTCCATTGAGTCGGATCAAGGACAACACTTCGTGGGAAAAGTGGTTCAAGAAGTCGCGCAAACTCTCAAGGTTACTTGGAAACTACACACACCATGGAGACCACAGAGTTCAGGACAAGTGGAATGCATGAATAGGACTTTAAAGACTCTGCTTACCAAGATTTGTATTGAAACGCGCCTTAAGTGGCCTCAAGCATTGCCGCTAGCTCTTACTTGCATTTGAAACACTCCCCAACGGGGCCTCAAATTGACCCCATATGAAATTATGTTTGGCAAACCGCCTCGAGTCTTACCCCCTGGAATGCGAGAAAATATAACTTTTGAATTAGGTAATAGTGAGCTTCATATGTATGTTATTGCTTTGCAGTCTGTCTTGTCTTCTCTTCACAGGTATGCAGCCTCCTTTCAGCGTCTGCCTTTAGACGTACCGGTACATGACTTCTCCCCGGGAGACTGGGTCTTGGTGCAGCGGTGGAAAAAGGAACCTTTGACTGAGAGGTGGAGTGGTCCTTTCCAGGTACTTCTAACAACCCACACCGCTGTAAAGATTGCTGGCCATGACAGTTGGATACACCATACCCGTGTGAAATGACATCCACGAGCATCAGAGGACATCAACTCCCAAGACGAGCTCACTCCGGAAGCTGAGTTGTCTTCGGAACAAGAAGCCAGCAAGAGGAGCTGTGAACCTATTGGTGATCTCCAAGTGCGCCTGAGATGGCTTAATCAAAGTTCAGAAAATTAGACAAGAAAGTAAAAAGGGAAATATTTAGGCCGTGTTTGATCTCATGAAAGGGAAAATATGGTGGGAATCTTAATGTGCCTTGTTGTTATCTGTATAGTGAAAGAAGCAGGATTGAGTAGCCTTAGCCGCTGGCCTATACCCCCGCTTTCCCCAATTGCTTCCCCAGGGACAAATTTGTATGTTGACCTGATGGAAAGAATTGCAGGTACTTTTAATCTTACCAACTGCTGGGCCTGTGGGGGGCTCCGAGAGGCCGGAGGCCAGTGGCCTTGGAGGGCTTTTCCTTTGGCCCCAAAGTGGCTAGTGAGTAGCAAGGCAGATGTTAAGAGTACTAGTCGAAAATGGGATGAGAACCACAGCTGGGAACTTTCCCAAGTGGCATTGGAAGAGTATTGCATCAATAATAATGGTACAGGAAAAAGCTTGGGACACAGCCGTTGCATATGGACTTTAAAAGTAAGATGGATGAACCCTACAAAATTAGAACAGCTTTATTATCCTAACAGCCCAGGGTATAATCGGCTAGTGTGGCAGCATCCTAATGGCACAGTTGCGTGGTTTAATAAGTATTGGAGTGCCACAAATCAAAGTAATGATTGTACAGACAAGAATCAGGATGGGCTATGGGAATGTTCCATGAAAGGAGGCCTCACAGCCGCTGGTGTTTTGGGTCCAGAAGGAGGCTTGGGGTTTCCCGAGATGCCCTATGGTTGGGCCCCTCTAAATGCCACTAATAGAGAAAATAGGGCCTTAAGAGGATACTATTGGATTTGCGGACGATGGGCCTATACGATACTACCACAAGGGTGGACAGGAACTTGCTATCTTGGAGTGATTGTACCAGCTTTCTTTTTGCTACCATCAGAGGTTGGAAATGGGTTGGGAGTCTCTTTGTATGATGATTGGAAAAGGGCCAAGAGAAGTATTGATGTAAGTTTGACACAGGGTGGCTCCCAAAAGTGGAAGGAGGATGAGTGGCCTCCTCAAAGGATCATTGAGTATTATGGACCAGCTACATGGGCTAATGATGGGAGTTGGGGATATCGGACACCTATATATATGCTAAATAGAATCATCCGGTTGCAGGCAGTCTTGGAAATAATTACTAACCAGACTGCCACTGCTCTCAAGTTACTGGCCCGGCAGAGTTCTCAGATGAGAGCAGCCATATACCAAAATCGGATGGCCTTAGACTATTTACTCGCAGAGGATGGTGGAGTCTGCGGAAAGCTCAACCTTTCTAATTGTTGCCTCCAAATAGACGACAACGGGAAAGCAGTCTTAGATATTGCCAAAGAGATCAGAAAAATAGCCCATGTACCAATACAAACGTGGGAAAACACATGGGGTAAAGACTGGTGGTTTAAATTATTTGGAGGACCCTGGTGGAGAAAAGTAGGGTTTGTGCTTTTGTGTGCTCTGACTGGTTTGATTTTTATCCCTTGCCTTATTCCTTGTTTCACTAGATTGATAACCACCACAGTAGAAGGGATGCAAGTTGCAGCAGTGCCCCTTAAAGCACAGACTGCAGCAAAAGTCATGGTCCTCAGAAAAATTCCTCGTAATTATCTTGATTTGCCTAAATGAAGTAAGGAGCAGAAAGCATCTTGAGGGGGGATATTGTTAGCAATATTATTAAAATAGAAATATTATTAAAAATGTATAGTGAATAGAGTGTTGTTAAAACTGCACAGTTTGTATCTCGTACCTGATAAGAAGAAACACCACCAAGGACATCTCGCTAATTTACTATCTCTTTGTAACACTAAATCACACATACCTTCAAACTCCTCTGCCTCTACTCTTGTAAACTACAAAGGCTGTGATTTAATTGGCTGTGTCCTTGGGAAAGGGGGCGGGGGTTGAACTTTTGGTAACCTGGAGAGCTTTCTAAGCATGCGTAATTAGCTAATGCATATATGTCTATCTGCCCCGCATACTTAAGTAGTTAATTAAAATGCACATGCGACGGATGACGTGACGTCATTTCATATATGTTTGTATGAACCGGAAATGAGTTGTAAGAGTTCCTGCTTCTGCACACGTGCCCAGGAGGGAAGGGAGAAAACCCAGCTGAGAGTTTTCCTCACGGGCAAAGTGTGGTCTTTTGTCTTCACTCTGACCCTATTTGCAAATATATCCTTTGTGTTACTAACAATGTGTGCCTGAAGGATTATTATTCGTGAGCCTCCAAAGAAACGAACCGTGATTTTTATATCACCTGCACAGGACAGCAGGCAGGGGCTTCCCCACCCACAGCTGGGCTGGGAACAGTCTCAGCTCCAGGGTTCCGCACAAATCTGGGTGAGGGGGCTCCAGCCCCCAGCAGGGGCCATGACCTCAGTGGCCCAGAGCACAGGACTGGCCTGCTCACATCCCAACAGGAGTCTCAGGGCACAGGCAGGGAGTGTCCAGGGCCTGCAGTCCCAGCTGAGCTCAGGGTGGTTTGGCTCCCGGCCACAGCCGCATTGACAGCAGCCAAGCCAAGGCCATGGGCCTCCAGCGCCGTCTGCCCTTGCTCTGCCTCTCCCGCAGTTTCCAGGTGCCACCAGCACTGCCATCCCTCCTCACTGCTCACGTGCCAGTAGCTGAGGTCAGTCACAGGCTCCATCCTGTACAGGCCACCTCACCTCTGCACCGCCCTGCACACACCACGGTGTGGGCAGCTCAGCACAGGGCTCAGCCAGGCTGGGGACAGGCACAGAGTGGCCTGCCCACCTGCCTGCACCCAGCTGTACCACACACTGCAGCTCTGCACTCACAGCCCCTCCCTGCCCAGGGCTGCAGCGCCTGGGCTTGGGGCTCCAGCTCGGGCCCAGACGGCACCACCTGCAACACGGCCCCACCCGGACTCACATCCCACCTGGCATTTTGGCCCCAGCCTTCATGGAGGATGCTGTGTGCAGGGCAGCCCTAGGATTTGTCACCCACCCCAGCTGCAGCTGCTTCAAATTCAGAGCTGGGTAGGGCCCTGGCCCAGCCCTATGGACCTTGCTGTTGGCCCAGCCAGAAAGCTCTGGCTACAGGAAGGCTAGTGGGGGTTGAGATGCTGAGCACCCAGGCAGGAAGGGAAGGGCAGGGAAGCCCTGGCAGCACCCCCTCCTCCCTCAGCTAGCTCTACCCCTGCAGCAGCCAGCACTGCTGTCCCTTCCAGCTGGAGCTGCCTCCAGATCAGCTGTTCTCAGCCTTTTCAGACTCAAGGCATAGCCCCTCCACAGGCCCCAGGGTTTGTTCTTACTCGTCCCTTGAGTTTTGATGAGGGAAGGGGGGAGCAAGGCTCTCGTTTCCCAGTGCTCCAAAAAGCCCCAGCAGGCTGGCATGCTTTTAGAATCATAGAATCAGAAAATGAGGCTTGGAAGGGACCTCAGGAGGTTATCTAGTCGACCCCCCCTGCTCAAAGAAGGACCATCCCCAACTAGATCATCCCAGCCAAAGCTTTGTCAAGCCAGGCCTTAAAAACTTGCAAGGATGAAGATTTCACCACCTCTCTAGGTAACTGGTTCCAGTGCTTCACTAACCTCCTAGTAAGAAAGTTTTTCCTAATATCCAATGTGGCCAGGCACTAGGTGTGCCTGCCACTTTAAGGCCCTGGAGCTGGCAGCCTCCAGGTGCCTAATGAGGCCAGCCAGTTTAGGCTCAGGGTTGCTTATATAAATGAGGCAGCCTGGCTGCCTGGAGGAAGGCAACAACATTGCCTGGCCTGGAGGTAAGAGAGGAGCTGTAGGGGATGGTAGGTGGCTCCTGGTCCTGGATATGACTGGAAACTATACCCTGCCGGGGCTCCCAGTGGTATGGGAGCCCCCAGGAAATGCCAGGCCAGTAATCACCCTGGTAAAAGGTGGGTCAGGGTGTCTTAACCCCTAGCCCTCACCTTAGGGTGGGTTGCGGTACACCAGAGGTAGTTGTGGGGGTTTGAGACCCCAAGGAGGAGAGTTGGGGCCAGGCATGGCTATGGCCACCTGAGCCCACCTGTGGAAGGAAGCCCTGAGACTCTGAGTAAAGGGGGTGTTATGAGCAGTGTGGAGCCCCCAGTGTGAGGGGGGGCTCAGCCAGAGAGAGAGAGCTGTGTCCTGACCCCAGTAAGTCCTCCAATGTGGGGAGGCAGTTTGGGTTGAATATAACACCAGTAGTAGCACCACGACCTGCTGCCTGGGGGGGGCATGAGCCCCCTGAGGCCTCAGTCATGGTGAGGTAACCCCAGCTCCCCACCTCTGTGAAGGAGGACCCAGAGAGGGGGACCCTGGGATAAGAGTATGGGTCATACATCAGGGCCTGCCAGAGCTTCCCCTGACTGGGCCAGGACCAGGACAGTCAGAAGGGCAAGGAGAGACACCCAAGAGCCAGGGGTCCTGACTGGACTGGAGGTGGGCTGGGGCTAGTGTGAGCCAAAGGTCCCAGTGAGGGGACCACACCCAAAGGGGAACTGATGGTAGGGTGATATGTGGCCTGGTATGATGGTGGTGGTGTCTGCCTGAGGGGAGGAACCCAGGTGGGGTCCTACAGCAGGATTCTGGGGCTCATTGTGGGGGACTGGCATGTATGAGAACCAGCTGGGTTACTGGGGCCCCACCCACACAGCGGGGCTGGGTGACAACCCCAGCGGCCCCAGTCCAGGCCCTGGTGCCCTGTGCTGCCCAGGAGGGCTCTGCCAGGAGGTCCTGGAGCCCACCCAGCCCCTGCTCTTGCAGTGAGTAGAAGCATTTTATTATTATTATTATTATTTTTTGTAAGTGCCAGAGCCTGGGGTGGGGGGAGCTGGGGGGCAGCCATCAGGGGGGCTTCAGGAGCTGGTGGGGGATGAGACAGCAATTGGGGGGGCTGGGGTGGGGCACGTGGGCCCTGCGGGGGGTGGGGTGGTAACCCCTGCGGGAGATACTTGGTCCCTATTAGGGGGCTGTAATTGGAGCCAGGAGGACATGCTTTGATAGTTCAAAGCAGGCCACCACACCCAGAACATCTTCCAGGTGATAGCTACCCAGATTGCCGGGCAGGGGCATGCATGGCAGTAGTGCCGCACAAAAGCCAACCCTACAACCACAGCCCACTGGCAGCGGGCCCAGAGGGGCAGATGCCTCATCTGGGTCTGGCAGGTGCACTGCAGGTCACAGCCAGACTGCTGCAGTGGGTAAAGGGTGCAGGGAACTCTCAGGGCTGCTTCAGCAGTCCTGCTGTCCCCAGGTACCAATTGGCTGGGCCCCAGAAGCTCCTGAGAGCAAGTAGCCCTGAGCTACTTGCCAGGGCAGCCTTTTATACTGATGAGGCCAGGACAAGGCAGCTTTTTATATTGCTAGGAACAGCACAGATGCTGGCCCTGGGCTCTAGCTCCCCCAGGCTGCAGATCTGGGAGGAGCCAGGCAGGGTTATTTTGCCCCAAGTGGCACAATTTGCTCCACAACAAAGTGTGTGTCCAAGCACCAGCGCCAAGGCAAAAAACCCCAGCTCAAATTTGCACCGCTTCTATTTGAGCTGCTACAAGTGCATGTGTGGATGCGCCCAAAAGGGCCTACCATCCCTGCAAATTTCATCCGAATCGGGCAAGAAATGACAAACTTATAGGCAGTTTTGTACTTCCTTCCCCATTACAGCCTATGGGCAAAACATTGAAACAGTGTCAAAACAGCAAAACAGTTTCGATGAAATAAAACAGAACAGTGCTTTTAAATTGAAACTCGAAACGAAACACTGTCCCGTCGAAACTAAAGTCAAAACAAAACAGCGCTATTTCACACAGCCCTACTTGTGGTTAGTGTAGGCATGCCTTCAGCGCACGGCTACAGCAGTAACTAGGGGGTAAGCAGACTCTTTGGGTGTCTATACACATGACAATTTTCACTACTTAAAGCATTCTAAAGCTGTCACTGTATACATGTGTGCAACTTTAGAACTTTTTTTTTTTTTAAATGGTGGAAGTTACCTTAATTAAACCTCATTATATGCATTTTAAATATAAGGTGAACTGCAGTAGTGCATCTCGGCTTACCTAGTTTACCTTTATGAAGCATTACTTAACTGGGGCTTTCCAAAGAAATAATTGTAAATTGCAACTGCCAGGTATAACCTAGCCCCTACTATACAAAACTACAGCAAGGCATGAAACTTGCACCAAACTGTGGAACATCTATTAATATTTAAGGGACTGTACTTAAAGTGCTTTAAGTGCAAAAGTTATAGTGCCTTTGGAGATGTCTGCCCTGCATGTGTACATGCACCCTTTATCTTTGTTATGTACAGTAAAGCTGGAGGGACTGAGAGAGGTGCCCAAAAAAGCACAAATTTTTCAAAAAAGTTATTTCAAATATTTCCAGCCTATTGAATAGAATTGCTGCAATGTTGCTGGAACCCAAACTGGGCCCTGTGGCATATGGGGTGAATTTAGAAAGGAAACAGAGGCAAATCCATGAGGTATATCCCTTCCTCAGCATTCTGACTCTGGCCAGCACCCACAGCAGTAACAATTGTTAGGGCTTCCTGGGTACTCCCACTTGGCATGCCCCAACACTTATTTCTTTAAGAGGAGCAGTGTAAGGCCACCACTGAGCTTTTCAAGACCTTGTATAGGCCTGCCCACTCTTCCCTCATCTGTAGTGAATGTTCTGCTAGTTCAGTGCTGGGCTGATCATGGTGGCATAACAAGCAGAGCAGAATTGGTACCTGGGGCAAACCTTGTAGGGGAGGTGTACCTGGTTTCAGGAGTCAGCTGTGTATAGGTTCAGAGAGCAGGGAAGGCATGGGTTCTGAGATCAGGCGTGAGAAGCATGGGACCCAGGAGTGGGGGGGGCAGGGTGCATGGTTCAGAGGGGAGGGTGGCAGCAGTAGTCTTACCTATGCTGGGAAGTCCTAAACAGTCCTGGGTGAACAGATACTGCTTCTATGCATGCTGTGCCCACTCCACTGGTTGTTCTTAAAGCTAGAGCATCCAGGGACTGTTTTAGAGTTCCTGGCATGGGTATGCTGTTGGGGTGCAGACTCCCCAAGGCTGGTAGGTAGTTTCAGTACCCCTCAATTTGGTGACCGGGGGAGATGCTCCTCCCACCCATTCCTAGTTATGCTGCTGGCTGAGTGGGCCTTGGCCAGGCAGTGATTTGGGGCCCAGTAGAAACAGAGATGTCCCTAGTGGTGTTTTTCCCTCTTTTCAGGGCAGCAGAACTCAAGAACATTGCCTGTTGGGTTTATTTGCTTGCCTTGGTCAGCTCATCTTAACCAGCCTCCTAACTGAGATTCATCCTAGTAAAACCCAAGCCAGATGCCTAGCTCAAGTACTGCATCCTCTCTATTCCCAGCTTGCCTACTGTGTTTGCGTATACCAGGTATATGGAAGGTGAATACTGCCAATCACAGTTGACTTAATGCACTTGCCTGAGGATCCTAGAGGTTGGATTAGAAGACTCAGACCTTATGTGGGTCACATCAACCTTTGCAGCAAAGGCTGGTCAGTACACTCTCTGTTAAGCACTGTTTGTTCTGTTAAAATGATATTGAATGGAAAGATTGGTGAAGGCTTGTCCAGCTGCAATTTGATGAGTAGTAGATAAGAGAACATGCATCTAGAGCAGAACAAACCAGCTTCTTGCCCATCCCACCTTTTTCCAAAGGGGCACAAGAAGTGGCTAACATGAGACAATCTATGAAGACCTGCAATGCAGAGCAGAGTAGACAATGAGGCCTTTCCCTGCCTCATTGCTGTTCTGAGCTCTCTGCATCATTATGCCAAGCCCTGGCTAGAGAATGAGCCCACTGTCCCTGTAAATGGAGCCAAGAAAAACCATGGGATAAGCACTAGTTCCCTCTGATGTTTCACTTCAAACTGTTGGAATGATAAAGTACCTTCACACTAGGTCCACCAGCACAGATCTGGTTATAGAATGAGGAATTACACATGCAGTACAAAAAACTGATTAAAATATAGTGCCAAGTACTTCCAAAGATGAGAAAAATATAATGGTGTGAACTTCAAAAGGTGTTTTTTCTAAAGAAATAAAATGTCATAATAATATTTTGGTAAGTCTGCTCGTTTAATCTGAACCTGAACACAGGGTGGTACCTTTCTTACACAGATGTTCCTAGATGATTCTTTTTCCACAGTTGCAAGAAGGAGCTCTAGAAAGAGTTATCTTTCCTTTTTGTAAAACTTAAGACATTGTGTAAAATGAAATTTATAAAGTGTTTTAAATTATAAAATTGTTTAAAATTATTTATAAATGGCCATCTCTGTGTGCATTCTTTATATTTGTACACAAAACTTTAGGATTATTTATAGACATATCCCAGAAACCATATACATACACTAGATTGAAAATGAAGGTCTTATACAGTCCAGACAGTGTAGAGCCAGCTAACTCAAACTGACATGGTCAACTTTTTTTTTTTTTTTAATTTGCTGCTCAGTATTCGTTAGTCCAAAATTTGAGGATAATGTTGACTCGCTGTTGAGCAGTGGAAAAGGGTGAATTGTAGCCAATTCTTGTGAGCTAAATTTGCTTGTATCCTACATGAAGTCAGTAAAAGTTAATCTAAACTCAGTACTCTGTGATGGTCCACAGAGATTTTCATCTTATTATGGCCAAACAGATTCAATGGAATAATATTTATGTAAGAAGAGTTACACCAGGTAAAGGATATTACAGCTTTAAATCTCTGTCAGGGATAAAAGATTCATGATTAACATGAAATTCTTTATGGTAGCTATACAGATAGTTATATCCAATCATGGAGAAGAAACCATTTATTTTTTTTTTTATGCTAAGTAAGGTGTGTGTATATATATAAACATAATGTTTGACAGAAAGGCACATTTTCCAATAAGTTCAAGACACAAAGGGCATCTATACACGTGCTCTGGGGTGGAGAGGGGTGTGCTTTTAATTAGAGCAGGTCTGAGAGCTGCTCTAATTAAAGTGCCCACAGCATTTGAGCTTTTGTTAAAGTGCCACTGCTGCAATTTTGAAACGTGGGGATGCTGAATACCCATGACGTGAAGACTGTTGGAGTGCACTAATTAGCACGCTCCAGCAGTCTCACAGCAGACTCTATTAATCAAGTCTGCTCTGGTGTGTGCTAATTAGCATGCATTGGAGTGGAAGTCTGTTTCATGTATAGGTGCACAAATGTATTGTGGTCTAAATAACATAAGTGACTTTTTCATTGTTTTGTTTTATAATACATGCATTCTATATACTGGGTCTGCCTTTTTAATGTCATCACTTGAATATATCCCTCCTTTACCCCTATCTTTATACTGAAAAAGATGTCCACATGTATCTCCATTCCTAGGCTTTATTTTTCCAGCTATCTCATTATTACAATATGTCTGTAAGCTGGAATTGCTTTAGCTCCTATTTCTACAGGCAGTTAAAAAGGAGGCTGTAAGAATAAGATATCAAATCCAGCATGTTACATAGTATAGTGTGCATTTTATAAACCATACTGTCTATGGGTAAATAAGCTCCTAAGAAATAAAAGTGTTCATAAAAATGTTGGGTAGCTATTCAGTGTAGTACTTACTATCTTGACTTTATTAGTATTATACATTGTTCCTGATGCAGAGCTAATTGAAGTCCATTGGAGTATTTTCATTTTGTTCAATGGATTTTGGATCAGACTTATGTTCTCCAGTTCCTTTATATCACCTGCCAGTTGATCTCCTTTTTCTTGCCTTTACAATAAAATGTGGACACTTTGGAGGATCTAACTAGTTGCCTCTGAAGCTGTGCACCTATCTAGCCATATAGCAGGAGGATGCTATGCATTCTAGTTATAGGCAAGGCATACAAATACTGTATGAGAGCTAGGCTGGCATCAGCAAACAACCTTTAAAGAGACATACGTGTTTCCATTCATAAAGAATACTGAACTTAATAAGCTACTCGGGCCTAGCAGACTTTAAATCCTAGTAGCCCCTAAGCCCTCTCAGGCTCTCTGAATTAGAATTCACATTGTTTCTCCCTTTTATCTTTACAAAGCATACAGTAAGTTATTGGCTGCTTCTCTGATGATTCACTCATGTTCAAAGAATTCATGACAAGCTGAGGTGACCATAGCAATGAAGGCTACAAATTCCTGGAAGTCACATTCTGCATCACCATCACAATCCAGTGTCTCCATCACTTTGTCCACTGTCTCCTGATCTTTGATTTCCTAGTCAAAATAAAGAAAACTAGTTAAAAGTGGTGAAGGATAGGGTTGTAAATAAGATTTAGAGGACCTGGTTGGTAACCTGTTTCTTGTTTTCGTTTTTTTCAAATGGAACTAAAATACAGTACAGCATGCACATTACCCAGTAGGTTTCCAATGGAACTGACTGTGGTGTCTGGTTTCCCTATTAAATGTTTATTCCAACACATAAAGTATTTTACTTTCTTTAATTTAGACATGTTTCCATTGCTTGCTCATGCTGGCTTCCAAGCACTGGCATGGATCCATGATTGCTTTTATAAGTCTCCCTGTTACCAGAGTCCCACATGAAGTAGTAACCAAACATGAGTTGTTTACTGTGATAATGAACACATAACACCACTAACCTGTTTGTTTTTCCATTTATGGATTAAGGTGGGCATTTAAAGGTAATCTGACTGGAAACTTTGTAACAGCAAAAAAGAAGCTTGTTTCCTTCGTAAGTGATCAACATACACACAAGAATCTGGCTGTAACTTGGTATGAGAAGAGAGCTGCCTTAAGGAAAAATTAGCTCAAACAGAAGGCAGAAAAATACAGAGTGGTTATAACTGTAGATACATGGTACTAACTATGTCAGGGCCAAATCATATTCCAAGTCCCCCTCCATCAGGGTATTTTTAATACAACAATATACTATCCAAAAAAACTACCTCTGGACTTGAGCTTTTGTCAAATCTCTAGATCAGTGACTCTCTGCCAGGATACTGGGATACTCTTGGGTGCCTTGAGATCCTTTCAAGGGTGATTTAGGGTGCCACACAAAGTTAGCACTGTTGGGAATGCAAACATCATTTGCAAGATAAACTCAGAGATTTTTAAACAGGAATCTATAACGTTAAAAATATTCAGACCTGCCGTGATCTTTCTCATTTCTTTGCAACAACTAAAGGATTATCCTATTATTTTTCTATAGTCAAAGATAAAGTGAAAACTAAGAGCTGACATTTTCCAAGGGGTGTCTTGGTTTGAAAAGGTTGAGAACCACTGCTCTGAATGAAGTCTGGAAGTCACTTCCACTTAAAATTTATTTTCTTAAATCTGAAAACTTTTTAAGTTTCTTCCAAAAAGGAAACTAACTTGGGAAACATGCAGCACCTTTTAATTTTCCCTGCTGAAGGTCAGAAAACTTCCTTGCTGCTTTCAGTTTTTAACAGTGACTTGATTTCAAAATCCCAGGGTATTTTCCTTATCCTTCTAATTTTCCAGTTGTGTTTTGGAGCATCTTACCTAGAGCCTTACAAAAGATCATACATAAATGTCTTCAGTTACACCCCTGCAGTAGACCTGACTATTTAGCTATCAATCTTACTGCTGTTCATATAATCTATCCAGTATTACCTACAACATGAACACTGGCAGTACATGCTTTCCTAGCCCTGATCTGGAGATACTACACCTATGTAATCTATGTAGAATTAAGAAAGAGTATGAACAGTTTATGAATAGCAGTATAAAATACAGCTGCCTGTAGTACCAGGAGACTAGACTCAATACAATGCTGCTTTTTAGCTAAACTGGCCTGTAGAGGCCTCTCCCCCATAAGAGAAATAACTGCACGGTATAAAGTCATTGTAGCAGTTCCCACTTCAGCCCTCAGCACAGGGAGCAGGGCCAGAGTATCCCTTAACCATGGCAATGCCCAAGAGCTGAAACTTCCCTGTAGGGCTTCTGGGAGTCCGTACAAATTGGAACACCTGTCAAGATGCTCTAATTTGTGCTGGGAACTGGCCCAGGAACAGGGAAGCAAAAACATTACAGACTTTCTGTTGAACAAAAGAAGCATTTGTACATATAAATACTAGTGGCTGGACAAGTCCAATGCTTCTTTGTGCAGCTTGGGTGTACCAGTATACTTAGTCTCATTGAACTTCAGCAGCTTTGTCAGAAATCTTTGGAGGTTAATAAAAACCAGCAAAGGGGAACAATTGTAGTCTTTGATTCAAGCATTAAACTGGGACTCAGAATTTATGTTTAGTTCCTAGTTCTGCCATACTGACTTTCCGCATCATCTTGAAGAGGTAATTGAATATCTCTCTGTCTCAGGTCTCCATCCATGATATGTATACAATAATAATTCCTGCTTTTATGTTGTTAATGTAGACTGCAAGCTCTTCAGACCAGAAACAGGGACTCAGTATCTACTTGTAGAACTATGAGGGTCCTGATCCTGGCTGGGTCTTCTAGGAGCTACTGTAATAATCCAAAAAATAAAGTAATATCTCTAGGAGCAGTTTTGACTCCAAATATATCAAGCTTTTTAAGGTAACCTCAGAATGGATCAAAAGGGAATGTTTGCCGAGCCAGCTTTCAATCCCACTCTCTGAAGCATACCTTTATGTTGCAAGGAACAAAGAAGCATTTTGAGCTCCCAAATGGGACTCCTGCATTTATAAATGCATACTTTGAACAACAGCAGTATGTGTATTTTTGTGAATGCCTTTGTCTTCTCTCCTCTTCCATAACCACCTACCCTCACAGTGGTTAGATACTAAGGACTAAATGGCACACCTGAGCTGGGGCAATGTAGAGTTACACCGCTCTCATTCTAAATCTCCTAGTCTCACCCAGTTGCACAGTCTTATCCTAAGCTTCCTAATAGGTGAAGAATGGCAGAGAAATACTCTGCACCAGGCTAATGTTGAACAATGGTGACCTTTGGGGCACTCAGGAGTAAGTTCTGGTCCCCATTCCTACTTCAGCTGCAGGAATGGAGACTGATTCCTTGTGCCTTCCTCTGGATGTACTTATCAAGGGTCACTATGTGGCCTACCAGTGCCAAGTGCCTTGGAAATACCTAAGATAGATTAATAGTCATGAAAGAGACACAAATGGCTTCCAGAGGGAAAACACACTGCTTTTTGAATGAGCTATCCTCTCTTTATTGCCCATCCCATAGGTATCCAGTAAGAATTACAGGGTCTCTTTCCTACTCCCAGGAAACACAACATAGTACAAAAGACTAAAATACTGGAACTAGCCCATTGCACTAAGTCCTCTTTTCAGTCACAGGCTGAGTATATGTACTGTTCCCATCTCCAGGGGAAACGGCCTACTACCTAGAGATATTTTAGCAAACATCATGGGAGCTAAGAAAGGCCACTGCAAACATATTCAGCATGGCAGTGCCATCAGGCATCTTGACATTTGATTCACAACAGGGAAAAGGGCAATTCTTTGTTCAAAAAGGAATACTCACGCCTAAAAAATGAGGGAGTTCATTGTTAATGAGCTCTTTTAATTCAGATTTCTTCAGCTTGTGTTTGTCTCCCTCTTTTCCTGAATACTGGTGGAAAGCTTCAATGATGGCAATCATGGCCTTTTCCAGATCAGACATTTTAACTGTGTGACCTTCCTAAAGATAAATGAGGGGGAAAACATTAGTTTACACTTGTTTTAAAAAATTCTTGCCTGCTTTCTGAATGCAGCAATAAACCCCTTGACAGTGCTAGTCAGTGATGATATGATCCAAAGCTCACTGAAGTCAGTTTCCAAGATGCCAACAGATGTGACTGGACTTAGATCATACTTCAGATTAATATTCCAGAAAATAATGGGGAAATAATTTAATGAGCAGCAGGCCACATATAAAGAGACTGATTTCCAATGGAGGTAGACTAAAATTAGGTCATTTGCTTTGTCTTTTATTGTAAGCTACCCTAATAAATAATTATTATTCTCACCCTTAAACCTTAATTGAGGTTGATATCTTTGTATACCATTTGTATATTTCTAAAACGAACTGAGTATAAAACTATTCTTTATCTGGAAATACCCACCAATACTAAATGATCTGCTTTTTCGGTAGTTTTAACATAGATTTCGCTAACAAAACTGAGGGGAATGTTACTGAGTAAATAACCAAAGGGGGCAGATGTCAGTTCCAGCATTAAAAAACAAAATAAAGTGACAACACAGAATGCCTTGTTGCTAATCTTCATTCTTGCAGCTGAAGTAAGAACAGAAGAGGAATATTTGCTATTAGCCTTGAGAGTTCCCAGGCTCTCCTGAAATATGAGCATAAATTCTGTACCATGCTTGGAAGAGTACTATAAATAAATAAGAGCAAGAAAGCTATAACCAGTGACAGGGAAAGCAATTCTCCCAGATGTCTTGGGGCAGATCCTCAGTCATAATGGAGATATAACAATTTGTATCAGCTGAGGCAGAAGGAAAGATCCAACCAGATCTAGGATCTAGCAACAAACATTTATTGAGAAACAGAGCGTCAATAAAGCTACTTGCAACCAGAGCCAACCTTAAGGAAAATGGCAACCCCTACCGAGCTCCCACACCAAGTCAGTGGCGGTGCTGCAGGCAGAGGCGGGTGGGGAGGTAAAGCAGCAGAGGGCAGGGGTGAAGGGGCTAGGGGAGTGCAGCTGCCCAGGCAGGTGGACCTGTCCCCAGTTTATCCTTGTCCCTTGCCACCATGCTGCAGCCATTCACCAGCTGTCAGCCCAGGCCACTGCTGCCCGAAGGCCCATATCAAGCTGCTGCTGAGGCCAAAAGCGACCATGACATTGCTAGCATAGCTGCACAGTCAGCCCCAGCCGGGGGGGGGGTGAGAAGCGGGAAAGGGGGGAGCACAGCTGACTGGGCAGGTGGCCTTGTCCCTAGTTCAGTCCCCAGCACTGTGGGCATCTCCCCAGCCCTGTCATGGGGGGCAGGGAACGTGCTCCAGCAACTGCCCACACCGCCCAGCTCGGCTCATCCTAAGCAGCAGTTGCAGGTGGGGCGGGGCAGAAATAGGTGGGGTGGGATGGGGGTAGAGCACTGCTGTATGTGTGCGCGGTGCCTCCCTGCCCATGACGCCTTGGGCAGTCTCCCACATCACCTACCCTCAAAGCTAACTCTGCTTGCAACTAACAAACTGCTAGATTTCAAGGGTGGAGTTGAAGTGATGTTGTAGCCACAATAATTGAGAATTTTTGCAAGAGGCAAGGATCTTTGTGAGTGATATCTTTTATTGGACCAAATGCATGGCTGGGTGACAGATAGATATCAACGTAGCTCCTGTTCTAGAAAGTGTCTATTTATCCCAAAAAAACCCCTATAAATGTTTGCAATCAGATTCTGGTGATTCTCAACCATTCTCACAAAGACTATGGTTTAACAAGGTTGTCCTTGGGGCTACATTTTCACTTCCTTAGAATCGCACAGCACACCACCCTTCCCGCTATCCACTCTTGACTATTCTTGTGACAACTACTACAAATGCAGGGAAATATTTAATGGGTGTTTAGCTTCAAGTTTTTTTATGGTATTTAAATTTAGTGACAAGAAATGCCATGAGAACAGCCACCTTTCTGTTTACCACCCGAACTGTTTTGTGGACTACAAGTTGTCTGCAGAGAAGACTAAAAATGACTGATTGACATTATTTCCCTATCCAATACCTCACTTTAGTTTAATTACCTCACAGTAAGGTTCTGATTTCCCTATAGTTAACATATGAAGAAAATACTTCCCAATGTGTGATAATAATGTATATTTCCAAAACAGTATCTGTTTCCTGACTTTGGTCCAGCTTCCTAAACCAACTTTTCTTTAGTCTGGATTTCAAGGTAGTACAGTGTGACCACTGCCTTAGCCAAAGACTCTTACATTCCTTCTGTGGGAAATAGCACAGAAGTATCTCAAGTCACAAAAACTTGTCTCACCAATTAAACTGCACTGTAGAAAGTATGTGTGTCTGTATGTATGCGCACGCCCGTGTGCATGTGTGAAAATGTTGAATAATCTTCTAGGTTTGTAGAGTGTATTATCATGGTTCTTTATTATCAGTATCAACAAGTCATCAGCTTGGCTCAGCTGGTTTACTATAATTCCTAGCCTGCATGCTTAGGATTTGCAAAGCATTATGAACCAAACATAAAAAGAGTAAGTTTTAATCATCTTTATTCTCAAGCTTCCATCTGTCACATGCTTTTCCTTCTAAGATGCCGTTGTATCTATCTTTATTAGCTAATCACTGAATGACAGTATTCCAAGTGAGCAATCCGCAATATATCAGGCAAGCTTCTATTTTCATGAGGAGTAATATGAGCAAATACATTCATCTCTTCTTTCTACGCTTGCTTCTAATAGACTATTTAATATTTTAGATACAAAATATAAATGAGTCCTCTTCTTCCATACTAAAATCACATGAATATTAAATTGTAAGTTTGCTTACAAATTTTACATAGATGATGAAAAATCTGTGACTGACTTTGAGAGAAAGATTTTAACATAAAGGGGAACACTGCAGAATATATGGTCCACAAAGCTTTGTAATATTTTTAGGTTAAACAGAAGGGTTTGATTTGAAATATAAGCAACCTTTATGTTCACATAAAAAGTCTTGTGGCTCACAGATCCTTGTTGGTATTTATCAGCATCACTCCGTTGATTTGGATGGAGCTATATCAAGTTACATGAGCTGGCTGAGGACCTGTAACATTTTACTGTAGATGAATTGGTCTCAGCCACATAAGTGAGAATGCATAACTGCTTGTTCTTCATTTATTCCTTTCCCACGTTATAATGGGAATGCTCTGCAATGCACATCTTGACTATATTGCTGCCTTATAGTTAGAGAAGTTTGTGGGTTTAACGAACACTTATGAAATGTGTGTCCTGTTTGGCTTTTCTTTCAAGTACTTGGGTTGATGAACTCCCAACAGCTCTGGATTCAAAAGTGAGTGAAAGAAAAAGAAAAGCAATCCTGTTTCAATATCTGAATTGGCATGGAAACCCCTCCCCCAGTAAGTATTAGGAATCAGTTTTCTAACAAACTTATTTTTTTCTAAGCATCTTTAGTATTATTTCTGCTACTCACCTTCCTTCTCCGTAGACTGAGCTGGAGTCAGAGCAATGTGATCTAAGACAGTAAGGGAAGACTTCTTATTTCATCTGTGGGGGTGGGGAGATCCATTCACTTAGATGCAGTGCTTCTGCAGAAGGATAGCAGCCAATGAGAGCCTGAAGAGGGGGTGGGGGTGGGAAGGAGGCAGCTGATTCTTGGACCTGATTTACTGGAATAAGTAGCAACGCTCACAAGGGTGCATTCATCAGTTTGCTGTGGGAGCTGTTAACTGATACACTGGTACCAGAGAAAGAAAGCTCTGTTGTAAGAAAAAGTGGATGATCAGCTTTTAAAAAAACCCAAAAAATGCCTAACAAGAATGTTCTCAATTCAAATTGTTTAAAAAAAAAAGTAAGGAGGATTTAGCTAGCCGTAATAGAATGTATTTGCTGTTTGCCTGTGACAGGATGTTTAGGACTATAACTAAAAGCATATTCCTTTTGAAATAGTTATTACTGGTTCTCTCTAACAGCAGTATTGAGTGTGTAGCCATGCTATACTATTGGACATTCTTCAGATTGAGGAGCATTAAAATTAAAATGAGATATATTAGGGATGTCAGTGGGTTCAGATTAGGACAACAGCTGGACCTGCACCCAAAATTCAGACTCAAGCTACTTTTCTTTCTTTTTTCATTTGAAAAGGTTATATACGTGTACCCATACATTCATTTGTATTTACAAACATACGTATATACAAAACCATATGTACACTTCATTAATCTCTGAGCTTTCTGCTTTTGCCAGGCCAGAAAAAAATAACCCCCTAAGAAAGACTCTCTGCAGACTGATTCCATCCATCTTAGGCCGTATCTATATGGCAAACTTTTAATGCTCTAGAGTCACACCCTCTGGCAAGCTGCATAGCAATGAGTAGGCTGTTTTCTAAACCAGAAGCAGTGAAGCCATTGCTGTAACAGTCTTTTATGAAAGTCTTTGTCAAAAAGATTTTAAACGAAAATAAATTCAAATGAGTTTGGAGAAGGATTTGGATGCCTAGGCAAACTGACCTTTGTGAGTTATTACCTCTCTCTTACTTACCATTTGCCTGTCACTAGCTTCCCTTCTTTCTTTGTCCTGTCTCCTCTCAGAACAATAACTTCAGTTAAGTATGTATGCATAACTACTTTCTAGTTAAAGCATTTTACTAATTATCAGAGAAAACATACACAAAAACTGACTGTTTTCAATGTAATGCTAGCTTGCAAGACAGTAAAAGCACCCCTTGTGAAGAACAAAGTAAAAGGGTGACTGACAATTTCACTTAATCCTATATGCATGTTTTTCTCGCTCCGTTTCTGTGGGCTGTTAAATTTAGAACAGTCATTGCCCATTGTTACTACCCAGCTGCACAAGGGCAGGGTGCCAAGCTTCATACACTCCTACTTGCATGGCATTAGCAAAATCTCTGTCTTCCAGGGAACCAAGAAAAAAAAGTGCTTTCTGGACATCTTTTCTTTATATTAAAGAGACGTCATCAACTAGAAATAGAGTCAGTTGCAAAAATTAGTTAAAAGCAGTTTCTGGCTCAACCTGTTCCCTTGAGTTTCCTTTTGTTAGTCTAACTGCGAAGTGAAGAAGAATGTTCTGTTAGATGGCAGATATTAATTGCTCTATCACTTTGACAAGAACAAGCATGTTTATTACTGGGTCAGCAGGATGAGAATAGAAAGACATAGAAAACCTTAAATGCCTGCTCCTAGTCCAAGGAGAGGAGAAAGTTTGCATGGCATTTCATTTGCTTCAAACATGCATACATTCCCAAACAACATGAAAATCTCCCCCTTCACATTATCTGAGCCCCTTGAACCAAAGGGCTCATGACAGACAGTCTGGGAGAAGTTTACAGTCTACTCAAAACCAATACTTAACCCCAAATCTCTCCTCTCCCCACCAATCTGTGGCACCTTCAGGTCATGTTACCTACACAACCCTACTGATCAAAGCTGACCGACTCTTAGAGAAGGCATGGCATTTGTTCCCCTGTTTGAATGGATCTATTGCTGTGGAGATCACCACGCCTGTCTTGAGGGTTCAATCCATATTGTAGACCAGCCATCCTCTTTCATCCAGCTGTCTACCAAAGGGAGTGAAGAATCTTTTTGAGTGGACTATTACACATCCTTGTACAGGAGGGATACATGTTTTCCAGTGCAGCTGAAATACCAGGTTTCATCTCCAAACATGCCTTATGCCACAACCTGTGAGATTCTTCCTACAATGGTTGATTGGGCTGAGACCCAGGTATGGGTGTGATGAGGCAGCTTGTGGTGTTTGCTCTGACACACACTACTGCTTCATTTAGTCTGATGAACTGGTATAGCTGAAGATGCCAGGGCCTGGACAGTTTAATTTGTGGTTACATATTTTAGAGATGCACTATATCACCACTGTTTAGAATTGACATCTTTGTCTGCCAGCCGAGACAGAATATTTTTTCATTCTCCATTTTGTAGTTGCAGCATTGGAAAAACACTGGCTTCATAAAGACCTCTTACAATTATTTTTCCTGAGGCACAGCCTCTGTACTCTAAGCCAGAAGGGCATGTGCTCCATGAAATAAACTCATCAGCAAATCCTCATACACTAGAAAAGCAAAGTAGGGTGGACATTATGGCATCAGCCAACAAAGATCATGCAGGGCAGTCCTAACCTGATATGTTCTTGACAGGAAATAGTAACTAATTATACAGAAACTATCCTTTATGCACACATAGTTATATGGAAGGTATAGGAGGAGACTATTTCCCATTCCCCACCTTATTTTGTTCTCTGTTAATAAAGTCCCACTAGTGACAATTCCTGGATGTGAAATAACTTGATAACTAGATACTGTCCAAACCCAGAAGAAAAAGATAATCCCTGCCTCAAGGCTGTATATAGCAGATTGTACATGTATCAGGCATTTTTTTAAGCCTTCCTCAGAGGCTCTGGGTGTTGGCTGCAGACAAGGCTGGGGATTTTGGCTAGGGTGTGCCAAAGCTCCTGCTGGGACTTAAACCCAGAGGTTCCTGGCTAGGGGGACTTGCCCCTCTGCTCCAGGCCAGACCAATCGCTATATTTGGTATCAGGAAGGAATTTTGACCTCATGGTCAGATTGGTACGGATTGTGGGGGTTTTTGCCTTCCTTTGTAGCAGATAGTAAAGGAGTGTTATGGAAAGACAGGTTGCAATTCTACAGAGGTTTTAAATGACAACAAGGCTATTTCCATAAGAGTACTGGACATCACTGTTATGCTTGATTTCCTAGGAAATGTGCTGTGATATGTCTCTGTTACATTTCAGTATAATGCTTCTATTGTTGCCTCTCTGAATTTATCTAGTTAAAAGATATATCAAATACTGTTGCCTCTGCTTGTTTGCTTGCTTTTTAATGGTGAATAAAGTGAATTCATTCACTTGCAGCTGCTTTTTGCCTGCTGTTTACGATTTTCAAAACAAACCCTTTTAGCAGAGCAACTGAGCTTGAAAAGAGATTCAAATCTCTTCAGCAACAACTAATCTTGCTGAAGCTGAAAAAAATCAGTTGCAACTACTATTTAATCTATTCATCTATGTTTTTATATTATCACCTATTAATACCCAAGTGCCACCATGACAACAATGAGGTCTCTGCTGGCAAAATATTTAGGTTTGGAGTTGTTACTAATTAAAACTGAATACAGAAATGTGAAAGTGTTGACCTGAATAAAGATAGCAAGAGTTGATCTTATGCTCATTGAAATCAATGGCAAAGACCAAAATGGACTATTCAGTATCTAAGCTGATCTCTTAGCATATCAAAACATATGCTAAGAGCATATAAAACCTCCCAAATTTTCACCCAATTACCCCCAGGTTCCCAGTGGTCTGCATCTTACTACAGCACATATTTCAGAACCACCCTCAGTCAATATGAAGAAAGCAAGTGATGGAAAATCCACAACTTCGCTTGGGATTGTTCCCCTGGTTCATCACTCTCCCTAGGTGCATCTACACAAGATGCTTTACTATGCATTAAACTAAGCAAATGTACAGTAAAGCACCATTGTCTACACGTGCATAGCAATTACTGTGCAGTAGATTAGTCTAATGCACCATTTTCTAATACTTGTAGATACAGGTACTAGAAATTGGCACATTAAACTAATGCACTGAAGCACACTTGTAGACGCTTATTGGAAGCAAACTGCTCCAACCTAGCCAACAAGAGGTCACAGGGGGCAGGGAGAACTGCCCCCGCTTGACGGGGCTGCTGCCTGCCAGCCATGTGGAGATTGGGACCTGTCCTGATCTCCGCAGGGCGGGGAGAGTTGTCCTGGCTGCCAGGCAGCTGCCTCTCAGCCATATGGCGATCAGGACGTGTCTCAATCTCCACCTTGCTGGGTAAGCTGTCCCCACTGCCTCCCAGCCATATAGAAGTCAGGACCCATCTCCTGGCCACTGGAAACAGCTCTCCCGGCCACAGAAGACAGGTCCCAGATCTGAGACAGCTGAATCACACCCACAGACTAACACCACATACTGACCCCATGCAGAACCTGTACAGCACCAGTCCACAGGACATCTGGCCTACAGGACTGCAAAGTTGGGCACCAGTGCTTTATTGCTGTTACTCTGTTCAGGATTCTATTTGTATATAGCTCATATTAACACTTAATTTGACCATTTGAACCTGTTAAGCCTAATGGGTTGACTCTAACCATTTGACTCCTCTGTGCCAAAGGGTAACATGACCCCTGAGCACACTGGGTGCAACAATGCATGGGCCGAGCAGTGTGGCTGTGCTGCTGGGATCATGACAGTGGCTGGTTCAGTAGCTCAGCTGCTTGTATTTTTTTGCCCTCCACCTTCTCCCCCATGGGGCCAGAATCTGGGACAGGTGTACCTGTTGCCACCGTGTCACTGTGAGATACTGTAAGCTAGATACTGCCTCTGAGATAATTTAAGCCCTGATTCTAGCATTTACTTAATTTTACCTCTTAGATACCTAAGTATCTCAGTAATCTTAACATGATTACTAAGATATAAAAGCACCTTCCTGAACCAAAGGACTTGGAGAGACAGGTTTCTTAGGTTACCCTGTCACAGTTACAGTTGCTTTAACATCACCATGCAAGTGCAAGTAGTTTGTTTATGTCCCGTTGGCAGAAATTATACATGCTGTTTCCCTTTAAGAGTAATTGGCTGTGATGTCTATCACCTTCACATTGCAATATAGTGCTTAGCCTGAGTTGTATGTAATATGTGGCAACTGGTATTGATACCGCCATTATAATCCAAGCAGCCAGCAATCTGAACTTTCTTTTCCAGTGGATGGGAGCTGTAAATTGGTGTGTAGCAGGCTGAATGGCCCAGGACTTGCATCCCAGCTGCAGGCAGTGAGCAAATGATTGCAGGCTTGCTTAGGAGAACTGGGCCAGCTGAGGAGGATAATTGGCTGTCTCGGAGGAAGTTAAAAGCTCCCAGGGAAGAGAGCTGGAGAGAAGGGGAAGGCAGCAGCAATAAGTCAGAAAACTCTTTCAGGATTGAGGAAGAGAGGGTGTGACATAACCCTTTATAGTTCATGTATCTGTTGGTTCATAGATTTATGCTTGATGTTGTGTCCTGTGGGGCAAGCTGGCCAGGAAAATAAAGATTGTATTATATAACTTGAGAACCCACTACAGTGAGGTCCAAATTTGAATGAGGCCAAAAAGGGCCATTTGTAGAGAAGCATAAAAAATGCACAACAGAAAAGGATTCAAAGTGCTGTAAAACAGAAACAGCAGCAAAGCCCCTTGCTAAAAGCACCTTCTAGCTAAGATATTCTTTTCCAAATTTTTTAAGTTTAGTATCATAGCTACTATGTGGTAAAGGGCCAGAGTCAGACTAGTGTCCCTTCACAGCCTGGAGAGGGCAAAAACTTCTTCTTTAAACATAACTTCTAAAAAAAACCTTCTGCTGCTTAATTGGAGCAACTGAAATACCTTAGTTAATAAATTGTTCCTCAAGGCACATGACTGCAAGCTTCAGACAAGCACAAGACTATTCTATACAAGTCCAAGGGCCAAATAAATACAAAATACATTCATTATCAGCCTCACTCTCATTTTGAAGTCTGAATTCTAATTCGGAGGGCATAAGGCCAGCTAAATGAGTCATTTGGCACAAATTAGGTTGGCAATAGTCATGCCACCATGGATATTAAATCTGCTTTTATACAAAAGTCTCTGCAAACACTCATTCCAGGTCTAAAACCATTTTTATAAGAGCATGCATTGCTTGAATGCTGTATAAGGGTAAAATCTGCCAGAGGAAACTTAACTATATTGCAACAAAGTGGTATTTCACTGAAAACATGGCTGTTTTGCTAAGTTACCATGTAAATATCAGCAAGCAAACACAAAACCCCCAAGATCTTTCCTACTTGCTATTTCTGGATGGGCAAAGGAAAGGGGTTGACAAATACAGAACACATGCAGAACAAAGCTGGTTTTCATAGCATTCATCAGGCTTTTAGTGCCTAGCAAAGCTGTGTTCTGAAAATGGGACAGGAAGAGTCTGAAACAAAGCCATGTGATGGTATTGATTTTGAAAATCTGCAATTATACTTTCTCTTGGCAGTACAGAATCAATTTTTGCATAATTTCACAGGGTCTTTCTGTGAAGACTCAGGAAAGTAGACTCCAAATGAGTTAGATTTAAAATCCCAATGTTGTTATATTATTTCATTTCTTAACTAGGCTCTTCCTCGCTCTCATTGCTTTTTATAATCCATTTGTGCAAGTCTCATCCCCTGTACTGCATATGAGGCAGAATTGATGTCATTCTGTTGCAGGGGTGGGCAATTATATCAGGCGGAGGGTCACTTACTGAGTTTTGGCAAGCCATCAAGGGCCGCATGACAGGCAGCCAGAAGCAGATATATATTAATTTTCTAAATGTCTTCGGGGCCCCACGGGCTGGATAGAATGGCTTGGCAGGCCGCATCTGGCCCGCAGGCCACATTTTGTCCACCCCTGTTCTATTGGAACTAAGTAAAAACATTGTATATAATTCCTATGGACCTTCTGAAACCAATCAAACCTTATGGCTGAGGTAAAATTAAGATGTTATGCCCTGCAAGTTTTCAAAAGATTACATATAAAAAGGTCATTTACTTCATAACCAATGACAGTATTAATGTTAACTGTACTAAAGACATCAATATTGTATGCAAAGATGTCTGAACTTGTCATTCACTTCATGTCCAATGCCTATGTCAAATTGTGGTGTCTAGAAGGATATTTTTTAATAATATCATATGAAAATATCTTTATTGATGAAAACTGCAGGTTACAGTAGAGATTGTAAACACTGTCTGAAATTGAACCATATGAAGGAAGAGTCTCACCTTTCCCCATCTCACTTTGCATTTGACCTATTTATCCAACACCTAAGTTGTTCTTTCAGTCTAAATGCTTATTCTCTACAACCTGAGATTTCCTTATAAATTATTACAAGGAAAGCATAGGTGCAGGTAACTGAGAATATAGACACTCTGTCCTCTTCATTTTTCCATTTGCACTGATTCTGTTTCTCTCACAGATTACACATTTCTGTATGTACTGTATAGCAATAATTGCTCTGCTTCTGCATCTTTGAGTTATTTCACATACCTCTCCACAAATAAATGGGGAAGTTCAGGCTGGGGCTGGGGCCAGAGAACCTGCCCCCAGCCTAGACTGCCCATGGCTGCTGGGCGAGGGCAGGGTGAGTCCACCATCACTGGGGCCGAGCTTGGGCTGGGAGTGTGCCCCAGGCCTGAGGCAGCTCCATGGAGACCCCACTCAGCCTGGGTATCCTGCCAGGTCCCCTCTCCCCAGGCTCCAGACCCCCCTGAGGACAACCACTTTCTCCCAGCTTCAAACCTCTCACACATACCCACAGCCCCCCACACCTTCACAAATTCCCCACACCTCACACCCAGCCCCCAACCATTCAAAATACCTGCATAGTTTTGCATAATTTTGAGTTTTTCTGTGCATAATTTTGAATTTCAGCTGTGCTATTAAAATTGTGATTAATTGCAAACAATTTTTTTTAATCGCACAACTAATCACGATCATATTTTAAAACTAACTAAACTAGCTAAAATTCTAAACAGCAGCAGAATACATCTTTCGTAAAGGACTAGGTTCGTTTTTTTCAAGACCAAAACAGTGCAACACAAATCAAATGCATACATCAGAGCTTGCTTTTTCAGAAAGCTCATACATACAGAGCATACATTTCCTCAGTGAGCTAGGAAACACCCTTCTAAGTTCTGTAGCCTGATCAACAACAGACCACTCCTCCAAATCCCTGCAGGTCTCATTCTTTCACTGACTAACGTCCCGGACTTTTAGCTGAAGACCTGATGGCCTGCCAGCTACTACTTGATTCCTGGTATCAACCCACCATCTCAGCAGCATCTAATTAATCACAGGTCAGATGGCTAATACCACCTTTCTTAAAAGGCCATCTTTTGCAACTATCTAGGTGGTCTAATAAAAGATATTGCCTCTGCCCCAGGAGTTTTGTCTGCTTCTCTCACCTTGAGACATTCTTCCCATTCCTCAGAGGCACAGATCATTAGCTGCCCCTTTACCCCACCAAAGCAGAAAAACAGGGAGTTATACCTTGCCAAGTCATCTGTGTGGCTCTGTCCTGAAGCAATAATGTGGCCCAAAGGGCTGCATCCAGACGAGTAGGAGATCCCAAGGTCAAAAAAAAACAACTGATGCTGAAAAAAAGTGGGGTGGCACATGTGGCAGCAGCATGCACCGTCCAAAACTGGCTGCCTGGAGCCATACTCCAGCTGCTAGCCAGGCTTCCTAATGCAGCTGCAACCCGGGGAAGCCCGCAGGACCCTGGGTACGGCTGCTGGGGTCAGCAGAGCTGCCTTAAGTTGATGCGATTTTAATAGTGTGGCGAACAGCTCAGCCAGATCACCATTCCATTTCATATAGCTCACCCAAAAACCTTTGTGCACTGCCCTTTGCTGACTTTAGATTTCCCTACAGGGAAAAGTGCTCCTTATCCGATTGCCATAAGCCATAACGTTCTCTTGATTCCTAATATAGTTGTCACCTTGTACATAAAAAGGTAGGGAAAATAGAATATGAGGACAGTAAAGAAAACTCAAAAGGAAAATGGAACATAAAACATCTCTTTCAGGAGACCTTGTTATAGATGAGATGCAATGTGAGAGTGCACTTAACAGTGAAACCGCTGCTTCAATCTCACCACACACATTGATTAAAGCAGAGGTTAATCTTAGTGCAGTTCCCACATAAAATGTCTGAGGTTTTGGGAAAACTTAATTTCCCCCAAAAATTAAACAAGGTTTATCTTACTTTAACAGCAGAGCTGATAACTTATTCTACTAATTGATCCTCTATGCATTAACGGAATTGTAAAATATAGTGGTTATCTATGATCTCATAATTCTGGCAGGAATATTGGGCATGCTTTTAGTAAGTGGTATTTTAATATTTGAGAGCATTTGGCAGGAATTGCACAATACTTGATTGTCAAGGCTATTTGTATTCACTTGAGAACAGGATATAAATGGACAACAGCAGGCAGCAGGGAAGAAATACAGTATATTTTTCTCAATCATAGTAATTCAATCTGGGTAGATATTTTCTTTCTTCCACAGGCCAAAGAACCTATCAAAGCCCAATATAAATTCTCTATTTGACTCCATTATCCCTGCTTCTTGCAAATCCTGCTGTTAAGGCGGTCTTCCCTTAAAATGGAAGAGAAAAATACCCCAGGAGCTGATGTTAGTGTTTTAGTTTGTAGCTGATTAGGAAGATAATACTCCATTGCAGAAGCACACTGACAACTTAATTATTAACATTCATAGAATCAATGAGTTGGAAAGGACCTAGACAGATCATCTAGTCCGACCCCCTGCCATGGGCAGGAAGGAGCACTGGGGGTGGCAGGGGTTATAAGACCCCAGCCAGGTGCCTATCCAGTCTCCTCTTGAAGCTCTCCAGGGAAGGTGAGAGCACCACCTCTCTGGGAAGTCTGTTCCAGGCTCTGGCCACCCTTACAGTGAAGTAGTTCTTCCTAATATCTAACCTAAACCTATCCTCCCTCAGCTTGTGGCCATTGTTCTGGTGACCCCAAGGGGGGCCCTGGTGAACAGACTTTCCCTGAGTCCCTGCTGCTGGCCCCTGATAAAGTTGTAGGCAGCCACAAGATCCCCCCTCAATCTTCTTTTATGGAGGCTGAAGAGATTCAGGTCCCTCAGCCTCTCCTCATAGGGCTGGCCACGGAGGCCCTCAACCATACGAGTGGCCTCCTCTGGACCCTCTCCAGGTTCTCCATGTCCCTCTTGAAGTGCAACGCCCAGAACTGGACACTGCTCCAGCTGCGGCCTGACCAACGCCACATAGAGGGGGAGCAAGACCTCTCTGGACCTGTTAGTGATGCCCCTGTTGATGCATGACAGGGTGCGGTTGGCTCTGCCTGTTGCTTCGTCGCATTGGCAACTCATATTCATCCTGGAGTCAATCCTGACTCCAAGATCCCTCTCTGCCTCTGTGCTGCTGTGAGGGTCAGCCCCTAACCTATAACCATAATGCTGGTTCCCTCTCCCCAGGTGCAGCACTCTGCACTTGTCCTTGTTGAACCGCATCCTGTTCAGATCCGCCCACTTCTGTAACCTATCCAGGTCTGCCTGGATGCGGTCCCTGACCTGCCGGTGTATTCACTTTCCCCCACAGCTTGGTATCATCAGCGAACTTGAACAGGGTGCTCTCCACACCCTCGTCCAGGTTGCTAATGAAGATGTTGAACAGCACTGGCCCAAGGACCAAGCCCTGGGGGACTCCGCTGCCCACACCCTTCCAGGTCAACATCAACCCGTCCACCACCACCCTCTGGGTATGCCCCTGGAGCCAGTTTGCCACCCATGTGACAGTGCATTCATCAATGCCGCAGTCCCTCAGCTTGCCCACCAGAATTGGGTGGGACACTGTGTCAAAGGCCTTCTGGAAGTCCAAGAAGACGACATCAACTTCTTCCTTCACATCTAAGCTTTTTGTTACCTGCTCATAGAAAGAGACCAGGTTAGTCAGGCAGGATCAGCCTGGCAGGAAGCCATGTCAGTTACCCCTCAACATCACTTCCCCTGCAGGGCTCTCACAAATGTGGCCCTTGATAATTTTTTCAAAGACCTTCCCCAGGATAGAAGTGAGGCTGACTGGCCTGTAGTTGCCAGGCTCTTCCTTCCTCCCCTTCTTGAAAATAGGGACCACAGTGGCCCTTTTCCAGTCCTCAGGGACTTGGCCCGAGCACCAGGAGTCCTCAAACAGCTGTGCCAATGGCTCTGCAATGACACCAGCCGATTCCCTCAGCACCTGCAGATGAAAGTCATCCAGGCCCACTGTTCTTATTTCTATTTGCCTGGGCTTATTAATCTTAAGAATCTAAAGCAATGAACGGGCTGTATATGTTCAGTTTCTACTATCTGTACTGGCTCTGGAAAGATATTAACAATACTTACAAGCCCGGGCATCGGAAAGCTACGTCTACATTATTTTGTTTTAAGAACTCTCTCACCATAACAGGATCTAGGAGGCCCCTGCTGCCATTTTCCAACATGGGGACACTGGTGCACATAACGCTCCAGGTGCTTTAATCAGAGTGGTTCTTGGAGTCGCTCTAATTACAGCAGCTCCGCTGCCCCCCCCCGGCACACATGTATAAATGCCAGTAGTGAGTGGGATTTGACAGCACTGTGATACAATAAAAATGTCAGGTCTAAAGAAGTACTCCCATGGTGGTGTTATACTGCTGCTAATGGAAACAGGAGAGATGTTAAGGAAAAAGATAATATAGATGAGGTCTTCAGGATAACATACAAATAATCTGGAACACAACTACCAATAGCTCCAATGGAACAAGTATGTACAGCAATCCAGATAGATCACACAGTCACAAAAGAACCCTCCACCTGGAACATTGCATGTTCTTAACGTGGACTAAACAAATGTGATTTAGAAAGGCTACTGCACAGAAGCAATGAAGAAAACACCAACAGAATAGTTCATTATTCTCTAGGTCTTGGGCTTTAAGTAAAATGTCTTTTTTCCCTACAATGACTACATAAATATCTTAAAGTAACCACCTCTGAAAACGTTAGCAGGTAACTTTCAGTGACTCTTATTCTTGTGTGGTCACTTTTCACTATGTACTAAAATAAATATATAAATACAATATTTATTTAATCAGATCCCTGAATATTTCCATCAAATGTCTGAATTATTCTTAGCTTTGTACTTACTGGGGACCCAGAGGCTTTAGTACAGGGGCGGGCAATTATTTTGGGCAAAGGGCTGCTTACTGAGTTTTGGCAAGCCATTGAGGGTCGCATGACAGGCAGATAAATATTAATTTTCTAAATTTTTTAGGTGCTCCGCGGGCCAGATAGAATGGCCTGGTGGGCCACATCCAGCCCCTGGGCCACATTTTGCCCACCCCTGCTTTAGTAGGATTTGGGTCAGGTGCTTAAGTTGAAAATGGCCACCAATATCAGTTGTATGTTAAAGACTAATTGAGTACTGGCATAGACTCCCAGGTTTGGGTCAGTCCCTGCCACTGAACTGATGGATAGCATCGTGCAAATCACTTTCCTGTGCTCTTATGTATCATTTTGTCCATCCATAAATGCAGACAACAAAAGTGACTTGTTTTGTAAAATGCTTTAAAAACTTTGTATGAAAAGTACTTTATGGGATCACATTACTGTGCAAACAATTGCTTTTCTATCATATATTGCTCTATGCTTTTGGAGCAATAGATCTCTTTCATCTTTTTTTTGGTGGGGGAGAGGGGCAGAAGCTTTATTTAAAAGTGTTAACAGCGTAAGGCAGAGGGATCCTTATTTATTCTGAAGCAGTGAGAATCACTGAATGGGTGATTTTGGATGTTGGCTGTTGGAATGAGATCATAAGCTCTTTTGGGACCTGTAAGCACAACCCAAGTCAAAAACATTTAGGTTCTGAAAACCCAATTTGTAGAGGAGGAATCAGTATTACTATGGGATAATGATCTGACTTTTTACCTTTGAACAGTCTGAATGACAGTGGGGTTGTTATGTTCCTAGGTCCTGACCAGCCACCAGTTATTATTTTAGGCCCCTAGTCACTACTGAAGGTAAACTTTTTTCTACACTCTGAACCACCACATAGTTAGCAGTTGTACTACAGGTAAGATCCAGGCTAAATAGGCAGGGAAGCTTGTGCAGAATTATTGCTGAATGGCAAACTAAGTGTTCTAGACTTGGCTCTGGCTGGCATATGACTTTGCTTTCAGGTTTGCTTACTTTATTGTGTTTTAAACGAAGGTTACTTTTTATTTTACTCCACTGCTAACATTTTCAAAATGGGGTGCACAGGATTTTGGGGTCCACAGGATTATGACAGCCTTTTATTTTTTTTGTTTTACACGCACCTCATTTTCTTCCACTAGGTCTAAATTTAGTGCCGCTATGAATTGGGCCACATGTTTAGAGTAATACATAAAAATTGTTGTGTTAATTAGCTCACTCTTCTGTTTGCACCCCCCCTTTCCCTGATAAAATACAATGAAGCCTTTTTATAGCAGACACAGATGAAAAAGCCAGTTTCCTTCTTTGTCTCTGATAACTGTATGCGCACCAGGCTCTGAGTGACAATAAGATACTGACTGATGGTCTTCTGTACTATTAAAACAAACATGAGCAGGAGACCTGGGAGATGGTAAGTAGCATGCTTCTACTTTAAGCATAGGGGCTTAGTTGCAAAGCTAGTAGCATACAACGGTTTCTGAAGAGTAAGAGATCATGCAGATACATCCAACCGTCTCTAAAAGATAATTCTATAATGAACTGTTCTTTCTTGAGGCTGACTCACTAACTCACAAATGTACATAACTAGGCAATGAAGGTAATGAATTGGGAATCCTCAACTGAATCCTAAATCCCATAGGATAGGAAGAAGCCTAGACTACTGGGCAGATAACTGTGGATGAGGCTTATACTCCAAAGCCTGATTCAAAGCCTATCGAAATCAAGGGAAATCTCCACAGTAACTGAGAATCTTATCCAAAGTACAGAGAAAGCAGCAAAAATAAACAAAAAAACCTCCATGTGAGCAAATATGAGCGAGTCCTAAAGGTTTGTTAAATACAAACCAGTCAGCCAGTGTATTGGGAAGAAATAGATTTCAGAAAGATTTCATAAACAATGGGGGGGAAATCTTGAATTACTCAAGAAAAAGCACCTACCTGCTCCTTCCCTCACTACTGTGCTGTTCACTAATGAAGGATTCAGTCATGCCCCTGGGGCCTTCTTTCTATTCCTGCAGAAGGCACCTACTACTTTCGATTCTCCAGAGAGTTCTCCTGAGAAATAGCAGGAATAGGGAGAGATGATGCGCACTCGCTCTGCAGATATATAGCTGGGAGGACTTTCAGGCTTGGGAGCCAAGATTCTAAAAAGTCCCGGTGGTGGAAGTCACCTGGAAGCACAAGTCCAGTGTTAAGGATGATTTGCTGGGTTGGTTCTCCCCTCAGCAGGACACTTGCTTGCTCTTGAGGGGACTGGATGAATAAAGAGAAAGCTCTAAGGGGGGTCCCCCTGCAGAAACTTCTGTCCCTAGCCAGGCACTGTTGTAAAAGGGCCAGTCTAGCCCTGCAGTAAGTGCAATCTCCAGTCAAGTGTAAATGCCATGCGTTCATTTATTTCTACAAATTGATGCTCTCTTGTTACCCATTAGCAAGGGAAATTCTGTTGGCACCAGGAATAAGATTCAGTGGTGTCTGAAAGGGCAGACTGACTGCTTGAAAGCTCAAGAACTATAAGCCTTGTGCTATGGTAAATAGGCAGTTGGTTGTACACAAAGACCTTATGGCTCTCTCACAAAATCAGAGCTAATGCACATACTGAGCTGGGGCTCAGACCCTGGGACAGTACCAGCACCCATTCCATCCCTCTATCTGGGACCACCATCATGGGAAAACATTCTTCAGAGGTGTCCTTGTGCTTTAAGGAGGCGTGCAGGTCTCGGCCATACCACCAAGGGACAGTGTGGGAGCAAGGATGAAGAGCACATTTTGTTTTTTCTTGCTGATACTGAACATAGCTGAAGGATTAGGCACTCAAGATTCTGGCACATATGTTGACCTCCCCTATGAGAAGATGCAGCCCTGCCTCACACACGGAACACATCTACAGCCTGGGTTTTCCTCAGTAGAGACTCTGTGGCTCCTTCAAGAGAAATCAAATATCAAAACAATCACACAGTAAATGCATAAGAATCATCAATACTGATGCACTTTTATATCACATGAGAGTTGATATGTATTATTTTAAGTCAGTTCCTTACTGCATTAAATCAATGCAAGTTGTTTGGCAACTGTATTAAAAAGGAGGCTTTAAGTTACTTAAACTTGTGCACCTGTGTTCAGAAAAGGCCTAACAATGCACTAGCCTAAATTTTCTAAGCTTGGCCTAATTTCTCAGTGCCTTGTGCAGATATTTACACCAACACAAGATGAATTAAAAGTACTTATAATATGCTACCAAATCAGAACAGCAATGGTCTGCCCTTGTTTTGTATTGGCGTGAATGACTGCAGCAGAACTACAGCAGCAGAAAAGGAGAGCCTGAGGGTACTGTTTACAGGATCTGCTACAATGCTAGATTTCTTGTATCTTCTGCTCCCTCTAATGTCTACACTGCAGAACAGCAGAAAATTTTTCTAGATAAAATATCTCATAGGATGTCTCCTTGCAAAATCCGTACGGCTTTACCTATACAGATATTGCTGAAGTTGAACAACTTGCCCTAGTGTGGACAAGTTATACTGATATGCTTCATAATGGAAATGAAAAAAGCTTCTCAGGCACAAAATCATTTACACAATACTTGCTATGATCATACTAGAGTCTCTACGTGTATAAATAGTTTAGTAATTAAAAAAAAAAAATCACACCACTCTCTACCACATATCTAAAACTATACTCCACCTTAAATTTCAGCAGCAGCACAGTCAGCTCCTGCTCTCTCTTGAAAATGTGAAGTAGGTGCACTTCTAAAAGCTCTAAAACTGGTAGCCAAATATAAAAAAATTAAAATGTATTAAACAAAAATGTCATAAACCAATCTTCTGATTTGGGAAACTAGATGTATTTGTTTGCCTGTTTGGATTAGCAATACCATACTAACAGGATGTGTCTACATTAAATTGTTGTGGTGGTTTAACAGAAAGTATGACTTTAAGGTGATTTACCTAGAACTATTTAAATCCTTGTGGAATGTGTTTATTTTTGGTTTAAGAATATTTTACTGATTAATCTTATTTGTTTCCAATTAATTCAAGGGAGGTGAGGCCAGCTGCGGAGAGGCGGCAGCCAGTATAATTGCCTGAACATACCCAAGTTCAGCATTAAGTCATCCCAACCCAGGATGTGCCCATTAAGCCTCTGGGATGCATGGACTTGGGGTGGCAGGGTAAGGGACCAGAGGGTTCACAAAAGGAGGAGACTGAAAACTGGTAGATGAAGAGAAAGGACTGGCGAGAGAAAGGAAGGAACAGACTATGGGTTCACAGAGAACAGCTGGGGAATGTTTCTAGATGGGAGGTGCTGGCACAGCAAAAACACTACTGTTAACTAAGGGGGAGGTTGTGTCTGTGGATACACAGGCTGGGGAGCCAGAGCTGTTAGCTGCCTTCAGCAGTCACAGTCTCTCACTGTCATCTGTGCAGTGGGGTAGGAAGAGCTCAATCTGAGCAGGCTTTCCCCACTCAGAGCTAGAATAATCTCACACAAGGAGCTATGAACTAGTAGCAGACCTTGGGGTGAATTCAAAGGGGCTAGGACAAGGCTTCTGGCCCGGCCCCAGCATCTCACATTGCTATCATAAGAAACTCCCAGAAATTGCTTCCAAACACAAAATGGTGTATATTAGTTTGCACAATCCAAGGAAATGTGTGTTTCAACCTCACAGCTCAGCCTAAGTCCAAAGATGGACTCTATAGTTCCCACAGGAAATGGGATACAACCAGAACTCTTTATCTAGTGAGGGGGCTTTGCAGCAATTGTAGCTTCCCAGGACTATTGTGAATTTACAGTAGCAACCAAGAGACCATCAAGTCTGTGCAAGGGGAACAAATGATTTGCTGCATGGCTAACACACCAGATGGAAGACAACTGGGTAGATGCTTATAGCAAACACTAATGAAGCACAAAGGATATAGAAGGATGGAACAGTAAGCTGGATTTCTGCAGACTTGATAGGATTAATTCAAAGGTAACAAGTAGGCCTGTGCAAAGCGGCTAGTATTCGCTTTGGATTCGGCTGATTCGGGGGGCAGTGATTCAGTCTGGTGATTCAAATCACTGTCCCGAAGCAATTTGGCCGAATCCGATTCAGATATTTGTCTGCCACCAAATAGGCTGAATCTTCAAATCTAACAGGCCTCATCCCCTGCCTGCTCTCCCAGTCCCGTCAATGGCTGCCCCACCCAGCCCCAGTGTCCCAGCACTTTAGAAAAAAGCCTTGCACTAGCCGGCTACTGCGAGGCAAGGGGGCAATCCCCGCTGCCCCACGTAGCATGGGAGGGCTCTGCCACAAGCCCCCAGAGGCCACTGCAGCAGCCATTGAGTGCGTTTTTTTTCTTTTTAAGTGCCAGGACACTGGGGCTGGGCAGGGCAGCCATCGACAGGGCTGGGAGAGTGGGTGGAGGTTGGGGGAGCAGGCAGGGGATGGGGCCTGGTGGGGGTCTCCCCATGGTCCCCTACCCCCTACTTACTGGCACAAAGCCTGAGTCCAGCTCCCTGCATTGGGGCTGCCCAAATCTCTGAATTGAGTAAGACCTTTTAATTGGTCTCCCAATTCGATTTGGATTTGGAAATTCAGCCACCGAATCTGGCTGAATCTCCTCCAAATCAAATCAGCAACTGAAGTTTCACACAGCCCTAGTAACAAGCACATAGGATTCTTCATTTCAGGTGTCTGTAACCACGTCTCATATAAAGGGGGTAGTACCTGTTTTTGGCCCTTCAGAGGGGCTCCTATGAGGATGTCACACGAAGGAATTACAAGTTTTGGTTTCCTGGGGCAAGGAGCTAGATTCCCCTCCTGTATTGGATGATTCGGGAGAAGCAGATGCAAAAGTGCAATGGCAAAACTAATTTCCCCATCCCTACTGCTTGCAATATGGAAAGAGACATGGAAAGAACATTTACCTTGTTGGTGGCCACTGATACATGCACATTATCTCCCTCTTTCTCCTCTCCCTGCAATAGGTTTCGTTCTCCCAAAGGATTCTGGATTTCCTGTAAATTCAGTAATGGGCGGGGGGGAATGGGCTATGGAGGGGGGAGTGCGAGTGCTTAACACTAAAGCAGGACTGAAGCAGCAAGTCTAAGCTTGTGGGTGGCCAGGAGTCTCATCCACGGGCACATGTCCCAACAGAATTGTGACTTCCCCAAACCCCCTGTGACACCAGTTGACCCTCTCAAAGACAGACTGGGGTTAAGTAACAGAAAAGGCTTTGTAACAACCCCTTATTGTTTCCTGTTTCACTTCCCTTAAGCAGGATGTCTGATTCCACAATTTGATATGATCACTTGCATGAAAAACGGAGAAGATCATATCCCAGCAAGCACAGGACAGTAAGGCCCAGAGTTACAATTACAGGTGAGGAAGGTAAGTTAAAAACCATGTATAAATGGAAAAAAAAGCCAAAGTCCCACTGAGCTATGCAGAGCTCCTATGTTTGAGCTTCAGAGTCTATACCATTAGACAGCTGTTCTCTCGTATCTGAAAGCCAGCAGATATCCCCATACTTGCCTATTCTACAACTGCACAGATGGGAAGTTGGGGCTCCAATGGGCTTTCCCTGCAGATGACATTTAAAAGAAATTAGCTCCTGAGTTTCAGTCTTAACAAACAAAATCAAACTTTGTGACAAACTCTGCAGCTTCTTTTCTCCCAAGCCCAGAGAATGAATGACACAAGCCTGGATTCTTTTTATTCCAGCAGATGTTCAGCTCCTGAGTGAGTGCACAAGATCTTCAGCTGGAAAGCTCTGAAAGAGAACCAGCAGGGGCATCTGTAGTGGAGCCAAGGCGAAACACTTCCTAGTGTCATGAAAAGGAAAAGAGCTCTTGAGAGTAGGAATCCAGAAAAGCAGCTGGGTAAATCTGCTCCCTATGGATGAAACTTCAAGAGCCTCAAAGACTCAGCTGTCCCTTGGGCAGCTTTCATCAAAGAAGTCAGAGGGTTTTAAGACAAGATGCAGAGAAGCTCAGGCACTGCTAAGCACCCAAAAGCTCAAATGGGAAAGAAATCTTATGCATGTAACACATGCAGGAAACACTTTGAGTGCCACCCTCACCACCCACCCATGAATGCGCTTGAGTAAGCAGCTATGCATGCCCGGTCAGGAGGGGCACCAGCCAGAGCTCGAATCTAGCATGACACCACCACACCCACAGCCAGGAGCACCTCTATGTGTGCCGTGAGCGTGGGAAGAACTTCCACCTCACCTCCCACCTCAAATACTGATGTGCCCACAGCAAGCCCTACCCCTGCCATGACTGCCTGCAAGGCTTGGCCAGGCACTGCCACACCTACACAGGGGAGAGGTGCTACCTGTGTGACTGAAGGTGGGGTTTCTAACTGCACTGCACACGCATGCACATGAGGCCTTACTTGACATCCTAGAAGAAACAAACAAATCCAAGCCTTGTTAATTGAATTTGGTGGGGAAACTACTAGGAACAGGAAAGAAGGTAACTGGGAGGCACTGGTTGTTTGGTATGTTGTTTTAAGGTGTAGTGGAAGGCATGAGGTGCTAAACTGAGGGATATTTCATAATCTACAGGAATATGAAGGAATGAAAATACGCAGGACAGAAGAATGGTTTAGATCTGACCAAAGGCTGCATACAAGAATAGCAGGATGCAACTAAAAAGTAAATATTTGCTTTAAAAATTCTTGAAGGTATTTTGTTATTGGGCAGCTGAACAGATACCCCCAAAGCAGCATGCTTATCTTAGGACTTGTGCAATTTGTGTGCATGTTTTTGATATTACATTGCAAGACCTGCACCTAGAGGGAGATGGATCAGATCACTTAATGCATCTTTTCCAATCCCGTTGCCTCCAATTTAACAAAAGGAAGGAGAGAAGGCACAACTGATATAGTACCAAAAGAAGGCGAGTTTATTTTAATCTCAGGGTTAATTAGCCACTCAACCTATTCCAATATATTTATCTGTTGATGCTGAAACCACGATTCCTGCATTCCTTTTTTATAAAATAATATTATATATTTGCCACTTATTTAAATAGTTTATCAATCCATTCATCCTACATTGGTGCCATTCTTGTAAAGCTATGTGATATCAGATCTGGATAGTATGCAAACAGATCTCCTATCTTCACACAAGACGAGTAAAAAATGATGGTTTGCCAATTTTAAGCCTGCATCAACCAAAGTAGTACAAACTTGCTGCAGAAAAGATTAAAAACTTGCACGTGTTGATGTCTTATATTTAGTGTACAGAATTACTTACAATTAAATTGTTTGTGATGTGAAAATAAAAGGCATTCTGTAAGTGGAAAAAATTACAAGATGATATGCATCCCCTAGGGTATGTAAAAGACTCTTCAGATAAACTGTAGAAATTGAAAGAGAAAATGACAGAGAAGCAGACTGGTTCATGGATATCATTTTGTTATTCAATTCAGTTAGAGTTCTGCATTCTAAAATGCTTCTACTGCTTTCTGCTGTGATATGCAATTAAAAGGTAGCTGCTTAATTTAACTTTTCCCCCAGCCATCAATAACAGACCAGATGTATTTATGAACAGAAACTCTCCTGTTTTATTAGAGAAGCCCTGACAAAAAGATGGTCAATTCTGGAAGGTACCTTTATATTCGTGTCAGTGCCTTCTTAAAGCAGGATCTTTTAGGAGGGCCACTAACAAACAGCCAGTTTTTTTAAGTTAATTGCTTAGTTCACTTTTTGCAAGATATGTACTGAGGTTGAAAGCCATTGGAAAGCTACAAAACTGTGTGATGACAGCAACAGAACAAGCCTAGACAGGACTAAATCCGTGAGTTTCAGTCCTGCTTATTATTTTAGTCCTGATAAACTGGTATTTGTCATTTCTTTCAATTCAGTTCTTCAAACAGGGAGCATAAAGGCCTAAGCAGGACTGAAACTAATAGATTTAACACCTGGATTTGTTCTGGTACTGTCTACAAATAAGCAAGCTTACTGGGGATGGATGCTATTAGTTTAATTTCAAAAAATAAAAGTCTATTTCAAAGGATGCACTGCTTTAACCCTAGGCCTTTTCCTAACATTTTAAAATGAAAAACAAAAGTTTTTAATTTATTATTCTGCCACATTCCTTTAAAATTAATATACAAACTGTAATTTTCTTCGGTGCCTATCAAGTGAGCTCCACCAGTATTGTGATAAAAAAAACTAAGCAGGCATGTGACATTTAGAACATCTGAACCCTATACTGGTGCAAAATTGCTCTATGATAAATAATACCATTACTTTTTTCTTACCAGAAATGTGTAAGAGGACTACTCATCAGGGTTTACCCAATCTCTTCTCCATACTCAAAGGTTTATAGATGGCAGGAAGAAGGCAAATTCTTTCCCTAGGGAACATGGCATTTTGCTTAAAGACCTTTTGTGGCTATGACGGGGAAAACAAAGTTTCAGGAGAAAATTTAACAAAAAAACTTTGCACCAATGGTTTGAATCTTGACATTTACAGATATTTTGAGTTTTAAGTTGCAAGCTATGAAACTATTAAAAGATATTTCCTACCCCGACGTAAATTAAAGTACATTTTTTTCTGCTTCTTCTCCATATGCAGCCTGCAAAGCACATTTAAGAAGTAAGGGAGTGACAGTATTTTTGAAAATACCTTTGCTGACCCTGCTTTCTCCTAAGGCAGATATATCAGAATCTTTTGAATTTGCCTCGCCTTACTTACATTACTGTAACACTCAGGGCATAGAGAGCATACTTTCATTCTCCCATTCTGAAATATTCTCGGAACTTGTTTCTAATTTACAATTTCTGAGTTGATCCTGCATCCTGAACAGTCTGGATTTCCGGTCGCTGGGAGAAGACAGCTGACAGAGCAGGAAACTGAAAAAAGCAAAAGGGGAAGATTTAAAAAAAACCCGGTAAAATGGAGGAAAAAAATTAGCACAAAGGCGCAACGTGGAAAGAATAAAACAATCTTTAAAAAATTAATTTGTTGTGGTCCTTGTGTCAACATTTCAATTCTACTGAACTAAAAATAAGTACATCCATGATATGCCATCAGTTCTTACGTTTCCCAATGGGAACATAAAACCAGTTAAGAAACTTTATTTATCTAGCTAAGGCGATTAAAACCTTTTAGAAGAAGCTAAACTATTACTGATTTGGATTTTGTTTCAGGCAGCAAATGTTTTATTGAGAAGGGGTACTAAAACCAGAAGCATCAGGATGTAAACAGACAGCAACTTATATTGCTTATTTTAATAAGAGAAGTGAAGTACAAAAAGATAAACGCTACTTATATGGCATTGTTTCATAACAGGACGGTAGACGATTCCCAGCATGTCTGGTCCCTCTCAAAGAACATTACAGTTCACGACAAAATGGATCTAAAATCTACTGAAAAAATTTTACATTATAATGTAGTATGACAACTCTGGCCTAGAACTTCTCATCTGATGCATCTGTCTGCTTGTGTATCACAAGAGTACTATTCAGCCAAATAAAAAATACCAAGTCAGCTTAGGGCTTATTTTGTACCTCAGTGCATCCACCACACAGAAAATTCTGCTGAAAGTGTCAAAGGATTCTTTTGTTGCTGTTTTGCTAACTGTGAATGTCCTGTTAAACAGAACTCAGTTCTACCACCCACTACAGAGTAAACTTTCCGATGCAATTCTTTATATTTAAAATGTAAAAGTTTTCACTCCAAATGTAATATTACATTTTTGGCCTTGAAACACAAAGTCATGAATATGCAACAGAAAACCCAAAACAAGCATCTTTCTAAACAGATCTTTAAAGTGCAAAATGTGTTTTCACACAATGGCAGGAAAACATAATCAGTATGTAAATACCATTTGAGTTCAATTATAAAAAATAAGGACTGTGCAGATGAACATGGTCAGATTATGGAAACAAGTGCTCTTTTTTCTGCTGTAGGTAACCGTGTAACAATAAGTGATAAGTAAACATTTAATGTAGGTCCTATAATAGTGTTGCTAAAATGACTTAAAGCTTAGAAGAATTTAGCAGGAAGCAATGTATTCTGATGAATTATGCTTTGCTAAAGAAGTTTCTCCTATTCTTTTTGTTTAATTTTAAGAGATAGGTTGTGGATTTTCTAGAGTGCTAAATGTCATCTTAATGCTGTTAATGATGATTGACATCGTAGGTCATATTAAAATGTGAAATTAACTCAACTCATTTAGTAGTGACTATTTATGACATTTCAAATTTTCCTGTGACAGGCTAGCTAACCAAAGACAAGTCATTAATAGTAATCCTGACTTGTCCAGAAAACAACAGAGAATTAGAATTTATTCTAGCAACAAATTTTAGATTCTGAAAAGGTTAGTTTAAAAAAAAAAACTCTCAGTTTTGATGCAAATTGGTGTTTTAGAAATTAAAAAAAAAATCCAATCTGTTTAACATGAATTAGAAATTTGATCAACTTGCCTTAATATTGTTGTATTTAACCAAAAATAAAGACCTGCCATTTTAAAATATTGTTTCATACAATGCAATGCATTGGTGGATGCCAACAACAGCTACTATTATGATTTATTAGGAGAAAAAAGTCTCAGACACTATTTTCTAGCTATTTACAGTGTGTAAAAACAAACTGCACTTGACAAGTTAAAATCCTGTAATTTTCTCTCTCCTCAACCAATTGCTAGTACTAGTATAAGCAAAGATTCCATGTTGTGCAGGTATATTGCTTCCATTAATCCCCCACACAAAACCTTTCAATTTACCTCAAGAGATTTCAACTTAATTTACTTCTTGTACATAAAGAAGTGCCCCTTTTTTCCACCCCCATAACAGCACAGTTTGGCTGACTAAGAGCCTTAGAAATCTACCTGACAAGGCATCCTACCTACTGAAAATGAAATAAATAAGGATGAACACAATCTGGAACACAACACTGATTGTACGGAGCATAAGGAGCCTTCTTAAGAGTTATCTGGTAATGCCAGAGAAAAGCGTTTGCATTGCACCTTTAGTCTGTAGATTTCCACTTGGCAACGTTCTCTGGAATAACACTGGTGCGACACGGCACTTTGAGCAGATAAAAATTAAATTAGTCTTCCCTGTCCTTGGTGGGAAGAGGAGCAAGCAGCTTCCATTTTGGTGACCATTACTGCTCTTCCTCCTGTTGCTGCTGCGCATCAGGCTGATGAGGTTGCTCGGGGCCATCCTCTTGGTGCTGCTGTTTCTGTTCCTGCCTCTTCTTTTCAGCCAGTGCTTTGGCCCTGGTAGTCATGGCTCGGGGCCTCATACCAGGCCTCTCTTCCTCCTGCTGGTGCTTTTTACAATGTTTCTCAAAGGTGGACATTTTGGCGTAAGTTCGATTGCAAACCAAGCAGTGGTAGGGCCGCTCCCCGCTGTGGGTTTTCATGTGCAGCTGGAGGTAGGAGGACCTGGAGAAAGCCCGGCCACAGACGGAGCAGCGGTGAGGTTCGCGCGCTTCGTGTGTTTTCAGGTGCTGCTTGAGGGAAGATGCCTGCTTGAAGGCCTTCCCGCAGGTGGCACACTTAAAATTCCTCTCCCCTGACTCGAGCAGCTGGTGCGACACAAGGTGCGCGGAGGAGCGGAAGTTCTTGCCGCACTTGTCACAGCGGTAGGGCCGCTCCCCAGTGTGCAGGCGGACGTGCAGGATGAGCCCTGCCTTCTGCGTGAAGGCCTTCTCGCACTGCGTGCACTTGAACGGCCGCTCGCCTGTGTGCACGCGCTTGTGGGTCTTGAGGTGCGAGGCCCGGCCGAAGTGCTTGCCGCAGTCCTCGCACTTGAAGGGCTTCTCCCCTGTGTGGATGGCCTTGTGCCGCACCAGGTGCGAGGACTGCAGGAAGAGCTTCCCGCACACGCCACATTTGTACTTGCGCTCGCCCGTGTGTGAGCGTAGGTGCAGGGCCAGGTGCGAGGAGGAGATGAAGGTCTTGCCGCACAGCGGGCAGGCATGCGGGCGCTCGCCCGTGTGGATGCGCTTGTGCAGCACCAGGCCCGAGGACAGGGCGAAGGTCTTGCCGCACACGGGGCAGGGGTAGGGCTTCTCCCCGGTGTGCACGCGCTGGTGCTTCACCAGCGCCGCGGCCTGCGCGAAGGCCTTGCCGCAGAGCGCGCAGCGGTGCGGCCGCTCGGCCGCGTGTGACATCTCGTGCAGCTCCAGCTCCGGCAGCCGCGCGAACGAGCGCCCACACTCGGCGCACTTGAAAGGGCGGCTCAGCAGTGCCGCGGGGCTCGGGGGGCCGCCGCCCGCCAGGCCCAGCGCCGAGCTGCCCGGCACCATGGTGGGCAGGGACAGCCCCGCGGGGTTCATGGCCGGGCCGGGCCGGGCCGGGCGCCGCCAGCGGCTCCGCTCCCGGAAGCGGCGCTGCCCCTACGGGACCCGGAAGCCCTGCGAGCCTAGGGGGCGCATGCGCCTTGACGGGGCGAGGTGCGGGAGGCCGGCTCACGCCATGACGTAAGCTAAGGCAGGAAGTCCCGCCCTTTTGGGGGTACGTCATGGCTGCTTCCTCCCCCAGTGGAGTAGGAGACTTACAGGGAAGCGCGGCAGGTGCTGCCCCGCATTGGTGGGGGGTAGAGCCCTGCGCACGCTGCACGGCCCAGGCAGTTTCCTCCCGCGGGCTGAGGCAGGCGGGTGCAGGAGCGGGGGAGGCTTGATAGCGGGGAACACCACCCCCCCACGGCTGGTGTGCGCGCTCCTGAGCCCGCCCGGAGACAGTTGGCAGCAGTGTGCGGGCAGTCCTGACTGGCCAAGCTAGCGGCTCACCTCGGCGTCGCCCGGGGGGGCGGGGCACGTTGAAGCGTCGGGTCCGGTCCCGCTTTCTTCCCGGCTGGGGCAGGAGTCCTGTGAGCAGCGCACCTTTCCCGGAGGGGGCAGGACCAAAACACCCTAGGGTGCTCTAGGATATAAAGCCTAAACCTCTGTATGCTCCTGGTTTCCTCTGGGAGAAAGGCCGCTTTCCCAGGAAAAAGTGAATGTCTGCTGTGGCTTGGGATACACGTAGTGGGGGGTAGCGAGTGTGTAGGACCCCGGGACCTTCTGTGCTGGGAGAAATGGGTTTTAGTCAAAGCAGCCCCTGGGTTCAGCCACCACTAATCTGCGCCTGTTTTTTTGACTGAACCATCTGATCTTGCCTCAGCATGGGCCACTGCAACTTTTTTTTATCCTCATGCTCAAGCCCACTTCAGATATCTGTTGGACTGGTTCAGGGCCCTCGCCATCTTGTAAACAAAATTAATATCCCCTTTTATTGGCACCAAAATGGAAAACTCCTGTAACAATGGACCATCTTGGGTCAGGAGAACTCAAATCATTTAAAAATTTACATATATTTCCAGTCATATTTGGGCTATATCTTCTGATTCAGGCTTCAGCCGATCTGGTCCTTGTGCCTAAATCTGGAAGAAGTTAATGTACAGAGAAGAATGCCTCAATCATGGAGAAAACTGCAGAACATTTTCTGTACTTTGGCTACAGATCACAAGAATCTATCAAAGTGAAACAGCAACAAGCAGCTTGACACTTCTGTACAGTTTTTTTCTTCTTAAATTTCAACCTAGAAGTCATTTCATGTTTAACACATACCAGAGTCCAGTCAACACAACCAAGCAATCCGTGAAACTCTTAACATCATTTTGTAATGCATTATTTTTTTAAACTAATGTGCCCTTAAGCATTTGTTTTTCTGTGGCCATTTTACTAAATACACAAGACTACAAGACTTGTCTAGCAATTAAAGATTATCTTGGCACCACTTAACACTGTAAATAAAAGTCTCATTTGATGTGGGCCTCATTAATGTGGGATTTGCCCTGGATCAGAATGGGAGCAGCACACTCATTTATACAAACAGGCCTTCCAAGCTGCAGGGCTGCTGCTGTACTAGTAGATGGCTACTGAGAGCGCACAGCTCGGGCAGTTTGTCTCAGGAATGATTCATGGTAGCTTTACAGTGGTACACAGCCATGTCCTAGCAAAGTGTAAGTACATTTTATCCCACATACTTCACAGAGACTTGCAGCAGGACAGTGGGCTTGCTCATCTCTAGGACCTGAGGACATATACAACATCTATTCATAGCCGTAGTGAAATATCTATTGTTTCTGTTACTGGCTTAACCTTGCATTTGTGTTTTCTTGGTCTCTTCGAATACTTTCCCTATGTTTTGAACCATGGCCTTTCTTGAGCTGGACTCCTGAGATTAACTGCAACCTTAGTTAAGACTGGCCTGCATCTTCCTTGTTTTGGGGAGCTCTGACCAGCAATAAGCTTTCTTAAATCACTGTTTATTCAGAACCTAAGTGTTTCAGAGGAAAAAGATCTTTGAACAATCAGCCTGCAGGCAGGTCTAGCTTCAGGTGCTTGTGATTCAAGCATACTGTTAAAAATTAAGCTTCCAGACACAGTAAGACATACGTAGTGTAGGAGGCGTAATCAACTTGACTAACCCTCTACCCAGTTCAATCCACTTCATGGAGAGAATCTTCAAAGCCTGAGTAGTCTTTTGATGCTCCTTTTATATGGCTCAGTCATCTTTTTGTTATAGCCCTCTGATCTGATAAGCTTCCTGCCTCAATCAGACAAGCTGGGCATAAGATGTTGACTCTTTGAAGCTAATGTCTTCCCCCACAGTCTTTCCTTTCATGGGGGTGTTCACGAGGCCATTTTTATCAGGAAGTGATTATTTTCTTGTTGGCAACAGCCTTCATTAATTTAAAGTAGTATAGGCATATAAGAAACATTTCACTCGTTTGCTGTACCTATACAATTTCCAAGCTTTGGCCACATTCAACACTCAACACACAAATTTTCTATAGCAGCTCCTTGTTTTCACACAATTCTGGAGATACTAAGATAGGGTAGATTTGCACCTTATAAACTAAATGAGAGACAGATAAGCTTTCATGAGCAGTGGCTTACTTCGTATGATGGTATACAGTGACTTCCTACTAACACAGCTAACTACTCTCTGAAGTTAAGACATCTATAGGGAAGCTAAGAGACTGAAGGACTATCAAACAAAAGATGTAAATGTACCACACTATGAATAGACTGAGTGATAGGGAGAATAACAATATGGTCATGAAGCTGCTCTTTAGATCTTTGGAGAAATACAACTTTTAACTTAAACCTGTAATTTCCAACTTCCACATTTCTGTCGCCACCACCCCCATTGTTCTCCAGTGCTCAAAGTTCCAACTGTGTATCAATAAGCACATTCTTGTTAGAGTCCTATTTCCATTAATGTGCTTGTATGGATGATGGAAAGAATGTCAGGGAAAAACCCTCAAATGTGGGAACTGAGGTACATGCTTCATGAATATTGGAGTAGAGAACGTTTGATATGAAACTATATCATCTCATGTATGATTCAAATAACTGCTTGATTTGAGGCTATGAATCAATCACACTGAAAAATGTAGTATTGCAGAGATCAACTACAGCACTGGCTAAATGCCACTTCTTTTTAAAAACAGATTAAAAGTTGCAGCATCCACTACTTTCTATGCTGCATTCGGTGTGCATTTGACCTGCACTTTTGAAATATTACTTCAGTTTTAACAACTGCTTTAGTCTCATGATCACTTAAAAACTCTTTTCAGACGGCTGCTATATGTCAAAGGCCTATCTTTTGTGTCATTTTGAATAAACAATAATTTATTATCTCATGTACATCCCTCGGTAATGCCAACTCTTGTGAAAAAATTGTGAGACTCGTGATTTCCAAGTCAAATTAACTCTGACTCATGATCTCGAGATAAAACCCTCAAATCTCAGGATTTTTTCTTCTGGTGCATGTAGAGCCTGCCCAGCAGGTAAGTCTGTGCAGGTGAAGGGGTGGGGCAGTGGGGGCAGATCGATGCCTCCACAGTGTGGGAGGGAGTGGGGAAGGGGGTGGGGGTAAATGGGGGCCCAGGGCCAGGGCATATGACAAAGCTGCAAGCAGCTCATCCAGAGATGTGGGGGGTAGTGTGGCTCCCTGCTACTGAGAGCACCCCTGGGGGAAGCATGGCAGACATGTGCCTTCCAGATTTGTGTGTGGGGCAGTAGGTGGCACACATGGCATTGCGCAGCTCCCAGGGGCAAAGGCAGCAGGGCAGAGTGAGCCCCAACCCACAGCAGGCAGCCTGTTTCTGCCCCATGCACAAATCCAGGAGGCATGTGCCCCCCATGCCTCCCCCGCAGGGGTGCGCACAGTGGCAGAGAGCTGCACCCACTGTTCCTCCCCTGCACTTCTGGATGAGCCACCTGTGGCTCTGTCGTGACCCATGCCTCGGGGGTGGGTGGGTGTGGGTGTGTGTGTGTGTGTCCTTCACTCCCAAACCACAGCCCTCCCCCTACAGCCCTGCTGCTGCCCCTCACTTCTGACCCACAGTACCCCACATCCTGCCAGGGTGTCCCCCAGGCTCTCACCCCCCCCACACTTTTACAAATATCCCCCCCCCCCACTTGAAAAATAGCACATCATGATTTACATACCAAATCTTGATTTTTAAGAGTTTGTCTCATGATTTTTGACACAGTGGGATTGGCTGCACTGAAGCAGAAAAGGATCTTGGAGTCATTAGTAATTCCAAAATGAACATGGGCTGCCAATGTGGGGATGCAGTCAGGAAGGCCAACTGCACCTTGTCATGCATCCACAGATGCATCTCAAGCAGGTCCAAGGTGATCCTCCCCCTCTATGTGGCACTGGTCAGGCCGCAGCTGGAGTACCGCATCCAGTTCTGGGCGCCGCACTTCAAAAGGGACATGGACAGCATGGAGAGGGTCCAGAGGAGGCCACTTGCATTATCAGGGGACATCAGGGCAGGCCCTATGAGCGCAGGCTACAGGACCTGAACCTGTTCAGCCTCCACAAGAGAAGGGTAAGAGGGGATCTGATGGCCATCTATAAACTTACCAAGGGGGACCAGCGGGGAACAGGAGAGACCTGTTCCCCCGAGCACTACCAGAAGTAACTGGGAATAACGGCCACAAGTTAACTGAGAGTAGGTTCAGGCTGGATATCAGGAAGCACTACTTCACAGTCAGGGTGGCTCGGATCTGGAACCAACTTCCAAGAGAAATGGTGCTGGCTCCTACCCTGGGGGTCTTCAAAAGGAGGCTAGATGAACACCTTGCCGGGGTCATTTGACCCCAGCATTCTTTCCTGGCCATGGCAGGAGGTCAGACTTGATGGTCTACTAGATGGTCCCTTCTGACCCTACCAACCACGAAGCTATGAATACTGGTCTTTGGAAATGTTGGCAGATTGGGGTAACCTAGAAAATGCGTTTTTTGCTGCAAAATTTGTAAATTCAACCAAAAGCTTGCAAAGAACTTTTTTCCAAGTATTTAGTTGGTCTAGTAAAAGCTATCACATCTACCCAAAGAAACTTGCCTGCTTAAATCCAACCTACATTCTCACATTGACAGCTCTCAGGATATCATGTTATATGCTTCTATTTCTAAAGTTAAGGTTTATTTTAATGCCCTCCCTACTCCCCCTTTTTGCAATCATTTCGGATCAAGATGGACTTCTTTTGGGATACAGAAAGTCGGAGGTGGCCAGAACTCAGCTTCAAGAAATGTATGATTCAATACACAGAGTCCGTGTGAACAGATCTGCAACATACTACTTAGCAATATGACTTAGAGAAGCTGAATATTTTTAAAGTCTCCATGACCAGACAGATTCATCCCAGAGTACTTGAGGAACTGGCTGAAGTAACTGCAGAGCCACTGGCTATTACATTTACTTACATACAACGCAGGTTTCTAGAAATTAGCTACTAGAAACTGGGGTGTAAGTCTTAAATGAGGAAATGCAGGAGTTAAACTACCCAGCTCCTCTTCTTGAGTTGGGTGGGCAGCCAGCACTATCTGCTGCATCATCCTGGTAGAGGGTTGACAAAGGCAGCTACAGGTTTTTGCTATGTGTGTTTTCCCCAAGGAAATACTTACAGGCATTTTCAAAGTACACAGCCAACACAGGATTCTGTATTCAGTGGTCTGAGAATGGCCTATAGAGTCTTTAAAATACCTGTTACTCACAACAGCTGTATCCCTCTGATCAAATGATGTTCTTGTCAGACCTGCTTAGTGCTTGACTAGAAGAGTTTAAGGAAGGTGTGGATCTACTCCTTTGCTAGCTCAAGAGCAGGGATGGTAGAGGAGTTGTATATGGAAGGGTCCCTTCCTGGAAATCTGTATTCTTCCTCCTACAGCACTGAAGTAGACCACGAGAGCTGCTCCAACAGCTGTTGCCCATTGCAAGGATTGAACCTTGAATATGGAGAGTGAACTTTCAAAAGTTCAGCTACAAATAGTTTTAAATAAATTAATAAAAATATCCTACAAGCCATGCTCCTGAGAGAGAAGTGTTTAGCAATTCCCAAAGCAGTGGGATACAGCTGCTATGCAGTGATTTTCTATGTAGGAAACAGTTCATTTTTTATGTGGATGTTCTGATAAAGTCTTACACTGAGCAAATCACATTCCAGGAGTCATTTTAAAATGTTTAATGTGCTTTTTTTAAATCTTACTTTACAAGGCAACTTGTCTCACTGTCACCAATATCTCAATACAAAAATCTTACAATGCTTTATTTGCTAAAAAACTACAACATTAAAATTGGGGTTAGGTAGTTCTTTCCTTTTACCAGCTGTTCTACTACAAGGAATATCCATTAGTCCATTGCTAATGTTGTGGTACTTAATTGAAACAATAAGTTACACAAATTCTGTACATAATTACAGTCATATTAGAGTTTTTAGGGTATGTATCTGTATAGTACATTGCAGTTAAACACCATGAGGGCACAAAGAACTAACTGTCTATGAAAACCTTTTGTTGAAGACTTTATAGTTTAATTAACCAAGAAGAGTCAGTCATTTAGCATTCTTATGTCAGGGGACTGTCAATCCAGCTTTCTTAGGCACTGAACCAGGCAAATTTGCCTTGAAGAAAAGCCTGGCTGTTTTGCCAAACTCATGCATTATTAAAAAAACAAAACAAAATAAAAGAACACCCCCCAACACATAGCCACAAACTCTTTATTAGCTCTATAAAAATAATTATTTTCTAGACTCGTGCTTGTCTTCAAATACATGGAAGTATCTGAATAATTTCACATTCTCTTTCTGAATTAGGTTCACTGAAATATTAGATCAGGCAGAAACTTCAACAGCTTAATTAGTCAACTGTGACTCAACCAACTGGATATTTTAGTTTGAATAAAGGAAGTGTGCCTACATACGACTAAAACATGAAGGTTTATGCCATGGCAGAACCAGCTAGCTTTGATGTTGGATATATTTTTCATGGTGGAAAAATCATTATTCCATAACTTCTGGTGCAGGATACTTTGGGAATAACGTATTGGATGATCATGCTTTTCAGACATTTCCACTAATGATTTAGATTCTATTGGCTTTGGAATGAATAGCTCAAAAACTTGGCATTATGCAGGGTAATAATTAACAGCTTTATACTATGAACACAAGCAATTTTACTATTTAACTAATATGAAATTATGAAAACAAGAAAGCAATTAAGCCTCTTGTAGTAAGTAGTTAAAACTGGATACTAATTTATCTTTCTACAATAAAGTTCACAATATTACAGAATCCATTATGGCACTATTAAGTAAACCTTGTTAAAGATGCAGTATTTGTTTTTGCTTGGTATCAAAAGACTGAACAATAGCATATTTCTGAATTGAGGCTTGGAGTGAGTTGTTTGATCTGAATGGGGATGAGTCAATGACTAAAATAATAAAAAAGGCTGCATTTTAACATCAAACATGTGCAAAATTCCTTGCAATACAGTAGAGGACAAAGTGGAGATATACAAAATCTTGAAAGTTATGTGCCAACAGAGTTATCATATACATATCAAACCAGCACACTGAAGGAAAACTCCAGGATGGTTAACCACAACTTTCATCAGTGTTTCCCGAGTCCTCTTCAGCTGGTGTTTTCTCCAAACCCCAGTCTATGTTTCATTATGCAGTGCATTAAGATACTGACATTCATAATTATTGTAAAAAAAATTGGTCCTTGACAGTTTCTAATACATTTCCTTCAAGAATTCCAGTAATTTCTCAATCCTAATATGGATGTTGTAAATGCAATATTGGGTTTACAAAAGCAAATGCAGTTTGAGAGATGAAGGTCCATGAAGACTGGCATCTGTTATTCTTGGGTCTTCAAGAGTTAAAGAGCACAACAAACTGATAAAGATCTTATTCAGAAAGTCTCTGTAATTTTGGTGCTTCAGCCTCTGTGTGGTATTAGGTTTTCACATGTTGTAGGCAACATAAATAGGATCCAATTGGTCAGCTAAAAATCCGTCTCTCAAGTGCATTCGTTGCTTTTCACCACGAGAATTGATAGGAATAACTCCTGGGTCGACAATTACTACAACACCCACTATCAGATAATGTTCTTCCAGAACTACATTTGTTACTAATGCAACTAAGTCCAGTGCTTCCTGCTCCGAGCCTTCTAATTCCACAACCACCACCAGCAAGTTGGTCCATGTAAACACAGCACTGTTGGTATGAAACAAGCATTAATTGTTAAAAGAAAAACTTACATGAATATAATCACTAGAGGAAAAAAAAAAAAGATATACAGAAAAAGTTTTAGGAAAATGCTCAAAATAACCAATATTGTAAATCTGTACAAATGCTAGTGATAAAAGTATTCAAAAGTCAAATGTTAGAGGTGAAGAAATCATAATTCACTATACTTCACGTACACTTTATTACACAGTAATCAGAGAGCTTCTTTAAATTTACCTTTTCTGCTATACAACCAAATGTGTATATAACATGATCATGAATTTAAAGACTATACTTTAATGTGAAACTATAAGGGGAAAGAGTTAAGGACAGAGTTCCTTTCTCAGTTTCGCTTCACATACCAATCCAAGCCTCTCATGTCTTCATTTAGTATTTCAAATTTAGGTGTTGGGTGAAAACCTAGAAAAGGACTTGAAGGCGGGGGTGGGGGGAAGGAGGGAGTTAATGGTGTGCAAGGGGCTCAGCACCTGGAATACAGATTGGTTGAAATGGAAGCTGCTGATATAGGTACATTGCTTCTCTGAGCACGTAACTTCTGATCTGATGTTGGATGTCCACTGCACAAGTTCACGTGAATGCCTACATGTGCCCAAGTTTGTTCACTCTTCAAATCAGGAAGACAACTATGTCAATAACTGGTTTTGGTTCTTTATGTTTCAGACAGTCATGCATGTTCAAGAAAGCGGCTAGACTATTTTAAGTGGCAACGATACAGCTTCCTGCAACCCCTTTCATTCCCCCACAAGTCAAATAGCTGAAGACATTTTGCTCAAACTTTCAATCACAAATAACACTTTCAGGTAAAGATCAGAACATGGAAAATTTCAGCTCTCAAAAGATGGTAGATTAAAAGGAAGGTATAAAATCAGAACATTGATGTGCTCATGAAACTTGGTAAAACTACAGAATTGTCAAAAAGCTCAAAAAGAATATGCCAGGAAAAAGAAATCTGCACAGGTTGACCAATAATTTCAAACTCGATTTGTAATTCAAATTATTCTTAAAGAGTCTTCTTCAAAGTGACTTAAAAATGTCCTTTTCTTAATTGAGCATTAAATCAAATCACCTGAAATTTATGGTACAAGATGTAACAAATAAGGTATAAGGCAAGGACAAGTGTAGCAGTTTTCCACAAACTACAATGTGCATTCATTATAGAGATGCAACCTATTGATAAGATTATGGAAGGCCAGAACTGAAGCTTGCTAATACACCATCTCCTTTGTGGATGCAAAATTTTTTTCCTTTCACCACTAGTTAATGTAATTTGCAAACAATTTATTTTCTAGTGGCAAAAGTACAAACACATTAGATGTTAAAAAACCTGGGAAGCTGCCAATGTGGTAGTATGTGTTGCAAAATTTGTGCTCTGCCGTTTAAAAAAAAAATAGGAGACAACAAACAAAACTTGTTTTGAATTCTTACCATTCAGCAATGCTCTTATGTGCTCTAATCACTGAAGTCTCAATATCAATGGGATGATATCTCATTCCTCTCAGCTCCAGCGTTTCATCCAAAGAGCCTACCACATACAACGCATCATGCCTCTCTGCAAAACAGGGAAGATATTCAGCGTATCAACAGAACATGAGGAACAGAAGTTCTCAATTCGTATGTATTTACATTCATTAACTGCCCTCAGTCTCATGATTTCCTAGGAGAAGTGGCATTCATTGCTGCTTCTCTGGTAGAACTGTTTTTGGAGCCAGTCTAGTAATCCTTTTACTGACTTGTGGTGAGAGGAGTTAGATGACTGGAAATAAAGAGATGGGTCATCATATCCAATACCCTACTATAGCAGACAGGTATCATAAAATTCTTTTCACAAATTGGTCAAGCTCCGCTACAAAACCTATTAGGAACAAAGGAAGATAAAAATCTACCCAAAACCTTGGTGCTGGAATAGATAGGAATCCAAAGCATCAAGCCAGACTGTATACATTTACTTTTTGCCAGCACATCTTTTAGTTTAAAACAGCTCATCTACCCCCATGGTATTTATTCCCCTGAGAGCAAGCAGAACCCCTCCTAGCTTTTGTTTTGCCAGGCTAAGCAAGCCAAGGTCTCTTAATCCCTTTTCAAATGATCAGCTCCCTGATCATCTTAGCAGCTCTGCTCCACCTGATCCAATCTGAATTAATCTTTCTTCTCAGGACCTGTTTCAGCAATCTCCCAAATTGTACAATCATGTAGTTACTCATTATATAGGCATTAACCAAAACAATAATTCTGTAATTTAAATTAACAATCGTGATATTTGAACTCTTTTACAAAAGCAGCATTTTAAATGAGTTTTTCAAGAGTTAGATTGATGACTGCTGACTGTACTGTTGCATTTCTGTTGTAAAATAACCCACCCACTTCTCCACAGGAACTATAGTTCTTTGGAACATGTTACATTCTGATCTTTGGGGTGCAAGTATGCTTCATGTGCTCGACATTGGTTTCTTCTTTTTTCCATTCATTCGTTTGCTTATGTACTAAGTAGCGGAATTTGTGCTGCTGAGCCTGCACCATTTCTCACTCTCCAGGCTACAGCAGCCATGGAGATCAGAGGGAGGAGACTCTTCCACTGCCCCTCAGTTCTTTTGCCAAAACAGAATCCTAGACACAGGGATTTTGGTTATTAGATACAAAGGATGGGCTCCAAAATCAGCGGGGATCAGCACACGTCAAAGAACAGAAATTACAGGAGATGAGCAGTCATGCTTTGAATTCCTGTCAACAGATTCCACTTCCTGTTTTCTCAACAGGATGGGTTTGCTTGACCAGGTTTCAGTTGTTAGAAGCTTGCAATGAAGAGCAGCGTGCTGGGAATGGTCAGACAGATCTCCAGATCTCTCCCCTTGCACATCTTCAGCATCTTACAAAGGAATCTAGAAGTTGTGGAAGGCCTTCTTGAATGTGTCCTGGCATGACCTAGATTCCTAGAGGGTCCTCAAGAAAAGGAACAGACTTCTTTTATCAGAGGTGCAGATCTTTTTGGGAGACTGGATCTTTTTTATGTTGTTCCAATGGAATTAGGACCAATGGATATCTGAAGACATTCCTTGGTTACTCCAGGAGTGAAAACTGGTATGAGGCCAATGGAAAAGTTGGTCAGAATCATAAATGGTTTTAGTGCCAAGGATGAAGTACCCAAGCACAGAGGTGTGTATTGAAGGTCTTTGTGTCAGAGTGCACAGTGCTGGAAGCAGTACGACACTTTCAAGATAAAGAAACCGTAGCATTGATTAGGCTGGCTCTTCAATGCTGGAGCATCAGAAAGCATCTTAGAGCTATGGATCTTAAATGAATGGTCATATCTATAAAACTTTCGTTTCTTGCTTGATCCTTGCATTTAATCCTCAGGAAGTGCATACATAACCTTCTTCCTCATACCTGACAGCATCATAGCCATGAAAAGTCTATGTATGGGAAGTCAGTCTGAAGGACACAGAATGCCAAATGGCTGGTACTGAGGTGGGCAGAAGCTGTCAACTGCTTCAGCAAGAATAAATTTCAGGTATGCTCTCTGGACTTGAGGGTTGTCTTGAAGGACAAATAGCACATCAAACAGTGGTCTGAAACATATCTTTCCCTCAAGCAACTGACCACTTAGACTAGCTGTAATACACTGGCAAGGCACAGTAAAACAATGGACAGAACTTAAATTTGGAAAACTACCAGAAAGGACAGGGTACCCTCAGTTAAAGAAGTGGAAAATGATGTGGAACTGTGTCTTGGGCAAATACTACCTTCCCTTTATTTAGCTTTAAGTAGTAGGGGATAACCAAAAAATTTAACTATAAAGCAGCAGAAATTCCTCAGGTAGGAAAGATGGATACTGGGGATGCTCAATCATGAAGCACAGATGGTGAGAAGCAACTTGGTTGTAGCCTCTTACTTACTTGGCTATAGCACGAGAGGTGGAGGTACAGCCAAAACATATATTATTTGAGCTCATACATGTTGCGTGCATGCATACCACTGTATTCAAGCTCTTGAAGGAGGATTCCTTTTACAACAAAGTTTATAACAACTCATGTATTAAGATTCCTTTTGTTAAAGAAAGCAAAGTACTTGTCGCAGGGCACTTAAGCGCCCTGCACCTAAAATGGAAGCGACCCATGAGAGACCCCTAGTGGTGAGAAGGGGGAGGCTCAGCTGCCAGTCATCAGGGCAGCACAGGTGTGGGTTGCTGAGACAACCAGTTTGGTCAGCTGACTGGAAGGGGGCAGGGCCTGGCCTATATAAACAAGCCAGGCTGAGGCCAGAGGTCAGTTCCCCTCTGGCAGTTGAGGAAGGTGGAGCTCTGTTGGAGCAAGCAGAGCAGAGAAGCCTGATGGTCTGAGCAGTTTCTGCATGAGGATACTGGGTGGAGGAAACCCTAGTAGGGATATGGATGAAGGTTAGCCAGTCGGCTTCGAGTTTATGTTGTAGCCCAGGAGTGGGAGTTGTCTGTTTGTTGTTGTATAAGACCAGAGGACCGGGTGAGGCTGTAGGCGTTGGAGGAGGCCTCATAGGGGCTCCATGGTAGCATGGGGACCCAGTGCCGGAGAGGGTGCCGCGTTTTGGGGTGTATCGACCCCGGCCCCGGTGTGGGCAGTAATCGGGAAGGTAAAGCCCCAGTGGGGCGCAAGACCCGGAAAGGGGGTCTGGAGGCCAGGCACGGCTACAGCCACCCGAGCCTCAATTGTGAGGAGCCCAGTGTGGGCACAGGCCCTGAGAAGGGGGTTTGGGGGGGGGCCCAGGCACGGCTACGGCCACCTGAGCCTTGTTTGTGGGAGGCCTCAGTGCGGGCGGGGATCGCGGAGACAGGGAAGAGACTCCAGGGTGGGCTACGGAGACGAGGCAGAGGACCCGTAAGGGCAAGGGTGATTGTAGGACCCACGCATGGCCCCTGAAGCTTTAGTTGCAGTGTTATCGAAGGCAGGGCACAGACTGGGACGTTGCAGAGCAATGTGCCAAGGAGGGTAAGAAGGCAGCCTCCCTTTAACAATATTTACCATCAAAGACATGGCTGGCGAGATAGAGAGGGTGTATTTGGAACTGATTTGGCATGGTAGGTAGGGAGTGCTAGGGGAGCTCATGGCACCCCTAGGTCCCGCCCTGTCACAGTACTAAAGACAGGCCTGGGGTTTTTGTATTCTACTCGAATGGGAAAATACTCTTTTCTGCTGCCTTTTTATGTTCACGTAAATATTTTTATTTTAAAAATGAAACTTATATAGGGATTCACACTTGATTTTCTAATCTGGAAAAACTATGAACATTTTTGGTCTCCATCTCTAAAGAGCAGAATTAGCAATCTCACAATCAGGAGAGGAATATTAGGCATCACTAATAGTTCTGCTGCTTTCTCAGCTAAGTGCAAAGGGAAAAATATGCATCTGATATGCCTATGTCATTAGGTCCATGCTGTCAATTCAAAATGTAAAAAAGCAAGATGATCATATTGTAAAAGTCATCCCGTGGACATATACATTACCTATTTTGCTTGATCATTCAGAATCAGTAGAGTCAACAAAAGCATGCACATCAAGGCCCAGAATTCCTGTGGGACTGAGCCAATCAGAATCATGCAAGAACAGACTTTCATTCTCTACAAGCTTACTCTTTGTAGCCTAGTTACATAAAGGGTTACACACCTGTGCATATTAGAAACTATACCAAGATCTTTTTTCCCCCCTCACCTCCACTGGCATCAGTCAGTTCAGTTCTGCGCAGAAAACCCAGGTACCCAGTCCGTGCCCATATTGTCTGAGTGTCTCCAAAACTCAGCCGAGCACTGAAATGGTCAGCGTGTAGTGCCTCTTCTCCATAGACCGTGTAGTAACCTGTAGCATTGTGGGGACTACTCACCCAGATCTAAACCAAAAAAAAAAGTAACCTCAGTGTAACAGACAGTGGTATGTTGCTACAAACAGACAGCAGAATTTCTTGATAGAACAGACATCTGTCACACTGGCAGTCTTGTTGCCTGAAAATGCCAGGTATTACTTCCTTAAAAGAATTTGTTTTTGCTACATGGAAAACTGAACAAATAAGAATGGACTGGAGATTCTGTGCATGTAGCAAAAGTACACTTCAGAAGACAGCAGAGTTCAGTGAAATGGATTTATTTCAGCTTGATGCAGGGACAGAAATTTATTTTAAAAAGGCATCTTCCATCAACAGGGCTTCTTGTTTCAGATAAGACCCCTTCCCCCTATGGAGTATGTAATACCAATGTAGGCAATTTGCTTTCTTTGTAAAAACTGATCTGTAAAAAAATCAGGAAGTACATTTACTTAGCCATTACTTTGCATTGATAAAGACGCACCATGATGAAAAAAACTGGGACATTCTTTGCCAACTGACTGCTAAAGAGGTTCAGATCAGCAAAAAACAATGCCTCAAGGTGCAGAATGGAGAAAGTCTGGAAGTCTGCTTCAGCACACGACAGAGTTCCAGCTAACATGGATATGGATAACTCTCTCTGCTAAGCCAAGGAGGTTATTTTTCCATTTTGCCATCAGGCATGCAGAAATTTACTTTTTTAAATCTAAAAAAAAAATCACTGCAGATGTTAGTGGCTACACAGGCATTAAATGTTTACCTCTCCTAAATGTGAATCTCCTAGAGGTCCTTTTGTTTCAGTATGTGCTATAATAACCTTTACCCCAGGCAGAATCTGCAATAGGAAACAAATATTTAAAAAATGTACCTAATATCACCTCTATCTTAATTGATTTAGTGCTACAATATTTGCACTACCATAATTCTAACCTCTCTCCCCCTCACCTCTTGTTCTGTATAAAGGGTGAAGCGTGAGGGCAGAGCAGGGGCAGACAAAATACAGCCCATAGGCTGAATCCAGCCTGCCATCCAGCCCATGGGTGGGCACCCACTGAGCCCTGCCCATGTCTGCTGGGCCACTGCGCTACGCTCCCACCCTTGTGTGCACAAGAGCCCTTGCCCTGGCCACGGCGCAGTGTCCAGGTGGGGTTATTGCTGCTTCTGCTGCAGCCACCCAGGGTAGCAGATAGGGAAGCGGAGACAGGAGAGGGGAAGCTGCAGCTGGGTGGGAGTACAGGGCCAGGGCCAGCAGAAGCGCAGTGCCCAAGGCATGGGACCACCACCTCACTAGGTGTGGGGAGTGCAGAGCCTGGGTTGGCCCAGTTCCGTTGTGCAGGGCTCCCCATGGTTCATGTGCAGCTCCTGGGACTCGTGCACCACTGTGGGGAACCCCTGCCCGATGGAGCCGCCAGCCTTCCCCACCCTCTGCTGCCACTTGCAGCTCCCAGGACGCTGTTGGAAGTGGCAGGGAGTCCCATGTCATGGAGCCAGGCCTGTCAGCTCCACTCCCCACTTCCTTGTGGAGTCCTGGGAGCTGCATGTGGCATCAGGGAGTGGGACCAGGTTGCCATCTCCATCACACAGGGCTCTGCCCTGCATGATGGAACCGGGCCAGCCTGGCCCTGGTCCCTGCTGCCACATGCAGCTCTTGGAACTGGCCAGAGCCACGTGCCAGTGGGGGCTCTACCTGTACGGGCCATGTGTGACCCGAGGGCCTGTCACCTGCTGCTGCCAGGGGTGGGAGCTGTGCCATGGGGAGGTGCCCACATGCACACCCCACCATACCCAATACCCATGGACACACACCTACACACGCCTGAGACAACCACATCCTCCCTCACACCCCACCCCACACACAATATGCAAGAGTAAGATTTGATTTTGAGCTATTATAAAATCATCTCTATATACACTATGCAAACACATGTAAATCATGACAAAAATATTTTTTGAAATATAAATTTTAAATGTTATAGTAGGCATTTGATTTTTAGCTTTAGTATATGATCTTATTATTATTTTTCTGGTTTCAAGATGGCACCCCCCTGGAGTACTTCTGGGGCAAGGGGAGGGATATCCAGTGGCAAAGGTCAGGGGGTGGGACTTCTGGTGCCAAGACAGCAACAAAGGGGCAGGGCTCCTGTCAAGGAGCAGGGCTACCCTTGTGACCCTCGACAGCTCACCAAAACTCATTAAGTGGCCCTTCACCTGAAATAATTGCCCACCCCTGCCCTAGAGTGAGGATCTGGGCTGTGCCAGTAAAGGAGGAAGAGAGAACTTGCTTCCCACTCTTGGGTGGGGCTGAAACTGTCCTTTGATACTGGGCTGCTTTAAGTGGTAAAGCAGGCCCTGGAGGGTCCTCTGAGCAATGGCAGGATCTCCAGAACATTACAGGCTGCCACTCTGCTGCATCTCTCTCTTGCCTTTACCAACAGTCTCCAAAACCATCCTCTGGCTGTTCTCTGTAACACCTGTACTGGGGGAATTTTCTTCCAAGTGGATTTGGGATTTTATAGCCCTTGTATGCTTCTCCAACATTTTTACCCAGTGGAAAGAGGCTGGAGTGGGGTGTGCTGGCCTCAACCTAGGAAAATTTGTCCACTGTCCAATTCATCTCCTACTTCATGATTTTACCTCAAACTCCTAAACAGATTGATTTAGGACTTGGCTTATTCTTTAGGTTGCAAGAGATGTACAAAAGATGTTTGAACAAAAGGAGTTCAGTAACTTGAGTTCTGTGTGCATATATTAATGATGAAAACTTATGAGAACAGTTTTTAAACACATAAAGCTAGTATATTCAACTGAACTCTCATACATATCAATCAATCCTTTCCAGATCAGTGGACCTCCTACCATAGCAGTATCAATTATTTTGCCACTTCCAGAAAATAAAGGATGACCCAGTTATGTTCCAACTTTTCAGAAAAACAAACAACCCTCCCGCCCCCTCCCCCAGGGACTGAGATCAAGCATTGAATCTGTTAGCCAAAAAGGAACTAAGATGTTTAAATTGGAAAAGAAGAAAGAGGAGGGGGCAGTAGGGTTTATGCCAGAATTTGGTATGCAAGCTTAGCTATACTGTGCACCAGATAAAGTACTACATCTTGCCATTTACTTAGGATAAAACATGAATTTATTTTGAATCTTGGGGGCTGTATTTCTGTGACACAATATTTACCTCTCAGCTTAGAAAAATATACTTTATGCCACAAGAGAGACGCATCAAAACAAAAGTGGGAGACTCAAAAAGAAATGAAGTGTGATATAACTTTAGTTAGGCTGCACCATCCAGCTACATCATTTACTTACCTTTCCAGACTCCATCAATGGCAAACTGTGTGGAGACCCCCTCTCTACCAAACGTACTCTGAAAAAGCAAGTAGATGATGTATTTACTTAACTTGATATATTCAACCTTACAGCAATGTTAAAAAAAAGTTAAAAATTACACTGGGCCAGTGTTGACCAAGGTACTATTTCTGTGGCAACACCTATGCTCAACTGTCTCAATAGTGCAAGCTGATAATTAAGTGAAAACCTTAGAGAGCTTAAGTGGTGCTCACAGTGCTTCTGTGGCCTTTTAGGAGTGCTACAAGAGCATCAAAAGCTCATTTAAAGAGCAAAGCTAGGAACTGCAGCAACTGCACTCACAGCTGCTTCAACTGGAGGCAAACACAACAAGGACAACACCAATGCATGTTATATTAGACCTTGCTAATGCCTGCACAGTGTGGGAATTTCAAACAGATTTGTTTCAAACTAATGCAAATGAACTTATTCTGCTATTGTGTCACAACAAGGAGGCTGGCACCTACATCTCAGAAGGAACACAGTCTTCTAGCATGATAATGGCATCACCTAACTAAACAAAGAAGGAACTGCAAGCTTCCTGCAGAGATGAAAGACAGGTGAATGACTTGCTCTCTTATAGCTCCAGCCAGCTGGCAGCTTCCTCTGCATCTGCATTATCACTTTTGTTGGAATTCTCATGGAAAACTCTTGGCCAGCCTCCATGGGGTTATAAATGACAACCTAAGTTAAATGTCAAAAAGAACCTGGCAAGTGAGCTAGCATACACAGAATGAACTGAGTTACCATGGTAGCATTACTTGCACTGTCTAAACATTCAGTAAATGAGCAAAATGAAGGTCACCACAAAGCTAGAAAATGTGCGTAGCAGGAAAAGCAACTCTCAATGGTGTGAAGGAAAGCAACCAATTCCACTGCCTCAACATGCACTATTTTATATTGCACCCCGCCCCACAATCTAAGGACCACAGTTGACCCTGATGTAAACTGGAGTGAGGTTCACCTTCCTCCCCATTGGCTGAAATAAAGCACTATTTTAGGCCAGGGGTTAATCTGTTCTTAACAGACTCACACTTCTATGCAAGACTTAAATTACTATTTTGCGCTCCAACTAGTACGGGATAAAGAGAGAGAAAGTTATCGCACCTTGTGCCGATTTGGTCAAATGCCACAGTGAATGATACTTCTTACAATCACACCCTGACTGTGATTCAAATCTCAAGGTTTAAATATACTGAAAGTTAGAGGCAATTAGCACTGATTAAGGCAAGTTACAGCTCTGGAGTTAACACTGTTTATACATTATCAGCTTTAATGTATGAATGTACATTAACGTATGAATGTAGAGAACATGAAACACAGATGTTCTTTTTTTCTGAAGTAGGTACAGAAATTGATATGAATATGTGAACCAGTAACATTACCACAGTATTTTAAGACGAGGATGAGTAAATGTGCAAACGTATTTTCTACAGCCAGGCAGCATAGTTATTCTAAAAGGAGTTAAAGGGAAAACTACATCGGAAAAATCAGGGATTGGTGGGAGGGAGTAGATGCTGAGAAATGTGAATAAAACTGGAATGCAGCTGGGGAAAACAAGCAAGTGAAAGGAAAAGTTGGCTCAGGTTAGTGTCGGGGGGTGGGGTGGGTCATGGAAGGATCTGGCAGGATGGGGTTGTTTGTCAGGTAATGACAGTGATCAGGGGTTAACAAGTATACTGTGCTATGTCAGGGCAATAATGAGAACAAATATATTTGTCTGTAATGTTCTGGAAGCAAATCTTATCCTCTGTACCTGTCATGTCGAAGTGCTCTCATGTCTACGTAGACTGTTGTTGGATCTGGCCCAGCAGTTCCCTGACAATAAAGAGGGGGAAACAATTTTAACATGAACCAAAACATTTCATTTCTTTTTTTAAAGAAATTAATTAACACATATTCCTCTTTGTCGCTAACAGTCACACAGTATTATCCACTAGAAGAACAGAATAATGTTCTTCCTACACTGTCCATCATGCAACTTTGGTTTTCATATATTTTTTAAACAGATACAGAACTGAAGTGCACATTTACACATGGAAGTGCCGAAAGGTATCAACTCTTATTTTGGTTCTTATACATTCAACTAAAAAAAAAGAAAAAGAAAAAAAAAGAAAGGTGGGGGTAAACAACACAGGACATCTAAAGCATTTAAGAAAACTCTGTGCAGGTGTAGCCCCTTTTCTCAATTTTTTTTAATCCATAGATTTGTCAAATTGTTATATGATCCACAGTTATAAAAATATTAGTTAACTAAGTACTGCAGCTACTTGAGCTACAGTATTTTCATGGCTATTATAAGCTAGGGAAGATAGAAACACAAGTTACTTTCTACTGGAGTTAGTGTGCTGCCTTGTGAGGAATTTTGTTGAGTGGTTCCTAGACTTAAAAGGCAATCTAAGCCAATGAACAAATTGTGCACAGCACACCTTTAATTCCAATACTGCTTAATCTTGGAGCAGTTAAAATGTATTAAGAAATGCTCCTTTGACCAAAAATTAGGTAAAAATCCATCTGTTTTTATCTCTTCCCTCCACCCCCACCAAACACAGTGCAGTTTCTCATTATGGACAGAGAAAAGACCAGATTCTAATTTTCTCAAGGTTATAGGTCTGGAATTGAAATCAGCACTTTCAATATGCCAACAGTCCTACATGCTCTGTAACACCACTGATAGGCAGTCTGTAGGCTGTGCTCTGTACATGACAATACCTCTCTCTTTAGCCAGGTTAAGAATGTGCACTCCATCTCTGGGAATGAACCACTAAACTCATACTATCTCCGATTTACCCACATTCCTGTCTGTTGAACAAACTTGATTTACTGTCAAGGGAACTCTGTGAGCAAAATAAAGCTATATTAAATTGAAAAACAACCCCCAAACCCCTCACTGATTCAAGTAGAAGCTCCTTCAAATAGTTGCATTTATTTACAGTGTATGCACTGAAAATGACTGACTTCAGGACATTACAAGCACACACATGCATCACTATACCTGTTCAGCCAGCTTGCCCAGCCTGTTTGGCTGACAGAGGGACCACAAACAGAAGTAACAGAGGCCAGCAAAGTGTGTGAAACAGAGAAGAGAGCAAAGAAAAAATACAAACAAAGAGGCACAGGAGACATGAGATACACACAGTAAGATAGAAACAAAAAAGTCATACTATCTTTGAACAAAAAGTAATGAATTCCCTTTTCAGATTTCTGAAAGGACTGACTTGAGTTTTTTAAATGACTAATCTGGAAACATGTCTAAATCCCATATATTAACTAGGTACCAGATTAAAGCACAGAACCTGTCATACTTACTGATGCATCATACCTCCTTTCCCTATCTATGAGTACTTTAGGTTATTTATTACTTTAAAGGGACTCTTGCAGTAAGCTGACCTATTAAAACAGGAATATGTTATCTCCTTATTTCCACAGTAACTTGTAATTAATAGATTCATCTTGGACACCATATCAATACCCTTATAAAGAATAGTGCAGAATGAGATATTGTGAGTTGCAGATTTTATTTTGAGTGGCAAGGGGAAAACAAGAACAACTTTAAAAACTCCTTTCAATAATAATATACAGTGGTGAGATCAGGATGGGTTAGAGGAAGTTTTAACAGCCCATACTGCCCAATTTTTGAAAAATATTTAAAGAAAACTATTATATCATGAGTTTAGAAATGGAACTGTTACCACTAAATACATATTTCCAGTGAAAGAATATGAATTATGACACTCCTGTCTTCCCTGACTTGCAAACTTAGTAAGCAGGGTGTTAGCAAAGGTGCTTGAAGAGGTAACTCTGTGAGAAGTCTGGATTTCTTCCTTCTTTATTCCTATGGTATTATTCAATGTGCCCAGTTCACAAATGAAATTCTCAACTGGCCAAATTAGTTTTGCCCTCTCTCTTTTTTTACATATGTTGGTGAAGACCTAAAAACAGTAACCTAAAGTTGGGCTCCTAGATCCTTATGTTGACATGTAAATAACATCATAGAAACCCACCTTTAGGCCCTCAGGGTTTAAGATATTATGCCCAACCCTATTTAAAGTATTTCTACATAGCTCATTCTTTATTTAAATAGCATCTCCTCTGTGTTATGGGATTTTGAAACTGAATGAATATAAAAGCTTGTAACCGTTTACTTTCACATCAAATGGTTACTAAAATTATATTGCTTATGCCTTTTTACTTTTGTGTCCAAGTCTCTCTATTTCCCTCCATCTGTCCAAAAGAGATTATGTAGCTCTAATGAGCAATTATAAATAACAGTGTATTCAAAAGGTTGAGACTTATAGTTTCTCTCCTTGTGGAAACACCCAGAGTGATAAAATTCTACAATGTTCCCAAGCAAAACATACCTTCCCTCTTTTACTGTAACACGCCAAAAAATGCTTGTATTTGTTTTAGATCTACATTCTTTGGTATGTGATCCACAGAGTATGTTCACTGGCTGATTGCAAAGAATTTCCAACTTAAGCCTTGAAACCTGAAAAGCATTATGTGCAAGCTTAACTGTATGTGTGCAAGCAGTCCCCAAGACTTCTATGCAACTCCTCACGTACATACAGATGAGCCTAAAAGTTGGGTGATGAATTTATATTAAACTAAGCAAAGTTAAATTAATCTATTGGATTACTAAAGTTCTATTTTGCCAGGGGAATAGCACATTCATGTGGTTAAACAGAATTAGATTTTAATGTGATTAAATTAGCCACATGAAATTTAATTGGGATGGAAATACCAAGCAACCAAAACAGAACACTCCACAGCACTGAATGCCTCCCCTCCCCAGTGGACAGAGCTGCGCACTGCAATACATTCCTTATTTTTCTGATTGTGCTTTATACTGGAAAAAGTCAACATGGTATGTAAAAGCAAAGGAAAAAAAATTCATATGCCACATTCCTCATTTTGTATTTTTCAAGAGAAAGAGCAGTGTACAACCTATCCACTCAACTATCTTTAACATGGAGTTCTTATTTGAATAGCCATCACATACACAAGGCAATTTCCGATTGATAAAGTTTATCCATAATCCCAGAAAGCTAGAAATAGCACTGTGTGAAATATTTATGATGTTCAGCCATAGGAATTATGCATTTATTTTAAATACTTTGCTTTTTCTTAGCAGAAAGAAAACAATATTTTTACATAGATTTTTTTGTGTTAAAAGATAACTATTATTAATCGCTACATAAGAACCTGTTAAATACTCAAAGTCCCTCACCCTAATCATGCAAAAAAACTTCTGAACTCCTTTTGTTGATTTTGTAGGAAAGCAAACTGGGATACTGTGGCATAAAAGTCACTTGTAAAGTTCAGCAGAAAAAATACATATTCAATGTACAGCTGATGTGATTTTCTACAAAGTTTTACAATCAAGTAGCACTTATTAGAAGACACAGTCTGATCTCACCTGTAAGCAAATTGCTACGTTGACCCTGCACCCAAACGTGGTGCTCACTGCACGTGCAGAGAGGCCCAGATCTTTGAACAACTTTGAGAAGGACTGTGTTAGTGCAATCCTTGGTCTCTCTTCTGCAACCACCATACATGTTCGTACACAGGACAGGTTAACTCCTTTCATCTGTTTGAGAAGTTAGGCAGAGGAGGAAAAGGTGAACAAAATGCCTTATTTATCTGGACATCAGCAATTCCTAGAAACAGAAGTCATCTGAAAGTTGATTTTCAAAAACAACAGAAAAACAACAGCACCTGTGGCATCTTCCTCCCAGAACAAATTAACTACAGTACAACTGTACCTTTGGCACATGTTCATGCATACAACCAGCTTAGATTAGGGGTGTTCAACACCTAGCAGATGGGACAGATCCAGATCATGGACCCACATGATCTGGCCTACAGAGCTCCCCAACCATCTGAAAATTTGGTGGGGGGAGGAAGGCAGACTTAGTGCGCTACCACTCCCCCACTCCCAAATTTCCAAGCCTTGTGGACCAGATGACATGGCCCTGTATGTGGCACGTGTGGGGCCTGATCTGGCATATGTGGGGCTGAAGCTGCAGGTTGATTTTGCATCTGCAGGACTTGGTCTTGATCCAGTGTTTAAAGGGCCAGTGCTGGGTCCACAATATGTTGTGTGGGACTGGGATTGGGCCTGGGTCCTGTGCGTGCTGGCTTGGGCCCATAGACTAGATCTGGCCTGTGAACCCACTCCACCATACTCAACTGGCCTTCAGGGACAAAAGGTTGGGCACCACTGGCTTAGATAGATTCTATAACCAAAATTCTGAATTACTAAATTGTCTCCATAGTGGGAGCTCTCCCACTACTGCCATATCTGAGTTTCTTTAAAACTAAATAATGAATTTCAGTCAAGAAATGTTTAGCTCAAACAGGTACTATAAATGCATGTGGAGTAAGATGAAGAAAGTAATTTATTACTTTTGTAGAAGAACATACAAAATTGTGGATCTCTTTCGTAAGTTTAAAACAACTATAAGGGCAAGAGACCCATGGTGCTAAAGTGCAACTTTCCCAGAAATAATTCCAATATCTGGGCAATTTTGTAAGAGAGACTGATCAGCTTGATGTGTTGGTATAAAACAGTGGTGCTCAACCTGTGGAGGTCTGTGAAGCTGGTGTAAATGGCCTGTCACTGGCATGCACGTCAGTGCAAGTGAACACTTCTGCCACTCATCTCCCTTCCCCGCTGCTGAAATCAGCAACAGGAGAAAGGAGGTATAATGTGGATACCATTTTGGGATTTAGGAGACCATTTGATTGCAAGTCAAAACTGAATTCATGACAGCAGATTCGAAAGTTTGACTTGTAATCAAGTTGCTAAAAGGATTCTTCAGCTAGTAAAGAGCACAGTAATATTCCAAAGCACAGAGCCTTGGTAGTGAGAATGAACTGGGGAAGGGAAATCTTATATAACAAACTTAACAAACCATATCACAACAGGGTAGAGAAGCAGGTATATTTTCTATATGCTCACAAGAAACAAACTGCTGCTGAATGAATCCAAAGGGAGGATGAGCCGGACAAAGATATATACATTAGTTTGTGTGGTACATAAGCAGTACATCACACTAGATGCACAACACTATTAACCTTGTATTGGACAAGGTATTTCTAGAATCAATTGGTAAACCTGTGTTCTTGCCAAATCCCAAAGTTAAGATTTATCACCTGGAACAGATTCCATTTTCATATCTGTATTTGCCTACAACTAAGAAAGCAGGTTTATGATTCAAAACATCCATTATGGCAAATTCAGACATGGGGGAAAAAATTAACCATTCTTTTTCCTTTAGTCAGGGAAAGTTTGATAAATTTGCTGAGTATTTCCCCAAAAAGTTCAGAAAGAAAAAAGCTTTTTAAATTGTCATCAAAGCATAGAAATATCAAGTGCGAAATGTGGTTTTTCTTTTCAGAAATTCGTGAGCAAGTGACAGCTAGCTGCAGTCTCAAACATAGCATGTTTGGGGGGGAATAAACCATAATTAAATGCCTTCAGATATTTCATGGAGGAGCCACTTTTACAGTTGATGATGTGAAACAAAGGGCCAGAACTGAAGAAATATACTTAACTGTGTATTAATACATATAGAAATAAAGTCTTCTTACCCGGAGAATGTCTGTCTGTGTTCCAAGGCCTTTGGTGCACATCTCCATGACAGAATAAGAGCAGAAAGTGACACGCACTTTGTACTGACTTACAGCAGACAACCACAGAGATACATTGCTCTCCAGTTCAAGAGGAGGGACTAAAATGGACTGATGTCCCGAATATACACTATCCGCATGGAAAAGAATACACAAAAATGAAGTAGACTTTGACTATGCCGAACAAATACAATAAAGTATACGCACATTCTGGGCACTTTGTTTACTCTGACCTTTCACAATACAGCTGATATCCCATCATCTCCTTCACACACCCACACACACAGTCCCTTCTACTACCTTTCCCAGGCCTCTCTCAGAAACAGCAAGTTAAAGGTATTTAAAGAACCATCATATATATGTATACTGCCCAGTGTCACACTCATGCCTTCCATTTCTACAAGATACATGTATGCTCCCCTGCTGTCTAAAACAAGCCTGCTGTTCAGTACAGATCTGCTCTGGATGTCATGATAGGAAACTCCCTCCCAATCTCTGCTGTAAACAAACCCATTTCCATTTCCATTTTGCTTTTTGCACTGACAGAAGAGGGCTAGAGCACCTGGGGGATGCTGTTTGTGACATGGAGCCAGTGCATAGTAAAGCAGCAAGAATGCAGAGGCAGGAGGGGACTCAATCTTTCCAGTGAATACAAGCAACACACTTAGAAGTGGTCTTACCAAAGTGTTGGACATTAGTTTATTCCTAGGTTAAATTCATACTAGTATCTACTACTTTCCTTGTGGCTACACAAGGAAACAAGCTAAATTTTCCCTCAGTAAAAAGTTTCATAGTTTCTAGGGTTGGAAGGGACCTGAGTAGATCATCTAGTCCGACCCCCTGACATGGCAGGAAGGAGTACTGGGGTCAAATGATGCAAGGTGTACATCTAGCCTCCTCTTAAAGACCCCCAGGGTAGGAGCCAGCACCACTTCTCTTGGAAGTTGGTTCCCGACCCGAGCTGTCCTGACCGTAAAGTAGCGCCTCCTGATATCTAGCCTAAATCTACCCTCTCCCAGCTTGTGACCGTTATTCCTGGTCACTCCTGGTAGTGCTCAGGGGACCAGGGACTTCCCCAGTGCCTGCTGATCTCCCCTGACTAGTTTGTAACAGGCCACTAGATCCCCCCTCGTAGGGCCTGCCCTGCTGCCCCCTGATCATACGAGTGGCCCGCCTCTGGACCCTCTCCATGTTGTCCACATCCCTCTTGAAGTGCGGTGCCCAGAACTGGATGCAGTACTCCAGCTGCGGCCTGACCAGTGCCGCATAGAGGGGGAGGATCACCTCTTTGGACCTGCTTGAGATGCATCTATGGATGCGTGACAAGGTACGGTTGGCCTTCCTGACTGCTTCCCCACACTGCCGGCCCATGTTCATCTTGGAGTCAATGACGACTCCAAGATCCTTTTCTGCCTATGCACTGACAAGAAGGGAGTTCCCCAGCCTGTAGGTATGGTGCAGGTTGTTCCTCCCCAGGTGCATCACTTTGCACTTGTCAGTGTTGAATCCCATCCTGTTCTCATCCGCTCACCCCTGTAATCTGTCTAGGTCCCATTGTAGCCTATTGCTCCCTTCTAGAGTGCCCACATCCCCCCACATCTTAGTGTCATCAGCAAATTTGGACACGGTCTTTTTATCCCCTCGTCCAAGTCGCTGATGAAGATGTTAAACAGCGCGGGCCTGAGGACAGAGCTCTGCAGAACCCCACTGCCCACGTCCCTCCAGGTTGAGAAGGACCCATCCACCACCACTCTCTGGGTGCAGCCCTCCAGCCAGTTAGCAACCCAATTGATTGTGTGGGTGTCGACACCACAGTCCCCCAGTTTCTTAATGAGAACAGGGTGAGAGACAATGTCGAAGGCCTTCCGGAAGTCCAGGAAGACTATGTCCACTGCTAGCCCTGCATCTAAGGATTTGGTGATCTGGTCATAGAAGGCCACCAGGTTGGTCTGACAGGACCTGCCACTGATGAACCCGTGTTCATGCCCCTAAGCATGAAATCCCCTGCTGGCCCCTCATGGATGTGCGCCAGCATAATTTTCTCAAACAGCTCGCCTAGGATCAAAGTAAGACTGACTGGCCTATAGTTTCCCGGGTCCTCCTCCTTCCCCTTTTTGAAGATGGGAACCACATTGGCCCTCTTCCAGTCCCCTGGCACCACACCAGAGCACCATGAGTGCTCGTAAAGCCATGCCAGGGGTCCTGCAATGACCTCAGCCAATTCCTTCAGTATGCTAGGGTGGAGATTGTCCGGACCGGGTGACTTGAATATCTCCAGTCCCTCCAGAAGCTCCCCAACTAGTTCCTCACTAACCCGTGGCCCAGGTGTGCCTCCCCTGGGGCCTGAGGGGGGGCCCAGCGGGGGCGTGGCTGTTCCAATCCCTGCTTAGGAAGATGGAGTCAAAGAAATCGTTAAACATGTTGGCTTTATCATCTGGTGTGACGACCGAATTTCCTAACGTGTCCTGCAGGGGCCCCACATTACCTGGAACCTTCTTTTTATCCCCTATGTATTTAAAGAAGGACTTCTTATTGTCCTTAATCTGGGAAGTTAATCCCAGTTCCATCTCTGCCTTGGCCTTCCTGACTGCCCCTCATCATCCCCAAGCAACCGCAGTATAGTCATCCCTGGTGATGTCCCCTCTTTTCCACTGTGTGTACGCCTCCCTTTTAGCTAGGAGACATTCCTGAATGTTATACACAAGCAACATGAAAAACCTGAAAACACAAGATATTTCTGACTTTAAGCTTAATGTATAATAAAAGAGAAGAAAATATTTCTAGGTTCAAGGATTTTTTTGGACATCTCTTATTGGACCAACTGTACAGTTGGGATACAGGTAGACAAGCTTTCAGATGGAAAGCATTCTTCTCCAGGTTTAGGGAGGAAAGCAAGCAAGGGATGAAGAACAGTGGATGGAGCTGTAAAACTTGAGGAGAAATTTCCAGGGGTAGCAAGCAAACAATTAAAGTAAAGAAGTCTGATTTACTGGGAGGTCAAGACCTATCAAAAGGGTGGAGTACCACTATCACTTGTAGTGTGTGGCAAGAATTTCAGGAATCGGGTAGCTTATAGTGTGTTATACAAGATCAATATTGGTTTTCTGTCCTTAATTCCTAGTGTCCAGCCAGTTTATGAATTTTTGTTTTCAAACTTGCCTTTTAAAGGTGTTTCAGAAATTTCCATTGAACGTGACAGCAGTGAGGGCAGAATGGGAGTGACTGTTCTGTAAAAAATGTGCTCTTGCTGATATATTTCTCTGCCCTTTATATTCTTTCTGTAAGCATTCACTCTGGGTGCTGTCTAATTTCACCTACATAGTTACCACAAGTGCCTTTAGTGCACTGGATCAGATGCATTATGTTTTGAGAAAGGCACAAATATGATCCATGGATTCTGATGGACTTATTGTAGAAGGTGCTGATTGTAGCAGCACTGGAGATGTCCTAATAGGTTAAGTACCTATTTTTTATACCATCTCTGCATTTTGTTTTAGGATTGATTTTGCACATCAAAAAGCAGACAGACACATCTATGATGTTCCGCTACAGAAGACCATCACAGAACTGTATAAAGACAAGGCTCACGTTACATCTATACAGCACATCACATGTGCAATTAACAGTCCCCTCCCCCACACACAGACTGCCTGATTTTAATGTTGCTTAAGATGTTATTAAATGTTAACAAAATGTATATTCAATTTATTCTTACTTTCTTTTTTTCTGGTCTTGTAGATAGGAAATATGGGAAACTTTTCCCTTTTGGGTCCTCTTAGTTATTTTATTTTATTTTTTTTACACTTTTATTCACAATTTGTAACTTTTTATTAAGCATCTAAAAACTGAAAAATTACTGAGGAAATAGGAAGAAAAAAATCATAGCAGCACTACATATGCTGCATTTAGTAGTTTAACTATCTGAATCAAACAGTTTGCCACTCTATTTAGGCAATATTAAATGTACAAAAAGCAGGCCCCTACCTTACAGGCTTTTAGAAGGGTTTATTTAACATGGATGAAATCAGTACTGAAATCCTCTCTTTCATGTACTCGAAATCCAAGTAACTTCAGCTAACATAGCAAAATTTGTGCTCCCCTACAAATGTTAGTTCTATTCTGATTTGTCCACAAACATATATTAGGATTATCTAGAGAATTTCCAGGTGACCATGTATAAGCTGTAGCATAATAGTTGCTACAAACAGGGATTCTATAAGCAAAGAAGCAGCAAGGGACACATCAGGTAAACACTATTGGATTCAAAATGGTATTTAAAGGTTTGTTTTTTGGGGAATTGGCTTATAGGGGCGTGTGTGTATATATCGGTGTATATATACACACCTATATAGGGGTGTGTGTGCGTGCGCGCGCGTGTATAGATCTAGATAGATATAGATAGAGGCGTGTGTGTTGGTGTACGTACACCCCCCCATCTATCTATATCTATAGAGGTGTGTGAATATATACACCTATACACACACTTCAATCTATATATCAATCGAAGTGTGCACATAGGTGTATACCTATACACCTCCCCCCCCACCACACACTACAAATACCCAGAATGGGCAGCAGGGGTTAACTGATTTCTAAGAAACCTGTGTCTTACATCCGTGGAGTTTCTCACAGCCTTGGGAGCACACAGGCTGTCTAACAGAACAAGCCCAATGGATAACACACATAGTCTACAATACAGTTTTGGAACCAAGGAAGTACATACCATACTGCCCGTAACACAAAATAACTGGCACCAGCTAACAGGGCCCCAGAACAGGTGGGTCTGAGTCCCCAGTTTTGGGGGAACAGACAAAATTAGGAGATGGTTTAGAAAGACCAAATTAGTAGGTGTGCATGTGATGGGCTTGAAATGTGCTGATGAGACACTATGTGGACATGTGACCACAGAGATAACCAACCAGAGATAGCCAGAGATGAAGAGTCATCAGGAGTCTTCAACAGGGAAGAAGAATACAGAAGCATAGACTTGAGAGAAACAAAGTTTCCATCCCCATCTCCACCCCTAGGAAGGGTCCCCAAGCCCACCATGGACAGAGGACACATGACCAGTCAATCTCATCCACCTCACTGGAGGTGGGGTATGGGCCTCTGCATCCCACCTCCAGGCTGCTGACATGCTGACGCCTAAGAGAGCCTCAGAGTGAAGACTGCATCCTGGCCAGATGTACTTTGACTCTGATGACAGCCCTAGGATTTGACTAATATATAGACTTGCTTGATTGTTTGTATTGCTTCTTTTCTGTTATCACTGTGTATCAATAAATGTGCCTATAACTGAATGGAAAGGACATGATTGATCTGAGGGTGGGCCCCCCTGGAACAAGACCTCCGAGTCCTAAATCCAAAGTCAACAAAACATAAAGTTTAAATACTGACCTGCAGAGGCACCATAGTGCAAAGCCCAAGCCACAGTAAGGGTCAAGGCAGATTGCGATCTGTCTGGAAGGGTACAGCTCACACTGTAGCTTTATGGAACGACATAAGGCACTTGTAGCTGCATGTGACATCTAAAGAAGAAAACAGGTCCACTAAGGGCTTTTATACTTTAGAAATTTGCACTGCTATTAAACACTTGCAAATGGTTGAAGTAGAAGCTATGATGCCTGTCACATTTTTTCAAACAGTATAAACAAAGTCATTTCTAGCATCAGCTCAGCCTTTCAATTAGTGTACAAAAGCTAATAACCCTCCAGCTTAGACTAAAATGGATACTCCTGACCCTTACAGGGTAAAATCAAACAGGGAAAACCCCCCCCCCCCAACCTCTGACCCCCTTCTCAGAAGCTCTCTGTACAGAGCAGCAAAAAAAGAACAAAACAATGCTTTCAGAGATGGGTTGAAGGTTATCATCAAGTGACTTGTCTATTGTTATACAACACTTATGTGATAGTTTGAATAGGATACAGGTCTTTTTTCTCCTAGCCACAAGTCCAGACGCATTCTGTGTAATACAAAACATACATTCATTTTAGCAACATACATCTCAGTGAAATTACTATACCTTTACTCCTGCTAATATGCCAGTGGTAGATACACTGAAGTCCAAGTATGCCAACATATCTGGGGAAGGAGGTCTAAAAATAGTTGCCACCTTCTTTTTAGGTATATCATCTACTCAAAAAACATAAAAGCAGAAAAAATCCATGATATTATTGCAGAGAAAAATTATAGCAGGAAGACACAACTTTTAAAATTTGGCATCTTATGTTTCCTAAGTTTTATGGACTGATATACAGTTACAATGCAATATCCAGCTACTCTAAAAGAATAAGTAATGAATGGGTCTCCAAATTAATTAACATTTGTATATAAACATCCAGCCACACTAACAGTCTTAAATTACATTGAACAGAGCACAATACATCTTCTGAAATACCCACGCTTCTTGGCAAGTCCAGGCTAGAATTTAATTCTCTTAACTATTGTAGGCATTTTGTACCTGTGTCCAAAATGGTGGGCCATGTTTTAATATCTACAGCTGTTGCAGCTTCTTTGGACTTCAGTAGTTTCATTATTGCTTGTGTTGTAAGGATACATGCAGACTTACTGACCTGTACAGAGTACAACATTCAAAATATTAAGCTGGTGAGTGAATGCCCGTGTTTTCAAATTTATCCAAATTAGTACAACTTGTTGATAGCAGCTGATAGTAAAGAAAAATATTGTATCAATAGAAAAGATGGTTTGAATTACGTTTATGACATAGTTCATGACTGAGGGTCACAGGAAAACAGTAGCATGTTTTTCAGACATTCAGCTTATTTTATATTTATTATTACATTATAATCTATTGGACAACTGCTTTTCCAGTGAATAAATCAAACTTCAACACACACACTACACAAAGTAATTGCTCATACCTCTACAATCATCTTGACAGTGGGTAGGGTGGTAGCAAGATTTTGTGGATGAGGGGGTCGAACTGTGATGGGTATGCACCCAGCATATAAGCAGCCATAGAAAGTTGCTATTAAGTCTATTCCTGTAAAGGATCCAAATAAATTTTAATGTCATAAATGAGAAACAAAGAGAAGACTCCTTTACCAAATCCCAATAAATATCCTTAATACATTAAAAAAGTGATAGACCATAAAGATTTATCTGTCATAAAGCCAGGGTGTGAATTAAGGGGAAGCTCAGGGGCTAAGCCCCCCCATAAGAAATGAGTGCCCCCTGTATGATTTGAAAATCATAACCTGAGGGGGGTCTTGGATTGGATTGCTTCTTCACTTAAGTGGACTTGTTAATCAATGAACTGATTTAATTTTGTTGCAGTCCAGCCCCTCCCCCGCAAATTCAAAATGTAATTTGAACCTTGTATAAAGGTCCATATAACTTTGTGTCCCATCTCTGGTAGTGGCTAATCCTTAAATCTGAAAACCTCTATGACAAGATCTTAGCATGTTTTAGAAAGATATAACATCTTCAAAGGAGAAGTTCTACTGAAATTCTTACTATACAGCCATGCAGTTTGAGAAGGTTATGAAGCGGGCACGTTTTCAGAAGAGTATGTGTTCGTCTTCCTTCAGCTAGCATTACAGAAGCTGTAAACTATTCAATCACCAGAAAATTACACTCCTGCCATTTCCTTATTATACACTTACAAACACTGCCACTCCCTCCGCTGTATCTTTTTTGTGGGGCTGAGAATCTGGCAACTTTAATGTGATATGGATGCATTTCCCACTTCCATTTCAATAGTTTAGTATTGTACAAATCTCCAGGTACATTTGTGAAATTCACAAGCAGCTTACTGAGGAAAAAGCATTAAGGGGAAAGGTGTTTGTCACTTAACACTGCCTTGGTCAGTCACTGCCAGGGATAAATTACCAAATTAAGCAGATGCTTGACTATTCTAATCAGGCAATGATTCTGTTTCTTTCTGCATAGCCAAGGACTTTATAGTTTCTGCTGTCTCCACTTACTTACCTGGTGGATAAACTAGAGCTACATGATCTCCAACATTCAGTCGCCCCTTCTCAGTCAGTGCTGCTGCCACTCGCTCAGCTTTCTTGTGCAGCTGTATGCATGATGCAGTACTGGCTACTGTGCCCTGTGCAGTATAGAAGTGACTTAGGAAAACTTTGCAGAAAATATATTTTGAAATCGAGTAAAATGAATTTCCTTAGCTGTATTTCACTACATTTTCACTTTTAGCATTGGAACCGACAGAATTCAAGATTCAATGAAACAACAACCTCCTACTTCAGCATCTCAGAAACCAGGCTAACTACTTCACCCCCTCTTAAAACACACACATCAAACTATTGCGTCTTTGTCATTACAAACATCAGACAATTCAGCATAGGGTCTAGGTGAATTTGTTTTTACAAACAAAACAGCTTAAAAGTCATTTTGTTTGAAATCGAGGCAATGACAGCAGCTTTTTAAATCAATAAATATAGATTCATTACATCAGCAGGCAGTTGAGCATCATACCATATGCAGCACCATGCTGAAGCAAACCTTGGTGGGCACAATATGGACAAACCTCTACAGCCAACAATATGCATCTAGAATCTCTCTGATATAACCTTTGATTTTCCCTGCACCTGCCTCTTGTTTCCTCAGTGTCTGCAGACCAATTATTCTTATCAGGACACTATTTAAAGGCCCCTTACCTTTATAATTAAGTTTCTTCCTACAGTTTTAACCAAGTTAATCAAAACTTTGTTTTATTCTTGTTTTAGTACTTACCTCACATTTCTCATAACTACATCCTGCATTTTGTTCCCAATTATTTAAAATCCCATTTCTTTAAATGTTTTCTTTATTTTTCTATCTTGGACAATAATTCCAGACCTTAACAGACTGGGTACATTTTCCTTGCTAGCCAGAAATATCCCTAGGAGACCTTGCTCATGAATGTGGCCGTTAAGTTTCATTTTCACTGAACTTTACTTCAGGGAGGAACATTAACATGGTGGAGTTCCCTGATGGCAGTAAGAACCTCTGGAGGCATGCTGAACATTGTACAGAAGTAGCAAATATACTGTGACATTTGGATTGGAGTACAGGACAAGAGCAGATTCAGCTGCATCCATCAATTAATTTACAAGCATCTTGCTGTCAATATAAGTCCCTCCAATAGTGTGACTTTTACCCTGTTGCCTACAACTTATCCAGATGACTTGTTATTCCCCTTTATCTTAACATTTTTTGTCCTTAAACAGAGTTATTTAGACTAGCAGCAGCAATGATCTTTTTTTTGAATACCTGGACCATGTTTAGGAACTATACGAACACATAGTAAAATATCCGTAGCAACTGTTCTGTGATACAGAGATTTTCATCAAGTCAACATCCAATTTTGTCCTACCTGATACTTCTAACCCCCCCACCGGAAGTAATAAACCTCAATAGAAAAGCACATAAGACAGACTTATTCCAAACCAATACATTTCTATCCATTCCTGCTGTAAAGGGCCAGTAAGGACAAGCTGATAGAATTTTTTGCTACAAGAGACCCAAAGATAGCTTACCTACTGAACCACAGATTAGTAAGGGCCCACTTGGACAGGTCTTCTGCTCTGCAGCTTAACTTGTCTGCAGACATTGTATTTGTCAACAAGATGTAGAGGATTACAGAACACATCTGGAATCAGCTGCTATATAACCACTGCTTTCCAAAAGCATGGATGCGAGCCTGCTTACTGAGATAGCTGATCACTACCTTGCTATGAGTTGTGGTAGTGTCAAGCAGACCCCAGAGCTCTGAAATATTTACTTGAACATGTTCCAGTAATCAAGAGCAGCATCCCTAAAGGAAGCAAAACTCAGTGGGTTATTAGAGACGGGCACCACTGGTCAGAGCGATCATGGATCCAGCAAGACTGGAAGAGGACTTCACTGGATTCATGGTAGTCTTTCTTTTCTCCTTTAATCATCTTCCTGTCATCACTCTTGGTCCCCTGTTGAGGAGATTCTCCAAGTTCAGCATTCTGGTACTCCTATGCTCAAGGGTATGGAGGGGAACTGAGGCTTCCACAGAACCTCCAGCACAATGTGGACCTCCAAATCTGGGAGCAGCTCAATATGGAAAGAAATGCACCTGCTACAGCTTTTTTAATCTAGACAGAATGCAGACTAAGCTTCTAGAGAGTAAGCAGAAGTAAGGATAGTTGAAGCAGTTAATATCCTCGCTACCTGCCATCATGAGAGGTTGCTCCATCATCAAACAGCTTGGCATATTTTCAGGTGTAGTACAGAGCCTGTTATTTTCCTATTTTCTTTCTCCAAAATCTAAATGGTCCATTTACTGTGTCTGAAAATGAGACTTAAGGTCCATCTTACCTTGGAATTCAGCAGTAGGAAGAGGGGGTGATCTGGAGTTGTCTGGGCTCGCCACTGCAGAACATCTGCTAAGTATAGAAACTGAAACAAAGGAAAGATAGCAGAAAAGTTTCAAATTCACTTAAAATACCCTACACTAGTGCTGACCAATCTGTGGCATGCATGCTACAACTGGCACAGGCAGCCAGTATGCTTGGCACATGACGTGGGAAATGGGGGCCAGTGCTGGTTCAAACGTTTGGCCCTGCAGGAGCTATGGGGGTAGATGCCACCAAATTCAGTTTCCATGCTCTGGTAGCAATGGCATTTGGTGGCACTGGGTGATGGCAGTGGCTAATTACAGTGGTACTCTCATACTTTGGACTTGTGGCACAGCTGCCAAAAAGGTTGGCCACCACTGCATAATGCTCAGCTTCAGCAAGGTACCATAACTGCTGACCCATCGCGAGCAGTCTGAATGAGATATTGGACACAGTCAGAAAAGCTCAGTGTTACCTTTCTTGCCTGGTCATTATCCTCCAACTGGGTAACATCTCTCCCCGAGGCTTGTGCAATTCTCTTTCCAGCAACAAGGTTGCCTACAATCATTGAAGCTGGACCAACATCTGAGGTCAGCAAAATAGAAGAGAAAATCAACTTAATGAAGCCATTCAGATTGACAATTGAGCACATACATTACCATAAGGAATGCATACAATATCACTTCAAAAATGTAAAGGGTTGAACTCAAACATCTTATCGGACAGGAAAAAATACAACCTGGTAACATTTCCATATTTATGGCTTGTTTCTGAGGTAGCAAATTTTGGATTGCAAAGCAACAAACTCCAAGGCATGACTGCAGCTGACATGAACACACCCAAGTCAGCTTTAAACTAGGTAACATAGGTACCACTAACAATACAGCTATGGCTACATGGAACTTAGTGTGGTACAAATACTGATATAGGACAGTGGGTAGATTTGGCAGTCTGCGCTAATGTCTATGCTACCATGACTATATTGCCAAGCAGTAACCAAGTTTAAAGTACTAGTTTAAACGTACCGTACAAGTACTATACTGTAAAGTTCTGTACAACATGCAATCACACCTTTGGACTGCAGAGTAGATGCATCCTTAGAGAGACAAACACAAAAACTAAGCTACGTATTATGCTCAACTCACCTGGCTGCTTTTGTCGAGGTTTAGGCAAGTTGGTAACACAAGTATGTGGACACATTAAAACATTGCAAGGATGCAGAGCACCCTCTAGAAAACGCTGTTTGGTTTCTGATATATGAATTCCTCCAAGTGGAGCCTTTGGCAAAGTGTTAGCAGGCACTAAGGCAAGACAATACACACCCACTTGGTGAATGCTGTCAATTGCCTTGAGGGAAAGAAAAAAATAAGACACTTGTATAAATGTAGAATTTAGACAGAACAGACACTCAAAATGCAAGTAATTTATAACATCAGATCTTTACTAGTAAATCATGATGCAAGTAAAGGGTGCAATTCTGCATTCACTGAACTCATAGGAGTTCATGCCATGACTTCAATGGGAGCAGAAACAAGATCCAGATTTTTGCTTTTGCAATCTAGCTCAAGGTGACCAGCACACCAGTGATAAGGGAAGTTCCTAAAAAGTGGGTGAAGTGCAGAAAGGTCTCAAAGACCAGAATTACATCACAACAGGTTTAGCATGTACAGTACAGCCACAAAAATACAGCAGAACATAAGCCATGGAGAAGGAGAGGGGGAAACATTTTGCTGCTTTACAATCAATATCTGCTCCAGTCTGAGAAAAAAAATCTATAACAGATGCAGGTCAAATTTATTTCTATGAAAGGCATCCTTATTGTGTATACTTGTAAAAAGATGATTTAGAAAGCACGAATTTTGGTAGAGACCACCAAGTCTTCCTTAAACAGCCTTCTTCTGAGGCTTAAGCAGCATTTCCACTTAAATTGTCCTTCTTAGTTCTTTCCTTCCTCCCTTCTCATTTTCTGATCCTTCTGCCTCCTCGTTTATCTTTTGTGTCCTACACCCCCTTCAGGAGTGACAGAGCTACTTCATGTTTCCCTGACTAATAATAGGCAAGGTTACCTAAAGTAGCTGCTGACTTAGGGGTGGTCAGGGTAGGCAAAGACCACTCCTGAATCACAGAAACCACATCTGCCAGTGTTAAGAAATTTCATGTACTATGATGAAGCAACCAATTTACTACCAACTGGCTGCAGAACATTCTGAAGGAGAGGTCTGTTTCTGATACTTTATAAGCTCAACAAAATGTTTTCAGAACCAACTAGACTGAAGGACAGTAACATAAATCAAGACAAAAGTATTAAAAAAATGAGCTGTCACCTGCAGGGATTTATCAACATGAACTACAGAACTCGTCTTCCAAAAATAAACTGGACTTAAAAAATGCCATTAGCTAAGATCCCCCAAATATATTCAGAAGTGAGCTTATCAGAGCTTTATGTCATTTGAATGGAAGTTTTCTTATATGGGAGTGGACGCTCTGTGGTTCTCATTTGATACAATGGGCCTTATTCATCTGGAAAGAGAAAGGACAGATCTGACTACCTGTAGAACCCTGCTCATCCACTGAAAACTATCCTCCTCTGATGCATCGGGGCGCTGTTCTGCCACAAGCACTATTCGATCATCATGCAAAACGGTCACAGAAAACACTGCTATCCTAAAAACACAAAGGACAGAAGAATGATAGGACTGAAAAAGATGCAACAAAGATGAACATAGCATGGTTTTATCATAATATGGAAATGACTGCAACTCCCAGAGATACTATGTTTTCCACATATACAAGCATTATTCGTGCCAGGTTACCACAAAATCACTCACAAGTTTAGGACAAGAGCAAGTCTGATTTTAATATCTCTCTCTCTCACACATACTTGAGTGAATTTGCAATTGCTGAAGTGGTAAGTGTGCTATCACAGACAGGTTCAAAACATGCAGGAGCTGTGCAAACTTTACCTGTAACTGTCATGCATATTAATTCTCACTTGAAACATCTAGCTACCGGTTCACTTTTGAAAGAAGATAAATAACAATGGCAAATTCCTGGATGGCTTGTCTGGCAATATCTAGACTGTTACAAATCACTTTTTAAAAGTTAAAATATCTACGACTATCTGTCTTTCCAATATAAAACTAGTAACTCCTCAGCCAGGAATATGCTAATTTTTACAAACAGTATATGAACTGAAAGTAGTAAAAAAAAAAAAAAAATCAAGAAGAAACTATGCATTTTGCTTCTGCAAGCAAGCAACAGTTCCACATGCCACTGCCACAGCTGCAGTTAGCACAGAGACTTGAGATTAATTTAAGGGCCATAAGGATGGAGGTACAGAATGGTCTTTGAGGGGTCCTTCAGCAGTTTCAAACAATCCCTTGTTTCTTCTTTAGGATACACTGAAAAGTCCACCTATCAGCACAGGCTGCCCTAAAGGGAGGCAGAAGGCTGGATCTGTGTGAGGACAATGAATGCATCATATGCTCATGTTCTCTAACTTTTGGGGAGAGTTGCTGTTTAATTTTATTTCTGTTTTACAACTTATGTTAAGGTGCTTAGGGCTCTGGACAGGTATTTGTTCTTATTTTTAAAAATAGAAATAAATTAAAAAAAGATGAAAAACTGTAAGGAGAAATTTTGAAAATGAGGTTTTAATAGAAACCTACCCACAGCCACCAAGATTAATGATTTTATTACATTAAGGTACTTTAAAGCTATTTTGAATCTGTTTTAAATAAATTAAATTTCATACTTTTAAATGTTCATACTTTTTTTTTTTTTTAGGTTATCAGGGAAAGTCCCATTTTCATATTCAAAACACTAGCCCACCAGCATTTTTCCTTCAAAACATACATCTAGAAATTCCTGTGCAAAACTTCTGACTTTGAAAATTTATGAAATATCTGAGGAGCAGATGCTGGGAAATAAGTCTCAATGTATTTACCTTCCTCTGTAAACAAACTTCATTGGTTCTACTGCCAGTGCTGTGGCTACTACATCATCTGCACTGTGTCTGCGGCCACTCACTGTCATCAGACCATCCAGTTTTCCTACCACAAACACCAAATTGTCCTGAAAAGATGACAGAATTTGAAACAAACAAGCAAGCAAACCAAAATGCAAAGCCATAAGTCCTGGCAATATAAAAATACTGTTTTAACTCAAATCTAAGATGAGGGTTTTTTTCCCTGTCCTCAGTCACCATGACAGGGGTGGGGCGTCTTAGATTCAAGTACCAGCTTGGGGAAGGCAGCTGGTCAGTGGCCCTAGACTTGGGGCTGAAGCCAGAACAGAGCCTCAGCCTCCCCTAGGCTGGAACAGTTTGCTTGGCAGGGGCCACACTGCTGGAGGGAGGGCAGGGGGACTGCAGGGAGAAGGGGAAACCTACAGCCTGCATACCACACGCCTTGCCCTCCATGCCTGTACCTGCACCTCCTTCAACCTCTTTCTCCCCCTGCTGCCAGGATCCTCTGCCCCCCAGCTTCCCGTTCCCCTCTTACTTTCACTTGCTCTAGTCCCTCCAGCTCTGACCTGGCCCAACCAGGAGATGCTGCCACTTCTCCCTGGCTGGGCTGGGCCTGGATGGGCCATGGCTGCTACTGATTGCCAAGATCCAGAGCACAGCTGTAGCAGAAGGCAAGGGAGGGGGAGGGGGAGGAGGCTGCAGGTGGGAGCGGTGGGGTGGGGGTGGTGCATGGTGGGGGACAGGCATCTGGCCCCTCACCGCTGTTTTTCCACCACAGCAGTTGGGGGATGAATTTAAGATGACCTCCCACTAATGAGATTCTATACATGGAAAATTATATCATCTTAAATTTGAAGTAATCTTGGATTCGGGTCAATACAGTTATCCTGCGGATAAAGTAATGATACTGGATAGATTTATATGAGGCCAACATTCTGATGGAGAATTTTGTTCAATATAGTTGCTCTCACATGGAAGGGGGAAGACAACTGCCAACACCAGGCTGCATTATTCAATACTTCTGCATTCTTCATCTCAATAGACTTGAGATATGATCCTGCTTTCTGGCTTTTAAGTGAGAAGGCACCCCCCTTTGGAAATGCAAAGTGTTAACACCCGTTATTCCACTCCTAGTTTAATTTATTCTGCAAACTGTCATACAAAGTTATACTGCTCTGCACTTATTCTTTTTCCAGTCCTCCTACTTACTCTACACTGTACTATATTAATTGAGTGGTTCTACTTCTTGAGGTGGCTGGAGTAAGACTGCCCTTTCATACTTACAAGACCAACAAAGCCAAGCAATCCTGTTCTTGTAAAGGGTTGATCTGAAACAACCACTCCTGTAGCTGTCACTGGAATGGTCTGACAAAAATAAAGATAAAGTATCAAGATACTCACCAAAGCTGATTTACTATTTACTGTATAAAAGAAACAAATTGAATCATTAAACCTTCCCTGATCCTGATGGTAACCTTCCATCATAGGATCTTAAGAAAGTAAGGCTCAAAGGGACCTCTCAAGGTCATCTAGTCAAGCCCCCTTCTCAAGGCAGGGATCATTCTTGGCTAAATCATCTCAGTCAAGTGTCTATCCAACCTGCTTTTGAAAATATCCAGGGATGGAGATTTCACAGTTTCTCTACGTAGCCTCTTACAGTGCTTGACAACCCTCATAGTCAGAAAGTTCCTTTTAATCTTCAACTTAAATTTCCCCAATTAAAGCTTGTGGCCACCACTCCTAGCTGTGTTCTCTACAGCCACACCTGCACAGTGGGTTTTTTCTGCTATTCTCATTTCATCCTCTCTTGAACCTTTTCCAAGCAGTTGGACCACACTGAAATCTACGTGAATAGTCACCAGAGTTATACACTAATGTACCTGAAATTCTTTGTGTAACTTTTCATAGCAGTAGTTTGTTAACAGAGCTAAGATGAACACACACATGAGCATCATTCTAGAACATGAAATATAAGAAAAGATACTAATGCTATTTCATTGGTTAAAGGAAAAACATATTTCAATAGTAACATGCTACTGGAGTGAAGGGAGGTGTATTTTGCTTTAGCTTTCATTAATATTACCCCTAGCCCAAAACAAATAAACAAACAGACACATAGAAACCCAGAAATTTGAAGAAGAAACTGGAGCATGCCCACAGGAAGAAACTGACACTATTCTGCTCATCTACACAACTGAAAAAATCAAAATGTCTTTTAGCAAATATTTCACATGGCATGAAAGTTACAAAAAGACACAAACCTCAAACACATTCTTGGTGATTCCAAGGAGACCATAGTATGCTGTCCCAGTTGCCCCAGAATTCACACATATTTCACCAACCTCATCAGTCTTACATAGATGAGGAGTCCCATCCACCTTCACAACACATACGTTAGCTAAAGAAACAGAGAGAGAGAGAGCAAGCACATAAGTGCAAGAGAATCATCAGCAGGGAAATACATTCGACTAAACTGTTATATATAGAGCCCGATGTTGCTGAACAGGTAACGCCATGAAATAAATTTTAATATGAAATAATAACACCACCATGAAACAAGTTTTCATATCAAATCAGCTAAACCAGAAATCTTGCAAAGCTTTTTTTTTTTTTATGAGATTTTTTTTTCAGATCAAAATGCTTAAGATTTATGACTTGTCTGTTGTCCACCTGAGCCTTAAAAGCATTTTGATAACCCGAGGCTGAATTTTTATATAGCTTCTGAGCCTGGTCCACTGCAGATATAGACTAAGACTTGTGTTGACAATGCAAATACAAACATCAAAAACTTTTCCACACTCACCTTCCTTTACCCAAACTAGAATATTGGCTCTAACAGAAGGGGATGTAACAGATGAATTCAAATCTACCTCTGGCTTCTTTAGAAAATATTCACTGGAATGATTATCCCCATTAACGTTTGGAACTACTCTATTTACCTGAATTTAAGACAAAGTTTGTTTTCTCCCAATCACCATGGGAAAAAGCCCCTTGTCTTAGATTCACATACAAAGCCAGGAGGCAGGGAAGAGAGGGGCAGGTGGCTGCGCCAGCTCTGACAATGGCCACAGCAGCCTCCTGCTTTCCTTTGCCTTCTGCAGCTTCTGCAGCCTCCCCACCACCACTTCCTCCACTTATTGTCAGGTGCAGCTCAGAGTGGCTTCCAGTTGGATTCCCTCCCCTGCAAGGAGCACATGGAAACTGTCCCGTGTCTAGCCAACCAGCTGCGTCAACACTGCTGCACTGACTGCCCATCCAATCAGCCACACTGACACTGGTGCACAGCCCAGCAAGGGTGAAGCTTGCATGTGCTGTGCTCCTGGAGGGAAGCGAGCCTGAAGAGCATCTGACAATAGGTGGGGGGAGGGAGGAGAAGAGATTGTGGAGAGTAGGGGGGAGGGACAAGGACTGGGGGGAGCTGGGGGGTGCGAGTGGCAGAGGAAGAAAGGAAGGCTGCAGGGGGAAGAAGTGGGGGTACTATTTTCCCTCCTACAGCAGTGGGAGGGGGACAAATTCCAGACAATCCTCCAATAATTAGATTCTATACCTGGAAAATGATGACAAATTTATACATTTTCCATATATAGAACCTAATTATTGGGGGTGGGGGGGATCGTAAATTTGGGGTAGACTCAGATTCAAGTAAATATGTTATATATGCTATTAACAACCTAAATAAGGTAACACTGCAATCAAAGTTTTTGATATATGATCAAGTTCAGTTACCACCACAAAAAAGTCAACAGGGGTTAGATAGGATGGATATAGTCTTCCATAAACTCAAACATTTGGGTTTTTAAGTTACATGTGCATACAAGCGACTGTATTAGGTTAAATTCATTTTGATATTTATAACCCTCTTAAGTAACAAATGGAAGGTGATTAAACAAGCCAAGACAAATTTAAATGGGGAATAAGTATTTTGCTCTGACAGATAATATGATTTTTCAATTAATTCACCATCATATGCAACACCTTAAATGTGATGTGGGTAGAAAGTAAGACTGTGCTATCTGTGGTCACGTACAGATATAATAATTACCATCAGCTTGCCCGTTTGGCTTAAACAAATTACATGATGACTTATGCTCCCCAAAATGCATGGCACTATCTATGGAACCATAGGACAATTTTATCATCAGCATTAAGACTTGCATATACTCAATATATCAGCAGCACCAGTCCCTATAAGAGGAAGACAGTCTTCCAGTAAATAGGGGAGTCATGAGTGAGTCTGGAGATGGTTGGAGGCCAATATGAGATCTGCATCTTCAACTGCAGACAGTTCTTGCAGGAAGGAGTGGGACATGGTAATGTGGGGGTCACAGCTCATTCCTTTTTTCTCTCTCGTCTATTCTGCCTCCACAGTTGGGAAAATTTGCTCAAATTGACTGATCCCTTGTCAGACATCACAGTGCCATTGAGGCTGATTCAGTGCTTGAGTCTCCCAAGTATCGGTGTCAATATCACATTTCTTTAGATTGGCCTTTAACATATTGTTGAGGCTCTTCTTTTGCTTACTTTCCAAGTCACAATCACTGATGAATTGGAAGTATACATTTTGGGAGTTAGTTGTCAGGCATCCTTATGATATGTCCTGTCCAACAGAAGTGGTACCACATAAACATGGCTTCAATGCTAATGGTATTTGCTTGAGCTGCAACACTGGCATTGATTCTTCTGGCCTTCCAAATGATATGGAGGATTTTCCAAAGACATTTCTGATAGTAGCTTTCCAAAGCTTTCAGACATTTCTGATATGTTGTCCAGGTTTCACACCCATACAGCAAGGTAGAAATGACAACAGCCTGACAGACATGAAGTTTGGTTTGGATCCTGATGTCACAACCATCAAAAATACAATTTTGGAGAGGCAACACAGATAGACTTTATCCAATGTTGAATAACCCTGTTTATGTTTACCTTTTGGGAAAAGTGGCTATCCAGTTAAAGGAATAACTCCTGTTCTCCAAGGATTGTCCTCTAATTGTAATAAATGGAGGAACAGCTGGATGGTTTGGTAAAGTATCTTGGTTTTTATGACGTTGATATCGAGTCCAAGCATTTTCTATGATTTAGAAAAGCAATTAAGAGTAACCTGGAGCTGTTCAATTGTATGGACACATGCACATTCATCAGCATACTGCAGATTAGTAATGGAGGTGCTGGTTGTCTTGGATTTGAAACGTAGCTGGGATTTGGCTGTTCTGGTGATCAGTAATGTCAAGATCTTCAGGAAGGTGGGTGAATTTCTCACTGAGGCATTGTTAGAGATGATCACTTTTAGCAGGGTCTTTGAAGCATTCAATATAGAAATTCTTCCTTGATAACTCCTCTTGTTTACATTGTTTTGGGATGATGTGAAGAGACATGATGGACTGTATCAGATGATCCTTCTAGCAGTTGTCTGTGTTAGGGTAGCTTGTTATATTTATTGCTTTGAAGTTGCATCTGCTTATAGAGTGGTGAATTATAGTACTGTTTATATTTAGCTTTATTTAATCATTATTAAGTTTTGTATAGTCTTATTAAGTTTTTATTTTTTTTATTAGCTGGCCTTGAGTTGTTTTTGTAGTGCTCATAGTGCTTATTATAGTATATCTTTTCTTTTTCTATCACTGCAAATTCTTCTAACATAACATAGCAATGGCCTTGTTACCAGCTCAAATTAACAGAACTTGGCATTAGCCAGCTGAATCAGAGGGATGAAAGCACTGGATATGTTAATTTAATAGATTTCATACACATTAGGGCTGGAAGGGACCTCACAGGATCATCAGGTCCAGCCCCCTGCCCAAGGGGCAGGAAGTTTGCTGGGTTCAAATGATCCCAGCAAGATAGGCATCCAAGTGTATCTTAAAGGCGTCCAGAGTAGGTGCTTGCACCACTTCTGGAGGGGAGTCTATTCCGGACTCTGGGAACTTGGAAATTAAAGAAGTTTTTCTTATGTCCATCTTAAAAACAGTCTTCCCAGAGTTTGTGACCATCAGACCTTGTCTTCCCTTGGGGTGCCCTGGTGAACAGATGTTCTCCCAGCTCCTAGTGCACACTCCTTATGTACTTATAAGCTGCCACCAAGTCCCCACTGAGCCTTCACTTCTCCAGGCTGAGTAGTCCCATGCCTCTCAGCCTCTTCTCATAAGACTTGTTCCCTTCTCCTCTGATCATGCGCATGGCTCTCCCCTGGACTCCTCAAGCTTCTCTACATCCTTCCTAAAGTGCGGAGTCCAGAACTGGATGCAATACTCCAGCTGCAACCTCACCAAAGCCAAGTACAGCGGGAAGATGACTTCCTACGTCTTGCTTGAGAAGGGATACAATACAACATTTCTAAAAAGGCAAACCCACAAACAACTGAGTGGGTCTGATTCTATCCAGTAGAAGTCAGCAACATACAACTTAGTACCATACAACAGCCAACATGGTCATAAGGCAAAAACAGCAGAACAGCAGATGCCTGGGAAGCAAGTCAGCACAATTAGAAATGTAGACATCAAATAAGATTAACCCAAAAAACCATTAAACCAATGTCCTCAAGCCTCCAAGTAGAAGGACTAGAAGAGCATATGCAAATAATTTTCTGAATACTTCACACTTTAAATACACTATGCACTAACTTTTCACAAAGAAAAACAGCCTATGTAATTGTCTGATGGACGTATTAAAACATACTGAACACCCTAATGCTGAAATATAAAACGTCGTAGAAAGATGGGATCTATCACCAAGTCAAAGGAAATATAGGATTTTTTTCAGACAAATTTATCTTCCATGTCTTTCTTTTGAGATAGTAATGAATTAGTAATAGGCCCATTATGGTTCTAAATTTGGATATTTCAGCATTAGGAGTAGACAGAATAATTTCTCATCTTGGAGTGGTAAGACAAAGTTACTTTCTGCACAGGATATTACCAAAACCCTGAAACCATCCTCATATATGTCCAGTTGGTCTGATCCACTTGAATTAAATATCCATATTTGTTATTTTACTTCTAAGTGACAAATTTGTATCTACATTATGTAGCCAGTACACGTGTAACATATCCGTCTCAGAAATGCAGCAAAAAATCAACTCATACCCAATACCGACTTTGGTCTCTTTTTTTCCTATGAATTTGCAATCATTCGTCTTACTAAAAGAAACGTTAGTTCCATGTTTTAAAGCTCAAGTACTTTGAGAACATGGCCCAAATATTTTTTATCATTAATTTGTCACTGACCTTACCTATTTGGAGGTAGATAAGTGACAAGCTCCTAGCAAAGTGTTTCCTACATCCAGTGCAGACTTCATTAAGACTATAAAGATTAATGACAGTAATCTAGCTAGAGTATCTATTTTCTCCACTATCCGTAACCTAGATCTGTCACTCTTGCTAGCCTGATGCTTCCTCCTCCAAAACAGATTTTTTTCTTTGGATTCTAGGAGAGGCAGAATTCAGTGTTGCAATGAATACACAGATTCTTTTACTCAAAGATCCTGTTTGTTTTCCCCCTTCAATGCAGAAACATTGCTAGAAGCTAAAAATATCAGCAACTTGTGAAAACTATGTATTTTCAAAGATAATTTTAAAATCCCTGCTCCCACCAGTATTTTCTGAGCATCAGATATATCACTTTTGCAGGCCTTGGAAAAGATCATAGATTAAGATAGAGATGGATCTTTTAGAAGAATGGGCTACACGAGCTTCATCTGTCTCTCAACATTTTTATTTTGGATGGCATACAACTATTATGATGGAAATTCAAGGTGAAAAATAATTTGCTCCAGACGTTAATGATTTGTTGGACAAGACAAAACACCAACAACTGTGGTTTTTAAATGGTTAGTTCATTACACCAGTTAAATGTTTACTCAAATTATTTATTAGTATGATTAAAATAACCACCATAATAAAGGATAGTCATAAAGGTAGTGGTATAAGAATATTATCCATTAGCAGAGGAAAAATGGGTGGGATAAGAATAAGAAGTAGGTAAGATGTACAGTATCTCTCTCTCAACTCCACGTATTTCCCCTCATCCTATTTTTGTTCTGCTGTGCAATAACTATGCAGTTCTAATTAATACAAACTAATGTCTAGTACTGACACTTCACTAGTATTGTAGACTAGCGTGTGACTGAATCAATAGCAACCCATCACACCTAAAATTATGGTCAAATTAAAAAGCAGGCAGGACAATCTTTTTCCTCATATGTTCAGTTTTTAATACTTAATAATTTATACTTTCAGTCTGTTCTTAAAATCCAGTTTCAAATATTAAGACAGCTAGCTGCACTGCTGTAAAGGAAACATCACATACAATCTAGTTATAATTATCTGATTAAGGCAAGCTGCACAAGATAAATTACATGGAATGTAGATTATCAATTAAACAAATGTTAAATGTAGTTTTCTTACCTCCAGGCATAACCTGACCAACATCTTGTACAGTGAGCACAGACAGTTTTTCTTCTGTATCCACTCTAATCACACTGTAACTCAAACAATTCATAGACAGCACTGCTTTTCCTGGAGGTGGCCCACCTAAATCCGGAGGTCTAAAATATGGAAGGGGGAGGGAAGGGAATCAAAGTCACTACGATACTAAGAATGAGTCCATAGCAATACAAACAATAAAGAAACTGTGAAATTCTGTTGAGGATGAAAGTGCATGACAAATTCAACCATAAAAACTGGATCAGTAAGGAGACCAGTAGAAATAACAGGTTTTATATATTCATTTCCCAACAGAAACAGAACCAGTGTTAAAGAATTACAATGGCACCCCAGTAGGAACACACACACGAGGAGGTATAAATTCTAGACACACAAGTGGAAAGAACAACTGCTACAGGCCCCCTACCACTCTAATGTTTTAAGTAAGTAAAGAACCATAGGTAATGCCCATTTAGAAGCCAGCCTTTCAAATTATAAGAATAATCTCCCATTGGGAATATAATTTGAACAAGTCCTAAGTTTATGTAAAATATAGAAGAATTGGCTAGAGATCAACAATTATATTTCCTAACAACTTTCCAGGTTTCTAAACCTGTTTTAATTTTGAATGTTTGCATAAAACAGAACTATATCAAAATTACTGTTTTCCAACCAAAGGGCCCAGGTTTTCAATTCATGTCTTCTACTATTCCCCCTCAGAGCTTCCACTCTGGAGCTCTGAACATTCCTAACAAAACCCCTGTTAAAAAATACTACACTGAAAATGCATCATATTTTGATAAAAAAATTGCCAGAAATGTTCTGACTTGCTTTCTGACCCTATTGTAAATCACAGCCATTCTTCTAAGTCCAGGAGATTTTTCTCCCCTCCCCAAACATGTTTCTTAGAACCCCACTAATCTGTACTTTTAGTCAGACCATTTAAACTATTCTGGCTGATCTTTTGTGTATAGCCATACTGGAAAGGTAGGGAATGAGCTTGAGGCAGAGTGCGAACAGAACCCGAGAATAAAAGAGTGCCATGATACCACGAGGACTGCCTGTGGGAATAGGACATTTCAGCTGTAGATATTCCTGGCGTGGGAGTTCAATAAAACAGTGTGTCAAACAGTGGTGCCAATATGTCTTTGAGCCGAAAAACATGATGGGCCAGGAAACGGTGTGCATATGGATTGTCAGGGTAGGTATGCTTCACACCAGAGGAAGATTTGGAAATGGAGGTGGTATGTGGAAGGCTCTGCAGCTGACAAAGTCTGCACAGTCTGAAAAGCAAGTTGGAGTCATTTGGGACAAGTACCCTTTACATCTCTTAATGCAGCAGCTAGCTACCTTAATAAATGGTGGGCCAGAACAACCCAGCTCCCGTCTGAGTGCTTTTGGTGGCACATCAGTAATGGGGCCAAGAAGATGGAAGCTGCACCTGTACCACTGCTGTTTCGATCTTCCCCCTCCTCCCCATCTTCCAGCTGCAGTGTGAGTGCGGCTCTCTACCAGCTAGAATCTGTGTCCACACCGCAACCCTGGGGAGGGTGAGGAGGGAGGGGTGGGGAGAAGCAGTGGTGACACAGGCACACCTGGAAGCTGCCCATTCCTGGCACAGCTCCTCACTGCTGAGGCTTAAGTGTGGGCACATACACAGGCAAAAACAGGTGGCTCTGTGAGCTAGCCATATGTTGCCCACCCATCTTAATGTCAACAGCCTTGGACAGCACCAGCATCCCATGACAGTGGGGTGAGATGATGCTGAAGATGTAGCTAGCAATGCTCAGTGATCCCCTGCAGAACTTCCACTGGGCTGGGAATGCTTGAAGCCAAGGGAGGGCTGGTCTGGGTATGCCTGATAGTCTGTAAGGCTTTATAGAGTCCTTTCAGGGTTGGGGCATCTCAAAACCTGACTGGTCTCACTGCCATGGTCCTTCCATGCTTCACATGGCTCCTGTATAGACCTTGAAGCATCTACAATACTGTAAGTTCTGGTACTGGAGACGAGGTGGTAACATTACTCTGTATCCTGGCAGAAGATCAGCCATGGCATTGGAAGGTAGGCTGGTACAATGATGCTGTTTGGCATGATGTCTGAGGAGACAGGTTTTTTTCAGAGACAGCACCAAGAGCACTGTCACTTCGGTCTTGGTGATGGGATCTAAAGAAATACCTAAGGACTTAAAGAGAAACATTCTTAACTTCTCTTTCCTTCCTGGTGCTCATCTTTGAGGTAGTGACAAATGTCACCCTTGGGAACACAGGCCTTTCCCCAGGAAGGAAAAGCACTGTTTGTAGAGGTTCTGATGCTAAAATAAAACCTTCACAAAATGCAACAGCTAGAGTAACTAAAAAACTTTGGCTTCAGTAAAAATAGATCCCAGCAGGTGAGTTCTGGGAACAGAGTATGCACTGAGGTTCAGAGATGATGGAACCTCATGGTTCATTGGAAAAAAAAAAAGTTTCACGGGTAACGGTAGGAAAGGTGCTAATACCCCAAGCCTAAGGGCATGCAGAGAAAGAGACGCTTGTCAAACCCCCTCCAAAATACAGGGAAGAGGAAAAGCTTTGAAAAAAAAGTGTAACAACGACCAAAAAAAGGCCTAGATGAGGAATGGTAACAGGATGTGGGACCAAGCTGACAAGTCTCAGCCAGAAGGCTAAGATGAACCAAGATGAATCAGGGGTGCAAAGTGTGGAACTCCCTTCTATTCTTTTGGTGGCAAGTGAAGAGATGAGTACATGCTATGGGTAAAAAATATAACAAAAAACAAAGGTCTGGTCAAAGGCTCACACTAAACAAGAGAGAATATTTATGTGGACAACTACTCAAAGGAGAGAAGCTAGGATTTTGGATAGAGAAACCCTTTACTTAAGGATTCAATAACTTTAATTCTGTAAGTAAAGATTGCATAAGATACCACAGTAAATCATCCATAGGGCTTTCAAGCAGCTTTCCAGAAAATCAGGAAAGAACACACTTGACCTTGCTTTTTTGATATTTTTAAACAAGTTGTTTAAAACATCTCTCAGAACATCTTTATAAATCATTAAGCTATAGAAAGAGGTGACAAACTCCATGTTTTAAGAATTCTAACACAGCCTTAAAGGAGATACTGCCCAACTAGCTCAGTCATCCTTCCATTAATTTTAACATCCTTTAAGCAACTAAAACCGTATTCTGTCCTGCTATACTCTGTACACAATATTTACAGCACATACATTTCTTTTTTAAGAAATATATTCAGTTACGTTCTCACAAAGGATGATTACCTGCGAATAGCAACAGTTAATGCCTCTGAAGAACTAGCACAGGGGCAGATAACTTCTGGTTTCAAACCTCTGGACTGAAATACGTTGAGAAATGCATCACAGGAAGAGATGGACCCTAAATATACCAATCACAACATTTGAAATATTTGCACAACTGGCAGAACTATAAGAAGCTAGCAGAATTTCCATATTAAATTTTACTTCTGATTTACCTGTACAAATACGAACATATCCTCGCAATACTTAGGAAGTTGGTTAAAGAGCACACCTCATTACCACTTACATAATGGGAGCTCCAGATGCTATAACAATAGCAAAGTTAGCTAATGATCAGCATTCACAAAAGTGAAAATCATACTAGAGTAATCCTCCTACCATCCAGGACAAATTGTGTCAGCAAAAATGGACTGCATGTCAACCGTTGTATAGTAACCGTTTACGTGACTACTCTTACACTCCAATAAGTTGGAACTAAACTGTAACAACCAGGGATCTGGGTTTTCTGTTTCCCATGGAAAAGTGGAGAAAACAGCGGATTTTACCCTCTACCAGAGGAGAACACAGATTTCTCATTTTACTGGAGAAACCTGCGGATTTTACAATTTTGAAATGAGCTCTCTGCAGGCTGGCAGAGTTCCAGCCAGAAGGGGGAGGGAGCGGGAGGAGGGTGGTCAGGCAGACAGCGCCATGTGCACATATATGTATATGTACATGGCTGCCAGGCAGCCTGGAGAACAGCTCCCGCAGGTAAGTGGTGGGGGGAGACTAAGGCCCCCATAGGGAAGGAGAGAGTTGGGCAGTGCTGGGGCTAGGGCTGCTGCCCAACTGGGCAGTGCGTGGGGTTTTGGGCCCAGGACTGCAATGCACAGCCGCAGGGCCCCAGCAGGGATTGCAGGTGGCTCGTCTAGGTCTGGTGGGGAGCCAGCTCTCCACCACTGTGCACACTCCTGGGGGGGCAGGGAGGACCCATGCCCCCCCAGATCTGTGCATGGGGTAGGGAAAGGCACAGGCTGCCTGTTGTGGGCTCTTGCTCTGCTGCCCTCCCCAGGGCTTCCGCAGCCTGGCAAGTGCAACCTGGCGTGGCAGGGAACAGTGAGGCATGCGGGGATTTCCTTGCCGCTGTGAGCTCTGTGCTGCCCTGGCAATGCACCCCCTGTGCATGCAGCAGCAGTGAGGGGCACAACCTTGCGCTGCTGCCCTGCTGCTATCGCGCATGCACAGGACACATTGCCAGGGCAGTATGGAGCTTGCAGGGGCAAGGAGATCCCTGTGCTGCCACATTGTTCCCTTCAGTGCCAGGTTGTACCCGCCAGGCTCCAGAGGCCCTGGGGAAGGGCAGCATGGTGGAAGTCTGAGCCCACAGCAGGCAGCACTGGTCCCCCTTGTCTCCCTGGGAATGCACACAGTAGCAGGGAGTCGCTCCCCTCCCCACCCCACCCCGCTGTAGGCAGGCAGGATCTGCTCCACTGCAGCAGCTGCCACCTCCTGCTGGGGGCAGGGGGCTGTGGACCTGGGTCCCTGGCCCCATAGCCCTGGAAGTTGGGGGCCCCCTTCAGCAGGGCTAGGGATGGCTGTGTGTGTGTGTGTGTGTGTGTGTGTGTGTGTGTGTGTGTGTGTGTGTGTGTGTGTGTGTGTGTGTGTGTGTGTGTGTGTGTGTGTGTGTGTGTGTGTGTGTGTGTGTGTGTGTGTGTGTGTGTGTGTCGGGGGGGAAGGGGGCATGAACAGGGCCAGGGGGCTGTGGGGGAGGGGGCCTTTCATTTTGATCACAGATTTGGGAGTTTTTTTAAGAGAATTTGTGATTTTTTTTAATCAGAGAAAACCAGGATCCCTGGTAATAACTAAATTATTGTGGTTTAGCTTTAAATCACCAAGGATAAGAGTATGCACATGGATAATAATCGTAGAGAAGTTGGAAGATGGTAAATGCTTCTCTTCCTTTTAATTCGCTTCACTTTGTACATATATTCACATCCTGACTTCCATTTGATATTCTTTTTATTGTGTTTTTCACATATATCATCCCTGGCTGTTTCTTATAGACAACAAAGATATGTTATCCCTTACCTCCTTCCCTCTCACTCATTTTTTTTTTTTTTTTTTTTAAAAGAGAAGGGCTTTACTGTAGTGTCTCTATCTAAAAATGACATTTCTTTCTGCATTTTGGTGTGGATCAGCCATTCTCCTGGCTGAAGAACTTCCGGACTATGGGTGGCAGGATTTAAATGACCCAATATTTAAGAAGGCTGCAATATGCTTCTCTCACTTTGGGCTAAGTAGTACTCTATGGAAACATGAAATATTATCCTCATACTCACATGGATTAGCTCCATCTGCTACTATCAACATTCGTAAAGAACTGAGGCTGACATCCCTTTGATCTCGTTGAGCCAAAAGTGACCAGTGCATATCACGTGATTTTACTACCGCTACACGAGCTGAATGGAAAAATATAGCAAATCTAAGTAATAATTTAAAATAGGCAGCATGTGCAGGGAATACATCCAAAATAATAGATACTTCAGTAGCTACCATGAAGTAGTATCCTCAAGTATGAAGAACTGTTGGGTCAAGCTGTAAAACCAGAACTTAAAAATTGGTGGCAGTTCTCTGAAAGTTGTTACTAAATTTTCACATGCACAATCTGCAGATCCCTACTTCAATACAGGAAATAGTAAATTCTTTCTTATTCAAAGCATCCTTCCCACTGCAAAAACATATTCAGCACCTCCAAGAGAACTTAATTTTAGAAAGTGAAAGCTTCTCATCATTCTGAATGGTAGTGAGATGAGGAAATATGCTCACCCTCATTCTCTGAATGCACAGGGACATAAAAGGATGGCATGCTTCTTCATTCTTTAATGCATCTTCATCAATAGAAATACAGCAAGCAAAGAAAAATGTAACAATGAAGTCCCTAATTCAGAAGGCTCAGGCCTCAACTTGAGCAAAGATTAAAGGAAATCAGAGGTGATAAACCAGCAATGGCACATGTTTGCACGTTCACAGGTCTCTCACAAACGTGTCCCATTGCAAGAGTGTGTATGTGTGCACGCACGTGTGCATCTTGTCCCCACCCTAGATTTCATCTGACCTACTTCCAGAGTATCCTACTGTATCCTGCTTTTTGTCTCAATGTAGGATGGATTGTCAAGTAAAAACACTTTAAATTACCTTTGTACGAGCAGACTTTTTGTATCCAGGAAAGTGGATTAACCTTCATTAATGCATAGGGAATACTGATAACATGCATTCTGTTCATAACACTCTGCAAGGCAAATTTTCAAATTAATTTATTCTTTGAGATGTTTTCAAACAGTAATACATTGGTAAACTTGAAATATTACAGTTGTAGTATAAGTAGTTTAGTGTCACTAACAGCACTGACAGTTAAAAGCATGTCTAACTAATAAAACTTCAGGTATGCCTATTCAGTCTATTGCTACAGATTAGAAAGTATTTACACCCTCAGAAAAATTGATTCTGATATTGCTACAGTTTATGTATTCATTGAGATTCCAAAATGCCAAAGATGCATTACTCAGTATACAGTTCTTTATTGTTTAGTTCACTCACCGTTAATACTCCATGCCACAGTCCAGCATCCCTTTTGAAATCCAGTACGTTTGTTAATGTTTCAGCTGAAAGCACATAAAGCTTTTGGTTACGCTGCTGAATATCACACCCATCAAACCTACAGGACATTTGAGAAACAGTATATCTTGCCAAAAATGCTACAAGATTTGCCAGGCTTCCACGAAATTAACAAAAATTGTACCATCTGCCCTGTTACATAGAATACGTAGTTTCAGAGAATGAGGTTAGAGAACAAAACATAGTTAACTGTTATCTTTGCAAATTTGATTGGGGCATGCGTCAGATTGGATTTTTCTTCCCTATGCATCACCACCAGGTAACAGAAGTTCTGTGGCCAAAATGATAGAAGATAATTGACTGGGACTTGGGAAGCAATTCTATTGATACACAAAATGGAAAAAACCCCATGGTACACTTTGCAATAACCATGTTTACCCTGAAGTGTTAAAAGCAGCTAAATTTTATAAGAAATGTGTATTTTGTCACTGTGAGCAAATATGACAGCATACAGCAAGGAGTTCTACTGATAAGAAAATGCAGCTCTTTCACAATCATTTTCATGTTGAATTTTAGGGTCAAATTGTCTGCATGTTCAAGCAGTCCAACAGCATGTGCAAATTAGAAGAATATAATCGTGAGCCATACAAGAGGGGAAAAATGCAACAGATTCATAGTAAACATCACCAGGTTAACTCTCCATGCTTGTGACTCTCACAGTCTGATGAGCAATAATTTACCTTGGCTAACCCTCTGACAGCTGCAGAATGCATTTCAACTGTCCAAGAAATCAAATGGTAACTCTCTTTACTTCACCTCCTACTATAATAAATATATTGCTAATATTTACAAGAAACTAAAAATGCTCCCCCCAACATAAAGAGACTTTGTTTTACTAAGCATAAACATTGCAATGTTTAAAGTCTACTTCTGGAACTTACCTTCAGAATAGCTACATGCCTGAGTCAATGCATGACAATGTGCCAACATGGAAGCATGAGATACAGTAATGCCCATTGTGCTGCCCTCTTTACTCGTCTTATACTGAAATGAGAAAATTTATGGGAATTGTAAATTGACAAATGTACAAGTTTAATAACAAAGTCTGGCCAACTTTCAGTGCTTAATCTCTAGGACTAGTTGTTTTGTTTTATAATACACAGGATACAGAATTATATTAAAAGAATGAAAACCTTAATATTATATGCATTTATACTAAATATAAAATGGTACATTATTTTGATAGTTTCCTTGACCCTGCCATTTGTAAATTACTTATTTTGTAATTACAAGATGGAACATGATGCATCTTATCACTATCCTGACTATTTTGCTGAGGTGCAGCCACCTGTTCTCTTCTCTTTGCCCCTTTCTCATTTGTTTAGCCAGTGTAATCCTCAGGTCAGAAAACTCTGTGCCTGCTTTCATGTTTGTAGAGCACCCAGCAACTTCAGAATGAAAGTCTCATTGAAAAACAATGATGGTCACTTAAAGACTATGAATATTTAACCTAAGGAAAACTGCATGGGACCACAATTAAAAAAATATTGTACCATATAAGGAAAAAAAATGTATACATTTTGTTTTCCTTTTTCAATAAGCATAGAGGTAAAACAAGAAGATGGAGATAGTGCAGGACTGGAAAAAACGGTAAAAAAAATCAAGGTCAAGTATCAGCAGAGGACAATGCCCTTCAACATCACTTAAAGTCAGATGTACAGGGCAGGAATGGCAAAGGACTCTGACAGTGCAATGTAAGCAGCTAGTCTCTACCCTACCTTCTGCCTGTATGACAACATGACCGTGCCTAGCAAACTAAAGATTAAGAGATACATTCTTGCTCTACAACAGAAAAGAGGTAATCTACGACGCTAAATAACCGCATTTCTCAACACTACACAAAGCAATATTAGAAAGAAATGCTGTGTGGACTAGGCACCAGCAGTGTAACTTTGCATGTTAGACACATCATATTTATTCACCTCAATATAGGCAATATCAGCACTGGCATCCTGTACTTGTGGATGCCAGTCCTTTGCCGGCTTGGCCAGATGTTTTCCATCAATTACAAACCAAATCAGTCGAGGCCAACCTTAAAATAAAAACAAAGAAATGATTATTAAAACAACCCAAAAGAAACATTTTGTTTTTCAATATTTTGGGACACCAACAGCTTAGTTAGGATGAAATGCCAGCACATGCTGCTGACAGAAAAAAAGTGGACTGAAAGTGATTAACTGCTTGATTAAAATATTTGCTTTGGCAGAGGTGGGTCATTTTCAGATTTCTCTGCAGTTTTTATTAATAAGCACAGCTAAAAATGTGTAATCTAAATCAAGGCTGTAAATGTACAAACATTGTCCCAGCTCAATATTCTTTGCTCTACAGAAAAATGATGGATAATAAAAAAGTGTACCTTTGAACGTAACCACTTCTCCAGTTTGAGCTTTAGGGAGGCCTTTCTGACAAGCGTCTGTTGTCAGAGCCAGTGTTACTCCACAACTGCCCAAGAGAAATCCAATCTGCTGGCTGCCAGCATCCTACAGAAAAGCCACAATATCACAATAAACATGCCATAGTAAAGCTTTATTAAATTCTGCCCCGTTTAGAACACACACAAAGTTAGCTGTTAATATACATTTTCCTCAACACCATATATGTCTTTGCATTCACATAGGTAGAGACTTTTCAATAAGAAATCTACACAAGTACTTAGTGTGGTGCCTATTAGCACCTGACTGCTGTATATCGGAATCCTCTTTTGACCCAAATTCATTTAGTCATACTGCCAGCAACCTGGACCCCAGGCCAGATGAGTTTGACACCCTTGCTCTATAGGGAACAGAAGACTGCATATACAAATACCCTATTTTCATCCATAGATCTTAGTTATGAAAAATGATATTTAACATATCCTTTACAAACTATATAGGTTTTTGCATAGCAGTGGTTATCTCTAATAACTTTTCATGGGAAAGATAAAATTAAAAACCTCTAGTCACAAAGGAACAGGCATTTGTGGATGATAGAAAAACAATTAAATTAAGTTAGGGAAATAATATATTGGAAGTATCCTGATGCAACAGATAAGGCTAAATGCTTTACACTAGCAGTTCCCAATCTGTAGTATGTGTACCACCAGTGGTACGCAGACAACCTGCCAGTGGCATGCCTTAACAGATTTATTATAATTACTTTATATGATAAAAATTTGCTGGTGGTACTTAAGGTTGTATTATTTTAAATTGGTGGTGCATAATCAAGAGTTTGGAAACTGCTGCTTAGACAGCCAAATCAATCCTACACTAAAATATTACAACGAGGCGCAAGTGTCCATGTATAACCTTGAAATGTTAATATGGAAGGATATATTTTTCATTGTCTCTTGATTGGCAACATCCATTAGAGCAAGGAATACACATGATACAAAACTAAAAACACATGTTAAGTCTCTGTTATAAGACAATGGGTCAGAATAAATTTTAAAATGGTTTAGCAATTAAGCTTTTTAGGTCAAAGATTTTAATTCATTTCAACTACATCATTTATCAATATACAATATTTTAAAATGTTTTTTCAGCTACAGTGTCAACTACTACCATTCTGCCCATTTTTAGGAAAAACAACAATGGTAAATATATTGAATTGTTATGTGCTGTAAACGATTAGCTGGGGTTTGGTTTTTTTGTTAGTTTTTTTTTGGGGGGGGGGTTCGCACATCAGCAAGATGTTAATGAAAGTCTAACAACCTCATTTAAAAAAACAGCACATTACTTAAGTATTTTATTTTTGCTATTGAGTGACAATATACTAACTTACCTTTCTTGTTAGTGGCACTTCTATTGGCACAGGAATAAGCTCTGCCAGGAGGCACCCATAAAATGCCACCATAAACATCACAGGATCACTGTTAGGAAATACGAGAGCCACCTACAACAAGTAAACTGGTAAGTCTTTGATGTATTCTTTTGGATAACTATGTTCCCCATATATTGTTCAGGTTCATAGTTGCAGATATTACTGCAGAAGTCTTATGAGTCTTAATATTGTTAAAAAAAATGCACATGCACGTGCTTCTGAGTTTATTATGCATTCAATGCAGTCCTTTAACACTATTTTAAACTGATGCAAGTTTACATGGGGAATGAAAAAGTTGATGAAGATAGCTGACTTTGCTTAGACTTTTCCAGAAGTGCTAAATGTTGCATGTCCATGATACACACAAACATTGTGAGGCTTTCTTCAGTTAAAGCATTTTCTTGACTCACCCACATTCTTGTGAACAAGCTATATACTTTCTTATCTGTACTGCAGCTCTTTGTATACAAAACATGTCTGAAAAGATACTGGAGGCTATAAAGGAAGAGGGATATGGGGCAGATCAGTCTGGATAGGCCCTGCATAAATACCAGATTAATTCATTCAACATGGGAAAAAAAGCCTTATTTTGGATTTGAATACTAGTCCAGTGGCAGGAGGGGGATGCGGCTGAGGTTCTGGCTCTAGCCTTGACCCGTGTCTGGAGCCAGCACCATCAGTAGATGTGGAGTCAGTGGCAGATGTGGTGAGTCCAGATTGGTGGCCAGTGGCAAAAGTCCAGGATCAGGTAGGCCAGGGTTACAGCTGCTGGAGGCACTGCTGCCTGGCCACAGCTAGGGCAAGAGGTGGGAGAAGGGGAGGAATACAGGGGGCAGGGCAAGTGGCTGGGAGGCAGGCGTCAGGGGGTGAAGGCACCAGGGAGGGAGGCAGGGAAGGTGCCTGCCTTCCCACCCCCTACTCCCTCCACTTCAGCTTTCCCTGCCATAGAAGGGGGGGGGGTGTGAATTTAAGATAACGCTGCAATAATTAGATTAAATAAAATTTCCATGCAAAAAAAATCCAATTATTGCAGTGTCATTTTGGACTCTGGTAAATATAGTACATAAACACAATTAAGGAAAAATGTGATGGAATCATAAGCCCCAAATGCATAGCTTCCTTTTTTCCCCTAGATTTAAGCATTAATCCTTGCTTATTCAAGAGCTACTCCAGTAGTCACTTACCCTGTCTCCAGGTTTGAGTAGTGGTTCATTCTTACTGGTTAGCCTGTTAAGCAAAGTATATGCTAACTTCAAGCTCCGACTCCACAGTTTACCTGAAATAAGAGCAAAAACCTAAGAACAAGCATAACATTTTAAGAGTGAGAAGCAACAGATTAAATTTAAAAACCTGAAGTGAACGTCCAGCTTGGGACATCATACAAGGCCAGATTTTTGGAGCTTAACTATGCTTTCTTCTTAAAATCCGACCCCCTTAATGTGTTTCAAAGTTCTTAAAATTATTCACCATAGAATTACCTCAACACTGCATATCATAACCATGTGATACATGCAGAACTTTTGGAGCAATGAATTCATTGCAGCCAGGAGGGAAAGATGAGGACTGTTGCTTCTCCTACATCCTCTAAACCTTGTTTTTGAACAAAGTGCAACTTAAAAATATAATCAAATTTTTATAAGAACATCTAACTTTGATTTTACAGTGCATTATGAATGCATCCTGCCAATCTTCACATTTGCGCCCTCTGCACAAAAAACAGTAATTGCTCAAAATGACCCTGTGATGGCAACATGCTCAAAGATTATTGCTACGTTCTTTAAACAGCTTATTGGGTTTATTAGGTTCTATTTTTATTATTTCATGCTTAAAACTAAGCTCCTGAAAGATAGGCTCAATGTATCAAGTAACTGATAGTGGTTTCCAAATTGTGATGTTAAGCACTTGATGGTCTGCAGCGAGCTGGCTGGTCACAAGGCATTGGTTCTCTTTGTTTCTAGATGTATTAAAAGCTACTTTCCCATTTCTAAGGTTGGACTGTATTATAACAATGAGGTCTTCCTGTTCACTTCCTCTCCCATTTGGTAACACAAATTCCTGGGGGCAAATGCTTATGTGTAGAAGTAACCCTTAGAAAGTTTACCATGTGAATTAATTGTCTAAAAAGCAACCCCTGAATACTGTTGACTACTTTTAAAGTAATCAGCATGTTAATGTTTGAATTCAGTGTCAAGAGTGAAGAACTCGCATTTTTTTTTAAATGATATTTTACTGAGTATTTTCAGACATATGGGTTTGTACCCTTAAACAACTACCACGACAGAACAAAAAACAAATTCCATTAGAGCAAATATCTTAATGAATTTGACTTCCATTTAAGCATGGTACTAGATCTTTGCCCTAGTAACCTGCAAATAGGTTACAGTTGTCTATGGCAGTTGTCTCCAAACTTTTTTGATCACACACCCCTATCAGTAAAAAATGTTTGAGCATGCACCCCCAATATATGTATATTTATATTCATGCACCCCTATCAGTAAAAATTTTTTGAGCACGCACCCCCAATATATGTATATTTATATTCATGCACCCCTATCAGTAAAAATTTTTTGAGCACGCACCCCCAATATATGTATATTTATATAAATATACATCTAAATAGAAGTTCTAATATTTTCTTCCTGCTCCCCAGTGGATCATCTTGCGCACCCCACTTTGGAGACTGCTGGTCTAGGGCATCATGGCATAGTACCTCATACATAGTGGGCATGTCTACACATGTGCTTTAATGCGCAGTAGCTTATTTTATTGTGCATTAAAGTGGCACAGAGGGCTATTATGCTAATGCACAGTAAAATAGGGTATTGTACATTAAGTATCACCTAAAAAGAGTGAGATTGAGCTACTGGGCATTAGTGCAGCTTAATACGCATTAATTTAGTACCTCACACTAGAGGTACAAAATTTAATGCACATTAGGAAAAACACACTGATGCATGTGTAGACATGACCAGTAAGTAATAGAAGCTTTAAGGACAGACTGAAAAACAATCTGTTAGATTATGTTTCATAATACACCTGGCTATGTTCTTTGGATTGCCTATTTTAAAGAATACTCCTAATCAGCTATGAAACAGCAATATCAACTACTCTTCAGACTATAATTACTCTAAAATATAGGTAGTTACCACTCGCTGTGTAAACAAAATCTGAATTTTCAGTCATGGTTATCAAATAGTAAGCTTCTGAACAATAAATGTACTTAATGTTTAGAGCACAATTAATCAGGGGCAAAGTCCTTGCCCTGTACAAAGTAAATTAAAAATCTGAAGAACACAATAGGATATTTCAGTTCTTTTTGTAAGCAGTATTTATTGGAGCTCTGTTTCCTATTACAGTATGATGTCATGACCCTGGGCTAACATACACACCTTATCCTTTAGATCAGCAGTAAGCTACATACAAACTTTAAATAGATTTCAAAGAAGTGATGCATAGAAAATCCCCGAATTTTAGTTTTATAAAATCTTGCACAATACCACAGCACAAAGCACCTGAGGATCTCAAAACAGCTCAGCATAAGAAAATTTTAAGAACTGACGTTAATCAAAGAATATATTGTCTTCCAGCAGCAGACAGTGTTAGGTTTTAGTGCATATCTCCACTTATAGGTCTTTGGTTATTTAAATACATAGCTCCTCAACCCAATGAGAATACTAAAGTTCAGAACAACTGAACAGCTTTTCAAAGCCAAACAACTATATTTAACTCCATTAATCTATTCAATGACAACTTAAGTAATTTTGCATAATTATCTATTCAGATTTCTTGGATACTTTATACATAATATTGGATTTTTTGAAGGGAGAGATCAACGTACTCAAGGAGAAACAACAAATTCTCTCCTAAAAACATCCAACTAATGAATACCTCCAATTCATAAATGCAACAGATTTCCATCCCACTAAGCTTCCTTAACATATCTGGATAAAGATCTTCTGTTCAACTATCTACCTCGCAAATATGAAGAGTGCACTTTTTAGTCATCTGCTCCTTCCTTCATGCTTAAACCCAGCAGAAAGAAAGTTATCTTTCATCTGCTCTTCAGTGAGGAAGTCCAATTACTGCAGCTATTGTTAATGAAAAAGCCATTTGATGAAGAATAGATGATTCCTTAATAAATTCTAAGATATTGCTTTCATTTACTCTGCAATATATACAACACTTAGTGGTCTAGCAAGCTATATTCTGAACCTAACCAAGGTTCTCAGGAATGACTGACCATTCTGATTATAGTTCCCTCTAAAGTGAAGTAAACAGCTCATTCCCTAATTACCTTTTCATGTTTAACTAAAAAAATTAAGTCAATACTTGCCATATGTAAGTGTATAGATGGGTTTTCCAGTAGTATCCAATGCTGTTAGACAAGGGGCTTTTGGCTGAGTGGTACCCCAGCGCTGCAAAGCTGCCAACAGAGATGGAGGCCAATTGGTTACCACACCTAAAGGTTCACCTTTAAGGACAGCCATCGGAGTTCCTTCAGGCTTTGGTTGATTGGGATCAGGCTGTTGTACTAAAAAAAACAAACAAAACAACAAAAACCCACCAAGATGATTACAGTTATGAAAAGTTAACTCTTGAAATGCCTGCTCTTTTCACCAGCTTTTCTTTATTCCATTAACTACTCCCATCTCCACACTCTTGACAGCTACACCAGATTCATCGTAACATTTAGAATGATGCTGTTCTAAGGGTTTGCTAGCTTCTTCACCAACAGATGAAAGTTTCTATGAAATGTTTGGAAAGCCAAGCCCCCTATTATTCAGAGACTGCCAGGTGATTAGTGAATTTGAACCCCAAATTCTCTCTCTTACTCTACTATGGAAAAAAGATATTTTGCTAATCTGTTTGCTACCCATCTTGCATCAAGGTAAACAATTGGAGAAGCATTAAACAGCAGTCCCAGTGATCACTTGTACACTCATTTTTGGGGCAAAAAGGTCTCAACTGGTTGCTGACAAAGAAAGATGTTTAGACATGAATAAGTGTATAAAACACAAGCTATTTGGAATGCTTCTATTTGAAAGGGAGTATTACAGAAAAGAGGTCACAGAGATGAGCAAACACTTAACATTCCTAATCGTCGAAAAGATAGAAAACCTATATATATCATCACAAAGGAGCAAATATGCTAACATTTTTAGCTCTTTACCATATGGTCTGTACTATTTTATTGTTGTTTGATGTTTTAATATTCAGAAATTAATTACAGTACGACTGCTCCTGTTGATAATTTATAACAAAATTCTTACTGAAAAATTTAGCTTAAGTGCAAATGTTTCATTAATTTCTCAACATGAGGAAAACAGAGGATAAAAAACTGTTTTTCAAGCTTAAATGGTGTGATTATTTTATTGAGTGTTATTAAATTATTAAAATTAACATTATTTTGTTAGTGTTACTAAACACTAATATCAGTAAAAATAAAAAAAAGTTTATATTGTGGCATGTTACAGTACCAACACCAAGAGCTAAAAAAATTAGTAGACCTCATATTGAGCAAAGCACGATGTGTTATCTAATTGCAAAAAACAAGAAAAGTAATGAGTATATTGCTAAGAAATACCAACATTACAATTAAATGGCAGCTTCTAATATATATATTGTATATATCAATACCATTTGAAGAAGCAAACATGCCTCCCTCTGAGATAGTTAAGGGTGGGGGGGAGAGGAAATCAGAAAACTGTGGAGATACTACAATTTAGTAAAATATTTTACCCTGCTGTTACCTTCAAGTAGTTCTTCAAAATCATCCACAAAGAACTCTTTTAACGGTGGACGCTTTGGTCTTTTTAAAGTGTTCAGAAGCTGTTGGATTTTTGAGGAAACTCTACTATTCACTGGAACACCTGCCAAATCCACACAAAGAACACGTAAAACAAATGCACATTTTCCCAGTCCTCCATTATAAGAAAACAAAACAGAAAATATGCTGATATTTTTCTAACAACATCTGACTATACACTGAGCACATTTACACTGCATAAGGAAAAGGGTGGTTTAAGAATACAGTAACTTGTTTGGAAAAGGACTTCAATCCATCAATCATTACACAAATGCTAAAGTTGCTTTAAAACAAAGCCATTTATTAGCTATCTGTCCACTATGTGTGCACTGCCTGAGAGTCTAATCTTGCTCTGGAAAATGCTGACTTTACAAGGTTAGAAAATACATATGACTGATGTCTGTTTTTTGAAGAACAAGCTTCTTTTTTATTTTTCAAAAATGTTATTTACTCAGTTTTGAAAGGCAGCAAAGAAGAATCCTTTAAGAATTAAGTGAGGCTTTTACTCTTTTAAGCACTGACAAAAAAATTGCTAAAACATACAACTGGATGAATGTGACTTGTTTATTTTTCATTTCTGCTTCCCTCTGGGGGTGATTTCCCTACTTGGAAGCAATATAAAATCAGTATTCCAAAACTAAAAATAGCGTAAGTCCTGTATTGCATTTACATTTATTGGATTTACTGTAATTGCAAACCCTTTATATTTCCAACGGTAATGTTCTCCATTACAAGATGGGAAATCTGGGAAGGATGTCCAAGTGTTCACTCAGTATACAGGAACTTTGAACACTTCAGAGATCACAAGCTTAGGCCCTGGGGGAGTTGGAATGATATGAATCATCTTCAACAGGAGCTCTCTGACAGATCTGTAATAATATTAACTTATTCAAATGCAGTTCCATCCAGTCCTTTCCTGAAGGACAGTGGCTGTGAGGCAAAACATTAATTGACAAATTAAAATGATTCCATAGACATTATATCAGGCTCCTCTCTGGCTGTATTGAAAAAATTAAATGGGTATTGAAAAGCCTGAGATTAAGCAAACATAGTAGACCCAACCTGATGTTTGACATACATTATATTGAGATATCAAAGAACTGGACATCTTCATAGATTTCATTGACATTAGGGCTGGAAGGGACCTTGGAAGATCATCAAGTCCAGCCCCCTGCCCAAAGGGCAGGAAGTCAGATGGGGTCATAGGATCCCAGCAAGATAAGCATCCAATTTGCTCTTGAAGGTGTTCACTGTAGGTGCGTGAACCACCTCCAATGGCAGACTGTTCCAGACCTTGGGGGCTCGGACAATAAAGAAATTCTTCCTCATGTCCAGCCTGAAATGGTCTTGCAGTAGTTTATGACCATTCGACCTCGTCATCCCTTGGGGCGCTCTGGTGAACAAACGTTCCCCCAGATCCTGGTGGTCACCCCTGATAAACTTATAGGTGGCCATCAGATTACCCCTGAGACTGCGCTTTTCCAGGCTAAAGAGCCCCATGGCTCTCAGCCCGTCATCGTAAGGTCTGTTTTCCTGACCTCTGATCATCCGCGTGGCTCTCCTCTGGACTCTCTCAAGCTTCTCCACATCCTTTTTGGATTGTGGAGCCCAGAACTGGACGCAGTACTCCACCTGCGGCCTCACCAAGGCCGAGTACAAGGGGAGAATGACGTGTTGGGATTTGCTTGAGAAGCATCTATGGATGCAAGCCAGTGTTTTGGTCGCTTTATTAGCTGCAGCATCGCATGTTGCAGGCTCATGTTCATCTTGTGGTCAATGATGACCCCCAAGACTCTTTCTTCAGTAGTGCTAGCCAGCGTAGCACTGCTGAGCCTATAAGGATGCTGCAGGTTTTTCTTCCCAAGGTGGAGAAGCTTGCATTTTTCAGGGTTAAACACCGTCAGGTTATCATCCACCCATTTGCTGAGCCTGTCCAGGTCAGCCTGGATCACCCGCCTGTCTTCTAGAGTGGATACTTGACCCCAAAGTTTGGTGTCATTGGTGAACTTGGCCAGTCCGCTTCTGACTCCAATGTCCACATCATTAATGAAGATGTTGAACAATATGGGTCCAAGGACAGAGACTTGGGGGACCCCACTCATCACAGGACACCATGATGAGTGACTTCCGTCAGTTACTACCCTCTGGGTCCGACCACGGAGCCAATTTTCCAGCTAACAGATCGTGGTGGACCCAAGGCCACAACTGGCCAGTTTCACCAAGAGGTGATCATGGGATACCAGATCGAAGGCTTTTCTGAAGTCAAGATATATGACATCAATCTCTTCTCCCTTGTCCAGGTGATAGGTCACCTGGTCATAGAAGGAAATGAGATTGGTCAAGCAAGACCTACCCGCAACAAACCTGTGCTGGCTATCCCTCAGGATGTTGGCGTTGGCCAGTCCATTAAGGATGGCCTCTTTAATAAAATTTTCTAAGATCTTCCCCAGGATAGAAGTCAGGCCGATAGGCCTATAGTTAGCCAGATCCACTTTCCTCCCCTTCTGGAAGATTGGCACCAGATTGGCCTTCTTCCAGTCTTCGGGCACTACACCAGAGCGCCAGGAGTTTTCAAAGATCCGTGCCAGGGGCTGGGCTACGATGCTCGCCAGCTCCTTGAGTACCCTGCGGTGTAGATTGTCAGGGCTGGCGGACTTGAAGGTATCCAGCTTCTCAAGATGTTCCTTCATGAGGTCAGCATTAATGGAGGGCAGGGGATTTCCCTCACGTGGACCTCCCTGTCCTGTAGCGGGCATGGGCGTCCCATTGGACTGATGAAAGACTGATGCAAAGTACCCATTTAACAGGTTGGCTTTTTCCTTGGTGTCAGGTGTCAGTTGCCCCATCTGGTTCAGCAGGGGTCCAGTGTTGCCCTTGCTTTTCCTCTGGCTCCCCACATATCTAAAAAAGGACTTTTTATTGTCCTTGATGCTCAAAGGTAGTTGGAGTTCAGTTGCAGCCTTGGCTCCCTGCAGGACCAGACCAGTGCAGAATAATCCTCCTTGGAGGTGAATCCCATCCTCCATCCTTTGTGGGCCTTTCTTTTTAGCCTCAGGAGGTCTGCTAGGTCCCTGGAGAGCCAGGGGAGCTGCTGTGTCCTTTTGTTGCCTTTCCTCTGAGATGGAATAGACTTAGCTTGTGCATTGAGGATCGCTCCCTTGAGGAGCAACCACTCTTCTTGAACTCCCCTCTCCCTGGGGTCATGGTCCCTTTGGGCCTCACTGACCAGCCTCCTGAGCTTGTCAAAGTCGACTTTTCTGAAGTCAAGGACTTCTGTGTTGCTGACTGACTTGCCAGCTTTATGGCGGACGGTGAAGGTGATCAGCTCGTGGTCACTGTCACCCAGCTTCCCATCGATCACTAGGTCGCCGATTAGGTCATCCCCAGTAGCCAGTACCAGGTCGAGCAGCGCTTGGCCTCTCGTTGGCCCACAGACTTCTTGAGTCAGGTAGAGGTCATCCACGCACAAGAGGAAGCTTTGCGACTGCTTAGATTTTGCTGAGTGATCCTCCCATGAGATGTCCGGGTAATTGAAGTCACCCATGACAACCATGGTCCTGGAGCATGTGGCCTCTGCCAGTTCCCAGGTGAACCAATGGTCAAGCTCAGGACTTTGGGTGGGAGGTCTGCAGGAGACTCCCACCATTGTGTCCCCTGTGCCATGTTCCCCATGGATTTTAACCCAGAGGGTCTCCAGTCATCCACCCTGGTTGCCAAGATCAGCTTGCAGGGACGTGTAGCTTTCCTTAAAAATATATATAAATTTGTGTGCGTCTTCTAAAGATTTCCTGGCCAAAAATCACATGCTGGCTTTGTCTTCCATAGTTCTCTGCATTTCATGAATGAGAAAAGGAAGATTGAACTTCCAAAGGGAGAATGGCTCATCTCCCAAAACACAGCAGGGGGCAAGAAAGGGAGTTGCAAGGGGTCCAATTTACATTAAATTGTTCCTGATGCCCCACCCCATGCACAACAAACAGTATAAATCTGCATCAGAAAGATAACATGCTACCAGAAAACCAAAATATTACTGATGTGAATCCAATTAGATTCCACTATTCCTGGCACTGTATACAATACAGCAAAATAGCCTGTTATGTTGCTTTGGGGAGCAAACTAAGTATGACAGCAAACATTATATTGCTCTGTTGTCTATTCACTGATGCAGAAAAATGGTTTATGTTTAAGGGTGGGTTCTTTTGGACATATTCACCATCTGCAGTTTCTAGGATGCTGCTGTTATAGCCCTTGGGAACTCCTCGTACAGATGCTACTTGTGGTCGCTCATGATGCAAATGTTCTACAAGGCCTGTGGTAACATCAGGAGGTGCAGAGTGGTTATCTGTGAGAATATAAGAAACAGACAAAAGGTCCATTAGGCATCATAATCATTAGCAAATACAAGGTTGCCTTTTACTGCATGCATATTTTGTTCTTGCTTTTTCCCTGCAAAACTCTTCCTTCAAAAAAATAAATAAAAATCAGTAACCATAAAAGAAAGAATAAAGTGGGAAAGGGGAGTAAACAAAAACCCCCTAATGTTGCAAAAGACCATGCAAAGCTATTAAAGCACTCCAGGAGAGGTATGAGCTACTGCAACCTGACAATTGATCGTAAGAAATTCTGATTGGTAGTCAAGTCCCTTCCCCTTAGCCAATTAGATCAGTTGAGAGATCCATCCTGGATGAACAGCACAACACAGGAGTGAAAGAGACATTCTCTAGTTTTATAGAAAACAAAGCCCCCAAAATTCAGCCTGAGAAGAGTAAACCACTGGATTCTGGCACAAAAACAGCAGACTCCTTGAAAGAGGAAGAGAAAGGGACAAGTAAGAGAGGGCACAAAGAAGGGTACAAGGATAGCAGCAAGTACTAATTTTTTATCTGTATTTCTACAGGATACAGACTAATTTGTGGAGAGCCTAGAAGGCTGAGTACTAAAGAGAAAACATATTTGTACTCAAAAAACACACTTGTTAAGCACAAGATATATTTCTTCCCCAAATAATCAATGCGCTCTAAAAGCAGGTGGTTCTTTCGGAAGGGTGCATAGGCTATTCAAATGCCTACATGACTAATGGTTGGAATACCTTTAACATTTACCTCTGGCGATTATATCATGTTAGATCATAAAAATATCACAACTATAAACACCTAACATTTTTGTTCACTATTCTTCATGTAGGATTATGCTCAGAGGTTTTTTGAAACGAGAAGAGATAAGTTACAAACTGGTACGATAGATCTGGATTTGTCCAGCAGGAGATATTTATTTATTTCCTTGATTAATATGCCACCCTTCCCAACAAAAGCTCAAGATATCTTATACAAGACAGAAAACTAAAACAAGCAAACGAGAGAAAAAAACTAAACAGAAAAAACAAAATAACTTAAAAATTCAAGACAATGCACAGTTCTGAGTTTTATATTTAATTTTGCATGGAAAAAAACGGAGAATACATTGTCTCATCAGGGTGTCCCAAGGATGAAAGAACTGAAAGCTTCTAACATTAGTGATTGGGATGTATCTGAAGCTACAATTGAGATGGGTTACCTTGTAGGAAATCTCAGCACTCACTAAAAGGCTAAGGCCAGAAACAAAGCAACAGAACCAAACATCAAAAAGTACCTTGAACCAGCAGTATGTGCTGGCTGGGATCACACCAGGTCCCTTAGCCAAAGTAGAGTTCCCCAAGTACTAATCAAAATGTGGATAAGTGGCAATTTAAACTTTCCCTCCCTTTTACCCACTTACTCCGCCAGGCCCAATTGCGATCCATATGTGAAAGATTTCATAATGCAGGTACAACTGAGCAAATCCTGGCATCTGTAAGAGGCAATTAGATCAGCAGCAAAGCCTGAACTCATAGAATAGCTACTGGACACCCTGGATATTCAAAATCCTTAAGCAGAGATGCACAAGTGAAAAGAAATCTTTCTAGGAAAGGCAAGATTATGCTACTGTATTATCACTGAAGGTGGGCATGTCTACAAGTCCATTAATGGGCTGTGGTTAATGTGCATTGAGTTTAGTACCTGTAATAAAAGGTACTAACTAAATGCACAGTAACTGTGGCTGCTGCACAGTAACGCCAGCACATGCCTTTAAGTGATGCTAAGGTAAAGTAGATCAATTCTACTACTCATTAGTGCAATAGCTTGGCTTTTGCCAGGGTGCAATAATGCACAGTAGAATTACTTTGAGCATCTGGTGTCTCATGTAGATGTGCCCAGTGAGAGGTATCATTGACAGCAGTGAAGTAAGCTAGCTCAGCTTGGTAGTTTTTATTATATAAGTATATCCACCGTGCACTGAACTCAGGCTACAAATTTCTTGTGGGCAAAACCCAAACATGACAAAGTAATATTCAGCATAAATTAGAATTAGTAACAGGGACAATAAGTGATTACTGAATATGAAACCTGACTTCTGCAACCATTTAAGAGGTTTTATGATGGACTATTTAGCACTCAGCATAAACTGAAATGCTATGGGTAGGTCCTCTGTGCTTTTCTGTGGTTTCTTTATTAAAAGCTGAAAACATTCTTAAGTTTAATAAAGCACTAGAATCTGACTTAATATTAGCATCAACTTACCTATAAGATGGTAAAAATGGAATCAAATTCACATGAGCCTCATACTATAAGCTGACTTTTCTGTTAAGTTTGGTATCAAGGCTTTTGAGTGATATAAGCTGCACAGGATTGTATTTCCTGAATGCATCACCAACAATCTTAATTAAAAAATTACATTGGCTATATGACTTTGCCAGTAGAATGCCACAAGAATAGCATAGTCTCTGTTTCTTTATACAAGGACACCTATACTACATACTAAATTGGCACAGATCTAAAACATAGTTGTGGCTCAAGAATTCTTTTTACCATGAAAAAAACAAAATATTCTGCAGAGTCACTGATGCCAGATGCACATGAGGTTGTGCAGACAGCAGAACAGCCCAAACATACAGACACACACAGGTTATCTTTTGCAATTTCCTCTGCTGGGGAAAGCTGACTTAGTAGGTGCATTTAACAGAAATACTTGAAATTAAGTTATGGAAATACAAATGCTTGCCACATATTCAGGAACAGAAGAGACAGGACAGTTACTTCCTCATTTTTACAATGCAGCTACAGCCAAAAATTACTTATCTTTGCCTGGAGATAGGTTTTTAAACTTGGGAAATAAACACTAGAAAAGTCTGGGATGCCTTCACTTGTGTACAAAACGGTGCATTTAGAAACAGTCACAGCAAGCAAGCCATGTGAGGCAATACCAAGGTATACTCAGAATATGTAGGATTTGATTAATGAAGCACCCATCTAAAAAACACGAAGTGAAACACTGGCATTCAATATACAGGGATGCTGATCCATAGTAGCAGGGACCTGTGACAGTTTGTGAGCCTACCTTCACCTAGGTGTTTTTCCCCAAACAACAATGGGAAAAGAAAAGAATAAGATGGAAAGAATGGTTATGGGCCCTCAGCAAACCATTGCCCTGAAGCTGCTATCTACATTCAGCTTCAGCTGGTAAACATTCAAGAGCAGAATCTGACAGTTACTGGCCCAAAAAGGCGAGAGTCTTCTGACATGTACAAGGAAATATCAGAGAGAGTTCAATTTTCAGATACTTTGTCTCAAATTCAAGATTTCCATTCATCCAAGCTGTTTCAGCTATCACTCTGAGGCATGGAGAACTGGGAACTGTAATAATTTACCTGTACTACAGATAACAGAGGATACTGAATGGTACTAAACACTGAATCATTGAAGGGTCCCAGGCCACTCAAGAGAAGAGATCAGGCATCAGAGTGGAGATGCACAGAAGAAAATGCAGAACCAGGACAGAGAATTGGGAACCAGACAGAAGGTGATTTCTCTCCGAGGAGAGGAATTTTGAAGTACATGGGAAACCAGATCATGGAGGACTCAAACGGGGAACCTACACAGGAAGGCCAATTTAGACCAAAAAATTTGGCTGTATCCAATTTTGTTGTTTGGCCTATAGATACCTAGTCACTGTGGGTGCCTCTACACAATCTCGGAGGATGCTGTGATGTGCCATAATTACATCAAGTCTGCTGTATAAATGAGTCTGCTGGAGCATGGTAATTATTGTGCTCCACCAGCCTCCCACATCTCATGCATCAGTGTCCCCACGCTACAAAATGGCAGTGGGGGTGCCTTGAACTCAAGCTCATCAAATGAGCTTCAGTTCAAGCATCTCTGCCACCATTTGGAATCGTGGGGACGCTGATACACAAGACGCTGTGGCACTTTAATTAGAGCAGTTCTCAGAGCCTCTCTAATTAAAGTGCCGCCCCTCCCACTCCCAAACCATGTGTAGAAATGTCTTACATGGCCTCAAACTGACTAAAACTAAAAAAAACCGCATTGAATAAGAAAAATAAGGTAAGTTAATAAAAATGAATCCAGCCAGGTACCCTGACACAATCTGCACCCTGATATACTTCATTCTCAGGTACCCTCTCCAATCCAAACAGTTTAAGCTCTATATCCAAGAGCATTTCAGCTTTATAAAGGTGCAGTAACCATAAGGAGAGAGGCTCACAGTTTAGAACTCTACACACTTTAAGTTCCTGCTTCAAATCTAAGAAAGGGAAATTGACATAAGACTGGAAGGGGCTGACACAAACCCAGGAAGGGTTGCAAACACTTAGGAGAAGATGATTAGTATTCAAATGGATCTTGGTAAATTAGAGAACTGGGAACTCAAGAACAGAATGACATTGAACAAAGAGAACAAAGTGGTACACTTATGGAAGGAAAAGCAAAGACACTAATATAGTATGTAAGAACTAGCTAGGCACTAGGATCTGGGGGTTTCGGTTGATCAGAGATTTAACAACAATTACCAATGTGATGACGTTGCAAAAAAAAAAAAAGAGAAAGCATAATGCTGGGTTGCATTAAGAGAAGTATTGCATGCAAGTGTAAGGTACTGGAGGTAAAAATATCATTCCACTTGGCACTGATTAGGCATCAGCTGAAATATAGGACATAGTTCTGGGCTCTACATTTAAAGAATGATGTAGAGAAACTGGAAAGGATCCAGAGGCCAGTGAAGATGAAAAAGGACATGGAATGCAAGCCACATGAAGAAAGGCTGAGAGAAATAGCCTTTAGTTTGGAGGAAAAAACTTTGCATATGCATATGTGCACGAGGAGGGGGGACAGGGAAAGAAACATGATAAGCAGCCTTTCAAATATTTGAAGGGTGCCATAAAGAGGAGGAAGAAAGTGTTCTTCCTTATCACAGAAGGCAGAACCCGAAGCAGATTTAGTGTAATCTCAGGAAAAAAAACCCCTAAATATAAGAAGAGTGTGACAAAGAAACAAGCTGCCCAGGCAAGTTGTGAAATCTCTTTTTTTGGAGGTTTTCAAGAAGAGGCTGGATAAGTATCTATCTAGGATGACTCAGGAATAGCACATCCTGTATTTGTGAAGCGGGTTGGACTAAAACAGGGGTTTTCAACCTTTTCTGGTTGGGGTACTCCCGGTGGCTGATCATGAACCAGGGAGTCCCCTGGTGACGCAGCTGTGAAACTGAAAGTGCCACCAGCTTCTCCACGCCACTGCCATGTACCCCCTGGGGCCTTCCAAAGTACCCCCATGGGTATGTGTACCCCCAGTGGAAAACCCCTGGACTAAAAGACCTTTGCAGTTACCTTCCCACCTTATGATTCTATTATTTTTTAATATTTAAAAATTCTTCTATCAATGGTTCTTAGTATCACGGATGATTGCAAACTTCTACCAAAAACGTATAAGAAGCAGGATGGGTGCTATGCCACTAGATCAATGAACAGAATAAGCCAGTATTTGAAGATAACCTTGTAAGACCTTTGGCATTCTGTTGATCTGTTAAACACCTAATCCTGAAGGAAGAGCTTCACTGCAATTAGACAAATACTTATACAAACAGAAATTTAATTTTCTAATTTCCCTTTGCTCCTACTGATAAAGATTTTTAAACAAAAAGTTTCTAAACTAATAAACACAGTTCTAACTGACTTTTCAACACACCATAACTTTTTTCTTCTAGGACAGTGGTGCTCAACCTTTTGGCCTCATGGGTCGGATAAGTGGTATGGGGCCAGTCCACAAGCTGGATCGAACCCTGGGGCCTGGCATCGCCCTCTCCCTTTCCTGCATTCTAGGACTGGCCCCATGGCCTGGCACCACCCCTTCCCATGCCCCACATGCTGGGGTTGATCCTTGGGTGCTAGGCACCACCCCTTCCCAACAGGATCAGGGCCTGGGTGCCTGGTGCTGCCCCCTCCCATCTCCTGTAAAATGGGATTGTGCCCTGCGACCTGGTGACACCTTCTTCCATCCCCCACCGGCTGGGGTTAGGCCCTGGAGCCTGGCAGTCCCCTGGCCCAGCCCTCTGTGCTAGGATTGGGCTTCCCCCATCCAGCACCCAGGGCCTGGAGCTCCTCATGGGTCTGGAAACTTGGCCAAATTTCCAGACCTATGGGGAAGCCCACAGGCTGGATGACAGTACTGCAGGCCACATCTGGCCTATAGGCTAGGGGTTGAGCACCTCTGTTCTAGGACAATATAGTTTGTTGCCCTAGAAATTACTAAATCTAGGTAAAGGAAGGATTTTTTTTTCCTTCTCCGACCAAGTCAGCAAGGATCATGGGGATTTTTTTTCCCCTTTTTTTGTCTAACTGTACTGTGGGGGACACAATCCGTTGCCTAAGACTGACTGAGGGGATTTAGTTTCTCCACCACAGAAGGGACCAAAATCCCTTGTTTAACTGTACTGGTATTTATCAACAGGAGGGTAGGGATGTGGTTAGATAACCCCGTGATGCACAGAGATATGGCAACTTCTAGTTGCTGCCTCAATCACATTTGTGATTGTATAGGACTAGGTGCTAGCAGCAGCTGCTTTTTATTGGCCTCTCAAATTGGCACCCAGAACAGTGCAAGGGTGCGCAGTGCTGGTGAACCACTAGCGCTGCCCTTGCTACAGTACTGTTTATCAATATACCAGACAGTTACAATACCAGACTTGCAGACATTTTTTCCACTTTCTTCAGCTTCTGGAAAAAAGGCACGTGTCTTTAATTCTCACTTTGAACAGGACTACCCAATGCTGTTTCTGCCAGCAGCTGCCCATGGAAGGCCCAAGGTCCAGTCCGGCATAGTGAAAAGGCCCACACTAGAAGGCTGAAATGATCAGCTGGGGCCCAGTCACAGTTTTAATCTCATGACAGCTGCCTTCATTTTTAATCCTTCATTCTGAAGACTGAGGCTGCAGAAGATCAAAGCGGATGCCTCCTTCTCAGCACGAGGCAGCAGATGACTGAGAAGAATGCTAGCAGGGAGGTGACAAAGTGCGGAGCCGGGAACTAACACTTTTCAAGATGAATGGTTGCCCTCTGCTTGAAGCAGGCAAGACAGGGACAGTTTCTGCACATGAGATTTACTGGCAATCTTACTACAGGAAATCAGATTTGGCAGACTGTCTAGATTTTAGGTATCATAAGTGAATCACTATACCCGGTTTTTCCATACAGATCCTGAAAACAAAACAAAACAAAAAAACCCTGTTTACAGCAAGGCTCTTAAACTCACTTCATACCCTGAGCCAGTTCCTAAGCACAGGGCTCTGAGGGCTGGATCCAACCCAGGGCAGGTGGTGGTGGCAGGACAGGCAGCAGAGGAGGTTGGACAAGCCTGCAGGCCAAGAGGCCACTTGCCACAGCAAGGGCAGTGGCGATAGATTAAGCAGTTGTAAGGCAAACAGGGCTGTATTAGCCCTCACTCTCCCTCCTGTTGCTGAGGGCCATGTCCATCAGTACCGAGGGGCCCCGAATTTTGCAGCTAGCTTTGCTCTTAGCTGCATCCCCTGCTTCCAGTAGCCTGGTGGCTCAGGTAGTGCACACTGAGGGGCCATATGTTTGACATCCCTCGTTTAGAGGATACATCAAGCAGACAGCCAATGTATTTATCAAAATCTGTGAAATCTGAAGATGGTTGCAAAAATAGCTGAAGTGAAAAACTGGTAACTATTTGGGCTGTGTGAAGCTTTGGTCCCTGATTCGATCTGGCAGAGATTCATCCTGATTCATTGCCTGAATCTCCGGATACAAATCAAATCAAAGGACTGTTTAATCTCTCCTAATCGATTTGGAGAGATTCAGCTATTCGGACATAGATACAGCTCTAAACATTTTTTCTACATAACTCTAGGTAGCAGGGGCTCTGAACGCTGCGGCAGATGCAGTATCCCATAGAAGCACTGGGGCTCCCCAGCCCGCCTGGCAGCAGACCCAGTAGTGGACCAGAAGCACTTCTTGGGTCCACTAGGGAGCCTGGGTCTGTGGGGGCACCTGGGGTCCCCTCACGACTGACTGCTGAGTAAGAGGGGTGCAGGGAGGAGGGGAGGGCCCCAAAGTACTTCCGCTCCACTTCCAGGTTCGCTGCTGAGCACACTGGACAGCCCCCCGTGCTACTGTGGGACATTCTCTCTGCCCCAGCACCGCCGTGATCATGGAGCTGCACCTGATACCTCAAGGTATGTAGAAAAAAAAAAACAACAACTTTTAAAGCTGTGCCTGTGTCCAAATCGCTGATTCACCGAATCAGCATCAAATCTTCAGATTCAAATTTGGCCAAATCGAATCAGGAACAGCGATCCGAATCAACGGATCGAATCGCTGTCCCTGATTCAGGCTGATTCTGAATCCGAATCGGATGGGGCTCATTTTGCACAGCCTTAGTAACTGTATCTTTGCTCCAAACAGTTTAAATGGCTAATCAGTACTGAAGAAATATCTGTAATCTCTGTCTTTAAGACAACTGAGGGATTTCAATTCTAACAATCCTTGGTTTTAGCAGGAACACTACACTGAAGTCTTTGAAGAGAATCTGTCACTATAATGCACAGATGCTAAGAGCTCTGTATAAACAAAATCCTAAACAGGAAGGAGAGCACCAAATCCCAAGGTCTACTTCGGAGAAAAGCTAACTGATTAAGAATCTCCAGTGAGAGTCTCGCTCATGTAAGAATGAGGCAAGAACTTCAAGTTATTAACTATGGGCTATACAAAATACAAAATAAAATTTAAATTATTATTTTTAAACTTGAAGAGATCTGGAAATGTACTAAAAAGTTATTGTTCCACATGCCCCCCCAAATTTTTAAATATTATTATATTTCTGCACACACTGTTACACAGAAGTTCCCACCAAAAACCTTCAACATTCTCCAGGAGAGGTAAAAGGGGATAATTTTGCAGAACGGAGGATCAGACTTTCCTCTCTCTACCTGTGAACTCCCAAATTGCAAGGTGTTAAATTCTGTATTTTGGACTGACCCATACCCATTTTAACCTGAGTTCTACCCTCTAAGCTTGAAGATGAGGCAGATCTATTATTTGAACACAGGATACGCATACATATTCTCCCACAAATACTGCTACATTTTTCACGTCAGTTCAAAAAAGTATCATGTACAAATAGATGCATAAAACTTTCTGCTCATAATCTAAACCCATGGTTGTGTACATACTGTATTTTCATAATCTATATTTACAAATCTATGCCAGCACCAAATCTATATATAAACCCTTCACTGCATTCCAGCAAACCTTTTGTTCTCCTAAGCTATCCAGCTGAATCACCTTTGAATAACAGAACCTAGTTACTTGGGCTAAATGAGTGGTGATCAGAAAACATGCACCAAACATTTGATATTACATTTTGAAATTGTTTGTTATCTCTCAGAAATGTAACCTTGGCTTGATTTACCAAGAACCTAGTGTTTTATAAGAGAATGCTTATTTAAAATTAGAGTGCAACTGTTTCTATTTAAAGTTAAAAAAAATCCCCCAAAAACCCGGTCTGTGGTTTGTACATTTTAACACTATTTGTGAATACTGCTTACTAAGCAAAGCACTCACAAGAGATACCTGACTTGCACTTATACAAACTTAATACTTTTTCAGTCTTTCTAACAATTTACTCTTTTTAACCACACACAGGCAGTTCTGTTACTAACCTAGCTGAGCGTGTGCCATAAGATCTGCAAGCACAGTGGCAGCAGCGGTGGCAGTAGCAGTATTGGAAGCAGCAGCAGGTTTCCCTCCTGGATGGGATGAGGTGGAGGATGCAGAGGATGAGGTGGAGGAGCCCTGGATAACCCGGTTAAGCCAGGGCTCTACGTTGGAATGGCTCTGGAACGGAGTGGAGGTGATCCGCCCTTGCCGACGTAACGAGCCCTCATCTTCTGATGCAGACGATGTGTCTGTGATTAAAATAATGATGACAGGCATGTAATGTAGGAATGACCCAATAAACGGGAACATGAAGTCTTTCCATGTTCTTCATTTGGCTTTTCTCATGTGCTAAACATGAGATGCATGTATTAAAGCATATGGCACATTCACATGTGTAAATTCTGTTCAGTTGCCTGCTTTTCATGTTAGTGCATAATTTCTATACAGAATCACTGAAAAACAATGTCTAACACCCTTGAAGCAACATACTTCATTTAACTGCTTTCTTTGGAATGACAAATAAAATCTGCTTAAATAAACCCACTTCTCTTTCAGCATTTGAAATACAAAGTAACCACTTAGAATAAAAACACACACCTGACAAACAGAGTAAACACTATCTACTTTTCAACTGCATAGATGGAACTCAACACCTTGGTAAAGAATCAGATTCAGCATTTTCCATTTGAACCACTGAACTATTTGATATCTCTGAACAGATTCATAAAAACAATTACTGAATAAAGCACAGCCATAGACCAGCTAATTAACTGAAAAGTAACAAATTTCAATAGACTAAGTGTATTATATTTTTAAGTCTCACTACAACTAAAATAATTTAAAACGCAATCAGAAAGGTATATTTATTAATCACATAGTGCAGTGCATTAGGGATTATATGAAAAAGCTGATTCAAGTCTACAATTATAATGGGGGCAAACAGAATTTACCGCTGTCAAGGTCTGATAAAAAAAACTTCCATTTGACTATTTGCTTATGGGTCATTTAAAACATTTTCAAAACCTGTTTTTGGACTAAAATTTTCCAAACTTGTATTCTAGCCAGAAGATTTTTTTTAAGGTCAGAGTAGTAAGGCTTGTTTGACTTTAGTGAAAAATAGGGAATTAAGTCATAAAATGAAAACTAAAATGGCGCACAGTACATAATTCTATGGTTTAAGCTTCATGGCCACCTGGTCAGTAATCTAAATTCATTTACACGCAGAACTGGGGATAAAGTAAGGGGTACTACTGACTCCAAAGCAAATGGGACCTAAAAAGGGCCCCTGCCAAGTTTTTACAGTGTGAAAGGGCTAAGGAAACATTCTAGCCTTGGAAGACAAAAGTTATCATGGATTACAGATGATTAGTAGGTCCCTTCCCTCAGTCTTGACTAAACGTTGTAGGACTGCCAGGCTTCTTCTTGACTGAGTGTCACAAGCACTGTAAGCGTTCTGACTGTTGGATTTCCTAATGTGCCCTAGAGAGCCTGCAGGTCAGGAACATGGGTCTTTTCTGAGAAACTCCTACAGTAATCTCAACTTTGGCATTTCTCAATCTTAAAACACTTTAATTGTTCAACTTCAATGCACTATTAAGACAGTTTTGGCATGAAATTACATAAACAGTCCTAGTTTATATTTGGCAACAATACATTTTATTTTTGAAAATCCTAGAGAACAAACATTTTTAGTAATTTCAGAATAACAGTTCTTGCATAGCATAAAATATATGAAAACTGGAGATTACTTTTCTGGTAAAGAATATCCCCAAATGCATTCAACTGTGGCCTCGTCAAAGCTAAACTTGCAGATCTTAACGACCTAACCATTTCTGCTCAAGTTACACATTTATGCCTAGTAAGGATATTTTTATTTAAAATAAATCCCTCTATCTATAATAATTACTCTTTGCAGGGATACAGCTGTGATAGATCACCATTCTTGGGTCCATGCCTTGTGCAGAATACTTCTGGTCAACCCCCATAGCTTAAAGCTCTTGGCTGCCAACTCTAGCGGGAGCCATTACAGCCACCTCTGTAGTGGGGCCAGAGTAAATTATTAATATCTACAAATTTAATTTACTTTTAGGCAAAAGGGCTAGGGAAAAACATTACATATAAACTGGCTTAAGTGATCAAAAACTGGTTTAAAACCTGTAACACAGCAGGCATTCAGTGCACATAAACCAGTTTCAAACTGACCGCAACCGGTTTGAGATGAACCTGATTGAAGGTAATATCAGACTTAACTGACTGAGCTCAAACAGGTTTATGCAATGTCTGTCCCAGACCCCTTGCTGGTTTAAGTTAAATCAGAGTCCCCAAGGGGCTGGGCTCCGTGTGACTCTGCTCCAACAGAGTAGGGCTTGCCCTGGCCCTCCGCTCCCCAGCCCAAGCAGGGACAGGGGCCTGGCCAGACCCTTGCCCAGAATGGAGCAGGGAAGAAGTTTATTCCCTCCCTCCCCTGTTCCTGTCCCACCAGCACAGATCTGCACTTCCCCTAGCTGGCTGCTCCAGTGGCAAGGACAGAGCCAGCCCCAACAAGTAGCCTTGGCTGAACTGGCCAGAGAGGTTTAATTCCCCCCTCCCTGTCCAATTGGCAGGGACCTGAGCCAGATCTGCTGGGCATTTCCCCCCTTGCTACTGCAGCAGTGCGGATGGATACAGCCAGAAGCCAGTCAGCATGGCCCCTGAAGGATAAGGGGCAGGGAGGGGAGTTATATTTCCCCCTCTACTCCCATGGGACTGCAGCCAGGTCTGCCCACCCCAACCACCACTCACTACCTGCTTGGGGCAAGCAGCAGAATAAGTCCCCTTCTGCCCCCTCCGCCAGACGCTCCGTTTCCTCTGCCTTAGGGGCCATGCCGGCCGGCGTCTGGCCATACCTAGTCCCATCGCTGCAGCAGCAAGGAAGGAATGCCTGGCAGACTCAGCTCAGGTCCATGCTCGTGGGACAGGGAGTGGAGAATTAAACCCCTCTCTGGCCAGTTCAGCTAAGGCTACTGCCCAGGTTGGCCACACGCCCCCCAGCACAGCTTCCCTGCAGCTTAGAGCGCACTGCAGCGCCCCCCAGTGCCTGGCCTGAGCAATGGCAGGCATATGCTGGCATTTCCTGAGTCCAGATGGAAGGTCTGTACAGTCACAAATTGGTTCAACTTTGGCAGGTTAGACTAACTTGAAAAGATTGAATCAATTCAGGCTCTGGCTTTCTGAATGTCTGTTCCTAGGTGAAAACTGAATTTCATGAAATAAAATAGTTCTCCATCCAATACAAAGGGATTTAGGTAGTGGTCTATTACAGCTATGTCTTCTGAGAAGGAAGGTTTCAGATATGCAGATTTCTCATTAAAGACTTCTACTCTGACAATATCCCATACTTGGGAGTAAAATTCTAAGAAAGCTGCTCTATAAAAAGAGCAAACATAGAATAACAAAGTAAGAAAATCAAAAGTAGAAGAAACACAAGTCAAAATAAAAAGCTAAAAGCATTTTGGTTAAAACAAATGAAAAATCTAATATGTGTTTTAGAACAAAAGTAAAAAAAATGCAGATAAATGATACCTAAAGGAAGAAAATATAACAGACAAACAACTCCGCCCCTTAAAGTACTAGGTTACATAGATATTCCAGATATGATATAAAAATTATGAAGTGTAGAATAGGAACAATTACAACAGTAATTAATTGTGACAATTAGCTAAATTCTGAGTCTTGATAAACTGTGCATAGTTACTTTACAAACTCTTCAATGGAAGCTGATGAGAGGTTACCTGTAGAAGCCAATAACCACTGGATCAAAGATACATCCAACACTATTTAAATTTGCAGTTCACACCAAATTTGAGGAGAAAAGACTCGGCAAGACGAGTACAAACATGTTAAAAAAGATAGGAGGATGATCGACTGAGTAAAGGAAGCTTTAGCACCACCATTAGAAAAATTTTGCCTTTGATTTTAAATTTACGTAATTAATTTCTGAAATTTTCTTGTGCTGAGTTGAGAAACTGACTTCTTATATGAGAAAGTTCAGTTTACAACTATTAAGACGACGACTTCAGCTTGGAACAACATTAACTTCAGACAATGGAAAGATTATAATGGAATTGTTCAAAACCACCAAGTCCCAAATGCTCCACATAACTAGAAATAGAGACAAAATGTTTTATCGTAGATTATTGCAGAAAGCCAAATAGCTCATAAATGTGCTATCTGGGAAGCAGCCTACAACCCAACCGTAAAGAACGGCAGTATTCATGCGGGGTCTGAAAAATTATCCACATAGGACTGTATCCACAAACTTTTTCTGCTGAAACCGGCATGTCCTCTCAAAAAGTTGGGACAACCTGATAAAACAAAATTTCAGCTTTAACACTTTAGGAACTGTATTGATTGGAAGATGGTACACATTATTAAATGCAGGGAAAGTCATAATTTCATGTGATTAGGTGTGCAGCAGGACTAACTACCACAGTATACATCTGCATTGAACTACAGGTGTTACTAGACCAAATACACACATTTTTTCTGAGTTTAGTCAGATGACACACATGCATACAATTCCACTTTCAAACTTATAGGAAAGACATTGCTTTAAAAAGTCTTTCTGGTGACATGGATACAAAACACTAGTAAATTTGTACTTACAGAAGTGGCAATAAAATTATACTTTTGTTTTTAAACTATACCACCACCAGATCTAAGGTGCATTTAGGAAGGTATATTAATGATCCATTTATACTGTGCAATCATGTTAGGCGCATTTAGCAATGTCTTCACAGAAACTGTCAAATCCTAAACCTAACAGAGAAGGAAAATGGCAGAGTAGATCTGCACCTTACAGACTAACCAAATCAGAGATACATAAACTTTCTTAAGCAGCAGCTTACTTCATCAGATACTAAGAGGGGAGTGCAGAAAGCTGAGCTTCTAACAGAAAATAGTGTTCAGAATAGAAAGAGTAGGGAAGAGGGAGGAAAAAGAAAGGAGCACTGCTGAGCGGCAAGGTGGGTAGAAGAAAAAAAAACAAAGCTGTTCACCTATTAAGGGACATGGGTATTATAAAAACCAGTCCAGGTAATGGAAAGAGAATCTACAGTCTCAGTTTAAACTATGCTTAACATCCAACCTGTGGATGATTTCTTGTCTGCAAGAAAGAATAAAGGAATGGGTCAACTCTTCCATGTTTGTTCATATCAATTTGGTGGCATGACTGGGTCAGGACTGTGCGATGAACCGCATAGCAATCTGCAATGTTTGACAAAAAATTTGTTTTTGGAGAGGTCAAACACATTAGTGTGCATAAAGCTACTTCATAAAGTTTCTCTTTAGTGTGTTCTGCAATACTAGTCATTCAGAAGCAGCCTAGGAAATGTGTGCCTTGTAACCACTGAAATTTTAGGGTTCACCATGGTATCTTATGTAGGTATGCTAGGACTAACCACCATCACCGTGGCCAGGATGCTCAACATTTTTCAGCACAGTTCTTTATGGAAGCTTCTACTGACAAATTTAGTTGGCCAGATTCCAAATGTTGCATCTTGTCCAGAAGTAAGAAAGCCTTTTGGGGGAGCCATATCTATCAAGGCTCATATGCACTCCACTGTCTCTGACAAACAAGCTTGGCCTCTGACTATCTATCCATGACATATTAGTGATTCCAGAAAGTGGAATTTATTGCGTCTTCCCTCCAAAACTATATACTTCTTTGCTTACATAATTTGCTCATCAAGAAAAAAAAACACTCTTATATCATTTGTAGAAACATCATTAAGTATTTTGTGAATTCATGCAGTAGCAGCATTACCACTGTCACGAGGGTTTTCAAATGGTTGGCCTGATTTCCTAATGACATGGAATTTGTCTGGTTATTTTGTCCTGCTATATAATACCAATCTTAAGTCCCATAAACCATCAGCTTCCCCTAGTTGCAGCACTACTGTTACTAGAGATCCCAGATAACTTTCCTTTCACTACATGTAAGTTGGGAGGCTTTAGCTTCCTGGTACAGTACACATACAAAGTACTAAGGCTGAGTCAATGCATCTGATGTGACCATATGGTGGTGGGAAGGACTACCCAGCCAGAGAGAACCTCTCACGCAGCTAAAAAAGGACTGCCTAGTTGTCCCAATTTTTTTCAAAACTGAGATTTATGCTTCCTAGAAGTAGGGTTCTAAATTCTGATTACCACTGAAGAAAGGAACTCACCAAGCCATGAACAATCCTAAATCCACGTTTAAAAATACAACCTGGCATCTTTATTAATAATTCCCCTTGTCAGCCCTAAGGGAAATGGGGACTGGATGGCTGACCTTATAAGCCAGTGGTTCTCAACCAGAGTGCTGTGAGATCTTTTGAAAGATGCTGAGGTGTGAAATGATAACCAGGTATGAGGAGATAATAGTGGGCTCAGCTTCCTCCCTGCCCTGCCCTGCTGCCCTGTAGCTGCTGCCCAGCCCTTCTGCAAGGAAGCAAATGCTGTAAGAAATTAGTTTTTGAAACGTGGCGCTGCTCCATTCACAAAGGTTATGGAGAGGTGCCTTGAGTTTAAAATGTTTGAGAACCACTGTAATAAACAATGAAAATTGAAGCTAGTTTCTCTATCATCATAAACCTCTGCTGCTCTGCTCTATGGAAGCTCAGTGTTCACAGCCATGCCCATCTCTATTCTGGCACAAGCTACTTACGCTACCGAGGTTCCAAATACTTACATAGGCTTGTGGATAGTTCAAGGGTTCTAAAATACAAGTTTCAGAGCCTCTCCCATGAAATGATGAATGAAATACCTCTGCTGGCTTTATATGCACTTGGGCACTCTTTCACTTAAGGCTTGCATCTTTAAAGCAATCAAGGCCAACCCAAAGTCTAACCCGTTAAAAAAATATATTGTGGGATAAGAGGAGAGGCGCATTCAGCACAGACCATACCCAACCCCCAGCAACCACAATCCCTTCCCTAAAGTAAACATGGCTTTGGTTATGTTTTCCTGAGATTATTACCAATATTTTTTAACATGGTGGACATCACCCACCACCACTTGGGACTTTTTTTTTAAAAGTTGATTAGTTGCTTCTTTACATCTGAAAGACAAAAGGAAAAGGAAAAAAAAAAAGAGAACAAACTCAGACTGCTGCAAGTACGTTTTTGTTAGTAATGGTAGGCAAAAGATCATTATACAAAGAATATGCAAGCATTAAAGGAAAAATTGTACTTCCTTTATAAGGAAATACTGTAGAAGGAAAAGAATAATGAGGCCCAGCAAAAAAAGGAGACAGCAGTATAACAGGCCAAGGCTGCTCAGCCATCAATGGTTGTAAGAAATGGAACAGATAGGTGATGGCACTAGAGGTCACTGTGACACTAGTGCTGGGCAACATACAAAACAAAATCATGCCAAGAACAAGCTACTCCTCCCTAACTTTAGACCTGATGGGTCATATAATTTGTATACAAGACAGTCAACGTTAATTAACTTAAGTAACACAGCATCTTCATAAGAAAAACGTTTCTCTTCGTCTTGGAGGACTCGCTGCAAGAAGGCAAAAGTAATATTTTCTTTCTTTAAAATTAGTAGGATTTTTCCCTTAAATTATATACTAGATTAGACTGCCTCAGAAATGAATGGCACATGATGAGCTCTAGGCATGAACCATAGATGTTTTAAACCAAATAGGAGGCTACCCTGCAGTACAGCAAAGAGGATTTTTTTTAAACTTCGATTTTTAAAGCATTTTCCACAGTTCCCTGAAGAAAAGGAAATGTTTAATAAAGAATCTACAAAGCTCTGGCATATTTTTGCCACGAACACATCATTCAGAATAAAGCTTTACAAATGACACAGGCAGTCTTCTGGGCCTATGAAAGACAATTATTTACCACAAAGTACTGAAGTTTTTAATGTCGGTCTTAGCAATAATTCCGCTAAGGAGGAGGACTCAAAACCTTGTGGAAAGTAGTACTACCAGGGATCAAATCCAACCTAAATTTTGGAACTGGAATCAACATTCACATTGCATGTATAAAACTTTCTGCAACACCCAACTTGTAGGACAAACAGCAGCATTCCCTTATTACATTAATAATGTAAAGTCTGCCCAACAATATTTATGTACGTTGACTTATTAGGTACCTGGAGGCGTGTATGTCTCTACTGATGAGTGTACAAGAACAGAACGTCTTTTGGAAGGCATGGGCATTTTCCTTTCTTTGTATTTAGCCAATGCTGCTTGTACTGCTTCAGTATGAACATCTATACAGAAACAAAGACAACAACAAAAAAAAGGATTAGTAAAGAAATGAAGAAAAAGTAAATTTTCCTTCAAAAGGTTCCACACATTCTCTGGCTGTTTCCAACTAATTATTGCTCAATGATTCCATATAAAACTTGCTCAGTTTACAGGTCAAAAAACCCAAAACAAAACAGTTATGGCCAGCATAGATTCCATTTTCATTAGAAGTGTTGTGTCATAAATGATATGTAATACTAATACTTTAAATTCACAATGTGCACGCATGAGCTCTTGTCTAAACATTCATTTGTCTCACCACAAGTTACTTATTCAGTCTGATACGGTATGTTTCCAGTCTCAACAGCAGCAGCATTTTCTCAGTTCTGATGGGACAGTTGAGAAGACAAAGATCTAAAGCCAAACAACAGTAACTACACTGTTTTTAATTTATCATAAGTAATACTTACATTTAATCATCAATCACTCAAACAGCAAATATTTCAGAATCAATGAAGCTAGAGTTATTACAAGCGCAAATCTTTGTTCCTTTGATTGAGAAACTTAGCAAGACTACTAACAACATGTTTTAATGTACATTCACCTGTAATGCTTGAATCAATTTTTTTTTTAAGTGATGTTACAAAGAATCACTAAGAACAGAACTTAGAGAGCTCCTATACACATGAGCAGAGCCTGCTCTGATGTGCTGGAAATAGAGTCTGCTGGGGTACAGAAATTGCAGCGCTTCGGCAGCCTTCCACATCATGCGTATGAGTGTCGCTATATGTCTCTGCCCTGAAAAAGTGGTGGGGGTGGTACTTTGAAATAAAACACCTTCAATGAGCTTTAGTTCAAAGTGCCCCACTATCATTATTTCAGTGAGGGGACATGCAGCAAAACTGATGCACATGATGTGCCGGCACTTAAGTAGCGCAGCTCACTAATTAAAGTGCCCATGTTGCATTCCACGGCACATGTAAAAACATCCAGAGGTTCTGCACTTACTCTCTGGCTGTTCTATTTCTTATTGCTTAAATGATTCCATAACACATTTGCTCAGTTCATAGGCTAACAACACATTTTTTAAAACCTAAAAAGCACTGTCAATTAGGATGTGTCAAAGGTAGTCCAGCTGTTATCTGCCACCTGTATTGCTGGCTATGATTAGAACATGACAGACAGTTAGGTGTGAGATGCATAAATCCAAAACCTATCTTCTACAGTCATGCAGAGTTAGTATTATTAACAGTAGTAAAAAATTATTTTCGATCAAACACATCAACAACCCATATGCTAAGGTGTATCAATTTTTATTTTAATGGATTTTATTCATTTTTTTAAACAATAAACGAACTGAAAATCTGCTACCCTAGGAAAATGTGTTTATTGCCATCTAACACTACTACACTGCTGAAAGATTTAGCAGGACAATTTTCTTGCCATTTTCCAGTCGGTCTAATAAGAGGTATCATTTTGGAACCAAGAGTTCTAGTTTTTTTAATGTCTCCATATGCAATACTCTTTGTGCTGCAGAAGGTGCCAGTACAATGAATAAGTATTTAATAACTGGAGGACCTATCCTCAAATTCAGGACTTTTGAAGATTTGCTAAAATTATAGGCTTATTATCCTTAAATCCAGAAATGAAGTATTTCTGCTAGGAATCTGATGAGAAATGATTTAACATAATACTACATGATATCTACCCATTTAATCATGGCAGAACTTGGCAGATGACAGGGTCTCTTCCAGACTCTGTCTTCCTTTAGTACACATGGTTGAACAAAATGCAACCATGAAAAGTTCTTTCAATTAAGATACCTATATTATATAGAAAAAGTTATATTCCTAAACTTACACATTTTTTTCTGCATGATGCCAAACTTACAATTTTATTGTATGCCTAAGAACAATCTGAATTTCTTGAGGACATATTATATTACATATCTATTTCTAAAAAACCCTGTAAAGTCCAACAACATTTCTCTTCATGATCATCACATCTGCACCTATCCTTTAAATGCTCTCAAATTTTCTCCAACTCCTCTACAGATACCTTCACTTGATTCAACAAACTATAGTGACAGGACCAGTGGTTGTGGCAGGGCACTATTGGTGCCTGCCACTTTAAGGACTGAGCTAAACAGCCGGCAGGTGCTTGATTACAGTGCCCATTTTAGAACTCTGGCCACCTATGTAAACAGAGCAATTCCCTGCTGGCAGGCAGGCAAAACCATCGCTTGGCTGAAAGGCTGTACAAAATATCCTGGAGGTAAGGGCAGGAGCTTAAGAGGATGGTTTGGAGGCTCCTGGGCCTCGGCATGACTTAAAACTGCACCCTGCCAGGAGTGGGTGGCCTGGTGGGGTTCCTAGTGGCGCAGGAGCCCCCAGGAAATACCAGGCCAGTTACCACCCCAGTGAAAGGCAGATCAGGGCACCTTAGCCCCTCACCCCCACAACACTGTGGGTGCAAGGGGGGCAGGCATGGCTACACCCACCTGAGCCCAAAGTGGGTGCAAGATCCAGGTGGGGCCAGGTACAGCTATGGCCACCTGAGCCCTCACTGGGGGGGCAGAGATGTGGATCCCCAATGACAGAAAAACCATAGGGCTAGGAGCCCAGGATGTGTATGTGAGTGTGTATAGAGTTGCCCCAGGGAGGGGCCGGGGTAAACTTGGCCCCAGCTGGGTAACTGGCTGGCCACTATCCTGGAGAGGGTCGCAGGAGAGGCCCAAAAGCTGGTACGTTTGCCACCCAAGGTAAAGCCTATGGCCAAAGGAGCCTGCTCCAAGAGGAAGTAAGGTGGTACAAGTTCTCAATGAGTGAAGGAGACCCTGCGAGAGGGGTGGAGTGTGAGGAGGGTGGTATGAATGGGCGTTTGTCTGAGGCCTGACAGCAAGGGCCAAGCTTGGTCCGGCTGTAGGCCAGGAGCATTGTCACCTGGATGCCATCTACAAGGCTTGGGTTGCACTGTAGGGAAGGAATGGAGTTGCAGATGGTGCCTCTGGCATCAGGGCAAGAATGGGCATCCTCCCACCTTATTGGAACCAATTAAGAAACAACAAGGTGTGGCAGGCGAGGCGGTGGGTGGTTGGCCCAGAAACAGATGGGCAGGCCAATGGCAGACTGGCCCCAGGAAAGCCTCCTAGTACAGGCTATTCATAGGTGTAGGAGGTAAAATCTTGCTTAAGTCAGGTCACAGAAAGGAGAACATGCATTATAGTTTCAGTCAAAGGCAACAGAAACAGGAGGTTGATTCCACCAACACTGGGAAAATCTCTGCTATTCTAATCTACATCCCTCCTCCAACCACTGGTCCTCTTCTATGCCCATCTGCAGTGCACATCTCCAGGCACCAGTGAGGACCAACACTGAATAGCAGCATCGTGAAAATGACATAGAAATTTCACTACAGCTCAGAAAAACTTCTACTCAGTGATACCTAACAGTCTTTTTAATTTCATTCTGCTGTTCAGTTGCTCAGGAAGGCTACTTATTCAGTTCAGTGTTTGGAAAATTATTTTTGTAGCAACAAAAAATAATGTATATACAAAATCAAAGATTAAAATTCTGCAGAATATGCTTTCCTAGCAGCACCTTTTTCATACAGAAATACATTTGTAAATGACACAGGCAACAACATTTTAGTTGAATTTATTTTATATATTATAAATATATTTTATATTTTTGTGATTTTTTTAAAGCATTCAAGAGGAATTAGCAAGAAGAATAAAAAGTGCATCTTTCCAAACAAATCCACCCAGAATCAAACATTAATGCACTAATAAGCAGCGCAGTGAATTACAGCCCAACATGTGACAATATGTCCCAGTGGGTACGATGCGTCCCTGCTGGGGGATGTGAAAGTCTTAATAGTGTGTGCATCAATTCAAACATACATGATTCCACAAGAATTTTTCTATACTACAGAAGATAAAACCAAGTCCACTTCGGACCAACAAAAAGTAAAAGGAGTACTCAAATTCTGAAGAAACAGAATGCTTTATGACAGTGAGTATGTTCTGCCACTAAGATCTAAATAGTCAAGAAACTACTTCAACTCAAGTTTCTCATATCAAGTACCCAAGTAAAAAGGAAATTATCTAGTATAGTTATTCAGGAAATCACTGTCAGACTTTTAAAATAATCTTTGCTACTAAAAAAAAGTCATCTACTGAGAGGGTTAAGGAAGAACAGATATTGCTTAGTTTTGTATTTCCCTCCCACAATGTATTGATTTACTTTATATTTTTAGTTGATTCATTTAGCTTCAAAAAGTTCTATAACACTTTAGAAAATAAAAAATACGAATAACTCATTAATTTCAACACTGAATGAGTTCAATCTTTTTTCAGCTGTGGACCCCTAAAATGTTTTGAATGGAAGCGAGGACCCCTCTGGAAATTTCAAACATAGGTGCGGGCCCCTCTGAATTGTAAGTGTGGGTATTTACATACTTTTGATTGATCATAATAATCTTTTGTGGATCCGTTAGTCTGTGGATCCCCACAGGTTGAAAACCAGTACCCTAGTTCCACTTAAAAAAAAGTTTGTATACAATTCAGTGCATGTTTTACTGAATTGCAATAGTGTCAATCAACTTAATTTACTGTTTTAAAAGCATCAATTATGTAGTTTCATCCTTGAGCAGCACTTTCCATATCTGCCTTTTTACCTTTCCCTACTTTCCTACCTCCCATACCTATGCCTAGGGCCTGGTTTAAATTGCAGGCCCAGCTGGCAAATATTGTGGCTCAATCATGGCAGGAGTTGCTGTTTTCATGGCACCCGCCCCACTTTGGTTGAGGAGGCAGATTTAGGGTCATCTGGCTGGGTAAGCCCAGCCCCCAGTGCCAGGCTGGGGGCAGGGATCATAACTGTCCAGCGCAGAAGGAGGGGAAATAAAGGAGTTGTGAGGCAGGCAGCACTCACACACAGCGAGCCACTACCCCTCAGCTTCATCCACTGCTGCCCCTAGCTCTGCTTCACATGTAGGCATCCTGCTGGGCCAGTGCCAAGTCAGTGCCAAGTACTAGGAAATCCTAGCAAGCGGACATATCACGGCATTTCATTGCAAATCATTTTTTTTTGGGGGGGGGGGGGGCGGCAAAAAAACACTCAATTCCATCGTTTTCATGAAAAATGCAAAACTGCCATTTAAACCAGGCCCTACCTATGCCACAGCATCTTTTACTGAATTTTAGTATCCATTTTCTTTTCCTCCTCTGCACTTCAGTTTTTCTTCCTTTCCTTTTGCTACCACTAGTTAAAGTGCCATATACAATTGAAACACCATACCCCATTGGCTACAAAAAGGAAGCAGGAACATTCTCTCTCATCCTTGCTACTCTACAAATGGTAGAAATCTCTATTTACTCAACCTCTGATTTTTGCTCCTGGTGAAATAAACATCTATAGTACCAGAGTTACGTATAACTGAATTCAAGATGAGCATAAAAAAAGAATAATTTTAAATTCACATACAGGTTAAACTAAACTATAACCACTCAAAAAAAATATCCATTCATCTAGAACACTGCCATCTTGCTCATCTCACACACAAAAAAAAAATAAAGCAGATGTAGAAAGGATTCAGAATGGGCGAGTAAAATGATTAGGCATAGAAAGGCATTGGTGGGAAGAGATATTAGAGAGATCAGTACTATAGTGTTGTAACCAAGCACATAAGATGGGATGATAATGCTAATAGTAGAAGTGAATAATTAGCGTTATTTTAAATGGAAACAAATTAAAAGAAATGACAAATTCTATTGTGAACAAGCCTCTAAACACACAAATCGAAGTTCAAAGAGTAAATAAAAGTAACCAATGGCATTTGTAAGTAGTATGGCCCTTCAGAAGTAGCACTCCCCTACCAATGCATGAATATTCTAGTAGAAGCTGCTCCCCCCAGATCATCCACAACCACCCATTCACATAGAGAAAAAAAGCTTCTGTGCTGAATTCTTTCACAAATATACGAAAGTATTGAAGATCCTTTGGGTTCTGCCGCCAGAACAAAATCAGACTGCACCAGGCCTTCTTATAGTTACAGCTATAACTAAGTATGATACCTACTGCTCTGTTTCTCTCAGATACTGATCAATGACAAGGTTCCTCTACAGTCTATATTAATATTTTAGTTACTGACTAATATTACATTGCAGACACATTTGAAATACAAAAAGAGATAAATTTAAAGCAAGTGATTAAATTATACATTAAAGTTAAGCATCTCATCTCATTCATTTTGTGTGATATGCTAAACCCTTAAACTTGAGAAGTTCATTCCTGCAGAATTCATTACACTTATTTTCTTCTATATTTCCTTATATAGTCCATCCAAACCATTCTTTCAATTAGTTGTAAAGAACTCAGGGAGATATACTGCCTTGATTTTAGGAGCAGGGTTATGTTTTTTCCCCATATAATGCCAATTGTGCAAATATGATGCTTTAACTTACTGGCACCAACCACTTAAAAGCAACAGGTGACTCGAGGATTAGTAAATGTTATTAGTTAAATGTGGGGCATTTAGGACTTCCTCCAGATGATTCTTTTGTCCTCCAGTCCCAAAACATAGTTATCCTTGATGGCAAAGAAAAAAACCCCCTTCAACCAGAAGCCTGTCGATAGTTATAAAAGAAAGGCTTTCAAAAGCACCTGCCTTTCTCACTATTGTGAGAAGAAATCTCACAAAAAATACAATGTATTTTAGCCACCTGAACAGTAACAATAGGAACAGGATGCGACAAGGATATGGGTATTTTCACAAAAATTTCCAAACAGGTTTATCGCATTGAAACCTGTTTGAATGTTAAGGTAGAATATCCATTGTGACGTTTCCCTTGCTTGTGTAAAATTGCTCTGAGTCAGGAAATGTATGAAAGAGAACTTTGGTAAATATGATCATTCTGTATTCCTCATGTGAAAAAATCCTCAGTGGTCTAAATATTAACAGAGGGTGCTCCAATGGCAGGAAGCATGACTGTCATACAAATGGAAATTGTTATGCATGGCATAAGTCTGTAATAAAGGAAAAACTCAAAAATGTGTGTTCATGATTTTCTCCATCTGGGATCTGAGCAAACAGTGCCTATGTGTGCATACAAAAAGCTGCTTTGGGGGTGGTTAGCTGATCTTCTTCTTTCAAAAATAAAAAGCTCATCACTTTGTTCCTCAAGTCTGAGGTCTGCACTTCTTTAGTGGTTTAATGCTACTATGTAGGCATCCATTTTATTTCAGCTGCATTGATTTTTCTTACCAGATCGAAAGCGCTCATCCCTTGAGTTGGTAGAACGTGATTTTTGCTGTTTAGGTACAGCAGCTGTGGCTTGTGAAGAGCCTGGGATTCTGTTCTCTGCTTGCAGGGATGGGTCTACACCTGAAATACAATTCCATTCCATGTAAACAATTCGTGCTACAAACAAGACAGTCATTGGTTTAGTGATGTATACGTATTTGTATCTCCTTTGACAGCTACTTAACTGTTGCACTCTAGTGCACACCTCTGTATGAAAAGTGAAACAAAAGGGAATGAGATTACTACCTTTCTTTAGGCAAAGCTGAATATACAGTTCAAGTTTCTGGATCAAAAAACTCTGAAAAGTGGTAACATTTCATTAACTACCCATAACTGAATATGCATTTTTTTAAAAAGATGCTGTCATATTTTTGTGCCACATATCTGTAAAACAGAAGTGCAACATAAAGCAGTCAACATTAAAAAAAATCTAATAATTTACTTGCAACTTTTTAAGACTAAAAACTCATTACTTTATCCAGCATCTATCAAACATTATTGAACAGCTGAAAAACATGACATGGCTTCTATCAGCAATGTACTGGAAAGAAGGAGCTATCAAAGGTTGTCTCTCATCTTAATACAGTGTATCAGGAACAAGTCAGTGGAAAGATTCAGATACACAGATCCAACTCACAGGAAAGATTTCTCTTACAAAAATGTTCTACACCTCAGAGCTATCCAATTAAACTTCAAGGATTTATTGTAAAGTGATCAGAAAAAGCTGTATTCTCTCTAGCACTAAGATGCATGCTTTAAGCTAAATATCACTGAGATAGAGGTCAAATTTAAAGTGCTTTCATGGGAAGAGGTGAGGTGGGGAGGGGGGAAAAAAAAAAATCACTGGCTGAACAAGAAACACATCTCTACCACCAAAGCAATTTAAGATTTTGCTAGTGGAAATGGCCTTACCTTTACACTGGATGCTGACTAAGCTGAAAGGGCGGTGCATGATTTATTTTAAAAATAAAAACTGAACTAGATTCCTTTCACAGTTAAGCAACTCCAAAACAAAGCAGTTGAATTGTATAAATATGATAGAGGGTAAGGACAAAGCTGTGAGTAATTGTTGTTTATTCTGAGATACAAGAGAGAATGAAATCAAAAAACATAATTGGAGGATAACCTCATGGATTTCAAAAGGCCATGTCTACACTGCCTCCTTGATGAGCCCAGGAACACGGCCAAGAAACAAGTCCAGCCGCCCACTCTCACTAAGTGCACACAGAAGACTAGCAATTAAACAGCGCAGACAGCTGAGAGGGGCCCATCATCAATGTTCCAGCATTGCTCTAAGGGTCTCTCAAGACAGAGCCTGAGTGTGCTGCTGGGGCATGTTGTGAGGACTCCTACAAGCTGCTTAACTGCTGAGCTTGGACACACAGAGGACACAAGGGAGTGGTCTGTTTCTTCACTGAACCAGCGTACCAGACATAAACATAAAGGAGCAAACCAATTACCCGTTTCCACTGCTCTCCTGTCTCAAAACAGTGAAGCAGATTCCTCAAAAGAAGGCACAACGAAGATCAAACTGTGCAATAACATTAAGGGGGGAAATCTCTCCTTGACATCACTTGGTTTTTATGCCCTGAAGTATTTTCATCTTGGCCTTTATAAGTGCAGATGGGGTTTTAAAGTTTAACAAGCTTAATATTGTACAGCACTATGCAAAAATACAGGCCCAGAGTCACAAAGGTATTTTGGCTCCTATCTCTTGTTGCAAACAGTGTGGAGCTAAATGTTTAAATACCCTGTATGGATCTGGACCATAATTCTCTTAATTCATGTCAAATTTGCTGCAACTGTTCCACCAAACTGTTAGAAATATTATTAAAAATGCATTATCAATAGCAGATTTAGAAAAAACACAGCTGCTAGCCCTCCTTGTCTCCTTAATGGGAGAGGGAAGGGGGGGGTTGGAAATTGAAGGGAAAACCACCAAAAGCCCTTTGTACTAAGGTATCACTCTCTCTTTGTTCTGCAAATTTACTATCTCTTTGTTACACTAAATCACACTTTCTTTCATGACCCCCACATTCTTAGGCTAAGATAAGAGCAATTGCCATTTCAGCCTTCAGGTTGAACCTTGAGTAACCTTGGATCCCTTCTACGCACGCGTGATAACCTAATGCATATTAAGCCTATCCGCCCCGCATACTTAAGTAGTTAATTATAATGCACATGGGACCTATGAAGCGACATGTTTACATATATGTTTGTATGAACCGGAAATGAGTTGTAAAAGTTCCTCCTTCTGCACACGTGGTCAGGAGAGAGGGGATAAAAGCCTGCTAATGATTGTGCCCGGGGGCAGAGTGTTTGATCTTTTGTCCCTCTCTCTGACCCTATTTGCAAATATATACCTTTTGTGTTGCTAATAGAGTGTGTCTGTAGCTGAAGGTTTTTTTCCTCCTCCCGAGAAACGAACCACGATTTTTACATCAATAATTGGCGCCCAACGTGGGGCTTCTCGAGGACTACCCCAGAATTCAGTGACGGAGCACCTCCGGTACCAGGGGTTGTGCGCACCGAGCCGACTTTGGACTCGCCCCTGGAATTTGAGGTTTAAGTCCGAATATCCGGGAAGTTAAAGGAAGTATCCCATGTAAATTCTGAGTTTCTGGAGAGGCAGACACACTTTGGAATTTGGATCGAGATCTCTGGGGTATCTGAGTGAGTATACGAATTCCCTTTGCCCAATCTGGTGTACGGATCTAAAACAAAGGATGTGTAAGTTTGCTGAGAAATTCTAGGCTTAGCTCTCATTGTAAATCATCTGTTGTTGAGATCTTTTTGGTATTTGGTGTGCCTTGGGCGCATTTTTGTGGGCAAATGGGTACGAGTAGCTCTCGTGTAGAAAACAATATTGATACCCCTCTAAAAGTCTTATTACGTCATTTTAATAAATTTGCAAAGCCGGCCGATTATGGAATAAAAATGAAAAAAGGTGATTTAACTAAGTTTTGTCAACTCGAGTGGCCAACATTTGGGGTCCACTGGACCCCGAAAGGATCCTTTGTGCTAAAAGAAGTGATAGCTATCCATGAAATTGTTATGCAAAATGGGTATTGGAATCAGTTTCCTTATATTGATTGTTGGTTGTGGGTGGTTCAAAATCAGCCACCTTGGATTAAGAATTACTTAGCAAAGTCTCATGTGATGCTTGTTAAGAAAAAGGCTCGGGGGGGGCCGCCTGTACTTCCTGAGTCTAATGAGGGGGGGGATTCTGAATTGGCTAAGTACCGGACCCGTGCTCCGGTTGCCCTGTCGGGTAGCGAAGATGAGTCAGACGCCTCCTCGGCATCCAGTCCTTCTGCACCACCGCCCCCTCCCTTAGAGAGACCACCACCGACGTACCAATGCATACCTAATGAGTTAGAGCGTGAGCCTCAGCCAAGTGCCTCATCTGAATCAGGAAATAAGGGTTATTATTTGCGCAAGCCTGTAGAGTCACAGCCGGTGTTGAACTGTCCGATGCGAGAGGTTATTGGGGAAGGAGGCACTGCAACTTTTGTCTACACCCCATTTAGCACTTCAGATTTATTTAACTGGAAGAATCAGAGCCCCTCTTTTCGTGAAGACCCTGAAAAGATGAGGGATTTGTTTCGATCTACTGGGCAGACTCATCGACCCACTTGGGCTGATGTCCAGATGATGCTCCAGACCCTCCTAACCCCGGAGGAGAGGAGATTAGTGTTAGGTACAGCAGAGCGTATTGCGGCAGCCAGAGTTGAGTCAGAGGGTGCTGCTGGTCGTACTCTGCGTGATACCTGCCCTGTAGAAGAGCCGAGATGGGACAATCATACTGCAGAGGGCAGAGAGCTGAGTGCACGGTATTTGGGAATTATAGTGGAAGCAATGGGAAAGGCAGTGCCTCGGATTACCAATCTGTCTAAATTGTATGAGGTGAGACAGGGAAGAGAGGAGGATCCCTCAGCTTTCCTTGGGAGGCTGTATGAGGCGTTTCGCAGGTTTTCGGATCTGGATCCAGAAGCCCCAGATAACCAGCGCATGGTAAATCTTATGTTTATTGGTCAATCTGCTGCTGATATCCGTAAGAAGTTACAGAAAACTGAGGGAGGTGCTGGGAAACCGATTTCAGAGCTGGTGGAAATTGCATATAAGGTGTATGGGAATCGTGAGCAAGTGCAGGAGTGCAAGGAGGATAAAAAGGCTCAGCGACAGATGGCAGCACTAGCAGCTGCTATAACTGGAGGGAACCCTGGAAAGGCTGGGATACAGAAGAGGAAGGGAGAAAGAGTGGGAGCAGATGTTTGTGCTTATTGCAAGGAGAAAGGACACTGGAAGAGGGAATGCCCGAAGTTGAAGGAGAAGAGAGAGGGGGAACCGAGAGGTCACCTCATGCGGGCAGAAGACAAGGGTGAGGATTCAGAATGAAGGGGACGGGGATCTAAGACCACTACCCTTCGGGTTGGAGCCCGAGAAGATCCCATGGTAACCATTAGGGTTGGTGGCAAAAACTTTGAAGCCTTGGTGGATACTGGGGCTACATTTTCAATGATTCCAGAAAAACCCCCCTGTGCAGGAACTAGTGAACAGCATGTACTTGTAGAAGGGATTGAGGGAATGCAAACCCGACTCCCTGTTTGTAAACCACTCCTCACCAAGGTGGGAGACCATTTGCTCGAGCACTCCTTTGTGTATTCTCCAAGTTGCCCGGTTGCACTCCTTGGCCGGGACTTACTCACAAAATTGCAAGCTGAGATCTTTTTCAGAGACGATCAGATGGTGGTCCAGCTACCTGTCAAGCAGAGCTCGAACTATCAGATGGCTCTCCTGGAGGACCGACGCCCTGCAGTAAGTCCAGAAGATCACATGACTGGAGTAGACCCCTCAGTATGGGCTGATGGAACCCCTGCGCGAGCTAAGTTCGTCTCCCCGGTAAGGATCGTACTCAAGGATGGGGAGGGGCCCGTTCGGGTAAAGCAGTACCCACTCAGCCGAGCGGCCAGAGCTGGACTCAAGCCGTTAATAGAGAAATACAAGAGGTACGGATGGCTAGTGGAAGGGTCTTCACCCTATAACACCCCCATTCTTGGAGTGCCAAAGGCAGATGGGGTCTCATACAGACTGGTCCAAGACTTACGGGCAGTAAATAAGAAGGTCCTTTCAGACCATCCTGTAGTCCCGAACCCTCACACGATTTTGACACAAGTACCGGGGGAAGCTGAAATATTTTCAGTGCTAGATTTGAAAGATGCTTTCTTCTCTATTCCTCTTCACCGAGAGAGTCAAAAATTGTTTGCTTTTGAATGGGAGGATCCAGATACTTTCCATAAAGCCCAACTCATGTGGACAGTTCTTCCACAAGGATTTATAGCAGCCCCCCATATTTTCGGACTTGCCCTTCAGAAGGACTTGGGGGAATGGAAGGGATCACACCCCGCAGTGACTCTCCTCCAGTATGTGGATGACCTGCTAGTTGCAAGCCCAAACTTGCAGCTCTGCGAGGAAGCCACCAGGTCACTCCTAAACACTCTGGGAAAAAAAGGATATAAAGTCTCTAGAGAAAAAGCCCAAATACGTCAGCCTGAAGTCACATTTTTGGGATATAAGCTCTCAAAAGGAGTCAGAGCCCTGAGTGCAGATCGCATACAGGCGATTCAAGGTCTAACCCCACCTAAGTCACCCAAGGAGCTGCGAGCATTCCTAGGGCTAACTGGGTTCTGTCAACTATGGATACCAGATTACGGTGGGAAGGCTAGACCACTGTATGAATCCCTGACTAAGGAGAGTCTCACTAAATGGAAATGGAATAAAGAAATGCAGCATGCTTTTGATCTGCTGAAGGCAGCATTAACCCAGCCCCCAGCCTTAGCCATCCCAAACAGTAAAAAGCCATATCGACTGTATGTTCATGAGAATCGAGGGGTTGCATCAGGGGTGCTGACACAGCCATCGGGCCCGACCTGGAGACCCGTGGGATATTATTCAAAGGTTCTAGATCCAGTTGCACTCGGGTGGCCAGCCTGTCTTCGGGCTGTGGCAGCCACAGCAGTGGTTGTTGAAGAAGCCCAGAAGATAGTCATGGGTGCGGATATGGAAATACTCACTCCTCATGGAGTTCCCCAGATCCTAGGGACTGAGGGAGGGAAATTTCTTAACCCCTCCAGACAATCACGGTATGAGATATTTTTGCTCTCTAATCCAGGACTTACTTTCAAACATACTACAGCCTTAAACCCTGCAACCTTGCTGCCAGAGCCAGGGCAACCGACGCATGACTGCCTTGAGGTCCTGAATCAGACCACGCAGGTGCGACCTGATCTTGCTGAGGACCCAATTGAAGACCCAGATGTTGAATACTTTGTGGACGGCTCCAGCTCTGTCATCGATGGAAAAAGACGAACAGGATGTGCAGTGGTAACCTTGGATAAGGTAGTATGGAGGGAGTCATTGCCGAGCTCATGGTCGGCACAGGCCGCGGAACTCACTGCGCTCACCCGAGCATTACAGCTGGGGACAGACCAGCGAGTTAATATATACACTGACTCTCGCTATGCTTTTTCTACAGTCCATGCGCACGGACTATTGTGGAAAGAAAGGGGTTTCATTACTGCCTCTGGGAATAAGATTGCTAATGGCCCCCAGATTATCAAACTACTAGAGGCACTCCACCAGCCTAAAGAGGTAGCAATCATTCATGTGCGGGCCCATGGGAAGGCTGCTGAGAAAAAGCATAAGCTTGGAAATGCAAAGGCTGATGCAGCAGCAAAGGAAGCTGCATTTATTGGGGGAGAAGCGGAAGAGGTATCCAAGCAGGCCATGTCCCATGCCATATGGCCATACGTTCAGGATTTAGTCCCACAGTATTCCCCTGAAGAAGATCAATTTGCACAGAAAGCTTGTGCAGAAAAGAACTCCCAGGGGTGGTGGATAGTACCAGGAGGGAAAGTCATGATACCCAGGCCATTGCTTCGGGAGGTGCTGCAACAGCTCCATGCAAGAACCCATATGGGAGGTTTGGCCATGGGTGATCTAGTGATCCGCCAAGCAGTAGCCCCAGGGCTATATGTAGAAGCTCAGCGCATTGCTACCAAGTGCATTACATGCCAGAAAGTAAACCCTCGAAGGAAACCCCCTGTGCCAATGGGAGGTAGACCCTGGGCAGCGTACCCTGGACAGGCATGGCAGATTGATTTTGCCGAGCTCCCACGGTCCGGACATCACGGGTTTTTACTTGTCATGGTAGACCAGCTCTCTGGTTGGGTCGAGGCTTGGCCCACCAGGACTGCCACTGCAGCTACAGTAGTGAAGTATTTGTTACAGGAGATCATTCCCCGGTATTCCCTGCCTGAGTCCGTCGAGTCGGATCAAGGACAACACTTCGTGGGAAAAGTGGTTCAAGAAGTCGCACAAGCTCTCAAGGTTACTTGGAAACTACACACACCATGGAGACCAGAGAGTTCAGGACAAGTGGAACGCATGAATAGAACTTTAAAGACTTTGCTCACCAAAATCTGTATTGAAACACGCCTTAAGTGGCCTCAAGCATTGCCGCTAGCTCTTACTTGCATTCGAAACACTCCCCGACGGGGCCTCAAATTGACCCCATATGAAATTATGTTTGGCAAGCCGCCTCGAGTCTTACCTCCTGGGATGCGAGAGAATGTAACTTTTGAATTAGGTAATAGTGAGCTTCATACATACGTTATTGCCTTGCAGTCTGTCTTGTTTTCTCTTCACAGGTATGCAGCCTCCTTTCAGCGTCTGGCTTTAGATGTACCGGTACATGACTTCTCCCCGGGAAACTGGGTCTTGGTGCAGCGGTGGAAAAAGGAGCCTTTGACTGAGAGGTGGAGTGGCCCTTTCCAGGTACTTCTAACAACCCACACCGCTGTAAAGATTACTGGCCATGATCGTTGGATACACCATACCCGTGTGAAACGACATCCACAAGCGTCAGAGGACAACATCTCCCAAGACGAACTCACTCCGGAAGCTGAGTCGTCTTCGGAACAAGAAGCCAGCAAGTGGAGCTGTGAACCTACTGGTGATCTCCAAGTGCGCCTGAGACGGCTTAATCAAAGCTCAGAAAATTAGACAAGAAAGTAAAAGGGAAAATATGGTGGGAATCTTAATGTGCCTTGTTGTTATCTGCATAATGAAAGAAGCAGAATTGAGCAGCCTTAACCGCTGGCTCACACCCTCGCTTTCCCAAATTGCTCCCCCAGGGACAAATTTGTATGTTGATATGATGGAAAGAATTGCAGGTACTTTTAATCTTACCAACTGCTGGGCCTGTGGGGGGCTTCGGGAGGCCGGAGGCCAGTGGCCTTGGAGGGCTTTTCCTTTGGCCCCGAAATGGCTAGTAAGTAGTAAGGCAGATGTTAAAAGTACTAGTCAAAAATGGGATGAGAACCACAGTTGGGAACTTTCCCAAGTGGCGTTAGGAGAGTATTGCATCAGTAATAATGGTACAGGAAAAAGGTTGGGACACAGCCGTTGCATATGGACTTTAAAAGTAAGGTGGATGAACCTTACAAGATTAGAACGGCTTTATTATCCTAATAGCCCAGGGTATAATCGGCTAGTGTGGCAGCATCCCAATGGAACAATTGTGTGGTTTAATAAGTATTGGAGTGCCACAAATCAAAGTGATGATCGGACAGATTGTATAGACAAGAACCAGGATGGGCTATGGGAATGTTCCATGAAAGGAGGCCACGCAGTTGCTGGTCCTTTGGGTCCAGAAGGAGGCTTGGGGTTTCCCGAGATGCCCTATGGTTGGGCCCCTCCAAATGCCACCAATAGAGAAAATAGGGCCTTAAGAGGATACTATTGGATTTGCGGACGACGGGCCTATACAATACTACCACAGGGGTGGACAGGAACTTGCTATATGGGAGTAATTGTACCAGCTTTCTTTTTGTTACCGTATGAGGTTGGAAATAAGCTGGGAGTCTCTTTGTATGATGATTGGAAAAGGGCCAAGAGAAGTATTGATGTAAGTTTGACACAGGGTAGCTCCCAAAAGTGGAAGGAAGATGAGTGGCCTCCTCAGAGGATTATTGAGTATTATGGACCAGCTACATGGGCTAATGATGGGAGTTGGGGATACCGGACACCAATATATATGCTGAATAGAATCATCCGGTTGCAGGCAGTCTTGGAAGTAATTACTAACCAGACCGCCACTGCTCTCGAGTTATTGGCCCGACAAAGTTCTCAGATGAGAGCAGCCATATACCAAAATCGGATGGCCTTAGACTATTTACTTGCAGAGGAAGGCAGAGTCTGCGGAAAGCTCAACCTTTCTAATTGTTGCCTCCAAATAGATGACAACGGGAAAGCAGTCTTAGAGATTGCCAAAGAGATTAGAAAAATAGCCCATGTACCAATACAAACGTGGGAAACCACATGGAATAAGGACTGGTGGTTTCAATTATTTGGAGGACCCTGGTGGAAAAAGGTAGGGTTTGTGCTTTTGTGTGCTCTAACTGGTTTGATTTTTATCCCTTGCCTTATTCCTTGTCTCACGAGATTGATAACCACCACGGTAGAAGGAATGCAGGTCGCAGCAGTCCCTCTAAAAGCACAGACTGCTGCAAAGGTCATGGTCCTCAGAAAAATTCCTCGTAATTATCTTGATATGCCCGAATGAAGTAAAGATCAGAAAGCATCTTGAGGGGGGATATTGTTAGAAATATTATTAAAAATGCATTATCAATAGCAGATTTAGAAAAAAAAACACAGCCGCTAGCCCTCCTTGTCTCCTTAATGGGAGAGGGAAGGGGGGGGTTGGAAATTGAAGGGAAAACCACCAAAGGCCCTTTGTACTAAGGTATCACTCTCTCTTTGTTCTGCAAATTTACTATCTCTTTGTTACACTAAATCACACTTTCTTTCATGACCCCCACATTCTTAGGCTAAGATAAGAGCAATTGCCATTTCAGCCTTCAGGTTGAACCTTGAGTAACCTTGGATCCCTTCTACGCATGCGTGATAACCTAATGCATATTAAGCCTATCCGCCCCGCATACTTAAGTAGTTAATTATAATGCACATGGGACCTATGAAGCGACATGTTTACATATATGTTTGTATGAACCGGAAATGAGTTGTAAAAGTTCCTCCTTCTGCACACGTGGTCAGGAGAGAGGGGATAAAAGCCTGCTAATGATTGTGCCCAGGGGCAGAGTGTTTGATCTTTTGTCTCTCTCTCTGACCCTATTTGCAAATATATACCTTTTGTGTTGCTAATAGAGTGTGTCTGTAGCTGAAGGTTTTTTTCCGCCTCCCGAGAAACGAACCACGATTTTTACATCAAAACCAACAAGTTCTTGTATCAGAGCAAGTCTGAGCCTCAGCTGATGTTTTGGAGCTTCTGTTGGTCTAAGCCACATTCAGTCATTTGCACTTGTGCAAAGTGAATGTGAAAAGCTACCAAAATGAATGAGCTCCCTTTGCAGTGGTATAAAGAACTACCGGAGGAAAAGATAAATAGAAAATAAGGCTCCTCGTTTTTCCTAGCATAACTGGCTCTCCTGTTACAGGCCTGAAGAAGTCTTCTGCAGGTCTCATCATACTAGTTTAATTTACAGCAGAGAGGCTGAACCACAGTAAGCATGAATTGTCATCACTCCACTGAACTTTCCTGCTTCGGAACAAAGAATAAGGCATTATTTAAGTACTCTTTACTAGTCATTTTGCATGTTTGTTGTATTTTCCAAATAAATGATATAACCAGGAACAGGGGGGGAAAACCCAAAAGGAGAACAGGGAGAGAACTGTGGAAGAGGATGAGCTATTTAGTTTGGGTTTTTTTTTCCATGGGGCTTTCCCCTGACAGCAGGAGTTTGAAACGTGTATGCATAATAGGATACATCTGTTTGCAGAGGACTAAGATTATTAACTCCAGAGTCTCAAAAAATCTATAATCTATTTGCCTGCCTTCCTTAAACTTTAGCTTATAATGCTGTTCCTAATGGCCTTTTGAGAGTGGAAAGGGAAAAAAAAAAATCACTGAGGCCTAGGACCCTCTGTCATGGGATTCTACTACACCTCTAAAATAATGGTATGAAATTTTTCATCTTAGGCTCTCGAAGCATTTTATAACCATGAATCAATTAAATAGTAGGGGACCAAGGTTTAAATTTACATATGCCTCATGGCACCTCTTTTATTCCTATTCTTCATTATTGTTAGAGGCATTATTTCCTCTCTCTCTCTTTCCTTTTCCAAATTAGTTATAATTTCTTTAGAATTAGACAAAAGCTCTCAAATACAGATACTGAAGGAAAGCAAGTCTTTGATATTACTCATCAAGCTTTGATTCCTGACAAAGAAAGTGTCAACTGTTATTGAAGGAATTATGCTTGCAGGAGACTAGAAAGATTTTGAATTTGCACCAGGAAAGAACGTTGTTTGAAGACTTTTGAATAAGATGTGGCCTTCACCTCCACAATGTCAATGAGTTCTCAGTCCATGGTTAATTTAAGTATGCCAGCTGTTCTGCCTCATTTGATCAAAGCACATTTTCAAATTTACCACCTTGAAATATAATAGCCTCAAAGTCTTAGTGCCCAAAATACTGACATTCCTCCTATCACCTTGACTGGAACATCTGCTCTGCATCAACTTCTTTCCTTAGGTATGCCTCTGTAAAGACTAAATGCATAAATCATGTATCTTACAATTTCTGGTTTTGTATTTACATTTCAATACTAATAATTTGTTTTGCTTAGCAAAGATAACATACACATCCATGAGGTAAAGGAAAATATTTACAGTTCTCAAAAATATAAAAAGCAATTACCTATTACAGTATTTCTCAACCTTTTAAGTTAAGCAAGTACCCCCTAACTTCTGAAAATTTTAATAAGAACCCCAAAACTCAATTTTCCAGGGGATTTTATATTTACAGAATAACGTGTGCCATATATTGGAAAAAGGGCTGTGTATGTAAGGCCGTGATATGACAGATCTCTGATCTGGTGTGGGTAGGGTTGCCACCTTTTATACCAGGGTGCACAACTCAAGTATGTACCTGGGCTAGAGGTGATGTAGGCCAAAGCTAGGAGGGCTGAACCCAGCCCATCAAATTATAAATGGGAAATTTAAAGCGCTGCGCAATACACAGTGCACCAAATTTTTTACCATGGTTTTGAGAGGAAAAGAGGGTAAGAGAGAGTGTTGGGGTACCCCTGTACCCCCTGCATGTCTCACATACTCCAAGGGGTACACATACCACAGGCTGAGAAACTATGACCTATTATACTAATCTCTTTGGTCTAAATAAAAAGATTAACTATAAATCTACAAGAATTAGTTTCAGCAAAATAACAGGCATTTTCATGGAGTTATCTATTTTACCTATTTTTCCCTTAATAGTCTGAAATATCCAAAATGTTTCAAAACAAAGTTCTAGTGCTCCATGGTGTGAAGCAGGAACTAGAAATTCTTATGGTCCATTAAGGCTAGGGACACAAACTAGCTTAAGTGATCAAAAACTAGTTTAAACCTGGAACAGAAGTTCAGTACACATAAACCAGTTTCCAAATGGCTGAAACTAGTTTAAAACAAACCTGGCTGAATGCAGTAGCAAACTTAACTGATTTAGGTCAAACCAATTTATGAAACTTCTGTCCAGACCCCTTCCTGGTTCAAGTTAAATCACAGTGCACCAGTATCCCAGCATGCTTTTCAGCCCTGGCCTGGGCTGTGCTGTCTGCTCTAGAGAGCAGGCTGGCCCTGCCCTCCTGCTCCCTAGCTGGAGCAGTAAGGAGTGGCTCACTGCCCGCTCCCCCCCCCCAGGAAAACCGTGGCTGGGTCTCAGGCCACAGAGGGGGTGTTAAACTCCCCTTCCCCCGAGTATGGAGCTGCCCTGCTCTCCCAGCTTACTGGTGGCTGCAATGGTGGACTACAAACCCCAGAGGCACCTGGAAGCAGGAAGAAGTGATGAGCAACCCTGTAGTCATGCTGCTGTGATTGTGGACTGCAAATCCCAGAGATCTCAGGGGCAGCAGAAAGAGGAAGCGAACACACAGCCCATACTGGCTATGTAGCAGACAGCTGTACTCTAGCATCATCCCCCCCCCCAGCACCACATGGGGTTCCAAGCCCCCCAAACCTCCCAAGTGCAGGCTCCCTCGGCTTCATGGGCTACCCAGCTTCAGGGCTGGGGGCAGGCAGCAGAAGCTAGAGGAGGGATGGGGAGCATAGAGATGCCAGTGACAGCAACAAGGAAAAGGTGAAGGGTGAAGCACTGGACCAGGAATGACAGGTTAACTCCTTAGGGGCCGGATGTGGCCCAAGGGCCACAAGTTGGGCAACTCTGGCTTGGATGACCGACCAGGTCACATCAGTAATATGCTGACATGGCAGGACAGAAATGAAACAGAACTGTGCAGAGGAAACAAAGGTGAAAACAGAGTATGGGGACACAATAAGCCTACCATGTTACAGGTATGAACTACATAAAGAGCTCAGAATTTCTACCTATAGTTGCTCAACAGAATTTTGTTATACAGAAAAAAAACCTCATCTTTGATGAAGAAAAGGTAGGGCTGTAGGCTTTGTTCACAAAATAAAAATTAATTTCTCCAGAGAAAACCAGAATACTGTGGATACAGAATGAACACATCGTTAAACAGAAACAGGCTTTGTATTAGAAAACCTCTCACAACTGCATGGGAATTTATCAGGTGAGCACAACCTATGTATCTGGTATTCTTATAATGATACTCTGACCAAAGATGAATGACTCAAGTTTATTTGCGAGTCCCAGTTAAGTTTTTTTTTACTGTGATTAAATACATGTTAACGAATTTAACTTGAAAGGCTCCGGTAAGGTAGGTAGATCAGAAAAAAAGTTAATGGTATAACTGGAAACTAAGACTAGGTGTCCTGAATTGATGCCTTACTCCTCTTAGAAGTAAAGCATATACAGAGTAAGGAACTTGACTGCTATAATGCTGTCAAAATTAAACCTGAAAAGCAAGGGTATTTTATAAATCCATCTTTACTCTGAATATTTAATTAAATATAACAGGTTTCACTTTTGAATTATGGTACTATAAACCATCTATGTTCATTTTTCAACGAGAACTTTTCTTCTCCACAAAATGTTGTAGAAAACATGTATTATGAAGAAGCAATCTCTAATCCAGTGGTTCTCAACAGAGGGGATGGCATTTCTCAGTGACCACTGGGAACAGGACTAGGAACAATGACCTCAAACTTCAGCATGGGGAAATTTAGGTTGGAGATTAGGAGGAACTTTCTGACTATGAGGGTAGTAAAATATGAGAACAGGTTGCCTAGTAATACTGTGGCATCTGCACCCTTGGAAGTTTTCAAGAGCAAGTTATACAGATACTTTGCTGATATGGTTTAGTCAAGAAGGATCCTGCCTTGAGTAGAGGGCTAGCCTAGAAACTCTCATTAGATCCCTTCCCGCCCTACTTTCCTATGGTCTCTGATTTTTCTGGGATAAGAATAGAAGTAATTTTTTTAATGGGCAGAGGAGAAAAATATATAAAAATATTTATATGCAAAAACAGTATGCAATAAGTTTTTTCATTTTGTAAATAACTTTCTTAATGTCCTACTTTGCTTTTGTATCATCCATTACAAAAACACAGTGAAATAAGTCGCTTACTGTTGTAAATTTTAACCAGTGTTTGTTATTGCTTCTCACTTAAATAACGACATATAATAATTCTGCTGCTGGTTGCCTCAAATTACTGCAGCTCGCATTCTTGTCAAACTGAGGCCCACATACATACAAGACACAATGTGTTCACCTTGAAATTAGAGACAATTCATGCTTAATCAGCACATTTGTTTGCAGTGCTATTAAATTTTCTTTTAATTGATAATGTTCTTGATCTACTTCTGAAGAATCACATGAGGAACTGGAAAGACTTGAACAGATTATCCCCATGAAAACAAAAAAAATTCTTGTATTCATTTGTATTTTGTATACAGTTGTTTACTGCACATTCACGTTTGTCTTCTAACACTTGTTAACTAATACCAAGGTAATGTGTATTAAGAACAAAGCCAGCTGTAATTAAATGTTCCAGTAAATATGATAGAGCTGTAATTTACAATTGCTTTAAACAGCTTACATAGCTTCTGGAAAAAATTTTCTAATAACTCAGTTCTGTTTATAGAGCCCCTCGCTCTGCCGAGGGGGCATTTCCCCCCCTAATTACTGCTAATTTCCAGTACGTCTGCTGCAAAATTAATCCACTTTTGTATTACAAAGTATTTCATGTTTAATTTGGCAAATTAAATGTTGTCTGTATTGAGAACAAATATGGTCTTTTCCTGCATTTCCACAAATATTCATGCTTCTCTAATTTTTTCTGCTAAAAATCTGATAGCCTGTGGCCTCTAATGGACCCGACTTGACAATTTAATAAATATTAATTAACAGATTAGACTTTTTCATTAACAGATGAGAATTTTTGCTATTTAGTATTTTTATTATGGTAACTGAGATGCTTTGTTATCAAGAAGGTGGCAACATGTGCTGTTCAGATGTAACGGTAGATGGGTCTTGACTCTGAAAAGCTTACAAACAAAAACTGGTAAAACCTAAACTGAAATGATCTGTGTATTAAACAATGGATTGTTCAATTGCCTTCCAGACATTCTAGCCCAGTTTGTCCTATTCGGAGTGAGTTAAACCCAGGCCTTTTCTCTTTGGAATATTTCCAGCTTTGAATAGCAGATTAATTAGTGACCACTGAAATTGCATAAAATGAGATTACAGAAAATGAATGATTAGTTAGATTCTTCTTTTCTCTCATGACCATATTCAATTGCTCATATTTAAGTATGATTCTATCCTGTATCAAACGAGGTTTCTCAGATCATTAGAATCTCGCTTTGCCAGGATATGTCCAAAATAGGGATGCACCAATAGAGATTTTGGGGGCCGATACTGACAGCTGGTTTTTAAAGGAGGCATATCGGCCAATATCGATTCGATTTCTGATATAGCATGGAGAGCTGCATGCAGCTGGTAAGTCTGTTGTAGTGGAAGGGGAAGGAGGAGGAGGAGGGAAGGGGCATGGCAGGGCAGATCAAAGCCCCTGCAGGGAGGGAGGTGTGGGGCTGGGGCTGCCCAGCTGGAGCAGGGTGGGTCAGGGTGCTGGACAGAGCCATGGCTTGTCTGGGGAACGCAGGGGGGGAGCAGTTCTTGCTACTGTGTGCACCCTAGCAGGGCACAGGGAAAGGGAGGGGGGTGTCCCTAGATCTGCATGGGGTGTGGGTGGGGTGGCTGTTGCTGTGGGCTGGGGCCAGGACTGTGTGGGGCTCTTCCCAGTGAGGGCTGGGCCAGTCTGTGCTCAGGGCAGGCAGCAGTGGTGCTGGGAGGGGGCTATGGAGAGGGCTGCAGCAACCCCAAAATTTGCCGTAGCCCCGCCCATGGCCCCCCTCCCAGCGCCGCCACCACCTGCCCTCAATGCAGACCCAGCTCCACACCCTCAAGAGTCAGGAAGAGCCCAGTCAGCCTCAGCCCTAGCCCACAGCTGCAGCCCACCCCACCCTGCCCGGATTCAGGGGCACACACCTCCACATGCCCTCCAGAGGTGTGCACAGCAGTGGGAGCTGCATCCCCATCCCTGTGCCCCTGGGCTAGTCATGGCTCTGTCCCACAGCCCACCCCACCCTCGCAGGGTAGGACCTGCCCCTGCCCCAGCACCACTCCCTCCATCACTGCAAGGGGGGTTGGCTTTATCTGCCCCCCACCACACACCTTCCCTCCCCCCTCCTCATCTACCACAATAGACTTACCAGCTGCATGCAGCTCTCAATGCTGCTGGGCTGCGCTTCTTGCTGCCTAGGTGCTGTGCTGTGGCTGCGCACATGCACAGGCATTTATCGGACAAATTAATCACCCACATCAGGCCAATTTCCGATATACTCAATTTTCTTCATATCAGTGCCAATCAGATATCAGACCAATGTATTGATGCACCTTTAGTCCAAAAACATGGTTTGTATATAGTACAACTAGATTCTTCTCAGGATTCAGTTTCTTTATGTCACATGAAGGTGATGGGCTGCAAACTGTACAGCTGTTTGCTGCAGCTTTTATTTCAAAGGGCATTGCTTCTCCAGTCAGCTGCACATAAAAGGCACAGTAATCAGCTGAGCAGCTTGTTCTCGGTCCAGCAATCCATTGTGAGTTAAGCAGGTTACAGAACACCTATATACACACACAAAAAATATTCAGGTTCTACTGCATTTTATTTTAAATGTATTCATTTTAGAAATCCCTGCACAACATCTATGGGTGCTGATGGATGTGGAGCTCCCCGCTGTAACTCATGTCATTTCAGCAACCACGCCCCTCCCCGCAACCCAATAGACGTTCTTTGTTGGGTTGGTTGGGGGAGAATCCAGTGTGGAGCTGGCTGCATGTCGTAGCCTCTCTTCCCTAGGGCCTACACCCAAGCACCTGTAGGGAGGCAGAAGGAGGTTCCAATCTGCCCCACCCTCCAGCACAGGCTGGGCAAATCCCAGACCAAGCTCCCTCCCCTCCCTTTTCCCCCTCCTAGTCTGCAGACAGCACTGGGGTCAGGGTTCGACTGCATCAGCCAAGCCCTGTCCAAGCAGGGACTGACAGAAGTTAAAGAATACTCTGCTTTGGAACACCTTCATCCAAACCCCCATATAATAAATGTTCAGACTGTCGTGCTATCTGGCACTTTTAAAGCACTCTGCAGTTGCGCGCTTCTCTCAGGGCATGGCTGTAGAATACTTCAGGGACCAACTGCACATCAAAATGTCACCTATTTTTTAAATCAATGTGGTTCCTGGTTTGTTCGTGTGTTTGCTTTTAAACCTGTGGGGTGGGGGAGTGGAGTTACCTGGGTTTACCTCCCGGATAAGGAAGTAAAGAAATGTGTCAATATCATTCTAATATTATAAAAGCCTAAGTCTGTCTGCCTGTCTGTCCATAACGCTTTATTCACTAACGCTTTATTCGAACGCTGATTGACTGAAAAATATGGGTGTCTGGTGCCTCTCAAGTCAGGGGGGCATGTATGACCGGGGGGGGGGGGTGTCCCCGGTGGCCAATCCCACTGATGGGGGGGGGGAGGGGGAACATGGCCAATTTCACTCATCATAAAAGCGGCGATGCCACTTCTGGAACTCCTGCAGCCACTTCCAGAAGCAGCACAGCCGCTTTTGCTGGCAGCCCTGCTCTCTGGCTAGCACTTTCAGGGGGTGCACTGGTGTTCTTGCCTGTCCCCTGCCCACCGGCTAAATAGAGAGCATGGGCTGACAGGGGATGCAACAGCGCGCTCAGGGGGTGCACATGCATCCCCTACGCGTCGCCCTGGCCCTGCTCCCTTGAGGTGGGGCAACGGAGCAGATGGAACAGGGGGAGTGAGACCAGCAGTGTTGGCCTTGCCCCCTGCCTTGCTCCTTGCAGGTGGCAATGATGGAGTAGAGTGGGGGGCAAGGCCACCAGAGCTCACTGTGGCCCCCTCCTTACTCCTTGCAGATGATAGCGGCGGCAGCACGCGCAGGGAAGGGGGGGTTGGGTTGCCACAGGGTGGGGCGGGGCCACCAGCTCTGGCCTCAGCCCACCCTCCCACCCCTTGTGTTGTTGCCACCTACAGGGCCTGATGTGATGGCGGTGGGGGGGGAACAGCAGGTGCGCTGTGACAGCAGTGGCAGGGGGAGGGAATGAGCAGGCCTGGGCCCAATGCGGGGGAGGACTGGGCCCGAGGGGAGAAGCCAGGCTGCTGCAGCAGGACCGGGCCGACCCAGCAGCGGAACAGGCTCTGAGCCAAAGCGGAGAGGGTGTGGGGGAAGAGTGGGACCGAGCCCAAGCCAGGGAAGAAGCCGGCCCACTGCGGCAGTGGGGGGAAAGCAGCAGGCCCTGCCTGACATGGTAGCAGTTGGGGGAGGGGAGGCTTGGGCCTCCTCCCTCTCATCAGGCCCAGTTCCACTCCTCCCCCACCCGCCCTTTCCTCTGCTTCTCCTGTCCCCCTGCCGCCGCCGATTTTGGCCCAGGCTTGCTGCTTCCCTCCCCCTCCCCGCCCCCCGCAGCAGCCTGGCTTCTCCCCACCCTCAGGCCCAGTCCTCTACTGCACCGAGCCTGGGCCCACCCCTCCCCTCCCCACACTGCTGCAGCAGGGAGGGGGGAATGGGCCTGGACCCCAAGTGGTAGGAGGGAAGGAGGGAGTGGACCCAGGGCTCCATCCCCCCCAGCTCCCCGTCATTCTCGACAGGCAATTGGCTAGTATTAAATTAAAAGCTCAGCCAAGCTTGCACATCATGGTTGTTCCAGCACCCACTTCTCTGGTGTAACCGTTAAATGATTACATTTTAGATTAGAGAAATGATTCCCAACAAGGATGCCACAGTACCCTGGGGTGCCTTGGGATCCTTTCAAGGGTGATGCAGGGTGCCATGCAACATTAGCACTATTAGGTTTGCATACATGATGCACAAGATAAACCCAGAGATTTCAAATCAGAATCCACAGTGTTAAAAGACATTCTGATCTGTTGTAATCTTTTTCTGAGTTCTGTGCAACACAAAAATTGTTTTATTATGTTTGCATAATCAAAACACAGGCGGGAAACTAAGAGCTGACATTTTCCAAGGAGTGTCTTGAGTCTAATGAGGGGTGCGTCTTGAGTCCAAAAAGTTTGAGAACTACTGCTCTAGCATTAACTGTCTGCTAGAAAGTGTGAAAGCCCTCCTTGACAACTAGCTGCTCTAAAGAATCAGGAAACTAAGGGATGGGCTGGAAACAGTTTATGTTATGCTATCCTTGATTACTGGAGTCTCTCTCTATCGACTGAGATGATTAATCATTATAATGCATCCCATGCAGTTCTAAAGATCAGTAGCAGCAGCACTGGATCCATCTACCTATTGCTGACTCCAGGAGACACTGGAACTGAAAGGTTATTTTTACAATAAAACCTATATTTTCCAAGCACAGGCCTGAGATCTGAAAGTTTTTGCCACAGGCCCTCCAGGCTCATTACACTTGTGCTAGTTGAATGGATTTTTCATTTCTTACACAGTTCTTGTACAAGCCAAGAAACTGGCTTGTTTTCCTTACACTTTTCAACTATTAAATCCCTATTAAAATCATGGGATTCAGAAATATCCTTGCCAGAACTAAAAATACCAGAAATCTTATGTATACTCACACTACTGGACTGGTCTCACATCATGTAATTGAAGTACAGAATTATGTCTATTCAAACAAAATTAAATCTGAGTTAAGAAAAGTGTACCATATCCTTCCTGTTTTATGGACTCTGCCTCCCCCCCATTCCAATTTTGATAGTATAAGCCTATCTAGAAATAGATCAATTTATTCAGAAATTAATTCTTCAAAGTACTATTAAAGTCAGTGCAAAAAATGTGCACTGAATTAAACAAGAATCTTAGTGGGCCCTTGGTAAGCTTTCACTATGAAGTAAATGGTGACTGCTTGGATACAAACAATTAACACAATTTTAATTAACAGAGTTACCTTTTTTGTGAAGATGGTGAGTTGTTAGGAGTGCACTCTGTGAGATACTATCTAGATGGCCGCATTGTTATTAACAATTCATACCCAGACTTGTACTCTAGTCTTACCAGCACTAAAAATCCCATAGGATGCCCTGACAATACCATAACCAGAGCAGCAGACCTGGGCACTAACATAGAGTGAGTGCCAGTACCAGTCTGCACCATTCAGTACCCCCAAGCTCTCCAGTGCTCCACAGCAGGACTGTGCGAAGCTTCGGTTACCAAATCTCTTTCAAATCGAATCAGCCCGATTCAGCAGCTGAATCTTTGAATCTGAATCTAATCGGAAGACCAATTAAAAGGTCCAAATTGATTTGAAGCCTCTGAATCTATCTGGAAAAGATTTGGAGATTCAGGCAGTCCCTGCTCGCCGCCACAGGGAGCTAGATCCGGGCTCCATGCCAGTAAGTAGGGAGCGGGGGGCGGGGCTGAAGGAGAGGGGCAGAGACCACATGGGAACTGCTGCCAGGCCCCATCCCCTGCTTGCTCCCCCAGACTCCCTGAGCACCCTTCTCCCGCTTTCCCAACGCCGTCAATGGCTGCCCCGCCTGACCACAGTATCCAGCACTTTAAAAAAAAAAAGCCCCTCACTCACTAGATGCTGCAGTGGCCATCAGGGTCTCTGGGAACTCATGGCAGAGCCCCTTGATGCCGCACGGGGCAGCAGGGATTGCCCCCCCATGCCTGGCAGGAGCCAGTGGGTGTGGGGCTTTTTTGTTTTGTTGTTTTGTTTTTAAAGTGCCAGGATGCTGGAGCTGGGCAGGGAAGCCACTGACAGGGCTGGGAGAGCAGGCGGGGAGTGGTGCCTGTTCAAATTAGAGATTCGGCCGAATCAATTTGGGACAGTTATTCGAATCACTGTCCCTTAAATCAGCCAAATCCAAAGCAAATACTAGCTGCTTTGCACAGGCCTACTTGACAGCATCCCTGCATGGCTAGTTCCGACTCTGACCCCTAATAATACTCCATTCCCATCCTATCACAGCTCTCCTGAGTATGAGGGCCTGAGACCAATCTTGCCCTTAAGCTTAGCCCACCTCCCACAATTTGTTCAGAACTCACCCAAGCAAGGCAGAAACACAGCAGTCCTCTACTAAGGACTGAACTCCTCCTCTTATCTCTACTGTCCATGATCAGCCAAAACAGGACAAGTGGACATGATCCGTGGAAGTGCTGTTTGAGTTTTCAACTCTTGGCCAGCAGAGCCTTTCTGGGTCTTAGCCCACCTGCTACTTTTACCTCCTTCTGTGATGGGGAGAGAAAGTTTATGTTGAAGGTGGATGTTCAGGTTACCACAAAACAGAGGTGCAGATATGCCCTACATTAGGCCTGTGCTAAGTGGTAAGTATTCGCTTCTGATTTGGATTCAGCCAAATCAGAGGACAGTGATTTGATTCAGAGATCTGACTCACTGTCTCGATTCAATTTGGCCAAATCAGATCTGAAAGATTTGGTGCCGCTTTGGAGATTCAGTCATAGATTTAAAACAGGCAGCTGACAGGCTCCAGCTGGTAAGTCTGTTGGGGCTGCAGGAGGGAGGGAGCATGGGGAGGGAGGGATTGGGGCTGGGACAAGCTGCCCAGCTGGGGCAGACGGAATGCATTTCTCGGGGAGGGGGTGGGGGGTGTGGGATGCAGGCTCGACAGTGCTGGAATCAGGGGCTCTGTCCCACTGCTGCTTGCCCAGCTGGCATGTGGGGGGTGGGGTTGTTAGAAGGAGGGCGCAATGCAGGCACGGCTCACTCTGGGTGTAAGGGGGCAAGCGGTAGCATGGCACAGCCCCTGCTCCCAGTGCTGCTGTGCCCACATCTCATGGCTTCCCATGCTAGCTGGCAAGCGGTAACAAGGCAGAGCCCCCGCTCCTAGTGCTACTGCACCTGCATCAGCACTGGGAGCAGGGGCTCTGTGCTGCTGCCATTTGCTAGCTGGTGCGAGACGGCACCAGGGGTGGGTGCTGCTGTCACTTGCCAGCCCGTATGGGGAGTGGGTGTGGCAGCACTGGGAATGGGGGCTATGCTCTGCTGCTGCTTTCCCCCTTCCACCCAGAGTGAGCTGCACCCACATCCTGCCCCCACTCCTTGCCCCAACTGGGCAAGCAGCAGCAGGACATAGTCCCTGCTCTGAGTGCTGCTGCGCCTGCATCCCACCCCCGCCATCCCAGATGGGTAGCTTATCCCAGCCCCAAGCCCTCCCTCCCCCATGCTCCTTCCCTCCCCCAAGCCCAACAGGCTTACCAGCTGGAGGCAACTGTCAGCTGCTTGGTTAGTCTATGGCCAAATCGCCAAATCTTTTCCAAATCTATTCAGATGCTTTGAATCGATTCGGGGTGTAAGCTGTAGCCATGTTGGTCTAAGGACATAGACAGACAAGGTTCTCTGGGTGAATCTGATATCTTTTATTAGACCAACTTAAATAGATAGATCGCACGTTTGAAAGAGCCACCTGGATACCATGTAAAGAATTGCTGCAGCACAGAACCCCCCCACAACAAATCGCACACCGCTGGTTATGACATATCACCCCTTCCTCGAACCCATATGGAAAATCCTCAAAACAACTGGAACCCGTATTAGAAAGAGACCCTATTCTTAAAGAGATCTTCCCAGAGCCACCCATCCTAGCCTTCAAACAAGCACTGAACCTTGCTAACCTCACCACCAGAAGCAAATTTCCTCAGGCCCAGAACACACCAAATGGATCCAGAACACGCCATGACAAGAAATGCAAAACCTGCCAACACATCTCCACCACCCCCATAATTTCTATATCCCACAACAGAGCCATCAGCATTCCTGGATCTTACAGCTGCACCTCCAGAAATGTATTACATCTCATCCAATGCAACAAATGCTCTGATGGAAAATACATAGGAGAGACCAAACAACAACCACGCACCAGAATGAATGCACACTGGAAATCATTTCTCACAAGAAAACCACTCTCTCTCCAATCTCTCAGTTCTAATCCTCAAAGGAAACTTACAAAACATTTCCCAGAGACGATCTTACTTCATCAACCTCCTGGACACTGAAAAATCATGGACTAAATATAGACACTGAATTTATGACACATTATAACCTGTCTGACATCTGACTCCCCAGGTACCTTTCCACTATTCATCCTCCTTCTGTCCCCCATTGATTCTTCCACCTACATTTTCACTGACTGCCTATCTTGCATGCATACCAGCCCAGTCTCTGGCTTCTTACTTTTCATTCCATCCAGGAAGAGCACACACCAACTGCTGAAACTTCCTCAGCCTGATGAAGGGTTTTTGAACCCAAAAGCTTGCTTAAAATTATTTTCCCCAACTATTTTAGTTGGTCTAATAAAAGAGATCAGATTCACCCAAAGAACCTTGTTTGCCTTAAATCGATATGGAGCTTTTAATTGGTCTCCCGATTCAATTTGGAGATTCAGTCCCTGAATTGGGCAGAATCTCCTCCAAATTGAATCATCTACTGAAGTTTCACACAGCCCTACCCTATATAACCTTGCATTTTTATTTGCTGCAGATTATGTATTGTTCATTCACATAAATACCTTTGTAGCCCATGCTACTAAAACATATATCCATTTACAAGGAAATAAGTGAAATAAACATTTAGAAATTTAGAACTCATCAATTATCTCTTGATCATATTGTATATGCACAGGATAGAATAAGAGAAATTGCAACATGCAATCATTCCATGTAGTTTTCAGCTTTTACAATGCTATTTCAATTTCCCACACGAGCCGTCTTACAAACCTAGTAAATGAAAAAACCCTGTTGTCTTACTGTCTGCTGAAGATTTCTGATTAATAAAAGGTCTCTCTTCAAAGAGATTCAAAAGGCAGATAAAAATAACTCCAGACAGCAGCAGAATCACAGAAAATGAAATTGCATTTAATCTATAATGAAGCCTTCTAGGTACAAAGCAGTTAATAACAGAGTCAAAACACACTACATGTTATGGATCTTAAAGTGCTTTAACTATAGGTTTTGGAACAGACAAATCTTCCATGTTTGAAAATATAATAAGACATTTCAATGTAGCAAGGTTAGACAAGTGAAAAAACAATGCTTCCATTTGGCAAGTAATCTGTACTCTGACTGTGGCCATTTTTTAAAAGCATGGTTCAAGTGAAAGCAGAGCTTTATGAAATCTGAAATTACTGTCTGTGTGTCTTCACACCTCTTTAGTGTCACCTGAAGTTTACTGCTGTACTTCAGCTGAATCTTCAAATTTTAGCAAAGATGCACAGAACATATAGCTTGATATGCCTTTTAACATTTGCTTAAGTCTAAATAAGTTATGAATTGGTCACTAGAATCAATGTACACTATGGATATAGCTGCACACTCAAACCAACACCATCAGGAAGATATACCTGTAGCACAAGGGTTAAATCACAGAACAGTAAAAGCAAGTTGGGAAGGAGATCACTGGGCAAGAGCCAGTAGAGGTTCGAAGTGAAGAGCAGGGAGCACAAGAGAAGGTAAAGCACAAAGAGAGCAACTGGAGATCTTGATATAGGAGGAAGGGTATTCCAGTGGCTAGAGCAGTAGTCTCAGACTCAGGGGGCATTGATTTCAATCTCGTACCAGTGACATTTGGTGGGCATAGCATACAAATAAGTTCCTGCAAATCAAGAAGGCAGGACTTAATTACACATCACTTGCTCTGCAATAACTGCCTGTGCATATACACTTCTGCCACGGTAAACAACAGATTTTTTTACCTCCCTGCCTGACATCTGACACCTCCAGGGAAGGAATTCTACCTGATCAACACATCAGCACAGCTCACAAAGACAATCTCATGGAACTGGAGGGACAGCCTTCCATCTTCAGCTCCCTCTGTGCAAAAATGAAGTTTATTTCCTATCCATGGTGACTTTTTACCATCTTGTACTATCTATACATTTCCCAGAGCCTGACAAAGGGACTTTAATCCCAAAAGCTTGCAGAAAAGGACAATTTTTTTTTGCAATTTCTCAGTTGGTCTAATAAAAAGATATCATTTTGGAACCACGAGTTCTAATTTTTTGTATGTCTTCTTGTCTCAGACCAACATGGCTACCAAGTACACCCCACCTAACTTGTACGAATTAGCCTTCTTTTACTGAGCGCTAAACTACTCTGGACATACTTTGATATAAGTGGAGCCCTTCCCTCACAGTATATTGTGGAGCAGTGACAGTGACATTTTCTCTGTCACTCATGTTGCACGTGAACGGCAAATTGTAGTGCTCAAGCCAGCTGCATTATGGGCTGGATGAGATACTGCAGTTTAGTCATGGGAGCAAAGAGCTCTGCGAAGGTTAATATTTGCTTCTTGGTAGTTTATAGTGTACACAAATTCTTAATGTCTATCTGTGCTTCTATTTTCCATCTCTAAAGTGGAGATAGCATTTTCTACCTGTTAGGGGACTAAATACAGACAAATACTCATTACACTCTAACGTATAGATCAGTGGTTCTCAACGTTTTTAAGACTTAAGGCACCACTCCAAAACTTTTGTAAATTGAGCAACATCCATTTCATGAACTCATTTATTACAGTACTTACCTACTTCTTTGCAGAGGGGCCAAGTAGTGGGGGAAGGGAGACAGCCTGGTGGGAAAAGGCTGAACCTGCCATTATCTGCTTATCTCTTTACACCCGGAGCCTGAGCCTGCCCTTATCTGCTTATCTCCTCATACCTCCGGCTACACCTTTCAAAGTATCTCAGGGCACCCCAAGAGAACCTGGGACCCTCCTTGAGAATTGCTGATACAGACATTGCTAATTGTCAGAGTCAGAGGGTTGGGAGGGACCTAAAAAGGTCAACTAGTCCAAATCTGATGCACTAATACAAAAGGCATTATTCCTAACCCATCCCAGATCAACATTTACTCAATCTCCTCTTGAAAACCTTCAGTAAAGGATGTTCCACAACTTCCTTGAGCAGTCTATTCTACTGCCTTCCTGTTCTAACAGTTAGGAATTGTTTTCCTAAAATTTAATCTAAATCCATTTTGCTGTGGTTTAAGTCCACTGCTTTAGCTCTTTCCCTCCATGACAAGGGTGAACAGTTGTTTTCTCTCTTCTTTATGGCAGCCTTTCAAATATTTGATATTTGAAATGCTGTCGGTCATTTTCCCTTCCCCTTAATTTCCATCTCTCCAAATCAAACATACCTAGTTCTCTCAACCTTTCTTTGTACAATTTGCATTCCAAACCCTTTATCATCATCATTGCCTGCCTCCAAATCACCTATTTCTGCTTCGCTCTTAAACTATGGAGTCCAGAACTGCAAATCATGTTCCAGGTGAGGTGTAAGCAGCTTTGGGTACAGTGGCACTATCATCTCCCATGTCTTAAAAGTACTTCTGTTAACAGGCTAAAACTGCATTTACTTTTCTGGTGACAGTATTACACTGATAGCGTGTGTTGCACCAAACCCCCCAGATGTCACAGTAGCACTACTCTGCAGCCAATTTATCCCACTGTGCATTCGTGCATTTGTAGGGTTTTTCCCCTTAAGTGAAGCACTTGCACTTGTCTGATAAATTTCATTCTGTTGTCAAGTGCTCAGTTCTCCAATTTATTAAGATCCTTTAAGAATTCTAACTCTAATCCTTCAACATGTCTGCAGCCCTTCCCAGTTGTGCAACACACAAACTTGATCAGGAAGGTCTATTTTTGTACTGAAATCATTAAAACGTTAAACAGCACTGGACCCAGAACAGGCCCCTGTGGAACCCTCTTGAACATTTCTGCCATTATAACATTGATCTGTTTATAGTTACTCTGCTTGTTGTTATTCAGCCAATTATACATCCACCTAACAGTAACTGTATCTAGGCCACGTTTCTCCAATTTACTTATGAGAATGACACAACAGACTGTAGCAAAAGCCTTACTAAAGTCTTAAGTATATTATGCCTACCACAATCCCATCATATACTGAACTAGATTTCTTTCTTTGACAGGGTAGCAAGTCGGCTTACACAAATTGAGTACATAGTGGACATTTTCCGTTTTACATCATGATTCTTTCCAGCAGATATGAGGAAATTTAATGTCTCTCATCAACACTATGTGAACACCTTTTTGGCAATTCTGATTATGGGCTTGAATATTCTTATTATGGACTATTATGCTTCATCTATCTCCTCTTCCTGATTTAGAAGCCTAGAGTAGGCACATACCACTAAGTTTTTATTGTTCTTCTCCTCCTTTACCCTCACCCATATACACTGAGATTTGTTGCCACCATCCTCCCATGAACTAGGAACTAATCTATATATTTTTTACATAAGGCAAGCACGTGCTCCCATGGCCCAGGGCTGGAATGGAGTAAGAGTTGTCAGAGCCAGAGGGGGATCAGCTGCTGAGGGAGCTCCCTCCCTGCCAGTGGGACTGGCCGCTGGTGGACCCCCCGGTCGCCGACTCAAGAAGCACCAGACACCCATGTCCCAAAGCTTAAGCACACTTTTCTAATGTCTGAAGGAACCCAATAAAGTGAAATAATGTGAGAAATGCTAAAAGGTAACAAAACCATATACTATACTACTTTGTAACTCTCTAATTAGATACTATATCATTTTCAAATCAGGCATCTAAACACATTTAATAATTCCCATAAGACAGTTTAGTGAGCTGTTACTGTAATGTGATATCTAATTTTAATATATTTCAGCATTTAAAGCAGTTTTCCTGTAAGTTACATAATACAACAATGAATTTCACATAATGCATGATTATGATTTTTATTCCAAACACCACCAAAAATGTGTACTTGTATTTGTCTTAATAACAATGAGACAATTTGCATAGGCAAGTATTTAATTTTGAGTAGGAGAATGGAAAAGATTTTCATTATTGTTGAATCAACTGTGCCAACTGCCATTTTTCTAATACTCCATTTTTTCAATGTGTTATCTTTAAAATTGTATCTAAATCCCATACAATCATTCCTATCAGTCACTCTGTACACTTGAATCAAAATTCTAACTATAATCATGCCTGGATTTACTTGGATGTAGAGCTAGCCTTCAGGTAAGATTTCTACAGTTTTGGCAGCCATCAGAAACAAGTCTACAAATAAAACTGATTCTCATAAGACTTCAGGGCAGATGTAACACATTGTGGCGAACTTGAGATTAATTTTATTGTGAAAACTCAGGAGCTATACAAGATTTTTAGTCTTAACCTGAAGTTAGATGCATATTCCAAACCGTAGGAATAATGTCAAAGAACTTCTATGATCTTCTAGTCTCAGAACAGACTCTTCCTATACATAAATGGTTTTCAGGAGGTCTCCCTACTGAGTTTTGAGGGCTGTTCAATGACAAAGACACCTGGTTGTATGGCTCTCCTCTGGTCTATCTCCTAGTACAAGAAAGAAGTGTGAGACTTCTGCCATAGATTGCCACCTTCTCCCACAGATTCACTCCATTTCTCCTACTATGGCTTTGCTCCTGGAAGATATTCCATTTCAAATCTGAAAAACCAGTTAACCACATTGTAACTAGTAACTCAGCCACATGTTCATGCAATTACAGGTCTCCCTCGATTTATGCGGGTTCTTTATATGGGAATGCACTCTTATGCGATGAGCATATTTAGACCCATAATTTGTTATATGCAAGGTAAATTCGTTTTTATACAATCAGCATAGATGCCCCCCTGCCCAAGCAAGTAAGTCTGTGGGGGGAGGGGAAAGGGCCATGGCCCCACTCACCTCAGCCCCAGCTGCAGCAGCCCTGGAAGCAGCCAACACCAGCTGCCTGCAGCCGCTGGGCTGAACCGTGCTCCGCCTATCCCCCCATGCCTGGGCTTACCCCAGCTCCAGGGCTGCGCCATGTTGTGGTGTAGGCAGCTGGTGTCAGCTGCTCTTGGGGCCACTCCAGCACAGGCTGGGGTGAGTGTGGACAAGCAGAGCTCTGGGTGGCGTGGGGCACAGCACTCACCCCAGCCCTGGCTGCAGTGGCCCCAAGAGCAGCAGACACTAGCTATCTGCACCAGGGCATGGCACAGTCCAGGAGCAGAGGCAAGTGGGGACACAGAGCACGGTACAGCCCGGCGACTGTAGGCCACTGGTGCTGGCCACTCCGGGGCCACTGCAGCTGGGGCTCGGATGAGTGCTGCTCTGTTCACTCTGCTTTGCTGCCTTGTGCAGCCCTGGAAGCGGTACCCCTCCCCCCTGTCTCTTCTCTAGTCCCAGCCTCACTCCCTCCTTCCCCACCAGTGGAACGTATCCCTATTTGTTACATTGTAAAGTGGGTTCACTTTATGTGAATTCAAGGTATGCATCATTCTCTGGGAATGCATGTACAGCATAAATTGAGGGAAACCTGCAGTAAAGTAGGAAATAAGCCACAAAACATGAGTAATAATTTTGTGTCTGGTTCCCAAAGCACCTTAAATTGAACGTGTGGCTGGTATACTCCTGTGGCTGGAAGCACCAGTCCACTCCCAGTCACAGGGACACCAGGCATGTGGCTTGCTACTTGTTGATGCAAAGGGAGCCCAAGATCATGATCCCAGACTCCTCCTAGACCAGCAACAGGGCACTGTTGGGATCTGTTCCCCAATCCTACAATCATGCTTTTTATCATGCAAATGGGGCATTGTAGACAGCAAGATTGTTGGGATCAGCAAATCATAATTCGTTGCGTCTTTAATCAAACGTCTGTCTGCAGCCTTTGTCTCTGTCTCTGTATGGCCTTTACTGAAGTTTTGGCAAAGCTGATGTGATTTCTGTGTTGCCTGGGGAAAATGTGGAGATGGCGAGCTGGCACTCATTCCCCCTGGTGGTTGAGACCCATTAATTGGACTCAGGATCCCTTCTAACTTTCTGGCTGCTGACAGACATAAAAAAAGCATTTTACCGGAAGAAGCAGCATATTAGTTCAACCTGGCTCTGCAGCATCTGTATAGACTGGGAGCTTCAGAGGGGCCTTTTGGCACTTGTATCTAATAGCTGAGTCAATCAGCTATTATATAACAGTGCCAAAACAGCCCCACTAAAGTGCCTGATCTATACAGACATTGGGCAAGCTGGGTCCAATTAACATGGTGCCTCTTTTGGGCATGCACTGGGCTTTGTTCAGGAGTGCAGAGTTTAAAGTAAAGCACCACGGGGGGGGGGAGAGAGTGGAGGGGTGTTACATCTGTAAGCAGCCTCTTTGTCAAACTCCAAAATACACGGGGGGGAGGGTCTCACCTATGAGAGGTGCCATGTCTGACCAACAAGGCCTCTTCTCCCAAGGACTTGCCACAAATGGAACATTAAGGCAAGGCAAGGAACTGGGAGTGATGGGAGGACCTACTTCGGATGAGGACCAAGAAGCCTATTTCCACACATACACAATTATCTGATGATTGTGTGCTGCAACCCAAGTAGCTGTTTTGTTGCCAGTATTAACACTGCAGGGGAAAAAGCTAGAAACTTAGAGTATCTGTACATATGCTCTGAGGTAGAGAGAGGGATGCTCTAATAAGAGCGGCTCTGAGAGCCACTCTAAATAAAACACTAAGCATCATGTGTATTCAGTATCGTGCGCTTCAAAATCGTGGCAGGGGCACTTAACTATAGTTTATTCGATAAGCTTTAGTTAAAGCATCGTTGCCATCATTTTGAAATGCAGGGATGCTGAATACACGTGATGTGGAGGTTGCTGGGAACATGCTAATTAACACACCCCAACATACTCAATTAATCAAGTCTACTCCAACATGTGCTAATTGGCATGCGTTGGAGCAGAGTCGTCACATGTATAGGTGCCCTTAGTTCTGATTAAAATCATTATTTATATACTTACTGCCACAAATTAATGGAGCTGGAAGCTATAGATTGAGAGAAGAATACAGAAGTAAGAAAAGAAGGGTGTTTGTGTCCGAAAGCTGTTAAGAATTTTTCCAAATATTTGAGTTGGTCTAATAAAAGATATTGGATTTACCCAAAGAACCCTGTCTGCCTCAGGTAAGAAAAGAGGCATTTTGCCAAATTACCATATTTACTTGAATCCAAGACCAGATTTCCATCCCCACCCTATCAGTCAACATAGGGGCGGGGGGAAAGTCTTGTCTTTGAATATCAGCACTCCAAAGGAAGTAAGACTTCAAAAAGCACTCCATAACTGTAAAAGAACACTTGAGTACAAATTTTTGTTCTCAAATTGTACCATCCATATAAACGGATATCATCTTAAGGAGCCCTGGCAAAAAAACAAATAAACCAACAAAAAACACCCAACAACCCCTGCCCGCCACCCCCCCCAAAAAAAAAAAATCAACCCGAAGTAACTGGTACTTGAAAGAGCCTGACCATTTCTGGTTTGTTAAAAAGCTGATCCTTTTGTTTCCACATAGGATATATTTTATGTCATTTGAATAATGTGTTCTTATCCAAAAACGCTACAACTGAGTTTAAACTTTTAATATCGATACCACTTGACACATTATGGACTTCAGTAACTGCTTCAGTAGGGAAGACTTAAAAATCCAAATTGTTATATTCTATACCAGGGGTCAGCGATCTTTTTGGGTTGAGCGTGAAAAAACCCTGCAACCTGGATTTGGAAGATACTGGCGTGCCATGGGTGGAGGAGCCATAAGGGGCCCAATCCTTGTTGTAGCAGTGCAACCCTGGCCCCTTCCCCACCATGGAGCCTGAAGCATGTGTGTAGCTGCAGCTGCTGACCATGGAGCCAGGCTAGGGCTTTGAATCCCAGTGTAGTGGTTGCAGCCTCCTGGTTGCCTATCACATCCAGCCTGCACGCTGGGCAGCTGCTGCCTGCCACAGAGTCCAGGCTGACTGCAGCAGGGCTTGCAGCATCCCCGCTGCCTGCTGCGAGCAGCTCAGACTCCAAGGTTTCCTGGAGCTTGGGCCAGCTGTGGCATGCTGAGCAAAATGGTCTCACATGCCATGCTATGGGGCACATGTGCCGGGGGGTTGCCGATCCCTGTTCCATACTCTAATTATTGCATTAGATTTCTCTCAGTTGGGACAACATTAATAAAACAAGGCTTACTTTGTGTCAAGACAATTTCACTCCAAGTTTTCAGCATACAATTTTTAGATTTTAGACACTATAAAGGAAAAATCAATTTCCAGATGAGTATTTTTGCTGGATTTTAAAATATTTAGATTACCTTTTCAGTTTTTACAAAAAAGTTTCATACAATTTTAGATTTGATTTGATAATATAGTTAAGATGCTTGTAGTTATTGCCATCCAGTAGTCAATAGTGACTGTCTCTCTGAACTTAAGTACTTCTTAATACAGTTTACCATAAATTTATTTACTTCTTAATACAGTTAACCATAAATTTATTTATCTTATGAATACAGGTTGTCTTCCCTTATTACAGTATTACTCTAAGGAAAAAAAAAGTCTGCATTGTGATCAAACAAATCTCTAGGCATCAGCTGATCCTGACTAAGAAGTGAAAGACAACAGGTCTCTATTGTAGATGTCAGCAACACTATCAACTGACACAGAATTGAGAGCCCAATTTTTGACACAAAAAAATCCCACCCTAAAGGAATAGCTAGCTTACATTTGCCATCTGGAAGCCTGAACTAAATAATTATCTTAAAGCTTGTTAAGTTTGTTTTCCAGAAGGAGAGACCAAAATGTTTTATGCATCACAGTTAATTTGTTATGGCTCTCTCAACCTTTAGATAAGATGAGATTAACGCTCAGGATGAACTAAAATTCGACATTTGGCACATGCCACTTTTATAATACATTCCTAAGTTGGGACAAGCACCCATCCCGCATACAATAAATGGAAAACTTTTGTCCAGATATGAACATACCAAATAAAACATGATATATAGCTGTTTAATTATTAATTAACTCAACCCCTCCCCAGTTTTAAAACTTCTGTACAGCTTTCATAGCCTAATTTATTATTACTATTGAACATTATTGGCATGAAAGTATGTTTAATTTTACTTTTCTGTTCATTTTATTTGTTTGCTTCACAATATACCTTTACTAATTTTGCATGGACACCCCTTTGCTACCTCAATATTTAAAAATAATATTCCAAAGACACAAATAAGTAACTGGAATGCTGAAGGAATAAATATGAATATACAGAAAGTATTGCCAATACATTTGTTTATATTTGGCACTAATTTATAATAACTACAACCATGACTACTTGACACTGTTATACAGGGCAAAAAAAAATCACTCGTTAGCTCCTAAGAACAGATATCTGTACTTTAAAGGCTACTACCTTCCCTGTTAATTAGGGATACCAAAAGATGGCATCTCCAAAAATGTTAAGTGAGTGGACTGTAAATAAAAGCAATTATTACCAAGTACAGCTTGTATAATGATCTTGTGCTACACATCAGTTAATCCAGCATCTTTTATGAGCGCTTACATTTTGTTTAAAAAGTATGTTAGAATGACACATTTTTCTGAAACATGCTCCCTTTGAAAATGTGTTCTTTTGTTTATTTATTAATTTCAGATACTAAGGTAAAAAACTACCAGCATTTCTTTTAGGTTCAAACACAGCTCACGTTCTCCACTGTGCTAATACTGCCAGCATCTAACTTATTCTGCTGATACCTGTGATTTCACGAATATTGTAAGAAATTACCAGAAACTAGTTTGACCTGCTTTCCTTGAGTTCATCATCAACATCTGTATTAAAGGGCCTAAGATAAATGTTAGTGTTTTCCTAAAGAATAAAAGATAGGAGATAATTGCTTTAAATATTAAATTGAAATTTCAGCAGTATTCCTATGCAACTAGCTTAACATCATTTGGAGGACCATCTTATTGGAAAATAACAGCTGGCTCTTCTATAACATGGCCAGTATCAGTTTCATCCTCATAAGCAAGATAGAACTTCACATGATAGCCTTCTAATTAAGAACTGGTGTCTGGTACATTTAAGAACTAAGATAGGCTTCAAATTCCAAGACAATAGAGACCATATACATTGCAGCTTCAAGGCCGTGATAAAAGAATATTTATTAAACTGATCTCAAGCACTTGACAAATATTAACAAATGTGAAGTGCAATAAGGTGCAAAAGCAATCTGCTATCAGAGTCTGGATATCTCTTAATCTTCTTGCTGAAATACCACTTCCATCACCAGGTGTAGTCAGTAGCATAGCCTGGGATAGATGAGCAAGTCATGCCTCAGGTGCCACGTAGGGGACAGGTGGCAGGCATCTCACCCTGGGACTACTGCTTGCCTTACTGCTGCCTGCCTCTATGACAAATTAATGGTGCAGATGTGCCAGAGTACAGGGGGCTCTGGGAATCGTAGTTTTGAAGAGCAGCAGTGAAGTTTGCTGCTGCTGGTGGGAGAACTGATCCCCATTTTTTGCTGCCAAATTCAGCATGTTTTTGTCCTCTTGACAAGAATTTCTGTGGCCAAAAAAAAAAATGGGGAGAAACTTTCCCTGGGCAGCAAACTCCACTGCCAGCTAAAAAAACTACCATTCCTAACACACCAGGTACGTCTATACACACGCTTCTAATGCACACTCACCTATTTTAATGCACATTAAAGTGTCACAAGAAAAAAAGGTGCTCTGTTGCTAACGTACATTAAAATAGGCTAATGTGCCTTTTTCTAGTACTTCACAATGGAGGTACTAAATTTAATGTGTATTTGTGAATGTGTAGACGCATTCACCTTGTACTCCATGACACTGCCAAGCCCTCTGCTTGCTGCTATTCCTGTGCTTGCAATCAAGAAGGCATAAGACAAGGGGAGAGGGAGAGACAGCTGCTTCAGGTCCATTTTTTCCAGATTATGCCTCTGGGTGTAGAAAGGTGTAACCATCAAAACTGTGAGGACAAGAACAAAGTCCAATAGCATGATCTGATTCTGTACTGTTGGGAATACTTTGGTATGAGAAAAAACTGTTTCTTCTCTCCCTAGTGGATAAGCAGGAATGCTTGAAGTAGCTTGACTGAGAAACTCTAGTCCAGCAGTTCCCAAACTCTAACAGATTGCACACCACCAGTTTAAAATGATACAACCTCAAGTACCACTAGCATTTTTTTTAAGAGTTCAGCCTTAAGTACCACCAACAAATTTTTGTCATATAAAGTAATTATAATAAAAAACTTAATATGTACCACTGACAGGTTGTCTCTGTACCACTGGTGGCACCTGTACAACAGATTGAGAACTGCTGCTCTAATCTATAAGAAACCCATTCTGGTAATACTGGAGTACCTCATATGGAATCAGGTACATAGCACTATATCAAAACTGATTATAAATCCACCTTGTAGAGCTTTTCTTGATGTAGATCAAGCTGCCTCTAAATGAAGAGTAGCGGGACTCCTCTGTGCTGAAGAATCAGAATCCCATCTGATAAAAAGCCCAGATGCAAAGCAGAGTTCAGGCACTCCTTTGTCCCAAGACAATAACTTTAGGGGAATCAGAAAACTCCTGGGGCAGCAACAACAACAGCATGTCTGGGAACATGAACTGCTTCACTTATATGGGCATTTATGAGCACACGCATTTGTATAAACAACAAAATGCGCTTTTGAATTAAAACATACTGAAGGTGTTTTAGTTTAAAAATGCACCACTGCCACTTTATCAGTGCTGACACACATTCTGCCATTTATACAAATGTATGTGATGCAGCGCCAGGCATGTCAGTTTGTGTGTAGAAAGCAGACAAATGTATGTGTATAAATGCCCGTTGGGTTCAGGATGGTCAACTTTTCCTTGACTATGAAACACCCTCATATCAGAAAAGTTGGCAAACATCATTAGGAAAAACAAAGGCCCTGGACTTAAGCTTCCCTCTGAACAGAAGACCTCAAACTGTTTTCACTGGCAAAATAGAGCTATCCTGGAATCACCATAGTCCAAAAGCATATCCTGAAGGACTGAGTCTTTGATCTTTTAGATGCAATTTGGAGAGAAGTTCTTGCTTAAAGCATCTGTTCCAACTGTTCTTAAGATCAGATGGAAGGATTTGGGAGACAGATATCAGCTGCCTGACAAACCTGTTTCATAGTTTGATAGGCTCTCTGCATTGGAGGGTGGGAGGATTTTGCTGACGTAAAAGCTGTATATATCCTAATGGATAATATCACAAGTTGTTCAGCACTTGCTCCATGAAGAATCTGCAGGTTCTGGATATTGCTCTGAGCTTCTGGATACTGACATGCAGACTTGCCTTTCAATAGGACCAGAGATACTAAGATTGAAAGCTGTCCATATGAATTGCATAGCCTATAAATGAAATGCAGGTTCATAGCTCTGGATGGTAAAGAAGAGGCTAATGGGGCTCTTTTGCAGGCAGTCTCTAGGTTCTTTTACCATTTCAGAGAAAACAAGACTAGAAGGGCAACTGTCGCTATTATAGCTAAAGAGTGCCTACCTGGGGGTCTGGTGACTTCAGTCATCCCTGCATGCATCATAGCTGTAGTGTGCTGTGCAGTGTCACACATTTGGCACAAGACAATATGGAAAGGCAAGTTATTATTTTACCATCACATACAGATTGGCAGACGGTCCAGGCTCTGTGATATGTCCTCATGCAGGTTAGTCACGACAGATATATACCGTCCATGGTATCCCTGTAAGCAAGATCTGTTCTGCACTAGCTAATTGCATAGACAGATGCATAAAAAACCCCCCAGTATTTAAGTAGGCAGTTCCACTAATATGCATATGTATATGTATATATGGAGCAGTGACGTTGGACAGCGTGAGGGGTTGGTTGAAGCACAACGTCTTAAACCGCACTTTCTGTTTGACCTAGCTTCAGACAGTACCAGTGCCAGTGCTTGTAGTCTCCTGCCAAGGCTAGGCACTGTGTCAGAAACTTCAGCATAGGTTGGTGCCAATAAGTCACAGGTTGATGGGGCAGGCCCCATCATGACCATGCGGAGTCTGTGATGTCAATATTCTTTAGTCTGAGACCTCAGTGTTATACCATCTGTGCCATGCCCCATGGCACACAACTTTACTAGGAATTACCATATAGGACTGCAAAGTATCAATGAGGCACTAAAGCAGAGATAAGAGGACACTGCCTTTCAGACTTCACCTAACCTTCACCAAAGTTTTGCTTGTCTGATGTAGCTGATGAAGATGACCTTTGAAGCAAAGCATCCATACAGGTGATTTTCACTTCTCTAGATAGATGTCAAGGGAATTCTTGAGCTCCTGGATCCTACACTGGACCCATTAAATGTTAATTAACATCAATCTAATTTTGCTGCCCTTGGGTACCTGGGAGGTTTAAAAAAAAAAAAAAAGTTCTGCAAAAAACACAGAAATGAAACACAAAAAAGAAATCTTTTGCATACTACATTCCCCCTGCTTTGAAAAAAGCAAAACAAAAGATAAGGGGAAATTTTCCAGAGATATGGCTACAGGCAGCAGGGACAGAGCTTATTCTGCAACTTGTTCACCCCGTTTCCTGCTCAGAGAAAAGCCATAGTTTTAACCCTTTCACAGCTGAATTGTCAGCAGCTCTTGGCTGTTGTGCCAAAAACTGAAATTGTAAATGTTGCTGAAGACTCCACAGGCAGACCTATGGTTTTGAAAAGAGCAGGGACATGCAGTAGAAGAGGAAAAACCAGGAGTACCTACCACAGAGAAGCTGCTGAAGAATGGATAGCTTAAGTAGGAGAACATAGGGCTCCTATATATGCTCCAGCGCACTGGAAATCCAGCACATCAGAGAAGACTCGATTTATTGAGTCTGCTAGAGCACGAAAACTGACGGGCTCCAGTAGCCTTCCACGTCACATGCATCAGTGTTGCCACGCATCTCTGTGCTGAAAAAATGGCGGTAGGGCACTTTGAAAACAAAAGACATTTGATAAGCTTTAGTTCAAAGCACCCCGTCATTTTTTCAGTGCAGGGACGCGCAGCAATGCTGATGCACATGGTGCACAGGAGCTTTTAATTAGTGTGGTTTGCTAATTAAAGCACCCAGCACCGCATCCCACAGCATATGTAAAAATGTCCATAAAGACTATTAAAAGGGAAAGTGGATCATCATAACTCTTGAGCAAAGAGCAATTAGCAAGGATCAAATCGATTCTAATGAGCCGTGAAGTCATTTGGTCCCTTTGGTGCTGTCTGAATAGAAATGCCACTGCTGTTCTTTGCAGAAGATTTCCACTTAACACATGCACTACATTTCCAGGAGGCCAATTCTAATGGAAAGATGAATGTGGTATGTGAGTAAATACAGTACATTCTTGGCAACTGGAATTCATTTGGGCATCATGGGATGAAAGAGATTCAACATAGGAAGGACAAGATTTAGACCTCTCCCAGGATACCATAGTGAAGAAGGGGAAAGGTTTACTCTATTCTGCTCTCTTGAGAAACACAAGTCTTTCTTTTTGGGGAGGGGAAGAAGAGGAGACTGAAACAAAAACAAAACATCTACAAGCAGCAAAGAAAGCTCAGTAGAAAAGTAACAACAAAGATTAGCCCCAAAGCTTGAACTATAAAAACTGCTACAGACAGCAGGAAGATTATAGTCAAGCATACAGCAGAAAGCACTGCTTCAAACTAAATGGCTGAGATGAACCCTCTCTGCCCTCAGTGTGAAGCACAGTAGAGGCCAGTTACATGGACTGTGGACTTATACTGTTAATCAAGTCTCCAAAACCAAGAGTTTGAGGCTCATGATCTCCAAAAAGGGAACCTGAATACGAACAATCATATAAAAGAAGTACAAAACTTATTTCATACAAACTGCCTTTTCTATGTTGGTGGGCTCTAGCAGGAAGTCAGTGCTGGAAAGTTGCATCTGAGAACATGACAAATATCAGAAAATCTCCCCCCCAAAAAACAGGATAACGAGTGAAAAAGCAGGCAAGATCTGTTCAAGTTTTTCCTTTCCATTTGGCAAAACACTGTTGACGTTAAAGTAAAATATCCCCTTCCTGACAAATTAATATATAATCAAAAAGCGTTGATACTTTTTTAGAAATGGGTTGCTTCTACAGGGCATCTACAGTCTATTTTGACTACAACAACCACATTCAGATGGAGACTTGTGAAGCAGTGCAGATATCTGAAATTTACAATTTTTGCCATCGCACCCTAGCAGAACTGGCACAAAACAATGGAGGACCAACAAAATCATATTGTCTGATCTCTTCTGTAATGCATGCCAGGGAACTTCCCTGAATTAGAACATATATTTTTAGAGAGACTTTCAATCTTAATTTTAACATTGACAACAATGAAAAACAGACTGTAAATAGGGGTCTACTTAACTCAAGGAGGTAGCCAGCTAATTTTGTGAGGAGATCACAGAGCAGGCTGACATTCACGGGCAGACCCCCCTGCCTCCGACTGGCCCTGCCCCTCACTACTGATTGGTTGCAAGAGCTGTCCGTCATGCACCCCAACCCCTTGTCACTGATTAGAGGAGGGCAGAATTACAGGCAGCCAATTAGCGGCAGGAGGGCAGCAGGAATCTTGGGCTGCACTTGCTGGTAGCCCACCTCCCCTCCAATAGGCTGTGCAGCTAGGCCACAGTGCCATGAAGACTGCTAGCTCTCACTGGGAGCCACTATTACTTTTCACTAAGTTCCACCCCCCACAGATTCTGTGGGCAATGCCACAGTTTGCAATTTCCACAAAATCTGCAAAATCACGATTTTGGTAGGTCCCAAACCATAAACCTTGGTAAGTTACTCCTTTGGCTTTATAGTCACTACTACAACTTAGCACCCTATTTCTAATGCGACATGACCTAGGTTCAGCTTGCAGCCATTCAATCTTGACTTGCCTTTGTCTTCTAGATTGATGAGACCAGTAAAGTTCTGTTCCCCATACAGTCACTTAAAGACTGTGATCAAGTCATTTTTAAATTTTTTCTTGTTTAAAAGAAAACAGAATGAGGTCTGCAGTCTGACTTTAAGGCATGTGCCCTAGTTCTTTGCCAATTCTTGTGCCTCTTTTTGAACAAATTGCCATTTCATTGAGATTCTTCTTAAATTGTGGACACCAGAAGCAAACAGAATATTCATCAAACTACTAATAAATACAGAGGTAGTCTCCCTATGCCTTTGAGATTTCCATGTTTACACCAATCCCTCTGGGAATCCATTCACAGAGACATACATGCTTTATTTCATAGATTTCATAGACATTAGGGCTGGAAGGGACCTCAGAAAATCAGAGTCCAGCCCCCCGCCCAAAGGGCAGGAAGTCAGCTGGGGTTACAGGATCCCAGCAAGATAAGCATCCAATTTGCTCTTGAAGGTGTTCAATGTAGGTGCTTGAACAACCTCTGATGGCAGGCTATTCCAGACCTTGGGGGCTTGGACAGTAAAGCAATTCTTCCTTATGTCCAGCCTGAAACGGTCTCGCAGCGGTTTATGACTGTTCGACCTCGTCATCTCTTGGGGCACTCTGGTGAACAAATGTTCCCCCAGATCATGGTGGTCACCCCGATAAACTTATAGGTGGCCATCAGATCATCCGAGCCTGTGCTTTTCCAGGCTAAAGAGCCCCATCTCAGACTGTTGTCGTAAGGTCGGTTTTCCTGATGATTCCCCATTTACAATTATATTTTTATATCAATCAGTTACCCTGTGCCCTTTGCCAGACCTGCAAGCATACGAGGACACAGTATGAGCCACAGCAGCACTGCATGCCCCATACTAGAGCCCCGCAGCTTGGGAGAGCAGCAACCAGCTGGTAAGTTGGGTGGGGGGTAGGGCTGGCCAGGGCTACACTCAGGGCAGGCAGGGGGAGGATGGGTGGCAGCAGTGCTGAGATGGGGGGGGCTACGGGGTAGGCTACAGCCACCACAAAGTTAGCCATAGCCCCCCTGCCCCATGCTGCCACTGCTCATTCCCCCCTTTCCCCTCCCCCTCTGCTCCCCCCCCCCCCCCCGAGTGCAGCCCCCGTCCAGCCCACCCACCAGGAAGAGGCTGGCTCAGCCTGCAGCCTGTCCTAACCCCTAGCAAAAATCAAGGAGGGGACATGCCCCCCATGCCTCCCCCAGGGGTGTGCATAGAACAGGAGCCACCCTCTGCTGTGTCCCACCAGACATGCCACCTGCAGCTCTGTCCTACACCCCACGATGCCCCAGCTGGGTAGCACTTGCCCCAGCCACACTCCCTGGCTCACTGTGTGGGCCTCAATCTATGCCCCACCATGTCCCTTCTCCCCCACAGACTTACCAGATGGACACTGCTCTCCAAGCTGATAGGTTGCATTCCTAGCCACGTACATGCTGCATCAGTGTGCACACACACACGCAGCATTTATCGGTGACATTATCAGCCACATCAGCCAAAAAAAAGCTGATTGCCGATAATGTTAATTTTATTTTTTATTGGTGCCGATATGATATGGACTGATATACTGGTGCACATCTAACAAATACTAACTTGAAAATGGCTGGTCAAACCAAAAGAATATTGAATGAGAACTCTGGTAGACCTTTAATCAGAATGCTGCTACCAACTTCTACTAAAACCACTTGCAAATAATGAAAATATTTCAATATGCATGTCTAGAACAGTCAAAACACTGCAAGTATATTAGTAGAAATTATTCATTCAGCAGTTATGCTAGCCAAAGAGTTTACAAAGAAAGAATTTCACAAACATTTTGAACAGAGCTGGAAGCAAACTGGGCATTCAGACAAGTCAGAAAGCACTAACGTTTTGGAAGCATAAGGTTAATCATGCTATGCCGACGTATCACAAAGCTTGTTTATGTTTTCTTAAATTAAGATAATTTCTTTAAAAGGTGCTGCTAAATGCTATGTTATTAATTGTTTTTAGCTTTTTAAAAAAGGAAAGTGGTTCTGAAAAATACACAAATCATTAGCTCATTTTGTCAGTCTCCTGATAATATCCTTGCAGACATGATAGGGAAATATGAAGTTACTTGGGGCACAGAAACAGGAAGGGAGGGAGGCAGGTAACAAAGGAACAGGACAGCAATGGAAAATATATGCTACAAGTCTCTTAACACACAGAACTTCTGGAAGCCAAACTCAGCAGCTCATAAAAAAGGAACTCTGCTTTATCCCTGGCTGCAAGACAAAATAAAATTCTTATTCTTTCAAGAGCCTCATGAGGGTAAAATTCTCAGAATCATGTGAAATAACCAACATTCTGGACAGCTCAGATTGAGCAGTACAAGGTCTCCCCAGTCATCATACTCAGGAAGATAAATCCACTGATCATTCAACCCCAAGAGCTCAAAATACTACAGGTCTGGGATTTGGAGAGCATGGTGAAATAGAAGTTTTCGCTGGACAAACTGACATCCACAGATGTCAGAACTTAGGTGCCCAGATCCTGACATTCTGGCTAAATGTTTGAGGACTTTTAAATAACAACTCCTTTACTTCTGCATCTTTTGCTCAACCACTGGAGATATTAGTTATTAAATAACTCATATTGCAAGAGCAATTGTTGTTCTCAACTTAAATCAGAACTCCCAGTTTAACAATGAATATCCTGAAGAGAAGTCTGCCAGAAAGACAGGGATGTCAGGAGGAAACAGAGATTAGATAAGATCAGCACTAGGTGAAGCTTATTATTTCTTTTTTCTTCCAAGAAAATTCTGAAAGAACTTTTTTTCTTTCAGGAAAAATCTGGGCTGTTCTTGCATGAATGTCCCAAAAATATTCAGAAAAGAAGGAACTCTAGTGGACCGAGGCAAGGAATGCCATCCTTCACTGCATGCTCACTAGTGAAAGTGGGAAACTTGATATCTAAGGAAAGACCCAGCTTTAAGAGACTGTTTACTTTTTTAACTTTATTTAGAAGGCTTGAAAACTCTGGATTAAACCTTAGTTCTAAAGGTAAAAAGACAGCAGAATGAAAAGCTTCTCTTATTCCTTTTCAATCCCATTTCTCTCTCTGTGGGTGTGTGTACATGCATGTGAGCGCATGTGTGTACATGCATACATGCAAATGCACCTGTGTTTTGGAGTTCTTTTTTTTAATCAAAGTACATCTAAGATTAAAATAACCAGCAAGATTATGGTGGAACAGGGGTGCACAACTCCACAGTTTGAGGGCCACTCAAAAGATTTGTTTCTAAAAGGCTGCCAGTAGTGGGAATGAATCAGATATGTGCCCCCACCACTTTTGCAAGTGGAAAACTGGACCTCATATGTAGGCACAAGTGCAGATTAATGAATAGCCATGTGGTGAAGACAATTTACAGTGAAGAGTAATCTGACTTGCTGCTTTGTTTTTTAAATCCCTTTTCAAAAAGATTCAACAATGAAGGGTCAGTTTAATTAAGAATTATGGTGGGCTATGTGTTGTGCTCTCCTGTGATTAGGGTTTGATCTGCCTCCTGGTTGTAAAGACAATATGGCTTCAAAAAACTGCACCATTTGCCGTTGCTCCAATCTATTGAACCCCTTGAACAAGCATGGAAATACCATAAAAAATAAACATTAGTTTTATAATTAGAGGGTGCAATAAGGAGTATAATTGAAGGGTCAGGCGTGAGCTTTAATGCTTGAAGCCCATGGCTTGTGTAGTAGTATTTGGAGAGCGTTAAAACCCACTTAGCTTACACCTGTGCAAAGAAGTATGTTACCTTCTCTCAATTCTGAGATGTTAGTCCAGGACTATAAAGCCATTTGAATTGCCCATTACAGCTTTCAGGACAATAGTGTGAGAAAAGATGCTCAGCAGTATGCTAGGTGGGCTCGGTCCTTGGGCCTGCATTGTTCAACATCTTCATCAGCAACTTGGACGAGGGGTTGAAAAGCACCTTGTTCAAGTTCACGGCTGACACTAAGATGTGGGGAGAAGTGGGCATGTTAGAAGGAAGGGACAGGCTACAACTAGATCTGGACAGGTTACAAGGGTGGGCCGATGAGAATAGGATGGGTTTCAATACTGACAAGTGCAAGGTGATGCACCTGGGGAGGAAGAACCAGCACCATACCTACAGGCTGGGGAACTCCCTTCTCATCAGCGCAGAGGCAGAGAAGGATCTTGGAGTCAATACTGATTCCAAGATGAACATGAGCCGCCAATGTGAGGACACAGTCAGAAAGGCTAACCGCACCCTGTCATGCATCCACAGATGCATCTCGAGCAGGTCCAAAGAGGTGATCCTCCCCCTCTATGAGACATTGGTCAGGCCACAGTTGGAGTACTGTATTCAGTTCTGGGTGCTGCACTTCAGGAGGGATGTGGTCAGTCAGCATTGAGAGGGTCCAGAAGAGGGCCACTCGCATGATCGGGGGCAGCAGTGCAGGCCCTATGAGAAGAGGCTATGGGACCTGTTCAGCCTCCACAAGAGAAGGCTGAGAGGGGATCTGGTGGCCGCCTATAAACTTACCAAGGGGGACCAGCAGGGAATGGGAGAGACCCTGTTCCCCCGAGCACTACCAGGAGTAACTAGGAATAACGGCCATAAGTTGAATGAGTGTAGGTTCAGGCTTGACATCAAGAAGCACTACTTCACAGTCAGGGCAGCTGAGATCTGGAACCAACTTCCAAGGGAAGTGGTGCTTGCTCCTACCCTGGGGGTTTTCAAAAGGAGGCTAGATAATCACCTAGCTGGGGTCGTTTGACCCCAGCATTCTTTCCTGCCATGGGAAGAGGTCAGACTTGATGATCTGCTTAGGTCCCTTCTGACCCTACCATCTATGAAACTAATGAATGAAAATCTGCAGTCAAAATTAAGCTGAACTAACACACATGAATAGAAGCTCTCAGGAGAGATGTGCAGTTGCACCTCTACCTTCAGACTGAAGAAATTTAAATTGTCTACTTGTAGGCTGATTCCAAGGGTTAGGTTTCTTTGCTATATTAGAAAGAAATCAGCAGGAATGGATCTGAACAAACTGGTTTAAGGGCAGGGCCTATAAGAAGGGGGATAGGGTATATTTTACTGGGCCCCTAAGCTTGGGGGAGGGTGAGGGGAAGTGCCCCAAATTGAAAATTTTCTTTCGTAATTGATATTAAAATATGAAAAAAAAAAAAAGTAACATATGAAAATAAAAGTAGAAATCTGATCTCCACAAATGTATTTCAAAACAAATGTAAGAATTCTCCCCAGAATCCTTCCTATGCCCTACCAGGAGGTACCAGCCCCCACAAATTTATCCCAAAGCCCTTGCTTAGGGGGGCAAAAGAGAAGAGAAAAACAAATCAGATCCATTGGCACTGATGGGCTAACAACATGGACTAGAACACCAATGCACTTTTTTTGCAAAGAACAAGATAAAAACCAGCGACACAATGAAGGGCTGGATTAAGCTACACTACTTTCTATTCCCTTGAGTGTAAATATGCCTTGAAGTCAATTGCTACCAGCAGACTGGCAGTAGGGGGCAGATTATCCTGCTGACACCGATCAATCAAGTAAGTCCATCACAGATTTTCATTGCATCTAATTCACCAGTACAGTTATGTAAAAGGCTGGGGGTGAAGTACTGGAACTACTGGGAGCTAGTGAATACTGGACCACTGGAGTTAAGTGCCATGGCAACCCACGCCAATCAGAAGACAAACCACCATGTTCTGCAACAGCTTCAGGTTCCCAACAGCCTTCAAGAGCAGCCGCTGCAGAGTGCATTGTAGTAATCTAGCCTTGAGATTATGAAAGCATGAATGATGGTAGCCAGATCCAAATATGAAAGAAAGCAAAGACTTCTCACCAGATGGAGCTGGTGAAAAGTGCTCATAGCTATCGCTGCCACCTAAAGATCCAGATGGATTAGAGCTGGGGTGGACAAAATGGCTGATCTGCCCAGCAGCTGGACTCCATTTCCCAGCAGCCCCTGCCCACACAGCTGGGGCCAGTCTCCATGGAGACCCTAGCTGCAGCTGCTGTGAAAGCTCAAGGCTGGGGTTGCCATGGAGACCGGCCCCAGCCACACTGGCAGGGTACACAACAGAGTAGGACAGGGGGCTGCTCCAGAGCCACTGGGATCTTGCAGCAGGGACAGCTTGCTCTAGAGCCAGGGCAGAGCTGCAATCTGTAGCCTGCACACTTGGGCAGGCACGCCGGCAGGAGATGGTAGCTCTGCCCTTGCTCCAGACCAGGCTGTCACCACTGCAAGGAGGAGCCAGGGCAGAGTTGCAATCTGCTGCCTACATGTCCCTGCCTGGCCCATGTAGTTTACAGATCACAGCTCTGCCCCAGCTCCAGAGCAAGCTGCCCCCACAAAAAGATTCTAGCAGCTCCAGAGCAGGCTCTTGCCCTGCCCTGCTGACATGCCTGGGGATGGTCTCTGTGGCAACCCCAGCCTTGCACTTTCAAATATAGCTGCAGCTAGGGTCTCCATGAAAACCAGCCCTGCCATGCACAGGAGCAGCTGGGAAATGGAGCCCACTGCCAACCGGATCCAGCCCGCAGGCCAGACTTTGCCCACTCCTGCAGTAGACAATCCAGGAGCACCCCCAGGCTTTAAATATGAGACAAGGGAAGGCTGAATCCAAACAGTGATATGTGTCCCAATCCCTCACAAATCAAGGTGCTCTGCCACCATCACTTCCGTCTTGTTTGGATTCAGTTTCAACTGGTTCAGCTGCATCTAATCTCCAACTGCAGCCAGGTACTGGGAAAGCATTAAGACTGCAGGGCTAGGGCCTGATTAGAAAGAGAGAGAGCAAGAGCATCTCATTCCAAATCTCACCACAAATTTGCCCAGTGAAGGTGTGACATAATGGAACCCTGGGGGACCGCAGAGAAAATATCCCAAGAGGATGATAAGTACTCACCCATCACTATCCTCTGGGACTTCCCTGCTAGGAGGGAGTGAAATGAATGCCCTCCAAATACCCACCAGGTCCCTGCAAACTTAACTTCTTTAAGTATAGATTCAGCCATGTAATTTCCTGGGTTAATCACTTAGCGGGGTAGGAAGAGACAAAACAAACAAACAAATCCCCCCAAACTTGGGATCCCCTCCACAGAGTCAGAACTTTTAGATCCCTACACAGGTGCCTCAGCCACTTTTGCTAAAGGACTTACTGGTAACAATCTATTACTGCTGCGTGGATCAGAATTAAAAGGGAACAAGACACAAACTTTAACTAGCAGTTTTCATAAATATTTGCCAACAGAGGTACAGAGAGAGAAATCTTGGACCTTTTCATTTCCATCTATAAGGAAATGCAATGTCAAGAATTATTACGTTACTTTTAAAGAAGTAGCCAAAGAATACTGGGATAATGAATTTGTTTAATAGTGATATGTAGTATTTCTACAGAAAACTAATTATTTTATACTTAATTTTGCCAAATTAGGTTATGTAATTCAGATTAAAGTGAAGTTTAAAAAACTACTGTAGTGCGCAATGCACTTAAAGGCATACACATTTAAAGGCATACATATTATACTGGTCATTCTAGAAGTAATAACCAACAGTTGCCTTTTAAGGTGCTATGAATACCTTGGATTTACCCAAGTCTAAGATGACCCCCCATAAACAGATTCTGTACATGGAAAATATATAAATTTATTATAAGTTTCCATGTATAGAATCTAATTATTGGAGGACTGTCTTAAATTCATCCCCCACCACTGCTACAGGTGGAGGAGGGACATGCAATGAGAGGTAGTAATGGGGTAGGCAGCAGTGGGGGGGGGGGGAGGGGGGGACCAAATGGTAGAGAGGGGCACATGTGGTAGGGCAAATGGGGGAACAATGGGGATAGTATGGTAGGCAGTAAGGGGGCAGACAGCGGAGGGAGCACTGAGGTAGAGGCGGGGGGGAGATGGGAGGCAGTGGGAGAGACACACAGTTTGGCCCCTGCTGCCTGCCCTTGTGCCTAATCCCCACAGCCTTAGGCTCCCACCCCCTTCCCCCATCCCCTCTCCATGTCACCTCTGCCCTCCACAGCCTCAGCTCCCTTCCCCCATCTCTCCCCCCACTGAAGTCTCTTCTCTCCACCTGCCCCTCCACCACCCCCTTACCCATGGGGCAGAAGCTGCATAGAGGAGAGACTGGGTGCAGCAGGGGCCCAAGCCTGCATAGGAAGAGTGGCAAGGGGTAGGCAGCAGCTGCAGCTCCAGCCTCAACCCAAGATTAGGTCTTGAGCTGGAGCCGTAGCAGCTGCTTGCTCTCCATTGCCTCATACTGAATTCTAAAACAAGTTACTTCTCCCCTCTCCCTCCCATTAAAGGGGAAAAAACAATCTTTTTATCAAATAAACACAGTACTAAGTTTAAAAAGCTTAAAGCTGAGTACAGTATATTCAATTTATTGTACTTGGAAAGCAATTTTAAAATTATTTTTTCACTGAGCAGTATATTCAATTTATTGTACTTGGAAAACAATTTTAAAAATATTTTTTCATAACTACCTTAAAAATATCAGAAACCTGACATCAAATGAGCTGTTCTAAAAGTGTATACAGATGGTAGTGTTAATATATTACTGCTATAGTTAAAACAGTCACCCATTGGCCTTTGTGGAATTCAAGGAACAGGAAACACCTCTGTACAAAGAATGGTAGACAAAGGAATTGGACATGAGAGCTTTACTTCATTGGATCAGGAGTAAAATAATTAAAGAATAACAATGAAATTAAAAGGAAATGACGATCAAGGCAACAGCAGGAATAATATGAATCATTCTGGGGAAAAAATGATAGAATGAAGCCTCTTCAGATCCTAAAGCAAAGATAAGTATCCATTAAGCAGTGAACCAAATTGACTGAACCATGAGAGGCCTCACGAGTTCCACTAGGAATAAAATTATATTTAGCATATCACATTAAAAAAAATCTGAATACCAATTATCAATGAACAAAAAAATGAGTCAGTGCATATATCCACTGGGATTCCTAAACATTAATTTGAACTATGTTCAGGACACATCAATTAACATAGAATTCAAAGCTAGAACAAGGTTAATGAAACATGGTTGGGAAATTAAAGTGAATAATTAGCACAGGTTTCTAAGTAAATTTTATTGCACTGGTCTTTTTCTTAAGGTACTGTTCTCTTTATGTTTGCAGAAAGTAGCCCCTCCTACTCTCTAGCTGATAAATAAGACAAAGTTAAATGAGAAGGATAGTGCAAAGCTAGGTGAGAAGCATAGACAGATCAGACAGTAACACAACTTGAGCACCTGCTACTAAAGCATTTGACTCCCTTTGTTGAAATACCTTTTAGCCTGAAGTTGTTAATCCCCAAAATCCAGCATGCTAGAATGGAAAAACTTGAGAAAACTGGACAGACAAGAGCTGTGTTTCCACTATGGGCAAGAGGATGTTGTTGGGATAACTCCTTTAATTATCTGATCAAGGAAGAACTGAATGGAGATGGACGCATCTTAGTAGGAGAGTGGAAGTGATCAAGGGAGAGATAAATTCTCTTTTAAATTTATTGGCTCAAACTCTAACATTTAAAACTGATAATTTTGCCTGCCTAAGCTGGAAAAAAAAGCCTTCCTGCCATCACATAAGAAAAACTGAGGGACCATTCTCCTTCAGGCTACGTTATTACACAAAAATAAATTTGAATAATCACTCAGAGATCAATTTGAGTAATCAAGCCAGCCCATTCCCAGGCAGTCCCAGGCAGTGGGAACAGTATATGGCATGCTGGAAACCCCAGTGGGCTCAGGGAAGAGTTAGAGTGGGTGGGTGCTGCCTGTGAACTGGGGCAGCATCAGGCCTGCTAGCTGCCTGCCTGGGTGGCCCCAGGGGGCACTGACACTGCAGAAGGAAGGACTAGATCCCCCTGCAGATCAGAGGCTGCTAAGCCCACCAGCAGCCTGCATGGGCAGGCTCTGTTGGGGGAGGGGCGGGGGGGAAGGTGGCAAGGGGCTCAAGTCAATCTCCCCCCCCCACCCCGAGCCTGCCTCCAGCCCAGCTGAGGGGCACATTGCTGCCAGGCCGTGTCGTCCCTGAGCTGCAGGGGATGCCAGTCCTTCTCTCTGCAGTGGCAGCACCCCCTGGGAGGGCTGCCCCAGCTCAGAGGCAGCACCCAGTCTGGTTCCAGCTGTTCCCCAAGGTCAAGCTGGCACAGACCCCAGCCCACTAGCAGTCCATCTGGATGGCCCCGGGAGATCTGCTGCCGCCACGGAGGCAAGGACCAAGGGCCCCACCCCCTGCAGCTCAGGGGCTGCTCAGCCCACCAGCCATGGAAGAGCTGAGCAGGCTTTGTGAAAAAAAAAGGATCAGGGCTCACACTGTAACAGCGATAGAAGCCCCTATATTGAAATGGTGGGTTTTTAATTATCACAATTAAAAAACAACCATTTCAATTTAGGGAACTAAACCCCTGTCATGTGTACAACTGCCCTAGGTTTTCCACCCACATCAACATCAGTATGCTCTTCAGGTATACAAGAACCTGTATATTCTGTGAAAGCTTTACTACATTAGATGGCCAGATGACAATTACTATTGATACAATACAGAACACCTTCCCTCTGGTGTATTTGAGTCTTCACCCATACAATTTATCATCTAATAATTTTCTCACATTGAATATTTTCCTATTAAAAAAAACAAAAAACAAATGGTTTATTGCAGGGGTGGGCAATTACTTCAGCTGGAGGGCCATTTAACAAGTTTTGGTGAGCTGTCCAAGGCCACACACACAATCTTTCAGAAAACACCATTTTAACAAGTTACAGATTCATAGATTCATAGATGCTAGGGTCGGAAGGGACCTCAATAGATCATCGAGTCCGACCCCCTGCATAACAAACAAATTGTAAAAAAAAAACAAACCCATACATTATAACATATTTCATTTTAAAATAATTTTTGTCCTGATTTGTTTTTCCTGAGTAGTGTATATACAGGTGATTGCATAATAGCTCAAAATAAAGTCTTACTCTTATGTGTGGAGGGGAGTATGTGGGGCGGGGAGGAGAGAGGAGGTCCTGGGGAGTTGGCAGGGAAGGGGTGGAAGGAGGAGCAAGGGGTGTGTGCAGCAGAGTTCACCTAGGCTGTGTGGTACAGGTGTATTCTGCCCTCCCCCATCCAGCTCACGGCTGCCCCCACAGCTCATGGCATGGGGCTGAGCTTCACCTGCTCCCACCCAGGACAAACCATGCTGAGCCTGCTGATGTCATCGCCCCAGCCTTGGTTAGTGTGCATAGCTTCCCAGTAGGGCTGCTCCTGCAGCACCCACCTGGGTCCTGCTTGGCTCCTCCTGTCCCTGCCGTGCTGCTCTGGAGAACAGGTAGTGTGGGGACCATGGGAATGTGTCCTGGGCACCACACAACGAGTCAAGTGGGGGGGTGGGGGAAGCTGCAGCCAGGCAGCTCCTGCCCCAGCACACAGGTTTCCAGCTCCAGTGGGTGGCAGGCAGCCCTACTAGGAAGCTGTGCATGCTAGCCGGGGCTGGGGCAGTGTGGTTGACGGGCACAGAGCAGGTGAGGATGGAAGCACGTGGGACTCAGTCCCAGGTGGAGTGCCACAGGGGCAGAAACAATCAATTGGTGGGCTAGATCTGAGCCACAGGCCAAATTTTTCCCATTCCTGGTTTACTGCATAAGTAAATGCCTTTTCAAATAGAGGTAGGAGAGATTTTGTGTGCGTATGACAATATTTAAAATACTTTACTTCAGATGTGTACAAATGGGTGGGCACATCTACACAAATGCTTTAATGTGGACTAGCCTATTTTAATGTGCACTAAAGCATTACTTAAAATCCATGCTATTTAGTTAATATATATTAAAATAGGCTAATAAGCATTAAGTATCACTTAAAAACCATGGATGTTTTCACACATGCTCTAGGGGGTAGAGGTTGGTGGTGTTTTAATTAGAGTGGCTCCAAGAGCCACTTTAATTAAAGTGCCCAGAGTGTCTTGTGCATCAGTGTCCCGATGCATCAAAATGGCAGTAAGGGTGATTTATCTGAAGCTCGAATGAACTTTGAAGTACCCCAGTCACCATTTTGAAGCATGGGGACACCGATACACAAGACAGAGAGGCTGGCTGAAACACAGTAACTACTATGCTCCAGCGACTTGGTTAATCATTTGTAATTATGGCATGTCAGAGCAGCCTCCACTCTCATGTACAGGCACGCAAAGCTCTTCAGTTAATGTACATCCAGACAGGCTTATGTGCATTTTTCTAATACCTCACAGTGGAGGTACTAGTCTAATGTGCATTAACTAAACCACATTAATGCACATGTAGATATACCAGTATGTAGCTTTTTTAATTTTGTTTCAACTATATGGAGCTCTTCCACATGGTAAAAAAGGAAAAATCATGTTGTAAACATTTACAATAAATGATTTGCAAGCATCCGTTCTAAAATAATAAACAGAAAATAAAGGTTCATGGTGCCTTCCTCTTTTTTTTTTTTCAGGTTTAAGTCTATGGCTAATGTGTAGTTTTAAGATAAACTTGGGTTATAACAAAAAAGTTTTACAATAGTATGATATTTAAAAAAATACAGATAATTAGATAACCAGCCCATCTTTTCCCCTAAAAGTCTTTCTTTACATACTTAAAAACAACCTAAACTGAAAATATTTCTTCAAACAATTCCATACTACTAACAAAAATTTAGGAGTCAAACATACAAAATATAGAGCCAAACAGCCAAGCAGTAATTTATAACACAAAGCCTATGCCTTTATTACTTTAGAGCAATAGCATATTACTGATCACTGATCAGTTAGACTTGAGCATCAAAGCAGTCACGAAAGAAATAATTGTAACAGGGATTACACATGTCACTTTTACAAAATCAAGAGTAGTTACAAGCATCTTCATGCCACATCTTGTTTAAGACGACAACAGACTTCATGAACCGGTACAAGAAGGTACACATTCATTAATGACACGTTTTAAATTAGAGACAAGAAAATGTAAAATATTGTGGATAATATGAATATTATAGTATTATTTCATTATAAGAGCAAGCACTACCTCTCCATATCAGAAAATATTGCGTAAAAGTTGTTCTATAGCAGTTTTAAGTTATACCTTATGAATTATGTCTTAATAGTGTGATTTATATCAGCAAATTGCATTGTTTGATTAACTGTACCAACTGCATCAAGTTTGAAGAGCTGTACCAGACATATTATTTTATGTCAAGATATTTTAACATTTGTTCCTAAGAACTTTCAGTACTACCATTAAGTATGCTCTTTGTATTCAAATAACCAGTGTCATAGTTACTACCCCAAAAGAATAACATTAAAACATTATCCAGAAATCTTATTATTTTAAAGAAGTAACTAGATGACACATATACTTAAGTTCTCTTAAAGTTCTGCAGAATTATACTTTATTTTAAGAAAATACAAGAGAGTTCCTTAAGTTTACAAACCTTTGCGGTAACATGTAGGTTTGAAGCTTAATGCAAGAGTTGTATATTAATCCACCTCAACCTTTACAATGGTAGCCAAAATTCTGTTTATTAAAAACACAATTTGGTGTTTTTGGTAAGCTTGTTTCTTCACTAACTCAGTACATTTATTCTGCTTATCAAGGATTTAGCAGCTACATCTATCACTTATTACAACAATTTATTACAGAAAGTTGCAAAAAGATTAATTCTCTTTCTTACCTTGAATGAGCGGTATGTACCGTGCAAGTAGCTTTGCCCTTTTCTTTTCATATCCTTTTTGAGTGATATCTCCTAGAGCAACAAAGAAAGAATAAATGCATGTAGTCTTCTCAATACATCTTCTCTATTTAAAGAGGTGACATCGGGCTTTTTTGTTCAAAGTAAAGGAATATATTAATTCATAAATGCGTCTGAAAATTGGATAGTATATAGGAATAATGCGTGACCTTATTTATGCCCTGCAATACCTGAGCATAACAGCACGACTCCAAGAAAAAATTAAAACACTTAAAAACTTCCCAGGTTCCATAGGTCCAAGTCAGTAACCAAGCATATATATATATGTTGATTAGTATCTACATGGGGTTGCTTTTGCAGAGGGTATCTACTATACTGCAGAACACAGCAGCTCTATAGCAGCACAAAAGATCTGCTGTGTTAATAGAAATGAACAGAGAGAACGTGTTTTGTATCACACCATTCTCTGATACTAGAAGTGTTTATTGCAACAAAGCTTAAAAAGAACATATTTTAGCATGCAATGGTGCAATACCTGTTTCCAAACTATTCAGGATCCCCCTCTGTACAGATTATAAACTTACTCTTTCAACTCAGACCTAAATCACATCAGTTTTCAGAACGCGTTGTTACACTGTTCTACAAACTGAGTACCCGATACAAATCACTGTTTTAAAAGCCCTACATTGAACAACCGTATCACTGCCAAAACTAGACATTTCCCTTGTATAATTTATTTCAGTCTACAAGAAGAATGCAGAACCACCCTATTTCTTCAGAAACATGCGAGTATATCAAAGAGAACTTTTGGAAAACTGTATTTGTCTGACTTCTGAAAAGCATAAGAAAGAAAAAACTTCATACAAGTTGCAATACATACATATATATATATATTTTTTTTTAATGTTTTCAAATAGTTTCAACTCATGCTCTGGATAGGCAACATATAAAAAAATCCATTAAATGAAACCATTCCGTTTCTCAAATAGTACATAACACCTTTTGGGGAGTGGAAGATGGAGCAGGGGAAGGAATGAGATACTATGCAGTTCTAGAGAAAAACAAAGCAAACTTCATGGCAGTCTATTATAGAAATACACAGCTTTAGCAGAAAGTGTGAACTAAAAATTACTGTGAAATCTTAAAGATAGTTATATGCTGAACTACAAAACATACAACAGACAGAGGAAACCAAAATTGAAAGTCCAAAAAATGACAACAAAATAATTTAATCATTTTGCTGATAATCAATATATACCATTCAAAAAGAAAAAGGGAAATCCACAGCATCCCTTGGATGTACATTAAGTATTCAGTCACTCTACATATGTAGGGCACAAGACTTTGAAAATGCACAGAAGGATGGTCCTTTGAACGTTACAACAAAAAAAGCCTCTCTCCCTATTTTAAATATCCTGCCTGTACATTCCCCTCAAAATATTAAAGGGCACAATCCAGACTATCATATAAGTTTTAAACACAACCCTCTCTCATATCTCCACTTTCCTCCACCAAGATTGTTTGTTGCTCATATGAAAGTATCATGACTCAGACTCAGCAGTGTTATGCAGTTTACAATGAAAATAAACCTTTAAGTATATGTGGACACAGCCTACTAACACAGAGAGGTGCTAGAAGCTTGAAGGTACTGTTCCAAATAAATTCACAAAATATGAAGAGCTCAAACAAAACAGCAAAAGGCATATGAATTTTAAGAATAATTTATTCAAATTTGATTAGGATGCATAGCTTTTAGTTCTACAAAGACTACCACCAAGTTAACTCTGGTTTCCCTTTAAAAAAACATGTGGAAGACCAAAGCAATCTCCTTTTCCCAGCAAACAGTACACAATGCTAGATATACACTGCAAGACAAACTTGGCATACCTTATCTTGGGAGAAAGTAATTATTTTCATAGCTCCATATACAGTCCAAATAATCCTTATGTCAAACTTCTGTGTAAGTCAATTACCTTGCCAAATACCAGCCAATTGAAAGGATCCCCACAGCAGAAACAGATCAAAGCATATTATTAAGAAGAGTCTTGTTTAACTTAAAATACCTTATAAACTTTTGCTCTTTGAAACATCAAAAGTTCATTCATCCTACCAAATAAAAAGGAATTATGAATTAAAGAGCTTTCCTTGAAGCAGGTTAGGAAAAGTCTGAAGTCAAAAGCTTCTCTGTAGACCTTTCAAGCCCCTGTAGGAAAGTCAGGCACTGCACAGCACAGATTTCTTTGTTCCTCTCTCAAAAGCTTAGGGGTGGCTCCACAATTGCTCCCCACCCCCACTACACACACAGTGCCACAGTGGGATTAACCCATCATCTTGGGTTCTTTGTAATCCCCCACCCTTTCCTAAAGAAAAAGACTCTGCACCAGTCCCAGAGGCACATCTGGTGTTGCAGGGCCACAGCTGCTGTCATTTAGCCTCACTTTCTCCTTAGTTATTAAACTAGACAAAGCAGTCAGATGTTCCTCAACCCCAGTGAACCAGCTGGGAACATTTCTGTGTAAAGTCAGAAACCGGTTTGGATGATTAGACCTGTCAATCTTTTGCTTGGAAGAAATACCTATTCTAGAAACGTGTCAAAGAGGTTAAAACAAAATGAATGAATCTAGTCAGAATAACTGAAGGGCTTGAAAATTTTGGCTGTCTACAACCTTATCAGAAAATGAGTGCACCAGATTCTAAACTGCAGCCTTGTTTCCAAATCTATGCAGGTGTGTCTTCATAAGGAGAACCCTGTAAATATACTACAGGAATGAACTATATAGATACTAATTTTACAGTCAGTGTACATGTATTTTACTGTTTTTAAAACACTCATTTGGTAGGCTACAGGAGATACACAAATGTTCAAATGTCTAAATTAAAACGTATGCACCTCAAGAGGTGATAAGGGAAAGTTAGGCCACTTTTCACTAAGGCAGACAAGTCTGCTGCGGTAGAACTTTTTGGCTATTTAATTTACTGTCCCATACTGGTATCGGTAGGAGGACTGAGGAAAACACCTTCAGAAGATAGTACTTCCACAGCTATCCTTTCCCTTTAGTCTGAAGATAAGCTTAAAGCACTTATTAGGCAACAGACTCAATTTCCACAAATTAGTGTCTCTCTTCTGAGTTATTTTGGTTTGTGGCACCTGAGGACCTGGCCAGCAAACTCTACCTCTTCTTTCTCCAAGCCAGTAAACTACTCAAGCTTAAGGTTCTACTCCAGCACATGAGCTTTTAATATGGCAGGAGTATAGGAAAACTAACTACATACACACACACATATACATACATACACACACACGCATGCACCCCTATACACACACACCTATAAATAGCAGCAAGGACCTTAGCTTCCTACTCTAGACTCTCAATTCTGCACATTCAAACACTCACAGTTTGTGAAGCATGCTAAAAAAAAAAAAAAGGCACAATTATATACAAAGCCAGAAATTTCAAAATTCATCTTTTTGACAAAATCCCTTCAAACAGCATGGATGAAATATCATAACTAAAAAAACAACTGAAGCCTCCTCTTTCTTTTTAAAATTAAACATACCAAATAAATGTATTTCTAGGTAAAGGCAAAGTTTCAAGCCACAAGATCAATACTTAAAATTTAGTATTTGGAATTAGAATAAAAAAATATTTTGCCCCATAAATACATAGTGTGCTTTAATTCTATAACTAGGGCATAAACTGACTTCATAACAGTTTTTCTAAAACGAGATAGCAGGTTGCAGATGCCTCACAAGTCAGCTTTACATTGCAAGACACTGACTGTATAACATTACAGCAATAAGCAGTGTTGTCAAATCAATTCCTTTGGAGAAGCAGTAAATGCATATTTGTTTGCTCTTCTAAAGGTATTAATGATGTGCCCCCGAGAGGTTACATAGCCATTTCAATGTACTCAGTGCCCATTCTCAAGTCCAAATCTCTTTGAAATCAAAATCTCTTGTAGATGTTTGTAGGACTCAAATGCTAATGGTAGACTTCAGGTTGACCATACAATGTGATAGGACTTACCAAAACAATTTAAAACTATCAGTTGTATTTAAAATAAAGAATGGCCCTTAAACCCAGGTACCTTTGGATACTGGAGGAGAGCAAACTGCTTTATGTGGCAGCTTGCCAAGCATTACCTAAGTTGCTTTCAAATATTATCCCATAGTCTTAAATCATAACTGTTTTCTAACCCAAAAGGTTTGGATTTGAAGACTTAATCGTAAAACCTTAAAACTTGCAAGATAAACTGTTTTAAAACAAATCATAGCCATTTGAATGGTTATATGAAGCAAAAAGTAATCTTGGCTTCAATATTCCTCCTATATTAACCAGACTTTGAGAAATAAAAAGGAACATGTACAAAAAAGGGAATATGCTGATATTCAGTGAAGATCAAATCAGCATGGCAAAGGGTCTGACTTGCAAAGCACTTCTTTGCGTACATCATCTTGTAGCAGGCTTGCCTTTCAGAGCTTGAGTTGAGTCCCAGGCTTGAGATTCTTGTTTTGATTGGTGGAGCCCAACCACCAATCAGGAAGCAGCAAGAGGAGTTAAGTCATGCCCCTTTCCTAACAGGAGGGGGAGAGGAGCTTCCTCCCAGACCTGACTGAAGACTGCAACACTGTCAGGTCCAGAAGACTTCAGGGGTGGAGCCCTGGAGAGTATAAAAGGAGCTGTGTGCCCAGCACAAGGGAGACACATCCAGGACAGAGAAAAACAGAGCTTAGAAGAGCTAAGGAGAACAGATCAGCAGGGCAAAGTAGTAGCCCGGAAGTGCCCCAGAAGAATTCCATCAACAGGGAACAGCAGACAGCTCCAGTGGCTAGGCTCTCAGTGCGTAGCATGGCACATGGTGTCCAGACCGTGGGGGCTGCGTGAGGCAGCTGGGGTCCACAACCTCCGGCACGCGGCAAGAAAGACAGTTCACAGGCAAGTGCACAGAGCAGGATCTTCAGAGTGCATGTGTGGGTCAGGTCCTCAACCCCTGGCACGAGGCTGGGAGCTTGGTGCAGGAGGCACTGCACAGAGGGTCCAGAAGCTGACCAAGCCCGGTGCTGCACAAGGCGGCCCAGGCCTCCAACCCATAGCTAAAAGTTGAGTCCAGGGAGCCAGACAGTGCTTGGGCTACTGAGCCAGCAGATAGGGCCGAGCCAGAGACCCCAGAAGCCCTGCACAGCAGAGCTCTGTTCCAGGGGACAGCAACCCCCACAAAGCCCACTACAGGTGAGACAGCAGTTTGGCGCAGAGGGCAAGGGCCATCCTCCAGGCCTGGGAGCTGTGAGTTGCAAGGAAAAAAGGATTCCCACAGCGGAGGGAGAGTTCCCCCTGGTTAGTTAAGGGCTCCTGAAAGTGGAAGTCCCACTGAGAGGGCCCCCCTGAAGTTACCAGCTTCCTTGAAGGGCTTGGGAAAAAGGCCAAGGGCATTGGGGTTTCCCTTTGGGATAAAGTTTATTTTTGAGGTTCTTGCACCGTAAGTGGTGTGATGTCATGCCTTATATTTTGTGAACTCTCACATTTCTAAATTAGTAGATGAGTTGAGTCCTAGGGCTCTGCTGGGACCCCCTTTTGCTATTATTTCACCTGTTTATTTGTGGTTTATTGTTCACCTATACTTATCTACAGTTTACCTGTTGGATATCTATGCTTATTTTGGGGTTTATCTATTTCAGATCAGATACTTACCTGCGACTTACCTGTACATGGAGCACTGGTGTAAAGTTTTATAGCATTTACCCAGAGGGTATTGTTTGTGTTATTTGTTTAGATATCATATTTTTTTTATTTTTATATATTATACATGTTTATATCAGTTTCTTTTCCTTGTGATAAATTAATGTAAATAAATTTGTATATAGTTAAGTCCCCTGACTATCCTGGCCTGGTTCTACAGGGACAGAAGGAAACTGAGCAGTCTGCAGTTCCCCCACAGCACACCTGCCAGCTAACAATTCCCTTCAGTTGGAGAAGGGGAGTATACACCTGAGTATACCTGGGCGACAATACTTTTTCCAGTATTCCTGTTTAAGTATCTTGATTGTGTCAAGTTATTGTTTCAAATGGGATTACAACAAATATGGTTGTGCAGCATCATTAAGAAAATATGGTAACAGCATTACAGAAATGCAAATAGTGACAAATTTTGTGAGGGAAAGAAGAATTTCATGCCAGACAAAACTCAACTAGTTTATTGTATGGCCAGTTCAGATATGCAGGCAAAGGTAAGTGATTCTACAAATACTGTAGTGCCCAGAAATATTTAAATTGGTACAAATATTTTGTAGTGCATTTACTTGGATAACCATATTTAGCTATCTAGTTTAAATAGCACTAAATGTTACAAGGTTCTTCACAGAATAAAAATGCAATTTTCAACTGTGTTCACTGTTGGTCTGACTGAAGTCAATAGGAGCTTTAACACTGACATCAATGGGCATTTGTACATGTTTGCGCCGCAGCACCAGCACTTTTAAAAGCAAACTGATGCATGCTGTGCTGAGTTGCGTGCATTGTATAAGCAGCAAAATGCACATCAGCACTGAGAAAATGGCAGCAGTGCACTTTTGAACTAAAACACCTCAAAGGTGTTTTAGTTCAAAAGTGTACCACTGCCATTTTCTGAATGCTGAAGCGCATTTTGTCACTCATACAACTGCACAACTCAGTGCGGCATGCATCAGCTTACACGCAGAAAGACTCGATTAATCGACCCGCCGGATCTCTGGTACGTTGCGGGACGAAAAGGTATATTTATAAATGCCCAGTGAAATCAAGCTGGGTTAGCACTAAATGCTTTTGAAATGCCTACTCTGAACATCAATTTAAATATCACCTTTTCATTCCAAGACACACGCACAAACAGATAAATTAAATAAATTAGGCCATTATCTCAATTTTACAGATGACTTAGCTGAGGGACAGGAATGGTTACTGAGACTCTGTGGCAAAGCACAAACCTGGAACATTTGGATACTACTTTTTAATACAGCACTGTGCAAGTGCACAAATCCACATCCATAAACGTGCATTTATGTTGAGTTGAGAAAGCCTCTTCCTTCTACATGCTGAACAGGATCTGACATACCAAGATAATCAAGGGTAAGAGTTGGTACTCAATAGTGCAAAGCAGGTTAAATATCTAGATCACAAAAAGCAACATGGTAAACTTCCAGGCTTTGTTAGGCCAATTAATGAATTGTCCTTCTAGTGATTCAGTAAATCCTTACTCCACAGGGAAACTGAAAAGCTGGATCCCTACAGGTCCTCTTCTATTCCATTTGCAATTTCTAGAGACCATGCAAGCAGATTGACAGATGCTAACTATAAATAAAGATGCAGGTGCATTAGGCTGATTCTGGCTCCTGCTGTTACAATTTAATTATTTGACAAACTGGCCATATTATGGAGAGAACTTGGTACAAGCTTTCTGTTGATGACTGAAACCTAAACTCTCATATCACACTATTTTAGATGAGATGTTCAGAAGAAATAGCATACATTTTTTACAGCAAATACAAGCAACAGAAGTGTAACAAACTTTGCATTACAATTATAAACAATTTAAAACAGAATTAAAAAACTGAAAACACATCTTTATTCAATCTTCAAGTCCTGCAAAATTAAAATTTAATCAAGAATTTTTAAGTACGTCACACAAATTCTTCCTCTGCTTTCAGTTTTACTATATTGCAAAGCTTGCTCTATTCTTCAGACAGGCGGATATAATGGCAGTAATAAGCACTACGTAATTAAAGCAGATAAAGCTTTCATGTCATACAATTATGTAAATCATGAGTGTTGGCTTTTCCTTTAATAATAAGCAGAGAAAGAGCTATGTGCATCTGGAGGGAAAAAAATCATCTGGTAGACTGTTTCCCACAAAAGGAAACAGGAGAAGACGAACAAGTACATTAGCAATGGTTAAGCAGATCAAAAACAGCATATTTAAAAAAAAATGTATGACACCTATATTTATTCTGTCTTACATAGACAGCATCAACAAAAATACCTAGGTACACTACAAGAAAGACTTCTGAAAAGGTAGTTGTGTGCATGGTAGTAAAAGATCATATGTAATCTTGCCTCATATAACAAGCAAGCACTAGAGAAATCTCACTACATTCTTATTCCTGCAGTTTTTAATTTTCAAGAATCCACCTCTTCTACTACATCAGAAAGTTAGTATGAAAGAAGGAAATAATTATACTTTGCATCTACAAGGCAAATTTTCAATTATACTAGACTGGAAATAATTTGGTTTTGATGCAACCCCAAGGAGTTGGTTTTTTGGTTTTGTTTCAGCCAGAGGAAGAAGCATCTTTAAATAGTTGCACTGTTGTAGTGTCCAGTCATGAACCACATCCTAGGCACTACACAAACACTCAATGAAATGCAAAACCCTGCCCTGAAGAACATACTTTCTCATTAAGAGAGACAAAAGATGAGAAGAATCTGTCCAAATGGGAGAACACAGTGAAACAGACTTTATGCAACTGACAGTAGCATCAATCATCTTAGTCTCTAATAGTCCTGTATGAAAAGAAATTATTTCCATTTATGAGCAGGGAAACTGAAGCAAAGAGAATATATACTAGTGAATCAGTTTCATGCAGGACAACTAAAGCAGAACCTGGATTACATTTTAGTTTTGATTTTATAATCAAAGCATCTTCTATACATATATAAAAGAGCTTAGTCCATCTGTCTGTAACACTCTTGGGGGGCCGTGGCTCCAGCCAGTGCTGTGTCAAGAATGCCCATCAAGAATGATGGGCAGGGACAGAGCACCACCACCCACCACTCCATGCCTCTGCCACCTCCACCTCCCATGTGGGGGGCAAGTGGCACACAGCCAGACGTGCAGCAGCGGCAGCACAGGGAGGTGGATGGTGGCAGCCACCTCCACGTGCAAGCTCCCCCCCCACCATTTTTGACAGGTAATGTGATAGTTAATCATAAGATCATCCCTTCACAAACTGGATGGCTCACATGTTTAAAACCCAGTGAGATAGAGCAGCGTGTCATCAGGGCTAACGACAGACATTCAAAAAGCTAGAGCCTGAATTAATCCAATCTTTGCAGGTTACTCTAACCTGCGTAGATTGAACTGATTTGCAAGTGGACAGACATCCACTTTTGACTCTGAAAATGCAGGCACATGCCTACAGTGGCTCAGCCCAGAAGCTGGGATATGCTACAATGAGCCCTCGGCTAGATGGAAAATAAGCTAAGGGAAGGGGCATGGCCAGGCCCAGGCAGGCCTGAGTATGACTGGGGAGGGGTTTAAAACCCCAACCCTGGCCTGCAGGGACCCCAGCCAAGGTCTGCCTTGAAGGGGTCCCCACCCCCACTCGCTGGCTGGCTGCAGGAGAGGGGGTGGGGCCAGACCCCAGTAGCCCGAGAGAAAGTGGGGGCTTTAGTCCCCCCATTGCGGTAGGAGGGGGCAACACAAGCACTAATAGGTTCCGCTTTTGCATCTGGGGCTGTGGAGGCTAGATGCCAGTAGCCTGAAGGGAAGGTGGGGTTTAATTCCTCCCACTGCAGGCAGTGGAGGTAAAGGGAGGGACACCAACACAGCACCCTGGGCCCAGTCCCTCCAAGGAGCAGCCAGCTGGCTGTGGGGAGAGGGCAAGGAGAGGGAAGATGTGACCTGGCTGCAGGGTTGGGCAGGGAAGCCGCGGCTAGTTATGGAGCTCAACTCATTGCTGCCTACCACTACAGCAGTGTTGGGCTGGGGCAGCCCCAGGGGTGGAGGTCAGCACCCACCACCTCCTGCCTCCAGCCTTGTGCAGGAGGTCACATTTTGCAGGAGGGCTGCAGCTACAGTAGGCTCCTGCTCACAGCAGCAGCACCAGGTGCTCAGGGCAGGCTGCTGCGGGCCAGGGGCATGGGCCTGAGTGGGGGCAGACAATGGACCACTGCAGCCAGGTCCGGCCTGGGCCCATGGCCCAAGGCAGTGACTGGCCTGAAGTAGCCTGACCCGAGTGTCCAATGCTGCTTCAAACAGGCAGTGGGTGATGGGTGCTTCACCTGCACCAGCCATGATAGTTTGCTCTGCCACTGCTGCTGGAAGAAGGTGGGGTGGGCTGCCATTGGCCAGTTGCTGCCTACATTCCTGAGCTGTAAGGCCAGGTTAGTCTGGGCTGTAGAGGCACATTGCCTCTCCCATCACTGCCCATGCCCCTGGCCCATAGAAGTCTGCCTCAAGCACCCGACCCCCCCACGGCCCAGGGGTGCAGCCTGGCCCCGCGGCCCAGGCAGAGACTGGCTCACAGCAGCCCACCCCTTCCACTCCCAGCAGTGGAAGGAACCATTGTGGCAGGCACAGATGAAGCACCTGTCACCCGCTGCCTGCTCACAGCAGTGCTGCATGTGAGGCTGGCTGCTATGTCCAGTCACTCCCTAGGCCCCTGGGCCATGGGTCCAGACTGTGGTGGTCCACTGCCCACACCCACCGAGGCCCATGCCCCTGGCCCACAGCAGCCTGCCCCCGAGCCTCCGGCACTGCTGTGGGTAGGCAGAGGGTGACAGGTGCTTCACCTGCACCTGCCGCAAGAATTCACTCTGCCACCAGGAGACGGAGGGAGTGGGAATCCATGCTGCAGCCCACCCGTAAACTGTAACCCTTGTGTGGGGCTAGAGGCAGGAGACAGCAGGCACTAACCCCTGCCTCCTAGGACCGCCCCAGCCTGGGCCGCAGCGGTGAGTTAGACTCCATAACTAGCCCCGGCTCCTCCCCTACCCTGCAGCCAGGTCACATCTGCCCTCCCCACAGCTGGCTGGCTGCTCCTCAGAGGGACTCGGCCCAGGGCACCCTGTCAGTGCCCCCCCTCTCCCACTGCCTGAAATGGATGGATTAAACCGCCCCCTTCCCCTCAGACTCCTGCATCCAGCCACTATAGCCCAGGGTGTACAAGCAGAGCCTATTGGTACCTTTGTACCCCCCCCCACTCCCCTGCAATGGGAGGAATAAACCCCCGCTTCCCCTCAGGCTACTGGGGTCTGGCCCCACCCCCCACTCCTGCTGCTGAAGCAGCAAGGGGGGTCAGGGGCTGGGGATGCCTGGCAAGACCTGCTATTCCCCTGCCAGGCAGACCCAGCAGAACTCCAGAGCAGGGTTTCCCCATCCCCACACTTTTCTCAGCCAGCTGAAACAGTGATAGTGCTCTAGCTAGGAAGAGGGGCGGGGCAAACCCTGCCTGGCTGGAACAGACAGCACAGCCCAGGGCTGCAGAGCACACTAGGATGCTGGAGGACTCTGATCTAACTCAAACTATAAAAGGACCTTGGACAGACATTGCATAAACTAGTTTGACCCAAATCAGTTAAGTCTGATACTACATTCAGCTAGGTTTATCTTACACCAGTTTCGGCCATTTTGAAAGTGATTTATGCGCACTAAATGGATGTTGTTACAGGTTTAAACCAGTTTCTGATCACTTAAACCAGTTTATGTCTAACTTCTGCCCCTAGCCAAAATGTTTTAGAGCAGTTTAAGGCTGCAGCTTCCTTCCTTCCTCAGCTGTAGGACCAGTCAGATTTTTCTTTGAATTTCCTCAAAAAATTAAGATATTAGCTAATTCATAAGCGCCTAGATAAAGTAAAATGTAGGCTTTTAATGTCCTACTAAGTCTTACAGTAAGTTTCATTCCTTTTTCACACCCTTTCACTGCTGATAGTTTTACGTTATAACTGATTGGAATCAGGTTTGACTCTCTCATGCATCAAGCAAACAGTTCATATTACTGTAATTGTAAAAAGTTGACAACTGGATTTTAAGAAGGCACAGCAAAAAATTAAGGAAAAGTTAAATTAACAGTGGCTTCAAGATCTCAAGGCTTAAGCACCAGTTATTCAGAATGATTAAGAAAAAATACGGAGTTTTGGAAAAAATATGCAAGAGGCAAGGATTTCTTAGAGTGATATAATGTACTGGACCAACTGAATAGCTGGAGTAGTCAAACAAGGTTTTGAATGCAAGACATTCTTAGATCAGGTCACCTGTGCACTACAGTAGTGATTCTCCAAAGGCTTTCATGAAGCCCTGGTTAAGGTGTCACAGAATACTAGCACTGTTAGGTGGGTAAACACTTACACACAATTCACAAGATAAACCCAGAGATTAGATATAGGAATCCATAGTGTCAAAAACATTCTAACCTGTTGTGGTCTTTCTGAGTTCTTTGCAATGGAAGAATTGCTCTGGTTTTTTTGACTGTGGAAAAACAATGAATGAAAGCTAAGAGTTGGCATTTTCTGAGGTGGGGGGTGAGTCTAGCAAGGGGTGCTTTGAATCAAAAAATTTTGAAAACTACTGCACTAAACAAAGTTGGTTTCAGTTCATGCTAAGGTCACAGGCAGAGTCAAGGGGTGTACAGACAATAAGAATCTGGACAAATTTTATTTTCAGTAGAAAGAAAAGCATACATATACACTGGGCACAGTGAAATATAACGTCACCAACACCTTGGATGTAAAGGGTTTTATTATATTGTAGCACTAGCCTATAGATTGCATCTATACCAGGTTGGTACTCCCGATTTGTTATAAAACCATACAACTTTCCCCTCACCTAAGATCCAACCTAACATTGTTTTTATTTCTTTTTTTAGGAAGAAAAAATTGTAAAAGAAAAGGTCTTAGGTTCATTTTTTTAAAACAAGTGGGAGCTAAATTTTGCCTTGAATTCCTTAAAATACAGGACTATATTAAAAAAGATAAAAATCCCATCACCTACACTAATTTAATCTTCCTAAACAAGAAAACCTTACTCTGAAAGCAATCAACATTCATACATTTTTAGCTAACCAGTTTTTATACTAATTCATAATCAATCTCCTGCTTGGAATTATGATAAAGTTACAAAAAAGAAAGGTATAACTTTTCTAAGAGATTAGGACCTTGCCAAATGCCTTTTGCTAAGACCCTTTATAAACCACTACTACTCATTTTCTAGAGACATAAATTTTAACTGAGCTTTTGCTTAGTAGAATATGATCAAATGGATACAAAAAATTATGTTGCTGCATTACTTTTACTGATGCATAAACTTTGCTAATAGGTGCTTGCTTCTTTCTCTTCTCCCTCCTAACTCCTTATTGATCAGGCTTCCCTTCTGTATTGAACTGATTGGCATGAAAGGATCTAGGCGAAGCTAAGCAGGGACAAGAGCAAGAACTTCCCTTCATAGTTTCATAGTTTCTGAGGTCAGAAGAGACCTGAGTAGATCATCTGATCCAACCCCCTGCCATGGCACGAAAGAGTACTGGGGTTAAACGACCCCAGCAAAGTATTCATCTAACCTCCTCTTAAAGACCCCCAGGGTAGGAGCCACCACCACTTTCTCAGAAGTTGGTTCCAGATCCTAGCCGCTCTGACCGTGAAGTAGCACATCCTAATATCTAACCTAAATCCACCTTCTGCCAGCTTGTGACCGTTATTCCTGGTCACTCCTGGTAGTGCTCGGGGGAACAGGGACTCCTCCAATGCCTGCTGGTCCCCTCTGAGTAGTTTGTAACAGGCCACTAGATCCCCCGTCAGCCTTCTCTTCTGGAGGCTGAACAGGTTCAGGTCTCGTAGCCGCTCCTCATAAGGCCTGCCCTGCTGGCCCCTGACCATGAGAGTGGCCCTCCTCTGGACCCTCTCCATGTTGTCCACATCCCTCTTGAAGTGTGGTGCCCAGAACTGGATGCAGTACTCCAGCAGCGGCCTGACCAGTGCTGCATAGAGGGGGAGTATCACCTCCTTAGACCTGCTTGAGATGCCTTTCTGACTGCATCCCCACACTGCCGGCCCATGTTCGTCTTGGCATCAATGATGACTCCAAGATCCTTTTCCGCCTCTGTGCTGACAAGAAGGGAGTTCCCCAACCTGTAGGTATGGTGCGCCGGTTGTTCTTCCCGAGGTGCATCACTTTGCACTTGTCAGTGTTGAATCCCATCCTATTCTCATCCACCCACCCCTGTAACCTGTCTAGGTCTGATTGCAGCCTATTCCTCCCTTCTGGCGTGCCCACATCTCCCCACATCTTAGTGTCATCAGCAAATTTGAACAGGCTGCTTTTTACCCCCTCACCGATGAAGATGTTGAACAGTGTGAGCCCAAGGACTGAGCCCTGTGGAACCCCGCTGCCCACATCCCTCCAGGTCGAAAATGACCCATCCACTACCACTCTCTGGGTGCAGCCCTCCAGCCAGTTGGTGACCCAATTGACTGTGTGGGTGCCAACACCACAGTCCCCCAGTTTCTTAATGAGAACAGGGTGAGACACAGTGTCAAAGGCCTTCCGAAAGTCCAGGAAGACTATGTTCACTGCTAGCCCTGCATCTAAGGATTTGGTGATCTAATCACAGAAGGCCACCAGGTTGGTCTGACAGGACCTGCCACTGATGAACCCATGCTGGTTGCACTCTAAGCATGACCTCCCCTGCTGGCCCCTCGTGGATATGTGCCAGAATAATTTTCTCAAAAAGCTTGCCCAGGATCGAGGTAAGACTAACTGGCCTATAGTTTCCCAGGTCCTCCTCCTTCCCCTTTTTGAAGATGGGAACCACATTGGCCCTCTTCCAGTCCTCTGGTACCACACCAGAGCACCATGAGTGCTCGTAAAGCCATGCCGGGGGTCCTGCAATGACCTCAGCCAATTCCTTCAGTACTCTAGGGTACAGATCATCCGGACCAGCTGACTTGAATACATCCAGTCCCTCCAGAAGTTCCCTAACTAGTTCCTCACTAACCCTTGGCCTAGGTGTGCCTCCCCTGGGGCCTGAGGGGAGCCCAGCAGGGGGGTGAGACTGTTTCAGTCCTCGCTTAGGAAAATGGAGGCAAAGAAACTGTTAAACATGTTTGCTTTGCCGTCTGGTGTAACGACCAAATTTCCTAACGTGTCCTGCAGGGGCCCCACATTACCCAGAACCTTCTTTTTGCCCCCTATGTATTTAAAAAAGGACTTCTTATTGTCCTTAATCTGGGAAGCTAGTCCCAGTTCTATCTCTGCCTTGGCCTTCCTGACTGCCCCCCTGCAGCCCTGAGCAACTGCAGTATAGTCATCCCTGGTGATGGCCCCTCCTTTCCACTGGGTGTGCACCTCCCTTTTTGCTAGGAGACAATCCTGGATGCTTTTGGTGAGACATGGGGGCTTGTGTACCCTCCTGCTCCCTTTGATCCATGTTGGGATTACCTCCCTTTGGGCTTGGAGAATCGTCTCCTTAAGGAGCAACCACTTTCCTTAGACACCTTGCTCCCCTCCCCTCTGGGACCTCAGTGCTTCCCCAACTATTCTCCTCAGCTATTGAAGTCCGCCCTCCTGAAATCTAGGGCTGCTGCCTTGCTGGAGGCCTTTGCCACCTTGCGCTGGATGGTGAATTCCAGCAGGCGATGATCGCTGTCGCCCAGGTGGTCGAGCGCCCGCAGCCCCCTCACCAGGTTGTCTCCCGTGGCCAGCACCAGGTCCAAGAAGGCATCTCCCCTGGTGGGGCTATGCACCGCATGGGTTAGATGGAGGTCCTGCACTCTGGCTAAGAACCTACGTGAGCGGTCAGATCTGGCTGACTGCTCTTCCCAGCAGATATCCAGGAAGTTCAGGTCCCCCATGACTACCACATCCTTAGACTTCACTACCTCCATGAGCTGACCCAAGAATTCCTGGTCGAGTTCTTCCCCTTGGTTGGGTGGTCTGTAGTAGACCCCCACCGTTAAGTCTCTTTCCCCTCAACTGCCTTGTATTCTAACCCAAAACACTTCAGAGTGCCCTTCCTCTGATTCTTTGTTAATTGGCGAGGATGGGTATTCCTTAACATAGTTACTCCTGCAAGTTTGTCAAACGGGGAATCCTGGGCCATCTCACCCTACCTCCCCCCTCCCCACCCTTTCCCTTTCCAGGTCTTGCACAGAAAAAAAAGAAAAGAAACAGTAGTAAAGAGGAAGAGATAGTGAATGTGGGGTCTTCAGTGAAAGAGGGAAAGAATCTATGAGGAAGAGAAGAAGTAGGAGAATGAAAAAATGAAAGGTATGCAGCAAGGAAAAAAAGTGTTGGTTGAATGGAGTATAAGGCAGATAGCAAACTGGCTAGGTCATCGGGCTCAAAGGGTAGTAATAATGGCTCAATGTCTAGTTAGCAGCCGGTATCAAATGGAGTGCCCCAGGGGTCGGGCCTGGAGCTGGTTTTGTTCAGTGTCTTCATCAACAACCTGCAAGACGGCATACAGTGCACCCTCAGCAGGTTTGCAGATGACACCAAACTGGGGGGGGGAAGGGAGGGGAGGGGGAGTAGTAGATACACTGGAAAGTAGGGCTAGTATTCAGTGACCTAGACAAATTGGAGGACTGGACCAAAAGAAATCTCATGAGGTTTAACAAGAACAACTGCAAAGTCCTGCATTTAGGATGGAACAATCCCATGTACCAGTACAGGCTGGGAGCTGACTAGCTGGGCAGCAGCTCTGCAGAAAAGGACCTGGGGTTACAGTGGACAGTAAGCTGAATATAAGCCAGCAGTGTGCCCTTGTTGCAAAGAAGACTAACAGCATACTGGGCTGCATTGGTAGGAGGGTTGCCAGCAGATCAAAGGAAGTGATTTTCCCCCTTTATTCAGCACTGGTGAAGCCACATCTGGAGTACTGTGTCCAGTTTTGGGCCCCCCACTACAGAAAGGATGTGGGCAAATTGGAGAGAGTCCAGCGGAGGGCAACAAAAATGGTTAGAGGGCTGGGGCATGCGACTTCTGAGGAGAAGCTGAAGGAACTAGGCTTATTTAGTCTGCTGAAGAGAAAACTAGGGGAAGATGTAACAGCAGCCTTCACCTACCTGAAGGCTGGTTCCAAAGAGGATGGAGCCAGGCTGTTCTTAGTGGTGGCAGATGACAGAACAGGGAGCAATGGTGTTAAGTTGCAGCAAGAGAACTTTAGGTTATATATTAGAAAAAACCTCCTTACTAGGAAAGTAGTAAAACACTAGAACAGGCTACCCTGAGAGATTGTGGAATCTCCATCCTTAAAGGTTTTTAAGACCCAAGACAAAGCCTTCTCTGAGGATGATCCTGCTTGGAGTGGACTAGATGACCTCCTAAGGACCCTTCCAACCCTAATTTTCTATCATTCTATATACTAAGAGGGGTGAAGAAAATGCTAGGAAGCACTAATCAAATGGTTGGGTTTGAGCTTAGGGCAGGAATCTACTACACCAAAAGAAATCTTAGAAGGAAGGTAAACCCTGAGCACACACTTCAGATTTTAAGCTCCTTGAGACAGTGCGTATGTTGCTTTTTTATGAATGGAAATCTCACAAACTTACAGTGCCATAGCAGTTTTTATTTAAAAAAAATAGAGGAAAATATGAGCAAGTAGCTGAGAACAAGAAGGAGATGAGCTCTCTAACTTAAGGTTAGATTGCAAGACTTGAAATCCTGTTCTATCAGTTGAAAGCCTGAAAAAGATGCCAATTGAGCTAGTTCACAGAACACTGTTGGTGGGAACACCAGATGATAATAAAAGATACTGGGGTAAATGCACTGAGTGATGGCAAAGGCAAAACTGAGTTAATCAATAACTGGTCAATGGAAAAAATGCCGATGCACAAGAAATGCCTTAATTTTATTGCAGAAATGAAACCATCACACAATATTAGAATGATACATTTCAGAACTATTAGTTTGCTTAGGCTCCCAATTTGGGCCCCTATTCATTAATAAACTTAGGCACATGCTTAAATCCATTGCTATTCAAGGCAGAACTTAAGCACATTTATAACTGCAAGGGTGCACACAAGGCTCTGACTTCAATGTGGCAGACATACATGCTCAAATGCTGACAAATAAAGAAAGCTTCCCTGACTTGCAGTGATTTGCAGAATACTAGGCTTAGAAGGGGTGAAAAAAACCTGTTGGATATTTCTAAAACACTATTTCTTTACTACTACAGATTTATTTGTAATTATGTCATAAATATTCACACGCATTTAATAGGTCATAATCAGCAATCGATTAACAACTAATTAAACTGATCAGCTCATTCAGACTGAGCACACTAAAGGGTGCTGCTGAGTATTTCATACCCTTAACCTCACTAACAACCTATTGCTTTGTGCACAGATTGGCATTTTAATGCACCTTCCCCCAGTGACCATGCATTTTCCTCTTCTGGTCCCTTTTTTAAGGACCAAACAATTCGTTATACTAGCATCAAGCAATTTTGTTTCCTCCAAAGGAAAATGATTTCCTTCCTTTTCAAATGCTTTACCCTTTAACTTCGCAGATGTTTCATATATAAAAACAAACATACATGCACACCGTTCAATATGTTCGTAGACTGTAATTGTTAAAATGTCATACTCTGTAACAAAGCATTGAGTTACTCTAAAACACCTTATTATTTTTTCTCCTCACTGACCTTGATAACACAAACATTGTACAGAACTGAGTCAAATGAAAATGTGGCTTATTACATTTACAATTTACAATTTCAAATATGCCAGTATAAGTCTGTTTCATGCTCAATCTTATATGACTAAATTTTAATGCAGTAGTCTACAGTGGATTGTTTCTACAGAATGAGATTTATTAGATTTGGGATACTGTGCTGCATCATGTGTATTACTACAGTACATTAAATCCTGGGTACAATAAGCTTCTGGCAACAGGTTATCAAAAGATAACAATGTTAGAAAAAATGCAAAGAGCTCGTGTTAAAAAGTTCAAGGATTAAAAAGCAGAACAATAGATGCATCTACTCTTTCATGTTAATGGTCAAGGGTTGCAATATGCCAAACCTCCCTATGCAGTAGATTGCCATTATCTACTACCTATGAAGTGAACCTTACGCTGCTCTTCACAGCATACACAGAAGAAAAATGGATCCAAGAGAGTCACTTTAACAAAATAAACTTCCTAACTAGTGCCACTGCAAATTAAATAAAAGCTTTTTTACATTGCTGCAATCACCAAAACCTATTTGTCCAAGGTCGTATTTTTGAAGTTGTGTCATCAAAATTTACACTAAGTACTATAATATTCAGTCTAGCTAACAAGCAATTATTCAAAATGAGGGAGAAGCACCCATCATAAAACTTACTGGTAAACATGAATAAAAGGTCAAAATTCCATCATTATTCAGAAAAATATTTGTATCTGTGGTTTTCTTTTACCCAGTTCTAGTGTGACTAATTAAAAAAATGACAATTTACAGTACAACCACTGGGTACTTCTACAAAATGGATGGGACTACAAGAGTGCTCAGAGCTAGCCACAAAATATTTTAATTCCATTACTATCTGCTGAAAGGCAGAACATATTCTCTTTGCTCTCAGATAAACTGGAATATCATTTCATCCATAAATATATAGTTCATGTCTAAGATTGATTTTGGAATTTCAAAAAAATCCAGGTCAAGCCACTGTGTCCGAGTGACTAACACTGTCAGGAGAAATTTAAAAAAAATAATAATAATAATCACACTAGAGCAAAGCAATAAACTAGAAAAGAGCTTCAGAGTTTTACTTTTATCATGTCACCATTAAATTTTGCAGTAGAGCAAAAATTATGTTGTAGCCACGACAGTTCAAAAAACACCATTTTAGCATTATTCACAATCAAGTCTCTTATCCTAAATAGCCTATTAAAAGCTGACAAGCATAAATAAAGCATAGTCTGTAAACAGTTTATTTTATCAAGCTAACCTGTATTTAAGTAAAGTTTCTTGTACTTTCTATACCACTGTATAATCCTTGTAATCCTGTTGTGCAAACATGTATTTTATGAGAAAACCTGGATTAACAAAGGATTTACATTCTAACCATGCCATACTGATTTAAATATCACTTAAATCACATACATTTCAGAATAAATGAAGGCAACTAACTTTCATTGCATTTCTCAGTATCTGGGTAGAATTATAATTCCTTGTAAGTGACAATGAGCACATGCAAGAGAAACAGCTTGTTGGAGCATTCACGCTTGGCATAAACTTAATTTCTGCATTAAATGGAATTTATACCAACAAAACATAAAGCTGCCATTATGTTTTGAGGATGAAAGTGACAGGAAATAATTCACAATGGCTAGATCCCAAATTTTTCTGTCTAATGAAAGGATGTGACAACTTGTCATGTAAGAATTAAACTAATTTGCAGAACGTTAAGAGGATATAGAAGCAAAAAGAGTAAGCAGTTATTGATTAGCAGGGATCCTGGTTTTCTGTTTAAAAAAAAAAATCACAAATTCTCTGATAAAAATTTTGCAAATTCTCTTGATTACAAAACCCCAAATCCACATATTTTCACAATTTAAATGACACATTATATAAAGACATTAGGTGAACACAATATTTTATTGATACATTTACAATTTTTAAGCGATTTGGAAGCCTACTAATACTCAATCACTACAGTAAAATAAATTCTAAATGCCTATAAATTTTGGTGTTTGATTTTGGATTTTTTATCATGGAAAAATCAGAGCTCCCCTGTCCCCTTTGCTCACCAGGATTGGCTGCCCCCCTTCTTTGTTGCGCTGAGCAGCCCTGATACACTGGTGCCCTGCCCATGCCATTGCCGCTCACTCCCCATGCACAGTCCCCTGGCCCTGCTGGTGCCCCTCACACCTCCCCCGGTTCTGCCAGTGCCCCTCAATCCCACCCACAAGCCCCCCCCAAGCCTGACAGAAGGGGCCCCCAGCTGCCAAGGCTACAGGGCCAGGGACTCAAGTCCACAGCCCCCTGCCTCCCCCAGCAGCTCCCAAGCCCAAGCTGCCGCCTGTAGGAGGCAGCAGCTGCTGTGGCCCGAGTGGAGTGTAGTAGGGGGTGGATATAGGCTGGCAACTGCAGGCTTGGTCACCCCACCCTGCTGTCCTCTCCCTAGTGTCTCCAAGGTCCAGTGGGTGGGACCTGGCATGGGAGGGCATAGCAGGGAGGCACAGTGCCACTGCTGGGATCCCAGCACTGCTATGGTGAGGTGTCCCCTGCCTGCCTGGCAGCAGCAGGTGGCCAACTACGCACCAGCCCCCCCACTGCTACTGGGCAGGCAGGGGGCACCTCACCATAGCAGCATGGGGCTCCTGGAGCAGCACTAGGCCTCCCTGCCCTGCTCTGCCACATTGGGTCCCACCTAGTGGGCCATGGAGGCTCCCACGGGGAGGGCAGCAGAGCAGGAAGCCCCAAGTCTGCAGATGCCAGCCTTCTCCCACCCTGGGCACAAATCTAGGGGGCACATGCCCCCCCCCCGGGGGTGCACACAATGGTGGGGAGCCAGCCCCCCACTGCCCCTGGATTAACCACCTACAGATCCATCCCACTCCCCAAGCAGGGGCTCTGCAGCCCTGGGCTCCAAGCCGCATGTACCTCTCCCCAGCTGGGCAGTAGCCCTAGCCCTGCCCAACTCCCTCCCTCCCTATAGGCATCTCACTCCCCTTCTACCCTCCCCCCCATGAAGCTGTTCTCCACACTGCCTGGCTGCCACATGTATGTGTGCATGTGATGTCCCCCAGCCAACTGCCTTCCTCCCACTATCCCGAACATTTCCTGCCATTTCCTACATTTCCTCCTTAAAGTAAGAAATCTGTGTTTTACCTCAGTGAGCAGAAGACCAGGATCCCTGTTGATTAGGCCATTAGCTATTGTAATAAACCTGTCTGAGCCCCAGGATGAATAACAAAGCCATATGGTACCCGACAGGTGGTAGGGAGCAGCTTTCTCAAAGGCCAGGCACTGTGTTTTTCCTGTTTTCAGTATTTTGGGAGACCACAGTGAATGCAAGTGTCCACATCAGGAAGGTGCCACAGAATTCTTAGAACAGCTCTAATTCTGTCTTTAAACTATGTAAGAAGTACAATCTTACTTTTACTTAAAATTTCCTCCTATTGAAATACTTTTGGTAAAGCTTGGTGAAATACTTTTGGTACCCTGTATTTTGGGGTAAGGAGAAGGAAGAGGAAAGAGGAAAAGGAAATACTAGTCAGACAACAGTAAGTTTTAAAGAGGAATCTTAAGTGGCATTAAGGTCATATAACCTACATATAAGCCACCATTTGGTTTCCATGATGACAGTTGTACCTTGACATATAAATGGCAACTCTTTGGCAGTTTTCCACATTCCTAACATTTTATAATACAGTAACTGACTGCTCAGTATATTGCCTTTCAGGCAGGATTAACAGATGCTTCATCTGGCATCACCTGTAAATCCTGACTTGTTATCATAATTTAATTTTTGACTGTACATGCTGCTGTTCTCCATACAAGAGAGAGAGAATTGACCTATCTATTGAAGCACTGCCATGAGCAACAGTTGTCTCAAATCTCCTAGTAAAGAACTGATAAATGGTAATCTAAATTCAAGATTTAATTACCTGTTATGTTAACAGGGTAATTTAACTAATTGATTTAATCCAATCTTTTTAATTGGAACCTCTGATAACAAAATAGCAATTATAAGATTGGATTAAACTGAAGTTATACTTTATTTTATAATTTAGTCTCAACAATGTCTTTGGATTTTTAATATTTGTGGGTTTATTTTTATTAAAACCAACTAAAGTATATAGGCTCTCTCCCCAAATTACAACATGCTTTAGAAACTGAGAATTCTGGAAAATGAGCTGATACATCTGACAGCATGTTTGGCTACCACCAAAATAAACCTTGTTTCTCTCATAATAAATACAAATTTGTTACCAAATCCTTTTCTCTTCAACTCTGCTAGGTTTACCAAAGGAACCATCATTCTCTGGAACTCAATCCCTTTTTAGAAGCCTAAAGGCCAAGAGAGCATCGAAGTTGGGAAGGGATGGGGGAGGGAGGCAGGGAGTAAAGAGGACAAGAATATGTGAAAGGATAGAGGCGGTGGCAGCAGAGGCGAGCGTGCCAACTCAATTAACTAGTCGTAACACTCAAAGCCATGCCAGTGCTTTCTGCTTTTACTCTTTGGCCAAGTACAAACATTACACTTCTACTGGTACAAGTGATCAGAAACCAGTATATACCCATACCAGAACAGAAGCTCAGCGCACACAAAGACTGGAAGAAGGCCAATGTGGTGCCGATCTTCAAGAAAGGAAGGAGAGTGGATCTGGCTAACTACAGGCCCATTAGCCTGACTTCTATCCTGGGGAAGATCTTAGAAAAGTTTATTAAGGAGGCCATCCTTGAGGGACTGGCCCAGGCTAACATTCTAAGGGACAGCCAGCACGGGTTTGTTGCGGGTAGGTCTTGTTTGACCAATCTCATTTCCTTCTATGACCAGGTGACCTATCACCTGGACAAGGGAGAAGAGATTGATGTCATACATCTTGACTTCAAAAAAGCTTTTGATCTGGTATCCCATGATCACCTCTTGGCCAAACTGCACAGTTGTGGCCTTGGCTCCACCACGATCCGCTGGCTGGGAAATTGGCTTCGTGGTTGGACCCAGAGGGTTGTGATTGATGGCAGTCACTCATCGTGGTGCCCTGTGACCAGTGGGGTCCCTCAAGGCTCTGTCCTGGGACCCATACTGTTCAACATCTTCATTAACGATGTGGACATTGGAGTCAGGAGTGGACTGGCCAAGTTCGCCGATGACACCAAACTTTGGGGCAAAGCATCCACGCCAGAAGATAGGCAGGTGATTCAGGCTGACCTGGACAAGCTCAGCAAATGGGCAGACGAGAACCTCATGGTGTTTAACACCGAAAAATGCAAGGTTCTCCACCTTGGGAGGAAAAACCTGCAGCATCCTTATAGGCTCGGCAGTGCTACGTTGGTTAGCGCTACAGAAGAAAAAGACTTGGGGATCATCATTGACCACAAGATGAACATGAGCCTGCAATGCGATGCTGCGGCTAGTAAAGCGACCAAAATGCTGGCTGGCGTGCATCCATAGATGCTTCTCGAGCAAATCCCGGGACGTCATTCTCCCCTTGTACTCGGCCTTGGTGAGGCCGCAGCTGGAGTACCGCGTCCAGTTTTGGGCTCCACAATTCAAAAAGGATGTGGAGAAGCTTGAGAGAGTCCAGAGGAGAGCCACACGCATGATCAGAGGTCAGGAAAACAGACCTTACGACGACAGGCTGAGAGCCATGGGACTCTTTAGCCTGGAAAAGTGCAGGCTCAGGGGTGATCTGACGGCCACCTATAAGTTTATCAGGGGTGACCACCAGGATCTGGGGGAACATCTGTTCACCAGAGCGCCCCAAGGGATGACAAGGTCGAACGGTCACAAACTCCTGCAAGACCGTTTCAGGCTGGACATAAGGAAGAATTTCTTTACTGTCCGAGCCCCCAAGGTCTGGAACAGTCTGCCAGCGGAGGTGGTTCAAGCACCTACATTGAACACCTTCAAGAGCAAATTGGATGCTTATCTTGCTGGGATTCTATGACCCCAGCTGACTTCCTGCCCTTTGGGCAGGGGGCTGGACTCGATCTCCCGGGGTCCCTTCCAGCCCTAATGTCTATGAAATCTATGAAAATTGGTTTAAAAATGGTGGAACCCAGTCCAAGATTCATGCCAAGCCCCCGCCTCCCCCAGGTGTGTGTGTGTGTACACATTTTGTTCACTACTGATGTCAACTACACCACTTACAGAAAACTGCATAACTTAGTTTGGTTCCACCTCAGGGTTTTTGAATGTCTCTACCTAGCCTTTGCCTACTGAAACTCACTTTAATCATAGCTCCAATCTGGCTACTAAAAGCTAGCATGTCCAAGACAGGCTATATCAGTTCAAAACCTCTCCTAGAACCTTACCTTCCCCCACTACAGCTGTTTCTTTTGTCCTCTGCCCTTGCTGCTGATGCTTTTTCAAACTTGGGCTCTGTTAGTGGCTAAATTGTCAGGAGCTGCATCAGCAGCTCCACTGCTTCCAGCTCTGGCTTTGAAATCCTGTTCCCAACAAACTCCTTTGGTAGTTTTCATTTCTGCAGACATTTATATCAAATATGAGCTGTTGAATTCAATTTGAGATTTTAAAGTAACACATTTTTTACTAGCAGGAGCAAAGCTGATTTACATTCTGCATGACCGTTCAGTTTGAGGTTAACTGCTTAGAATCCAAACTTTTATTTCAGAACTGGTAATATGAAAATGCAAGACTGATACAACTAAGGGAATTTTAAAACTCTTTATTTTTATGGCTTTGAATGTACTTTCTTTAACAGAAATGCAATCAAATTAGGGCTATTAATTCATCATCGTCAACATGTGCAACTGAAGCATTAGTCCCTGAGCTCATTTTTTTCAACACATTAAGCACACACATTGTTCTGGAGCCCGCACCTGGGCTCTGCTCTGCCACCATCACCTCCAAGCCACGCAGCGGGGCAGTGGTGGCAGTCAGAGAAGCCACAAGGCAGCCTAAGCGTGGGCTCCGGGCTGCTACAGCAGGAAGGCGAGGGGCAAGGGCAGGTGCAGGAAGGCGTACACAGACATGAGCAGCTGCAGCATGCATGCAGCCAGGACTGTAGCCTGGTGGTGTGTAGAGCAGCACCCAGCAGGTAAGTTTGTGGAGGGGAAAGGGTAGCGGAGAGGAAGTGGGGGGCATATCAAGGCTTCCACGGTGAGGGAGAGAGTAGGGCAGGAGAGAATGGGGCCCTAGGGCTGGGGTGAGTCATAGGACAGAGTCATAAGAAGCTCATGCAGGGGCACAAGGGGGTGAAGCTCCCTGCTGCTGGACACCCCCAGGAGAGGTATGGGGAGCATGTGCCCCCCAGATCTGTGAATGGGGCAGAGGTGGGCTGCCTGCTGAGAGCTGGGGCTCTACACCCTGCTGCCTTGGCCCTGGGAGCCGTGTGTTGACCATACTACACTCCCTGCCCAGTGGCAGAAAGCACAACAGGGTCCCGTGTTGCTCTCGAGCAAAGGCAACAGAGCCTCAGCCCACAGCAGGCAGCACACCTCCACCCTGCACACAAGTCTGGGAGGCATATGCCTCCCCTGGGGGTATGTGCAGTGGTGGGGAGCTGAACTTTCCTGCATCCCTGGATGAGCCACGCGTGGCTCCATCCCACCACCTGCCCTGGTTCCAGGGCTCCATTCACCACAGCTCCTGCACCTGCCCCACTCGTTCCCTCACCACAGGGGCCTTGATCTGCCCACCCTCACCCCTTCTCACCCACAAACCTACCTGCTGGGTGCTGCTCTACACACTGCCAGGTTGCATTCCTGTAAGGTTACCATATTTCCAGTTTCAAAAAAGAGGACACCTGTGCAGTAGGGGGGTAAAGTGATTGGGGCAGCACAGTGATATGCCCATGCCTTGCCCCGTCCCTCATTCCTGACCCACAATACCCCACATCCTGCCAGGGTGGGTGGGGACCTCAGCCTCCCTGGGCTCCAAACCCCACACATATATACACCCCCACAGCCCTCCATGCCTTGACAAAAAATCCCCCCGTATACACTCTTCACACCCACCCCAACCATACAAAGTACCTGTATAATTTTGAGTTTTTCTGTGCAGAATTTTGAGGGTTTACCTGTTCAATTAAAATCATGATCAACTGCGACTAATTTTTTTTTTAATTGTGCAACTAATTGCAATCAATTTTTTAAATAATTTGAAAGCCCTAAATAAAAACCTAAGTATAATATTATAACCAGAAATTTGCAGCTGCGTAGTTCTCCATGTATGAAGCATTTTTACACACGTACCCCTAACCCCACTCCTCCACCTCCAAAAAACAGTTCTAAAGCAAATGCCATGTTCATATACAGGAACATTTGAACATTTAATAGATGTAGTTAGAATCTGAGTTGAATAAAATGAGAGCAGTCTACAATGAGTATTTTATTTTGGGATGTATTCTTAAGATTACAGCTTAAATTCAGAATTACAGAGAGCTCTCTCATTTTACCCTGAATGCCATGAAGCTTGATCTTTGGAAGCAGCAGTACATGGTGAAATCCAGGCTGAATCCCTTATCTGGTTCTCAATACCAGTGGTCATCATATGTTACTATCACCAATTCTGTTTTTAAGGCTGAAAGGAACTCTGTGATAATCTAGTCTGACATTCTGCATAATAAAGACTAAATACAAACTAATTCCTATTTCAAGTTGCATTTGAACTACAGCAGGGATGTCAAAGAGGCAGTCCGCCAGCCACATCTGGCCCATGGAGCCCTGTCATCCAGCTGCCAGTGTTGCCAGTGGGTCTTTAAGTCACTCACAGGCAGCATGTGTGGTGTGCCAGCTGGCCCTGTACAACACCTACTCCAGCCTGTGTCCTGGAGTGACAGAGCAGCTGCCACATACAACACAACTCTGGAGAAGCAGATCGGCCACCACATGCAGCACAGCCCTGTCACATGAGCTGAAGCAAGGGCCACAGGAAAGGAAAGTGGAAGCATGTGGGGCAGGGCAGCGCCATGAAACTGTGCCTATAAGAAGCATTCCCCCACGGGCAGGACCCAGTGGCACGGAGTGCCTGTAGAGGAGACCTGAGAAGGGGAGCAGGTGAGGCACTACATCAGGGCCAGGACAGAGTCTGGACCAGGGCCCCCCCCTGGAGTTGCTGCACCACATGTCTGAGGCAAAGGTGACTGCGAGGAAAGAGGACGCTGTGCACTGGCAGCTATCCATGTCCAGCAGCTGCTCTTCAGGCTCCATGACAGACTGGAGCCTCTCTTAAAAAGGTGCGCCCCATTTCTAGCCTGGAATTGCCTAGCTTCAAATCCTGATTTTACCACACCCTATATATGTAGGATTAAAAGCCTAGTCGCCACATTTGGTACTTCATGTAGGTGCTTACAGCCTGTGACTGAGTCATCCTTACCCTTCCCTTTGATAAATTAAATTGATTGAGCTCTTGGAGTCGCTCTAAAGATTGATTAAAGGATTGGTAAGCATTCTTGTGGTAGTCTTTTTCTGTAAACTCACTCCAGTTTATCAACATGCTTATGAATTGTTGACAACAGAACTTCACAGAAAATTTAAGCAGCTGTTATACACACATCTTATACAGACATAGCATAACCTTCCTACCCTAGATGCCCATACCTATGTACAGAGTAATTCACTGATATGCATGCCACTATATGGTTATATGCATATTGGTTAGATGAATAAAAGACTTAAGATGTACAGTATCTTCCAGCCCTACCATCTACTTCGCATTTTATTTAACTATGCCAGAGACTGAATAGGACGAAAGCAAATAACAAAGGACTGGTATAGGAAGCCCCAAAAATGACAGGGGCTAGCCAGTTTCGCAGGAACCTCTCCCTCATTTTCAAGGCTTTTCTGCTAATACAATCACACTGATCAGTGATAAGTGCATTGTTTACCTTATTTGGAAAACTACACCTTCTGGATAAGTACTATCTTTTTTCAGTCCCAAAGCTATGCACTTAAGTGTATACAGTGATGGCATTAGATCTTTAGGCCACTGTATTAGGAATTCATGTTCAGCTGATCATTCATTATAAACTTCCCCAATCCTTTTTAGTCATTGTTCCTTGAATAATGTCCCCATGTCCAGTAACTATGGTCTATATATTTGCTGCTCCTGTGACTAGCGCATTTACAATATCTCATATTATTATGAAACCAATATACCCATGTTGCTTGTGCCCAACTTGCTAAATGATCTAGATCACTCTGTAATCAGTTACCTAAAACTATTTACTTACCATTCCCACAATTTGCTTGTCATTTGAAAGCTCTGAATATTTTTTCCAAGTCATTCATAAATATTGCTAAACAGAATTGATCCAAGAACCTATCCTACAGAATCACCTAGAAATCTAGCCATTTAATAACTCCTTGTTTACAGTTATGTTTCCAGATTAGCCCAGCCTGTATTTCTGCAGAGTTTGGACTAGAAGGCCGGTGGGATTCAATCTAATCCTAAGATTATGTGTTTGATTTTTTTAGAACTACTAATTTAATTCTTTTAATGTGATTTTCCTCCTTACTAGTTTCTTAATTAAACTTTCATATGGCATTTGTATACACGCTTGGGCCACAGCACTGGGTGCGTCAGCTCACATGCTCCGCAGACTTGATTAATGGAGTCTCTGGTGCGTCAGAGCAAACAAATCCATGTGTATAAATCCCCATAGGTACTAAGTCAAATGCTTTACACAAGACCAAGTACATTACATCAGCAGTATTTCCTTAACAACTGAACTTGTACTTAAATTTTAAAAAAATGTTAAATTTGACAAGATTTATTTTCCAATCAATCCATGGCACATAGCATTAATTGTATTTCATTTGTAATTATTAGTCAAATCTCCTATCAGCCTTTCCACTACTTTGTCTAGAATGGATATCATGCTGACAGTCCTCAAGTTACTTGGTCATCCTGTTTCTTCATTTGAAAGGCTGACAAATAGGGCTGCACCAATAAAGATTTCTTGGCCAATACAACGGCCAATTATTAACTAGCTATACTGGCCAACACTGATCCAATAGCCTATTTACAGGAATGCACCGAGCAGCTTGGACAGCAACCTCCTGCCGGTAAGTCTGTAAGGAAGAACTGGCGGGGAAAAAATGGGGGCACAGATCCAGGCCCCAATTTTGAAACAGGGAGTGTGGCAGGGGTAGACACTGACTAGTGAGCGTGTCCCCAGGGTGGGCATGGGACAGAGCTGCGTGTGGCTCATCCAAGAGGTACGAGATGAAGGGGGATGGCTCCCCATCGTGTGCACCCCCAGGGGAGTCATGTGGGGCATATGCCCCCCCAGATTTGTGCGAGGAGAGGGCAGGCTGTTCACTGCAGGCTTAGGAGCAGAGACTACGCTAGCCTCTTCCCAGTGGTTGGGACTGAGCCAGGGCTGTGCTTGGGGTGGGCAAAGGCAGGCTCAGCTGTGTGGGGTAGGCAGCAGCAGCGCTAGGAGGGTCGGGTACAGGGAATTCTGGGATGGCCATAACCTCCCAAACCCACCTCTAGTGCCACCACTGCTGTCACCCACTCCATGCAGCTGAAGCCACCCCGCCCCCACCTATCCCTTGCAGCTGAGCCCAGCCCATCTCAGCCCATTCTGAGCACAGCTGTGGCCCAGCCCCCTGCTTGGAAGAGGCCAGAACAGCCCCTGGCCCCCAAGCCCACAGTGGGCAGCCCACCCTCAACTCATGCACAAATTGCAGGGGGGGGGGCACATGCCCCCCCCATTCACCCTGAAGTTGCATTCAAGTTGGGATGAGCAGCAACATTCAGATATGGAATACACTTTCTTCCATTCCACAAACTGACTCTTCAGAAGTATTTTCTGCAGTTTCTAAACTGACAACCTGGAAATGACACTTGCAAGTTTCAAACTGTACGGAATTTTTCCCTGTCCTATTCTCACTGGTGTTCACAGCCCATTCATTCTTGCTGGCTTGTGCCTGTTTAGAAGGTATCCTAGCCCTCTTGCTTTATTGCACACGCCCAAAGCTCCTACGCAGTTTCTTGATGATCAGGTCCTTCTGTTTTTTTATTTGAAATGGCAATACTTCTCAAATCAGGTCATCTAAGTAGTCCTCACACTCTCTGATGCTCTGCAGTATCAGTATCTGCCCTTCCAAACACCAAATCTTATCTTTCTGCACTTAACAGAAAGATTAACAGGCACTTCATACACAGGAAGAGAAAGGAAAAAGAACATGGCACAACTGTTGTATATTGCAACCACTGTCCACTGCTGCCCACAACAATGAATGTAAACAGCATTCAGAAAAGGAAGCTTATCATATTTCCTTTAAAAGGTCCCTTAACTCTGTAGCTGTGACTGCGACTGCACAGTTCACTTGCTATATGATGCATCTACAAAGCTTCACTCAGATCTATCCATCAAACAGGGAGGGAACCTACACCCTCATGAAAGGTTCTATACGTGACCAGTCCCCACACATGCCCCACCAAGACATTCAGACCTGATCCATTTGGTCTGGTGCGGGCCAGAACTTCTGCTACAGCTATTGTCACAGACTGTATAAGGCTCACCAACACCCTTGTCCCCCAACACCTCCAAGAACAGGATCTAAAGCTAAGCCCTCCAAAACAATCTTGTCAGTCACTCTTGTTCACTCTTTCCTTCGAGAACCACTGTTTTAATTTTTTAGCTCCTGTAGTCTAAATAGGAATGGGTGATTGAGGCACCAGTCCCCAGTGCCAACTTAGGAGGCAAGCAAGAAAAACCCAGCAGTTGCTGCTGCTGCCACTCAGAATGCAGGACCAGTGTTTATCAGGCATGCTCAGCTGCATATATTTGGCATCATCTGAAGAACCTATCAGTAGTGGCAGAAAAGCAGAGTCTGCACTTATCACTAGCACAGGGTGGTGGTGGTTCTTGGCAGTAAGCAATGGCCTGCTACATAAGAAAGCTATTTAAAAAAAATCATGTTTAATCACAGTAAACCCGAATTAACCAACAATGCTAACCATGGTTTTATGGCCAGATATAAGTAGCTTTCAGCATTATGGCAGCAGCAGGGCTAACACAAAGCTGAATACAACATGTCTTTGGTGTATCTTTGATTCACTTCATGCATCAACTTTGCATAACAATATCTTCAGGAGTGGCAGCCTATGACTGAATTAAAAGTGGCAAATACTGCTCCTTAAAAGTATGTTATAGAATCTCATTTGTTAAGTGTGAAGCTTTACCCTGCACACAATGGTTTCTTGAATTTTTGTCATTAGTTGCACCCTTTGTCAAGTTAATGAAGTTTATTGCCTTGAAGAAGCACAAGCAGTAGTAAAACCTCCTTCAAGTCTTAGCCTTGTTTTGCACACACCCTACAGTGCCAGGTCATTATCTCACCACCAAACAGTCTAGGTCAGAGTCCTCTTTCATGGGGATTTAAAAAATCCCATTCACTTACTGCCCTGAGTGAGCAAAATTATCAGTGGAGCAACTGGCATCCTGCTCTTTTTTTTTGCATTTCCTATTTGAAAGGCTAAATATAACTCAAGCACTGCATCCTCTCTCCTTCCTGCCATTAATGTGTAAACTTTTGAACAGAAAAGAGGATTTTCAGAACTGAGAAGCAGACCAAGTGGTAGAGCTCAGCAAAACAGGCAGAGAAAAGCAGGGCTGTGGGCAGGAAGTCTGCAGAGTGGACAAGAGGTCACAGTGACAGCAGATCAAGAAGAAGAGCCATGCAGGAAGAGAGCACATCAATTGACAGCAGGCCATGTGAAGAGCTGAATGCCTGCCAGCAGCTCCCATAGAGATGCCAGCAACCAGAACACACAAAAATCAGATTTATTTCTTCCTTCTACCCTCCTGCAAGTGAAGTCTCCCCAGAAGAAATCATCAACAGGAAAATATACATAAAAAATAATCCCAACTACATAATTCATAAAGCCAGGCAATTATTCCCAGAGATCTGCTGACTCTCCCAAATTTCCACCCTCTTTCCCATCACTTTTCATACTGTATTTAAGCCAAGTCTGATATTTACACTCAGTGCTAATTATCTACAGATATTTGCCGAGAAGAAAGTTGAACCATTCTGAGTTCATTAGGTGGGTGGCTGAGGAGAGGTGCGGCAGCACAAATATTTTTCACTTTAGGAAGTAGGTCAAGTTCTCAGGCTAGATAGCCACTGCAAGACAGTTAAGTATTTTAAGCTCCACCACCACCCATACTACCCCTGATCTTTTAGCAGAGACCACTGGAAAGTACTTAAGACAGTGCAATTCCTCAGCACTCCCATTGCTGCTACTGAATATACCTGTGATTTCAGAACAGGGGCATCCCCAATCGCCAAGCAGGAAGGGGAGCCAATAAATATTGGAATAATGTACATATAAAAAAAAAAATCAAATTGTTAAGAAAGGGAACTTATAACCCATAACAATTTGAAACCATGTGTGTTTTAAAACTGCACTAATGTTTATTGTAAACATTTTAGGTTTATGTCTGTAGTAAGGTTAATGACTTTCACATCTGTTCCCAGGATCATTTCAGGTCACCTTACATGCAGTTAGTCTATAAACAATTTCTGTTTCCCAGAATTATTTTAACTCATTCATTACTACAGTAGTGGATGCACCCTGCACTATAATTTTGAGTGAAAAAGGTGTGCTACCCACATACTAGATATATAACAACTTGTATGCATACTTCAACATACAGATTTAAGAAATAAAAATTAAGGGCAAGGTGATATGATGCCGATTGAAACTAGGCAAACTACACTGACAAACTGCTCTCCCCTCATCTCTGCAGCTCTATAAGCATTTCAGCTCTGCCAAGAGGAGTGGTAAATGAAATCTTAACATTAATAAGTCTCTCTGGAACAGTTAGTAACTGATGATTGTAGATTTTAAGTATATGCCCAAGTAAGACCGAGTTTTCCATGTTCTACCTTTATCAACTAAACAGTTGTTACAAAGATAAAAAAAATTCAAATTATTGCAATTTTTAAGAAAGCATTCAAAATTAGTAAGTTTTATTAGTGCTTTTTCATATATTTAAAGTTGGGAAAACTATAAAGCAATCTCTTCTAAAGTTACAGTTGTGAGAACAGTTTTAAAGAATGGATATATCAGCTACAATGTTATAAATTTTATGGCACACAAATTAAGGATGCAAAAATAAACAAGTTAGAAAATGCCAGGCTTAATGTTACCTACTTACCTACCCACCCACCCTTATTTTGGTCTACTATGTATATGGACTATGTTACACTCTTTGTATAAATGGTCCTTTTCCCCACTGGATTTCTGTCTTATTCAGGATACAAGAGACGTGCTCAGTAAAATGGAAAACTATTAAATATTCTGTTTAATCATTTTTGCTCATTATGTGGCCTGATGCTTTTTCTTATTTTGCAATAAGGTCAGGTAGGCTTACATTTCAAACTGGGTCACCAAGGAAGCCTGAAATGTAGAGTACTAATTACATAAACTGCAAAATAACTAATAGTGCTGCCTATGCTTAAGATTCCCTGACATTTTCCATATGTAACAGGGAGTTTTCCTTTCATGCCAATTGTCTAAAGATTGATTTTTCCTTTCTACCTTGGGAACATAAAAATAATCTACAATAAATGTTAAATGCTCAGCATGAATTTTGTTTCGCCTGTTATAGTATACACCACTGGTATTTAGCCAAACACTATTCTCCACTGTAATACAGCTTTGAGAGGATATTTGTCCCACAAGTTCAGATGGTTTGCTATAACACAGAAACTACTTTTATAATTTCCTGGTGCAAAGACAGTGTCCACATGATAAGGAAGTTATCTTCTGTAGCACCACATAAATGCTGATTGATTACAACTGGCTACCTGTAAAATTTGAGAGAGAAAAAGACAAATTTCCCAAAACTAACAATAAAAGTTAATGTATTACAATCAGTAGGTTAATTTAAACAATTTAAACTTTGCATTCAATAGGTATTTTAAATACATTCTTACACAGAATCCAATTGTATTAGATTAGAGAAAGTAGCTAAATTGCATTCCCACTTAGCACATGTTTAAATTAGTAAACAAAGCAGTTGCAAGAGTAATGACTGGAATGCTAGGTTTAACATGCTTAGCATTGGCCTGTTTTTCAGGGGCAGAATATTAGCCTGATGAGTAACTGTTTAGCTCCAAAACTCTCCCATGGAATCACAGGCAAGTGCATCAGTGACCTGCTGCTTGCATAGATGGTAATGTCTCCGATATTACTGCTTTTACTCAAAATATGTTTTAGCCTTTGATTTCTTAAGCTGAGCTCTTACCTTTTAAAGCTGTCATTGAACTTTAGGAACAATAAGCATTCTAATATTAGAAAAGCCTTAATCTGTCTGTCTGTAACACTTTATTCATGCTTTGATTGACTGACAAACAGCCGATCAGAGTGTGAAAAAGTGTTCCTACAGGTGGCAACACGCTGCCATGATGGCAGGGACACAGGGGAAGGAGCTGCAGGGTGAGGTCAGCACAGCTGGCCTCAACCCCCCCACCCTGCTCCCTGGACGCAATGGCAATGGAAGCAGATGGGGGGAGGGGGAGTGAAGGCCAGCACCACTGGGCACGCGGCCTCCAGCCCTGCAGGTGGCCAGGACAGAGTGAATGGGAGGGGGGAGGGGCAAACACAGGCCTCTGTCCCTGGCCACCCCTCCCCTGCCCATCATTCTTGATGGGCAGTTGGCTAGTACTGTATTAATACCCCATACATCTAGTATCACACACACCAGGACTAAATCTTTACAGGAGATTCTGCATTTCAACAGACATTCTTGTTGGAAAGCAGGGGCTTTTTCTGTGACAGTTAAAAAAACAACAACAACAACAAAAACAAGCACATTTCAGGCATCAAGAATAAGAGACACTGACATTTTCTGTAATGGAAGAGCAATTAAAATACACAGATTCATAATGCAATCCACAAAATATTTCAAATGAATTTAGGTTTCAGATCATTATGGTATGAAAACTGTATCAATCAAAAATGCTTTTTCATTTAATATATTGAATTTAAAGGCAGGAGATGGAAACATATAGAGAGCTTTGCACTGGCACCCAATAGCAGTAAGATTGTTGTGGTTCCAAGAAACTTATTTGGGTTCCTTCTGGCAACTTTAGGCCCCCATTTACTTAATCACACCTTAAGCTGTGATCAGCTACATGTTTAATTAATTAATGGAATAATAAAACAAGGAATAGAACCATGACAAATTAGAAGTGGAAGTGACCTCAGAAGGTCATTTAGTCCAGCTCCCTAGCAGGACCACCCCCAAATAGATCATCCCAGCCAAGGTTTTGTCTACCTGGGTCTTAAACTTCTAAGGATGGAAAGTCTACAACTTTTCTGGGTAACCTGTTCCAGTGATTCACTATCCTCCTAGTGAGAAAAGTTTTTCCTAATATCTAACCTAAATTCCCCTTCCTGCAACTTGAGACTATTGCTTCTTGTTCTGACATCTGCTGCCACTGAGAACAGTCTAGCTCCATCTTCTTTGGAACCACCCTTCAGGTAGTTAAAGGTTGCTACTGAATCCCCATTTAGTCTTCTTGTCTGCAAGCCCCAGGTCATTTTCTACAGAAACCAATCAGTTCCCATGCACTGGTACAAGCTGGGGCTTTTCCATTCCAAGTGCAGGACTTTGTACTTGTGCTTGTTGAACCTCATGAGATTTCTTTTGGCCCAATCCTACAGTTTGTGTAGGTCTCTCAACCCTAGCCTTACCCTCCAGCATATCTACCTACTATTCCTCCCAGCTCGGTGCCATCTGCAAACTTGCTGCGGGTGCACTCCGCCCCATTTTACAGGACACTGATGAAGATACTGAACAAACCGATTGCCAGCTAGACACAGAGCCACTGATTACTAGCCTTTGAGCCAAATGATTCAGCCAGTTTTCTACCTACCTTAGAGCTCATTGATCCAGTGTGTATTTCCCTAGCTTGCTTTTGAAAATGGCTTGGGGGACTCTACCAAAAGCCTTAAAGTCAAGTTATGTCATGTCCCCTGTTCTCCCTGCACCCAGAGAGCCAGTCATCTTGTCACAGTAGACAATTAGGTTGGTTAAGCATGACTTGCCCTTGGTGAATCCATGCCGACTGTTCCTAACCACCTTCTCCTCCAAGTGCTTATAAATGGATTTCTTGAGTACCTGCCCCATATCTTTCCAGGGACTGAGGTGAGGCCAAAAAGTTATTCCCCAAAAAATGTGAAATAATTTTGGGGCTTGTTCTTATCATACCACTTTAACTGAGAGTATGGCCAAATGCTTCCTGTGACAGACACCACCCACCAAGTTTGTGGCAGCATCAGAGTTCCTTGCAGAGGCGGTGTGTACGGAGTGCTTCCCCAGCTGTAAGGCCATCAGCTGCATGGCTCACAGCAGCAGCAGTCAATGCAGGGGGGAGCCGAAGATCTCGATCAGGCACAACCAGATCTGATTCTGGATCCTACAACCATGCCTCCTTCTATGAATGTCCATGGCCTGGCAGGAGGCATGACTGTGTGGATCATGCATCAGATTTTAACAAATCTTCACCTGAATGTTTAAAGGGGCCCTTAGAAAGACTTAAAGCAATATGAATCTCTCTGAGAACCATGCACTACTTTTAGCTGTGTTCTGAAAATAATGCAATACAAAATATTTTCTCAATTTATTCACATTTTTTAAAAAGTGTTATGCCAATTAATAAGTAAATGGCTTCATATAATCATTTTTGAAAGTTCAGTGCAAGAATAAACTTAGTAATGCTAAATCCCATCTGTTTCTCCAACCAGGCAGTCTTCACACATAAAACCACCTGTATAAATTAGCTCCACAAACATAAGACCACCTTGCTGCTAGTTTTTTGTAGCAAATATTTATTTTCCTAATATTTAAATTAGAAATCTTAAGGGCATTGGTATCCCAGTAAAGTCTGCTCTTTAAAGGCTGGATATGCATCTTTAGGATGAAAGGAGAAAACAGAAGTGGCTTTACTGTACTTGTGCCCCCCCATGTTGTTCACTGAATTTCACAGTACTAAAATGACACTTCAAAGGCAACATTTCCAGCATAGCTCATGAAGACTAGAACATATACTGACATCAATAAAACCTATTTTCATCAAATACCTATAAACAAATATTTCACTTTTTTTTTCTTTTTTAAAGAAACCAGAAAAGTGAGAAGAAAAACAAGATTTTCACAGCAGCAGTATAAGACCATAAGAGCCAAGCTGGTGAAACTCTCAGTTTATTTTCATAAAAGGTTTTGGAACAGCCTTATGAATACAGAAACCCATTAGCTCAGGAATCGGGAAACTTTTTGGCAAAGCAGGCCAAAATAACACAGCTCAGTCTGAGGCAGGCTGGTGCTTCTGACGGCTGTGCACCACTGCCCCTTCTCCTGCTACATCAATTGTCCATTATAACGTGCAAGCTGGCCACTGCCAAATACCACAGAATTCCCCCCACCACCAAAATGCTGCTGATATCCTGGATTTGCATGCCAGATGCTATCACTTGGTGGACAGATCCAGCCTCGAGGTCATGGGCTCCCAACCTCTGTTATAGTGAATGGACTATTTGGTCAGGAAAATGATGAAGCAGCAGAATATTTTTCTTATGTAACACCCATTAAACAAAAACACATAAGCTTCAAACAGTGGCTTCTGTGATGGTATCTACTATGACTTTGCTGGGCAGAATCTATGGCTTCTTTGCATGAAGGTCCCTGAATGATATGTACTAGTTTATTTGTATTATATTAAATGATCCCAAACCCATTTAAAATGCCATTTAAAGCAATTCAAGCAGACCCAAATACTAAAGCAGCAAAGACTATGCTGATTATTGTGAATGAAGGAACAAAATCTTGAGAGATCCTATGGATTTGCCTTTAAAACTTGTCTGTAAGGAAGCCCCACAGCTTTGATAATGAAAATATGCCTTTAGGAGTGTTAGGTTCAATCAATTCAAAAAGTGAGTTAAAAATTTTAATTTCCAGAAAATATCCTTAGGCTTTTAGTACACATTTAAACTGTATAGAATCATAGGGCTAAAAAGGATCTCAGAGTCATTGAGTCTGCCTTTTTTCAAGACAGAATCATCCCTAAACCATCCCAGAAATCTGAGGATACCAGGAAAAGATCCACAAGGTCTTATAGAGACACCATCTACTGTAGACACTGAGTAATTGCTACATGCACTTTCATGTACAATACACAGTTGAAAAGCTCTCAATGATTTATGGGCATGCAAAAGCTCCTAATCCAACATCTCTATCAGTTAAAATGTTGTATACTTTTAAATGTTTTTACTCATCTCAGCTATAAAGTAATCAGTTTCTCTCTCCCCATGCAAATTTTTCAATTGTGTTTGTCCTCACTTGACATGTCTAAACCTCCCCTTTATGGTACTTTCCATATTACTCTCTCGTTCTTTATGCATTTTAATTTTTTGTCCATTACTACACTTTGAATAGATGTCTTCAATCATCCATAGTGCTTCCCAGTCTTTTTTCCTTGAGTTCATTAATTTAATTTAGAAACACAGTAAGGTATGTGATTAGTTCAAATTATTCCATCCATATTGCACAACTTGGCATGTCACAGATGTCCACCAGGTGCCTTAATAATGTCCATTCATCTAGCTTGGTTAGATTTCTCAAGTGCTTCTTTGAGAAGTCTTCTCTGATTTTGAAGAACGTGAATTATTTGATTTCACCTGGAAATTCTACTGGTTCACATTCTCTTCCTTTATTGGGAAAAGTGTATTAAACACCATTCCTAATGCACAAAAAATTGTGATGTGCTATGATAAGAAATAGCCATTTATTCCTCTAGTTTTTCTGTCTTAGCCAGATTTTGATTCATGACAGTACTTTGCCTTCTGACACCATTGGTACCTAGCTTCTTAGTAGCCTTTTGAGAGGCACTTTGTCAAAACCCTTTTGAAAGTTGAAAATGATGTAAGCCTATTTTCCTTTATCCATCAGTTTTCAGACGCATTCAGATAGCATCTAGGGGCAGTATTACACATGCTTGGGGGTAGGAGGAAGCACTTTAATTAGAGCAGCTATGAGAACCACTCTAATTAAAGTGCCAGTGTCTCAGACAGTGTCCCTGACCTTCAAAATGGTCGTGGGGGTTCTTGAACTAAAGCTCATTTGATATGAGAGACACAGGAGGCTACTGGAGCATGTAATTACCATGCTCCAGCAGACTTGATTAATCAAGCCTGTTCTGATGCGCTGTAATTACAATGCATTGGAGCAGGCTCCATGCTTGTGTACAGGCACCTTAGAAGACAAAAGCATGATTTTCCTTGACAAAAGGATGCAAGTTAGACCCCATAATATTATAATGTCCTATGTTTTATAACTCTACTTCAACTGTCTTTCAAGCAGTTTACCAGATACTGATCAAGTCTTACTGGACTAAAATAGTTTTGTTTGTTTTGTTTTTGTTAACATAGGTCAATTTGCCATGCTTCAGTCTTATGGCATAGGACTTTTATGTACTTAAAACCTGAAATGAATGTTCTGTTTTCTAATCAGCTTATACCATCTTTTTCTGACACCTCAAGTATGACAATGCCTCATCTTTATTATTCCAGCCCTGCTCTTTCCTGCTATGTCTCATCTTAATGTCACCTAGACTGAAAAAAATAATTTCTCATTATTTTCTTTATTCTCACTTGTCTTCTTGGTTCTCTTGCATTCCTTGGAAGCCCAGAATATCTCACCACTAACTCCTTTTCAACACAAGGATTTTTTTTTAACGAAAGACATGCATTTACAGCACAATACTTCACAGTAACTCCCTGTGGGACACTTAGGGTGTACAAAGTACCTTTCTCCATCTTCAAGATGGAGCAAGCTAAATTTCACAAAAGCACTATTAATGCATAGTGAGTGTGCAGGATCAGGAGATGGTGCACAATATATTTCACATCCTAACTTACCCATACTGCAACTTCCCCATCATTTATTTTATTGTGTGGTTTTTGCTTCAAACGTACCTTGAATAATTCTTTTTAAAAATATTTAAATTGTCATGAACAATTTTGAATGTAGTTACTAATTAAACGGTTTCCTTCACAGTTTTCACCTTTTCTTTTGGTTAAAAGAGTGATTTAAAACAGTGAGATCCTTTTAAGGGTGATGTGGGGTGCCATGCAATATTAGTGCTGTTGGGTGTGTAAACACCTACACGATTCATAGATAAACCCAGAGAATTCAAATAAGAATCAACAGCATCAAAAACATTTCCGATTTGTGGTCTTCATGAATTCTTTGCAACAGAAAAACTGCTCTATTATTTTTCCATAGTTGAAAAATGAATGAAAGCTAAGAACTGGTACTTACCAAGGCATGCTTTGTATCTTATGATGGGGTCATTGAGTCTAAAAAGTTTGAGAACCACTGGCTTAGAAGTAGGTATGCCTGGTGAGACTTTTATAACTTCTTCCTAAATTACCATGCATGTCAAATCTAAAACAATTGAATTCAGGCATATAATTTATCTACTGTTACAAATCCTTTTCTACTAAACTTCTATTTGTTAGATGGTAAGCACCTTAGAGAAGGCATTGTATTGCCTGAACATTCAGGAAATGCAGTTACATGCATCATGCAGCTCATAGCACACATAACTGAAAATAATAAATCATTATCTTTAAACAATTGTTGCCTTTGGTCCAATGCGTATGTCACTGCATCAGATTAGATGCCTTTAGTTTAGAAGAGCGCCAAGAGGTGCTGGTCCATGAGTCCAGGAAATGAGTGGAGGTGCACCAGTGTATTGTTGGTTGCATATCGGATCAGCACTGATAACAGGAAAATTAACATCATCAGCAATTGGCTTTTTTTGACTGATAATGTCACTGATAAACGCCACGTGCGTGCAAGCAGCCGCAGCATGCATGCAACCAAGAATGAAGCCTGGCAGCTTAGACAGCAACCTCCTGCCAGTAAGTCCGTGAGAGGAAGGACCATGGGGGAGGCATATCAAGGCCCCCACAATGAAGGAAGGAGCGGGGCAGGCACTGTGACCCCAAGGCCAGGACTGGGACAGAGCTATGGGCGGCTTGTCCAGGGAGCACCGGGGAGGAGTTTCCCCACCACTGTGCACACCCCCAAGGGAGGTATGGGGGACATTGGCCCTCCCAGATTTGTGCGCTGGGTGAGGGCAGGCTGTCTGCTGTGGGCTCGAGGCCAAGGGCTGCACTAGCCTCTTCCTGAAGGAGGCTGTTTGGAGCGGGCAGGGGAGGGGTGGCTACAGGAAATTTTGGGGTGTCTATAGCCCCCAAGCTACCCCCAGCACCACCCCTGCTTGGGGCACTCTGCTCTTCTGCCTTTCCCTTGGGAGCCCCGGTGCCCCAAGCAGGGGCATCACTGTGGTGATTTGAGGGAGATATACCCACTGCAAAACTCCCTGTAGACCCCCAACCAGTAGCTATCCCTCCTAGCACTTCCACCCCCCCACCCTGCCCAACTGAGCCCACCCCACCCCTGCCCACAGCTCCAGCTCAGGCCCACCACCAGGAAGAGGCTGGCGTAGCCTCTAGCCCTAAGCCCACAGCAGGCAGCCCGCTCTCGCCCTGTGCACAAATCCAGGAGGGGCCACATGCCCCCCTTGCCTCCTCAGGGCATGTGCACAGCATCAGGGAGCCACCCCACCCCCACAACCCCTGGACAAGCCACCTGGGGCTCCATTTTGCTCCCAGGATCGCATTTACCACCCTGGCTGGGCAGTGCCTGCTCGTGTCGCACTCCCTCCCTTGCTGTGGGGGGCTCAATTTTTCCCTCCCCCCACACCTCTTCCCTTCCCCAACAGACTTACCAACAGGAGGCTGCTCTCCAAGCTACCCGGCTGTGTTCCTGTAAACTGCCTATCAGATCAGTATCGGCCAATATGGCTGATTAATAACTGTTATCAGTATTGGCCAAGAAAACCTTTACTGGTGCACCCACAGAAGTGAGCTTAGGCAAAATTATCACAAATCATCCAGTACCAAAGTACTTGAAATTAAATGGGGGGTTTTTGTTTCAATTTCCTCATTTATGAAATAGAATATACTTTTTACAAGTGCACATTAAATCAATATATTCACTTGCATCGAAAAGCTCAAGTACTTGTGATTCTGATTCTCTCTCTTTGTTCTGTTAGAGCTGCAGAATCTGATGCTCAAGTCATAGTATGTTCGCCTGTATATCAGCCTTTATCCTTTCCCTTGCTTCAACTTTATATTCCCAAGAATATGATAAGTGCATATGCACATGCATGTAGAAACCCTCAGAAAGTGAGAATTCACTCCTTCCCAAGAAAACTGCTGTAGCTGACCATATTTAAATTAAATCCACCTCTAGTTCAGCTCTGCAATTTTAACATTTTCAATACTGTGAATTTCAAAAGCTTTTTTGATCCTGCATATGTCAACTTTTCCTTGGAAAATGCCTCTGGATAAAAATAATTTTCATGCTAATAACCCCAGGCTCTCTGTGTCTTGTTGACAGCACTGGTCTTTGGTAATAGAAAGCATACTCCCTTTTCAGTTTTCCTTTTACAAGTAAAAGTTAGAGTTTTCCATAACTTCCTATGACCAATTGTGTATCAAATCTTTGACAATATCCAGTATGTCATGTCAGTGATTTAAAGAATTAATTGTGCATCTCTTAACTGCTGAAACGTGTACTTTAAATTGCTAAAGTCACATTTTAAATAATTACTGCTTAGATAATTCAGAAAAGTGTCAAGTAATGTAGATTAAGGAATGATGAACTATTGCATCTTAACATTTTAGAATGCAAAGCTTTTTTCAGTTACCAAAACAGTTTGTGCATGTGCTCATGCTCAGAACGTAACACATGATTTAGCATACTCCACTTATATGCGCACCAAATAACCACGTCATTTATGGTGCTGTAGCTGTAATGGTTCAGGAAACAAGCGAACAGCAAGATATTTAATAATATCTTTAGGATATCACTGGGAATCCAGGTTTTTTCTGTATTTGATGTGGGAAAAAGGTAGATTTTATCCTTTAAAGGAGAAAAACGTGGGTAACTGCTGCCAGTTCCAGCCTGTAAGGGGCTGTGTGGGACTGGGGGGAGCAGGAGGAGGGTGATCACAGGTAGGGGGCATCACGTGCATGTACACACGCACATGGAGCCAGACAGTGTGATAGAGAGCAGCTCCTGCAGCTCCCTGCACAAAAGTTTATCTGGGGGGTATAGGTGGCACATCAGAGGGGCATGGGGAAGTACATCCCCCTCCCCCGGATTTCTGCACCCACAGTGGGGTATGGGTTTGCAGCCTGGCTCAACAGGCACAGGCAGGAGCCACCTCTGTGGTGCAGCTGTGGCAGCGAAACCTGGCACAGGAGGGAGGAGCGCGTCAGCAAGACTCACTGCTGCCATTCCCAGTACCCCAGCACCAGGTGCGCTGTCAGCGATGCAAGAAGTAACAGACACAGAGGTTGCTACCCTCACCTCCTCCCACTGCCAGCCACTTGTGCACTGGGCTGCAGCTCTACCCTGCCACCATGACCCAGCTGCCTCTGCCACTCCTCTCTGATTGTGGCTCTACCTTGGAGGAGAGGTGGAGAGGTTGCCCCTGGCAGATCTAATTATACAAAATAAGACCACAAGTTTACAGATTTTCCTTAGGGTTTGAATATTACCATATTTGCTTGAACCCCAAAATAAGGGTTTTTTCTTCCCCCAAGCAACCTGGAGGTAAGGGGATGCCTTGTCTTCAATTTGAGTATCACCTGGGTAAGGCGGCAGCTCAGTGAAATCAGTGGTAGGAGGGGGTGGGGAGGTGCAAGGGAGACCCCGCAGCCTGCTCCTCCCCCAGTTACCTTAGGCTGTGGCTCAAGCCCAGCTCCAGCACCAGCCAGGCCACAAGTTGCCGTGGCTGTTTTTACTTGGCTGGGCCAGACTGGGCTGGGGCCAAGGCCAGGGCCACCACCACTGTCCCCACTGAAGCTGCAGCCAAAGTCTCTCAAAAGGTAAGTAGCAGGCGGGAGCAAGATGTAGTGGGGAGGAGAGACAGGCAGCAAAGGGGCAATTATGTGGAGCAAGGAAGGGAGGACACAGGAAGACACCATGGGTGGAATGAGGGGGCAAGCAGAAGTACCCCTGTTGCTGCTTTCCCTGCCACAGCTTTAAGGGGACAAATTTAAGATGAGTCTCCAATAACCTGATTTTATACATGGAAAATTATAAGAAATTTATATTTTTCTGTGTACAGAATCTAAGTATTGAGAGGATCATCTTAAATTTGAAGTTGGCTTGGATTTGAGTAAATACAGTATTCTTTTTGCTTGGCACAATCAAGACTAAAACTCACCATAACTAAACAAAAACTTCCTATGTAGGTCTCAGATAAATTAGTAAATTCGGACATTGATGACCAGACCTAGAAAAGTAACCAACAATATTTCTATAGTATATTCATTTTCTGCAGTACGCTTACTCCTAGAATGCATGCTTACTAGAAAATAACATTCACAATATGTACAGTATGTTCTTGTACAGTTATTATGAAGTGCAAACCAATCCTTAAGTAAACACTTTAGAGAAAGAAACCAAAGTGCATAGAATTCATGGTATTTGGAGCTGTAAATATTTTAATATTTCTATTATGAAATATAGCCAAGCAACTAGGAAAAGACACACCCTCAGTTTGTTCAGAGAGTTATTATAGAATGATACTTTTGTTTCCTTGTGATTTACATAGTGCAATCTTTTCAGCTGTCAACAGGGGAAAATTAGCAAAAAAGAGGAAGAGAGAAAAATGTTAACTTATATTTGGAGGCCAATCTCTAACAAGGGGGCATTTTTCCAAATGCAACTTCCATTATTTCAACTTTTATCCCTTCCCCCTCAGTTCAGCAATCCAAACAATACAATAACTAATGTAGCACATTTCCTCTGACTGAAAAAGCAGAGGCAGCAGTGTTTTCATAAACAACCTTTGTTTCAAATTCGTGAATCATCTGCTAGACACTTATTCAGAAGTGCCAGGTTAAGTGATTTTAGGACATTAACATGAAAAACTCCTGTGTCCACTATCAACATAAATATACTAGTGGTAGGTAGGTCATCATAAGAAAGCTATTATGTCAGCCCAGGTTTTCTGAAAGGAATGCATTTAATTTCCAAACACCACATCATCTACCCAATGTCTCCCCCACTGTTACAGCATTTGAACACTTCAAATTGTTAACATTTATCTTCATGACACTTGTGAGGTAAGGAAACTTCATTCCTATTTGACAGAAAGAGAAATGAGGCACAGCAAAGTGACAATGAATTTGTGACAGTCTCCATCACTCAGGACCACAAAATGACAGGATGGTTTGAACCAGCATCAGGTATCAATTCAGTCTTAAGGAAACAAGGATGCACAACAACTGTAACTTACTATTACAACTAAAACAAGTTAAGTCTGTATGGTTCCATTGTATCCTGCTTCCTGTCTATACCAGGGCTGGGCAAAATACGGCCCACGGGCCACATCCAGTACACCAGGCAATTCCAGCCAGCCCATGGGGGCCCTCCATAAGCCCTGGCCCTAGGCTGCCCTTCTGAAAGCCGGTGCCTCCAAGCAGGAGGCAGAGGCTTTTGCCTGGCCACCTGTTCCCAGCCTCCCTGCCTGGGAAGTCAGGGACCCCCAATGGGGGAGAAGGTGGGAATGCAGGAAGCTGCGCACTATGCACAGGCTGGGCTGACCCTGCATGCTGCGGGTCCAGATGGCCAGCCACATCTGGACCCACATGTGGCTATCATGTGCAGCTAGGGACTGGGGTGGGAGTGCGGGGAGCTCTGTGTTACGGGGCCGGGTGGGGCTGGCTCCACTCACTGCCACCACATGCAGCTGGGGACTCGGGCGGGAGCACTATTGGGCAGGGTGGGGGTGGCCCTGCACGCTGCCAACATGTGCAGCCAGGGACTTGGGCGGGAGCTGTGTATTACAAGGCCAGGTGGGGCTGGCCCCACATGCTGCCGCTACCTGTGGCCAGGCACTGAGGTGGGAGCATGAGAGCTGTGTGCTACAGGGCCAGTTGAAGCTGGCCCCACACCCTCCCACCATGTGCACCCAGGGACTTGGATGGAAGCACTACTGAGCTGTATGGGGCTGGCCCCACACACTGCTGCCATGTGTGGCCAGGGACTGGGGTGGGAGTGCAGGGAGCTGCAAGCTATGGGGCCAGGTGGGGCTAGCCCCACTCACTGCCACCACATGCAGCTCCAGGGACTTGTATACTCTGGGGACTCCAAGGGCCTCTCCCCATCCCCCCACCCTCTATCCCCCACCCTACTCACCACACATACCCACACCCTCCCACTTAGATATGAATGGCTCTGATGGGTTCCATACTGTCACTGACATACTCCTGAGCATTCAGTACTACTAAGACCAGCAAAGACTCACAGACAATTTTTATGGACACAACTTCCCCTCTAATATTAGCATCAAGTGAAAAAAACAAGTCTTTAATATCTTCAAATTCCATCTAACCATACTACAAGGAAAGACATCTTTATTTTCAAATCTCATGTAGAAAAACTTAGAGATGAAGTGGGAAAATAAATTAAAACATTAATCTATTGATTTCACACACGCAGACACTAGACAACACTTCCGATAAGGAGTTTACAAATGCTTAATACAACGCTAACATTTAGCAATTGCTGTACAAACCAAATTTGCTCCACTAAAAACCACTCATGAATGGTTCAAAAGGAAGATTCAGATAAGAAGACTACACTATCAGAAGAAGGGAGACTTCTGGACATGAAAAAAAACAGTACTCTATTTATATGTCTTAATGGGAAATTATAAAAATAATAAGTCCCTCGTTAATCTGATCACTTGAGAATGAACAGTAACAGGACTAAAAACTTTTACTTTTTCTCCCAGTTATTTAATTTAATCAAGTTAATAGTCACTTTGTCATTAGCATCATCCTGGTTTATGGGAGCAAGTCTGTATCCCAACCTTGACAGCAATGTAATTAGATTGTGGAGGATTTGACTAAATTCATGTCAGGGACAGAAATCTTTTGAAGTAATTCTCCACTAGCAGAGCCTTTAAAATATACGCGAAACCAAGATAGCTTTTACAAGAAATTAATCAAGTTCTCAAGAACCAAAAGAACTGGTTTTTCTAGTAGAAGCGTGCACCCTGGTGTGGAGCAATCAGTCACGACAAAATAGCAGCCATTCTGGAATGCAATAGCCCTGAAGATTAGTGAGTCACAGTCTGTAAGCAACACTTAATTTCAATGCTTAATGACAGTGATTTAGCATCATTTTTTTTAAAGCCTAAAACAGAGGTTCTCAACCTTTTCAAACTCAAGGCATCCCTTGTTAGACTCAAAGCATGCCTCAGGAAATTTCAGGTCTTAGTTTTTATTTATTTTTGTGATGACAGTAAAATAGAACAATTCTTCTGTTGCAAAGAACTCAAAAGACTAGAACAGGTCAGAATGCTTTTGACACTATGAATTCGTACCTGAAATCTCTGCGCTCATCTTGTGAATTACATTTGCACACTTAACATTGCTTAGCATTCCATGGCACCCATGAAATAATCTCAAGGAATCCTGGAAGGCTGACACTCTGGTTGAGAATCAGTGGCCAAGAGTGTGGAATAAGTGATTTCTCTCTCAGCTGGTACATGGGAGCCATGAAGTTTGAAATACTCCAAGTGCCTTTGAAGCACTATAAAACAGTGAAAATTGACTGGGGGGGGGAGGGGGCACAGGGAAGAGGGGGGGACACCAAAAAAAAAGAGTACATCTTTGAAAGTGTCGTTCTAAAAGTGCTTCATGAACATCTGGGCATACAAAAAACTAGAACTCTTGGTTCCAAAATGATGCAATTTCCCAGCTGGTCTAATAAAATGTAAGAAAATTATGCTTTTCTGCAAGCTTTTGGAATCAAAGTCCCTTTGTCAGGCTCTGAAAAAAGTATAGATAGTAGAAGATGGTAAAAAGTCCCCATAGGTAGGAAATAAACTTCACTTTTGCACAGAGGGAGCTGAAGATGAAAAGCTGTCCCTCTGGTTCCATGAGAGTGTCTTTGTGAGCTGTGCCGAGTAGTTCCTTGATGTATAGATCAGGTAGGCTAGCAAGTACACCCCTGAAGATGGAAGATGCCAAATTTTAGCCAATTTTGCATTTTAAACTTCACTGTAGAACAACAAAAAAGGTTTTTTTTACCTCCCTGCCTGCCATCTAACACCTCAGGGAAGGAATTCTACCTGATCTACACATCAAGGAGCTATTCAGCACAGCTCACAAAGACACTCTCATGGACCCAGAGGGACAGCCTTCCATCTTCAGCTCCCTCTATGCAAAAATGAAGTATATTTCCTACCTATGGGGACTTTTTACCATCTTGTACAGGGGTGGGCAAAATGCGGCCCGTGGGCTGGATGTGGCCCACCAGGCTATTCTATCCAGCTTGTAGAGCCCCTAAAAAAATTTAGAAAATTAATATTTATCTACCCTGGGCTGCCTGTCATAAGGCCCTCAATGGCTTGCCAAAACTCAATAAGCAGCCCTCCACCCAAAATAATTACCCGCCTCGATCTTGTACCATCTATACTTTTCCCAGAGACTGACAAAGGGACTTCGATCCCAAAAGCTCGCAGAAAAGGACAATTTTCTTGCAATTTCCCAGTTGGTCTAATAAAAGGTATCATTTTAGAAATTTTGTATGTCTTCTCGTCTCAGACCAACATGGCTACCAAGTATACTCATGAACATGTGTACCTTCCAACGGAACACAATCTGGGCTTACTTGGTCCTCCAGCATCCCATAATGCAGGGGTGGGCCAGATGTGGCCTGCCAGGCCATTCTATCTGGCCTGCGGGGCCCCTAAAAAGTTTAGAAAATTAATATTTAGCTGCCCCTGGCTGCCTGTCATGCAGCCCTCAATTGCTTGCCAAAACTCAGTAAGCAGCCCTCCACCCAAAATAATTGCCCGACCCTGCCGTAGTGTGTCAGGCCCTCTTCCTTACCCAGAGGGGTGGGGGTCAAGCGTGAAAGACAGCCAGTGAGCACCCTCCTGGATGCAAAACCTCCAGAGACCACAAGCCAAGACGCATTCAAGGAAACTGGCTTTCCAGCCTCATCCTGGCTGGAGACCACTACCCACTGCATATCTTCTGGAACATTTTGAAGCACTCTATCTGGAGGGGCACATACCTTCATGGAGCTGAAGAGCTCCAAATCTGAAATGGTCCAAACTGGAGCAGGCTTTGGAGTGGTTTAGATCTACAGCGGATTCCTATGTTGGGTACTTTTAACGAGCTTTTAACAGTTTGCCCACTTTATAGGAACATTTTAAGGAACACTGTCTGGTAAATCCACTATTAAAAATTACATTACAAGAACAGAGTGAAACAAAAATGAAGTAACAGAACTCCATTTGAATTAAGTACATCTCTTTACTTACGGACTAACCCACTAATTGCATTAACAAATCTGTTCCATTACATATTAGACGTTTACCCTCACTCTGCCATTCAGTACAGAATGCACGCCATCCTGCATAGCCAATTCCTCCAATTCCAGAAATCCTGCATCTCTTTATGTTTCCTTCAAATATGGTCCTAGCCTTTGCTAACCTAAAGATCATTCAGAGGCAGCGTGATAATATAATTAAAACATCAGCTTTATAAAGCAAAAGAAAACACAACACATATCTGACCTTTCATAAACTGGAAAATGGGGTGGGGGGGTTGACAATTCAATTATATTGTCTATAGCTTGCTGACCATAAAAGTCAATTATCATTACCTACATGAAAAAGCAAGTGTAAAACAACAAAAATGGCACAGGGCTTTAGGGTCAGATGCAGTACCTAAAAACAGAAGTCACATACCAGCAGTTCCTATGAATTTGTACTATAGGATTTGGTGCCTCCAGTATCATGCTAAATAACTACCATGAAAAGCTATGCCCATCACAGGTGTACAAGAAATCCCAGGGGGAGACAAGGAGGGCCATCATCCCCTACTCTAAAGGAATGCCTGACTACCTCAGATTCCTACAACAAACAACATTAAAAGCTGTACATCTAAATGACAGCAATACCCTTGATATCCTTGGTAGGATTTACATCACTTAAGAGATGTCCCTATTACACAATTATTTTTAGTAGTCTAAAAAGGTGCAAAAAGGATCTCCCCCTCATCATTATATTGTAGGATTTCTCTCTTAGCCTCATTTCTTCCCATATAGTACCTTTCCTCTTAAAAGAGTCAGCTCTGCTTTACACAATCCTGCTGTTCTCCAATGTTTCTTACTGTAAATTCAATCATTTTTATAAGAAATGCTGATTCAAGGAAAATTTATTTGGGATAAATCACCAGGTTACCATAAGAACTTTAGCTTGGTTCTTGTTACATTAAAAACTGTACTATTTGCATTTGCTTCCATTTGCTTCCTTGGAGGTTCTTTAAAAGTGGTGTTGGAGGTGCTTATATGGTGCTCCTGCCCAGTATGTAAACAAAGCTGATTTTGCACAAGCAGGAAAAAAAGAATTCAATTTATTCTTGTAACATTTCCCAATCTATTTACCTTGCATTTCTGTATCAAGAAGAAAAAGCAACCTAGTAGTTACAGTGGTATCCTGATATAAGGATTTCTTGGAGCAACCTACTGTTTTGAGTGTTACAAAAGAGAAATACCTTCTTGCAAGGTGAAAAAAAAAAGCAGCAAGAGGTGTTTACTTATCCAACTAAATCATTTAGACACCAACAGTTTTATCACTACGGTACCTTCCTTTCTCAGACCTGAGATCTCAGCAATAGTGCAGTATTAAGAACAAGATTAGGGATTAACTGCCATGAGATCCTACCTTTTATTAATTGCTTGCAGCATTGCAGCTGAATCTGGCTATGGTACATGGCTTTCTAGTCCAGTCCTACCCCCACCTCTTGGAAACAGCTCCACCTGATTGCAGCAGCACAGCAGCCTGGATATAAATCCATGGGACAGCAGTTCTCAGCCAGCTGTCTCTCTAGGCTGCTGCCAATGTCAGCAAGTGGAACTGCCCCACACATCTGTTTCCAGAGGACAGGTGTGGGGTCAGACCAGGGAAACATCCACCAGAGCCAGATTTACCTACTCCTGCCACAGCTACTTCCTAATTCTTTGCACTGGTAAACAAGGGTCTTGCAACCCCCTAGGGTGCCACTGAACTCCCATTGAAAACACCTGGATTAAGATGTGAGAAGGAGATTAAAAAAAAAGACAACACTATTATTTCAAAGGACTGATGCTAAAAACTCCTACACTGTTTTTAAAATATAGCAAGGGCACTCAGATTTGTGGAAGAAAATATTCTGACAAGAGATTCTCTATTACAAACAAGGATTGACCTGCTTTGCTCTGTCACGCATGCACCCTCAGCCCTCAACACAATATGAAATGAGATACACCTGCACAATGCAAAGAGAATGCTAAGAAACAATTATTTACAATCAACCCTTTGCTAACAACTAGCCTTGTGTGTAGCATGCTTTTTAAAAGCTATTATTAAAGGTAATCTACATCAACACTACTTTCTGACAATTAAAGGCACATGCCCTTGTAGGGGATCATTGTACTACTTTTTTTCTACCCACATAACTAAGCAAGTTGATCTGTTTAAATCAGGGGCGGGCAAATACAGCCTACAGGCCAGATCCAGCCTGCCGAGGGATTTTACCCAGCCTGCAGCAGGCCCCCTGGTCCCACCCATCTCAGGCACAGGGAGCAGCCCAGGCCATGATGCATGCAGCTAGTCCCACCACGCCCTAGGATGCAGCAGAACTGGACCTGCGTGATGGCTGGGCTCCATTTCCTGGCAGCTCCAGCAGCAGCAGCTCCTTCCAGCCCCCGCAGCTGCAGGACCCAGCCACCCCACACCCACCACCATGGCAGGACTCCTGCAGGCAGGGTGGTCGACCAGCCAGCTGGGATGGAGTCATGGGCAGCCGCATCTGGGAGCAAGATGGGCACATGCGGCTAGAAGGACCCTGGAATCATGGGGCATTGCAGTGCAGGGCAGAGCAGAGCTGTGATCTGCTCCCTGCACACCCCTGCCCACAGAATTGGTACCCATCACAAGGGTGGGGAGGCAGCGGAACATGGCTATGCCCCAGCCCCACGCTGTTACCGCCCTGCAACCCCACCTCATAATCCTGGCCTTGTCTGCCTGACCCGCTCCTGAACACCACTCGCTGCCTGACCATGGCCCCTTTCTACACAGGGAGTTTTAGTGAGCTGTTGTGTAGCAGGTTGGGAGGGGAGGGGGGTGAGAGGGGGAAGGTGCTGACTTGACCCCCAACAGGTCAGCAAAACTCTTATTTGGGCCTGCAGGCCCAAATAATCACTCAACCCTGGTTTAAACTGAGTCAATGTTAATAATAAAGATCTTTTTCTTTGCCTTCCTATTTAAGTATGGTTTATGCTGTACTGTTCTTTAAAAAAATCCCAAGAAACCAAAGCTGGAAAACTTCAGATGGAAAAGGAGAAATTCAAGAGAATCCTAAAGTGAACAAAGGCCTTTAGAATAAAGAAACTTGCAAGTTTAGCCATAACTGACAACACTTGCATTAACAATAAGATAATATTTCAGTGTCCTTTCGGGTCTTCCTCATTGTCCCAGTAAATTTCCTACTGTGAGACACTGAAACCAAGCTGTTGTTTTGGTCCCACACTTTGTTTTCTTTTGAGAGCACATACGTCCAGTCACAGCCTCTGGCTTTGGGACTCTCAGATTCTTGGGTTTGCCAAAGTGGGCTTGACAGCTCAGACACATGCTTGTTAAATGATACCACCAATCTTCCAGGCCTTGATATCAAAACCCAGTGCAGGAAACAGTATCCAAGTTAACGCCATACAGATTTCCAAAGTACCTGCTATTTGGCATAATTTTATGAAACATACTGAAACAGACTGAGTAGAAGACTTGGAGGACAAGTCAGCAGTTTCTGGAATTGTGCATTCCTCTATCTGGTGGTTCCCCACAATTTTTTATTTTTGCTGTGGCATCTCTTCCTCCAAAATAACCCAAAGGAGGAAGGGAAGGATAGCTAGCCTTAAAAGGAGCAGACAAGTTTCTTGTACATGCACACAAACATACCCACACCCCCCACGCTGTCCCACCCAGCACTGCTCGTTGGAGATGCAGAGTGAAGTGAGTGTGACATGCTGGGGAGCGTGGTGCCTTTGTCACCAAAGCTAGGGCTGCAGGCTGGGACTCTGTCTGTGCCACACTGACCCACAGCTCAGGCCCCATCCTGGCACCTGCAGCTACATCCTGGCCATGGGTCACTGGGCTGAACCAGCAGCACTGCAGCCCCAAAGCAGAGAGCCCAGCCTGGCCCAGCCACGCCCCCCCTCCCCAGGTCCCACATAGGCTGATATGCCCCCAGCCCCACACACCCCTAGGGAGGGCTCTGCCCACACCTGTCTCACACCTATCCTCTCCCATCCCTCTGATCCTCACTGCCACTCATTTGCATTTTCACAGACCTGCATTTTGCATATCTGCTTCTATTCTATCCAGGAGAGCACAAAATTCACCAACTTGCAAAGAACAATTTTTCCAACTATTTAGTTGATCTTAAAAAGATATTATACGTACCCTAAAACCTAGCCTGCCTATGTCCTTCATCCAACAACCATAAAATAGCCAAGTGGCATTAAGATAAGAACAGTTAGAGTAAATTTATTTTTCGTATCATTATCCTTGTCATATTGGGATGTATGATGAATTTCTGTAGTAAAACAACTTTCAACTTCTCCAGAATTAAATGTTATAAAAAATTAGAGCTGAAAAAGTAAGCTTCCAAATACAAACTGATGGTATTTGTCCACATAAAAATTTCACTCACAAAAAAATTCAGCACTTCTGCTCATACCTCTTCCAAGCAGAAGTAGAGAAAAACTGAAAAACACTACGGTGAGTTTAACTGGTCACGTTCAGAACTCAGAGGTCAATAAGACCACAATTAGAGGTAAATTTCAGCCTACTGGTCCTGACAGATGGAAAAGCTGACAAAAGGCAACAGAAGCAGCTAATAGTTAATAGCACATTAAAATCCCAAAAAACCCCAGACACACTTATGGGTAAAATCTAGACACTGACTGCCTGTGAAGCAACCAGAGAGACACAGAAAGAAGGACAAGAGAAAACTTCTCTCTTTCAACAGCTGGAAAATGTATGCGTTTTAGTCAGAGCATGATATTAAAGATGAAGTCCCTGACTTGATCCAGGGAGAAGATGCTGAAATAAATCCCAGAACTCTTCTCCTTTCCAGCTGCAACTGCAGATGAATAGGACAGCTGCAACCCTCCCACCTTCACCTTTGCCAAGCTTTACCTACTGGACTTAATACTCCAGTTAATGGGTATAAAATTAATTTGTTAAGACCTTGAAATTATTTAAAGGGAACTATTTTCAGCATTTACTACGTAAGGATGAACTTTCTTTTATAAGTAATATTTTAAAAGGTTTGAATGCAGAAATAATCTCCTCATCCAGAGATAAGGTTCTATAGATCTGCAAATACAATTTAGAAACAAAATGCATCTGTCAGGTTTACACAATCAAATCATATAAAATGCACCACTAATTGAAACTAACCTGAAACTTCTAGTGCAGGAGTTGGCAACCTTTTGCCGCTGTGGGCTGCTGCTTATGACCCAGCTCCCACCCCCGCAGCAATCAGAGATTTCGCAAAGGGAACAGATAGAAAAGGGCAGCCCCTAACACCCTAAGGATGCTGCCTCTGCTACAGCAGAATAAACTTGTCTTCTTTTCTATACTTCATTTCCCCCTCTATGCATCATTAATGTGGAGGAGTCACACAACTGCTTTATCACTGACATTTGCCATGTCCTCATCCTGGGTGTGCTGCACATATGAGGAGGTGGGCCCTAGTCTCTGGTGCATCACCACATTCCCATACTGGACTGTCCTTTAAGCCAATCTTATAGTATGGCATTAAAACATCCAGCTTCAGAGGAAATCCTGTTTAGTTTAATCCACAAGTTGCAGGGGAGCTCGTACACAGTTAGACAGGGTGTTGGATTGCTTATGAAATGCTTGAGACCTACCTAGACAAACTGAACATAGCAGGCACCTGGGGACACCTTCTCAGTTGTCCTGGCTAGAGCATGCTGCTGATTCCCTGAGCTGCTGTGGCCAGATCCAGCTCACAGCCACAGGCTGCCAATGCCAGTTTTAGTACATACAAATACTGACTGGTACTGTGTGAAAAAATGTTTGCTTTTTTATATTCTTTAGCTCAGAGCAGCAAAAACTGCAGTTATCAAGCACCCTGTCCATAGAACTGCATCTGTCAAAGGACTTCCATTAAGCTAGATTCTAATAACCAGCTAGTAATTAGGGGTGAACCAATAAAGATTTTTTGGGCCAATACTGATGGCCAATTATTAGCCAGCCATATTGGTTGAAACAAATCTGATTTCTGATATGCAGCCCGGCAGCTTGGAGAACAGCATCCACCTGGTAAGTATGTTCGGGGGAAGGGACACGGGGAAGGGAAGGGATGTGTTGGGGGGGTCAGATTGAGGACCCCACGGTGAGGGAGGGGGTGGGGCTGGGGTAGGGGTAGGCGCTGCCCAACTGAGGCAGAGCATGGGATAGAACTATGGCTCATCCAGGGGGCAGTTCCTGCCACTGTGCCTGCCCTCAGGGGAGGCCACGGGGCCACGTGCCCCCCAGATCTGTGCACAGAGTGAGGGCAGGCTGCCACTGTGCACTCAGGGCTGAAGGCTGTGCCAGCCTCCTTGGCAAGGGGGCAGCAGTGCTGGCTGGGGGGGCTACAACCACCCCAAAATTCACAGTAACCCCCCTAGGACTCCACCACTCCCAGCACCACCCCCACACACCCTAGCTCCCTCCATCAAGAAGGGCCTGGCACAGTCTCCGGCCCTGAGCACGCAGCCACAGCCCGCCCTCGCCCCACACAGATCTGAGGGCACATGCCCCACCTATGCCTCCCCTGGTGGTGCGCACAGCAGCGGGAGCCACGTGCCCCCACCCCGATGAGTTACGGCTCCATTCTGTGCTTTGCCCCAGCCCCATTCCTTTTACCAGGAGGTACACATGCACCCACTGCTGGCAACAAGCTGGGCTAGGGTTCCACAAACCCCAGTGCAAATACTTACAGCCTCCCTGCCACCTGCTGCAAGCAGCCTAGGATCTCTGGTGGCCAGCAGTGCCCTTTCCATAGCCTGGGCCAGCTGTAGCAGGTGGCTGGGAAGATGCAAGCAACTGCACTGGGGTCTGCAGAGCCCCAGCCCAGCTTCTTGCTGGCGACAGATGCACGCACACCTGGGGTGGATGGTGGGGGAGCTGGGAGGAGCCCAATCCTTGTTGTGGCAGCACAGCCCAGGTCCCTTCCCCATTGTCCACCCTGAGGTGCATGTGCACCCACCACCAGCAATGAGCCACTTGCACCTTCAGGCCATTTGCCACAGCCAGCCCAGACTCTAAGCAGGCTCCTGTTGCCCACCCTGAAGCCTGGGCTGCTCACAGCATGCAGCAGGGAGGCTGCAAGCAGCTGTACTGGGGTCCATGGAGTCCTGGCCTGGCATATTACCATCAGTGGGTACACGTGCATGTTGGGGCAGGCAGGAGGGAAGGGGTCCAGGCTGTGCTGCCACAACAAGGATCAGGCTCCTTGCAGCTCCTCTGCCATTCACCCCTAGCATGCTGACATCTACCAAGTAGAGGTTGTGGGTGTTTTTGGCACTGCCCAAAAACACTGGTCAAGCAGTACAAAAGGAGCTGGGGACGCACGAGTGCTAAAGTGCATGGTTGATCACCTAGGCCTAGAGGTCACAAGTTTAAGGACACAGCAGCCTCATCAGATTCCAATGAATCTGCAAATTCTGCTGAATACCTTGCCACAAGGACACAAAAAAGGAAGGAAGCAATACAGAAGACACCTGGATTTCCCCCTCTCATGTGCCACTGAGGGCAGAGCTCGATTACTAAATTCTGAGAGAATGCTGAAGTACTGGACTTGGGGGCAGTTGCATCCCCTCCAATTCCTGCTCTACCTACACTTTAAAATCAACTGCCTGGCAGTAGCATCAACATTTCTACTCAGGCAGCACAGAGGGAGTCAACTGACTTCACAGCTCATTGTAAATTCTCTAATCTCTGATAATCTCTTATTCCATAGGTGTTAAGTGATCTCCTTTTTATATGGTCTTGATATTCCATTACTCAAACTATCCTTTCTTCTGCAATTTTGCTGGCTGGTGGGAGAGAGACATTACTAGAAATAGGTATTTCACAACCCTGCAGACTCTAACTAAACTCTAACTCAAGTGTAATAACATTAACTCGGCGTAGAAAAGACCGACAGTGAAATACTGGAGACACTGTCAAGCTACTCAAGACAACTAGATTTTGTTGCACTTAACATTATATTTTACTATAATGACTACAGACCTAATGAAATGATATATGTTGACTATTTTGACCATTTTTGCCTCATTTCTTGTGTTATTTAAACTTCATCTATAATCAAGGACAATGGTGCTCAACCTTTACATCCTGTAAGTTGATGGGCAGTGCCAGGTCTGGCCATTGGTGGGTTCAATCCAGTTGCGACACGGGGCCAATAGAGAAGTCCCATACTGCCATGGTGGAGTGTACAGCTTGCCCCTGATCCATCTGCCAGGTTGCAGGGGGAGGTCAGGGAGCACCCCATCCTGATCTGATAGCATGGTAGGGGGGCAGAATGGGGTAGAGCAACCCCAATCCTGACACAGGGGCCCCAATTCGGATGTGTTGGAGGAGGGGCAAGGCAAAGCAGTCCTGATCCGGATGCAGCAGAGGACAGGAGCAGCTTGGCCCTGATATGGATGCACAGGCAATGGCTGAGCAGAGAAAAGTGACCCCAATCTCAACCCTTAGGAGTGGAGGAACCGGGGCAGAGCAGCTGAGCCCAACTCAGTCTTCATTCAGATGCTAGGGGGTGGTCAGGGTCAAGTGACCCCTATCTGGATGCATGGAGCTTCTCCACTCCCCAGCTGTCAATTTTTTCAGACCCATGGTGATCCCTGTGGGCCAGATATGATGGCTCCATGGGCCAGATTTGGCCTGCAGGTCAGAAGTTGAGCACCCCGATCTAGCAAATAAATTAGTGAACATTTCAATAGAAGTTTTTATTTTTTGGTTTGATCTTCAACTGAATAATATAGTGTTGCACCCCTAGCAAAGAAGCTAGAAAAGCTTGTAGCTTCTTTTCAACTGGAGAAAAATGTGTCATATATGACTGTGAGAGGAGAGGCGGAAGCCCCCCGCAGCGTGGCATGGACCCCCAACCAACATGCCCCGGCACTTACCTTAGGAGCCAGGGTGAGCAGCAGCTGAGAGGAGATGCAAGTGCAGGCACGGCAGTTCTGCAGCTGCCTGAGCCCGCGTATCGGCAAATGCTGGGGGTATGGCTTCCAAACAGCGCGGGCTGCTCAAAAGTTGGCTGAGGAACCAGCTGAGCTAGCGCTTGGAAGCCAGGAGCAGAATGCCAGCTGTGGGACAGCAGCTGCAGAGCTGGTGGGTTCCAACTGCTCCTGCTGGGACAAGGATCTGGGCACCTGCCAGAGGACCCCCAACAACCAGGGAACAAGGCGGCGGCCTCAGGGGCCAACAGGGGCAAGGGAGCCCCATGGAGTGGCAACAACTATGTGGGATGCTGCCAGGGAGCAGCAAGGCTCCAATCAGGGGCACTGTGGCTGGGGACGTCTCCTCTAGCTTGCAGGCATCCTCAGACAGCCCCACAGCAGGCAAAGCACAGGGGATCACAAGCCCCCAGAAGGAAGAAGTAGGTGACGCCAGCTGGAAGGACTAGGGCGACTGGACCACAGGTCAGCCGGGCCCCAAGGGGTGACACCATGGGAGCTGGTAGAGGCTGGGCACAGAATAATTGCCTGTACCCATGCCTACTAGGAAAAAACGGGACGGATGATTATCCCCAGAGGATGGAGGGCCCCGAGAGAGGGAATCTTGGGAGCCCTGCTGGCATGAGCCGAACCTTCAGTTTAAGTTACAACTGGCCCCAGACATGGCAGGTTTAGTTCTCCAGAAGAGGGGAAGCCAACCCGGAAGTGAGAGGCAGACCCCCCGAAGATTGATGGCCAGGAAGGCCTGTCCTTTCCAAGGCAGGCAACGTGGGAAGCCGCCGGGGAGCAGCGTCTACCCTGGCCGAGGCTGTGGTAAAGGTGGAGTAAAGGGGAGATATGGAGCCCCATGAAGACACCCCAGGGATGAGACCCCCTCGGGTAACCAACAGGGAACTGCCTCACCAACAACATCAAAGACATGGCAGGCGAGTGGGTGCAGCGCCCGAACCATCTAGACGGCACCGAGACTTTGCTGGGGGGGGTAAGGTACCCACAAAGAGGGCACCAAGACCTTACAACAGCTACCAGCAACAATGACGGTACACCATATCTGCACCCCACCTTTTCAAAATCCTAGATTGCTCATATCCAGAACCTTTATAACCCTGTCAGCTCTTTTAAACTTGCACATAAATGACACTCAATTAGGAAAGGAAGAGTAGGGTTTTTTGTCTTAGATTGCTTCTTCTATGCATATGCTGTCTACAATCTCCCATTGCCAAAAACTGGGGTAGCGTCCATATGGCAGGGCAGAAAATGTATACAGTGAGAAAGTACTGACATAATTTCTCTCAGAAAGAGATAACTGATTATCATTTGGAAAACAACTCAGTTACCTTAAAAAGAATTAATGAGAATACAGACTTGGCCCATTTCCTGTGTAGCACTGAAGGCAATCTGAATCGAGGACACTATGCTAGCTTTTAGATCAGAGGGAAAATACTGCTAGGAATTTATTCTTTTTTTAGTTCAAATGCTATTCTATTTTATAAATGCAAAAACTAGAAAAGTTATTTTAATTGTCAGAATACAGCCTAAACACAGCACAAAAATATCTGCATTTTGAGGGAGGCTGGGAAGGGAGGCAGAAGGGCAAGTGGTGTGTGGAGAGAATGGCTCAGATACCACAGAAAAATAAATATGCATGTGAAAGATGTGAACATCTTGGTTATTACAAGTCAAAAGTGTGAAAATGAAGTTTCGTCTTAGAGGGATTAAATACCATTAATGTCAAGGAATTCACCATTTTATTTCTTTTAAATAAACCAAACTACTTTAGCTCTCATAACTGCCAAGTCTAACAGCCAAACCATAATCCAACCGTGTCTGTTATCAAGATCCTTAGAGCTTCTTCAGTACAAAGAAATGCAAACATTTAAACGTTAGGAACAGTTAAACTGTTAGCAAAGGGTAGCAGCTGTTTTAAAGCAAATTCTATTATTACGTTATCATTACAAGAAGGAAACATGAGAATTACCATGGTTTTACTTTGACAATATGCACAAAAAAGGATTTTCCTAAGGAACTGCCTTCACTTAAAATACATTGTCAAACCGAAAATATCTATCATCCTCAAAAAGATTACTACCTACAGACAATTTTTCTGGGCAATAACAGACTTGATCTTTCCAAGTTTAGCAAACAGCCCAGGCAGCATTCTTTACATAGCAACAGCTGACAAGTTACTTCAGAAGTTAGGAACACAAGTCTTATTTCAAGTGAATAATTTTTTTTTTCAATTTATTATGTTATCAGACGTCATACTTTTCTTCAAAACAGAATATTTAGGGACCAAGTCTGTCTGAGAAAAATAAAATTTTCAGAATATTACAGGATATTACAGCATCAATCAATCTATGCAACAATACACTTCAATCATTAAAAGTAGGGGAACTTCACATACCAGTACACAATCTCTCTCTATCTGGCACTTACAAAGCTTTGCTTGTTTCAACACAAAAAAGTTACTCTTGCAATGATAGAGCCAAAGCCTCCACTGTTTTATAATAACCATTCTTTATGGCGCAGTGAATAGCCAAAAAGAACAACCTCCTGGTTAAAAGCAAGGAAAGAATGGGCACAGTTAAAAGAATATTTTCTGTCTGTAGAAATATTCTTGAAAATTTTCTTACAAAAGTTTGTCACGTGGAGTGACAGTGATAGTTTTAATATGGCTGTTCATTTCCTCCCCTCAGTGAGAAATGTTTATCTCACTAGTAGAAACTTTTAATTGTAGTACACAACATACTATTAAACAAGATTAAACAAACTGCTAAAAAATTACAGGTATTGTCATACAATTACAGAGTTTCTCCTATTCTTTCCCATAGATGCTTAAGAGAGGTATCTATAGGCAGTCCTCGGACTTACGACACAATTGGTTCCTGAAGACCGTGTCTTAAGTCTAAACGTTGCAACTCAGAATCAGTTTTCTAATAAGAAACAATGTTATAAATGGAGGATTCGTTCCTGAACCAAGACCCGATACCCTGTTTTCACCAAAAATACCCCAGAATTTTGTACTTGATCAATTATGGATGAGTAATATAGCTGCATTCATGTATTTATATTGTAAATAGCAATCATATTGAATTGGACTTCTTTGAAGCGACTTTGCTGGACTTTTTGACGGGTTCTTGAAGGTTTTTCTGGGGTCTTGTCTACTTTCTTAAAGAACGTGTCCAAGGAAGTTTGGACAGATGTTCTCCAGGGAGATGAGCAACGCAGCAAACTTGTTCGCTGGCATGGCATTGCATCAGATCAAGCATTATAAGTCGAAACTGGCATTGTAAAGTTGAAACAGGATGTCAATTTATAAACGTTGCAAGTGTGAAATGTCGTAACTCGAGGACTGCCTGTATTTTAATTCAACCACATATTGATAAATGATCAGGGAAGTCCACAAACCGAATTCAGCCCCACCTCTTGAAGAACTTCTCAAATCACAGCAAAATGAGTAGCAGCACAGATGTCCTACTTGGGTGATACCTTGGAAATGTAGCTCAACATGCAAAAGGAAGCAAATATAGAATATCTCTATGAAAAATTGAATAAGGCAAGGCAAAAAAAGCAGGGCAAGGCAGCAACAAGTTAGTGGATAATCACTAGAACTGGCAGATATCAGAAATGGGAATAAAACAAAGGTAGTGCAGAAAAAAGGAGAGTACCAGGAACAGATGACCACAAATGAATTATATAGCCTAATGTTTGAGTGATGTCATAGCCATGATGGACCAGGAAATAAGCAAGAGGCAAGGATTGTTGGGGGTGGTATGTTTTATTGGAACAACTGCGTAGTTGGGACAGACTTAAATGAGCTTTTAAATGCAATGCCTTCTTCTACAGGTCACCTGACAAAGAATTAACAAGCTTTCAAATGCAGTGCAAGTCTAATCCTTACCTCCTGCATACTACCTGGACCATCACAGCTACAACATTACACCAGCACTATGATAGTGATGGTAAGTCTGTAAGTCCTTTTTGATGTGGGGAACTAAGAAAATGAGAAATCTGTGAAGTAGTCTTCAACAAGCACTGTTACATTTTTATTCATTGTCTAACCATTCTTAGGATGTCAGCTATCTTTTTTGTAACTGCTTAGTTACCAACAGGCACTCTCAGGTCTATCACAAGTACAGCACATACTCCTGTGAATCTTTTTAAAACTGGATAAGCAAGCAGAAGAATCATAAATTGCATGTACCCATGTTTACAGTTAAATAAAGGTTATTGGAATCTGCACAATTAAACGACCTAAAGAATGCACTGCTTTCAAATGCTCAAATAAGTCTATCCCAACCATGCAGTTGGCCCAATGAAATATATCACTGAAAAAATAATTAAAAAATCTTTCCTCTATTAGCATAACAATTTTGTTGCATTTTTAAGTATATTGGTTTAAAATATGCTAGTTTAAAGCCACAAACTGCTGAGGCCAATAGAAATCTAGGCCCTGATTTTTACATGGTTATTTTAACTTAAATAACATTCTATTCTTTTTTCAAAAAAGTTACTAGATGTCTTGGGCCAAAAAACTAGACATCCTAGCTGCCAAAGATGAGGGAGCATTACTGAACTAAGGCCATAGGCTGGTAGCCCCAGTGAACAGGATTCTTCCACCACACCATGCTCAAAAGTTGCATTTTCAATTCAACACTTAGCGTGTGCAATTGCGTTAGGTGTGCAGCCTAATACATTGTTCTGTCTTCGCTACAAGGTTGGGAGGGTCGTCCCCACCACGTATTCTTCTCCTAATGCTCATGGAAGAAGGCAGAATTTGGTTTTGTTTCCTTTTGGCATAAGATTGCTTGTATGACTGTAGTATTCAAGCATCATCAAGAACTGCAATAAGACAGAACTAACACATCATACATGATTTTCTTTCTCCCTTTTTCTTCCTATGGGAAAATTTTGCATGGACTTTTTATTTTCTGTTCATCTGTTGCATGTCTGCTGTGTTCTGTGTTTCTATTATTGAAAGCAAGGTCAGAGAAGTATGCCCTGCACTTGGAACAGGAAGTGATGAAATGAGGCAATTTTTAGATCTCATGGAATTTCATTCGACTGATTTGGATGGGCCCCTGAGAAAGGCATCTCCAGCAGAGTGAACAGCTCTATTGCCAACAATCATAAGGCTTAGGGTTTGTTTGTTTTTAATCCACAAAAAGCTTAGGTTCTGCAGAAGTCTATGTCACTAATCAATTCACTTAACAATGAAAGCTTCCTATTTTGCTATTGGCAAATAGGCTTTTCAAGCTATAACTTAATTCAAAATTGACAGCTCATGAAAAGATGTCATGATTAATTTAGAGCAGTAGCCATATCTTTATATGAAAAGGATCATAAAAAATTCACTTTTGACTTAAATTTAAACAATTACTGAAGCTTCTAATACAGGTGTTACAAATGTAACAAGTACAGTCTAAAACAATTTTAAAATACTACCCTAATTAGTCAATCACCTCTGATTTGTTTTTATAGATTTTAAAGTTACTTTTCAGTTTATAATATAATTTAGTCTCTTATTTAAAAAAATGCTTGGAAGCCTGAAACCAACATCTGTTTCCTTAACACCTTCCCTCTTCCATCATATGATTATACTAGTTTATTACGGTGTTGCCTGCATTAGATCAGTTGTTTGTTTACTTTTTTCCATTCTTAATGCTATCAACTAAAATATTCAGGGGAAGAAGTTATTGTAAACAGATCTAGCAAACAGGTAAGAAACTCCAAACAACATCAACATAGCCACCACATATACTATCTAAACTGGCACCTCTTTAAATTTATTAGCAAGAGAAGTCCCATTCCTTAGTCTCTTCTTAAAAAACTAGAAAATGTCTATATTAGCCTCTCCAAAATCAGAAGATATTAACATCAGGTCTTCACACACACTTGCATGATTCTGTATGTGCTGCAGCTTATCTCGAGCAATCTAAGATTTACCATCCACAGTGTCTCTAACTTTTAATAATATTCTAAATCAGAGTACTCAACCTGTGGCCCACAAAGCCATTTCATCTGGCCTGTGGGGCTCCCCAGAGGTCCGGAAATGTGATAGCAGTATAGCAGTGACCATTAATATGGCCACGCGCCTCCTTCCAAATCCCCAAACCTCAAGCTCTGCACAGCCAGGCTTCTAGGCCATACCCACTCCCCCTGCTTGTGGACTGGATCTGAGTCACACCTTCTATCCCCTCTCAGGGCCAGGCTAGGGCCCAGCCATGCCCTCTTCCCCTCCCCTGTGAGGCTAGGCCATGCCACTCCACTCTCTTCCCCTGCAAAACAGCACTGAGGCTGGCCTGCCCCCCACCCACCATCCCTCTCCACATGGCTGGAGGGTGCCTGCCACCCCACCCTGGGCGCTGGATTGGGACCACCAGCTGGATCTGGCCAGAAGTCAAACTGGACACTGCCCATCTGGCCCACAGGGGGAAAAAGGCTGAGCATCTCTGTTGTAGTTTTTTCAGTTTGTGAGTATCAAAACAAGGCACACAAGATATTTACTTACCAACTTACACTGAGGAAAATAAATTTAAAGTTACCCATGACAACAAAACACACCATTAAACCTGAAATAAACAAAACCCTCCCAACTTAACCATCCAGAAATATCTTGGGTAAATAAGACTACGGTATGCACCCTGGAAGTCAACAAATTCAGGCTGACAGACCAAACGGGGAGCAAACTCCTAAGTTGACCTTGACCCTGCCACACAAGTAAGCTTGACAAAGGGTTGTCAATTCAGTTAGACCAGAATAAAACAAAAAACTTGCCAATTTACACAGGATCTAAAGCATAAAAAGGGACTCTGGCTTAAACAGTCAACATTTAGCTGCCAAAAGCCCTATTGGCAACCACTGTAAAAATCCCATTTAGAGATGCTTAAAACATGCTGCATTCTAACCTAGAACTATTTTATACACTTCATTATTAAGTTTGCTTCTTTCGTAGTATTCATATGCTAAATCACAAAAGTGGAGAGAGATGCAAAATATGTATCAAAGTCTACTTTAAAATGTTGTCTTTGATTAATATAGTCCAACAGGGAATACCTGTTCCTATGAAGACCCAGCAAATCCAGAACTGTCCCCACCAAGCCAATTTCACACAACTTTCCTAGATCAGAAATTACCTTAACAAGACAAGGTTCTTGGGTAAATAATGTGGTATCTTTTCTTAGACCAATGAAACAGTGGGACAAAAATTCCTTTGCAAGCTTTCAGGTACAAAGCTTGCAAAGAACAATTTTTCCAACTAGTTTCATAGTAGCTAGGGTCAGGAGGGACCTGAACAGATCATCTAGCCTGACCCCCTGCCACAGGCAGGAATGAATGCTGGGTTCACAAGATCCTAGTTAGTTGGTTGAATACAAGATATCACATGTACCCAAAGAATCTTGTCTGCCTATGTCCTTAGACCAACATGGCTACAACCAACAACCTTTAACAAGACATGTTAGTGCAAGTCAGGGATAATATTCCTTGATGAAAGAGACATTTTGGGCATTCACTCTAATTTTCAGATTAATGTGAAAAAAGCCTATTTCCAGGTGTATTCGGTCACCTGTTCTCCATCATGCTAGACACTCCAGGCATCTTTCTGATATGATTTTCTTCAGAGCACTGTGCCTTCATGCCAGACAGGAAACTTATCTTAATTAAGGGCATCCCCAAATACTTTCCTATCGATTTCCTCTTACTTGGCTATTACAGTATACAGAATGCTTCTGCCAAAAAATGACAAAGCACAGACCAACTCTCCAAATGTAAACAGCTAAATCCAATAAGGTATTTACTGTGCAGACAATATGAAACAGCACTGAGATGAACCTTTTCCAACCCCGTCCTCCCGACCATATTCATTTCACTGGACAGTCCCTGAAGCCCAATGGCAATACTTTGAATAGTAACATAGCTCTTCAATGGCTGATCAAGTTAGCAGACAGGACAGGAAAGAATATTCCTCAGAAGAACTCTGCATCAGAGAAATCTGTAGTCAGACAACACTAACAGGCAGAGGTGCATTTCCCTATTGCCAGTTCTTGATAAATCTGTCATGCCCCCCATTCCAAAGACAAGATGAAGCCCTATCACAAATAGCCTGTGGAGCTTTACATAATTATGTAATTTAATAATTCATAAACTCAATACACTCTCTTAAATTATTTATACTTAGGAAAATCTTCATGGAGCAATAGATTTATCTTTGACTTCACCTTACACAGTTGTGAAGAGGTGTAAAGGGAAACAGCTGTACTCCCTCACAGTTCTTTACTATGTCTGGGACTGGAAGTGACACTTGGTACAGGCTCAAAGCCTAGGCCTCCTAGCCCACAAAAAAAAACAAAAAACCCTATGCCTCCAAATCATTCTGTATCCCATACAATATCTCTAACAAAAATCAGAATGACAACTATTATGCAACCGGTCTTCCTATCTTGGGAGTTTATAGCATTTTATAAATTGAACAATTATAAAACTAAGCAGATGTGCCAGCTCACAGCACTTTGCTATTATGTATATTGCTGAGAATTTAGTATATACTGACCTTTGCTGAAGAAACCATTTTACAGTGTTCAGTAGCACATTTATATGTATTGGATGAAGCTGTTCTCCATTATACTGGCTAATTCTTTCTGTGAACGCAACTCAAAATAATATTTCCACTTTAACTGATAAATAGACAGGCAGGCTCAGATTATCTGTGAATCTTTCCCTCCCGGTGTACATTAAACTATCAGGGTCCTGCTTATTTTTGCTGAAAGGGATTTTAGGAGTTCACCTTTTAAGGGAATTAAAAGAAAAATGCTTACTTTGTCTTAATTTTTAAAAGCTCAACTCTTGCAAGAGAAAAAAAAAGTTCTTCTAAACTGCTCCAGCCAACATGATTTGATTTACCCCTTAAAACCAAGGGTAGATACAGCATAATGCTTTATTCATTCCAGTTGTTCATATTGAGAACTAAGAGGAAACCTAGGCAGCATGTTCAGTCAGTACATCCACAAAGGTGTTAAGATACTAACAAAAGGTTAATTTGGATTTGAAAAAATATCTTTGCCCCTCCTCCCTAATCATATATGCAGACCCTCAACATCAGGAACTACAGCTGTGAAGATCAACCAGAAAGAGGGTCAAAGTGTCATATTGCATTCTTGACCTTTAACATTCCAGCCTTGTTCCTTAAGACAACTGGTTTAAGGGAAGGGTTATATCATACTAGTCATTGTAAGCAGTCCCATAAATGATGTAACTTTCATTTTCAAGAACCTTCTTTGGATTTAATGAATCCAATTATGCCCTCAATCACAAATAGAAGACTTTGCCCAAAGAAAAGGGATTTTTAGCCCTGGCCCGGATCCAGCCTACAAGAACCGAGGGCATAAGGAGAGTTTGACATCCCTGTTCTAATGGACTTGACCTCATCAGTGAAACATTGCATTTCCATAAGGCTGAGCTATTACAATACCAACACAAGCATACAGTTCAAAAAATCTCAAAAATATAAATCTATGTTATGGGAAGAATAACACAACCAAGATCCCTGTCAAAGAACAAAACTTTGTCCAGGTAAATTACAATTTTGAAATTGGAGTGTAAATGCATCTTTGTGCATTACTGGTTGTTTTACTAATATTTGGTGTCGCTATTTTTTTTTATTTGTGCAATACACAAGGAAAACAAGATGAATATTCATGCAGACCAAAATACCAAAAACCCTCTGAATTACAGGCATAATCTCATGAATAGTCACAGTCTGAAATGGAATTTATTCCCTGTCACAAAACCGTGATCCAGAATCTCAGCTTGCCTTTACAATCAAACTTTACTGAAATCCTTACTTCTAGATCTCACTATTGTAAGGACCACCTTGAAAATATCATCTATGTGTTAACTGATGCAATTTCTGTCTGAAATAACAGCCCTGTAGTGTGAACTGCCCTGTCCAATTCAGCAGATTAATTGTAAATCTTAAAAATAATACAACTTTCAATCATTATTTCACTGCTGATCATTCAAACAGAAACTGTCCTTCCTGGTTAGAAGCAGAAAAGACAAGCCCATCTTTGCCAGCAGCCTCTTCTCACCAGTCCTGAATGTAGAATTCAGATGCCACAATATATTATACCAGCAAAACTTCCTAAATGTGTGACTTCACAGAAATTAGCATAAACTTTGAACACTTTTTATAAAGAGCATCTAGCGTTTTGTAGAATTTGAAAGATGTGTATATAATGATCTGCAATTTTTCTCCAATGAAGCCAAGACTTTCTGCCAACGATGTGCTTAAGGACCTTAGACAGGAAGCCCCAATTCTCGTCAGGGAACGGCTTCCCAGATGCCTAGCACATCAAGCAGCGCAGAATGTTAACATCATGTCTGCAGAAACTTTGAAGTGCTGAAGCTCTGGCACTACGAGTGGAACAAGACAAATGAAGTATGGTCGACATGTGTATGCTCCATATGGTCGAAATATATTTTTATCCCTCAAGAAAAGTGAATCCTGTAATGATCTTAACAAAAGCTGCTCATGAACTTTAAAAAAATCTCGCAACAAAGAATCCCCAAGAAGCGTAGGCAAAAAGAAACAAGTTTAGCCTCATCATCTTCTCTTGGTAAAGTTGGAGAAAGAATGACATGATCAACGTTTCAGTGTCTCTGGCTGCTTAACTACAGTGGAGAAATAGAGGGAACTTGCTGAAGTAGTGTTGAACACTGAAAGTCAGAGCCTTACTGCTCTGGTGATTCCTTGGATGTGGAAGGGGAGAAGGAGCTCAGCAGTGAAATAAGACTGCTACACACAAAACCCACAATCTGATGGGGAGAATTTGAACTATCAACTTGATACTGCCATAGGAGGCACCAAGCACAGAAATGGAACACCTCCACATTGTACAGGTAACAGTTTGTTTCATTTCCTCCAGACAGTGCCTGGTCAAGCAGTACTTTGCAAAAATCTCACATTAGAAATAAGTGACCTTTAGCACTTTGGAATAAACTGAATCCGGAAGCACTGGGAAAAACTTGGAACCAAGGGGAATTTCTTAAAAAGAAGGGATGTCTTAGGCTGGTCCGATCATGGAGAGTGAGGACCCGACATTCATTTCCAGGTATCTGAAGATCTCCTTTACACTGTAAAGAATCAAGCTTTGTAAAATAGTCAGATGAAAAAAGTTCAGCAAAACTGTTTTGCTACCATTCTTTTAGTAATTCTGCTTATGAATGAGTCTTAGTTTGCTGTTTACATGCTTTGTCACTGTCTGACCCAAACAGAAGACAGATATATAAACTGCTATGAAGAGGTAAGCGAAGGTGAAAGTATGCCTGAAGCCTTACTCCAGCTAACCGGGTTCAGTCTGTAAGGCAGAGGTTCTCAAACTGTGGGTCACAAGCAACTTAAAAAGGGGACAGCAAACTTCCTGGGGGCACGTACGGCGGCAAGGGGAAGTGGCGCGTGGCAGTGGCAAACTCCCCATCCCATGCTGGCGCCATCCAGCACTTGGGGTCACAGTATCACAAAGTTTGAGAACCCCTGCTGTAATGGTTTGAACAGAAGCATCCTCTCTCAAAAAGGAAGGTGCAAAGGGCTGCATCCAGCAAGTGTGATAGTCAAGTCTATTCAGCAAAAAAGGGCAGAGCCAGTTGACAGGGCTGCAGGTGAGAATACCCTGCTTCATTAAATACAAATAAAGCAACTAAAGTAATTTTAAATCTACATACATCCATTGGAGGAGACTGTGTATATTGGTATAAAATCTTAAAAATACTTATGGAGGATCCCTTTGTATATGTAATACAATTTTCCCCATATTCTTTTATAATTCTGTCCTTATTTTAATATTTAGTGTAAAAAATCAGCTACTATTTTAGAGAAACCATGTTTCTCCTCATGTAACCTTGGGGGGGGGGCGGTGTGGGAGGTGTGGTCTGGCATTCATGTTCTATAAATTCTATAAACTATATAAAGTCCATGATGGGTGAAGCACGAAGGAAAGCTGGCATCTGAAGGGGCTATGTGATGCATTAACCAATCATCCCTAGAAATTGGAATAAGGGATAACATGTTAAAACAAGTTCCCCAGTCTCATCCAGGCCCAGTGGGCATTTAGCAACCCTACAGCTAACACCATGCAATTGACAGCTAAACAATAGGGATATTGCAGGTCAAGTTTCTGGAAGCCTGGCAGCTTGCACAACACTTGTCTCTCCAGTTCTAGTACTCTTTCACATTCACTACTCTTAACATTTACTCACAAGTATTAAAATTACATTAATGAAGTGGTAGAGCAATGTCAACTTAGATAAGCACTTTTGCAAAACTTTCTCAATGGAAGGCTTTACTGATATTTAAGTTCGTAAAAGTCTTAACACATACGTCTGTTGCACCAATGTAAGGAAGCAAACTAAAAATCAAGCAAACTAAAATGCTTCTACCACTTGCATCATTACACATGCAATATCAGAATAAGCAAATTCAACTCTATTTACATAACAAAAACATTTTTCAGGTATAACTAAAATAAACTTTGGGTTGGATTCATAAGAGTTAGACAGGATCATAATATTCAGTGTCATCTAATGAAAAATCATAAGCCAATTTCAGTACCACAACGGTGTGGGAATATATTACAAGCTGCAAAAAGAAACTTAGAAACTTTTATGATACAAGATGTAACAGAGTAGCTTGCCCATTTTAAAAGAGGAAAATATTCATCGAGAGAGTTAGGAGTTACTGCCGATATGATGATAACCTTGTTAAAAATACTTGCTAGATTGTACTTGATTGGTAATCAAAACCAACTGATTGAGTATTCAATGGATTTAAATTTTACTATGCACTTGTTATAGTAGAACATTGTCCACTTATTTTTGACTAGAGGTATAATTTTATATTGACTTCAATATCTCAAAAGATGCCCAAGATAATTATAAAACAGACAAAACTGAACATAGAAATCTCAGAAAAGCTACACCTATCAAGAACTTGTGAAATAATGCATTAGTAACTAGGCACTGTCCATGAAAACATGTAGCATGATTGAAATTGGAATACTGGAAAAATATAGCACCCAAAATTTGTATAAAAAAAAAAAAGGCTAGGAGGGAACCTTCCACCTGAAAGTGATGGCAAGGAAAGTTAACTACGCAGAAGAAACACAGAGCTTTCTCCATTCCAATACCATTTCCCCCCCCCAAAAAGTGGCATGAAAAAAAAAGATTCTGTACCTTTCATTAACACTTAACCAGTTTCACTGGGAACTTTCAGGAGTTTAGTGGCAGGAGATGCAAAATAATGACGTAAACAGGAAAAAAAACCCGTTACTCTCATCTCACTCCATAACTTATGTGATAGATACGCTAGGTAATGAAGAATGTTCCCACTTCGTGATCAGCAGAACAGCTGAATGCAATATCCATTTGGATTGGAAAGAACATTAAGCACCTGGGGTAGTCCCATGCCAAGAAGGGGGTTGAAGGACTCATCCTGAACAACAGTACAATATATTAGCAACTAATTATGATATCTCTGAGAAGACAGCTACCAATTATATCTTTATGGACAATCATATAATAATATAGGTAACAGAAAAACATATTTGCTTAGCAAAAAGTGTTTTTCACTCAATTTACTGAACAAATCCAAACTACAAATTGCTACAAAACAGAATGAGTGCAAAAATATTCAGCTCCCGCAGCTCAAATTCAACTTCAAGAAAGCAAAACTATCCTGAAGGCCAAGGGAAGCTTCTATACAACACGCATCCCAGAGGATGATCCAGCATTTCCCAAAGGGGAGTGTGGGAGCACTAACTCACACTGCAGAGATGGCTGCACCCCCTGCCCCCCACCACCAGTGTGGGCATATAGAACCACAGGAGCCTCTGGGGATTTAATTTGAAATCCCTAAAGCAAGTGAAAACCCCCTCTCTCCCTTCTACTTCTCCTCTTCCTCCCCCACTGCTCCCCATTTCACTACCTTGCCTGCCATTTGTTTTCTCCACTGTTTGGGATGGGGAAACTCTAGAGCCAACAGGGGTGAGTGGGGGTTGGATTCAGCTGTGAAGCAGGATTTGAATGTGCTTTAGGAACCTCCTGATGTTTGCTCCAATCCAAAATGCAGGATCTTACATTCTAAGCACCCACCCCTCCTCTACCAGTGGAAGAAGGAACTGCTGCCAAGGTCACATGCTTGAGTGACGTTGCTATTCCTGTCCTCAAAAAATACTTTAGGTCAGGGGTGGGCAATTATTTCAGCTGGAGGGCCACTTAATGAGTTCTGGTGAGCTGTCGAGCACCACCCTGCCTCTTGACAGGTGCCCCACCCCCTTGTTGCTATGGTGGGACCAGAAGTCCCACGTCCTAACCCCCTGACAGAAAGTCCCTCCCCTTGCCTGCAGAAGTACTGCAAGGGAGGGGCGGGCTTCCATCTTGGAACAGGGAAAAAAAACAAATCATTTACTAAAAATCATACATCTACTGTAACATTTTATTTTGATTTAAATGTGTCTGCATAGTGTACATAGAGTTTATTTGCATAATAGCTCAAAATAAAGTCTCACTCCTGTATTTTGTGAGGGAGAAGGGTGTGGTTGTATGGGAGAGGGGGTGGTTGGGTATGGTGGGGTGTGTGTGGCCCCCCCCCCCATTGTGCACAGCCTTCAGCCCCAGCAGCAGGCCCTCAGGTTGCTCATGGCTGTACAGACAAGGCCCCCAGTGGCACGCAGCTCTGGCCAGTTTTAGCAGCTGCACATGACAGCAGGGCCAGGCCAGCCCAGTTCCATCATGTGGGGCTCACAGCAGCTCATGTGTAGTGCCCAGAACCGAGCCAGAGCCACGTCCTGTGGGGCAGAGCCCTGCGTGATGGAGCTGGCAACCCAGCCCCGTGCCTTGCCACCACATGCAGTTCCTGGGACTCCACCAGGAAACAGAGAGTGGCAGCAGGGCAGCTGCACGTGGCAGCAGGGTGAGGGAAAGGATGCTGGCTTCATCATGCGGGACTCTCCCCTGGTGGTGAGAGTCCTGGGAGCTCCACGTGAGCCATGGGGAGCCCCGTGCAATGAACTGGGCTGGCCCACGCTCTGCACTTCCACCAACCTGCTGGGCGTAGGCCCCATTCTTTGGGCTCTGAGCTCCCGCTGGCCCCAGCCCTACACTCTTACCCGGCTGCAGCTTCCCCACACCCAACCCCGCTTCCCTACCTGTTGCCCAGAGCACTGCAGCAGTGACAGAAGAAGCCTCTGGAAGCTTGGGGAGCAGAGCCATTCCCCAGGCAGCTGCAGTAGCAGCACTGGCCAGGGCAGGGACCCTCCCACACACAAGGGTGGGAGTGTAACATGACGGCCCAGCAGGTATGGGCATGTCTCAGTGGGCGCCTACCAATGAGCCAGGCAATTTCATTTGGTTCATTTGGTGGGACAGATTTGGCCCACAGGCTGTATTTTGCCCACCCCTGCTTAAGGTCCTCTAGAGGGAAAAAGAGAGAAGAGAATGTAGATCCAAGACCCCCTCTACACGTGCAGGTAAAGGTGCAGTGGGATCCAATGCATTATTCACACAATCATGCCTCCTGCCATGACAAGTGCATGGCAAGAGGTGGTATTCTTATATCACACATTAAATCCCATCGCACCTTACTGTCAATCCCAGGCTCCCCCTGCACCAGTAAGAAGCAAGCTGCTGCACCTCAGAGCCCCACACACTAAATTTGAAGGGCTCCCAGTCCCAGGGGTGAGTAAAAATCCAGGGGCCAGAGGACCATCACAGCAGTGAACCCCCCACCCTGGGAGAAAGGGAAACCCCAGAAGCTGAAGGATCACCACTGCAGTGGTCTCCTGCTCAGGGGCACATGGGGAGGGAGGGGGGAAACCCCTGAGGACAAAGGATTGCTGCTAAAGTGATCTGCACCACTGGGGCAGGGAGAAAGTCACCCCTGCAGCAATCCTCCAGCTCCAGGGGTTTCCTGCAACCCAGAGCGCTGGGGTTGTGGCAGCTGCAGTCCCCATAGCCCAAGGATTTCACATGACCCCAAGACCTGGGGATCATAGCTGCCTTGATCCCTAAGGCCCACGTGTTTCACACTGGTGTACAACCCTGCAGCTGAGGGCTTTGTCAAGCTGACAGGGCTTCCAGCCACAGGGAAGACCCTGCAACATGGGCAAATTCAAGCTGAATAGCAACCAGCTATAAAGTCAGTACACATTTCAGAGGTCTAACTTTATAGTTGGTTGGAGCTTTTTATTGTGCCATAGCTACTTTGCATGTGCAGCTGGTCTCCAGTTAATTGGGCAATACCTGTAATGAGTATAGGGTGGGCCAGCAGAGCTCTAATACCTATAATAAACTTTCTACTGTATGAAATCTTACTCCATCATCAAGCAACAAAATGAAAATGTTGGCATGCAGATGATCCTCTGTTCTTTCACAAAGATGTATTGATTAAATAAGCCTTTAAGTGGTTAGTAGACTCCTGTAAACACCATAAGAACCCATTTTTCAATGTTTACATTTTTCAGTTTAATATTTCTAGAATAAATCTTGTATTTATACACAAAATTTGAAACAGAATTTTAGATAAGTAATTTGCCCATTCAGAATGGTCTTTTGATGAACTAATGCTGTAAATATGAACAGCAGTTCTACAAAAGGCAAGGATTTTGTGATATACATTTTATTTGATAAACTGTATAGTTGGGAGAGTTGTTGGACAAGCTTTTGGTATAAGGTGCCCTTCTTCAGGACTGCAGAAGCATAGGAAAACCTGAAGAAAAGCACTTGATGTTTGAAAGTTGTCCAACAGCTCTTCCAACTATACAGTTGGTCTAATAAAATCTATCACACAGAGCCCTCACCTCATGTTTCCTGGACCATCATGATTATGACACTCCAACAGTACTACAGTATTTCTACAGCACCCACTTTCAGACTAACTTACTGCTAACAGAAGAACATTTTATTTGTCAAACCATTTTCATAGGATATTGATTTATTATTAAATGAGCACTGTGATCAATCAAGAGAAAATGCATTAGTCCCTCCAAACAAAGTGTGCATGGATTCATTATAATTTCTTATGAAACGTAAGTCCACAACTAATTCCTAACTGAAACCTCCCCCTCCAATTTAAATAATGCACAGAACAAGGACTCTTTCAAGTTACTGTCCCATTTCTAGACATTTTAGAAAAAGAACTCAAAGCTCCATTTTGTGATACTAATTTAGTAAGTGCAGTTTGGTAGGTTATATAAACAACACTGACTCATTTGATTACAAGTGTCTTACCTCACTCTGTATAACTGTACTTGTACAGAGTACTGCCTTGTACTTCCATCTCTAACTATCACTGTAGCGATAGCATAAACAGTAACAATACACTAATTATTGTCAAATCCCCAAAAGTGCAACCTTTTTTATTTCTGAGGGTAACTCAGACAAATATTCAATCCAATATTGCCTTTTTCTTGCCCAGTCCATTCTAGAATTCAGTTTTTACAGGTGTCTTATGTTGTACTAGGAAAGGCTGCTAGAGTTAATCTATACAAAAGACTCCTGAAATCTATTCTTAATAAAAGATAGGTGTTAATGGGAGGAAGCGCAACATTAAACAGTTGTCTAGGTTCAGCATTTTTCTGTCACTAAAACCCTGGAGAGAATGCTTCCAATGAACAGCTATAACTTATGCCAAAACGTGCTGCCTAGAGATGCCCTCAAAATATGTCCTCTAGAAAGAAAGGGGAGACTGTGAACCTGATAGTGAACTGGCTGTCATTCACAGGGAGTCTGACACTACAGTGCCACATAACATACAGATCTTCAGATAATCAAGATTCAATATCACACTGAATGTAACCCTGGAAAGGTTCGAGTTGACAGACTATTTCCATAAATACCAGTCACAACAGAAGTCTTTACAAACACAGACGCATGTAATTCAAAACCTGTGTCTATTTTACACAAATTAAAATGCAACCAGCTACCCACCTTTCATTTTCCTTCTGTCTTAACATAAAAACTGGTGGATATAAATTTGTAAAGCAACATATAGGGGTTCTAACTGATATCAACACCCTAATATGCTAAGTGTTATAAAAATACATACCCCTAGGGACTGTTCCTGCCCTTAAATACTTTCAATTTAAGTAAGAAAAAGGCTAGGAGAAAAGTAATAGTATAGCCAGTTTTAAGACAGGAAGTTGAGGAAAAGTACTTAAATAACATTCCCAAGGTCACAGCAAGTCTTTGCACAGGCAAAAAATTGAACCTTGGATTCCTAAAGCATGGGCTTCATACTGGGGTTACAGCCACCTGTGTAAAATTCTCCAGCAGTGTAACTGTGGCCATTATCTTGAAGTCACAATTTAAACCCTGCAACATGTCTACATTAAAGGGGAGCCAGTGGCTGAAAACCCCACTGCAGACAACAGCAAAGTAAAAAAAAAAAAACCCCAAACTTGTATACATGAACTGGGATCTACTTTTTATGGTACATTACATTAGCACACATACAATTTTTTTTTTTAAATCACCATTTTATCAGATATTTATGCTTTTTCTTATTTATTATGATCATATGAAAAGAAACCTGTTCAAATTAAAAAGGTGCATTACTTCCTCTTTTGGAAGCAACTATGGTATCTGGTTCAGATACTGTTTCTAACAAGGTTGTCAATTGGTATGAATGCCCTAGCCTTGATCAGGCTTCCAAACTCAGTTTGAAGAATCAGTGCCACTGATTCTCAAAAAACAAAACACACTCAAATTGCCCAGAGTTAGGAACTAGATGTAGAAAAGTACTGAAAATAATGCTTAGGACTATCTAAACAAACTTGCCTAAAATTTCACCATTACTAGGAGGGGATGTGAAAATCCTTATTTAGAAAGAATCACTATGTATATTACTGAGCACTGAACACAGGAAGAGGGTAAGACAGACCCCAAAGCAGAAGCACTCTTAATTTTTCTGGGGTTCAACCAACTTACAAAACTTTTTCCTTAGCTCTAGGTTCAGAGGATGATCACCACCAACAAAAAGAAAAAAAAAATACCTGGCAAGTGTTTAAGCCAAAATTCAGAAGTTAAAATTAACTTAAAATAAACAACAATTACAACCAAATCCATCCAAAAAGGAACTGATGCAGCACTGGCTTCCTAACACTCCAGCAAACAGATTACTCCAGACCTTCTGCTATTGTTCACAATTACATCAAAGCACTGCAGAAGAAAAATGGAAGACGCCAATTATCAAGAATCCTGATTTTGTCTGTTTAAAAATCATCCAAAATTCTCTGATTAAAACACCCCAAATCTGCGTTTTTCCATGATTAAAGTGAAATACCACTATATATACAGGTATCAGTTGAACAAAATGGTTTACTGATCTATTTACAATTTTAAAGCAACTTGAAAGCCTATCAGTATAATAAAATAAATTCTAGATATCTATAAATTTTGGAATTTGATTTTGGTTTTATTACCATGGAAAAGGAGTGCTCCTCTCATTCCTCTTTGCTCACCAGGATGTGGGTCCAGCTGTGGCTGTTCCACCCCACCAGTCTGTGGTGCTAAGCAGCCCTGATATGCTGCCCTCCACCCTCCTGTTCCCAGTCCTGCCTGCCAGGCCGTGGAGGTGGCTCCTATCTGGTGTCGGTTCAGCCAGGATGCAACCCTGTGCTCCACTGTCCATACAGAAATATGAAGAAGCACATGCCCCCCACATGCTTCTGCAATGCATTGCCAATGGGCATGCACAGACAGCCCCCAAGCCCTGGCCTTCCAACTCCGCCACCCCACATGTCCCATAGACTTAAGTTGATCTAGCTGCCAGGGCTGCTGCCACCACCCGGCCTGGCTGTACTGCTGGTCATGTGTGCACACACACATGCACCTGGCAAGCTCTACCTCTGATCACCCTCCCCTGCTCCCCCAGCCCCAAGCAGCCCTTTGCAGGTTGGAACCCTACCAGAGGGGAGATCCATAGTTTTCTCCTTTAAAGGGAGAAATCCATGTTTTTCTGCAGGAACCAGAAAACCCGGATCCCTGCTGATTACAGCTTAACTGGTTCTGCTCAAAAACATACGCAAGTGTGGAACTGAGTAACCAGATCAATTTTGCACAGCCCCCATTTCTTTAGAAAACTACTAAATGAATTGGCCTTTGAAAAACACAGGGGTACTGGACACAAACAGGCAGGAGAGGGACACAGCCCACCACCCCTTCCTCCCTTCCATACCTTGGCAAACACCCAAAGAGAGCTGGGGGAGGGCAGGAGCTCAGCTGTAACAGACAAGAGCCTCCCCCACTTCAGATTTGAAAATCGTAACCTGGGGAGGTCTCCCAATTTTAATACAGCATCGTGATGGGCAGCCCAATTATGTTTGTAGACCCCACCAAGAGTCAAAGTGTCATCTGAATCCTGACCCCAATCCCCCGCCTCTCCGCAGAGGACAGAGCAGTGCTAACGCCACTTTCTCCCTCCTCACCGCCCTGTGGCTGCGGGTTGTGACTTAGAGCAGTGGTTCTCCGTCACCGCGGGGGCGCCCAGGGATGCTGCCAGGTCCCTGGCGGGGTGCCACCGAGTACGGGGCATCGAGACCCCGGCCCACCGCGCTGCCTGCTCCTCTCACAAGCCCAGAGTTGAATAGGCTCAAGACCTAGCGGGGGCCTCGGGCCGCAGAGGCGCAGGATCCCGGGCACAGAGCGCAGCTTCGCGCTTCTCCTGGCGACGCTGAAGGGGGCGAGCTCTCGCTTCCGACACGGGGCGGCGGGGAAGCGAAGGGCGCTCCGCCCGGGCCGGAGGCACCGACCCGGCCCTGGGGGGCGAGCGGAGGGCCGGACGCAGCGCGACGTGAGGGGCTGCGGGCCGCGCTCCCCCCGGGTGGCGGGTGGGAAGCAACGGCCGCCCCGCCCCGCCCGCACCCACCTTCCGACAGCTCGAGCTCCAGCTCGGCCAGGCTCTCGCGCACGTCGGACGGCAACGGCAGCGCGTCCAGGGGGCAGCCACCGCGCTCCGCGGCCATGGCCGAGCCGGAGCTGTGCGGACGGCACCCCCGGCCGCAGCCGCAGCCGCAGCCGCAGCCGCGCGCAAGGAAGGCGCGGCCCGCACGGCCGCTCCCGCACGGCGCAGCCGCTGCCGCAGCCCAGACGCGTGCACTGAGCGCGGGGGAGGGGGCGGGGCTCGCGGGGAGTGGGCTGGCGCGGCGCGGACTACAGCTCCCAGGCTGCCCAGCACCCCGCGCACCAGCCCGCTTGCAGGCAACGAGCGCAGAGGATGCTGGGAAGCGCAGTCTATCCCTTCCGCCCTGCACGGCGGAAGGCGGAGCCTTGCCTCTGGCCCCGCCCCCGAGGCGAACGCGGCCCCACCCCTCCGAAACCATTCGTTGCTGGCACAGCCAATCCGCGGCTGTTCCCGGCCCCACCCCGCCCCCACCTGGGCGGGGCTACCTGTGCTGAGCGCTGCCGGCCGCATTAAGCGGGCATGGGGAACGGGCAGGGCCCGGTAGCAGCTCGGTGCTGGCTGAGGGCGAGGCCCTTGAGCCGGGCCCGGGGCAGAGGCCACGCCCAGAAGCTGCTGTTCCCTTGAGTCAGGCTGGGGAGCGCGGGACGAGCTGAGTGCTGCCTGGTGCCGCTGCACAAGGCCGGGGTCATGCTCTCGGGCTCACCGAGGGCGGAGAAGAACCCCTAGCCGGCGGGCCAGATGTGGCCCGCGACCCCACCGCTCCACAGGCCCGGAAACGTGGCAGCAGGAGCACTATTTATTCATTCATAGGAAATAGAAATTGACACTGCGACTGAGAAGAGCTTTTCTAATGTCTACTCTCTCCTGTGCCTGATGAAGGGCGAGTATACACAAAAGCTTGCAAATAAATAAAATAATTTGTTTGCCAACATCCAGTTGGTCTAATAAAAGATATCACCTCTTCCATGACCATTCATTCATTCACTTACAGCAGCTTCTGGGGCTCGGGCAGTGACCCCACAGCCTCCCGTGTCCAACTGCCCAGGTTGGAAGATGGAGCCCACCTGGCACAGACATCATAATGTTCAAACTGTCCCACTGCAATACAAGATTATTCAAAGGCCAAAATCTGAAGCCCCCTTACAAAGTAGTGCTGTGACACCCTTCATAGGCCAATTACTAAAACAACAAACATAAAACCAAGACAAAGTGAGCACCTCAGGCAGTTCAAGCTTGTTACTGCTGCTCCCTTCTCAAGCTTCTCTTAAGCAAAAGGCTTGACATGAAATGAGAACCTAAGGAAGAAGAGAGAATGCCCCTTACCCATCTGTTTGCCATAACAGCTGTCTGTTTCTTCAACACAAGCAGCAGCCAGTAAATAGAGAGGACAAGTAGGTCCCCGAGACAAGAAGTTAAACAGGTACTTACGAATAACCACTTCTTTAAGTAGGAAGAAACAGAACAGACTAACAAGAACATGCACTGGATGATTAGTTATCCCACTGTTTTGTGTCTCACACAGGAAAGTATTAATGGAAACTAGTGCTTGCTCCTACAGTTTGCATGTACACATTAAGGCAATGCTGCAATCATTTTCAGCACATCACACTGAGTTTCTGAAGTGCAGCAATTCTTTTGGGATATAAAATGATTCAGACATTTTCACTGACTTAGTGAAATTAGCATGCCATGGAATTTCTTGCTTTCCATTTACAACATGATCGAAGCATAGGAACCTGCCAAACTGCTGAAGAACGAATATTGCCCCATGCAGGAAAAATGTAAACTACATACTGCCTTTTAAAAGGCAATTTCCTACCTGTAAATTAGAGGCTTAAAAATAGAACAAGTTAATTTAGCACTCGCAACAACATCACTTAGAACTTACCGGATCAATGATATAATATGTACTCTAGGGTCCAAACAGATAATTTGCTCATAGAATAGAAACTGCAGTGTGTGGTTACTTTTAAATGTGACGTAATAGTTTTCAGCAGTTTGTATGAATTGTGAACTCTAACTTAGGGAGAAGAAAAAAATAAGGTGATAAAAGAAATATGCCAGTCAGAGCTAAGAGGAGGGATTCCAACATTCCTATTTGTTTGCAAAACGTTCCATTTTGTCTTTTGCATTGATGCACTGACCCTTCAAATGCTGATTTTAACCTCTGCAAAAATGTGCCAACATGAATTCAAGCATAACACTCTACACATGTACCTATTTAGTTGCATTACTTTCCAGTTCCTGAGGAATCAAATATAGTTGGAGCTTAATATCAACAGGCTATAAGCCAGAGGAAAATGTGGTGAGAATTTCAAACTAGTTACTTCCTCAGTCTGTTCTGAATCAGTAATTTACTTAATTTGAAACATTAAACATGAGAAATACTCAACACTGCATAATCTCATACAGCTAAAAATAATGTGTAGTAGTTAAACTTAGCTAAGTATCACTTACTGTATTTTGACACTTTTCTACTTAACTGTTCTGAGTATTTTTACCTTTATAGGTAAATTCTGTAATTCTTGGTTAAATATCTGTAGATGTCATTATTGCCACTCCCATCCATTACCTTTTCTCAGGCTGAAAAGACTGTGCCACCTCACCTCAATGGCAGGCTCCAACATCACAGCTGGGATCCTCTATTAAAAAAGGCATTTTGTTTCTGTTTCTTCTTCTATATTAGACTGATGATGTTCATTTTACTCTCAAACTGAGGAGCAAGGATATTTAAGGTCCTAAAAAGATACATCAGTGGGAAATCCTATGGTTTAGTTAGGCCATTCTAAGGCTTAACTCCATTGCCTTCTCAACTCAATGTGATCAGTTGGCCAAGAAAAAAATTCAGTCGTGTTATGGGTCACAATACACTACAGCAGTTATCAGTCAAAGTCTTAGCACCACCTAGTGGACAAGAATGTATCACACGTTGCTGTAAATCAACCATCAGGCACTGATGGCATTTCTCTGCACTGTATATAGATGTTTTTCTTTTTCCCTGAATTTGAAACATGGGAATTTGCTGTTCTGGAGTAGATCAAGAGTTCCTTAGATCAGAAGTAGGAAATCAGGCCCCCTGGCTGACTGTACAGTGATCAATGCAAACACTTCTCAAATAGGATGAGTTTCACAAAGCCAACTGATTAGCAGGCAGTCAAACATTACAGGTAAGGAAGAGTCTGAGAATAGCAATTCAGGATAAAGCCATTTCTATCTACAAGCTTACCATCACTACGCAAAATGTCCAATTCATTTTTGAATCATGCAAAACCAGGGGAAGGTAAAATATGGCCTACAGGCCAGATCAGGCCTACAGAGGGACTTTATCTGACCTGTGGCACATCCAGTCATCCCCAGGCATCCAATAGGGTTGGGACAGCTCCGTAGCTGCATTCAAATTCTAGGCAGCCAGGCAGCAGTGGCTCCTTCCAGCTGCCACCACCATGAGCCCTGGCCCCAGTCCTATGGAGACTGGCAGGGACCCAAGCATACAGCCCTGGCCTGCTATGGACCCACCCCGACTGGAGCAGACCAGCTCGACCAGCCAGGACCCACATGCACAGCCCCAACCCCAAGCTGCCTCGCACCTGCTCAGGACTGGCCTGCCCACAATGAGCAGCAGCAGCAGTAGTGGTGGCAACTGGAGAGAAGCTGCTGCTGGGTGTGGGGGAAAAGTGGCCATGCCCAGGCTGCTCTGTGGCTCCTCTCCACTGCTGCCACCAGCGCTGCCCAAAGCAGGGCAGTGGTGGCGGCAGAGAGAGCTGCAGCATAGCCTGGCGATGGGCTCAGAGTGGCTGCAGCAAGAAGGGCCTTGCAGCAGCAAGGGGAAGGCAGCTGCTTTTCTCTCGCACCTAGCAGCAGCTTCTGTCCAGCCACTGCCACTGCCGCTCATCATGGGTGGGCCAGCCCAGAGCAGACAGTGTGGCCTAGGGCCGGGGATGCGTATGTGAGGTCCCAGCTGGTTCCAGAGCTGGTTTGCTCCAGCCAGGGTGAGTCTGGGGTGGGTGCAGGATAGTCCAGGGCTGTGCGCTCAGCTGCTGCTGGATGCTGGTGTTGGGGAAGAGCCAGGAGTCACAGGGCATACAGACTCTGGGCAGTTGGGGTGAGGAGGGGAAGAGTGCTGACGGGTCCACAACTCCCCAGAACTGTCTGTGTGGCCTGCAGGCCCAAATAATTGCCCATCCCTGTGCTAAACCCTTGGCCTTTGCCATATCTTGTGATAGTCAATCCCATAGGCCATGTTTTGCATGAAATACTATTTTCAGTTTAAAATTAGATGCCTTGTAGCTTGTTCATTACATGAAAGAGTAACTACACATTGGTAGATGTGCCTATCACTTGCTATTCAAAAAATTGGTTACATGAAAAGTCTAAGACCAAAGGACTACAACTAAAATCTAAGTTTTTATTACTGATGCAAGGATTTCTTTAGGCAGTATCCTTTCATTGGACAAACTGCATCATTGCAATAGAATTGTACAAGCTTTCAAATGTAAAGGCATTTTTCTTAAGGTCTGAGGAGAAAAGCAAACACAGCAATAGTAAAAAAAAGATTTGGTAGAGCTGTGAAAATGTGCAGGGCGGAAGGTGGGGGGGATAGGGGGAAAGAGAAGAAATGCCCAGGAATAGCAAACAATCAGAAAAAAAAAGTTTATTACTGGGAAGGCCTTATTGATTTTTTCTCAAACCAGTTTAACAAAAATTTAGACTGGCACATTGAAGAATATTTACTATGTGAAATACCTTTTCAAATTGAAAGGTGCAGCCAGGATTTTTAAGACCATTTCAGTCACAGTTTAGGATGGGTTTTTTTTAGAGTAGAATTAAAGTTTAAATCAAATTATTTGGTTTCTTAAATTAGCAAAATAAAGCTAAACGCATCTCTCAGACCAGTCAGAACAAGTAAAAAAATGCTATCTGGTTCCTGAGTTGCATTTTAATGTCTGTCAGGCAAATTCCAGTTTAATTGTAATTTCTCCCACATCCTGGCTTTGAGTGTCTTCTTTATATTAAACTTTAGTCAGCTAATTTCCTACCATGGCACCAGATCTGCTTTTGAAGTCACCCCATTATCATCCCATTTATGAAACACTTGGGTACTCCAAGAGTAACTGAGAACTCTCTACTTGATCGACTATTAAGCACGTTTCCATAAAGATGGTCCAGTGTGCAGAGTATTAAGGACTGAAAAGGAGCCCAGCTCTTAGACATCACTGAAGTAGGCTCAACAGATATGGGAGGTATGCAGCAAGTACCCCAGCCCCAAATAAAACATGAGTCTGGATCAGGGGCAACTGTCCCTTTCTGTAGTCCAGAATTGGTCTTGCTCATGGAGCATACCTTCAACTTTGGCTCTGTTCCATTATGATGAGGGCCAACTGAAAAAGTGAAATGTAGTTTGGTAGGTTGTCTTGTTTAGGGAAGTAGAGGAAACAACAGGAAAAAAATGTTGCTCCCAGCTGCCCCCAAATTATCTTAACACCTAGGATTGCAATGGATTTAAAAAAAAAAAGTGCTGAACTACTGGTGTGCATGAGGCCAAAATCTGGCAAAATGCCTGAGGAGATATGGTCTTTCTAGACAAATCTACTACCTGTAGGATTTCCAAGAGAAAAACACGGTCCAAATGTCTCAAGATAGCACAGCACTAATGATCCAGAAGCTGTCCTTTTCGAACAGGCTATAAAAATTATGAGTTTTCCTTTTAAAGTTACCTATATCCCAAAACAGGGATTTTAAAACTCTGGCTGACTGAACAATAATGAATGCAAATGTTCCTGAAATGGAATGAGTTCCAAAATCAACTGGTAAGCAATCAAACCTTTACAGATGGGGAAGAGCTAGATAATGCTGACACAAGGTAATAGATAAAGTTAACTGAAATACATAACTGTAGACATATGCAAACATTATTATGCCAATAAGTCAGTCACACAAGAGGAATGACCAAATGTTACTTAACTCCACAAGCCAGGCTTCACAAATAGGACTGACCCTCCTAACTGAAGTAGTATAGTACATTGAGGAAAAATAAGTCCAACTCTTTCCCCCTCCACATTATGAAACAGCAGTGCAGGAAATCTAGAGAACCACATACTCTCTCTTGCTATAGCTTGGAAAGGGCCTAGCAGACAAGAGCGGACCTCCTCCACCCAACAGTTAAAGAGAACAAAGTAGAAATAAACACCCTGCTTTAAGGATGGCAAATGTATCTCTGCTTCTTTTTAGCTGGAAGGGTGGGTGGATGAGAAAGAAACTTAATTTTCCTAAATAGCAAATTTGAATTCTATGTGGAAGGAATACTGACAGTAAAAAGGTGGTACTTGATGAGAAGGATTATTGGGGAAGGACTTCTGTATATCAAGACACTTTCAAATTTTTAAAGAATTTGTAACTGATAAGATATACCTGTTTCCTGGAGAATAATGATCACACCTAAAGCTTAGAATCTTGAGCAGCTATAGGGTAGGTAAACAGAACAATTAACAACACAGCATTGGAACAAACACCAATACACTGTAAAAGTTCACTAATAAAATGCCATTTTAATAACTTTTTACAAGGAATCCACCTATACACTTTAGAAAAATAAACATAAAAAGATACTTTGTGGCTCACAATACCATGATACCGGCACGCATATGCTGTTAACTTAGCAATTATTCCATATAAGAATGTACAACATTGTTCTGAGTGAATAGTGACTTCCCCTAGAAGTTTAAATGTACTAAAAGTTAGTAAAATGGTCATATAAAAATCTGATGCAAAAACATTGCATAGGCTTGAAAACCCCTTTATTCAGTTACAACTAACTGTCAAAATTAGTGCACTGAGATACCAGTGAACAAAACCATGCACTTCAGGAGGAAGTAGTAACCAGGGGTTTCACAGTTCAGATCTAGGAAGTGTTCTCATCATTTTTTAATGCTTCTCCGGTGAGGTGAATCTGGAGCTTTTCCTAAATTTAAAAGTAAAACAAATAAATATTGGCAATTAAGTAATATATATATTACCAGATGTCATGATACATATACACAGTTGTACATTCATTTCATAAATGGTGTTTCCCCACAATAAATTTCATGCTGGTTTTACTGAAAAAGTCATCTTCCACAGTCTACTTCAAAGCAATACACACCAAGGCTGGGGAGGCTACTGGGATAGCCAAAAGAGTATGCATATTTGAAGACCACTGTTACAAGCCTGGCTCATTTTGTAAATAGCAATGTCCAGGGATAGCCATCCTGTGGCATGTGTGCCACAAGAGGCATGGACAGCCTTCATGTGCAAAATGCCACAGGTCTAGGAGAAAGCAGGGAACACTGTGGCAAATAGAACAAGGAGCAGAAAGCAGAGCACCAGATCAGGCAGAAAAAGGAAAAAAAGTGGCACCCAAGTAAATTTGTGGCACCACCAGTGGTGGCACAATGGTTCTTTACCCTACCTTATTTAACATTTATAATCAATGAGTAAAAATTACCAATGAGGTTTACAGATGACAAAAACTGGGAGAATGTTTACCAATGATAGGGAGAGTTCAATAATACAGAACAAATCTGAATCACTTGATAATTTGGGTACAATCAAGCAATATGTGGTTTAATATGGCCAAACAAAGTCATACGTAAGGACAAAGAACATAGAGAAGTGGTTCTCAACCTTTTTAGGTTCAAGGCACCCCTCAGAAAATACCAGCTCTAGTTTTTTACTTTTTTTTTTTTTAAACCATGGAGACTGTCGGTTTTTTTGTTGCGAAGAAAGCAAAAAGACCACAACAAGTTAGAATTTTAAGAAGGTAGGGAACTTCATCCTAGCAGGCAGCGATTCTAAAAAAAGCCTTAGAGCTCACTGTGGATAATCAGCTGAACATGAGCCCTGGCCTGACACTAGCCAAAAGGCCAATCCAATCCCTGCATATATACACATGAAAATCTTGAGTAGAAGCAGGGAAGTTATTACCTCTGCATGTGGCACTGAGACTCTCCCAAAGGAATACCATGTCCAATTCTGGTCTCTAGAATCCATGAAGAATGTTGTTAAATTACAGGGTACAAAGAACCATGAGAATGATTAAAGTACTGGAGAAGCATGCTTCAGAGTGATCTCATGGAGCTCAATAAATTTAAAGCTCATCAAAGAGATTAAGAGATGCATTGATCAACATATATATAGTGGAACAAGAGAATGACAGTAGAGGGCCCTTCAGTGTAACAGACAAAGGTATAATAAGAATCAGTGCCTGGAGGTTGAAACTAGATAAATTCAGACTAGAAATAAACGACACTATTTTTCCCCAAACAGTGATGGTAATCAATCATTAAACAGATTACATAAGGATGTAGAGAATTCTCTGCCACTGGCAACTTTTTAATCAAGGTGGGCTATTTTTCTAAAAGACATGACCTTGGGTAATCGATTGAACCTGAAGCAGGAATTAAATTGGGATGGGAAGTATTCTAGTTTGTTATGAAAATCAAAACCAATGATCACAATGATCCTTTTTCATCTTGCAATTTATCTAATCTAATCTATGTCACTTCACTCTGAACACCTGGTCTCACATACTTATGTTGGACAATGGGAGAGAAACTGATCCACAAAGGACCTTTCACTTTTGATGACCTTTTAGTTAAGAAATCATTTGGAGAAGTACCCTACTTGGAGTCATTCCAGAAACCAATCAGGGAAAGCAGCAAAGATTCAGTTCAGTGGCGCACATGTTAAATCTCTCTCCCCTTCCTGACAAATAACTACTGCAAAGCTTGAATACAAACAAAAACAAAAAACATTTTCATCTTGTGTGAGCACTAAAGATACTATGTGGCAGGTCTCTGGAAAAAAAACAAACAAACAAATCAGATGAGGCTATTCTTACCTGGCTGCGCACCCCCTAACCTCTGCTGGATGACCTCTAAACGACGGATGTATTCACTTAATGATCGTTCAGGGTCTTGAGTAGATGATACCAATGACTTCTCTGAAACTGAACTTGTAGATGGATGAGACCTGTAAAAATATCATACTAATATTAAAACTATTCTTCCTAAAGCTCAGAGTATATCCACAGCTACAGTGGTTTAAATAGGCTCATACTGTTTAATTATCTGGTGTACAGCGAACTACAATAACATGAAAAGCTGTTCTTCTGACCTTCATTGTGTATACAGGAAAAGTGATGGGATAGACAAGTAGTATAATATATGAGGAGAAAAATCAATACTTTTGTTAGGAAATGGGGACACACAGAAGCCTTAACCTTGCTGGTATCTAATCACTACCTTTCACCCCCTGATGTAACTGCTCACAGAAACATCAAGGAAAACAGAAATGAGAGGCAGTCCCAAAAAGTACAAGAGAGTCTCTGAGGCAGAGGGTGGAATGGTTGTCCTGTCCTGTCCTGTCTCCAAGACCCCAAGCCCTAAAGGGCTACAGTATATGCAGTATTTAAAGAAAGCCAGAGTGAGGCGCCCTCTCTCAACTATGCAAAATCTACAGGAAAATATAACAGGAAAGTGTGTCCCCCACTGCACTTGCACCTGGGGGTGGGGTCCCACAGATCACTTCCTCCTAAACATCTTTTAATGCAAAGAAGAATGTGGGTGGTTTTTTTCTGCTCTATTACCTTAGTCACTCGAATGACCTCAGCTAAATTTAACAATGGGGACTGAAACTGATGCTAACCCAACTCCTCCACTAGCCTTGAAATATTTCCTGTTACCCAGAGCTCCTCAATCATCATGTTTATCCTATTACCTTGATTTTTCCTTATTAAAAATAAAATCTTATAAGGGTGAGATTCTCTCACCAGCCCCTTTGAAGTCCGTAATCCAGTTAGAGGGTTGGGGCAAAAGGGAATAGGGAGAGGGGAAGAGGGGAAATTTCTTCTCATTAGAAACAGAGAGCTGCAAATCATCTTCCAGACCCCACTGCAAACCTCAGCTTAATGTGCAGACCAGGGACAGGTGGATGTGCTAGAGGTGAAGCTACACTACAGTCACTGACAGGCTAAGGCAATATCAATGTGGTAACCATGTCCCCAAGTGGTACTTTCAAGCAGTGTGAAAACAGTGTAGCTGTGTATTCACAGCTGTGAGAGGGCTAATTATGGGGAAGGCTAAGTAGCACAGTCAGCTTGCAGTGCTCATTAATCTGCCAAAGCAACAGCTACATGGCTTTCATTTTGGCTTGCTATCTACCCAGAGCAGAACCAACATGTCTGAGGGTGCTGCTGCCTAACCCAGTAGGTTTACTGTGTAGCCACAGGCTAAAGTTGCACTGCTGGCCACTCCCAATTCTGAGCTGCTCTAAGGGCTGACGTGCATGACAGCAGCTTCAAAACACCCGAATCTCATTCTTCCTGGCCTGTAAATCTGGTGCTGTGCCTCTAAGAGCACAGCACAGAATCTTACTGTTGGTATACAAAAGCAAAAAAAGGGTCATTTGGTTACATTTCTACATGGATGTGGCCACAGTTCACAAACACCAGGAGTACAACTGCAGTTGGTGGTTACCAACTTCCAAAGTTTAGCATCAGGAGAAAAATGCAATATATCTAATAGATCTGAGAAATCAAATTCCTATTCATGTTCAAATATTTTCTGCAAGAAAAGGTTAAGGTGTTATGGAAGACAACCATCTGGCTGAACACTACAATTTATTATGTTTTATACAAACCTATTACATAACCAGGAAGATGATCTGTGGAATTGGCTTATGCATCTTGCAGAGCTAGTTTTGTGGCACAATCCAGTATCTCGGGTTGGAGGAGAATTTGTGTTAACTGTTGGAAGTTGCTGTCTCAAAACTTCTGTTCTAGCACCAGAAACTGTGTTAAATACATGAGAGTCAACAATGAAATCAGGCACGGGAACTGCACAAAAAAAACAGAAAACACACACCCACATGCCCCTACACCCCCACCCACACCCCAAAGAACAAAAGCTACAGCAAAACAAATGTTTGGCTTTAAATTTCCAAAGAGGGAATCCTTTGTTTTTTGACACTATTAAAAAGGTCAATGTTTGAAGTTTCAGAATCAACTGCATGCACAATGACATTTTTCACTCTTCTATTTATGTGTTCCACACCCACAGAGTTATCTGAAAAATATATTGTGTTAGGAACGACCCTACAAATTCATTTTTCCTGATGCTACCATCACAGGAGATATTCTTAGTTTCAACTCTAAAGAGTAGATACCAAACCATTTGTTTTCATTGTTTTCTTAAAAGGGATAAAAGTTAGCCACTGTTGGAATGATAAAGTTTGAATTTCCCAACTGCTGCATGGTAAAATCTCATTTAAGTTAAACTAACTGATATAGCTGGACAACACTGAAAAAAGTTTATGATAATACTAGCTAATTGCCAGTCAAGAACGACGGATTTCAGAGAGTGTTTATGTGCCCCCCCCACCCCGCTCACCCTTCAGGGCTGGCCATGTAAAGATTCCCTTTGTAGCCTCCTCCTCCAGCCTTGCAGCAGGGTTTCCCCTGCCTCCCCACCCCTCCCTCTCTCTACCAGCTGTTGTTGGGGCTGGGCGGGTGGGGGGCACGCCACCACCATGACACCCTTCCTTTTCCCTCCCTTTCCTGCTGCCCAGTCCCAACAACAGCTGCCACAACTCCCCCTTTCGCCTCCTCCCACCCTACTCCCCTCCCTCCCTCCCTCCCTGCCTGCCACCTCCCCTTCCCTGCCAGGTGTTGTGGAGGCGATGGGGACAGGTGGCAGGGCCACTGTGACCCCCCTCTTTGCCCTTAGGCAAGGAGGTATGGGGAAGCCCCACTACTTTTGTGGCCGGGGCATGTTCGTTGCCACCACAAATTTCCTCAGCAACAGCTCAAACTTGGGCCCACGCAGCCTAGGCCCACATAGCCAATCGCCAGCTGCCCCCTCAGCAGTGCATGCGCAGTTGGCAAAAAGCATTAGACAGAAAGACACACAGACAGACTAAGCCCTTTATTATATTACAATATTAAACTATTTTACTACTTAAATGTAATACTTTTACTAGAAATTATACTTAAAAAACACATTATTTTAAAAATCCTCACCTGAGTTATGCCCTGTGCCATGAGAAATGACTTCTCCCTGTATACCTTTTCTGTTTATTTTATTCCATTTTTTCACTAAAAACTTTAACCTTGCAATTAAAAAAGAATATTGTATATTTATTAAAAACAGCAGAGAAATTAAAATGCATTGAACTTTAATATTAATCATTATCCTCGATTAGAAATATTTTAGACTATAAACAAATGTCATAAGAGGTATTGGGGAAAAGGACAGAATCATACAATTCAAGTCTTCTGAATCATGTGTATCAAATGCTGTGTTAACTGCTATTCAGACGCATGTTAAACAACTAATTAAGTAGATAAAATTCAGCTTTTAGAACATGTTTTTAAAAGCAGTGCTTCCCCCTCTGCACCATGACAAACTGAAAGAAACTAAAATTATTTAAATTAAAATCGCAAGTAAGTTTTATTCCTTCTTTCAGCCATAACACAAAATGTAGCAAAGAAACAAAAAAGGGGGAAGGAAAAGGAAGAACAAACCATCTCCTTCTGTATGTACCTATCTCAAACACCATTTGGCCACATCCAGACAAACAAGGGTATGTGCATGTGGTGGCACAAACAGTAGCAGCACAAATTTGTACTGCTACTTTGTGCCACAGTGAACATCCCTGCACTTGCTTTTCGTTGCAGGCTGTGCAGGGCTCCCTCCATGTTGGGCTTCATGTGCTGTAGGTGCCTCAGCATGTGGCTAGCTGGCAGGAGGTCTCTGCTTTGAGGAACTCTGCGCCCCAGCCAAGGAGCAGCAGTTGGAGATGGGAGGGAATAGGCAGTTTTTCACCGCTGCTATGCACAGATTCATAAACACCATGGGATCTCATACAGCATAAAAGCAGAAAGAAGCAATGTACACAAGTATTTCAACATGGTGCTTATCATGCTTAGCAGACTGGCCTGAAAAATACTATATGGGTTAAGGGTGTGGTTAAATGATACTCTAAAACAACTGGAGTGAAAGTATTTTTCTACTAAATAAATTAAGTACAATCCAAGCAATACATTTTAGATGTTAATCATTTGTGATATTTCCCAAGGGAACTATAGGAAGATCTGCTTGTGCATGCCTGTCAATATTTTTACCTTGATATTGCAATGACCACTCTGACTGCAGATCGAAACTTGGTAAAAGGACGGGAGCGTGATTCAGAGACCTGCAAATCTGCAGGTGAAGGGAAGACTCCCATACGTGCTATCAGGGATAATGTTGCTTGCTCACAGTCCTGGAATCCACCCAGAAGCAGAAGAAGATATTTCTTCTGATAAACTAGAGCCTTTCTAAAGCTCTCAGATCGCAAATACTTCTTATATAGCCTCTGTAGCTGTGTAGGAAAAGAAAAAACTACAATTATTAAGGTTTACATTACTGAAAAACCATAAAACTTGTTACAGTTAGACCCTTTAGTCCTTTAAAACTCCCACAACCTACTTGTCCGTGGCTTGATGACAGTTAGCTAAGGTTTTTTTGTTATGCAAGTTAGCAATTTTGCTTTTTACATTGTGACAATTGCTGCTAACTATGAAAAAGCTGTGCAATGTTTTAAATTAAACTTTCAAATGGAATTTGCACTATAGACCTCCTGCTGATATAACTAATTTTGCTGAAAATTAGAAGCATCAGTCAAACCAGCAGGATGGCAGTCTTATATGAAGGTTTATAAACAGTCTGAGCTTCTATATATTTTGAAGGATTACTTGACAGCATGCTAAATAAAAGTCATCAAGTATTGGTATTATACGGGCAACTGCAATGCTGACAATTCCCTAGTACAGGTAAGTAAGGATCTCCATAAATGATACTGGAAGTGCACCCAGAGCAGATCCTTTAATGCTTTTCATTTTGCCATTTGCTCCCCACTCCCCGCCAACTGGCAGAGGGGTCCTGCTGGCTGGGCTGTCTGCCACTGAACACAGGGGAAGCAAAAACCGCAGCATATTTAAAACCACGGTTTTTGCTTCCCCAGCAATCAGTGGCAAATGGCCCAGCCAGCAGGGCCCCTCTACCAATCAGGGGCAGCAGGAAGCAAGACATGGGGGGGAGAGAGAAGGGACAAGAGGTGAAATGGAAAACATTAAAAGGAGCTGCTGCAGGAACATTTCCAGCCTGATTTACGGAGATCCCTATAGTTTACTTTAGAGGCTTGTAACTTGGATATTCCAACTATCTTAACGTTTCTGAATTTCAGTACATGCAAAGCTGTCATTGCAAAACAGATTCAATACTTAACTTTTAAGATTAAATTTGTTTTACTTAGTTTAACATTGATTAGAAGAAATATTGGGTTAAGCGTCCATCTGATTTTAACGTAGGATTAGTCATGAAAAGGGTCAGGACATGCTTCTAAAGTTCAAAGAATAACTGGATACATGACATTCATGTTATGGAAGAATAAGTTTTTGTGACAAACAAGAGGCCTGTACCTCCCTGAGATGAAATCTAGTGCAGACACAGATGCCTGAGTTAGAGAGAAATTTCTATCTTAACTGACCTGATAATAAGAATGTCACGAAAGATAGAAGGTATATGTGGGAGAGTATTATAGGTTTAACGTATTACATGATCTTACTATTAAAAGATAATACTCATCTTTTTAAAAGGTCACTGTGAAAATTTTATTAAAAATTGAAAACCTATAAAAAAATTTCAAAAGAGTACAAAACTATTCTGCTGCTATTTAAACTTCAACTATCATCATATTGTAAGAAAATTATCTCGTATCCTGCCAGATCCGAGTTGCAGCCTTCCTGCCTCTTCCGTACCATCAAGTATCATTATAAACAAAGGCTTCAAATAAGGTTTACAATAAAATTACATATTCCTTTTCTAATTCGACTGATTAATATGAATTTTAAGAATTAAGAATTTTAAAGAAGAGAGACTGGCTCCCCAAAATCTAAAAGATCTTCAGGTGGAAATGGTTTTAAAATATGTTAAAATAAAGGAGTATATTTCCAAACAACAGCCTTTACTTTTGATCACTCCTGAAATCTTCAAGGAGGTTTTTGGCTTTTTCATTGAAAAATATAAGAAGATTAAATCTATCTAGCCACTATATCTTCATATAGCTGTACAAAACCCTTTAGTTTTTCCTAGTAAATAAAAGGGATACTTGTCCATTTAAAACTTGGCAAATGGCAAAGTTAATTAAGAAATGGTCCTAATTCCACTACATTTACAATATTTATTTTTTTAATGTCTTTTCTCTCTCATTTTCTATGCAAAAGACCCACACAAGTGACAGGCAAACTGACTGGCTTTTGTCAGAGAAAACAGTGAAACAAACTTCAAACTAAGTGCTATGGAATGTACAAAGTAAATCAACAGGAAAAAATAGTCCCCATCAGTCCCCTACCCCCTGTCTAATCTTTCAATTACAAGTTAGGCAGAGTAAGTCAAGTGAATCTTTTTTTAGTCCTTTCAAAGCCCCCCACCTCTTTCCGTCCAAAATGCACCTGGCCTGCACTATGCAACAAGTTTAGTTAAAAGGTATTTTTGAATTAATCCTTTGATACCAGTTAACAGTGCTCAGATGAGAGCAAAAAGTATTCCTAGCATCAAGTGCTAGAATGATGCTGAAGTACAACAGTTTTTTATCATATCATTTTATTCAAAATTAATCTCCACCTTCTCTTGGTGTGTCTGGGGCTAAAATATTTACCTAAATACCACCTTTGTATGAAAAAAAATGTCGAGAGATCTGCACAAGGAATCAGTTTTAAAATACTTTGCTATCCATACTACTTCTAAAAAGTTAATGCATTTTGTTTCTGTAAAGTATTCCAAAATAAAATATAAGAATAGTATTTTCTTGTCAAAAATGATACTGGTATAAGCTGTTCCAATATAACTTGTTACATCTGCAAGCACCTATAGAGATACAAGTGGAGCAAAACCACTGTAAATCTAACACTATTAAACACAGAGGGAAAGTTACAGAAATGTAGCTTATTTATACTGCCATAGGAGTATGCAGACAGAACAGCTAAATGGAAAGAGCTGATGCATCTTCCCAAATAGCAATGCTTCCTTTGTTTTTAAAGCAGCTGAACTGAAATGTTACGTTTGTCCTGAGCAAAAGTACGGCCAATCCAACTTTTATTTCAGGAATAACTTCTATCGTGTAAAAGTGTAATGCATTTATTTTGAGAAATGAGTAACAAAACTCCCATTGCAATTTTCAGAAGAGAATCAAAGTTGTTCGCAAACATATTTCACAATTAACTTATACAGCCAGTATATCTGAGTAGAGAAACCCAAGGGCCAGAATGTAACTGATTTATCCATGGTCATTGTCCTAGCCACCGGATCACCCTCCAGGGAGTACATTTTATCATCTTTCACACCACCATTTTACCTTTGCATTGGAAGCTTCCATAACTGGTTTGTTTTCAATCTCAATCGTATTTTTTGCCAGTTCAGATTCTGCTTGTTTCAAAGCATTCTGCAAAACAGTTTTTTCTCGCTGCCAAGCAGCCCTTTCCAGTCCCTGGACAGGGTCAGCATCCTCTATAGACCTTATCTAAAAATGAAATTCAGGGACAGTGAACCTTGATGGATATTTTATAGTCTATTTCCAGAGGGATGCAAAGTTTTACCTTTTAAACCAAAAATAAGTAACAACCCGACTTTAAGGAAAAACACAGAATGCTGGAACAACTAGATTGGAATTTCCCATCAGCACAAACACACTAACCAGATACAATAGGAATTAAATTGCAACTTCTCTCTATATTAACAGTCTAAGATTTTTCAGGGCAGGAACGGTCTACCTTTAGACAACTCGCTTTCATCTTGGTATCAAAGTGGGTCCCAATATTTAAAATAGAAATTAATCTTTCTTTTTTCCCCCTTTCTTTTGCATTCTAAAAGATAAATTTGTGTATTTATACCAAGTTGTGAGTTCATGCATAGGATATGAAAAAATAGGTTTTGCATTTAATTCTGCAAATGGTTAGTTCCAGGTCTCACAACTTTTGCAGGAATGAATTCTTATCCCACATCAAGCTCCTTTGAATGATCTGTATCCAGGATTCATGAGTCTCCGACCAGTCAACAAAGTCATGCTTCCAGGGTAATGTAGCTATCCTAACGGGTCATGCCAACACAGGGTAGGGAAATTTCTCAGCTGCCTAAGTATATTTCTTTGATTTCATGTATTCGTCAGGAAACCAGTACATAGAACAGGGTAAAACAGTAAATATGCAGTGACTTTTGATACTACTGGATGCACTGGTTGTACCAATAGGATCTTTTTCAAAATGTGTGGCTTTCCCAACAATAAATCAATATCCACCAGTATGTGCCATAACACTTTGTACTTGGAAGGCCATAGTATACAAGGTAAAAAAAACAAACCCCAATAGAAGCCTATCTTAATTTAATTTATTAATATTTGATTAGGCTCTGCCAGTTGCATGTCTCAACACTCCCTGCATGTATATATAACTGTGAGATACCAAAGAAGTATACATCAATATGTACCTGTTCATTGCCATTTCCCCTATGTAGGTGCTGCTGAAGTTTCTTCTCAAGTCGAGAAACTGCAGCTTTTAACTCTAGCTTCTCATCTGTCAGTGCTGTTACAGACTTCGTAAGTTCTCCATTTTCTTTCAACAAGACATCGACCAGAGAAACTGGATCCTGTGATGTGTTCTTTAAAAAAAAAAAGAGAGAGAGAGAGAGAAAAAATACAACTCAAGAATTCAACCAACATAATTTCACCAACAAATAAACCAGACTGCAGATCCCTGTAGCTTTTATTTTGAAACTCACTTTAAAATTGTAAAAGGCAAAGAATAAAGCCTTCCTCTCTACAAAAGCACAGCTAAGAAAAGATCCTGGTCATCATTTTAAGTGTAATTTTTCCTCAAAGGTGACTTAAGACAAACTTAGATAAAACAGATCATATAAAATGTGTGATTTTTTAAGGTTGTAATTTTTTGACCAATTCCAGACATATTTTTCAAAAAAGGTAAATATATCATAACAGTTCACTTTTCTCCACACTGTTTAATAATAATCAGCAGTTTTACAAAATAGTTGCATTTGTTGTGTTTTATAGTCATTACAATGTAATAAAGTTCCTTACAATTTTGCAGTTTTGATATAGTATTATTCACCTATCAATGGCAATTCCACCTTTGAAGTGATACTTCCCTTTTAAATGTGTTTGGAGCCAGACTAATGTTTATAATTTTGATTACAGCTGCTATTTATTTGATTTCTAGGTTAAGATCTTGCCCTAAGATTGGTATCTAAACACAAGAAACTTTCTTTAATTCACGAAAATCTAAATTCACAGGGATAATTTAAAGTGTCAGCCCTCTGAAATTTATTTCTGACCATGCTGCATTCATTACCTTTGCGTTAGTAGAAGAGAAGCAAAATTCAAGTGGGAACGAAGCAAAGCTTTGGTGTAGATAGAAGTCTGAGCTCCTGAAGGTCAGCACAGAGGGAAACAGACTGTAGAGGTACAGACTGCTCTCAGAATATCTTATGCCTCTTGATGTTTCAGGTAAGACAGATGCATTGAAAACCTTTATTAGCATTATGCTTTTTGCATACTTTTACAGTTAAATGATTCCTGGGTGGAATAACTGGTTTTGGTAACTATTCACACTGGTCACAGTGTTGAAAGTTTTGCAGGGTAGACAGAAACAGCTGGCCTACTGTGTAACAATGGGTGGTCTACTGAATTGCATGATTGCACTCTGAGAAAGGTGAAGGAAAGAGGCCCACCACCTGAAAGGAATGTATTCAATGAAGGTACAAACTTCAGAGGTATAAAGACCACACCCCAAAACAGCTTTTCCAAACAATGTATGGTTTCATCTTAAATCACAGGCAATATTGACTTTTTAAACTGTGAGTGTAATAGAGCATACCTGGAATGCTGCATATTCAATACATGAATGCTGGTTTATATAACAGGTACACTAAAAGATGCAGTGGATTTTTTGCTTTAAAAAAACCCAGCAAAGTATCTAACATAGAAACACTGATGACACTAAAACAAAGATATCTGAACTGAATCAGTTTTTATTGTGTTAAATTAAGATTGCTGGAACAGAAGCTTAGTTCCCTGCTGTAAATGATTTCAAGACTGACTTGATGAAACTGTGTGAAAGTTTAGCCCCACTGTGGATTGGGTGAGTTTTGCCCTACCTCCCAGGTTCTAAGAAAATTTCAGAGCATGGACCAACTGAATTAAAGATTCTTCTCTTGGTAATCTCCCACTGAGAAAGACCCCACCCTCCCCTCTGATCACATAACATCCCATTGGCAAGGACAGCAATTGGTTCCACGAAGAGTAATAAAAAGAAAGTAACTGCTGTATTTTGTTTTTCTTATTCCGAGTAAGCAGCTAGAAATGAGACGAATTAGCGTGATGTGACCAACCAGTTGTTCATAGACAAACACATATTTTACAGAACACAATCTTAAGACGTGCTGTTCAAGTTATTAAAGTCTCGCTCTCAGGGTTTTGATGAGTCAGAGGAATAGGTTCTCAGTTTTCATCTTCTTGAGGTAGGATGAAGCCAAAACACTGAGATAGGAAAAGGGCTCAGTGAAAAAGGGCAAATCTCCTTTCCCATTTGCAAAGAGCCAGATTTATCTGTACCAAATAAATTTTGTGACATTTTTGTATCAATCCTCAAATGAAGACAGGAGAGTCAATTTCCTCAGTTTTTTTAAAAACAGCAGTTTACATGTAAATTGCAGACAAAGGTACAAATGAGTTTCTTAAATTAAACTAATATAAATTATCCCCCTTACCAGATGGGTGGGAGAAGTCAATAACTCTGATTTCAGCTCCTTCAAAGTGTGAAGTAAAGATGCAATAGCCTCATTATTTGATGCAGACCAATCAGTAACTGTTCTGTTAAATAAAAATATTGTTTTCAGTTGTATCTTGCACTTCACTGAACCCTACCACAACTTTTCTTTTATTTTCTACTTTTGGACCTTATCTGAATTAACAATTTGTAAGGAGAAAAGAGCTGCATGTTTTCTTAACTTACGGGATGTGGGATTTTGAAATAGCATTTCACAGGCATTTAGTTAATGCCTACATTTTGGAATTCTACCTTCTATTATGGAAACTCAGAAAAGTGAGAAATCCCACAAGAAAAAAAGATTCAACTGCAGTTCACCAAATCCAATAGTGGTTCTCCAACTGTATCCTGTACAAACTACTTCCAAAGATTGGCTTCTCAAACTGTAAAATTAACTGAATTGCTACTCACTTATCTACAGTTTTATATATGAATTCATTTAGATGGACAGCCACAAACAGCAACTGTTGTCTTGTCTTCTCCAGCTGCTGCTGCTGCCGCAAGTGCAATGTTTCCGTCTCTGTTGTGAAGGCCAGTTTGATGTTGCAATCATTTTTTATGGGACCAGAAACCTCTTGATGACTTTTCTGAGAAGTAAGCTTTCTTTCTTGTTCTTCTAAATCAGCTAGTGTCTGCTGCAGCTCCTTGATCCTACATTCATCTTTCTGGTGTTGCAATTCCAATTCATGCTAATAGAACAAGAATAAGAAACCATCTATAATTTAACTGTTTGCACCACCTGCAAACACACCACAAATATCAAAGTGTAATCTCAGTACTGCCTAAACTGTGCACCCTCCAAGTGCCATCAGGAAAGGGAATTCATTACATTCCCTTGTGCTATTAGGAAATAGAGACACTAGTCCCTCCTCCTCCCTTATACACTTCCAGAATTACTGGTGGAGAAAACTTGATAGAGGCTCCAAGGCCTTGATCTTGGCTGCCTCCATCCCTAGTTATGGAAAAGTGGGACTGGACAGGACCTCAGGCAGTCATCTAGTCCAAACCCCTGCTCAAGGCTGGATCATCAGTCTAAACCATCTCAAAGAGTCTGTCACTCTTAGAAACTTCCAGGGAGGGAGATACCACAGTCTCCTTATGTAGTCTATTCCAATGGTAAGCCACCCTCATAGCAAGAAAGTTCTTCCTAATATCCAACCTACATGTCCCTTCTTTAAGGCAGTTAGTCCTTGTCCTTGTAGCCACAGGGAATAGTCTATCACCATCCTCCGCATAAACACCTTTCAGGTATTTGAAGGTTATCAAATCCCCACCAGTCTTCCCCTCTCTGGACCTAATAATCCCACTTCTTCAAACTTTTCTGTGTAAATTATGTTTCTTAGGCCTCTAATATTTTATGTTTCTTAGGCCTCTAATATTTCTTAGGCTCTCCACTGGATTATTTCTAATTTGTTCACATCCTCATTGAAGCTTGGGGCCCAAAACCAGATACAGTACTCAGGTGAGGCCTCACCTGTGCTGGAGAAAGTGAATGACTTCCTTGATTTGCCAGCAACACTCTAATTAAGGCAACCCAGTATGCTACTGGCTTTGTTTGGAACAAAAGCACACTGTTGACTCATATTCATCTTAGCTGCTATAACCCCAAAGTCCTTCTCTGCAGTGCCAAAGCCTAGCCAGTCATTCCCCAAAGTATTTTTGTGCATGTAATCATTCCACTGTACGAGCTGGACTTGGCATCTGCCCTTTTTAAATTTAATTAAATTAATTTTAGATTGCTTTTTCATCCTTTCTGAATGCTAATCCCATCCTCCAAAATGTCTGCAATGACAACATGCATAACTCTGTGGCACTGGATGTCAACAGAACTGTACCTGGAGACAGAAAGTTGCTCCACTAAAGGTTTCTCACCAACAAGATCTAATAAATAGTATTCTAGGACATTATTATTTATAACGGAACAGAACAATCTGGTTTATTTCAATTTAAGGGAAGATTTAAAGAGGGAAATCTCACCAGCCTCTCTCTGTCTTTCTGCCATTCCTTCTGTTTCTCCACTTCTGATTGTTGCTCCCATCTTCTCTCTTTATCCCTCTCTTCTTTTTTGTTTTTCTCCTGTTCTCTCATTGCCTTAAATTGTGACTGCAATTCCTCCCAGTCAGCTTTCAGTTTTCCCTCTCTTTCCCTCTGTACCTCTAAGGAGCGGATCACCTCCTGTTTTTGACTTTGAAGAGACTCCAGTGTAGCTCGTAACTTGTTACTGATTTCTCTTTCTTTTTGTGTCTCTTCGCAACACATTTGTACCTCAGCTTCTAGTTGCCTCTTAGAACGAATGGCTTGCTGATGCGTTTTCTCAATTATAGCAGCTAGCTCTTTTGCTCGAGACCTCTCTTCATCCAACTGAACCTGCAGATCTCGAACAAAGGTCTGTTCCAATAACGATTCTTTATGAGGACATGAAACACCTTCTTTTGCTCTCATGCTCAACTGTTCTGTCAAAATACGTTCATGGTTCAAGGAATTCAAAAGCTCCAAGGAACGATTTCTCTCAACTTCCAAATTTCTCTGAAGTTCTGACAGTTTGTTTCGTTCCTGGGACAATAAAGCCTCACAACGCGAGTGTTCAATTTGAAGTTCTTTACGGAGATTATCATTTGCTGTCTGTTCATGCTCTAAGGCCACTGACAGCTGATTATTCTGAATGCACTGCAATTTCAAGGTAGCTCGCAACTCCTATTAAAAAAATAAACGCACACATTATATTATACTCTGCTCAGATAAACATATTAGGTAATATTTTTATATTGTACTTCATCCAGAAAACATCTGAAGAAGCAGCTAGAATAATTTATTATTAAATTGTTTAAACTTAGACACAGGACAAACAGTCTGCTAGGAATTTAAGCTAGACTGCAGAGTATCTCTTTTTGTTATTAATTCCAGAAATACTTTCTTTACCTTAATGGTCATAAAATTAAAATATTTTAACTGGCAATATTTTTTTATGGGTAATATGTAGTACTTGGAAATTAAAGCCCTGTGCATTAGCTAGACAGCATAAATGGCTTCTGGAGCAGAAACTGAGCAGTCTTAATCTTCACTCTGGAATCTAGAAAAAAGTAACAAAAAGCTAAAGCTTGGCACCTAAGATGAACAAGACCTTAGACTTCACAGTTTCTAGTTTTTAAGATGCCAAGAACACACTGAGAAAACTGTGTACTGAATATCACTGAATCTATATGTTTAAGAAATTAACATATTAGACAAGTGCATCTCATAATCTTTCGTTCAGAAGGGTGAGGGAGTGGAGATCATAGTGTCAGGGTAGCTTTGCTGTTGGTCTTATTGAAACAGGACCTTTGTTTTCCCTTTCCCTCAACTTGTATTTACAATGTTTCTAGAGGCTACAGAATGGCAGGACCTACCCTAAAGTAGCAGAAGAATAGAAGTCTATACCAGAAAAGGAAATAGAGAAAAGACTGAATTAAAAACCCTCAAGAGTTGTCCTATGTTCACCATTTTATAGAGAAAAACAGGTGGGGAGGGTTTTTGAATGATGCATTGTGGATTTTTGTTTTGTTTCATGTCAGTTGGCAGCATCTTACAGAAAATAAACACTACAGAAGTGCATGGCAACCTATTTCCAGGAGAAATAATACTGCAGCAGTAATTACCAATGAACACCTCTTGTTAAAGAAAAGGAACTAATAATTAATTTAAGATATTGAATAAGTTTCAGCTGTGCATGGTCACAGTTTCCTTATAGTCTAGATGTTCTAATGTCAATGTGAAACAAATGGGAACAAACTACCACTTTTGTAAATCCAACATTTCTAGTCACTGGGAGCAGAGGATGACATTCCAATTAAAATTCTATATTTGAATTCTAGGTCAGGTTTTAAGAAGTTTATATACATACAATATCAGATTAAAAAGGAGTCAAGAATTGTAGTACAATTTTAATGTAAGAACACATCCAAATAAATGTGTGCGCTATCAAGATTTTCAAACTGTGCTATAACATTACTTATTACTTTTGTTCATGTGTGCTACCATTTATTGCAAGACTACAAAGCAGACTCACGCACAGAGGAGATTGATCACAAAGACTGCCTAAAATGGGGAGTTATTAAAAGAAGCAATCTGCTTCTAGTTGTTCCAGAGTGACGAGTTTCTAGCATACATAATTAACTATTGTTCAAACTGGTAGACAAAACTATAGAAGCAGGGTTTTTTCCCCCCTTGGGAGAGTGGGAAGGAGAAGGGAAGACAGAGAGTGCATGTACTTGGGTCAATCACCTTGCTTCTATTCATATTAGTAAGACATTGTACATGGAGTGAATCATAAACTTACTAGATTAAAAAAAACCAAAAACCCACCACAATTTTCTCTGGATTCAGCTTGTAAGAAAGACTACAGACTCTAAAAGCATTTTGGCTGACCTTTGATATGCACTGTATTGGAAAATTTCCAGTTTTTTTCAGCCAACATCTGTAAATTTTTTTTTTCATAATCCCAGAGGAATATGCAGTATGAGTCTACACCAAATGATATGTTTATTAAGGAAGTGGAGAAGCAGTTACAAATTGAGTTACAAATTGAGAAATGTACTTTACTGAATGATCAAATGGAAGTAGGAAAATTTTTTCCAGCACCTTAAAATAGAAGTGTTGGAAAACACCGAAAGGCATAGAATGTTTGAAAAAACTAGTAAAGAGGGAACAGACGTGTGCAACTAAGAGCCACATTTTAAGACTTTGTTTTGTGGAAGTCTTTGTGCAGTCACTTGAATCAGAAATTTACAAAAATAAAAAGAGAAATAAGCCAGCAGCTGGAAAAACTAGTGTAAAAACATTTTATTCAGTCTAGGCAGTCTACGCTGAGACTGGCTTTAACTTGGACTTTATAAACATGTATCGCATTATACCTCCAACTCTTTTGCCCTTTCATCTCCTTTTCTTTTATGCTGAAGTTGCTGTTCCTCAAACACATTTTGTAGCTCCTTTTCTTTCAAGCGCTCATTCTGCAAGTCCTGAAGTGCACCTGTCAGATCTTTTTCTCTGTTTTCCAGTTCAGAGCTGCAATATTAGCAAAGTTAAAGATGAAACCCCTAGAGAAAAGGATAATTTTTTTTGTTCTTAAATATTTCATCCTTTTTGTTTCTAAATATTATAGTCTTGGAAAGATACCTTTTCTCAGACTCTGTAACCTCTCCCCTCCCCCCCCCCCCGCCTCTCCCCCATGGTAGAAGAAATTAAGTCTCTTTGACCCATAACTCACCATACAACAAGATGTTATATTTTCTTAGTTGTTTCTATGGTGTCACCTACCTTTTTTAAACTCTACTCTTTAGCTGAACTTTAAAATTGAACTCTTTCATATTTTAACTTCTAACTGTTAAGAACCAGGATATGTTACTCTACTCTGTGGTACAGCAACAATGCTGCTAAATGGTAGCACGTACTACAACAATGGGGGGAAAAAGAAAATGCATGTAAGACCATGACCAGGCCATTAAAGTAAAAGGAAGTAGCTAGAATCTGTCCAACAAACCTGGACCAAAAAGAAAGAGTAGGCAAGAGTTGGGGGTAATGACAAACAGAAACCACTGGTCAGAATCCAGAAGAAATTCTGCTCTGACCAACAAATTCCACTGTGTCCATATGGGGTAGGGAGAGAGGTGTTATTAAATGAAACTTCCTACATATTTCATTGCTGTGGAAAAGGCAATTCTCAAGTTTGAGCCACTCATCAAAAATCTGTTAGAAGCCAATAATAATTTACTTTTCTTAAGCTGCCATTTCCAAATGTTTTATTTCTTCACTGTCCCTGAATGGCATGGTTCTGGACTTAACCATTACAAAATTATGTCACAAAGATTATGCATTTCAAAACTACTATTCCTTACCGGAACTGGTTTATTTGCCTCTGAAGGTCTTGCAACGACTTTTGCAGGTTTTCATTCTCTAACTTGCTTTCATAAAGTTCTGATTTCAAGTTTGATGCTGCAGTTTGTTCCTGCTTCAGGAGTTCTCGCATCTCAGAGGCCCTCTGCTGCTCAATGCTTAGAGTATTCTGTAAATCACTTGCTATGGATTTTTCCTGCTGAATCTTGTATTCTAGTAATTCAACTAAGAGGGAAAATTATGAAGATCATTTGTACTGTAACACTTTTAACAACTCTATTCCCAATTATACACATTTAAAAGTACTGATAAAAAGGACCAAAACTACTACAGCTTTCCCCATCTTCTCTTAACAAAGAACTCAATTATTTCAAAAAGCTCATACAATAATAAATATTTTCCAGAATTACACAACTACTGTTTTATTCAGAGAGCGTCTCAAGCAGCTTTCCCCTTTCGTTCTGACTTGTTCACTGGACATCTGATTCCTCTCTGGTTTCTAACTCTTGATTAAAACAATAAATTGTTAGCAGGCCTCAAATAACCTGTTTACCAATGTACCTTGATAAACACACCAGTTCAGAACATTTTCTGAAAACCCACCATTTTCTTGTTTGTCTCCCAAGTAGTTAATATGCATTTCTTGACATAACATTTTTCCTTCAGCCGTCTCTAAGATAAAGGATGCATATAACTTGTTTTTGAAATGCACCAAAAACCTTTTCAAACAAACATTTCTGCAATGAAAGATTTTTAAAATAGGCTGCACTCTTACTGCTGCTAAGACCTTTAAAAAATCTGATACATTTTTAAAAAAAGTGATGTCAGAATATATTGTTTTCCATTAAACGGCCCTGTGCTGGAATGGAAAAAGCAGATGCAAGGAGTTTAAACTAAGTACTACCCTTCCTCCGAAGTTGATGTTCTTGTTTACTCCCCCGATCCTCTGCATTAGTAATGGTTTCCTGTAGCTGCTGTAGCTTCTCCTGGTTTTGAAGATGTGTCATTCGTAGTTGCGCTCGAAGGTCCTGTATTTCAGAAAGTAAGCTGCTTCTATCAGAAGATAAAAGGTGCTCTAAGACTAGCTGCTGCTGTTCTTCCTGAAAATAAACAAAGCCCATTTCAGATGAACAGGGGCAAAAAATCCCAGTAACTTCTAAGTAATATTAAGTTCATACAGATACTCACATTCTCCCCATAGGATAAATTCAAGAAATTTTATAAACTATATTTCCCTCCATAACTTACATTTTATAAAAAGACAGAGGCAATTTGAATTGATTAAACTCATACCTATTCTAGTAACAAATGTTTGAGTTGGCAACAGAAAGTACTTTATTAGCCTCTCTAATAGCCTGACAGTTATCACAAACTATCTTTAATCATTTCAGAATAAGTATCATAACAAGATTGGAGGAAAATGGCTATCAAAACAAAACTCACAAAAACCTAATGCCCACAGCATAAGATTTCATAGACATTAGGGCTGGAAGGGACCTCAGAAGATCATCAAGTACAGCCCCCTGCCCCAGGGGCAGGAAGTCAGAAGGGGTCATAGGGTCCCAGCAAGATAAACATCCAAATTTCGCTTGAAGACGTTCAAAGTAGGTGCTTGAACCACCTCCAATGACAGGCTGTTCCAGACCTTGGGGGCTTGGACAGTAAAGCAGTTCTTCCTTATTTCCAGCCTGAAACGGTCTTGGCGGAGTTTATGACAGTTCAACCTTGTCATCCCTTGGGGTACTCTGGTGAACAAAAGTTCCCCCAGATCCTGGTGAGCACACCTTATACATTTACAGGCAGTGATGAGATCACCCCTGAGCCTGTGCTTTTCCAGGCTGAAGAGTCCCATAGCTCTCAGCCTCTCATCATAAGGTCTGTTTTCCTGACCTCTGATCATGTGCATGGCTCTTCTCTGGATTCTCTCAAGCTTCTCCACATCCTTTTTGAATTGTGGAGCCCAAAACTGGACGCAGTACTCCAGCTGCAGCTTTGCCAAAGCCAAGTACAAAGGAAGAACGATGACCTGGTATTTACTTGAGAAGCATCTATAGATGCAAGCCAATGTTTTCCTCGCTTTACTAGCCATAGCATCACATTGATGGCCATGTTCATCTTGTGGCCAATCATGACCCCCAAGTCCCTTTCATCTGTAGTGCTAGCCAGCGTAGCACTGCCGAGCCTATAAGCATACTGCGGGTTTTTCTTCCCAAGGTGGAGAACCTTGCATTTTTCAGTGTTAAACACCATCAGGTTCTCATCTGCCCACTTCCTGAGCCTGTCAAGGTCAGCTTGGGTTGCCCTCCTGTCCTCACGTGTAGATGCTTTGCTCCAACATTTGGTGTCATCAGCAAAACTTGGCCAGTCCGCTTCTGACTCCAATGTCCACATCATTAATGAAGATGTTGAATAATATAGGTCCAAGGACAGAGCCTTGAGGGACCCCATTGATTACAGCGGACCACGACAATTGACTTCCGTCAACCACCACCCTCTGGGTCCGACCATGGAACCAATTCCCCAGCCAGAGGACTGTGGTGGACCTGAGGGTGCAGCTGGCCAGTTTTGCCAGGAGGTGATCATGGGATACCAGATCGAAGGCTTTTTTAAAGTCAAGATATATGATATCAATCTCTTCTCCCTTGTCCAGGTGATGGGCTACTTGGTTGTAAAAGGAAATAAGATTAGTCAAGCAAGACTTACCCGCAACAAACCCGTGCTGGCTATCCCTCAGGATGTTGCCATAGGCCATTGTGTTAAGAATGGCCTCTTTGATAATCTTTTCTAAGACCTTCCCCAGGATAGAGGTCAGGCTGATGGGCCTATAGTTTGCCGGATCCACTTTCCTCCTTTTCTTGAAGATAGGCATGATATTGGCCTTCTTCCAATCATTGGGCACTTCACCAGAGCACCAGGAGTTCTCGAAGATCCATGCCAGGGGCTGAGCTATGATGCTAGCCAGCTCCTTGAGTACCCTGGGGTTCAGACTGTCAGGCCGGCTGACCTGAAGGTGTCCAGCCTCTCAAGCTGTTCCTTCACAAGGTCAGCACTGAGGGAGTGTAAGGCATCTCCCTCACCTGGGCCTCCCTATCCCGTAATGGGCAGGGGCATCCCATGGGGCTGGTGAAAAACCAATGCAAAGCACCCATTTAGCAAGTTGGCTTTTTCCTGGGCATCGGTTGCCAGTTGTCCCATCTGCTTTAGCAGGGGTCTAATGTTGCCTTTGCTTTTCCTCCGGCTCCCCACGTATCTAAAAAAAGGACTTTTTATTGTCCTTGATATTTGTAGCCAGTTGGAGTTCCATTGCAGCCTTGGCTTTCCTAGTTCGCTCCCTTCAGGTCTGGACCAGTACAGAATATTCCTCCTTGGAGGTGGATCCTGTCCTCCATTCTTTTTAGATGCAGGAGGTCCACTAGTTCTTTGCTGAGCCAAGGGGGCTGCTGTGCCCTTTTGCTGCCTTTCCTCTGAGATGGAATAGATTTAGCTTGTGCATCCAGGATTGCTCCCTTGAGGAGCAACCACTCTTCTTGAACTCCCCTCCCCTTTGGGTTGTGGTCCCTTAGGGCCTCACCAAGAAGCCTCCTGAGCTTGTCAAAGTCAGCTTTCCTGAAGTCAAGGACTTCTGTATTGCTGACTGACTTGCCAGTTTTACAGCAGATGGTGAAAGTGATCAGCTCGTGCTCACTGTCACCCAGTTTCCCTTCAATCGTTAGGTCGCTGATTAGCAGGATACAAAAGCATGAGAGATTTAACATCCACATACTGTGTCACCAACTATGATTACCAAAAACTTAGGGAGAACACAGTGAATGATATGGAGTTTCTTACTTGTTGTTTCATAATATGCTCCAGCTTTTCCACCAATGAACCTTTATCCCCAGACCCAGGATTGCAGAGATGCGACTGCAAGTCAATTTGCAACATGTTGCGCTCTTTCTCCAATACGCTCTGAACAGCTTGGAGAAGTTCACCTCTCCAGTCAAGACAAGCATCTGAATATTCCTACAGGGAGAGGGTAAATTTATTAGCATCTATACAAAAGAACGGGTGATGTATTTAATTTTAATGAATTTGTTTTATCTTGATACCTTGCCTCCTTTATCTGTCATCTTACTAAGATAATCTTTTAGTGACTGTATTGCATCCAATAAGGTGAGACCCTCTTTCTGCCATCCCTCTGCTGCTGTAGGCTGCTGAACACTCTTTGGATCCCTCAGAACAAATGGATATTCTGACAAAGCCAATATTTTGCGACTCTCTTCATACACCATTTTCAGCACAGTCTGAAGAGAGAAAACATTTATATAAATAACATTAAATTAAGATGATCTAAAATGCCAACCAGAAAACATTGTGCTATATTTCTGTAAATTAAACTTAACAATAAAAACAGTGTCTGCCAAAAGACTAAGATGCTTTTGCACTGTAAACTTTAGGGAACAAACAAACAGAGATGAAACAAAAAACTCTTTAAGGATGTGTTTTACCTATTAAAGATATTTCTATAAAATGACAGTATTTAAAAACATCAGATTTCTAGAGAAAAGGAAATTAGAAATTAAGATTCCCCCATTAACCTACATTTTGTCTTCAAGTACCAAGCCTCCTCCAATATAGATGCTAATGAGCAGGCATGTAAAATGCAAGTAGGAAAACCTATTGCATAGTGCATCTCAAGTTCTAGTTTCCACATAGAACCAAGATACAACACAAATCTCATCCATCCCACCTTACAAGCTAGAGATGCATCTGTCTTTTTACCCTGCAATATCCAGTCTGTATCAAGCAGATAAACATTAAGCCCCATTCAATCTATCATGCATCATTTGTACTGTGGGAGCATCTGCCCAGATAGACCTTTGGGCATGGTAGAAAGACAGAGAAAAATGCCCCTGTCCAAAGGAACTTACCATCTATGTAAGTAGCTTGTCAGGTCAGTATAACACATGACTGTCTACATGATGTCACACTTTTAGCCCTACTGTTTGAAACTTATGAAAGACCCTACAAGAGTCAGCTTAACTGCCTGGTATTACTTGCACTTTGCAACTTTTGTGCAAGCCATATTGCAAAAACTCTGGTTCACAGTGCACTTAAAGAAAAAAAATGTGTTACCTATTGTCAAGTATGTTTGTAAAATTGAATATCTTGTGCAAGTTGGTAATATCGTCCAGGAACTACATTACCAAAATCTGACCATCTCTTCACACCCTTCTTGCACACAAGTTGGGAACACTTTGCATAGATTCCTGTATCTGAAAACTCCTCACTAGACTGACTAACCTAGGAACCAGCCAGCCTGGCACAGAAAGAAAACATGAAGCAGTACTATAAATCTGTCACCAGGTTCTGGAAAGCTACATAAGAGCAAGGAGCTACTGCACTTCCACTATGGATCCTGTCTCTCACTCTCCTAGGAAGAGTAAAGGAATCACTCCTGCTACTTAAGGTAGGAAGAAGGGAATAAACTTTAACTGTGGGTGTTTGTGAGCAGTGCTGTATTTCCTGTGCTCCTTCTGATTTCCTTAAGAGAGATAAAGATCATCACTCCAATAGATCAGATCTCTTCAGCAGACTGCTCCATCATAAGCGAAGACTGGGCCACTGGAAGATGCGCCATTCTTGCACACAACCAACTTTCTAGCAAATTTCAGGTATAAAATGTGCATCAGCACTCAATACAGATGTCCCTTAGCACATCTCACTGCAATATAAGCTAAATGTATGAATACATGACTGGGTCAGTTCTACACATACCTTGGCAAATATTAAAAATTCCTGGGTTTTTTGGGCAATAAAACAAAGTTTATTAAATCTGATGTCATGTGATTACCCCCCAATGTTGCTAAGTGGCTCTTGGAGGCCACTGAAGTGAGTAATGTTCTGTTTGTGATAGTCTTGGCTTAAATTTTAATAGATTATATAAAACATCCCTAAAAAATTCAGGGTCTTAATAACTTAAGTAGTGGAAACTTCTTGTTCTGTTGTTACCAGACTAAATCATCTCTTAAAATGAAACCATCTCTCTGCACATAAGCTGTTATATCATGTACAGATGTTTCCTTGTCTCGTTCCAAGTAAAGCCAGTTGAGATTTACATTAAATCCTTTTCTAGATTTCTCTAATAAGAAATATCCCAGCCTGGACACGAAGTTATTATTCCAAAAGTAAGTTGCAATGAGCAACAACATAGGCAATTAAACAATTTTAAATGATGAATATGTGCATCCAAATCTCCAGATCCTCCCACTACATCCTGAGTTATTCCCAATAAGAGACCAGTTAAGGGTGAGGTCCAAAACGCACATTATTCTTGTAACACAAAATTTGTTTGGAACTCTGCCAGCCTGCAAGGGAAAACTTGTGGTTTCCCACATTTTTCTCCTTTAAAGGAAAATCCATTTTTAAAAGTTTGTTCACAACCCTTCCGTATATTCTTGTGACCCACTTTTGGGTCATGACCCACACACTGAGAAACACTGCTCTAGGGCACCAATGTTGCCACTGCCACCTCCTCTAAAGCACCATCAACATGTGGACCCTTGTTTTTTGTCATGCTAAAACAACCTATTTATCACCACAAATGTAATAAGAGTCAAGGATCTGAGACTCTTCTGGCTGCAAGTCTCTCTTCTAAACAGATGGTCTGGTCTAGAGAGGCAAATCCCTACAAGATGTAGCAAGGTGCCAATTTCGCATATTTGTTTCCCCTACTGAGGTTTGTTGATCTATGCCCTGCCAAGAGAGGCAATAGGAGAACAGGTTGGATATAGCCAGTCAGGTCTGAGGCCTCCCTACAGTGAAATAGAAAGAAAGTTACTCTGTATCGCTTCTGACACTCAAAAGCAGAACAGTGGATTTGTGGCAAAATACCTGACTATATACAGGTTACTGCTTGGGAACAGATGCATAGATACATATTTATACATAGTGAACTGCCTCTCTGAAAGTCAGTGGGCGTGGTTACCCAACAATCTAGAGGTGCACTGATAAAATATTTTTTTGGCTGATACTGATGACCAATTATTAACTAGCCATATCGGCTGATACTGATTGGCTGATCTGATTGCCGATATGGAGACTGGCAGCTTTGAGAGCAGCATCCAGGTGATAAGTCTGTTGGCAGGAAGGTGTGGAGAAGGGATAGGGCATGAGGGGACACAGATTGAGGCCCCCGCAATAGGAGTGGGAGGGGCAGGGGATGCCCAGCTGGGGTGGAGCGCAGGACGGAACTGCGGGCAGCTCATCTGGGGGGTAGAAGCTCCTGCCACTGCATGCACCCCCAGAGGAGACACAGGAGGCCTGTGCCCCCCAAACTTGTACACAGAGCAAAAGCAGGCTGCCCACTGCACATCCAAGCCCTGGGACTAGGCCAGGGTGGACAGAGGTGGGGTGGGCAGAGGCAGTGCTTGGGAAGGTAGTTATGGGAGGGGGGTCTACAGCAACCCCAAAATTTACTGCAGCCCCCACTCCATGTCCCCTCTCACCGCAAAGAGGCCAGTGCAGCCCCAAGCCTGCAATGGGCAGCCCACCCTCGCTCTGTACACAAAACCTGAGGGCATGTGCCCCCCAAACCTTCCCACAGCAGCAGGAGTCGCCACCCTCCCCCGCCTCAATCTCTCCCCCCACACGCTGCCAACGGCTTTGTCCTGCGCTTCGCCCCACCCTGGCTGAGCAGCTCCTACCCCTGCCTTAGCCCTACTCCCTCCCTCACCGCAGGGACCTCAATCACCCCCCTCCCCTCCACGCCCCTTCACTCCCACAGACTTACCCGCCAGACAATGCTCTCCAAGCTGCTAGGCTGCATTCGTGGCTGCATGCATGCTGCGGCTGCACACATATGCACAGCATTTATTGGTGTTTTAAATCAGCCACCGTCCAAAAAAAGCCAATTGCCAAAAATGTCAATTTTCCTTTTATCGGTGGCAATACAATCTGAACCAATATATCATTGCATCTCTACAATCTGTTCTATTAATGGACTCCCTTATAAAGGATACTTTCCTCAACTGTTGCTTTTTTTTTCCCTTTTATCTCCTAAATGCTTTATCTATCTTTATCAACTTTACCTTTAGTTGCGGTGAAAGTATTTCTTTTTCTTTCACCCAGTCCATTCCGTCTGGAAACATTCCACAATACTGCAGATAAGCCAAGACACTCGCATCCAGATGCTCAGTTGTTTCTAATTCCTGATTTAGTTTAGCTGCCAAATCTGAACTGGAGTCTGAAAACAGATCCAGAAGAACATCACAGAGTAGAATCATAGGTTTGGAAGGGACCTCAATGGTCACCTGGTCCAACCCCCAACAATCTCCTAAGCATGCAATTTCTTGTTGTACAACTATAAAAACAGTTGATTTTGGAAAGAGTAAGATTCCAGAGTAAAAAGTTAGAAACAATAAAGCTAGTAAAATTTTCTGGTGCATATAAATCCGTTAACTTAAAATTGCTACAAATAGTTTTAAACAGTTCATTTTGGGAGATTCAAACTTGTTTTCATTAAGGACTGTCTAATACTAGAAGAGAAGTTAGGTTGGAATTTACTATAAGCTAATCCCATCCTAATCATTACCTTTTCCTTAAAATAAATGCAGGTTCAAACAATAACTAGAAACATGAGATGTATTATCCAAATACATATTTCTCACTCCTTCTGGTGCCCAACCTTTGACCAGAGACTTTTTTTTTTAAACCTTTGCAGTATCTGCTGTGCAATCCCGTCGCACATCTCATGCCTCCACTTTACCACAGGTATGAAAGGCAGTATGCAAATCCTGCTTCTCAGTTCTCTCCGAAATGCAACACAGTACAACACCAAGGAAGAGGAGAATGGGATGCAGATATACTAGGGAAGGAGAACAAGATGCATGTGCACAATACTCAGCTTACTAATAAGTAACTACCTTTTTTCCTTTCAGTAATTGTCCACATGAATATTGTCAATTGCAGAGAAACATGTATAGAGGCAGCTCTTGGAGTCCCCCAGGCAAATAGCAACTCCAGGACCACTCTGTCCAAATGCAAAAGTCCTTCTGCTGCATGTGTGTGAGGGGATGGGGTGTGTCACCTGATGTGAGTCCCCGTGTCCCCTCGACAGCCCCTGGAGAGGAGGGGGTACTCGGCTGTCCGTTCTCGCTTCCACCGGTCTCGCCTGCCACGACTTGATGTAATTTAGGGGTTCACCCGTGCGGGGAAGCTGGCAGTCCGGATGCGGTCCCTTGTCTCCAAAGTCCAGGGGTCCTGAGGGCTCCTCCTCCCCTACACCCTCGCCCGGTCCTCCGGGGTAGCCTCCGTCAGGGTGGCTCCCATGCAGGGGGTTAACCCCTGCTAGGTAACAAATATACAGCAAACGAAGTAGTATAATGGCCGTACAACGTCGGCACCCGCTTCTCTGGGGGCAGAGGGGATTCCTTCCACTCCCAATAACCTCCGGCCCTGTTGGGCAGGGACACCTGGCCCCTTTGTCCGTTCACCAGTCCTGCCGTGGGGTTCTGCCCTCGCACTGCAGGACCCTATAGGAATCCTCACGGTACCTGGCCCCGGCCAGGTGCCGCTAGCTCCGGCTGGTCTGGGGTCTCCGGACCCCCACTGCCCGTCTCTCGAGACCCGGGGGGTGCACGGGGCTTACCTCCCCGCCCGCGGGTCCTCTTAAGTGGCCAAACGGCCTGCAGCCGCTGGAGAAGGGTCCTTCCTTCAGGGCCCCTCTCCCCGGGCCCCTCCGGAGCGGCTGCCACCAGTTCCACTGTTACCGGCTCCGCGTCTCTGGTCTCCACCGCCTCCGGCTCCGCAGCTCCCGGCTCCACTGGCTCCTGTTGCACGGCTCCTGGCTCTGCAGCCGCCGGCTCCGGCTGCATGGCTCCCGGCTCCAGCTGCGTGGCTCCCAGCTCAGCAGCTCCCGGCTCCGCAGACGCCAGCGTAGGCTCCGGCTGGAGCCTCTCCCCTCTCCTGTTTGGGGTAGGTGGGCTCCTTTTATTCTTCCGGGTCGGTCCCAGCCCGGCCCTGTCCGAGTTCCGGGAAAGGACAAGCTTCCGACCACACTTCCGGGTCGGCACCCGGAAGTTGGGCGGAATTCCGTCGTTCTCCGCCCGACCCTGGCCCCCCGGGGCCTTGACCCCTTCACAATATGAGACTATTTCTGACCTGGGTAGAACATTTTTGCTTTGTGAAAGTCATCAGATGAAATAAGCAAAAGAATAGGTGATCCAGAACAAAGAAGTGTGTTTCAACAGGTCCATCTTGAACAGGCAAAATCTTGAAGACCCCTGCTGGCTGCAACAGAAAGTCTTGGCACCAAAGTTGTTTTAGTCATGCCGTGACTACAAGGATGACCCACGCCTTGCTGAGGGATCACAGGCATGGGTGGTAAGGTATATAGGATGATGTCAGACTAGGGGCCTAGACAGAAGCCACACCTGGCACAAAAACTCTGTCTCTGGTTGTTGACTTCTCTCTGCTTAGCCCCAATTCACAAAGATGGAATAGGGCACAGGGCTGCTGATCTCCCACTTGTGATGTATGGAGTCAACTCTAATGCAGCAGTCTGCCACAGTATTCTGAAAACCTAGCAAATACACCACAGAAAGTTGCAGTTAGTGACCGATGCATTAGTGCTGCAGACAAACTGCTTTCCTTTCCTACTGAGAGAGGTGGGACTTGTGCTACTCCATTCATTGCTATACAACATAGCCACAGTATAGATAATTTGGATAGGACACTTGTGGGTACCACAAATTTTGTGTACTGCAATACATTCCAGCACTGATGTGGAGCAAGATCTCTTGTGATGTCCAGATACCCCGTGTCTGGAGGTCCTGTGTGTGTACTCCCACCCCATTCCTGTGAAAGGCAGGCCCTTGCTGACCCTTCTGGGGTCACCTCTATAAACTGGAACCTCTTTACTTTGGTTGACAACATCTGAAGAATGACCCACTTTTATCAGCCAATCATCCATGTAAGGCAGGACTGCCATCTCCTGTTTCCTTGAAGGCTGTCAAAATCCAAACAGGAGGCATCTGTTCTGGTAATATACCTGTCCCACTAGAAAGCATATGTAGCACCTGTGCAAAGGTCTTATGGAAATGTGGAAACAGTCATTCTGTAAATTGATAGATGTCAGCCAGACCCCTTGGTGTAGGGATGGGATAACTGTTGCCACTGTCACCATCATGAACATGAGCTTTCAAATATACCAATTGATCACTCTTATGTCCAGGATAGGACACCATTCTCTCTTTCTCTTCAGAGTTAGGAAATCATTCATGTAAAATCCCTCTCTCCCAAGGTCTAAAGGGCTTTTTTTTGGCAGCCCTTCCCCAGCAACAGGGAGAAGACTTCCTCTAGAAGCAATCTCATGAAAATGGTCTCTGTAAAAAGATGGGGATGAGGGATTCAAAGTACTAGGCTGTGGTACTGTATACTATAATCATAGGCTACCATGTCCAGAACCCAATAGTCTGCCATTACATAGGCCTAAGCTGGATAAAAGGAGCATAAAGAAGGAGAAGGTGGCTGTATGCATCATACTTGATCTTACTATAAAATGCCCTGCCTATTATGGGAAGCAATATGATGAAATGCTGAGGATTTGTGCTGGTAAAACCTTAAACACTTTTGCACTGGTTCTAACTGTTGTGGCTGACCAGAAATTGAGGAAAAAGATACTTGCATGGGACAACGATATGGAAAATTTCAGCAGCACCACAGTGCATGCATCTATACATGCACTTTACTGCGAAGCTAACTAAATAACTCTACAGTAAAAACATCACAGTCTAAATGTGTAGTGCTATTAGGGCACAACAACACCTTAGGGTAGAACTGTTGGGGACAGTACCATCCTACGGCAGAACACTTTACTGTGCTGAAATGTATGAGTAGATGCTGACCAGGCATGTTAATTGCATCTGATCAGCCCAGCCAGGCAGGCACCCCAGCTTAAATTGCTGCTGTCCCAGGTGCACATGTAGACTCTGGCCCTGGGAGGGGTTGACTCCAGCATGAACTGCTCCAGAGTTTTTCGCTTCACATTACTTTCATGTGTGAAGGCACCTAGCATGCGTTAAGTATATGCTCCCAAGACACAAAGGATCTCTCATAAATCCTTAAGGGAGTACAAGATGTCCCTCAAACAGGAGGTCCTTCACAATCATCTGGACTGCTCTGGGCAGTCCAGAATCCAAGATCCAACGTGTCCTTCGCATGGCTACTGAAGTGGCCACAGACCAAGAAGCTGTGTCTGTAATGTCTAATGCAGCTTAAAGCACCATCTCAGCCACCAACTCTAACACCACTAACACAAGAGAGAGGAAGGAATCTGCACAATCTGTGGGAAGATCCTCAACAAGAGATGTGATCTGCTCAACAATCCTAAAGTCACAGCTCAGTCATTTACTATTCTAAATTTGCAGAGGAGCAAGACCATTTACCAAAGAGACCTTATCTCCACAGTTCTCTCACTTTAAGAATCAACTTGTAGAATGAGGTAGGAACAGAATAATTCTGTCCTTTATGGAAAGATTCAGTACTTTCTGCCCATTATCTTATCATCAGGGCCCACAATGTCAGTGTCCCAGATTGCATCATTAATAGGTAACGCAAACTTCAGACAACTCAGGATGATTCAAGTTGCCTAGCAACAGATACATGGATGGTTCAACTAGCTCGTCTGATATAAACTGGAATTCCTTTGCAACATATCTCATCAGGTAAGACAAATCATCAGCATCCTGAGGGAAGAGTGGTTTATAAGACACTGCACATGTGGAAGAGTCATGCCAAATTGTAGGTATGGCTCACCTCTGAAATCAGGTGGATATGCTAGTGCTAGAAGTGGATAGCTGACTGGAACCGGCTGTAAGGACAACACAGAGAACTGGGACAGTGGATAAACAGGTCTGGTGCTTGGGGTTGTGAGGGCTTCATGGCCAAAAGGGATATGCCAGAAAGGAGGGGACATACCCCTGGGGCCACTGACCTTCCAGTTGACTGATACCATGCAGCTGACTTTCAGGATGGCTAAAATTTTCTGTTGGTCAGCTTAACAGAGAAACGGGTAATGGTGGTGACATGTAGGCATGCCCTACTCAGGAGCCAGAATCAGAAGTAGTAGAGACAGCTAAAGCTGTATGTGGTACTGACGTGCTGACACAGAAGATGGGGAACAAGAACCTGAAGCACTGGGAGAAATCAGTGACTGATTAGGATCTGGTCCTTTAAAGTGATCATCCAAAAGGGTAAAGATGGGCTCCACGGGATGACAAGGTCCACTAGGATGTAGAATCTGGAAGGAGGCAGAAACTGGGCAAATCATCTCGGGAAGCTAAAGGAAAGTTGGTTTAATTTAGAAGCTGAACATATACATTTGGTTGCCTTTCTCTTCCAGGTTGTACCACAGAGGCATGAGATATACCTGACTGGAGACCTACCTATGAAGAGGGATCTCGAGAGGCAAGGTTGAACCAAGATCACTAGTACAGAGTGATGGTGCTGGACCATGCTCAATGCTAGCCTGAAAACTTGTTTCCAAATCCAATGCCAGGCTTGTGGCCTTGTCTAGGAGGAACAACGTATGGTTCTTCTCTCCTTTCTGCTCTTTCATTTGAAGGGCCTATAAATATCACATCTCTCTAGAATGAAGGAATCATACTCTTGCAGGAGGGGCAGCTGTAAAACCTGGGAGATTTTTGTGATGGCATCACCACAAAAAGGAAGAGAAAGTACTCCGATAAGACAAAATCTCCAAAAGAACAAAAGAAAATGAGCCACCAAGATGGCAGTATCATGTGGCACACCTACATTAAGAACAGGGGTAGAGAGTAGATGGAGTGGGAAGCAGCCAGGGCACCAAACCCAACCCAGTCTTCTCTATTTGCGCCCAAAAAAAATTTGGAGAAAAGAACTTAAAAAGATAAGATATAAAAATGTAACTATAAAATCAGCAATGAAAACAAGAAGTTATACACAGCCTACAAGCAGAGTGCAGGCTGAAAGGCAAACTGACTAATGAAAGGTTCCAGGTAGCCGAGAGGAACAGAGAAGCAGGAAGTGCATACCCTTCATTATAACCTTGGCATGGGAGGGGTGCAGGTTGAGTGACCAGAATGCATACGACTAAGGCAAAATAGTTTCTGAATGAATTTAGGGAAGTATAACACACCATAAGCATGAATATGAATGTGGAAAACTACTCAACAGAACATATATCTTATCTCAATTTTAACTGGTTGAGATTTCCCAGTGCAGATCTTAACCATCCAATCAAGACAAAAGGGGTCAATATGCATTTATACTAGGAAAAGGGTCATGGTTAAAAGAAAGCTGGTTAGCACACCACAACCTCTTTTCTAAAGAAAGAAGGGATGTGAAAAGTCAAGGCAAATTTAACTAACAAAATATAGAATTTCTTTTCAGGCCTAAACAGTGTCTTAAGTAACTTAATTTTCTTCAGCTCAAAAATGCAAAAAACCCAAAAGGAAATAATGTTAGTTTTGCATATTTAAGTTAATATCATATAGTTGAAGTGAGTTAAACATAAATTAAAAGAAAATAAAACTCACTGCTGCTATATCCATTACTTGCTCGCTCTAGGCCAGACACTGTTGATCTCACATCATCTTGTGAATCAGATGGGGTTAAAGTTAAGTTGTCAACTTCTCTCATCTGTTTAAAAAAAAACAAACAAAACAAAAAATAAAACCATATGTACATGAACCAGACTCAGGAGTCATTCCTAACATTAATCTAGTTTTGAGCTGTGGCACCTTTTATCTTAAAAAATCATCAGTACAAAATACGTTATAGATTTACAAGAGCAAATATTGTAGCTGAAATGAAAGTTCCTTTGGAAATGCATCCCATTTTCTCTTGCATATAATAGTCCTAAAAATTCCCATTTGGGGCTGAAGCTTTAAGCTTGGCCTCAGCTGACATACGAGCTACCTCTGATATCTGGGAGAATGGAAAAGTAGCATACTGAATAAGTATATTTTTTGTTCCATGTAACAAAATGTTGAATGCTAATATCCTTTTTCTGCAGTCAGTAGTATTTTAAAAGGTATGCTGTAAGGGATTTTAAGAACATTTTTGATCACACACAATAATATCAACTAAGATCTAATTAGTTTCTCCTGAAACCCTGCACATACCCTTCCTGTGTGGGGCAAGTAACAACAGCGGATACTACTAGGGTGTGTAGGCTGTAGCTGTGTTGGTCTAAGGACGATCTGAGCAGGGTGAAGGGCCCAGGGCAAATCAGCCTGTGTAAGGTGCTGCCCCCAGACGCAAGGAAGCCACCAGCAGATTCAGCAGCCAGAGGAGTGGGGGGTGCAGAGCAGCCAGACGTGAAGCCGGCAGCAGCACGGATGTTAGGCAGGTTATAATGCGTCATCAATCCAAAATCTATATTTAGTCCATGATTTAGTTCATGTCTGTATTTTAGTCCATCCTCAGAGGGAATTTACAAACACTTTTCAAAGACAAAGCTATGAACTTCATTTCATCAACCTCCCGGATACAAAAAATCATGGACTAAATAGACGTTAGATTGATGACACGTTATAACCTGCCTGACATCCGACTCCCCGGGTTCCTCTCCACTATTTACCAGCTATTTTCATTCCCCTTCCCTCCCAGTCCTGCCCCAGCCTCTCTCTCACCCACTGACTCAATTTACATCTTCAGTGACTGGCTTTCTTGCATGCATACCAGCCTCTGGCTTCTTTACTCCTCATTCCATCCAGGAAGAGCACACACCAACTGCAGATGCTTCCTCATTCTGACATGGGTATTTATACCCAAAAGCTTCCTAAGAATTCTTTCAACTATTTGAGTTAGTCTAATAAAAGATATCAAATTAAACCAAAAAACCTTGTCTGTTGGGATACTACTAGGACACTTTCATGAATGAGCTTATAAAATGTCTATTTGAAATTGCACATATATAATCTTTGCTTTGGCAAGATTCAGCAAATTCTGTAGTAACATTCAAGTGACAACATTTTTCTCTTGATAAAAAGATTGATTCTAGTATACAATTATGTACTACTATATCATTAGTTTAATATATAATCTTTATTAGCATTGAAATGCTTTTTCAGTCTTTAATTCAGAGATTCTTGAGGATTATTTTAAAGAAGATTCATCTTCTATTTATGACAGTACATTGGGACTCAAAAGGTCTGGATTTCCCACCTTCATTCTAACTTCCTGTATGACTTCAGTCAGTCTCAGGAACACTTTCCATTACTTTCAATAAGCACCAGTTTAAGCAATCTGTGCCTCAGTTTTCCATATATAAAAAAGGGTAAGTTCCCTTTCTCTGTTGCTTTGTTGGACCAAGTTAGGGTGTAATGTTCCAAATTAATCCCATACCCTACAGTCATGTAGGAAGCAAAGCTCTAGAATGAAATTTATTTGGCGTAGTCTTAAGAAGCCTAATTTCACTTACATATAGAATAGTAAAAGGATCTTTCAATGCAGCAGTTTTGCTTCACTGTGCAACCAGGAGATGAACTAATAAAAGATGACTGCACACCTAGTATGACACAGTATCTAATCTTTTTGATGTATTTTTACCAATATAAGTTCCCATGGAAACACACAGAGCACACCCAGCCATAATTTTGGGAGGGGAAAAGGAGGGACAGGGAATTTTAATATATTAAAAACATGTAACTGGTAGTTACCAAAATCCTCTTTTCCATGTCCTGGTACTCAGCAATGGAATAAGTGCTTTCAGAGAAACATGGAGACTTTAAATCTAGTTTGTCTGTTGTTTCCTCATTGCTGTATGCAGATAGCTTGGGATATCCCAACAGTCCAGAGGTATCTCCCTGTATGGCGGATGATTTGGTGTGCATTGTTTCTAAGTCCACGCTGTGTATACTATCAACTTCAGAGAAGGGTGTTAAGTGAAGAGTTAGCTGAAGGTCTGTGCTAGTATCCTGCTTTCTCACAATCTCAGGTGAGTCCCACAAAGTCATATCCGTGATTAAATCTTTAAAATTTTTGGGCATCTCCTTAATATGCTCTTGTTTTTTTGAAAAATTGCATTTCAGAGGGTTTGGTGTTTGATGAAATCCCAGTATTTGCTGACAATGCTCTTCTGCTTTATTTGTCATCTCTTCTTCCTGAATCAAGAGTGTCTCTTGCAATTGACTGACTTGAGTTTTCAGATTTCTGCAGTGAACTGGCAATTCAGCATCTTTCTCCTACAATGAAATAACACACAAAAGCTTGCGCATGTCATTTTTCTAGTACCTGCATTTAAAATAGAAGTTCACACACACATAATAAGCTTTAAGAAGGTTCTTTTAAGACAAGATACCATTTTTTATTAATTTTCACTTAGAAATATACTGATTGTTCACATGCCAATTTAAATGAAGACCAAGACAAATGAAATGTAAGACCAGGTTTCTAAAAAGATAACAGAACACACAGCAGCTAGTATAACTGGGATACATCTCCACTTAAATAAGTTTACTGCTTCATTTTTGCAGAAGTTTTATTAGTTTAATTTTAAAAATATTAATCCCCTGTAGTTCTGAAGATAATGTTCCAAACGAGTGCAAAATAACACTGTTGCCTGCAGCTCAAATCCAGACCCAAGAGCACAGCAAGCAGTGCAGAAGAAGGCTGCTTTGAGAAATTCTACAGACTACTCCAAAACTACCAATCCGGTCTCTAGGTCACACACATTGGCTGCTGTGGTACTTGCATCCATGCTCTGGGAGGAATGACAATAGATGCACATTGCAGAGAACCCACCAGCCTTGCCCCGAATTTCAACTCTGCAGTGGTACAGGGAAGTCATGCACAGTAGTAAGTTATGTCTGAAACTTTTACTGCTATATTGCACCCTAGATGTACATTTCAAAACACTGGCAAATTAAGTCTTCTGGCAGTAACCTATGGGGGGATTCCTTGCAAACCAAAGCTTCTAATGTAAAACTGAATTTGGCCTATCGTTTTTTTAGGCGTTATTTGCAACTGTAATTTTTAAAACTACTGCTATAACACACACAAAGTGCTGGAAGATCTATAAAATAATACATTAAGGGATCAAATTGCAGGTAACTTGAAGAGCACAGGCTATTTGTATACATATATACCAGCACTGCTTCAACCTTTAGAAATGAGACTTTCTGGATCTTGTTTTTACACAAAGTCTTTCAATGTGTGAGGGTATGTCTGTACAGCACAAAACACATTGTGCAGAGATAGCCTAAACTAGCTCTGTAGGTAGTGGCTTCAGAACTAGAAGCAACATAGCCTCTATATTACGTCACCCTGGGAGGGCTAATGGGTTCTACTTCTCACTAATGCAGTTTCTCACTAATCCCTGCAAAGCTGTAGAGCATCTCTAAAGGTCACTGCTTTGTGCCTATGTAGACATACCCAAAAATGGTCTTGAAACAACTTTAGTAAACTGGTGAAGAGTGACAAAGAAGAAGGAATGGTCATGCTTTGAGCAGGAGGTGGACTAGATGGCCTCCTGAGGTCCCTTCTAACTAACTTTCTATGAGTCTATGAAATTAACAGCCCCTTTCACCTCATTAATATTCCAGCATACCTTTACATCCTCCAGAGTGCTACCAGGTCTCTCTTCACTAACTTCCAAGTCCTCTGTTACCCAGAGTAATTCAGATTTAAGTTCTTCTTGATGAGATGTCATTTTTGCAATTAGATCATCTTCATTCTGTGAAGGGTTTGTCGTGTCTAACTGTTCCTCTATTAAGATCTTAAAGAGCAAGACAACAGAAAAGGTTTTTGTTAGGTTTTTGACATAAGCAGGTACCACACTAGCAGCCTTTACTTTCAGGTTTCTTTGGCATTCCTCTCTGAGTTTCAACTACAACCACCATTAAATAAATGGACCATAGAGAACAATGTTCATATAAAGGTATTGAAAACTTAGGACATTTCAAAACACAACTACATTTCAATTTACTGGGTCAATTGCTTATATTTACAAAGTGAGTGCAGATGCACTTCACATATTAGTGGAAGACTTTACCATGCAACCTTCTGTATAAGCACCTAGGTACCACTTACAAATCAAGATGATAGTGTTAATATTGTACTTTCTCCAATTTATGCTTCTAACAAAAGGAAATAAAAGTAATTTAAAATTAAATAATTACATTCCTACTTCAGGCCAGTGCTACCAGTACTGTCCTCCTTAATACTGATGCAAACAGAAGGTAGGTGACAATGTTTGCTATTTATTATGAATCAGTACAAGAAAGGTCTGGGGAGACAAAAGAAGCATACCCAGCAACTAAAGCCTTATATAAATCATCATGGTCAATGTTTTAAAACATAGCAATTTAAATGACAAAATATGCTGTTTTGATAGTTGTATAGCTTAGTTGGAGCACTAAACTAGTAGTCACGAGTTTCACCTTGGGCTCCAACACTAAACTACCCCGTGACCCTGATTAAGTCACTTATTTTTCCTATGCTGACAATTTCCCTCCTACTCTCTTTCTCACTTATTTATACTATAAAAGCTCTTTGAGATGGGGGATCTCATGCTACTTATAATAGTCACTGCCACAATGGGGGTCTTGATTTCATTAGGGGCACCTTAGCATTATTACAATACAAGCAATACATGCATTTGTTTAGCTTTAGGATTAACACTTTTTGTAATGCTTAAGGCAGTACTGACTCACTGTACCAACTAGAGGATTACAGATGAACAGCATTTAAGTGATTTCCTAGTGTATCAGCATTAGTCATGCCCTCCATATATATACCTGAAGAAAACATAAATGCCACATAAGTACACTCTAACTAAAGAAACTATGATGTAAACATGCTACTGCAACCTCACTGATAAGCTACAAAAGCTCAACTAGCAAGAATTAAGTGCTACTAGGGAGAAGTCTCTCAAGCATTAGTGACCTGCATACAATTATGATGCCTGTGCTGTGAAGTGAAACGTCAAATAATATGAAGTCACCACAGTACTCTGTGACACCATGACAACTGTGCAAACCTGTTGTTAAGTCAGTAGTACTAAAATTAAAGCTCACTTATTTGGCCCTAAATTGGGCACTACAAAATGTAAAGTTCTGTCTAAACAACATACTTGGTATCTGGTCTAGCAGAGCTAATTTCCTGTCTAAAAACCTTCACGTAAGAGTTATGGTGAATATCAGAAATCTTGGACTTTTATACTAGCAAAGGGCTTTAAGTGCATACCCTAAACCACAGAAGATCATCTCATTTTAACATTTCATATACCTAATTTCTCTCTTCTAGAGTGTAAGTATCTAGAGGTTTGCTATACATTCTTCCAGCATTCTTCTTAAAAGACTACCACCTACTCAAAAAAGCCTTAACCAGCCAGTTAGTGTATACCTGGCACTTGAATGATACGCTATCACCCTCTCACTCATCAGAATGCCCCAGTAGACTTATCTACCAGATGAAAAATGCTTTCCAGGATGAAACATTTAAAAAAAATAAATGAGACCATATTACCCTCCCCTAATAAACTGACTCCACAAACTGACAGAATGCCTTGATAGTAAGTGTCCCCACAGGTTTTGAAGTGAGCTACCTAAGCTTTATTTTAAGTGGCCATTCAAGATTACCATAAAACAAAATATATGCCTTAGCTTTTCTTAAAATGCAAAGCGTGGCAGACATTTATCACCACTATACATTTTGCCCTTAGTAAAAACACTAAATAGCCCAAGATGCAGACCAAATTCAGAATTGCATCACCACACTAGTAAATATAATACTGGTCAATGATTAGAGCAAGTAAAAATGATCAGACTATAAACATTTGTTTTATATAACCCCAGAGAAATAAATACAAAATGTATATGGTGACTGATACTTTTACATTAAAAACATAAAAAAACTACATACCAATTTATTATTTTGGGAAACTGTGGCTGCAAATGACTGGTCAACATTTGGTCTCCAATCTTCTTCCAGTCTTTGCATTCCTTTTGTATGAATAAGAACTTCTCTTTCTTGTTTCGAGACCAGCTTAGGAAGTTTAGCTTCCTGATTATTACGTTGCTCTTTCTCCCTATAGGATTCAAGCTGTGTATAAAGTTCATCTCTTTCAGACAGTAGGGCTTCAATTTGTTGCAAATACTCCTGGATTTGATCTTTCAGTTTTGTATCATTCAGTTGAAGTTCATCCATTTCTTTCTGGTAAACTACTACTTTCTGATTCAGTGTTTGGACTGTTAAGCCAAGCCTGGAAACTTCTGATTGAAGGGTCTGAACTTCTATAGCCTGGCTTTGCTGATAGTCATCTCTTTTTTCCAACTCAGCTTCAAGCTCCGGAACCTTTTCCATTAGGTGATGCAATTCAGTTGTTTCCACTACTCTCTGCTCTGCCATTGTCTTGATTTGTAGATCTCTCTCTAGAAGATTCGCTTCTTTTGCTCTCAGTGTATCTTCAAGTTCTTGAATCCGAGAGGAAATCACCCTCACCTCAACATCCCTCTGAGATAACTGCGTTCTTATAAGGTTATACTCCTCCTGAAATGCTTCGTACTGTATTCTTAAAGAGGTTAGCTCTTTGAAGTGCTGCCTTGAAGACTCCTGTACATTTTGAATATTTTGTTCCAAAATTTCCACCTCCATTTTAAATTGAGATTCCTTCTCTTCAAGTAACTGCTGCAGAGCTTCTCTAGCAGTTGAGACAAGTTCTAGTTCCTCCTGAAGCTCTTTCACTTTGGAACCTAGCAATACATTTTTCTTATTCTGATCTGTATCCTCCTTCATATCTAGTGACCCTTTCTTCAATTCATTCTGAAGATTCTCCCCCTGGTCTTCCAACCCAAGATCATTAAGGTCATCCTGGCTGTCACTAATTTCATGACACACAGGACCAAGCTGGGCCAACTCTTTTTGAAGCTTCTCAATTACTCCATGAAGTTGATCTATCTCTTCTTCTTTATCTTTACGCAACCTTTCCTGATCACCGCGAAGATGCTCAATAAGTGACTCAAGTTCCTTAATTTCAGATTTTTGATCTTCCACAACCTGAGTGAAAGACAAAACAGAAATGTGTAGATATAACTACTTCCTTTCAAGCATCAGCATTCTGACCATTCTTAGGTTCACTTACTAAAATATTTTATATGAAATTAAATTAGATAGATCGTATCTTTGAAACAGCCAGCTAACCAATGAGGCTTGATGTGGCTTACTGAAGACAAGACTTGAAAACGTTATCGTGCCAGAAAACAAGTTCTGTTATAACAAGAAACAAACAAGGGATGCTCCAAACCCAGGTACAGTCCAGGGCTAGTATGCTGGTGTGAAAACCAGTATAGCTACTTCCTCCCTTGGATCTGGAGATGAAGCACCCCTTCACCCGTCTTCCCAATAACAAAATTTGAGAATACCTTTACTGCTGTGTGTTCTCACTTTAAAAGGCTATTTCTTTCCCATCCTGGCTGCAGAAAGAGGGGAACTTCAAGCAGCTACATTTGCTTTAGATTTAGTACATATTCATAACATTGTCTGATTAATTACGCGCTAGTGCCATGAAATGTGTTCATCATATGTAACAAAGGTTAAATGCAAATATACTTATATATACTTGTATCTTCAATGCATGTTGAATTCTGGGGACTGAAGGACTAACCCCTGTGTTTTAATCCCATTTGAGAGTATATCACAAGAAAACAGAGGATTAAAACAGCAAATTAGATATTAATAAAAATATTTTACCCCATTTATAAGTCATGCAGCAATACTGTTGACTGCTACAGACCATAAAATTAAAGACTCTGCTGCCTTGGTGTTTTTCCTGCTTTCAGCTTTTAACATATGATAATTTTATGGTGACTAACATCTGCAGTTATGCAAACAAACTAAGATAACGGTAATAAGAGTAATTAAAACTTATATTTCAGAGTGCAGGTTTACCCATGTAGGGACCAGATCTGAGTTCTTCCCCTCCTGGGTACAGGACTGTACAACAGGTTAGGCTATTTTAGACTTCCTCTGAAACACTAGTTACTCTCTAAAAAAATCCCACCAAATGAAAAATACCAAGAGCATGACTTGGTATGGGAAACTTAATCTTAAGACGACTGTACTACTATTCATTGACCAATCTATTTTCTTCAGGCAAAACATCAAAACCTATTCTATTTCTTGTATCAGAATATTACATTCTGCCAAAACCACTTTTCATATATCAAACAACCAGTATTAGATAAGTGTTCTCACCTTATTGTCTGTCGCATTTTCCAGCTCATGCTGGAGTCTCATAACTTGCTCATTCAAATGATCAATTTCTTGATTCTTCTCTTCAAGCAAGGCCTGTGGAAACTGCAAAACTGATGATTCACTGTAATCCAGGATCTGATTTTGCTTCATGCTGAGTTTTGCTATGTCCTCCTGATTGGAAAACCAACGATATGGATTATACTCTACTATGGTGGCAAAACTATCCATTTTTGATGTTTTTGTCAAGCCAACAATATTCTGGTGTGTGTGTGTGTGTGTGTGTGTGTGTGTGTGTGTATACATACACACACATAAAAACTATGTATAAATTGTATACAAAAATTGTATGCTGTAGTTTAAGTATGTTAACATTTAATTAAACTCACAAAATAGTTACAAAAATTATAAAATGAAGATGATAAAACACTGAACCCTACAAAGATGTGGGTCTCTGAGAAAACCAGTCAATGTACCTTAAGTTAAAGTTATGTATACCTTCAAGTGAGCATTCTCTAACTGAAGCTGGCTGATGCTCGTGGTGTTAATATTTTTTTGCATCTCTAACTCCAAGGTCAGCTGCAAGATTTCATCATTTTTATTGATCAGGTTCTCTTTAAATTCTTCCACTTGCTCTAACAAACTTACTACCTAAAACACAGAAAATATGTAACTGTTTAAGAGTTCTTTTGTTTAACCACAACAAAAAGAAAAACTAGATTAATCTAATTAATGTAATTAATTATGGAGATTACAGAACTGTAACCACCTCATAACTACAAAGGCTTTTTAAGTAGAGTTTACATAAATACATTTGAGATGAAAGAGCAAGGAAGCAGGCAACGTCCCAACAACCTAACTAGGACTTCCCAATTCTAATCCAAAACCCTGTGTCCAAAATTAACAGTGAACATCTGCAAGATCCTTAACCCTCAACTCTACTTCCCCCTCTGTAAATATGAGGATACTATTACTATACACATTCACAGTCTAAGTGTTAGTGAGTTTGAATAAACTGCATGGCTTTGTCTGCCGAGCTTCTAACTTTAACTGTCCCTTGAAGATCTCAAAAGCAAGTTAAAAACTGGGTTTACTGGGAAAAGGAGCAAATCAGAAATGATTTGGCTTACTCTAGCAATAGGAATGGCACTGTAAATGACAGATAATAGGATATTTGGAATATTGCATCCTCTGTGCTAGAGCATGGTTTTTGCAGAATTATGCTCTTTTTTCAAAGTATGATTCTTCAAGCCCATACACACAGTTTCCCTACATGCAATTTTACCAAAATTTATAAGCAAGACAAAGAGCCAAAAGACATCTTTGCTATAAAATTTGTAAGCAAAAGAGAGCTTGCTTATAAATTTTACCTGCTTATAAATTTTACTAGACAGAGCTTTGTTATGTAAAAATGAAAAACAGGGTCATGACTTAACATTGTAGACATGAAATTAAGTAGATATTTCAAATCTTAATACCTTACAAAAAGTGGCTTATGAGATTTAAACATATTAAGCAGATTTAAACATTTAAAAAATATCTGAAGCATACATGTTTTCATGCGAGATACCCTAAAATATAGACATCTGTAAGAATGTTCCTTTAAAAACATGCCTGGAAAAATGGGACAGGTATATGTATATTGATACAAGTCAAAATGCATGCTATGTGAGAGAAATAGCTTATTTGGGAAATTAGAACTTACAGAAAAATTCAACTTTCATATTTTAAATAGGTTTAATTTTGTTAGGATTTTAAGTAGTTTCTTTTATTAAAATGAGGAGTCCACATGATAAATTCATTGATCAATAGCCCAGCTCTAAGATTAAAATTGTTTTAAGCTGGTGTATGTAAGAATGGCAAAATGGATTAGGAATGATGAATTTTAACATATTTGCTTTTAATTCATTTGATGAAGAAGCAGCGAGTGACTGGGCTTTGATGGTGTGGGTTGTCCCCCCTCACCACCCCCAAACACCTATCTTTATATCAAACTGCCTGTAAACTGGCAACAAATGTCATCATAGGACTTTTGTCAAGAAATCACGCCAGATTCCTCAGAAATGTCCTCATGATACATCCAGATTTTTTTTTATTCTGGGGGAGGCACATATTTAGTCTCTATAGCAAGCAAAATAGAGTTAATTGTTTTTTTTAATTGCTGGTTTACACAATATGTTTCTGCACTGAGGATTTTTAATAATTACATCTTACATTTACATTTGAACCGTATCCATCCATGCTATTGTATGAAGAGTAACAGAAATCTCAATAACTATTTAACTATAACATTTTAACTATAAAACGTCCCTGTCCAGCCTGCATTTTAGGTTGAATAAAAGGTACCAAATTTGTGGCAAAAGTGTGGTGTGCAGTGGTTCCTCTAATCTGGTCAGTTTCGCCACATACCCCTCCACCCCTGGCTGGCAAAGGGGCCCTGGCGCTTGCTACTGATTGGCCAGGAGGCAAAAACTGCATATTTAAAGCTGTGGATTTTGCCTCCCAGTTGATCAGTAACAAGCAGCAGGGCCACCAGGGTCTCTCCATCAATTGGGGGTGGGGGGGAAGAGAGGGGAGGGAGGTGCACAGGTGCCCTGCCCCCTGGTCGCCACCTTGGGACCGTAAGTCCCATCCCTTAACCTCCGACCCTTGCCACTATAAGTCCCTCCTCTTGCCCTGGAAGTAACTCGGGGGGAGCGGGAGAGGAGGTGCAGTCTTAGTACCAGAAATCCCACCCTGTCACATGGTCCATGTCATAAAAAGGCCCACCTACCTGATACTAAACCTTGCCCTTTTGTAAAACAAGTTAAATCGATGTGAAAATGTAGTTGTAATGACCTTTTTAAAAGCTGTCACTTGTCTAATGTCAGCTATATGTTATATGAAACAAATCCACTATTTTTATGCAACTTATTAGAAGTCTATTTCCACAAAAAATAAGGCTATAAACTGTATTTCTTCCCAAGGAGGAAAAAATTATTATATTAACATCACCACCTATAGTCCTGGTTCAGCGAATATTCAAGTCTATGTATCCATATCCATTTTGAAAAAAGATATTTAATAATAAACACATAAGCATTGGTTTATATCCCACTAACTTCAGTTGAACAAAACAGAACATTAATGTTATTATCTTTCAAAGTTATGATTTTGTCCTCTAAATACAGCTCTAAATAAAGCTGGACAGTTAGGCATGCACCCCAAGTAAAATAGAAGTAAAATACTATACCATAATTTCAATCTAATAAATAACTCTTAATACTACCTTTAGAATCCTTTGCATATATAATTCATGTTCTTTTTGTTTATTCTCTTGCATGCTCTGCTTGATGCTGAGTATACATGTACTGTAGCTAAACCAGCAATCAATAAATATAAAGTAACATGGCCTAATACTGAGCACCCTATGCTGACTTAGGAAGTAATTAGCATACTAAGGAAGGTTAAATGCAGGAACTAGGGAGCTGATGAGAAACTTCTGTGCAGGTCTGACAAGGTCAAATACTAGGAACTGCTTTTGTACGTACAACTTCTGAGGAAATCTCAGTATGTCGCACAAGGTGGAAATAATACTGAGAGCAGGCACCTAAGAGCATATGTAATTGTCACCAAATCAAATACTGTCTGCTTAAGAGGCTATTGGAGGAACTATATATCTGTTCAGTCTCCCCAAAAAGTTGGCTGAATATCTAAGCTTTGAGCAGAGTCCTAGCCCCAATGTCTCTCTCCACCCCACCCAGCATGTACAGCATATGCTGATTTCTCTCCCCATGCCCTGCCCAACCCGGCCCTGCAGCTACAGCATGCACCAATCTCTCTCTCTCTCTCTCTTCCCCACCTGAACTGGCCCTGCAGGTACAGCACGTTCCAATCCAGTGTCCCAGCCCCATCCACTGCTTACACCAGTTCGCGTCCCAGCAGAGATTGAGGCGACTGCACTGATGCATCAGCTGCGGACTCCGGCAGAAGCCCAAAAGCTGCCCACCATGCCGGCCCCGCACTGCTTCTGGCAAGCGGGGCAGGAGCTGGTGTAAGCTACAGACAAGGCTGGGATACACGACCCAAAAGCTGGAGGCATCGGCTCCCCACGAGCTGCGTTACATGACCTTGTGGCTGCCCACTGACAGGCCGGATCCAGTACACGGGGTTTATTTTGCCCACCCCGGCTTAGTCTCTCACCATAGCAATGCACTGAACAGCAGTGTTAGTATCAAATATACCTGTCTTTCTTTCGTTAAGAGTGCTTCCTTTTCTGCCTCTAATTGTTCCTTAAGGACATGATCTGTATTGCCTTCTGTGGGTACTCTGTGCCTGGCTTCATCCAACTTAGACTGTAGGGCGGAGATCTGGATCAAGTTGTTGTATTGCTGTTGTTGCAATGCCTCTTTATCCTGCAAAAGTTAAATTTTAGTGCAAGATTTAGTATAAATTAATAAACCTAGATAGAGCAATCTAATAAAAAAATTACAATGAATAAAAGTACATAACCAAAACGTGGTTTAAAATATGAATCCAAAAATGCAACCAAAAAAGATAAAGATGTAAAATTTATAACCCATGTTAAGTCTGCCTTGAAAATGTAGTTCTCAGTCAAATAATATTTCCTACAGTACCAGACAACTTGATTTTTTTGATTACCCTTACATTTTATTTTTTACAGCCACCATTTTATAAACACTCCAGTTCCTTATTTATTATGAGTAGTACTTGTTTGGAGAAATAACATGGCTTTAAAAGAGGGAGATTGCTTCCCAAGTATAACTGAAATTGAAGTCAGGCTATGGAAAAACAAAATAAATTGAACTTTAAACAATTGCATTTTTTCTTTAAATCAGTAACTGAGCCAGCATTACAACCAAACCCTATTAAAAGATATCAAATTATTTCTGCTAGATCAGTGGTCAAGCTACAAGCTATTTTTTGGGGGGCATTTTTATTTTAGCCCTAATCTGATTTTCTCTCTCCCTCATTCTTCTTGGGTAAAAGTATTCTCAGCAGGGAGCACAGGCACAAGGGATAAACCAGTACCTAAGAGGTCTCACCTAAAGGTGAACTAGATATTTGTAATTGCTATGCTGGGAGCACAACTGGGAGGCAACTTAAAATTTAAATCCCCTCTGAAGTCAGCCAGCCCCTTTTTTCTCTTGCACACCTAGTCTATTAATTGCTCCATACACTGAAGTCTAACAAAGAAGGGGTATATTTGTTTCTTTATATAATTTGGAAAAAAGAAAAGATGTTTCACCTCCCACTAAATGGTTTTAATAATAACAACAAACTGAAAATAGAGTATTCAGATTTTACCAAGGAACAAATCCAGATTAAAAAATAATATATACAAAGTTGTTAAATTAAATTTACTTTACAATATAAGGCAGTATTGTCACAGACTGACCAAGCTTACAAAAGCCAAGTACTTAAGGTGAGTTAGTAATGTTTAGTTTTAAACAGCTAAATTCTTAGCAGCTGCCATTGGCCAGGCTTGAACACCAGACCAAAAAGAGTATTCTATACGTGAAGGAGGCTTAAGGGAAAAATGAAGGCAGAAGACAGGCAATCGAGGAGGACATCAAGATGGTCTCCCCCACAGCTGACATCATTGGTAGGATAGTGGAAGTGAACTTAATATGAAAGAAACTTTCCCAACTAATACCACAATATCCCATGGGAAACTGCCAGGGGTGGGAGAACTTAACACAATAATATGTGCTTTTCTCCCAGGTAAAACCCAAATTTTTTCAACACATTTTATAGGATTCAGAATACAGGGTGCTAACCTGTCCCTCAGGTCCACTGATAAAACACTGAATACAAACAGAGAACAATTATACCTTAATATTAGTGATTCCTATTTTCTAGGGTACATATAAAAAAGTCTAAAAAATGATTAGCACCAGTTTGAAGTTCATCTTGTTGCTGATAAAAAGCCTCCCAATGACAATTACGCAACAGTTTTCTTCGAATAATGAACTGTAGGGCTAAAAAGTTCTTCCTACTCATTAGATAACAAGGTTACTATAGCGTCTTAGAACCACGACGACACGACAGACTACATTTAAAATGAAGGTTTCACATAAACATTCTATTGTTGTCATGGTGATCTAGTTAAAATATGAATTCAAGGGTAACATATAGCTCATACAAATGCTGTACTGTGAATAAAGCTATTTTAGGTGCTCATATAGGTGTAATGAAACAAGCGTTCTAGGTTCCCTAAACAAACCCTCCTTTGGCACCCCCAAAAACATGAAAAAGATTGATCCAGAGGGAACTTCTGCAGCACAACAGTAACTGAAGCAGCAATTTACAGATCACCAACTTGAACAAATTAAAACGATTGGCCTAAAATAAGATTGGCACCAAGAGAGTTTTCTTTTGTGTGCCTGAAGGTGAAAATTGTGGTTTGCACTTGAGTGGCTAGAAATGTAGTTCTAGTGCTATGTTCTCCATATAAAGGACACGGTTCTCATATTCAAATGTGACTTTCTATATTCATTTTTCATATGGACTGCTCTCCAAATTCTGCAATGTGTATAATATCTTAATTTAACATCTTATTTTTATCTTAAATAAATCTTAATTTAAAAGGACATTTTGGGCCATCTACAATTCCAAAGCGTGTTCCAGTAAATTGGTCACTATGAACCAGACCAGTGAAAAAAGTTCAATGGGTCAAAAATGAAACCTGTTTAATGAAAAACCAGGATTTGAGAACTTTTCATTCCTAACAGAAGATCCCAGAACAGATCCTTAGTGGAATTACCAAGGCACCTTTTAGTCATAACTACCTGGACCTAAATTTTAGTGGCATGGCCACTTCATTTCTATATCCATCTTTGTAGACCAGCTTGGACAATGTATATATATCAGGTACAAGATGAAATTAAAGAAAGGAGTTTATTTTTTTCTACCAAGTGAAATAAAAAATGGATGCAATTGTTTTCTACCTATTTTAACAAAATTTAAAACCTGAATGTTAAAATCAATTGAGTTTTTGCTACTCCTAAATCTTCTATTTTGAATTTGCCACATTTTTATTTACAATATGTAAATTTTACTGAAGAGAGTTGTCAATGGTTAGCTGATGCTGGGACTTTAGCTTAGGACAGTGATTCTCAACTACAGTAAAGCAGCACCCGCTCAGGGATGCTGTGATGCAGTTTCTGCTACCACTGTAGCAGCCAGGTAAGATTGCCCTGTGCACACTTCTGCTTCATCAGGACTCTGTGATCAGCCTTTATCATCATCTGGAGGCACAAATACCTGGTTAAGGAGCACTGAGGTAAAGTTGAGGCAACACCAACAGTAGTCCTCAATCAGGGGTGCCATCACATTCAAAGAGCAGGGGAAGGCTGCCCTGATTCTAAAAAGGAATATGATGGAGGCAATTTTTTATTCTGGTGCAATTATCTTACAGGTCCCTTCCAGTTCTACAATTTTATGATTCTATGAATTAGGTACACACTTTAGTTGATGATCCACAAAATAAGGCCAAATCAGTACACAAGAAGTGTGTGCTGTTGCTGGCTTTGCAGACTTAACAGGAGTACAGAGCAGTAATATCAAAACCTAAGATAACCAGACAACTTAAAAAAATACATACAGCATGAAAACCAGGTAATTAAGGTTTCTTTTTACACAGGCAGTTTTCAAAATAAAACCACATTTAACATTCAGTAGCACCTTCACAATTCTTTATAAGAAGAAAAGTGACCCAACCATCCATTACACATTCCCTTACTGCCAAAAGTGTTCTTAATAAAAAGCAACCTTTTCAGTACTTAAGGAAAAAATCTGCTCAAACCTGTCTATGTAAAGATGCCATTAAATTTAATAGGTTCATTGACCAGTTGATGGAACAGACATTAGAAGTCATCCTTTTTGGCTCACTGAGGGATATATATAAAGATTAGTCATAGATTCATAGATTGTAAGGCTGGAAGGGACCTCTTCCAAGTCAATTATATAATCCTCGTTAATTATATAATCCTTATCTCATCCCCTGTTATCTAAAAATTACTTGTTTTAGTTCAGTTTCCATTTTCTTCATTCTTTGCAGTTCTTGCTCCAAACAGCTGACAGTTTTTGAGACTTCGGTATTGGTATGCTCCATCTCTTTAATCCGTTCTGCCATCTTCTCCATTTCTTTATCTCGAACTGTAACTTCCTGATGTTTCTGCTCTTTTTCTAGCAGCAGCTTATTGTAATCATCCACCTTCTCTTTTATTTCAGATTGTAAAGATTCTACCTACACAACACACATGAAACAGACATTTTAAAACAACACAACATTTCTATATTAAAAGGAGAAGTCATTTTGTCACTAATTTAAAAAAAAAAAAATTGATGGCACTCCCCCCTTGAGGTCAGATGAGCCACCATTGTTGATAAGATATCAGTTAAAAGCAAAACAGTATGGGGGACAGAGTAAAATCAACTATCTGTAAATCTTATGCTCAAAATATAATAGTTCTTACAAAGTCACACATGTATATTACATATTCTCACATGCTCAATATTTATTACAGTCTAGCATGCTGTTAAGAGAAAATTTACCCTAAAGGGCATCACAGCGCAATGGCCATAAACCATCTTGAGATTATATATTTTATTATTTATACTATTGCTAGATGTTTTTCAAACACTTCCAGACAGTACATGCTTCAAGGAATTCACAATATAAACAGAAAGGTCAAGAGAAGTGGAAATGGCAATTTAGATTAAATTAGGATATGCAACTTAATTAAATTCACCATAGGCAGCACAGAGAGGCACTTAAAATGTAGATAAAGTAGGGCCCTGTACATAAGATCAGGGAGATCTTATTCACGTGGAGCTATACGGAACAATGCACTGAGATGAACAACTGAAAGCTTGTAAAGAGAGATGTTATGCAGAATTTCGGAGGTAGGATCAGATGGAAAGACAGTAGATTTAAAAGGGGGGAGACTACTTGAACAAACTCTTTATAAAACAAACAGTATGTTTCAAAGAAAAAGGAAACAAGAGTGTATAAAAATACCATGTAACCAGGACTCATGGTAGAGGTGATATCTTTTATTAGACCAACTAGATTTTTGCCCAAAAAAATCTTTAATTGCAAGCTTTTGGGCACAAACACCCTTCATCGGGCATCAGAGAAAAGATTGTAAAAGTTCTCCTGGGTAGAAATGAAAGTTCATATTTCATAGGAGAGTTGAAGCTGTGGTAAAACCTGTTTGGAAAAGTTGATTTTATGTGCAGATTAGGTACAGAGAAAAGTTGGAGTAGTCTGTTCACCTCCAAGTTGTTTGGTGGTAAGCAGGATGTATTCATATTTCCTTCTGGTTAGGAGTGTTTCATATTTCACAGAGGAATAGGTAGATGGAATGCTCTTCTGGGCAGGCATTTCTTCTCTATCACCTCACCAGACAAGAAATGCCCACCCAGAAGAGCATTTAATCTATTTACTTCCCTGTGAATTATGAAATACCATAACCAGAAGGAAATATGAATATATCCTGATTACCACGAAGCAACTTTGAGGTAAACAAACTATTCTCACTTTTCTCTCTGCCTAATCTGCATATAAAATGAACTTTTCCAAACAGGAGGTTTTAACTACAGCTTCAGCTCTCCTATGAAATATGAACTTTCATTTCTACCCAGGAGAACTTTTACAATCTTTTCTCTGATGCCTGATGAAGGGTGTTTGTGCCTGAAAGCTTGCAATTAAAGATGTTTTTAGCAAAAATCTAGTTGGTCTAATAAAAGAAATCACCTCTACCATGAGTCCCAACTGCTTTTTCCTCTAGACCAATATGGCTACAACCTGGATACCTGACACTAAATACAACATGGGCATGGACAAATGTACATACGCACAAGGCCGCAGGAGCATACAGCACCTATTATGTTCCAGTTGTGTGTGCACAAGCTATAAACAAAGCAAAATTGTTCCAACTTTAACCTGTGATGCCCCAGTGAAACAGCCCCTTTTGAAATCACTCCAACTGTATGCTTGTTCATGCCCATCAGAATGTATACCACTTGCACAGCACTTTCAACACATTGTACAAATAACACTAAGAGTAGAAAACTACTGTCCAAGAAACTTCAGTGGAACAGCATTAATATACACAAGAGATGTTGAGAGTAGAGGTTCTATGGGTCATTTAAAAATACGAAACAAACTGCTAGGTTACGCTATGAACTGCGTACGGGCCCAAATAAAGTTTCTCAATTTTTATTCATCTTCCTCCTTTCCAATCCCATCAGCTTTTACCCACAGACCAACCAAAACATAAACCTGTTTTAAGCTTACAGAAATACCTCTGGACAAGAACAACCCCCAAACAGAACCCTATCTGAAAGTGACAGTACTTTTCTCACGGCTGGTTTTGTAGTAAGAATTTGGTAAATTAACCAAGGAATTTTCACCAATACAAAAGAGATGAGGTACAGCTCTTTTGCTAAATTAGATCATTCTTATAGTAAAAATTTCTTTCTAATGCTACCATCCAGTAGCCCTGATGTTATAAAACAGCTATACACAAAGGAATATGTTCCTCAACTTTCACCCCGTGCTCCAAACTTTCAAATGTCATTCCAACCATCAACCATCAGAGTTCTTTTTTCATAAAATAGCCCCACCACATATTCCCCAATTCTAGAGAGTGAGAAACTGGATAAAACTGGATCTTAAACTGTTTATGTTCAGAACCAATCATTTTTGGATCACAGGACTATCTCAGCAAATTCACTGTGTGCAAGTACTATATTGGGAGTGATTCACAACAGTGTATTTATTTTTAAGCAACTACACAGGAAAAATGTAAGTGCTTGCACCTGGATTTAATATTGATCCCACACACACTAACAGCTTAAATTTCTTACCCGCCTCCATGCCTGCCTTCTTAAGAAGTCCTACTAATAGAATGCAGGTACAGTTTTAGATAGGTTGCAAATGGTCAGATTAATACATATAATTTTTAAAATTTCTGTACTTTCCTAACACAAACTCTGCTGTTTTATTAGGAGACAAAAACTCAAGCTAACAACTTAGACAGTAAACAAAGATATTTTCAAGCTCTTGCTGCAATACCCTTAATAATCCTATGCTTACAATACAGATCCTTTTTTTTATACACAGGATTCAATGTAACCATCAAACCAGAAGCATCTCTCTCTAGCGGACAGCAACACAACCTGCATAAACCATCTTAACTAAAAGTGCAACTTTCTATAAAGTGGAACCTTAAAGCAGCATAACTTAAGATGAACATGCACTCATCACTTCAAAACTTCCTACTGCTCTGGGCTGCAACAGAGTTAACAATTAGCTCAGAAATAGAGTGATATATTTAGAAAATGTCAGCAGTGTATGTTGGTATCATCTTTAGAGTAACTGTGCTCAAGTCAAGGTAGAATGAGACATCTAGACAGAACAGGATAAACAGGATATAAAGCTCTGTTAGACTGTAGCAGCTGTGTACATACAGAACAGGTAATGAGAAAGCCACACTGAAAACCTAAGAAGGAAAATTACAACAAAGGTATGATTCTATGCTGGTTATTTCACAGCTACAACTTTTTTTTCACTTCATGGTGCATATGAAAAAATAGTTTCACACAAGCAAATACATGAGAATGCATTTGATTAATAAGCCAGGAGAATAAAGTGATTGCAAACAGGAAAATTAATATATGGCATTTTTCCAGAGCAAAGATAACATGTAACCTATATTTAGTTACACTGAAGCAAACTCAACATAGAAAGATTAAAAAAGCAAAAGCACAAGGAACTGAGAAGCAAGGGAGGAAGAGGTGAGGGATGTTCATGCTATTTTCCATACCTGTAGAGATAATTCATAGCTCTGAAATGGTTCGTTTATGTGAGAAAGAAACAAAAAACAAAAATTAAACTTTTAAACTGAATATCAAACTAATGAACATGTGAAAAAGGACAGATGCAATCACTTTAAATGACAGTATTCTAGTCACTCTCTAATTGAGGCAAACCCCAATATCCTGGCAAGGTTTTACTGAAATGCACATATTTAATTATATAATTTCAGGAAATCTTGCTAAGAAAAATCAAAATTAGACATGCACCTTGTGCACTACAAAAAATGCATGTCAACCAGTTAAAAGTTGTTGAATTTGATGCTCTGCATTTCCTAAAGTATTCGAGTAGTATATAATACACAAATGTGACATTAAGTTGAAAAAGCAGCCTCTGAAGAAATCATTTTTCAATGTCATGGAGGTTTACTTTGGATATTTATATATAAAAAAAAAAAATACTAAAACAGATAAGTCACTAAATATGGTTTTACTCACCCCATGTTCTCTGGGCTCTACAGACATCTGCAATTTTGCTGCCAGTTTTAACTGCTCCTCTAGTTTCTGAATTTCTTGCTGAAACTCATCACGTTCATGTTCTCTCTCTATTGCTTGTTCCTGTCAACACAATAAGAAATATTTTTCCTTTGTTTTTGTGGGAAGAAAGCTGATGTTTGTGTTTTCCTTTTCCCTAATTGTCAATGGCACTCCTAGAAACATGGTGAGAATTTACAGGAAGGGACAAGAGAATATTTTAATTTATGTAACTACTTAACAGGAAACATTTAGAAAGAAAAAAAAGAAACTCTTACCCACAACTTTACGTTAAAAGGAATTTACAAGAATCACCCTCAGTTTTACATAACCAAACACAGATTTTTTGATAAAATCAAAAGTGTGCTAGTTTGGGCCCATCTTGGAAGTTTTGACCACAAAACATGAAGGAGAAGCTGAATCTTGAACTTGCTTACATCCATGAATTGTCGCTGATTCTTAAGCTGTTTCTCAAGAACCTGAATTTGTTGCTTTAGATCCACAACCTCCAATAACTTCTTTTCTAGCTCCTGATTATGATTCATCTGTTCTTCAAGTTCCACTTCTAAAACCCTCATTTGAGAGCGTAAGCTGGAATAGTCCTTCTCTGCCTGGCACTGCAGTTCTACCTTCTCTTTTGCTAAAAATTCCACTTCCTTAAGTAAACCTACACACGTAAGAAAAAGAGAAGACAGACAGACAGTCAGTCAATCCTGAAACATGTGATTCAAATGCTGTTTTCAAAAAAAAAAAAGATTACATGCTTTGTTTAATTTTGTTTTCAAAACTACTGCAATGTAAGTCAGCATATAAGGAGGTATTTACAATGGCACAAAAGGGAAGTTGAACATCCAATTCCCCACTGTGCTTTTGAAAATTTCCCTTATAAAGCACAAAATATACACATAAGCAATATAAGCATTGGCCAGGGTAGTTAAGTCAAAGCTCATGTCTGGTTGATTAACAAGAACCAGGTTGTACAAACAAATTAACTTTCAACAGACAGAAAATCTAAAAGGAGCATCAAAACAGAGCCCAATCTATATATTTCCCGAAAAAAGTGTTTGATTTTAACATCTTTATTGGTAAAAACATCATACAGATGAAAAACAGGATGTTTCTATATATTTAAGAGTCCTGAAAGAACTCTTATTATTCTGCTTTCTAGATATTCATTATGAATCTTCCATCATAAAAAAAACATCTTTTTACATCCCAACATCTAGATCTAGAAACACCTTGAAGAAGAGATGAGTAAAAACAAAATTCTGTAGACCCATTAAATTATGTAAGATGTATGAAGTGCACAGCAGGATTTTTAACTTATTGTATAAAAGTTTCAGGCACCAAGTGACAAAATTGGTTCTCCTTAAAAGAAAAGGTTTTTTAAAAATTGTGAGCTTTTCCCTTCCAAATCTTGAATACTACCACTGAACAAATTGCATAATTTAATTTATGATCAGGTGACTTCTTTTAGCCCCAAAATGAGTTTTCCTGACACTTATAGTACAAAAAAAAATTGATTAAAATTAAAGTTTACCAACACTTCTCATTCAAAGAAGTTAAATTACCTTATGGAATCCATTTAGGTCAAGGGTTTTCAACCTGTTTTTAATTAGTGTACCCTTTCTGGTGGTGGCAGGGGAAGGGAGGGGCACCACTTGCATGCAGCAGCTGCTGCCACCACCCACCACTTTTCCATAGCTGGTGGCACATGCGACTCCGTGGCTGCTAACAGGCCTTACACCCAGCCAATCACGCACCACTCTTTCACAACTCATGAAGCCACACGTCCAACCAGCCGTGGAAAAGCAGCATGCAACAGCAGCAGTGTGGGGTGGTGGGTGGCCACCTGCGAGCACCCCTGTCCCACATCCATCTGCAGAGGGATCCCTCCTCACTATCGGCTATTGGCTGAGGGTGGTGGCCAATCAGGAGAATAAGCTGCGGTGGGGAGCAGGAAGGCGCTGCAGTGTGCTGCATGGGACTGGCAGCACCCAGCGTGCCCCTCCTCTTCCCCCAAGGAAGAGGCAATGTGTAGGAACACACCGTGGAGATGCCGCCGGCGCCACGCCCAGGGTGCACTTCACCACCCCCCCACCCACGTGTACCCCCAAAGACCTTTCCAAGTACCCTAGGGGTACACATACCCCCAGTTGACAACCCCTGATTTAGGTCAATATAGTTTATATGGAATGGAAAAATTACTGCCAAAACTTTTTATGTACTTCTGTACTGAAGGCAATCCTAATAACAGAATTCTGCCTGGCCATTTTTTGGGTATTTTTCTTACTTTTATGCTATGTGTGCGATTCTCAGAATCTATTAATACAGATTTTCAAGTAACACCAACAGAACATCAAATCATTTCTGTGAGTTAGTAAAGAACCAAACTGATATTTCATTAATGCTAACCCATGTCATGCAACCCACTTCAGTAACACATTAGCAAAAGCTATTGCTGATTTCATTAGCAAAGCCATTCTACTGAAATTAATTTTGCACATCAGCATCCAAAATCTAAAACTAATCAACTCAAAAGCAGTATGATTTGTATAGATTGTGTCCTAAACACAAGAAACAGTAATTAATTCCAAACAAGAGGAAAAGTACCATTGGGAAAAAAAAAAGTTTGATTTATTACATCAGGAAAAATAATGAGGCTTAAGAACAAAGGCCTACTGGGTCTGGTGACTGGACAAAAATGAGGAAGCAGTGTTTATAGGAGATCTATATGAGACGTGGGAACTGGACAACAGGATAAAAACAGCAACTGGCAAGGCAGATCAGCACAGCCCCTCATTACAACCTGGACTACTACCTGGTCACACACTCCCTCTTCACCTAACTGAAAAAAACCCAACATTTAAGCAGCAGCTGACAAAATTTAACCATTGCTGCTCCTAATACTGTTTAGAGCCTCAGATATTTCATTTATACATATCATCAAATGATCCTTTACATTTCTTTTATGTTAACTTTAGATTTTCCTTCCTCCCAGAATCCTAATATCTCTTTTCCTCCATCTTTTCCAGCATTACCTTCCATATTCATTTTGCCTTCTTTATTACTTCCCCCCATGTTTTCTTTCATAGCAAAAACAGTTCTTATAATTTTCTTCTCCTTTCCCATGGTCTTTTTCCTATCCTACTAATCTCCTTGCTTCCACTTCCTGAAGGTCTTCCCTCTCTAATCTTAGAGCTGCCCCTAGTATTTTATGTGTATTGTTATTTTTTTTTACTATCCTATGTCACCAAAACATCATAACACATTTATGAAACATTTTAATCTGTTCAAAAGGAAAATGAAGCTGAATTACCTAGATGAAACTGAATCATGAAATTTAAGATTAATAGCAGCATAATGGTTCAATTATTAAATACTGAATAACAAATTAAATATTCTTAACTGTTGGTTAGTGACTTGCACTGAAATGTGGAAGTGATGTCTTATACATGCCAAAATTATTAACCCTAATATACTTCTAATGATTTACTGGGCATAATTTTGAAGCACTCTTCCTCTTGGTTAGATTGAATTCAAAATCATTTATCTAGGCCATGTTTTATCATCAAAAACCATACACATCATTACAAACCTGAATCGTCCCTTTGTGCCAAATTATCAGGAACTCCTGTGATTCAAAATATGCAGATGCACAAATATAATACAACACTTTTACCATTTCATCCTCCCAACCACAACTGAGATTATAACAGAATATGGATAAACTTAGATACGTTATTGCCAATTAGATACTGACCACACAAGTGTGTTCTTGCCCAGAATACTTTTTAAATATTTTTCTTTTGTGATTTAGAGATGCAGTTTGCTATTTAGAGCCTGTCACAAAAGACTCATCTTCATTTCTTGCCATTTTCCTCCAAAGCCCAGTCCTTATTAAATACTAATACCTCATTTAGCCTCTAATTCAGTAATACTAAAAACTTTCAATTAGCTTTCCAGCTTTTTAATCAACAAAAAGCACTTGAAAGATCCCAAAATAGCAGTACCATGTTGTAATGATACCATCTTGTGTCCTTTCCACTGGAACATACTCAAGTGCCATAGTCACGTGACAACAGAAATATAACAATGCAATATTAGTAAGTAAAGCCTCAATTATTTTGTGATCCCCTGTGAATCAGTTTGACCTCTTCTCTCATCCCACACATGGCAGAAAGATATGTTCCTCCTCACTTCCTGGAATCACAGCCAGGAACAGAATATACCATTGGTTTGCCCTCATAATCCACTATCCACCTGCTCATCCCAGAATCAGGTACAGCTAGGTGAACTCAAACACCTGTAAATTAACTATGTGGGGCAAATAATGTCAGCAGCACCAGAAGTTGAATTCCACAATTGCATCCTTCAAGGGGAGATATAAATAAACTTCCCTCAAGCTCTCTTATGCCATAACTGAGACCTAGGCCCCAGACATGTTACACTTAAGACGCGATTAACTGGTTAAGATGCAATTAACCTGGCCATATGATCAATCAATTAATGGCATGATAAAACAAGAAATGAACCACAAAGTTATTACACAAACTATGAGTAATTACTTTGTGGCTGGTTCCTATCACACCTTTAATTGAATATGTGGGAGGAGCAAGTAAGCGGAAAGCTTGATTTCAGGTTTTGGTGCTTAGCAGAGCTTCATGGGTATGCTAGACTGTCTTTATGAGATTTTTAATATGAATGATCAGCAGGTTTGGGATAGATGGCAGGCCTATGAGCAGCTCTAAAAAAAAAGTAAGATGTATTCCAAAGGGCTAATAGTAGCAGTAAACATGGGGCAGATGCTATGTGTTGGGAGATGGACAAGAGTAGAAGGGGAATGAAGCAGACACTGGGAGGGTGAAAAAGAGATGAGGGAAAGAGACAGGTTCTCAGACTGAATTCATGGGGACTGAGAACTGCTGCATTAACATACTACTGTATTAACAATACCATTAACGTGCCAGTCTACAAGGGCTTTGGCTCCAATTGTACTGCCTTTTTTCTTGTTCATGAATCTGTTCTCTAAGTTGTTTAGAAGCCTAGACCATTAAAGCCTTCAACTTAAGTCACCTGCCTTGATTATTTGCCCCAGTCTTCATTGACTCACTGTGGAAAGAGTACACCAGATGTCTATTGCAATTTTTCCTTTTTATAAATTTATCTGGGGCACCCAATTGCTTCTGATAGTCTCAGACCATCTCCTTATATTTCAAATACTTAGTGTCATAGTTTCAACTCTTCTTTCCTTTCTCTCCTGTCTACATGGTACCAATTCATTAATATTTTAATTACCAAATGGAACCTAATTATAATTTAGTACCCTTCCATTCAGCATTGCTTCTAGTTTATCCTGCTTAATTTCTCCACAATCCTCCTATTTGTGACTATACTGTGAAACATATGAATGCCCCTCAGTTTATTAAAACCTTTCTTATCAATTTCTGTTTCTCCTACAATGGTGGCTAAAACTCTCTTTTGACTTACTGGCTAATCTCACTTCTTACCAAGTATTGCCTGTTCCTGAGTTAGCTCCTGAAACCGTTCACGCAGGTTCTCCAATTCCACAACAAGGCGACGTTCAGACTCTTCTTTCAGATTCAATGCCTCCTCTAGGGCAGCTTTCTCTGCAACATAGCCTTCAATAATACCTTAAACCAAACATTAAACAATTCTTATATAAAGCAGGATTCACTATGACCAAGAGGAACAAACATTTTCTTTTAGTTCAAGTAATGTGACTTGGCCTCAGTTGAAACCACAGCTTGAGAGAGACTTTAAGTAGTTCCCATATGACAATCTGCAGAGTCATTCAATGTACAAGTTATGAATTGTGGTTGATTTTATTAAATTACTTTATCACAACTCAGAAGGAACCCACAGTTTGCTACCAGAACCAGGTTATATATCTTACAGACCAATGACACTGAAGGATCATTAAACTTCGATAACCGCTATTTTTCATAGGAGGGCACGTTAAGTGAGTTATCTGAATAGAAGAAAACAAGTTTTTTCCAACTTCTCTGCAGAGGACTGAAATTTGAAGGACTGTAGTTTGTCAGGAAACAGAAAAAATATCATGATTAGAACATAAAAGAAACAAAGCTGAGAGACTCAGGAGTGACCTAGGGTAGGACCCATAGGAGGAAAAATGGTAGTCTTTTTGGAGGGTATCAGCCCAGGCTAAAGGAATCTGGCTAAAGGAGAAAGGTGGTGAGCAAACTACATGATCTGAAATAGGAGTCTTACCTGGAACAGAGTCCCAGAAAGGGAAATTCAAATTCTCAAGAGACACTGACCCAATTCTGAAGAAAACTCCAGTGGCAAGAAAAGTAAGATAAGAAATGGTATAAAAGTGTTTTATTGTTCTGCTTGAATCCATGCATTTCTTATGCAACCAAGGAAAGAATAATTGGATTGAAACTAGAAATCTAAATTGTGTTAAAAAAAATTATCCATTTAACCTCCTCTAATTCTATCAGTTAACTGTTTAACTGATAATACATATTTAGTTTAGTGACCTCTGGCAGGAAGGTCCCCAGCCTCTGATGTTTTTACTGTGCGCCTGGCGCTGCAAAGGGCCCAGACTGCTAGCGGGCAGCTGTGGCGGAGGCACTAGGGGGCATTGCCCAGATGCAGATCTGCACTTCCTCTTGCCCCCACAGGCAGGGACTGGGGCTGCAGATGGCTGAGGACATCTCCTGTACCCAATTCCCACTGCCACAGGGAGGGAGGTACCAGCCCTCCCTCCCCACCAGGGGGTCAGTTGAGGCCTTCCTGCTACAGTAGCGAGACTCTCTGCCCCGTGGTGGATCTGCCTGGTGTCCCTGCAGTGGCAACAGGTGGCAGGCAATGGGCTCCTTCAGCCTCCTGCTGCATTTATGCTGCCATGGCCTGGACCTGGAAGCCCCCTCCACGCTGCTGGACTGGGCACTCGCCAGCACCCTGGGTGTAAGAGCAGTCCGGTCCCACCAGGTGAGCCTCTGTCAGGCATGCTGCAACCTTCCCCCTCCTGCCCGTGGTGCTGGGGATGCATGGAGCCTGACCCAGCCCTGAGGCAGGGCTGAGCACATGGCTGCCTCAGCCCAAGGAGGCATCACGGCAGCTGAAGTAGGCAACGTCAGGTTTGAGGGGGCACTGCTGGCCCCTCATGCAGTACGCATAGCCCCAAGGCATTCCTGAGGGGCAGTGGAGCAGGAGGGCAGTACAGCAGGGAGCCCAGGGGGAGCATTACCAATAGCGACCTCCCAGGCTGGGGCTGCTGGACCACTGCCCCTCAGGAACACCCTGAGGCCGCACCCGCCACAAGGCGCTGGTAGCAACCCCTCAGTCCCGACGCTGTCTGTTCCAGCTGCCATGGCATGGTGGGAAATGCAGGGAGCCCATTTTCTGTTGCCCACTTCCCTGCCCAAACCCTGCCACTGCTGCCTGGCACCTCCCTCCCCATGGTGGCAAGATCTGGGCACAGGAGAGCTCTACAGCACTAGCTCCATCCACAGCCCCAGCCCCTGATCCTGGGGGTCAAGAAAAGCCATGGCTCTGTAGTGGCTCGGCTGTGCCCACAGCCCCACACCTGCTGCCCATGGCTCCTCGCTAATGGCCCTTATGTCTTCACAGGCGCACAGTGAAGATATGAGAGGCTAAGGCCATTCCTGCCAGAGATCACTAAACAGTAAATGGTAAGCAGTAAATAGTATAAATAAAACTGTTGTTTAACCACTTACATCCCTACTTGAAACCTATGTTAAATCTACATGTTATATGCATCAGTATCATGTCTTTGATAGAGTAATCTAAACCAATGTACCCACAAAGCTGGCGTTCTGGGAAAGAGCTTATGCATTACTATGGAAACTGGGGGAGATGGCACAAGGCACAGGGCCAAAGCAGTAGAAACAGGTCTCAGCTTTTCAAAGTGGGAACTAAACAAAGGAACTGCACCAAAGAAGGATGTCTGGAGCAAGAGCCTGGGCTTTGCTCACAAAGAGGAAGCTTAAATGCAAACAGACATATTTGGAGATGGTTGAGGGGAGCTGGTCAAGTTTGGCATCCTTGGCATACCTTGTCATCAAATATTGCTTTTAATGTCATGTTGGGACTGTCTACAAATAACAGTGGATTTTGCTAGTTAGGAAGCCAAACATATCCACTTCTCTGTTATATAAAGCAACCATTTGGAGCTAAGTGGGAAGGCAAAATAACTTTAAGTTCTGACATTTTTTTGCATAGACTATCCACCATGAGTACAAGACCAAACATTGCTCTACATCAGCAAGTGTAATCTTGATGGAAAGAGGTAAACGCCACCTTTATGAAAAGAGAGAATATGTTTTAAGTGGTTCAGAGATTTGGAATACAAAAGGATGGATCCACAAGTAGGCAAGGCAAGCAAAGAAAACATAACACATAGTCATAAAGTTCACAGTCATAAAGTTCATAGTCATAAAGTTCTCTTGCAAAGCAGTCTTTTTCAAATAAGCATGTGAAAACCAAACGATACCTGAAAATGCAGGATCAGTTTTGTTTCCTTACCTTCTGCTTTATGAAGCTTTAGTGCCAGTTGATTCTTTGCTTCACTCTCCTCATTTAGATACTCCATTAGTTCCTGGTGCTGACCAACCACCTGGGCAGTTTCCTGATTTCTACGGCTAAATTCTTCCTCAAACTGAGCGTGAATTTCATGAGTCTTCTCCAACTTAAAAATAAAAACTATATTGTAAGATCCAGAACACACAATAACTATAATAATACTGTGAGGTCTGATAAAAGGAAACTTGGGAAACTTCTTAAGCTCTTAATGTGTGAATGTATTTATCCAAATACTCCTATCACAGTAAGTATTACAGCAGTAATTATAATTTCATAGTTGTTAGGGGCTGAAAGGGACCTTACAGATCATTGGGTCTAGCCCCCACTCCACTTGGGCAGGAAAGACTGCTGGGATCAGATGACCCCAGCACCAAATTACAAAGAGGTCTGCTATGTATTCTTAACAGATTTTACTACAGCACTTGGTGTTTTAGTACTTTTGTAGCCTACCAACTTTGAAGCTTTAAAACACCATATTTCTATACGATCCAGTATCTTATGACTTGATTCTGTTCTCAGTAAAATTAGTTTTGCCGCTGCTTCTGATGAAGTCAAAGTGAGCACTTTTCTGTGTATTGCTTAACTCAGTATAAAATTCTCAATATGTCATCACTAAAATGCTTATAGGCTTGCTTGGAACTGCAGAGTAGGCTTGCTCTGCAGTACAGAGTGGAATGGGGATATCCCATACTTCTGAGCTTTGCTGGTTCCCACATGGGGCCAGGAAGGAATTTTCCCTGTTACTGTTTGCTAGTGGTGTCTGGAGTGTTTTGTTTTGCCTTCCTCAGAAGCATTGGGTGTTAGCCACAACCAAAGGTATGGATTTTTACAAACTCTTGATGGGAATTAAATAACTCAAATTCCTGGCTAGAGGACTGTGCTTCTCATTCAGAGTCAGACTCATGGCTTCATTTGGTATCAAAAAGGAATTTTACACCAGAGTTAGAAAGGCTTATAGCTGTGTGTTAAGGCAGGTGTGTGTGATCTGGTCTTACTTGTTTAGTTGATTCTGTAACTAACTCCAGAAGCTTTTCGACAGCAGTGCGCAAACGGTGACAAAATTTCGGGATCATTTCTTCATTTTCAAAGGCAAGATCTGGGTTCGCAAAAATGCTTTCACATAAATACTGGCTCAGTTCAGACCCCTCATCAGTTACTGCAGACACCTGGTTGTGTTCTGTAAGAGTCACATCAAACAGCTCACCTATCAAAAATAATTTGGTTAATTAGAAACAAACTTACTCAAATTATTCTAGAACTAGCCATTCATTACACAACAGTTTGGTGTTACTCAAACAGTGATATTGCTTGAGTCTGAGTCAATATGCTGAACACATCAATACAAATATATTCTTTAATGATTAAATCCTGACATACTCCTCCACAAGGATTTGAAGATATTTTTGAATGGCATAAAACCACTTGAAGATCCCCAACAACAACAGTTATACCAGTAATGAATTTGGACCAAGTAAAAATAAACAATCTTAAGATGCAGGCAGCCTATCTATAGTACTTCATGCTGTCATATCAGGGGTGGGCAAAATATAGCCTGCAGGCTGGATCCAGCCCACCAAGGGATTTTTATCTGGCTCAAAGCAGGTCCCTCAGTCCTACCCAGATGAGAAGTAGAGGGCAGCCCAAGCTGTGGTACATGCAGCCGACTGCATCTAGGCACACAGCAGAGTTGGGGCAGTGTGGCAGCCAGACGGCTTCTTCTGGCTGCCACCACCTCACCCAACTCCACTGCATAGGCATCCCGGTTCATCCACCCCACACCCACCACCAGGGTCACTGGACCGGGCAGGCAGGGTCTCCACAGAGACTGGCCTGGAACCTACGTGGGCAGGATGCGCTCGGCTGGACATATCCAATAGGGCCACGTGTGGCCAGGGAGCAGCAGCCAAGAGTGGGATGGACAGGGTCAGGATCTTAGGGTGAGTTGGGGCTGAGGTCTGGTGTAGACCCATGATCCACTGCCCACACATCCTTGCAGTTCCACAGGCAGAGACATGCCAGAAACAGACTGTGGCTCTGCCCCAGGCCCTGGCCCCATGCTGTCACTGCTACAAGATCTTGGCCCTAGCCCTGGCCTTGCCCAACCATCCCACTCCCAGATGCAGCTCCCAATCCACCCATTGCCCCATCCCATCTACCTGACCCCATCCCATCCACCTGACCACACTCTGACCACAGGGATCCCATGCTGGTCTCCATGGAGACCTTAAGGTCAGGGCTGGGATTGCTGGGCGGTGACAGTACAGGGCTGAGTACCAAGGCAGAGCCACTTAGGGAGTTTTGGTGAGCAAGCGGGGGGTGAGTGATGATCCAGCCCTCAACAATTCACCAAGTATCCCTAAGTGGCCCTCCAGCCCAAATAATTGCCCACCCTGTGCTATATACATATATGTATACATACACACAGATCCATGTCCCAGTGCAAGAACTGTTTAGCCATTCATTGTCATGATTCAGGCTGGCTGGTTATGCTACTCTAGAACAATGCTCATGTTCTATAAAGAAGCTGAGAAGCACTACTTATATTACATATAAAAGGACCTGTCCAGCCATACATGGCCATAACGTGGATCATCACAGAAAGACAATTTAATTAGGAGAACATTGGAAAACTCCATCTTAACTGTGGAGAACCCCACTGGATAAATACGAATGCACTGTCATGCAATATATCTATAAGTACAGCTTTAGCAACATTATAGAACAGCAGCTTTAAGAGAAAAAAAAAAACCCCACACCTCCAATGTTCTATTATCAAGTTGATACTCACTCTTTTCCATGTCATGCTTCTCTTTAGTTTTGAAGTGCTGCATGAATCCCATTTCTTCCATCAGACTACGGCTTTCTCTAGAATCTCCAGATGCCAGACTGTCATCAAGGCAGATACCAATCTTCTTACAAATAAGGTCTTCTGTGGCTATTATGGCTTTTACTGTTTCCATAAATGATTTCAAAAGTCGCTGGTAGGAGTCTTGCATTTTTTGCCTAAAATACAATATATTGCAAAATAGAACGTGCTTGCATTAGTTATGCTCAAAGGGTCATGTTCTAACAAGTTAAATTCAAGGCCTCTTTGCAGGATTGAAAGATAGTGTCACTGCATGTATTCTGTCACGTTCTGAGGTTTACCAACAAAAAGTCATGTGAATTGCAGAAATACAAAATATTTTCCTAAGGGTAGCCACAGTCAAAGCCTATACAGCCCAATTTGACCATGTGTGTCACAAGCTTTCAAATGTGAAATAGCTGTTTAGATGTTTATACACTGTGGTGCTACTTGAGACATCATAAGATAGTTGTGAGCTACACTGTATAATGTTTCTAAGAGTCACAGTCAATGCTTTATAGGGCAATAACTCAAAACAACTTCAAAATCTGGCAAATTAAAATTAAGAAAGTATAAGCATAAAAACAAATTCCAGCAACTTTCAAACATTACTTATACTAAGTTTAGGAACCTAAATTAAACTCACCTGTACTGATGCACAGTTATTACCAACACCATGTGTTTGTAAATGTCAAAAGAAATCAACTGTTTGACACTTTCTACTGAAATGTAAATGTACAGAAGCTGTACGGTGTTTCCAAGGCTTACCATAACATACAGTACACTTATTCTTACATTAATCACCAATGACTTCTCTACAAGGTCCTAAGAATACTTCAGTGTAACCAGATGTAAACTGTAAATGGTAAGAATCTATATTGCTCCTCCACATACAGCCAGAAAAACCTTAACTTTTTCTTTTCAAACTGAGCTGATCTGTATGTCTATAAAGTATTAATATCACAGCTAACAAAATTGGTGGCAGGATGCCAGTTGACATTTTCAAGGTTCCCAAGACTAACATTTTGGCAGAAAAAAATAAGATAGTCTAAGCCACATAGGTTTATTTGGCAATCAGGAAACTGGCCAATATCCCAACGGTCAGCTAATCCTGCAAGTACATCAGTCAGCTGTTGGCAGAAGCCCTTCTCTCTTCTGCAGGGGTGAAGTAACTGCTGGCAGAGACAAGGATTTCGTTGCCATAGGAGAGCTGTAAGAGCAGAGGCCCAAGTGGTCTTGATAAGGAACCTTGAAGCATGCAGCAGACTGTTTAGTGCACAACATGCATACAGCTTAAGGAGTTGTCAGGTAAAGCATGAGCTACCTTTAATATGGAAAGCAAGCAGTGCCTTTAACATACAAATCAACAGAATTCAGCAAATGGCTGCTCACATTACCCTGGGCAAGTTAAATAGCTTAGCACAGTATAAATGCCTGGATATGTTTAAAAGAGAATGGCAATATTGTCATTTCCCTATGTTTAGTTTAATTTGACATAGTTGCTTTTCTTTTATGAAAACCCAGATATAAAAACACTACTCACTATATGTCCCAAGATGTACTAACCTTTCATTCTGGGATAGGTCAATATCAGATCTCAGCATAGCTACTAAGTTCTCTCCTTCCTGGTTCTCTCTGTCCCGCCGCCGTAGGAGAGTCTCCAGCTCAGAGTTAGTTTCCTCAGTCTCATTACTCAAAGACTGCACCTTTTTTTCTAACTATGGGAAATGTAACAATGATGTAAGAGACAGAAAGCCAGTCATTTTCACCAAACAAGTAACATTTTACAAGTGAGCTTATACTGCATCACAATTTACAAAAAACTAACAGAAAGTAGCAATCTATTAAGTCACAAACAACTCTGGAGATTGTAAGTGGAACCCAAGCGTCCAATACCACTGGAATCAAAAGGAGTTCAAAAAGACTAAAAAGTGGTAGTTTTTCTTTTTTCCATTTCTAGTTTGTTTTTTAAAGACACCATTACATGTACATGCATAGTCCCAGGACACTGAAGTAAATGTTGGCAAGATTTTATGCAAAACATCCGAATGTCGCTCTTCAATTAACTTTTGCATTTGTTTTTCTCCATTCATGCTTCAAGTACAGAAATTAATGCTGTGGCAGAGTTATCTGGTGAAGTGCACAATCTTCAAAAGTGAAACGATTCAACCAGAATATATCTCATCCAACCATCTTCCATTCTTTAGGCATGAAAACCTTTTTGTCTATAAAACATCATTTCTTCTTTGCTCAGTTCACTTCACTACGTTCTTTATAAAACAAACAGCATTTTTTTCAACTCCACACAGAATCTAGAACATTATCTGCATTAATAATGTTCCAGCTGATCACCTGAACAGAATATAACTATGGCAACAACTCTGCATCAATGCAAATCAAGTACTTAACTGAACTGGGGGAGGGCAAGAAAAAGGTATTCCATTACTCTGCCAATATTCTGCCAGATTATTCATTAAACACTGCATGAACAGCATGAAATACTAACACATCTTTTTCAGTAAAGGAAGTTCTTGAAGTTACTTTCCAGCCAGAAAAACAAGTTTTATAGCAGGAACGTTCTGAAATACTATTTCTACATTTTCATCCACAAGATTAGAATAAAACCTGGTATTTCCTGAATCATTAGAAAGCAGTACCACAATTAAACTTGTATTTCATCCTTTTTCATTTCTAATCCTGACATCCAAGTTTCACTTTTAAACCAAATAAAACAAACTTACAAACCAAATAATTTACATTGCACTTAATTGGGCAATTTAGGCACCTCAACATACACAGCCTGCTACTGTCTTCTAAAGTTTCGGGTTTAGGGAGAAAAGGGAAGGGGTCTTGATTATATTTAGAATCATAGAGAATTAGGGTTAGAAGGGACTTCAAGAGGTTATCTAAGTCCACCCTTCTGCTCAAAGCAGGACCATCTCCAACTAAATCATCCCAAGCTGAAAGCTTCTCTGCAGGAGTCTTCCAAATGACCATGGTTAATCTATAAATTAGGCTTGGATCCATGGTCCCTGACTATGCATGTCTGCCTTCCCCTATCCCATGAACAGGTGTGGATAACTACCATGGCAACTGCTTAAGATTGCCACACATGCTTCCTTTCAATGCACAGAAACAAAAGGATTACTACAAAGTCTAAGCAGCCAGTGTTTTGGTTTCATAATGTTACTGAAGTTTGAGATTCAGACCTCACTCACAGTCCTTTCACAACTTACAGTGTCAAATGGATGCCTTTTACTACACTGACTGCAAAGCTACCAAGGAAAATTTGCAACATGAGCTAAAAAAAGAATACAGAATACATAGCAGACAATGATTTTAAGATTCAAGACAGCAGCCTTGATATTCCCCGATAAAGGCAGATGAAGGGGGTATGAACCTTCTTCCATTATACCCCTCAAAAAATTCATAAAATCTTATTTGCCAAGGGCTCCCCCGATGCATCTAAATCCATCCTAAACCTCATGCATCTTGCCTACAAGAAACAGAGGGCAGTAAAGTAAGCAATTTTAAAAGAACAAACTTAGCACAATACTCACCAGCCGCTGACCCTCCCCCCCCCACACACATATGTATTGTCACACTCCTTTCCGTGTAACAGGGAACCCCCTTTGTACATTGCCCTTCTGGACACTGATATAACAGAAGCCTCTTCTTGCCAGCACCCCCACCTTCTGTGCATTTCTTTTTCCTTCTAAGTATTGGCAGAGACCTAGCACATGCATTGCATGAGTGTGGCAAGACTTGGAGCAAGCCAGAAAGCTGAAGTGGCTTTCTGTAGAAGAAACCCGCAAACTACATCTACACATTAGTTGAGCCAAGTGTCACTAAATAAAACAAAAGAACTACATCACCCACTCCAAAGCAAAGCCTGTAAGATACAAGACAAGCCAAGGTACATTGAAAGCATGACTGTAAATATATCCTGGTGAATACAATCCCCTTTTGATTAAGACCTATTTCCCAAAGCAAACTTCCCATATCTTTCTAAAGTTTTATGCTAAATCAGTCTATGTGGCTACATCTAACCTAACTCACTTACTGTCCCCAGTGGCCTTTGATCCTCACTACCTCACACTGCATTTTTATACCTTTCTCACAGTGCCTTTTATATTTTACCTGTCTCATCTTTGACCTGGTATTCTGTATTTTATGTTTTATACCTTTTAACAAGTGTATTTTTTAGAGTAAGTCATACCTTGTATTACCAAAAATAATTATCATAAGACTGCACTGGAATTGTATTGCTGTATTGGGCTGGTCCCCGTCCCCCCGCATAGAATGCGATTATGGATGAATCAGTAGATAATTGAATGACAAAGCAAGAGCTTCTGGCTGTTAACTGACAATAGCCTAGCCACAGGAACTTACAATTACAAAACTCTACTCTACAAGCCATTTTAAGCTAATCAAGCAACCTGGAACCTGCAAGGACACAGCCATTGAGTCAATCTGGTCAAGGGTAGACTCCCAAAATTACATCAATCAGTTGCAACCCCCAATGACTGTGACTGACAACTGTCAAGAACCACGTGGGAAAGCAACCTCCAAATTAGACAGCCAAGATGATGCTGGGGGATCACAGAAGTCTGCCAGAAAGGGATAAAAGCCAGTGAAGCATGACCCTCAGTGATGCCCCCCTCATCCAGCACCCAACCTATTGAGACAGGAGGACAAGTAGGCAACCCTCTTCTGGAGAAGACATCACCTTGGAGGAAGCTGACCATTAACAGCAGACTCCAGCGCCCTGGACAGGGATAAACCAACGTCAGTGCTACACTACTACAGCAGCAATTGCGTGTGCAAGTATGCATATGTGTGTGTGTTCAGGTCGTTAGTACCTCTCATAACTCAAAGTTTGCCTTTCAGATTTTATTGGTAACTTCACATGCCATGCAATAAATTAGAGTTTATTATGATCCTGAGTTAGTCCTTTGTAGCCAATATTCCTATAGCCCTTACTTCCATGCAAACACTCTTGTGTTTGTTTTTTGTGAGATTCTTGTTATATTTCACCAGATGCCAGAATATCATTAACTATAATATAATCTAAAGAGATTTTTAAAAGTCACTAAAAATAACCGGGATTACAAATTCATTTTTACAGAAGTCATGGCCACACTGAACCAGAGCACCGTACTTCAGTGGCTGGAGAAAACATTCCTCATAGCATACTAACAGCAGCAGCCCACAATACCTTGAGAACCAGTTAAAATAAACCCATCAGTATATAATAGAGTGACAGACCCTATCCATACATACAAATATGGAAAGCTAGTTTTAAAACATAAGGCAACAAAAGGACAATTAAAATCTAAATCTAAACATTTTCAAATTTACCTGGATTATTTTATTAGTCTTTTCTTGGAGCTGTACTGATAATGCCTCTCTCTCTTTTTGGCAAAGGACCCGTGCCTCTTCTGCTTCTTGTACCAGCATATCTTTGTTATTCAAGGCAGCCTTCTTTTCAGCTTCAAATTCCTCCTGTATAAAAAGACATTTGTAAAAAGAACGACAAACCACAAATAACTAATTTATACAAATACAATTCCAGTTTAACAAGAACTATATCACTCTGAAGAGCATTCAAGATGATGAAGGGACTCTTTGGAGATGCCAAAAAGACATTTCCTGTACTGTTCTCAACAAACTTATGTAACTTTGTATTCTCAAAAGCATAAATACTTCATCAAGTTCTCTGTTAAGATGCAAGACATGGTAACAGCATTAAAAGAGTACAGGTGGGCATGCCACAAAGCCAGCAAGAAGAGCAGATGCTTGTAACTTCAATTGTTTAAAAAAAAGTGTCCTTACTACTACTCCTTAAAGATTACCTGGTCAAGAACACAGCACTTCCAGAAAAACTATAAGGGATTAGATTTGCTAATGTCATACAGCTGTGTCAATACCAGACAGTGCCTTCTAGCAACAATATTGGGAATGATGTCGCAATGTTGTAAACCAGAGGTGGGCAAAATGCAGCCCGCCAGGCCATTCCATCTGGCCTGCAGGGCCCCTAAAAAATTTGGAAAATTAATATTAATCTGCCTTGAGCTTCCCGTCATGCGGCCCTTGATGGCTTGCTGAAACTCAGTAAGAGGCCCTCTGCCCAAATAATTGCCCGCCCGTGTTGTAAACATACTGGGAGATTTACCCATACCATTTTAATAGTATCATTTTTGTAGATCACCAAGTCAGGGATTTTATAGAAGCAGTTACAAGGAAACACCTACTGAAAACTGACATGTATTAAAAAAAACCCAAACCACAAACTTCTTTTAAACTCAGGTCTCAACATTAAACCTATCCCAACCAATGAAGCTTCAGTTGAAATATATTTGAAAGAACTTAATTATAACTGATATTTTTAAAGCTTCTTCTTTTGAGATAGCCAATTCTGAAAGACACTACTGATGGTATTGTATTTAGTCTATCTGCAAACTAGTTTAGAATCTCACATACACAGAACTGAGAATTTGGTATAAACATATACCAAGCTGTCATCAAATAGAATAGAAGGCTGTGGAAATTCAGTTATAATCAAACGATACTCTCAAATCTATTTCAAAGGATGTTCCTCCTGAGGAATCAAAGAACTTCTTTTCATTGTTTCAAATACTAAAATGAATAGAATGAACAGAACCCTCTTAATAGAAATATTGTGGTTGTAACATATACATAAGAATAATGAATCAAAGCCAAGATTAACATTTAATCCTTAAGAACATTTTACAGTTTATAGCATTTTATGCACGTATGTCAGATTAAAATATTGATCTCTGTAAAATGCCTAAAACCCAACCACAAATATAGGTGTTAAAAGACAAAATGGCAGCCTTACTACTTAGTTTATTTTTTCAGTATTGCTCAGATTGTTCTCCAACTCAGTATTGTTCCCAAAATTGCGAAGTACATGAAAAATACTTAATAAAAAACATGTCTTTCATACTAAAGCAAAAAAAGAAGTAAAACAAAAGGCGTCATCTTAAAAGACAGACTCTTATGTGGACCGCTTCACCTCCCACTTAGCAAGTATTCCTGGGGCCAATACAATAGTTGATTGATTACCAGGAATCCTAGTTTTCAATTTCCTGTGGAAAAATGTAGTAAAACACAGGATTTTCCCCCTTACTGGAATAAAATGCAGATTTCTCACTTTAGCAAAGAAACCTGCGGATTTTGCAGTTTTGCAACAACCACTCTGCAGGCTGGAACAGATGTAGCCTGCAAGGCTTTCAGGGGAACGGGAGAAGGGCAGTCAGGCAGAGGGCACCATGCGCACATATATGCACATGGCTACCAAGCAGCCTAGAGAGCAACTCCCACAGGTAAGCTGGAGGAGATGGGATTGAGACCCCCAATAGGGAGGGAGGGAGTTGGGCAGGGCTGGGGCTGGTGCCCAGCTGAGCAGCGCACAGGGCTTGGGGCCCAGGGCCGCAATGTGTGGCTGCAGGGCCCCAGCAGGGAGCGAGACTGGGGAGTGAGGCTGGCTCCCTGCTGCTGCGTGCACTCCTGTGGAGGGAGGGAGGGCACATGCCCCCCAGATGTCTGCAGGAGGGGCCAGGGGCAATCTGCATGCTGCAATTTCAGGCTACTAGCCTGCTGCCCTCCCCCAGGGCCTCCACCGACCAGTGTGTGCAACCCAGCACTGCAGGGTACAGTGCAGCCACGCAGAAAAGCTGCTTGCCACCATGAGCTCTGCACTGCCCTGCTGACATCCCGTATGCACAACCCTGTGCCCCCACTCACGCAGGGAATTGTAACCAGGCCACCACAGTGCTTGCAGCAGCAAGCAGCTTTCTTGTATGGCTGTGCTGTGCCCTGCAACACCAGGTTGCACACGCTGGGCTACAGAAGCCCCAGGGGAGGGCAGCAGGATGGAAGCCCAAGCACACAGCCTACGCCTGCCTCATGCACAGATCTGGGGGCACAGCTCCTCCGGCCCCCTGGGAGCACACGCAGCAGCAGGGAGCTGGCCCCACCTGCCCAAGCCTGCAGCAGGCGGGAGCCAGGCTCTACTCCACTGCACTACCTGCCCCCTCCTGCCAGGGGCAGAGGGCTGCAGACCCAGGTCCCTGGTCCCATAGCCCTGGCAGCTGGGGGCGAGGGGCACCAGCAGGGCCAGGGGATTGTGGGGGCCTTTAAAATTTTAATAATGGATGGGGGGGGTTAATTAGAGAATCTGCAACTTTTTATGAAAGAATTTGCGATTTTTTTTTTTTAATCAGGAAAAGCCAGAATCCCTGTTGATTACACAGAAAAGTAACATTAGGAGCATAGGTGTATTTTTAACTTCCAATTTCTTAAACCCAGATAACAAACCAGCAAACAAACCTACAGACTAATTTAGGAGATGGAAAAGATCACATATCAGCAACTCCAATTACTACAGCTTTATGATTTAAAAAAGAAAATGAAAAAAGTTGCACAATACTTCTTCAATCTCAGAAAAAATGATCAGCCAACACACGGTTTGGCATTTATGCTAGGGTACATGTTAGTTAGATCCTACCTTTAGCTGTGTAATCTGCTGTTCCAGTAATACCTCTGACTGACACTTCAGCAGTTCAATCTCCTCCTGGAACTGAAGCTGCTGTTTCATTTTTGCCTCCTCAAACTGAGCTAGGAGAGCTGTCCTCACAGTTTGCACTTCAGAGGCTGAAGCTGAGGCATACATCTGCAAAAGAAATTTTAGGCACAATGTTACCGTTGTGCTGCCCAGAGGAGGTTGGAAGAGCAACTAGTTAGCTCATCAATTCAGTTATACTTCTGTAACAGTTTTCCCTCCAAAACTCAGAGCCAAATTCTCAGTTGGTACCAAATGCCATCTCAAGTGAAGAATACAAGATCTGATTTCTGGCAAGGTGGCAAAGTTACAGGGAAGTTGAAACAGTCTACTGTTTCTTATCTTGAGGGTTATTTGTCATGTATTATAAACCACTTTAAGCCTTTCTGGATAGGGTGGAATTCAAATCTAAACAACAACACATTATATTACAGTTGGATACATTTTGGTGGATGTGTTTTGAAATAAGTTTTAATTAGTGGCTCCTTAGTATACATTAGTAGCTGTAGACTGTATACTACAAGAATAATGAAGTCAGTCATTTGACACCTTACTATACCACCTGTGCAAATCAGAATTGAATGATGCAAGAAATAATGAGGCTCAGTTATACTTCAATATTACCTCAAAAATATAACACCAATTTAGAAGCTTAAAGTTAAAACATATTTTTAGTATTCATTAAAGAAGCTTGCTGACTTATTGAATTCTGTGCATATACCAGAAATACCAAATGTGGGCAAAAGGCTATAGACAGCAAGGTTGTTTTTTTTAATGTCATTTGCCTAATTCCTGTTTTTAAAAACTACATCTACTTAGAGTGTCACAGAAAGTCAACTCAGCTCAAAACAGTCCACTTGCACTCAGTGCTGGACTTCAAGACAATAGTCATTTTCCCTAAATAGACAATGCACCATTAAGTACTGAAGTCTTTATTAGATGTATATATTCAGCATCATGGAAGTTTTAATTTTTCAGTTTAAAAATAAATAAAAGTAAAGTGAAGGCACTGAAAAAATTCCCACATCCACTGGCATTATCAGTTAAGTAAAATCATATTTTATGATAGTAAATCAGTTTATGGCTTTCATGAACTTTAGATTCAAGTGTTTAAAACACAGCTACTTTGTCTCATTTCTTTACTGAAGCCTGCAAACCAAAACAGCAGCCAGCTACAGAAATGGCTGTTTATTATAGTAGTTAATAAAACTAAATCGGTTCTATTTTAAAAGATAATCGTTTTAGTTTTGGATGTGTTTGTAGTTCTGACCTCCTGTTCATGTTCATGCTGTACTTTTAGCTTTTCAAGCTCTTTCTTCAGCTGCTGGGAATATTCCTCTTTCTGTTTCTGAATTTCTGCAACATGGAGATCCTGAAGTTCCTGCAATGCCTTTTTATGATGTTCTTCCATAATCAGTACTTCTTCACGTAATACATCCAAGGCTTTACGATTTTCTTCCTCCAACAAACATCTTTGATTTTGAAGAGCTGTGTTCAATTCTTCCTATAAAAATATTCATTAAAAAAAGACATTTTGTATCCAATTCATAAACCCTGTTGCCCTATACATTAAAAGTTTAATTCTCTGTATAGCGAGTTTTCAACTTGGGTAAGTTAATATTAACTACCAAAATTTCCTCCTGAGACCTGAGAACATGCTCCAATTACCTTTGAGTTAATTTTTCAAAACTGTCTAGTCATAAGAAATGACACCTGTGTAGGTCTCCTCATCAGCACAATCCCCAGCCTCACAATTCTTTACTCTCAGTGACTGTTTACACAGGTACAAGTAGGAAAGTTAGCCAGAATTAACTAAAGTGTTAAAGTGCATTAAATCATTCTGTGGTCATTATTTTGAATAAGCCTTTTTTAATTCAGTTTATCCAAATTCATTTAATGACCTCATTCTGAATACCTATGTCTAATACATCTCAAACTAAATTTAAATTCACTTGTAGTTGATTTAGATTAGCTTTCTAAGTGCCCCCACATAGACAATCCCTCACAAGCACATTCTTGACTTTAGGGAATTTTTTTTTTTTTTTTTTAAACTATAGAACACCCTTCTGCTTTACCTTTCCTTCCCTGTATCAAAGGTGAGGCAAACAGGAATCCACACCCAGCATTAGGAACGCACTAAAGCAGCATAGGAGACTAGTGAAATGTTAATACAAATTAAAGGTGCTGCCCTGAAAAGTGCTTTCTTGACTCAGGGACTTAAACTAGCTTATCAATGTACTTACCTTGGGTGCAGTAAAAAAGATTTCCCAATTTAGGCTCTACATAAACAAACCAAAGGATACCCCTTTGTACCGTTACTTGGCAGAAAGAAAAGTAATCAGGAGCATCTGTGGGGACTTAATTTCCTAGCAACAAGCCACTACTTTGTCTCTGGGACTTAAATAATATAAGAGAAACAAAGAACCCTCAAACATACTTTGCAAGCTGGTATTTCAGAAGATTGGAACTGTAACATTTTCTGTAGTTTGTTCCAATTAACAAAATTATACCAAACTAAAACTTGAAGGGTTTTCAGATTTACAAACAGATTCTGTAGGTCAACAATACATTAGGTAATTTTGCATCATTTTGACAACATGTTAAAACATAATAATTCAATGAAATACAATGGTGTTAGCTTCTAAAAATTCCCCATGCTAACTAAATTGTATTAAAATACTTAATGAAATACAACTCACTAAGAACACAATGTTTTACTCTCCCCATATTAGAAATGAAACAAAGAAATTACTGTTTTATCATAGCTCTCTCTCATGCCACTCCTCCATTTATTCAACTTGCCCAAAGAAAATAAACAATATTCAAAATGTGCAATTTACAACCTCTCTGGATGATGTACCAATAAAAAAAAAAAAAAGGTCAGATTATGGGAGAGGGAAACAGGGAAGGGACACAAAAGGCAGCTATATTAAACTGTCCTTAAAAATTAATCAGGGCTTCCTTATTGAGCTGCAATGCCACTTTCAAAACTTTAAATCATGTTGCATGATATTTAGCAACTGTAGGAACCTCATAATCTGGGTTTTTTGCACATCACATCTTGATATCCCCATTTCAAAACAACGATTAAAAAATTACTTTATATAAAGCACCTGATTTTACTTCTCCAACATAATAATTATATATGAACAGATAGATAATGTATTATCAGATTAAATACAACTGATGAAGAAAAAGCACAAGCTATTTTCTCATTCCCAAATGCTAGGACTTCTATTTTTTTTTTCAGATGCAGGGCAAAAAAAAAAAAGGAAATCTTCAGATTGGAAAGGTGAATGGCAAATCGAACAGCAACATGAGTATGTACCCTACCTAACTTGGATATTCCTAGCAGTGTAGCCACAGCAGCATAGAATTCAGTGGTGCAAAGTCAGCTGAACAAACTGAGTAAAACTCAGGTAAAGACCCCTTAGCAGAGTTTTATGCTGCTGTAGCTGCACTTAAGAGCACTGAAGCTAGCTTGGCTATGTCAAAATGAGCTACTGCCACTGAAGTGCCTGAAGTGCAGACATACCTTTAGAATGTAAACTTTAAAGTTAATTACATTTAAATACAAGTAAGCTTATAAATCCTTTTGTTTATAATGGAATAAATAATTATTTCTTCCATCATGATGGAATTTACTTACAGCTCTCATGAGCAAACAGAATTAAATACCTACAGAATACACTTTTAAAAATGAGCACTTTTCAGATAAAAGTCAGACATCAGACAGGACTGTTTTAGTGTATTATTCCTCTCACCCACCTTATGAACTTCATCCAGTTCAGCACCCATGGCTTTAAGTTTTTCTATATGAAGAGTAGCCAGTTCAATTTTCAGATTTTCGTGGGAAAGGTGCAGCTCTTCAGAATGCTTTAATTTCAACCTCTCTTTCTCCTCAGCTAAGAGCACTTGATTCTCCTTATCCTTCCGATGCAGCTGTTCTCTGTGGTGCACCTGTAGTTCCTCAAGAGTTTTCTTGTGCTCATCTCTTATGTTCTGAATTTCAGAAAGGTATGAAGACTCCAAAGAATCCAGATTAGACAAGTGTTTAGCTTCCAACTCATCAATTTGTGCTTGATGCTTTGTTTGCAGCTCAGCTACATGAGCTTCAAGCAGAGCCTGCTGTTTGCTTTGTAATGTAGATTTAAGGGCCTCAATTTCAGTTTGGTGCTTTGTCTGCAGCTCAGCGGTGAGGGATAAAATCTGTTGCTTATGCTTCTCCTGTAATTGCTGACTTTGGCATTCTAGCTCATTTATGTGTTTCCCCTTCAACTCTTGGAGGAGACTCTCTTGCTCTGTTGTGAATGTTTGAGTCACAGCTTTGTGTTCCTCCATAAATCTAAATTATTTCCAAGAAAATTTAAATTAAAACATTGTCAATAATGCACAGATAAGATCCAAAGAATTAAAAAAATAAGTAGGCAAAAAAAAATTAAGCCCAAAATATATTTGATTATGAGACATTCCATAGGTTTTATCTCCAGACTAGCCAATTGCCCGTCAAGAATGATGGGTGGAGGGGCGGGGCGGCCAGGGACAGAGGCCTGTGTCTGGCCCAACCCCTTCTCCCAAAGACTGAGCCTGCTCCCCCTCCCCCCTGCCACTTCAGGACCAGGACCCCGCTCTGTATTTTCAGCCTCCAGGAAGTGGGAGGAGGGGTCATGGCCAGCAGGGGGGTGGCCATGGCCAGCAGTGCTAGCCAGGCAGAAACATAGGCCCACATCCAGCCCCCAGCCCTTGCCACTTTGGGGCTAGGCCTGCTCCCCCTCCCATGGAAGGCCAGCGGGGATGGAGCCCAGTCTGGCCCTGCTCTCCTTGTCCAGTCCCGCCTCCACAATTTGGGGGTCCAGGGCTGTTCTCCCCCCACCCCGCGGCAGCCCCAACCCGTTCCTATTCGTTGCCCCCCTCGTGCTGCTGCCTCCTCCACAGAACAGGGCGAGGGAGTGGGGGGCTAGGTGGCCCCCCTTTACCCCTGTCCCCACTGTCATGGTGGTGCTGCATCACCCCCTGTCGGGAACGCTCCTGAAGCACCCCAGCTGCCAGACAGTCACTCAGAATGTGAATGAAGTGCTACAGATGGACAGACTAAGGCTCTGTTATATACAGAATTTCAAAATTCTGCACTGGTCCAAAATAATACAGAATACTATTTAGAACAAAGCAGTGGTTTATGTGAAGTGAAATGCGAGCTGAAGTAATCAGTTTATTTAGGTCACAGACATATGAACACACAATCCCAAGAAATACTCAATTCAGAAAAAATAAAGTTGTTAACATATGACTTTACCCCTTAATCTGATAAACATCTGCCCTAACCCAGGAAATTTTACCCTAGTTCCAGTGTAGGAAAAGCTATTTGTTGGTATTTTTCCTAAGGCCCTTATCTTCAAGACTCTTGATTTAAGTTTCCTTGCTTCAGAAACAAAAGAAGAAAACTCATTCATGTAGTCACAACCTTAGTAGACAAATGCTCATGTTATATTAATCACCAAAGATTAAAAAATCCAAGCATTTAATAGCCAGTGGTAGAGACTGAGGAAGTGTCCACAGAAGAAAACACAAGGGTGCATAAAAAAGTATATGGAAGTCAACACTTAATGCATTATTAATATTTAAGAAACTATGACCTGTTAATCTGGATCAACCCAGAGGTCTAGTTAAGTCCAGTAACTATTTATATTCCATTTATATAATTGTATTTTCATGCCTATTTATAGTCTGCTTCACAGTTTGAAATATGACACGCTACTGCAAGTGCTACTAGAAACCTCTGAACCCTGCTCCTGAAATAACATGGACCCAAACAAATTCACTCTATTGCTAGCAAGAGCAGTGGAGGCACATTAAGGCAACAACATATACACTTTGTCATCTTGCACAAAACAAAGTTAGGGTCACTAAAAGGTGGCTTCCCCATCTGAACTGAACAGAAAGAATCTGTGGAAGGAATAGCTAGATGTTTCCATAAAATATACAAATAAAAAACTAAAGAACCCATTTATGCCTAAAAGTAATAGGATGATGATTCTTTTTTATATGAAGGCTGGGTTTGACAATATATTTATATGAAGTGACTTCTAGCAGTGGGACTTCATAGATAGTACTACTGCTCCTTGGTAGACTAAAGCACATTAATATATTTAAAGATCTGTTTGTGCCATGCAGCTGCAAAATTATACACTCATTTCTTATGTCTTGAAAAAGACTGCTGGTTAAACAAGTGAAAGAAAAATCTACAAAACTAAGTTGCTTACTTGTTCTGTGCTTCAGTAAGTTTAGCTGCACATTCCTCTTGAAGATCCAAAGTGGCTTTTTCCAACTCTTTTGCCATGAGTGCCTTAGCAGCTTGCAGTTCGCTGTCATACTCTGCCTGAGATTTATAAGTAGCCTGTACATCTGCGAGGCTGTCCTCTAGCTGCCGCAAACTGTTCTGTTGCTCCTTTAGGGACTTCTCCAGTTCTACAATTCTAGCAGCCTGCTGATCTCGAAGGAGGTTCATTTCAACTTCACGAAGTTCAAACTCCTTTTGTAAAGCAAGCCTCTCACATTCTGCTTTGTCTTCAAGCTCTCTACACATCAATGACAACTTCTCTTCTGTTTTTACCTGCAGCAGCTCACTTCCACACTTCCATTCTTCCTCCTTTTCTTTGTGCATCTTCTCCATTTTCTGGATCTCCTCTTTAGCTTTTTTAAATTCATTATTATGATCCTCCAAAAGTTTACATTTCACCTATGAGAACATTACATTACAAAAACGATAAAGCAATATTCTAAATAAAATCTTGCTATCAAACAAATATTGGAAATCAAGAACTACAGAAATATAATGTACATTAAATCATGTTATGGGAGGGTGGGAAGTACACTGTACTCCTTTCATATGTATATCAGATAAGTACTTATTTTGTATAACTGCCTAACAAGACAATGGCGCCAAGTTTTTGTTTATTGCTTACATTGTTTATTGCTTACAATGTAACGAATACTGATTATTTACATATGGGTTACCTGCTTAAACTACTTAAGCACAATAACTCTTCAACTCAGTTGTAATATACCTAAAATAAATCTCTCTCTCAAAATGATACCTGTACAGGCTTTTACTACGCAACTGTAACACAGTCATCATTCTGTAGTGACAAGTGTGGCAAGCCACTCTAACTTTCATTTTGTTTCATCTAGGTTCAAAATCAGGGTGATTTAGCTCACATATACTGCTACAAGTTTAGGCAGATGTTACAGCTTAACAGCACTGCATGGTCCCTAAGCAGCAGCTACTCCTCCCCTTTTAAGGAGGCTGAAACCTACATTTGTCCAGGCCCTTTGTAACATAATTGTATCACCAATTTTGCTGTTAAATGGAAAAATGGCTTCTAAAGTGGCCTTAAACATACTAGATCCCATTCATTTCAAGACTGCTGTTAGAGGAATACAGTAATCTAAGAAACTAAGTAATGAGCCATAATGAAGTGCAAAAAGCTTAGTGGAGGCTGTTCCTGTGGTTAATGAGCATTTTTTAAACTGAGTTCCAGAAAGCGCATCAACTTTTTCAGTTCGGATTCTATGCAGTTTAATGGAGACCAACATTGTACATTTCACTAACTATACAAAGGACGCCAAGCTAGGAAAGACTGCCAGAACTTTGCAACACAGGATTGGAATTCAAAATCATCTTAATACACTGGAGAAATACTCTAAGATCAAGATGATTAAATTCAATAAATGTATGTGCAAAGTACTACACTTAGGCAGGAAAAATTGAAAGTACAAAGGGTAGGGCAGGATATAAATTTAATAAATAAATAAAATGAGGAATAACAACTTGACAGGCAGCAACACTGCAGACAATGATCTAGGGGTCCTATATCATACAAAGCAAAATATCGTTATAAAAAAGGCTATTTTCTCTTTGGGATGTAACAAGAGTGTCATATGCAAAGAATGGGAGGGTAGGGCTGTGTGAAATGGCTATGTTTTGTTTTGGGTTCGCCCATTTCGGAAGACAGCGATTCATTTCAGATCACTGTTCCATTTCAATTTAGCTAAATCTGTTTTGGAGTTTCAATGCTGTTTCAGAGCCGATTTGGATCTGCTGGGAAGAGGCAGGCACAGCCAGGTGGCTGCAGGTTCTCCTGAGGCTTCTCCAGCTGTGCCTGCCTGTGCCCCGGTGGGGGGAGCCACGGGAGAAGCCCCCATGGCTGCCCTGCCCTGCCCAACCCAGCCCCAGCCTCCCGGGGGGCACCTCCAAAACATTTCAAATGGTTTTGTTTCGTTTTGTAGATGTTTTAGAGCCTTCTGTGCCATTTCAGATTCGGTGTTTCGGGCGCCAAAACACCTCTGAAACGAAACACCTGCTGAAATTTCTCACAACCCTAGTAATTATCCTGCTCTGCTCAATGAGGCCTTAGCTGGAATACTGTCAAGAGTTTTAGGCACCACACTTTCAAAAAGATGGAGACAAACTAGAAAGAATCCAGAGAAGAGTAACAATAATGATAAAACATTTAGAAAACATGGCTTAGGAAAGAAGCTGAAGAAATAGAGTTTGTCTAGCTCAGTGACACCAGGGTGCTGCGAGCTCCTTAGAACGGTGACAGTGCCTGGTTCCTGATAGAGGAGGTAAGCACTACCTTCCTCCACACACTAGGCACCCTACACCAGCCCAAGTGTATGGTAGCACTCCTACCAGCTCCAGAAGCCAGAGAGGAGCAGGGGAACACAGAGTTCAAACATGTTAATTTAACCCTCCCAACAGCCCCTGTGCCAACTGCTTCTGTCCCCCAAACAGTGTGGTCTGCCATGGGTGAATAGGTGGACAAGGACCTACACTTTTTCATCCCAGCTCATTACCCCACTCTTCCCATAATCCCAGAGCTGGTGGGAGGGACCATAGGGAATGGTAGCTCAGGGCACTGGCATTTGGATTCAGGACAAAAAGCTGCAATGGCAGAGGCTGTGCTTACCCCTTCAGAATGCCATGTCAGCTGGCACTAACCTCTGCATCAACAACCACTGTCACTCTCTTTATAACTCCTACAGGGGTTTAATGACCTGCCCCCAAGCTCCCCAATCTGCCCAGGCAAGCAGCCCCTAGCAGCATTGAGCACCACGCACCACCACCTCTGCTATGTTCTCATGGGTGCCCTACCCACCATGCCACCCCATGAGAACCTTTTAAGGGTATGACAGAGTGAAAGAAGGTAAGCACTGTAGGAAATTAATTAGTGTTCAGATGGAGTGACACTAAATTCCAAAAACCTATGGGAAGGGGCTTGGAGTCTAAAAAGGCTTAGAACAGGAGTGAGCAATATGGCCCACGGGCCAGATCCAGCCTGCAAGGCCATTCTATCTGGCCCATGGGGCCCCTAAAAAATGTTGAAAATTAATATTTCTCTGCCCTTGGTTCCTGTCAAAAATGACAGCAGGGCCTGCCCAGGGCTGCCTGTGCCTGCTCCAGACAGCTCCACATGGGCTGCGAGCGCCTGCAGCAGAGAGCAGCAGCCATGAGGCGGGTTAGGGACCGCTTTTCCCCACACTCAGCACCAGCTTCTTCCCTGCTGGCAAGCAGGGGGTTGGGGCTGTGCACTGCCCCCCCGCATGTACCACACGGCTGGGGGGTACCGGGTGTGAGTAGGCAGGGAGCCAGTGGGAACAAAGGGCTCCACAGACCCCTGCAAGCCTGCACTCCGCTTCGGGCCCTACTGGTGCTGGCGCTGGGACATTGGTCCCAAGATGGTGACAAGAGTGCAGGGCACCTGTCAAGGGGTGGTGCTACCCATGAGGCCCTCAACAGCCTGCCAAAACTGGGTAACTGGCCCTCCGCCCAAAATAATTGCCCGGCCCTGGCTTAGAACCACTGGTCTAGCTAGCTAGAGAAGCTGGGGGAAGGGCAGAGGGACACAACTTTTTTTATAAAGAGGATAGTGACCATATTTTCCCTGGGCAACAAGAAATAGGACAAGAACAAGGAGCAATGACCTCAAGTTGCAGCAAGGAAAGTTTAAGTTAACTATTAAGTGGAAAAAACTTTCACTAGGAGGGTAGTAAAGCAGTGGAAAAGGTTACCCAGAGAGGTTGTGGAATCTCCATCCCTGGAGGTTTTTAAACACATAGCTAGACGAAGCCCTGGCTGAAATGATATAGCTGGGGATGGTCCTGTTTTGGAACAGAGGGTTGGACTGCATTAGGTGACCTCCTGAGGTCCCTTCCAACCCTAATTTTCAATGATTCTATGGTTCTAAAAAGAAATAAGATCAATTTGCAAAAAAGATTTAGTTTAAATATTAGAAAGGTAGATGGAATGTCATTTTTCTCTAGAATGACAGTGAGGGATTGGATCAGGCTTTCTAGAGAGATTGTAGAATCTCTTTCATCGGAATTTTAAGAACAGGTTAGATGTTTCTCAGGGACAGTCTGGATACGTCAAGTCCTACACCTCAATGCAAGGAATGGACTAAATAATTTCTTAAGAATAGATTTCTTCCTGCCCTACCTTTCTACAAAAGTAATCTTTACAATAAAGAAACAAATCAGAATTCCAATATCAAATTGGTGTGGTGCCTGAATTTTAGGTTTTAACTCATCTTGGCTTTCCTCCTCTCATACTTTACACTTATTATGCCAATTCAGAGTATATTCAACAGGTCCTCCCAATGTTTCTGTAGATCAGATTTTTTCCCGAAAGTTAAAAGTGGTAATGTAATTCCAAATGTGTGATCCGTGACTTAGAGCCGAAGAGCTAGTGTGTGAGCTCCTAGGCGATGTCGTAGTACTAAGCCCTGTTCTTCACTTACACTTCTAAAAAGAAATAAGCTTAATTCGCAAAAAAGATTTCATTTAAATATTAGAAAGGTAGGTGGAATGTCAGGTAGGTAGGTGTAGGTGAAGAACACCTACACCTACCTGAAGGTAGGTATAAGTGAAATACAGGGCATCCCACCTACTTCACTTACAGAAGCACCACACATTTGTAGATTTTCACCTCACTATGAAAACAATACAATGTTTTAGGTATACAATGTATAATTAAAGCGAAAGCTAAGACCCTCTGCAGACTAAGAATGTGTACTAGTAAATCATTATTCCTACTACCCATCCTAGGAGAATTTTTTATACAATGTAACACTAAATGCTGTATGTTGTACCTTCTCCAGCTCATCTTTCAGATGCATTTCATGCTGCATACCAATGTGTTTTAGTTCACTAATCTCTTTCTTTAAACGCTGTCTTTCTTCCTGCAGTTCTTCAATGTACTGCTTCTCAGACTGAAGGAGTGAGAGTTTATCGCTTTGCTCTTTCTCCAGCACAAATACTCGTTCAGCCACCTCTGCTTCAACCTGTCGCGCTGCATCCTGAGCACTCTGCAAACGTAGCTTGGTTATTTCTAGATAAACAGTAAAAGAAGAGTTTTCAGTTTCAGTACATGCAGTAGTCTCAGTAATTCCTCATAAGAAAACCTCAATTCATATAAAGGTGTCCTGTGTGTAAAGCTAACAGGGAACACTCCTAAATTGTACGTAAAAAAGTCATTAACTATTACTGGTCTACTATACATCATCTCTGCAATTTATTATCGCTTAGCATGTAAATAACAGTAAGAAATAGATCTTAAATTTTAGAACAGTGAAGCTTATGTTAGGACTTTATCCACTGATATTAGTGGGAAACACCAGCCCCTTATTTAACTAAATATTTCCTGTTCCTCCATGAGCCAACTTCTCTCTATTAGATAGTGAAACACAGATTTTCTGAAGTTTTCTTTCATCGCAGATATAGCCCCAAAAACCTTAAAACAATATGTCTAATGAACTTGACAAATAGCCAATTAAACAAAGCTTGGTCGATAATACTCAACCAACTATACTCAGAGTGGAGCATGACCGTCTTTCAGAAAATAAATACCAACCCCTTGTTATGTTACTACTCAGAGAGGTATCTTCATGAAATATGTAACTTTATATAAAGATATTCTCTAGTAAATTTGTACAATGCAATTTAAATAGGGAAGAAGCATGCCTGTCCCAGAAGGAAAAAAAAACAAACCCTCCAATGAGAAGCATTCTGTGGCCTGTGACCAGGTAGAAAATTCCTCTATTGGATGTAGTTATACAACAGCAACAAAGCAGGAAGAGACTTATTTTTTCAGGAAGTATTACATTATGCTGAGCTCTCTTGCCATATTCATTGTTTTATAATCTTCCTGACTTAAATAATTTTCTCTCTCCCCCGTAGCTATGCAAAAGTTACACAAATGACTAGGCTCACTAATTCAATATATAGAAAGAAAATCAACCCAATGCAAATGTATACACAGCACTATCAAATCCAAAAAAAACAACCAACACTGAAGAGAACAGGATTTTACCCCACATAATCCATTTAATTTAGCTATACTGCATATTCATAAATTCTTAAATATTTTAGGAATTTAGGTTAGAAATGAGATGGAAGGGTGATTTTAAAAATTGAAAGTACACCTCCATCCAAACATTGAATAAAGCAAGTTAACTACATGAGAAATTTTAACAGCAATCACTCATCTGCATTTTCATTTTACTTTAGAATATTACATTCAGGGCACTACAGAAGGAATACTTATAAAAACGCAAATCAAGACCTTCAAAACACTCATAAAACACACAGTCAATACCGATTATGAAAAAGTGTTAAATGTCTTTTGTAATTTCAAGGACACTTGGAATGTTCATATTTCTTCAAATAATCATTTATAGCAGGGGTGCTCAACCTCTGGCCCACCAGCCAAATGCGGCCCGCAGACACATCACACCTGGCCTGTGGGGCTCCCATGGGTCCTAAAATTTGTCAGGGGGCAGTGGTGGCCATTAATACAGCCACCTTTCCCCCTGACAAATCCCCCCAAATCCCATTCTCTGGACAGCTGTTTGGAACCACACTATGCTCCCTTCCCACATGGGACTGCACCACAACCCCTGCTTCTCGATCAGGGACAGACCATGTCCCCTTCCCTCCCAGCTGGGCTAGGTTGGGGCTTGGCCATGCCCACTTCCTCCATTAGGCCAGATCACACCCACTCTCCTCCCATCAGGGTTGAGCCACACACTCTTGTCTCTCTCCAAAGGCTCAAGTCAAGCTTATTTTACTTGCGGGGCTGCGTTGGAGCCAACTTGGCCCCCCACCTCTGTGCAGCTAAATGGTGCCTGTTGTGCCCGCCCAGGCATCATATCAGAACACCAGCTGGATCCAGCCCACAGACAGACTGGGTGCTGGCAATCTGGCCCACCAGGCAAAAAGGGTGGGCACCACTAATTTATAGCCTAATGAAGAAAAGGTCTTGGCTATCCAAGACCTATTCCATTTTACTTATGAGCCTGACATTAAATATTACCTTTGATATGCTCTTCTGAAAGCTTGGCACGGAGCTGTTCAAGATCTAAACAATGCTTCTTCTTCAGTTCCTCAATTTCTGAGATATATCTGTCTGAGAGATCCATTTTCATTTTCAGCAGATCCTCCTTATACTGCAGCGTGAGGGAAGATCTTAAAGAATGTAGATCATTTGTATGTTGTTCATCCAACTGCAATCGTAAACAAGCAAGTTCTTCCTGTACAAGACACACATTCGTAACAGAAAGATACCTTTATACTTCAGATACTAAAAATTGGTTGGCCGGGAACAGTACACGTAACATATTACAATTTACAACTCCATTTTCCAACCTGCCTCCCCAGGCCATTCTTGCTTCCACTCCCATACTCACTTTGGGAATAGAGAGGTCCCAGAGTACCAAGGCTTAGAGAAATATGCCAAAAGGCAGAGCAGAGCTTCAGGAGCTGAGAAAAAATGTAGGGAAGTAAGAAGTGCCCAGATACCCGAGTATGGATCCTGTCAAGAGTCCTGAAAAAAACAAACTCTTGGCAGGATCCACGTATGTCACAGAGAAAGGATACTGCTTGCGTCATTTGTAATAGCCCCCAAGAACCCATGTCATGAGCCAGGACCCCTTTTTAGCACTCAGCCAAGAACTAGGCAGCAGAAAAGACTTCCCAGGCTTCATGGTAACCCTCAAAACAGGTGTTTTCAAGTAAGAATAAAGAAACAAAAAGCAAGAATCACACATCACAAAACATACATTTTTCTTTGATTCTGTGGGGTGTATACAGTAGTTTAAACAAAATGCTACCTTCGTATGTTACATAAAATAACAAAAATTTTAGCAATACAAGGCAGCATTACTATATCTGCTATTAACTCTGAGCTGAGTGGTGAGAACCAGCTGTCATTTTGTGTGCAGATTTTATGATAAGCAGTATGATTTTTGTTACATTGATGCTACCTTGTGTTGCTCTAGTTGCTGATTTAGCTGGCAAAACACATCTCTTCTCTCTTTTTCAGTTGCTTCTTCTAAAGATGTAATAGAGGAGCTGAGAGGCAAAAAATGTTTAGAAAATTAACATAAAATACATTATAAAACCTTGAAACAGATTAATGTATTGAGTTTTAACATGCCAGAGGTTAGGTATGTACACAGCAACATCTAGTCAAATACTCTTGTATTACCATTAGGATTCCTACAAACACACAGCATCCAATCACATACTAAAAAGCTAAAATTCTTTTAAGCAAGACAAGGTTCTTTTTGGGTTGTTTTGTCACTACCCAAGAATTGAAATAATAATAATAATAATAATAATAATAATCACCTGATATCTGTAAGTTGATCTTGGCTTGTTTCTGACTCCATCAAAGAATATTCTTTCACTTCTTGCAGTCTCTGATGCAGCAGTATTAATTCTTCTCTGTAATTCTCTTCAGCAGCCCTTAATTTCTTTTCAAAATAAATTCTCAGTTGTTCCAATTCAGTTTCATGTTCACTTCTTTGTTGCTGCTGGTGCTGTTCAAATTCATGCTTTAAGCATTCTATTTCTTCCACATGTGATGTACGAGCCAGGAGCTGTTCTTTTAGCTCTGGGTTTCAGAGAAGATAAATAAAACCATACTTTTAATGTTTAAAATATACACTCTCTGGGCTCAATCACAAAAAGAAAAGCCAGGTAGGACTGGAAATAAAAATCTTTCCAACTCTCCCTTCAGAGACACAATAATCCCACCTCAACATTTTTTGGAAAGTGCAGCAGGGTAGATTTGGCTACAAATTAAATAACACGCAAATCAGGAGGTGGGAAAGCAGAGGGAGAAAAAAAAAAACCAACCCAACCCCCTCCACCCCCCCCCCAAAATGTCACACAGTTATGTCCCCATCTACACAATATTCAGAAATGCCACACTTTTGAAGCTACTCAGCGCTTTAAGTAAGGTAACTCAGTCCTACTCTCTTCCTTGTGCTCCACCACACTGGAAAGACATTATTATGCAGAGTTGCCATGACAGTTAATCTTTTCACCTCCTAGTGCAACCACCCAGTAGACATACTAATTTAATCCAAAGTGCTTGCTGTAACAATGTATTTAACCCAGAAAGAATGATCTTGGCACAAAACTACTTGAAAAACTTAACCCTGATAATTACAAGTAAAATGTATCTTATCTTGAGCCTACTTTGCCAAGGCATTGGCCAAGTTTACACTAACCCTAACAGATCTAGAAGTTGGTCATCTGGCCTGTGGAGCCCTGCAGTCCAGAGTCAAAGTATGGTGCCAAATAAATTTAACACCCTTGACCTAGAGAACTAACAGGATGGTGCAAACCAGCACAACTTCTTAAACAAGGTACTGCTCTTCTAGGAAGTCAAAAGAAGAGTGTATATGTCACACAATCGTTAGACTTGAAAACACAGGAATCCTCTTCCAGAATATCTTTAAGATCCTCTTTATAGAGGTTGTGATTCATTGGGAAATAAAGATGATGACAACAAAGGACAAATTAATTATCATTTTTCCACAAGTATGGAGATTAGTTGGATGTAAAATAGATCTGTATTAGGGCCAAATAACTGGAAAAAGTAGTGTATAACAACAAGGAACACAACTTTTTTTGTGGAGGTGCAGGGAACAAATTTAAATAATTCAAGGATGGAAGGGAACATGAGTAATTTCGAAAGGACTTAAAGCTAGATAACTGGGAAAATGGGTTTATAAACTGTTTGATTTCTATACAAATGTTGACATATTCTAAACATTGTATATTAGGTTTCAGGATACCTAGCTTGTCACGTGCTGAGAGAAGAAACAGAGCAGGCTGACTGAATAAAGAAAAAGATCAACTAAAATATAATGATCTATTAAGAAAATGAACAATAACAATTCTGTTTTATATACCCATTGCATGTCCTCACCTGGACCAGTAGGTTGCATTTTGGTCATATCATCTCAAACCAAAAGAAGCAGAAACAGAAAAGGATCCAGAGAATGGTAACACGAAAGATTAGAAGCATGGAAAATTACAAGAGAGATTAACAAAAGTTAGGACAATATAGCTTGAGAGGAGATAGAGTTCTAGAAAAAAAAATATATATACATTTCCAAACAAAAAGAAAATGTTATATCCTTAACCATACCAGCAAAGAGGACAAAAGTGAATGACATTCCCAGGCATAAACAAATGTTTAACAATAGTCTCAAATAGCCATTGATCAAAAGAGATGAATATACCCTGTTAGTGTAACTGCCCTCTAAGCTGTGTGGCATGCATGGCCACGCAGGCACGTCTGGCAGCATGGCATGAGGACACCCAAGCAGCTGCGCAACTTAGAGGGAATGCTGGTTACATCTACATAATTCTGTAACAACAGAAATAAAACTGCTCCCACCTGTTTCAGCCACTGTGAGTGTTAGGGAGATGTAGCTCACTTCTACTGCTAGAGGCTTATGACAACGTAACAGAGTATAACCGCTGCTGAGCAGCAGCTCCTCCTCCTCTCTAAATGTATATACTTGTCCATACCCTCAGATACATAGTCCCAATAAAGTTGCATATTATTAGCAGTCTTTAACGTTTTTTTTCATTCTCGCATCATGCGTGCAAGACTTTGTGCATATAAAAACGTGGCCATATCCAACTTCACTTAACCAAAAAAAATGCATCACTCTCCTAACAGAGTCTGTTAAATTAATGATGTGCAGAGACTTTGATGATGTACCATAAGTCTCTAAATTAGCATAAAATGTTGCTTTTAAGACTATGCCCATTAAAGAGATATTTACTGTGCACTTGATGTTGATCATATAAATGACTTATTTCACCATCCCTCCTTGCATTTTCTCTTCTCTTAAATAAAAAGTCAAAACGTAAGATTGGTGCATTGAGTTTTTCCATACAACTAATTAAAACTGTACAGTATTTCCTGCTACATCTTTATGTTACGTTGCCGATATGCCGGTAAAGAGCTAATGTTTTCACCATCTTTTTTGTTGTTGTTGTTGAGTTTTCAATTTAAAAACCATGCCATATCCAGGAAAGCCAATATTAAAAACAAATCATAAATCAGCATTATCATCTTTAATTTAAACTGAAAGTGTTTTGCTTAGGTTTTAGGCTTTGGGGATTTTTTTTAGTTAAAGGTGAACTTAGGACCAAGAAGAATAGATAAATTATACATTCCTTTAATTCTTACAAGGTCATCAGGAGAAGAATCTCACTTCTGCAAATGTCATAAAACTGTAAGGGAAAAGTGACCCCATTAAGAGGTAATAGGCAAAAGGATCCCTCTTTGGGAACACAAGGTCTTTAGAAAATGGAGAACAAGAGGCTTGTACAATTTCCCCTCTTCCTTTCCAGGTACCTCTTTCTGAAGACCTGTGACTCTTTTAAATTAATTTTAGAGTGTCACTAAGAAAACACCTATGCAGCTAACTTCAGCACTAGAAGAAAAACTCTACTTTGGCCTCAAAAGTACTAAAAGCTTCTCGATTGTTAGGCTTTTGATTTGTAAATTTTAAAGGGGACCCAAAAATCAAGCTAATGAAAACTTCTTGTCTATGATATACAGCCAAATCTTAAGAGTTACATATGTGGCCACTAGAAACTATCTGACTATCTGTCCAACCCATCATAGCAAGTCCAGCTGAACACTCCTATGAGTCCTTACTCATCCAATACATTGTTAAAAATTGTTTCACACTTATTGTAACCTTACCACTTAGTTCCTGTCGACTTGCTCGTGTGCTATCCAGTTGAGACCAAAGCTGCTTGATTTCTTGTTGTGATTGAACCTTTAGTTCTTTGTGTGTAGCCTGCAGTTTCTCCAGCTAGGAAAGACATATTAAGTTAGTGGGGGGGAAAAAAAGTTTTGTTTTAATTGTTTTGTGTTTGCACATGTTACAAACAGCCCAGAAGCTACATGGTGGGAGAACTTTGGTACCGATCAGAACTTTAGCTAACAGTACAGGCTAGTGGACACAGAGGGAAGTACCTAACTACCCAGAATCATCCCTTTAACAGAACCAAGAGAGCAAGCCATCTGCTCCTTGTGTCACTTATGTCAGGACTGTTTTATTTCCTTCTTGCCATTCTGTCAAGAAGAAAAATTAGGAATCAGTAAAAACAAAGACTGAGGAAAAAACTTAAACTCTAGGAAAGGCCATAAAAAGGAAAGGCCATAAAAGCTGACTCAAATTAGTTAGAAAATTATGAATACCAATATAATTGTATCTGCTTATACTTTATCATCTTAATTTTGGTATACAAACAAAGCATATATCCCTCTGCATTTTCCTTTGCTCAAACTGAAGCTAAAAAAGCTTTATCCCACACCAGTGAATAACTTCAGTTCCCTGTACACTGGGTGCTTTATATACATAAAACATTAAAAATAAAAGGTTTATTAACCTGCTGCTGAATCTCCTGTTCTCTTTCATTGCTCTTCCTTTTCATGTCTTCTAGGCACTGGTCACACTCAGTCTGAATCTGCTCACGTAGTTTTATAATAGCCAGTTCGTGCTGGTTCTCCAGATCTTTATATTGTGCTGAAAGACAAAAAAACTTAGCTCTTTTAAGAATAGCAAATAAGACTTTTCTTCCTGAGAACTCTCTCATACAGTACTACAATTAAGTAACTAAGCAAAGCACAGATTTACTCATCCATACCAACATGCTAACTAAATTGCAAGTCAAAATTGCTCCCTCTCTGGGTTGATAACATCAGGGGCCAGTTTAACCTTGTAAAAGTATCATTAACTAGCTAGCTCAGAAACAACCCCCAGTTACCTGATGGGCACCATATAAAAACTTACCATATTTACTCAAACATACAATGAGGTTCCCCCCCCCCAATCACCATAGGGAAAAAGCCCCTTGGTTTTATATTTTCATACAAGGAAACATCATTAAATACATTGTCTATCATTAAATTGCTGCCAAAAGCAGCATGTGCTTAGTAATGGAAACCAACTATAAAGCTGATTAAATGCAGCCAGGACTGAGCATGACTATAAAATACATGGTCCATACTGGGCAAACATACCGATGGGAACTTCACACAAGAATAGGTTAGTGCAGTCCATCTGAAGATGCATAATAGTGCCCACTGCACCAGGCCCTCTTAGTACCGACTCTTTTTCAAGTCATAGTGAGCCACTCCACCGCATACATTTTTTTACTTCCTCTTCACTCTCACAGCTGAGCTGCACCTTTCTTTCCCATTTCTTCACCAGCCTTAAATGTCTAACGAACATCAACAAATGGGGCCCCAAACAGTGCACCCAGAATCCCTCTGTTGCCCCTTCTCTCAGCCTGTTTAGTATGATTAGCGTGGTCCTGCCCTTCATGAGGTTTAGCCAGACCAGGTTGCCTTGCGTCTCAACTGCATATACATTTTTGGAGGATCCCAGGACTAGTAACAAGAATACCCAGTTCCAGTCATGAGTGGGGGGCTAATTAGCACATGAATCCTATATGTGTGCGTAGGGAGGGGGAAAGTAATCTAGAGCACACACACAAGTACTGGGCTGTGCAGTTACCATGGCTTGAAATGCTGTTGACTCTGCTGGAACCCAGTCCAATGAACTAAACGGTAACTTATGAGCCTTTTGGCTTTGGATCAACATCATGCATAGTTTGTACTATATATAAAGTACACGCCAAAGTGCTGCTTAAAATTGTTTATGGGAGTACTTGTGCGAAAAAACTGGCAGCAATTTAAAAAAACTGCATCAATTCAGGATGAACTAAGTCTATGGGTACCTGTAATAATCTGCCTATATGTAAATTCCTATAGGTATGTTTATTTCAAAAGGTCAATGTTTTCAAATTTGCTCCTCAATTCCACATCCTCAGAGAGATTAGGATCGAAGACTGAGAAGGGAGTGAGAAGGGAGAAGCTGTAGAAGTTGGTGGGGAGGGCAGAGGCCAAGGGGACTACCTGACCTCCCAGATTTATTTTCTCTCCTGTAGCAGCAGGAGAGGGACAAATTTAAGGCAAATCTCCAATAACTAGGTTCTATACATGGAAAATTAAAACAAATTTATAAATTTTCCATATATAGAATCTACTTATTGGGGGGTCATCTTATATTCTAGGTTGTCTTATACGAGTACATATGATAAATAGTAAAGACAGACGGGAGTTGTAAATTTGGAATTTTTTTCCCCACAGAGCTTTGTGCCCTTATAATTCCTAATTCCTTAGTAAATATTAACCTTGAGCAGCATCAGGGGGACCGCAGAAAGAAAACTGTAATAGACCACTGATGCTATGAACAGCCTCAGAGGTGCACAGAACAGATTTATCCAAAGAACCTTCCATTCACAGTGTTGCTGGCAGTTTGGAATGGAAAGGACAAGGAGAAATAGCTGCCCACAGGTCAGAAAAACACTACTCACTACAGTCTGTGCTGTTAAAACCTGTTGTCACACTTACTTTCAACCTGATCTTTTTCAAGAGACAGACTCTTCAGCTCTTCTTTGACTTTTTGTAATTCTGCTTTCAGAGCTTTTTGCAGTTCATCCAATTCAGTCTGATGTTTTTCAGCTAGCTCCTCACACACCATTTTTAAACGCGTTTCTGCCTCCACTGCCCAGTCTCCTTTAAGGGTCTGCAAGAACGGCATACAGGCTTTAAAAGTGGTTACACTCATTCAGTAAATAAACAGTATTTTTCTACTTTTTAATTTTACTTCCCATTTATTTGCACCTTTCAAAGATTTTTTTAGTACAAATAAGAATCTCTTTTATCAACTTTGGTTTATTATACAGAGTTTTTCTCTTCCAGTATAAAATAAGGAACTTATACCTCCAATGTTTGGATATGTTTCTCTTCCATTTCCAACTCTACATTCTTCCTCAGATCAACTGCAAAATACAAAGCACTGATCAAAAGAACATGAAATAATGAGTTTGAGTTTGTGATACTAAAAATATGGAAGGCTGCATTTTATTTTTAGCATCAAATTCAGGATCAGAAGGCATACGACAGTATGATGTACTAACACTGCTCCAAAGCTTCTCATACACTGTATTCTGAAATCTCAGCATTTTTAAGAATACGTGTCTAGTTGCTAACAGTTGCAAAGAAAACCTTGGAAGTTTAACTGGAACAGTAATGACAAATTAAATATTCAAGACAGTATTCAATTAATAGAGAAGGATCAATTGTCCCATTCATCTTAATGGTTAGTCTTGGTTTTGATGATGCTCTTTAAGTTCTATCAGGGACTAAGTGAGGCCTTAAGGTTTTAAAAGACTGTCAGCTACCCTTCTGTTCACACTGGGAAAAAACTCTAAGCAGCCTTAAAAATGCTGAAAGTGGAAACACTTCAATAAAAAGTGCACACATGACTTCTAGAGGTATGTTTTATATGCATTTTTTTTTTATGAAGTACATGATGTTTCCCCTGGCAGTCTGCCCAGGTTCTGTCCTCAAACCAGTCTGCCACATGATTTCACATGAGGTGCACTGAAGCCAGATGAGATTGCTAATTATGGGACAGTTAAATACTCAGCAGTCATAAGATTAGGCTCATAATTCCCAAGCTTTTAATACCTAGTTCATCTTGATGTTTCAGTTCAATTTCTTCTTTTTCCTTCCGATTGTGCTCTTTAATATGCTCCAATTCAAACTGATGTCGGCTCTGCAGAATCGCTATCTCCTGAGCACGCTTATCATTGAGCATCTCCCGTAGTTCCATAAGGGCAGTCTCCTTCTCCTTTCTCAAGTTAGACTGAGTCAGCTCCAGCTGGGATGTGTGCATATTGCTTAAACTTAGTCTTAAAGCTTCCAGTTCAAGATTGTGCAGTGTCTGTAGCAGGGATTGTGGGGAGGCGGAGGAATGAAATATTCACCCTTTTTCCATATCTAGTTCCAATTTTATTAAATGCCTGCAAATGTTATTGCTTTTTTGTAATACAGAATGCCACTTTCTTTATGACAGGTATGGAATATTAGTAGAAATTGGATTCAAGTTCTGGTGTGGCCTGCAGACTCTTTCATTAATGAGTCTTTAGAATATCTCCTTCTAGCAGCAAAGCCCATTTGATATTCTACCAATACTTTTTTCCCTTATTTTTTTCTAAAGCTTATTTACTGACAGCCAACTATTGTCAGCTATCTATTTCCATGCAGTAACCTCAGAAAGGAGAGAGATGGCATACTAGCACAATGCAAAAAAAAAATACAATTGTCAAAAAAACTGCTAAAGATTTCCAATTAACTATCAAATGTGTCCAAAAACATCATACTTCAACACCTGCCAGAGGCTATATATTTAGTATCAGGTGTGAAGGAATATCACATCTGAAGGAATAACTGGCATCTGAAGTGTTGAAACAGAATCAGAAATAAAAAGCATTGATTTAAGATTATACTGCTAAGAGGTGCATACTGAAACACTTATCAGAAGCAGGCAGCAAGTTTTATGTTGGGTTAAATAACATAGAAACAAAAAAATGTAAACTCAAAATTTAGGGCATCTATACACAAGCACTGAGGCCACTCAAATGCACTGGAAATCCAGCACACCTGAGCAGACTCAATTGCATCTGCTGGACCACAGCAATTGCCACATTCCTGTGTCTCCTGTATCAGTGTCTCTATGCTTAAAAATGGCAGCAGGGGTGCTTGAACTAAAGCTCATTGAACAAGCTTTAATTCAAGTGCCCCTGTTGCCATTTTCAAGTACAGGGACACTGATACAGGAGATGCAGTGGCACTTAAATTAGAGCAGCTCTCAGAGCCACTCTAATTAAAGCACCACCCTCCACCTCCAGAGCACATGTAAAAGGGCCCCTAGAGATTAAACTAACAATTAGATTTCTGGAATGAATGAGTGTTTAAAAATGGATTAAATATTTAGAAGAAAAGGAACTTAAATTTATGTAACACGCTTATCTTTAAGTATATAAGCAGTCCCACAGACTTTAATGTGTAAATTCAAGTAACACTATATCTGACCTCTGACCAATGAGGACTATGTAAAATCAAACTGATAGCTTCCTTTAGTAGAATTCTGAACAAATCTAACATCCATTTTTTTAACACAAATCCCTTCATCAGAAACAGATTATAAAAGAATTTTAGTTTCTTACTTTTTGCCTCTCCCTCCATTCTTAGTCAATACTGCACATACTTACTCAAAAATGAGCAAGCTTCCTTTCACAAATTGAAATACCAATTACCTTTAGGACCACTGATTGCTGAGGACAGTATGTTGAGGACACTGGAGCCCTCACATAGAAAATTATAGCTGGGGTCCTCCAATGCAGTATTCTCTACCAATACTTCAAATGTAGTGTTTGAGATCTCCAAAGAGTGGGTTTTTTTGTGAAAGTACGCCCATTTGCAAACATACCTGTGACTGGAGCTGAGCATGCTGAATTTCTACTTGATGTCCAGCTTCCATTTGTTGCTGAAGTTCATCCAATACTTGTTGCTGTTCCTCAGATAACATAGCCCGTAGCTCTTTCATTTCGCTATCATGTTTAGCAATGAGTTCAGCAATTTCACGATCATGTTCCCGTTCATGAACCTGCAGACAATTCAGTACAGAATTTTTACAGAGATACAAACTTTTAATAATTTTGCCCCTCCACTACTAACAAGCTATTAAGACAGAATTCTCCAAAAACCAAAGCTGTTGTTCTTGCAAAATCTTAAATGGATTTTCCATCTCAGGATTTCTTTTGTTTTGACCAAGAACAACTGGACATGCAGCGCTCTAAAATAAGTTTGATTACAGCTATACCTTTTTAATTAATGCAATTTGCTCTTTTCGTTCTTCCTCCAATTTCTGCTGCTTTTCCACTTTCTCTCTTATTTCTGCATATAACTTTTCTATCTGAAAAGAGGTATGAAATCTTTTGAAATGACCACTACCAAAGCATTTAGAAACACAGATCCTTTAAGTCAGTATCAGAGAGTAACATACCTCTTTCTGATGTGCCAGACTCAGACTTGTTGTTTCAGAAAGATGGTGAGACTCTATTTTACTAATTTCCTCTTCATAGTGTTTCCTCATCTCAGACCGCACCTCCTGAGTGGCCTGTTCAGACTTCTGCAAAGCCTCCTGCAGGCAAGTTTCCCGGTCCAAATGAAATTTTTTCAAATATGCCATTTCATCAGTCAGGTTTTTCTCTTTCTGAATGTATTCTGTATTTTTTGCCTCTAGTTCAGCATTAAGTCGTTGAATTTCCAATTTACTGGATATTAATTTCTCTTCATACTCCAATCTTTCACAGTCTTGGGCTTTTTCAAGGTTTCTAATTTTCATATTAAGTTTACATACATCTGTCTCAAGATTCTCTACGTTATTACCACTCTCTTCCAAAGCCTTTTCTGCTTTTATTAGCTCCTGTCTTGCAGCAAACAATCTTTCTTCTAAGATAGTTTTCTCCTTAAGTAAATCTGTTAAACTTTGTTCTTTATGACTGATTTCAGTTTTAAGAGTGTCCTGCTCTTTCAGTAACGTCTCTTCTGTTATGGCTTTTTGACCAAGCAGTTCAGCAATTGTCTGGTTTTTGGCCTTCTGGGCATCAAGTTGGGTTTGCATCTGATCCCTCTGGTGTTGCAAAACAGCAAGCTGCCGTCCAAAAAGGGACTGTACTTCACTTGTCACGGAATCAGAGGCTGTTTTCTGTTCTTGAACTTCTTTCACCAACTGTTCCTGAGCTCTCAATTGCATTATTAATGTTTCTTTTTCCTGTTTGAGGTCTTCTACCATTTCCTGCCAGGTAAGTGACTTTGAAGCCTGTGTTACAAACTCTAATTCTTCCACACAAACTATTATATCTCTGTCTTCACTCTGTTTTTCTAGAAAGTTTAATTTGTTTTCAAGTTCTTTTTCCTTCTTTGTTTTTTGATCAAGTTCTTTTTCACAGCAAAGCCGTGCTTCACGCTCCTTCTCCAGTTCTAAGTGTGTAAAAGAAAGATCCATTTTTGTTTTTTCCCATTTTTCAATGGCTTCCTGAGTTTCCTGATTGGATTTGTTCAATGCCAACTGTTTTTCACGGAGCTGCTTAATTAGCTCAACACATCTCTCTATTAACTGAGCTTTCTCTTCATCCTTTTCCTCATTGCCATCACCTATTTTGTCTTGTGGCAAAGAGCTGTCTGACAAAAATGAAGTGAAAGCCTTAGCCTCTAGCTCAGTGTCCTCAGAAGTCGCTTGTAATAAGTTATAAGAACACATTTGTTTGTCGGGGCCAAATGATAATGTATCTGCTCTAGAGTTCAGATTGGGTTCTAAAAAGATGTTGCCATCTAGTTCAAATCTACTCTCTTCAATTTCAAAAAGTTCAGAGTCATTAGATACACCTGAATACTCCTGTCTCTCAGTAGAAACAAGATATTTAGCCAATATATCTTCATCCCCAGTGAAAGATCCTAATTCTCCCATATGTTCTTCAGAGAGGTTATCAGCTTCAAAGCTTTCATTGTCCTTTCTGGCTTTGACCTTTTCTAGATTTTTCTTAAAGTTTTCTAATTCATTTTTAAAAGCACCTACTTGTAGGCCATGTGGAAATTCTAGCTCTTCAGGGACTAACTGTATTTCACCTTCATGTTGGGATAGTTTACTCTGCATCTTTTCAAGCTCTGCTTCCTGTGCTTGTGACACCTGTAACAACTTTTCTTCTTGTTCCAATTTCTTTAACTTCATACAGTAGATAGTTCTTTCTTCATCATGCTTCTGCCTTAAGTTTGTGTTGGTTTCCAACTCTAAAAGCAGCTTTTCGTTTAATTCCTGGATGAAGGAGTTGAGTTTGTGGATCTCTTCATTCAAGTGCTCCTTTTCTTGTTTACATTCATATGCTTCCTTAATCTGTTCATCTGCACTACTAAGCTGTAATTTGAGGTCATCTATCAAATCCTTATACTTCAGCTCAATTTCACATCTCTCTCTCTGAAAATCCAACATTTGATTTTTCAGTTTTTTGCTCAAATTGTCTCTCTGACTTTTGGACTCATGCAGTTGATTATTTAAATCAATAATTACAGAATTTAACTTCTGAATATCTGCATCAGCGGTCATAGCAGAGAGTTCTCTTTTTATCTGCTCAAATTCATTTTTATATTTTGAATTAATTTCTTCTTCACATACCTCTTTTAATCTTAAAATTTCTTTTCTGTGACTCTCTTCCAGCTCTGCTCTCAATTCTTGTAACTGCCTACACATATCATTGTTGTGATTCATTTTCAGTTCTTTAACATATTCTTTTTCTTTCATCTTGGCTGAAGCCATTTCATTTTTTAACTCTATTATTTCTGTGTCCCGCAATGAAAGTGTATTTTTTAACACAGATAAACTAGCCTTTTCTGATGTCACAGTATCTTGCAGCCTTATAATAGTTTCTTCTTTTTCTTCTATATTTTTGTGCAGTTGCTGTATTGTGCTTTTCAGATTCTCTTCCATCTGAGCAAGCGAATTCTCTTCATCTTTGGTATTCTTAAAAACAAAATATTACACATGAACACATTTCAAATTTGCTATACCTTTTCATTTGTAATATTCCATAAGAAACAAAATATACCCTGAAGTGTAGACAACGAAAGATCCTTTTGTGTACATAAACAAAAAAGCTTGTCATGATGAATGGAAAGACCTACACCACTGATTTATAGTGCGTCTGAAGAAAAAAATGTCTATTTTTTGTAAAAAACAGTCTGCTCCATAGTACTATGATTAATGTGGATTAATAATCATTAAGTTAAATTCATGTTTAAAAACAGATTTCTCTTTCCTTTGGAAGGAAAAAAACCCTTGGAGTCATCCCTATCCAAAGTCAATATTGCTTGGGTACCTTAGCTATAGGTCTTAAATGTGCATCATTATTCTTTGGTATTTAGATTTCTTAAGTTTTAACTATAACTGGTATTTTCTGCTTATCATTCATGTTTCTGGGATAATTACAATATCATTTCAATTTTTTTTTTTATTAATCTATTTATTTTTATCCTAAACAATTTATGTATATTCAACATTTTATTGAAATGTCCATCAATAAGGGACATTTGCTAATGTAAGGGTTCATTAGCAATTTCTCTTCCAAAAATAAAAGTAATGTGCTAAGTAACATACCAGGGTAAGGTCACATGACAAGGATACATACTTAAGAACACAGAGTTAATCATTGTAACTGGCATTTTTAAACATTTTTACCTTTTGAGAAGACTCCAACTTTACTTCCAGGTCATGTGCTTTTTGATGAACTATCTGCAGTTGTTCACTTTGTTCTTTGAGCCTGTTCTGAAACGCAGCCATCTGCTGCTGGGCTTGTGCCAATTCATTTTTGCCAGGAATTTTATTTTTCAGCAGCAAATTAGCCTACATACACAAATTTATTTGTATTGAGAATGTAATTTGTATGAGGGTAACTCATAGGATGCCCTTCTTGTATGCATATAAAATATATAACGTATGCACATGCACACTGCATCATTTTAGCCTTGTAGGATCAAGCTACCTGAAAATTCTTATTGACTTTTAAGTTTGAAAAAAAATGCTCTGAAAGAACCTACACAGTTCTTGTGCTTGGTACTGTACATGCAGAACAAAGACGGTCACAGTCACAAAGGTTATGTACAGACATTCAAAAACCCCAAAGCAGAATTAATCCAAGTTACGTGGTTTTCTGTAAGTTATATAGTTTAGATCAGTAGTGAACAGAACACACATTCACCCTTTGATGGTGCAGGAGGAGGAGCAAATCTTAGACTGGGTTCTGCCATTTTTAAACAAGTCTATGCATGCCAAACTTCTGTTACGGGCATAGAATGGTTTGTAATCATATATACTGGTAAAAGTGTAATGTCTGTACCTGGCCAAAGTAACTACATTATTGTGAAGTTTTTCAGGCTCAGAGGGGGGAAGAGTAACATACACTGAGAAGGACTTTTGTCACTGATAAAGCCACTTATTAAGACTTCTGCTAAGAAGTGAGGCAAGGCCAAAAATCGAGAGAATCATTAGGTTTGCCAGTTATCAAACCTAACAACATCCTCAAATAAAACAACCTGCATCACATTATTAACCTTTGTGTAATGCAGACATTTCAAAGGACTGCTTGTATCCACCACCACTAGCTTACAAAACCAAGCCCCATCATTAGTTATTATGTAGTTAATACAGAGACTAGCTCACACAACAAAAAGAACTAGGGATGCACTGACAGAGATTCTCTTGGCCAATACCAATAGCCAGGCATATCAGCAGATACCAATCTGATAGCCAATTTATAAGAACACAGCCCAGCAGCGTACAGAGAAGCTCCCTATAGGTAAGTCTGTGGAGGGGAAGGGGCGTGGGGAGTGCAAATCAAGGCCCCCACGGTGAGAAAGGGAGCAGAGCAGGGGCTGGGGCTGGGGCTGGAGCTAAGGGTGCTGCCCACCCAGGGCTGTAAGTGGGATGCCAGGGCAGGGAGCAGGAAGGAGCTGTGGGCAGCTCATCCAAGGGATCAGAGTCCCAGTGCTTAAAAATGGCAGTGGTAGCACTTGAACTAAAGCTGATTAAATGAGCTTTAGCTCAAGCACTGCCACCACCATTTTTAAGCACAGGGATGCCTTCAGAAGTGGAGCTGAGAGGGGCAAGGGCAGAGGCAGGCTGCCTACTGTGGTCTCAGGGCTCTCTGCCCCACTGCCTTTTACCCTGGGAGCTGTATGCTCACCATGCCATTGTAAAGATTTTATTTTATTTCTGTATAACTGCTGCACGGCACTCTCACATTTATGTAACCCTGAAGTTTTAGCTTTTAATCAAAATGAACGCTTTGTACTTTTCTACGCTTGTATTAAGCTGCACATGCGCATTCTGTAAGTTTCATTTCTTGTCTGTAAGTGTCATTTCTGCAGAAATTAAACTTATGTAGAAAATCTGCCTAGTAACTATTATGTTAAAGAAACTATCCTATCCCTGTATGCTTAGCTTATATCATAGTTAGTGTCACAGAGGCAGTTCAACCAACATCTATAAAAGAGGTAAAAAAGCAGAAAGTAGCAGAGATGACGACTGGACGACCCTTCAGGTCTGATCACCCTGCAGCCGGTCTTCAGCTCTCCGTCTGGGTGTATCCCAGCGAAAACCAAGGCCTTGAAAATCTAACAATCGACAACGATTCACCGTGTTACAGTTTGTATCCACCATCCCGTTCATGAGCTGCTGACCAGCCCTAGGACTAACTAGTGGGCAGCCGCACCCATCCCACAAGGGGTGGAGAGCAAGGGCTTGCTAGTGAACCCTGTGGGCCAACAGACCCCCTTTTTGTATCCGGCATACTGTAACTGAAGAAACATCAGAGACTCCATCTCTTGACTGCCTCTCTTCGCAGCTTAGACAGCATATCTACGCTTTCTATACTTATATTTACTGCAACTTCGTTCCAGCCGGCCTCCCCTCTTATTCGTAAGAGGGTGAGGCCAGGTGAGTTAATAAAACAAATTTTTACTTTACCTTATATTTACTCTGTAATAACTTGTATTACTAACATCCCATCTCAATGAGCTGTTGACCAGTTCTGGGACTTAAGGAGTCAGCAGCCGCACCCATCATTGAACTAGTTCCAGTGGTGGAAAGCAAGGGCTTGCTCCGGAACCCCGTGAACCAACAGACATCCTACAAACTTATTATAAAAACTAACAACTCACTCTAAGTCATCTACTTGTGCCAGCTCGGCGAACCTCGAAGGCGGTCATAAAGCTACCTCCAATCCCGCCCCACAAGCCGCGTGCTCACCAACCACTCCGTAAAGCCCACGGCTCCCCAAGCGGTGCCGGAATCGCTAGCCCGGCATTCCGCCACAGCCATATCCCCTGCCTGTCCAACAGTAGGAGGCACAACTGGCTGTCCCCACTGCTGCCAGATGAGCAGGGGATGCACAGCCAGTACACAGCTCCCAGGGCAAAAGGCAATAGGGCAGACAGCCCTAAGGCCACAGCAGACAGCCCCAAGCCCACAGTGGGAAGCCCACCTCTACCTTCACCCTGCACACAGATCTGGAGGGACATGTCCCCCATGCTTCCCCCGGGGGCACATGCAGCGATGCCCCCTTCAGACTGCCTGTGGTTCTGTTCCACTCCCCACCCTGGCCCTGGGGTCCCAATACCCATCTTTGCTGGGCAGCGCTGCCTTGCACACTGCCAGGCTGCATTCCTGGCCATGTGCAGCGGCACACATGCACGCGTCATCTGGGGGCCCTGGCCAAAAGGCATACTGTGTTTATCAGTACATTATTGGCTATACCAGCCAAAAAAGCCAATAGCCAATAATGTTAACTTCCTTTTATTGGTGCCAATTCAACATGGCACTGATATATCAATATACCTCTAAAAAAGAATAATTTCCAGAATTCAAGTCCATACAAATCAAAATTCTGTTTCTTCGGTGTGAGGAATGTACTCCAATTCTCCCTCAGGCTGAAACCCTAATTCCAACAACCACCACACTCACATTGCTTTTGCCTCTTCCCTTGCTGCAGCTATTTTTCTAGATGTTTAATACCTGCCAGAATAAGGTCTTTATAAACTTGACAGGAAATATGGCATGAATACTCTGGGTTTAGCCAGGGAGTGTCCTAGAATTTGGACAGGGGTACACAGAAGCCATATAAGACCCAAGGTTATAGATATGACAGTGAGAAAAGGAGAGGGGATAATACCCAGCAGCATACCCAGTCATAAACCTTTGAAGCGCTATTCATTTGTATATCTCAAGCCACTTAATATTGGGTAAAAGTTCTTCCTATTTAATTAATAGGAAATAGAGGCACATAACAATAAAATGGTTTCCTGAGTGCTACACAGCACAGAAATGGCAAACATAAGAAAGTATGCAAAAATTCTGCTTTCAATCTAGTCCCCAGAATTAAAGTATGCTTATTCCTCTGCACCACAATAAATTCATTTAAAAAAATCAACTGTTAATTGAGGTTTGGTTTAGGACATCTGGAAAAAAAAAATCAAATTTAAACTCTGAAACAGGTAAACGAGACTCCTGTTTACAGTTAAGAATCATTTGCTAGGATGAAGAATTACCAGTATCACTCCTGGTTTATGTTCAAAACCTTCTTTGCCCCATGCTTGCCTACCTCAAGCAACTGAAGCTGTAAACTGTGAATCTGATCCGTTAGGAGTGATGTCTCTTCCTGAATGTCATCCTGATTCTGCTGTGCCTGTTGAAGGTTACTTGTTAGCTGAGTTATTATTTTGTTCCGTTCCTGAACAGCAGTCTGTAGCTCCTGCATGAAACATTAATATATACTCTAAATTAAACCTATCTGATAGTAAGCTAATCAACTTTTATTAAAAATATAATAATTGGCATTTGTTTTACATAAAGTATCTAGGAACTCACTCCACAAGAATGGTCACATTTCTGTTAGAAGTCCAAGGAACACCATTCCTAGAAAATGCAAATTTCAATGAAGGAAAAAATGGGTAACGCAACTGGACTAATCCTAGCCGTTCCCCAAAACTACCCCATACTCCACTCCCCATAGGGTCTAATATATGTTGAAAACTCACTCCAAGAGAACAAGGAACAGAAAATAATCCCAATAAACAAAAATGTCACAAAGAGATGGTTCTATCACATTTGAGCCTTTGCATAAGAATGTATCTGTTCCATGAAGTTAATGTAGAGCCAACCACTTCTAGCAATGCTGAACATTCAACAGAAGGCAGGGTAGAGAGTAATGTTACAGACTAACTAAATTAAAGGTATATAAGATTTTAGAGCCTGAATTCACTTCATCAAATGCTTAAAAAAGACATGCACAGAACAGTCTATCAGACTACAGACATCACATTGGTCCTGGATAAACCGTTTTATCCTGACACAAAGTGCAATAATTCAGACACCCATGTCTATTGTTTCAAGATAAATCCTAAAAAGGTTCACAGGATATGAAGTACAGTACTAACATATTATGCTGGAACATCACAAAGGGAATCTGAGGATTGGATTGCATCATTGAATCAATGGCAGAAAAGCAGCAGTGCATTCAGCTGATCAGTAAATCCCAATTAAAAGGGCTATGTATGTATATGCCAATACTGGGATATTTCTGTCCCAGGACAAACACAAGCACAACTTATCCAGGGCTGAATGCAACTCCTGTTCCTAAGTACAGAGAAAGTGATTTGAATACAAAAGACAGGAAGAAATGGTGGGGGTAGGGGTGGAGGGGAGGTGCTGGGAGAGGTGCTGAGAGAGGGACAAAGGTACCATTCAAGCAACATTTATTTTTTTAAAGTACGAAATGCGTAGATAAATATTGTGTCTCTACTGTTTTTATTAACCTTGTTATGCATTTATTACAGGAAAGTTCATTATACCCTATCATTATATTCAATTCTTGTTTAAAAATATAAAAAAGGTAGTACAGTTGCACAACCTCACTTCTGTGGGAGAGCTTTGCCTCCAAAATACAGTTGCAATTTTCTAAACTCTAGTTGATTTGTGTGTCTTGCTAAACTAGACTAAAGACTGAAACTTCAATCCTTCTCAGATTTTAAAAGTTTGCTCCTATAACACTGTAATTTTCAATTTGTCAAATCTCTTTCTTTAACTTAAGAGCAGAGTTGATTCAAAAAATCTTTTGTCAAAAATTTCCAACAAAATAACACCATTTTGTTTGACATCTCAACATTTTGAAAACATGCCAATTCTAACATTATTTTTGTTAAAGTTATTTTATTTTTACATTATTTAATGTTAGCTCCATAATAAACAATCTTTCCTGCCTGCAGACCGGAATGAGCCAAATCAAGTCCAAGGCAGGCCAGCACTGGAACTTGGCTACCACCACTGTATAAGGTGTATAAGGCAACTGGATCCAGCCCACAGAGCTGGGGTTTTAGGAGCACTCACCACTTCCACTTCTCCCCGCCACAGCATGGGACAAGCTCCCCATCATGGAAGCCCCAGTTCCGCAGGTGGAATCCAGCAGTTCCACAGGCCAGGTCTGGCCCGGGGGCCATAGGCTGCTGACCCCCACCCTAATACATCATGTCATATGTCAGTAGTAGCACAAAAGTTTGGGAAAAATGTAATCCCAAAACAAACTGAATTAGGAAAGCACCGATAACAATTTTTTTGGCTCATACTGATAGCTGATTATTAACCAGCCATATTGGTCAATACCGATCTGATAGCCAATACAGAGCCTGGCAGCTTGGAGAGCAGCGCCTGGCCAGGAAGTCTAGGGTAGGGAAGGGATGTAGGAGGGTGGGGGGCAAATGGAGGTCCCTACACTGAGGGATGGAATGGGGCAGGGGCAAGCGCTAGCGCTGCCCAGCCAGGGCGGTGAATGTGACCCCGGAAGAGGGGCGGAGCTGTGGGCAGCTCATCTAAGTGATGGAGGGGGGGACAGGGGAGAAGGGACGTGGCTCCCCACCACTGTGTGCACCACCAGGAGAGGCACAGGGGCCACATACCCCCCATAACCTCCTTCCCAGTGTTGCTGCCACCCACCCCGAGCACAGCCTTGGCCCAGCCTCCACTGGGAAGAAGCCAGCACAGCCCCAGGCTCAGAGCCCGCAGTGGGCAGCCTGTCCTTGCCCTGGGCACAAATCTGGGGGGCACATGACCCCCATGCCTGCACAGGAGATGTGCACAGTGGCAGGGAGCCGCCCCCTGGACAAGCCACCCATGGCTCTATTCCAGTCCTGGGGTCGCATTCACCACCCTGGCTGGATAACCCTGCCTCAACCCCACTTTCTCCTTCACTGTGGGGGCCTCAATTTGCCCCCACCCTTCCCTCCACAGACTTACCAGCCAGATGCTGCTCTCCAAGTTGCCCAGCTGCTTTCCTGGCCATGTGCATGCTGCAGCTACATGCATGTACCCAGCATTTAATCAGTGACATTATCAACTACACTGGCCAAAAAAAGCCAATTGCCAATAACGTCAATTTTCCTTTTATTGTTGCCAAACTGATATGGACTGTTATACTGGTGCACCTCTAGTTTGAGTGCTTACGTTTTAAAATTCCGTTTCATAGGAAGTTTTGAAAAATGTTTGTTTCCATTCAAAATGGAAACAAATCCAGATTTAAAAATGTCAGCGTTTCTTGTGAACTGAAAATTCTGAGTTTCAACTAGCTCTCCCTTTAGGAGCTCCCATAACTGCTGCAGTCTGATGAACTCAAATTATTTAACCCTAATGTTAGAAAGGTTTCAATGAATACTTTAAGATGTTGTAAAGAATATACTGTTACTTGATTCAGTATTTAAACTATTCTACATTATCGTACTTATTTTATTACAGTTACTTTGCTTGATGAATCACTGATATCTTAAAGTACATATATTTTCATGTAAGTTAGCATGCATTTTCATTAGTGAAGCTTCAGATTTATGCAGACAAAAGGGACACCTGAATTTTTTTTTTAATGAAGATTTTGCAAAAATTGTATGTTTTAGGATATGAGAGTGGGCCAGATCCATCTGTGAAGAAGTTCAATCTAGGCCACAGAATTCCACCAGGAATGAGAGAAGAAACAGAATTGGAATGGAGCTGTACTGTCACTCAATCCCCCTGCAGCACTCCCCACTGCTGCAGAGTCTGCTGCTCTGCCATGTCTACGCTTACCCCTGTTGCAGACAGTTCGGAATCAGCAACTAGGGTAAGCACAAGCAGCTTGCTGCTCCAGGTAGAAGGAGGTGGGAAGTGGGGAGGAGTTTGCGGCCTGCTGGTAAGGCAGGTGGGAAGGGTAGGGGGCTGGGTTGCAGAGGGTGGCCCACATTGGATAAAAGGTCTATATGTACATGTAAACATTACCTTGATCAGTGGTTGGCAAACTTTTGACGAAGGCCACACATTCCCAAGGAATGAACCACATATTACCATGCCCAGGTGAAGCTGAGGTGGGAGAAGGGAGTTGGGAGAAGATCGGGGAGCTAGGGGAGCTGGGGCTGGGCAGGGTTCCCCCCACACCTGGGCAGGCAGCATGCTTCAGCATCGGGTCAAGGGCCAGCCATAGAGATGCTCTGCCTGGCCACTGGAGCATTTCTGTGGAAGAACAAACCTCCAGTTGTCTCAGGGACCAAGCCTCCACGCTTCTTTCCCCCAGAGTATTTTTTGATACCTGGATTTCCAGGTACCAAATTTTGAGTCCGCACTGCAAATTTGCTGAGCAGGGAACATTTTTTTGTTCCCAGCATGCATCCTGCAGCATCTCAAAAGGAGTCGAGAAGCTGCAAGAGGCACATTCACACTGATCTGGACCTGCCCAGAAAAACCAAGAAGAGGTCAGAGGTGGAGTGAGCCTTTTATGAAACAGTACTGAACTATGGCATTTAGTGAAGTTACTGGGTTTCACCATACCTCTGCATGTAGCATCTACAAGAAATACCCTTAAATGAACATCAACTAATTTTGTGAACAGTACCTGAAGATGAGTAGACCCACTACACTGGGCAAGCTGTTCTTGAAGCTCATCTACCTCCGTAGTAAGTCTTTCAACTGCTTCTGGTTTGTCCACAAGTCTATTTTCCAGCTCTGAAATTTTCCCCTGATGCAGTTGGACATCAAGCTGACCATGGTCCATAGTAGAATACATTACATCTTTCTTCATTAAAAAAAAAAAGTGTTCACATTCACACCATGCCATTTTTAATATATACCAACTACAGATATAATCTGATCATAAAATTAAATTCTGCAGACATCCCGTCAAGCATATATTATCTTATACAGGCAGTCCTTGACTTAAAATGTTTTGAGTTACATTCACACTTACTACATTTATAAACTGACACCCTGTTTCAACTTTATGACATCAGTTTCAACTTTACAATGCTTGATCTGATGCTACGCCACGCCACGCCAGCAAACAAGTTTGCTGCGTCACTCATCTCCCTGGAGAACATCTGTCCAAACTTCCTCGGACACTTTCTTTAAGAAAGCAGACAAGACTCCAGAAAAACCTGCAGCCAAGACTCCTGAAAAGACTCCAGCCAAGAACCCTTCAAGAAGTCCAACCAAGAGCCTTTCAAAAAGTCCAGCAAAATCACCTCAAAAAAGTCCTTCCAAATCAATATGATTATTATTTACAATATAAATACATTAATGTAGCTATATTACTCATCTATAATTGATCAAGTACAAAATTCTGGGGTATTTTTGGTGAAAATAGGGTATCAGGCCTTGGATCAGGAACCAATCCCCCATTTATAACATTGTTTCTTATGAGAAAATTAGTTACCACGTTTCGACTTCAGATGCAGTTTTCAGGAACTACTTGTGTCGTAAGTCCAAGGACTGCCTGTACCTCATTCTTTGGGCTTATTTTGTTTAATGCTACTTTACAATTACAAACATGACTGTTTTGCTTTTAAAACTTACAAATAAATGTGAGAGAGAGAGAAAACAAACACACTTTAAAATGTTGTCATGATGCTTTAACTGTATTTAACTTAATAGACCAAATTACAATATCGGTAAAAACAATGTAATTATACACCTTTCATCTTATGCCACAGTCACATGCTTAATCTGAGATTGTAAATCTAATTTCCAATAGCAAGTTTTAAAAGAAAACTGGAACTATATTACCACAAATAAACTAATAATAATTGTACAGGCTGAATTTTCCCCAGACAACAAGGGGCATTCAGGAATACTATTTAATTTAAAATTAACAAGTATAGCTATAAGTATAGACAACAATCAGCTGCAAATACATTCTTAATGTACTGAAAGAAAAACAAAATAACCTATGTTCAAATAGCCTTTAAAAAATAGTGCAGGTCACCAACTTGCTGCAATTCACTTCTGATCTTTGTAAAGAGGAATTTGACAGTATCATAACTGTTCATATCAGACTGTTATGAACTGTCTTGGACAATTGTGCTATCTCACTGGAATGCTCAGGTAACAGGTACGTTTTTAGAGATTGCTGCATTTTAAAAGAGGAGCATTCTTTGAATTCTTATGGGTAACAAACAAGTAGAAAAAAATAATCACCCTTTCAACTGACAACATTTATCCAATCTCATATATGCAAACTCTGTAGTACCAACTTGATTAACAATGCTAAGAGAATCTGGGCTATCAAGACATTGGCATAATTTTAATTATTTTATTTTATTATAAAGTGTGTTCTACCAAGTCCTTAATGATTGTTATTTACATCATTTTAAAATCCACTGTAAACCATAACGCTCCTTTCCCAGTCATGTAACAGATCACAAACAACAGCACTTATTTACTAAACACCTACTTCAACACCATGCTTGTCCAATACATCTGGATCAGGAAGGTCAGAATCACCCTGATAAAAATAATTTGACAACCTAAAAGTCTTGTAGATTTTAAAAGCATGTAAAAACAGTTTTTGATGAGTTTTCACAAATATGTTCACTGTTGACACAGGATACTAGGCAAGATGAACCTATGGTCTGACTCAGTAAATGACAATTCGTATGTTTTTATACTAAAGTTGCATAACCTAATAACTCTCCTGCTGCAGAGTGGCTAGCAAAATGATGGTTACATCTGTACACTTAAGTCTTAAAAGATTCACTTGCAGAAATACACACTGAAAAAGGGTCTTCAGTTCTGTAATGAATTCTGTATTTCTGATGGGAAGATTTAACAAAACATGGTGCTCCATAGGACATCGAGCTCTCTCAATATTCGCAGCAAAATTCACCGTTTAGGACAGAAACACCAAAGCAAACTCTGATTCTGATCCTGTACACCATTTCCCCAGAGCAGCTGTGGAATTTCTATTCTCTCAAGGTCTTCCAATGCTAATTCTACTTGCCTTAAAGGACTATTTTAATGGAAATTGTTTAGCAAAAGATAAATACTACAGAAAGCCCTGCTACAACTGACATTAAAACAGCAAAACACTGGAAGAACTGTTCAGAACTCTGTCTAGCAATTTCACAGAGCCTCAGCTGGGTTATAACTGTACAAATTTGTATCAAGGATGTTGTAAGATCAAATCCACATCCAAGTGGTGTCTTTATTACTTTAGTTTTCAACAATATAGTTCTGAAGCAATGAGACTGCTATTAAGTAAGATTGTAATATTGTTGTTACCAGACAGTAAAAGTTCCAACGGCTGTTTTCCTCTGCAGAAAGCTCCAGCCTAACCATAATGGTTAGGCTACCATACCTACAATATGTTTGTGAAAAGATCTTGAAATGCACAGCAGCATATGGCAGACTCTGTAATCATGTCACTCAACACTCCCCATTCCTATGGGGAGCAGCCCTATTTAACTAAGTTGTGGGCGAGATGATGTCCGCTACTTGCTAATGAAAGATCACCCTCTACCTCTTCCAGAGAGCTACAAGTAACTATCTGAGGCTATTTGTTGGAAAAAAAGGAGGAGAGGAAACTCCATGAAGCCTGATCCTATGCTGAGATTGGTATACCAGTACCATATTTGTAATCTGAAATGAGGAAACCATCCCTCTGGACCTGAGTTCAAACAAACAAGTACATTTATTAGGAGATGCCCGCAAGAATCACACACCTGTCAAATGACAAGCAAAGCAATTTAAAAAAGTCTAACTTGCACACATGAAAGACCACAAACAAAAATCTGCAAGCACAGAAGCACCTGCCTTTTTTTTTTTTTTAATACTAGACATAGCTCTTGGCAGTAGAGTAAACTCCAGTATATATATCACATAATTAAGAGCCTTGGCTGAACTCCATTTTGACCAAAAAAAAAGAAAGAAAGAAAGAAAGAAAGAAAGAAAAGAAAAACTATTTATACAAATATTAATCACTGTACTATTTACCACTAGCAAGAAGGACACCAGTTTACTTGTCTCTTTCAGCTACCAGCTACTTAAAGGAGCTAGAAATAGGAAATACAATCCTTATGTTAGTCAATCAAACAAATATAATCTGTCAGTTGCACACAGGTTTAAATTAAATGCAAGGGCTTTAAAGAAGATTTACCTTGGCTTCAGAGCTTGCCTCTGATATGTCAGGGTCTTCAGTCTGACTCTCCATACTCATACCAAGGTCTGAGAGAAAATCGGAGACCTGGGCCTCTAACGTGCACTCTTCCTTTGGAATGTCATGCGTGTGGATAGACGAACCCTTCCTCTTCGCCGCCTTCTTCTGCGACTGCGTGTTCTCACTTTTTGTTTTTCGTTGTCTGAAGTGAGCAAGCTGTGCAGAAAAGATTGCATGAGGTAGAGGGAAAGGTAAGTGAGGAAAAGGTAACAGGACCACAATATTAACACACTCATGGATGACAGAAAATATCTTGATTTGAGCAAACATTCACATCTAAAGATAACCTGATTTATCTTTCTACTTCCTGAACATTCAGTTTCTAACTAAGAAGCAGCACAATTAAACAAAAAGTGCCACCATTCTTTTCAATATAAGAGATTTTACTAATACTTTCCTAAGTGACAAAGCATACTGTACAGAAAATCCAGAATTACAGCCTAATAAGTTAATAAGAGACTGAGTCGTTGTCTGTATACTAGAACCCTTAAAAACTAAGCAGCTTCATAGCTTTTTCTGCCAGTCCTGCAAAAAGAATCATAACCTCTTGGAAAAATATCTTTAAAGTATCTTAGCCTCAGGAAGTACAAAGAGCAGAATTAACAAAGGTGAGTCTTCCTGCCACTTCCCTATCACCCCCCAAAAAGAGAATATATAGCAAAACTTCCTAGCCAGGAAGCACACTGTGGTACATAAATAGAAATTTAATTAAGCCAGGTCATTTTAATTTCTTCTGTTGAAGAATCAGATGCTCTACTTTATCAGACTATCACTGCTCTATAAAACACCAGGGACTTCCAAATCATGCCACACGTTGAAAGCTACTACCCATCTCCCCTCAGTACCTTAAACAGCTTAGAGGATTATAGTATTTTAAACACCAGAACTGTATTTATGTAGTCTTTCCAACTAACATCTTCCTCACAGCATAAGAATAGACATCCTTCCAAGAGGAAAAAACTTTTCACCAAGGTTAGAGCCATAGATGACCTACCATTCGGGTAAAATATTTTATCATCTGGTGAAAGATATGGTCACAATGATAAAAGGGCATAGAGATCTGTGAACACAGAACTACTGCATGCAATCTACAGTAAGCAATACCACTAAAATTAGCTTGTTTTTACTGTAATAGGATTGTATCAAAGAGAATAATGTTGTGTCTTTACTTCACTTCTTTTGAAGCGTATTTACCTTTAAGAGTGATTACTTATTTTTCATGTCCCTAGCTATTCTGTGCAAGGACAAATATGTAATTGCATAACTGTGCATTTGTCCTATACCAAACAACCCCTTTAGAGTGTTTAGCAATGTCTTTTTGCAAAAGAAGGAATGCTAGACAAGGCTGTGCGAAACAGCACCATTTCGTTTCAACTTCTGTTTTGCCATTTCAAAGCAAGTGTTTTGTTTTGCTGTCAAAACACTGTTCCTTTTGTCTAAACTGTTTCACTGTTTTGATGCTGTTTCAACACATTTCGACGTTTCACCAATAGCTCTAATGGGGAATCATGAAAATGCCTATAACTTTATCATTTCTTGCCTCATTCAGATGAAAATTTCAGAGATGGTAGCCCCTTCTGAGGGCATGAAGTCTGCTAAGTTTCAAGGAGATGGGTGCAGGGGTTTCTGGGAAACTGCACCTCAAACTGTTCAAAACAAAACTCTTATCACCTGCTAGAAGCGGCAGCCTGCCGTCATCCCAGCAGAGGCCCGCAACCCTCCCCAGGGGCACAGGCCCCCAGATCTGTGCACGGGGTTTCAGCAGGTTGCTGCTGCAGGATGGGAAAATAGCTCAGAACCACCACCCTCACCAGCTGGCAGCAGGAAGCTGGAGCAGGGGCTCCCATGCCCCCCAGGAAGAGCTGGGAGAAGTGATCAGAGAGCTGGAAGAAAGATGGGGGAGCTAGGGAAACCAACCAGAAACTGGAGGAATTTTTAGGGACCTGAATATTCCCTCAGCTCCCCATTCAATTCCCCAGTCACTTGTTCAATTCCCCAGCTCTCCATTGCTTCCCCCAGCTCTTCCTGGGGGCACAGGCCCCCAATCTATATGCAGGTTGGGGGCCCGCACCCTTCGGGAAGAGCTGAAGAAATGATCAGAGAGGTGGGGAATCGAACAGGAAGCTAGATGTCAATATCAGAGCAGTCCTTCCCTTCTCTCTCCTTAGTTTCTGTTTAGCTGCAAGCAAGCCCAGCTTTGAAATCCAAAACGTTTTGAAAGTTTCATTTCATTTCGAAGCTGTTTCGAAGCCTTTTGTTTCGTTTCAATTTCACTGTTTCAAGCTTGTAACGTGTTGAAACAGCTTCAAAATGAAACACCCAGCAAAATTTCGCATAGCCCTACTAGACACTAGGGGTGCATGAAACGGGCCGTTTTTGATTCAGGATTGGAGTCGGCCCAAACTGGGGACAGTGATTCAATTTGTTGATTTGGCTCACTGTCCCAATTCAATTCAGCCAAATCCGAATCTGAAGATTTGATGCTGACTCACAGAATCAGTGATTTGGCCACAGACACAGCTTTAAATGCTTTTTCTACATGTCAGGATACCAGGTGTGGCTCATGAACACTGCAATGGTGGGGCAGATGGAGCAGCCCATAGAAGTGCAGGGGGGCCTCCCCATGTGCTTGGCAGCAAATCCAGAAGTGGACCGGAACTTCTTCCAGTCCGCTTCTGGGTCCACCGCTGAGTGCACTGGGGACCCGCCCTGCACCTCCCGGCTTGGTGATCAGCTACAGGGGAACACTGGGTGCCCTCCCCAGTCCCAAGAGGCATGAGTCGCTGACTGTGGGGGGAGGGACCCTGTGCACTCCCCAGTGGACCCAGAAGTGGACCAGAAATGCTTCTGGTCCACTTCCAGGTCTGCTGTCGAGAGTGCTGGGGACCTGTGACAGGGAATCCAAACCCTGTCACGAGCAAAAAGGTGCGCCCCTATAAGGCCAGAACCTTCTGGGCACAGAGGGCTGGTGAGGAAGGGGTTAATTGCTGAACTGGGATGGCTAGTCAGCTGACTGGAAGAGGCAGGACTATAAAAACCCTGGGTGGAATGGCAGTAGGGAGGTCAGCAGCTGAAGGGGAAGCAGTCCCCTGACAGCTCCAGGAAGAAGCTCGGGCAGTGGTCCTCAGCAGGAAGGGGGAAGCTATGGAAGCCCTGCAAGGTGACCACTGCATCCGCAACCAAGACTGTAGCCAACGGTGCAGAGCCAAGACTCAAAGAGAGTTCATGTAAGCTGACGCTACATTGATTGAGCACGTACAGTTATTATTATTATATTATTTTTGGGTGATAATTGAATAAGACCGGTGGTTTGGGAGAAGCTATTAGGGATCAGAGGAGGCCTCATTCTCGGGACCCTCTTCAGAGTGAGTGCCTGGCCCCAGTGAGGGCGCAGTTTTGGGGGGCACAGACCCCGGTATTTGAAGGACTATTTTAAAAAGGCCAGGGAGGCCTGGTGCACTGATAGTGCAGTTCTAGTTTGTCTTTTGTTTTGTTTGGATTGACAGAGGCGGGTTCGGATTGCACCCGGGTCTTGAACCCACGGCCCACTAGCTGCGAGTCCGGCTCCCGTGCCTCAGGGCTGAGGAGTGCCGTACTCCATAAGGGGGCAGGAAAAGCTAGAGCTTCAGAGTCCAACCTTGTTTAGTGGGTTCGGACAGGAGGCCTAGCCAGAGGAAACAGGAGTTAGGCAAGACCCCAACATTGCCTATTATTCCAGGTATCTCCCGCTCAAAAAAATAATATTCCATCAAGGTGTGGCAGGTGAGATTAGGGAGGGATTTAAGAATTACAAAACAGGCCACAAGGGCGCCCCACGTGAGGCATGGATAATAAAAAAGATGGCATTGGGGGAAGTGACCTGTCACAGGACCCCTTCATGTTCCTGCGGGACACTCCATCTGCCCCACCATCTCAGTATTCAAGAGCTGCCTGGTACCTTGAGGTATGTAGAAAAAACATTTAAAGCTGCATCTATCCAAATTGGCAAATCTTTCCGAATCTCTCCAAATCAATTCAGAGGGTTCCGATTCGATTCAAAGAGATTAAAGGGTCTCTTGATTCTATTCCAATTCGGAGATTCGGGCACCAAATCAGGCCAAATCTCTGACGAATCAAATTATTGACTGAAGCTTCGCTCAGCCCTACTAGACACCTTCTTGATGCAGTTATTCACGAAGATTAGGCAGATTTTTTTTTTTTGTGAACCCTAAAAATTTCATAGTTAAAACTAAACACTAGAGGTGCACTGATATCAGCCCATATTGGATCACCACCAATTAAAAGGAAAATTGGCATTATCAGCAATAGTCTTTTTTTTTTTTTGGCTAGTGTAGCTGATAATGTCACTGATAAATGCTGCGTGCAGCCACAGAATGCACGCAGCCAGGAATGCAGGCAGGCAGCTTGGAGAGCAGTTTCCAATTGGTAAGTTTGGGGGCTGGGGGCGAAGCAGATCGAGGCCCCCACAGTGAGGGAGGGAGTGGGGCAGGAATAGGCACTGCCTAGCCAGACCGAGGCACGGAATAGAGCCATGGGTGGCTAATCCATGGGGGGGCTGGGAGGGTCCCTGCTGCTGCATGCACCCCTAGGGAAAGCCAGCCTTTTTCCAGCAAGGGGCAGGGCCAGGGCTGCGCTTGGGGTGTTCAGGGGTGGGGTGGGTGATGGCAGTGCTGGAGGGAGAACTACAGTATATTTTAGGGTGGCCATAGGCCACCCTGTAGCCACTCCTCTCAATGCTACCCCAACCCAGCTTTCCCCCTTCTTTCCCCCCAACTGGGAAGAAGCTGGCATAACCACTTGCCCTGAGCCTGTAGCAGGCAGCCCACCCTCACCCGACACACACATTCAGGGGGCACATGCCCCCATACCTCCGCTGGGGGTGCATGCAGTGGCAGGGAGCCTCCCCGCCCCCCCCGCCAGATGAGCCAACCATGGCTCTGTCCCGCGCCCCACCCCAGCAGGGCAGAACCTGTTCCTGCCCTAGCCTCGTTTCCTCCCTCACCATGGAGGCCTCGATCTAAACCCTCCACGCCCCATCCCTCTCATAGACTTACTGGGCGGACACTGCTATCCAAGCAGCTGGGCTCCATATCAGCTATCAGATCGTATCAGCCAATATGGCTGGTTAATAATCGACTATAAGTATCGGCCAAAAAAAATCTGTAATCAATGCACCCCTACTAAACATAGTTCCCATGAAGATTAAAGAAGGCGAAGTCTTGCCTTCTCAAGACAGCAGGAAGAAAATAGCTTTAAAAATAGTTATAATGAAAAGGAAATGCCATTCTCCACAGCTTGGTATTAACTCTAGTGATGGCTCTATGCCAGCAACAGCTACTGTACTAATTAAAGTGTCAGACAGATGGGGAAGGGGACAGAAGGAAGCCCATGAAGCAACAGTGTCATGAAAGCAGCAGTTGTTGGGAGTTGGAAAAGCAAAGACAGCAGAGAAAGAAAACAGAAAAGAGAAGCAAGAGGATCAGAAACAAAACAGCTGGAGTCCTCCAAGTGGGAAAGCAATCCTATAAAGTGAAGCTGAATGAGACAATAAGGTACTTAAATTAAAGTTCTGCTGCTGCACAAAGATCAGATTGACTACAACTCCTGACACTGGCACAAATTTCACATTCATGTAAGTGGAAAATCTGTATCTACTTCCTGTGACAGTAGCATAATTTGGCCTTTCAGCTTCTATGTATGGCATTAAAAAATACCAGTGGCTACCCCCAAAAACTATGGGAAGGAAGAGCAGATAGCAAAAGTCTGTTCTTAAAACCTTGACAATGAGAGGAACTAGTGAATTTCAGGGCTACTAATATCATAGCACTATCAGTACTAACAATAACCTATAAAAACTCAAATGAGAGGCATAAGCCACTTTGACATACACACCTTGGCCCAGGCCAAGTAATACAATAAAGGAGACAAGGCCAGGGAGTCAGGTACTTCCACTACATCCCTATTCAAGCAATAAGCTTTTAGCCAAGTGAAGCGCTCTGGCTGCTCATGCCCCCCACAACTGAACCAGATGGGACAACTGACAACCGACATCTAGGAAAAAGCCAACCTATTAAATGGGTACTTTGCGTGTGATCTTTCATCCGTCCCATGGGATGCCCATGCCCGCTATGGGACAGGGAGGTCCACGTGAGGGAGCCCCTGCCCTCCATTAATGCTGACCTCGTAAAGGAACACCTTGAGAAGCTGGATACCTTCAAGTCAGCCGGCCCTGACAATCTACACCCCAGGGTACTCAAGGAGCTGGCGAGCATCATAGCCCAGCCCCTGGCACGGATCTTTGAAAACTCTGGCGCTCTGGTGTAGTGCCCGAAGACTGGAAGAAAGCCAATGTGGTGCCTATCTTCAAGAAAGGGAGGAAAGTGGATCTGGCTAACTGTAAGCCCATTAGCCTGACTTCTATCCCGGGGAAGATCTTAGAAAAGTTTATTAAAGAGGCCATCCTTAATGGACTGGCCAACACCAACATCCTGAGGGATAGCCAGCATGGGTTCTTGCGGGTAGGTCTTGCTTGACCAGTCTCATTTCCTTCTATGACCAGGTGACCTATCACCTGGACAAGGGAGAAGAGATTGATGTCATGTATCTTGACTTCAAAAAAGCCTTCGATCTGGTATCCCATGATCACCTCTTGGCAAAACTGCACAATTGTGGCCTTGGGTCCACCATGATCCGCTGGCTGGGAAACTGGCTCTGTGGTCGGACCCAGAGGGTAGTAATTGATGGCAGTCACTCATCATGGTGTCCTGTGACCAGCGGGGTCCCCCAAGGCTCTGTCCTTGGACCCATGTTGTTCAACATCTTCATCAATGATGCGGACATTGGAGTCAGGAGCAGACTGGCCAAGTTCGCCGATGACACCAAACTTTGGGGCAAAGCATCCACTCTAGAAGACAGGCAGGTGATCCAGGCTGACTTGGACAGGCTCAGCAAATGGGTGGATGAGAACCTGATGGTGTTCAACACCAAAAAAATGCAAGGTTCTCCACCTTGGGAGGAAAAACCTGCAGCATCCTTATAGGCTCAGCAGTGCTACGCTGGCTAGCGCTACAGAAGAAAGAGACTTGGGGGTCATGACTGACCACAAGATGAACAGGAGCCTGCAATGTGATGCTGCAGCTAGTAAAGCGACCATAGATGCTTCTCAAGCAAATCCCAGGATGTCCTTCTCCCCCTGTACTCGGCCTTGGTGAGGCTGCAGCTAGAGTACTGCATCTAGTTTTGGGCTCCACAATTCAAAAAGGATGTGGAGAAGCTTGAGAGTATCCAAAGAGCCACGCACATGATCAGAGGTCAGGAAAGCAGACCTTACAATGACAGGCTGAGCGCCATGGGGCTCTTTAGCCTGGAAAAGCGCAGTCTCAGGGGTGATCTGATGACCACCTATAAGTTTATCAGGGGTGACCACCAGGATCTGGGGGAACGTTTGTTCACCAGAGCGCCCCAAGGGATGACGAGGTCGAACACTCAAACTCCTGCAAGACCGTTTCAGGCTGGACATAAGGAAGAATTTCTTTACTGTCCAAGCCCCCAAAGGTCTGGAACAGCCTGCCATCGGAGGTGGTTCAAGCACCTACATTGAACACCTTCAAGAGCAAATTGGATGCTTATCTTGCTGGGATCCTATGACCCCAGCTGACTTCCTGCCCTTTGGGCAGGGGGCTGGACTTGATAATCTTCTGAGGTCCCTTCCAGCCCTTACGTCTATGAAATCTATGCCTGTAGATTGCAGGGTTTAATGCCCAAGCAAGCAAACAAGCAAAGCACATTATCACTTAAATTCACTGAAACCCTGGAGAGTTCAGTAAGGCTTACTCATTCATCCGGACTGAGCTATCTGGATACCAAAAGCACTTACTAATAAACAAGAAGGACAAATGGGTAGCCTCCTTAAAATCACACACACACACACACTTAAGGACAGTCTCTCCAGTAGTGAGGCAAACCAGCCTTGTTGCATTCCAGACCTGTACAGAGCCAGAGGCCAAAGGCCTTTCGCAGCTTGCATCGTATGCAAATATTTGCTTTACATGTGAATGCTTTGTCCCAAGGCCACGGATACCTCATTTTATTTTATGAAAAGGAAACTGTTGGATAAACACAGTGTCCACAGTCCTCAAAAAGACTGTTTTTTGCCATCCGCTGGGCCATGACAGTGCTAGGTACTACCCCTTAGCATTTCCTATTTTTGTTACCCCTTAAGCAACTTTGCGCTGGCTCCATACAAATGAGGGATTAAAAGGCACTCATAAACCTGATATCTTGCACTGCAACCCTTCTAGTTATGGGTGAAACACTGTCCAGCAAAGGACAATCAAAATACAGACATTTTCCTTGAAGGAATGAAAACTTTAGTATGTTTGGTAAGTGTATCAATAGGTCTCCTCAAGGGGGAGAAGAATAAGGAAACATACCCTTTTAAAAGGATAATCTTGAGCATACAGCCAGAATAACCTGGACATACGCAAGGAAGGCCTTGCACCTATTCACAGCAGGGTTATATAAACAGAAAGAAGGTGGTGAGGGAATATGACAGGCACGTAAAACCTAAACCAGGTTCCAGGTTCCAAGCAAAATGGGACCCCAATCACTTTGGCTAGGTACAGACATTTGGGGAAATCAGATCACATTAAAAATGGCCACCCAATCTAACTTAGTTCATCTAAGTACAGACCTTATACTTAGGCTTGCCTAACTAGGGATCTAAGTGTGAACAGTACAGAAGTTCAAGAAAATTAGACCAATCTAAAAATGGCCCATCTGATTTAACTGAACTTCTGTACAGTTCCCAGTACAGTCTTGGGACTGGGAAAGCATAGACACAGACCCCAGTCCCAAGGCTAGACTTTTCCTACCTGCCCCCAGCACTACATTTAGCCGTGTAAGCCCTTTTCCCCTTCTCCCCATTACCTGCCCTCTGGAAGGAGATGGACAATCCCCCCAGCACCAGCTGGCTCTGCTGCGTGCTGTGCCCACCCCTCCACCAAGCCTGTAAGCTACTCTTAGTGCCAGTTTTACCAGTGTTCATTGGTGCCAGGAGCCAATCAAAGTTCATCACAATGGGGAGGATAGGTTCATGGAGGGGGGCAGCAGGGGGAAGAGCTAAAAATAGTCCCAGGGTAGGACAGTGCCCCAGACCTCCCGGTGTTAGCTCCTCTGATCCTGCCAAACCCTCCCAGTTCCCACCAATCCCCTGCAGGCTTCGCTACCTCCTTGATCCTCTCTGCAGACCCTGCTTGCCCCCACAACACCCCAACTCTCCCTGCAGGCCCTGCTTGCCCCACCAATCCCCCTCAAGCCCTCACACTAGTTCCCCCAACCTGGATTTACCTTGGATCAGGTGGCCATTTTTAACTAGATCTAACCTCCCCAAACGTCTGTACTTACCTCCTTTGTTTTGCTGAACTGAGACCTCAAAGTACAAGTTCTACAGACTTCTGCTTCCAGAGGACCTCTTAAAAGGGATATACATACTATATGTGCCTCTTTCTTCTCCTTGCCTGGGTCCATTTACACAGAGAACATTAAATGCAATGGAATGGGTTTTGCTTCAGCTGAAAGCAGAAATCACATTTCCTTCACTATCTTTTCCCTCCCTATCACCACCTTCACAGTCCCCATTCAAGCAGGAGAAAAAAATTAATATATACCGATGACTCCTGAACTACATTTGCAATCATCTTGCTGAGGAAAAAAATATTAGTTTAAAAGTTTATTTTCTAAAACACAGTCACACCAGCAAAATGTAGATTTGTAGCTTAGCTAATATTATAAGAACTGTTATACAAAATATGGAATGTAGAGCTCAGTAGCTGTATTATGCAATGAAACCACTTGTGGATTCTTTGCCTGATGTTCTGGTTCTTTCTGTGCCCAGCAGACTGCCCTGACTGGAGCAGATGTGAGGGTATGAATCGGGTCTGGTATTAGCAAGCCTCTGCATCCAAAATCAGCATTCTGTTAATGGTCACATAAATTGCTCCCTGCATCTCTCCTTGAAAGAGATATTTGTAGAAGCACCTATACAGGTAGAAGTACCTCAAGGAAGTCCAAGAAACTTCTAGGAATGGAAGTTTCCAAAAGCTACATTCATACTCACCTGGCCATATAATCCTTGATCTGCTGTTTGTTCATGAGGTGAGCAAAAAATACCACACAGGCAGAACAAAACAAAAAATAAAAACCCTCACTTCTACCTGTGCCCTGGAAATGTGTTTTTTATCAAAAACAGTAATATCTTCCAAGGATCTCCAACACTACTGATCATAAGAAGTCCCTGATGTTCTATGAGATGCTCTCCTCAATCATGTAGCGAGCAAAAAAGTAAGCAGATTAAACAGGATAGAATACAACAGGGGTAGGCAACGTTTTTTTGGTTGGAGTGCCAAAAAACCCACAATGTCTACCTTGTAAGGTGCCAGAGTGCCGGCATGCCACAAAAACAAAACTGGGGCAGAGGGGGTACATGGCAGGATGCACTGCATATTTAATACAATTAATAATCATTAATGTTGCTTTTATTTTGGGGGGGGTGTTATTCAAAACCAGATTAACAATAAATAAGACTTCATAAACTGCCTTGTACTTGTGAATTGTTTTCTTCTTGTTAATCATGGTGCAATGAGAAGAGCAGGGAACAGCAGGTACTGTGAGAGTCACTATGGGCAGGCTGGGCTGGCTTGGCCAGGCCCTTGGGAAGGCTGCAGCTGGAGAAGACCTGGTATCAGGCGGGGAGCGGGGGCTGCCCCAGGGCTCCGGTACTTGAGCCACAGTGGGGGTCCAGCGGCACTGGATGTGGGGCCCAGCAGCCTGTGTAGCTCTGCGAGGATGGGGCGCAGCCACCCTGCCCACGAAGGGAAAGCCTGGCTGGGGCAGGACACTGGGCTCAGGGAGCTCCCTACTTGGTCTCTGTGCCAGTCGGGTACATAGCGAGTGGGAGCTGCAGCCCCAGACTGTTCCCCAGGCTCTGGGAACAGTCACCACAGCCGGTGCTCGTGAGCCTGCAGTGCAGGGGCTCTGTGTGCCTGCCCCAGCCCTACCCCTTTAGGTGGAGCTGCAGGTGGGCAAGGCCAGGACCCAGGCAGGCTGAGGCAGCTGCGGTCACTGTTCCCAAGCTTCAGGGTCCTCCCGCAGGCAGGCCCCTGCACTGGGGATAGCTCTGCCCTGCCTGCACTGTGCCTAGCATGTAGGGAAGCCAATCCCAGAGAGGGAAGCCCCCTGAGCCCAGCATCTTGTCCCAGCCAGGCATCATCCTCATGCGCAGGGTAGCTGCAGCCCATCCCTGCAGAGCTGTGCAGTCCAGGCCAGGCCCCACCACAGGTGCCACTGGGTACCCCTGCCTGCCTGTCCACCACAACTTGAGCCTGCAGAGCCCAGGAGCAGTCCCCACTTCCTGCCCAGACCCCACCTTCCTAAGGGCCTGACCAGGCTGGCTTGCTCACGGCACCTCCCCACCATGCCACCCAGACCCTGTCCCAACTGCCCAGCCCCAGCATTCGGCACTTCTGTGCTGTGCCAGGTGGGACAAGATGTCTTCCTGCCTGAGCAGCTCCCTCCAGGAGCCAGCCAGGCCGGAGGGTGCAGCCTGGGAGCAAGGGGTGGTGGCAGTAGAACACAGACAGCATCCCTGTCTGTGTTCTTGCTGTTCTGCCCCACTGTCTGCTGCAGTGCTGGGACTTGTGGCTGCACAGCCCAGAGCAGCAACTTAAAATAAACAAACAAACAATTTTGGTGTGCGCCTCCTGGCATGCCAGGAAAAATGTCTCCGCGTGCCACTAACGCAGGGGTGGGCAATTACTTTGGGCAGAAGGCCACTTACTGAGTTTTGGCAAGCCATCAAGGGCCGCATGATACGCAGCCAGGGGCAGATAAATATTAATTTTCTAAATTTTTTAGGGGCCCTATGGGCCAGATAGAATGGCCTGATGGGCCGCATCTGGCCCCTGGGCCACATTTTGCCCACCCCTGCACTGATGGCATGCGTAACTGGGGTTGCTGATCCCTGGAATACAAGGATGACAAAAGGTTAGGTCCTCATTTAACACATGCAATAACATGGGAATATACTTGCATTTTTTCTCTATGTCAAAGAAATAATATGTTCTTTCCTTCTCTGGGCAAATACTAACACCAAGTGGTACCAAGCTACTTCCTAGAACTCCTGTGAATTAAAATCTCAAGCAGCATGGGAAAAGGAAGGAAACACAGAACATCTTGCGTCTGTTCCTCTGCTGTGCACACATGACAACTTTACTTCACTTAATTAACAATATGTAGTTTTAGACAAACAGCTGACATGTCTGCAATGGCTTCGCTGATACTTTCTTCCTTTACACACTGTTGGATTTGTTAATAAATTGGTCTGGTAGCATAATATGCTTGCACTGCTGCACTTAGTAAAGACGAAAAGTGTTGTATCCAAACCTTTTGAAAATCCATTCATAACATTTGGCAAAGTAAGCTGTCACCTACGAAAGCTTGAGAACCACTGAACTGGTTAGTCCAGTGGATCTTGACCTTTTTAGACTCAAGACACTGGATAGGATTGAGGTACTCCTCAGAAAGTGCCAGCTCTTAATTTTCACTTTTTTGACTGCAGAAAAATAATATAGTAGTTTTTCTGATGCAAAAAACTCAGAAAGACCACAACTACAGTTTCACTGAGTTAGTCTCTAATGTCAGCAGTCCTGCCCTGCCTTCCACCTGACTTAAGATTACCATGGCTAACTACCTCTCTCAAACCTTGTAATAAAGATTAAGGTCACATAAAGCCAACTTCAGACACACAAGTGTTCCAACAGTAAATAAACTGCAGTATACACCATAGCAGCATGCAAGGTCACATTCCCACATCACAGCACAACACTTCCTCATTCACGTTACTTCACGTTGTTTTTTCCTCTGCCACAAGTACACAATGGTGAAAGTATCACCAAACAAAGAAAATTAAATGATGTACAACAAAATCCACTTAGATGCACACCACTGAAATACATAATTCACTTAATTGCATTGCAGGTCCCAATTTGTTCCATGTTACTTACGTTGTCATCTACATAACAATTAACTGCATAAACCACACAAGTGCATAGCATCTTTTAGCCTTACTGTTAAAGGGACTAGAATTAAGTTACAAAGTAAACTGCACAGAAGTAACGAAGTGGAAGCAGCTGTCATAGGACTGCTATTAGAAGCCTTGAAAATGACAGGAATTAATCAGTTTCACAGCTGTCATCTCCCCTAATTTTCAAGGCTTCTAATAGTTCATTCAGGGATGCTATTAAAAACCTTGCAAATAAAAGGAGCTTTGCACTGTTAATACCCACAGCAATGACAACCCCCTGTACTTAAGTGGCATTGGTTACATTAAGTAAGGGAGTGCATAGTGTTTTTTCAGTCTATGCATTTAAACAGGGTATACTGGACATGCTAAAATAGAAGCACATTTGGGAAGAAGAAAGGATTTTTTATAGATGATATCTTTTATATGAGTCTAATAAAAGGTATCATCCACAAAAATCCTTGCTTCTCATGCATTTCCATGACCATCATGGTTGCATTACTCCAACACTGCCTAAATATTTGGTAAGATCTGTATCAAAAATTTAGATAAACCTCGAGGTCCAAACTTTCTTGAATGGCTAGCTTATCATCCTGCTAGGGGTGATGGTATTTCTCTTCTTCCTTACTATGAAAAAGCTACCCTTTTCCAACTGAACATGCTGGGGTTTGGAGAAGGACCAAATCCCACACACCCACTTTCACTAGTCACAGATAACTCACTCTTTCTTGGTAAAACAGCTCTATGCTATCAGTGACTTCACCTTGCTTAGTGGGCCCCAGGTAGCAAAAAGTAAGCAAAAAAAGTTATTATAGACTGAGAAGCTTGAGAGGGTGCAGAGGAGAGCCACGCGCATGATCAGAGGTCAGAAAAACAGACCTTATGATGAGAGGCTGAGAGCCATGGGGCTCTTCAGCCTAGAAAAGCGCAGGCTCAGGGGTGATCTGTGGCTACCTATAAATTTATCAGGGGTGCTCATCAGGATCTGGGGGAATGTCTGTTCACCAGAGCGCCCCAAAGGATGACAAGATCGAACAGTCACAAACTCTGCTGCAACTGATTCAGGCTGGCCGTAAGAAAGAACTTCAACACTGTCCGAGCCCCCAAGTTTCGGAATAGACTGCTGCCGGAGGCAGTTCAAGCACCCACTTTGAACGCCTTCAAGACACATTGGGATGCTTATCCTACTGGGATCCAATGATCCCTGCTGACTTCCTGCCCTTGGGGCAGGGGGCTGGACTCAATGATCCTCTGGGGTCCCTTCCAGCCCAAATGTCTATGAAATCTATGAAATTTTTAATGAGAATTGCCTATGGATCTGTATGAAAGACACTACATATCTACCTTTGCCTGCCATAACTGGGGCCCTGCACAGTGTTTCTGTGTAGATTAGGGGGATTACAGTGACTATAGTCAGATCATTAGCTACCAACAGCATACTACTTTTTCCTGTACTTGCCCTAAACTGAGGCCTATCTTGTTCTGTCCTTATGGCATCTGCCTGCTGATTTAGGGATTAGAGATTGTGAACTGCACTACCCTGATGTCCATTTCTAAGAACTCATTTTCCCTAGAATTCATTCAAATCCTATTCACACACAAAAACTCTTGCTTGAAGGATTATCTTGTTTGTAACTCAAGTTGAGTAGAAGGCAAAGTAGATTTGCACCCTACAGACTAACCAAAGTAGACTGACAAATAGACAGATAGGAATCTAGCTAGCAAAAGCTTTTGTGAGCTGAAGCTCACTTCATCAGTGAGCTTGAGCTCTGCTTTCTACATATCCTTTCACAGCATCTGATGAAGTGAGCTCCAGCTCATGAAAGCCTGTGTTATACACCTACTTTGGTCAGTCCATAAGATGCGACTCTATCCTGCCTTCTACTTAACTTCAGACAAACACAGATAACTATGTCCAAGTTGGCCACCCCAGCAAAGAAAAACAAGCTAGAAATCAAATTGTTACAACTGATCAGCTGCTAACACAACTGCTCTGTATAGCTCAAGCATTATCTTGCACTATGGCTACTTTTACTGAAAAGGAGCGTTAACCCAAGTGTGGTGGGCTTGCCAGTACCAACCCGGTACACTGGTTTCAAGGAGGCTCAAAGTGATTAGAGGGACATTTCCCCTTCCCCACCAATCAGGTGATGGCAGGGGAGAAGCTTGCCCTGCCTCTACCCAGAATAGCTGAACCAAAGAGGGGACTCGCACCTCCTCTCTCTGATTGGTCCATTCACAATCGAAGGGTGGAGCCTCCGAAGGGGATAAAAAGGCACACGGGGACAAGGGACAAACAAGAGGGCTAAGAAGAGCTGGCAGAGTTGGCCAGTGGGGCAGAGCAGTTGCCCCAGAAGCTCCCAGAAAATACCTCGCCGGGCAAAGAGTAGCAAGTGGCTGCGTCCCCAGTCCCACCATGAGGGAGCGCAGAAACGGTGCACGGATCGGTGTATGGAGGGTCTGGGAACAGATTAAGACCCCAGAGCTGCACGGAGCAGCCCAGGTCTCCAACCCCAGCATGAGGCTGGGCACCCGGTGCAGAGGGCCCGGGAGTGGACCAAGACCCCAGAGCAGCACATGGCGGCTCGGGTCTCCAACCCCAGCACAGGCTGGGCACACGTTGTACAGGGTGGTACAAAGAGGGTCTGGGAATGGACCAAGACCTTGGAGCTGCACGTCAGCTCGGGTCTCTAACCCTGGCACAAGGCTAGGCAGGTGGCATACGGGTCAGTACACGGAGTGTCCAAGAGCAGACCAAGACCCCAGGCACCGTGCCAGGCGGCGTGAGTCTCCAACCCCTTCCCCCCTCGCATGAGGCAGGGGCTAGCGGTGCACAGGGTGAGAAGGGCCATCGGTGCATGAGATGGTGCACAGGGCCAAGAGAGGGCCAAAGGGTGGGAGAACCTTGAACAGTTGAGAACCCCCTGCCAAGGAAGGAGATATCTCACCAGGAGAAACGAGCGCAGCCTCATCAGGCCCTGGAAAGTCCTGAGTTGCCAGGGATTCCCACAGGGCAGGACGGCCCTCCTACTCAGTGGCAAACAGCTGGGAGGAGACCCCTAAGGGAAAGAGGGGTCTCTGAGGCTCAGCTAGCTGGGTTATTTGAGTGGATCAAGGGGTGCAGCTGGGAAATCAGGGCTCCCATTCCCCCCATCTTGGGCTGTCCTTCCCCAGGGCACTCACGTTGCTTTAAACACAGCTTATTGCCTTGTCCGTTCTCCCCTAGACTCTCTGCCTCATATTTTGTGAGCACTGCACCTCATATTGTGTGAACCCTGCATCACATGCTTTGTGAATTTTGCACACTATAAGAGTATAAGACTACACAACATTTAATGAGACCCCCCATTTTGACTCCCTGATCCCTCACCTGTCTATAGTGTTTGTACATATACTATATATTGCCTATAGTTCTTGCATTATGTGTGTGTGTTAATATTATATCTTTTATATCTTATTAAATTGGTACATAGTTAAGTTTATCCTGTTGTCCTGGCCTTGCTCTATAGGGAAAGGAGGGAAACTGCGCACAGCAGAAAGTTTCACCTCCCACAGCGCACCAGCACCCACTACCATCCCTTCGTTTGAAGAGGGGGTACTTATATGAATACCACCCAAGGTTACATAAGTAAACTGAAGAGTAAGACAAACTAAGTTTACTCCACATTCTAACTAGTCAGTCCTTACAATGAAGGCCATGTAAATAAATAACGGTTTTAAGGAAAAAACTGTTTAAATGAACTATACATATCTTCTTTAAAACAGGGAGCTATACTGACCTACACAGAGTGAATGAATGCATGAATGTCATTCAGGTGGCCCCATGGGGCCAAATCAGTGGCATGGGGCCAGCCCACAAGCTGAATCTGGCTCACAGGCCCTCCCTGCACTTCCTCCCCCATTCCCAATCCAGTGCCCATGGTGCATGCTGCCCTCCTTGCCCCAAGGCACAGTCTTGGACCAGAGAGTAGAGGGAAGAGGATAGGTGCCACTTACGGTACAGTCCCAGGCTTTCTGGTCCAGCTGCTCCAGGATCCATGCCACACACAGGACCTCTCCCACTAGACTGGGATGCCCACTGAATGGCCCCACTGGCCAACACCCTGAGGGGCCGCGGCTACGATGTGACAGTGGACGCGCTCATCATGGGGACGCTCAGCGCCTGGGACCCAAGCAACGAGAGCGTCCTCCGCACCTGCCACGTTTCCCGCCGCTACGCCAGGCTGATGCACTGCCTCATGGTATCCGACACCATCCGCTGGTCCCGTGACATCTATGTGGAGCACATCATGGGCCACTGCCAGTACACCGACCCCTCCAGACGAGCCACCGCCAGACCAGACCCAGAGGAGAGTGCCGCCTGAACCGCTCCCCCCGCTTCGAGAGGATTTCTCCGCCACGGATGACCCCGCCCCACCTGAAGAGGACCCCCCATAATACAGACTTTATGGACTGAGACGCTTTCTCCAAGCCACTTCCTCCAACATTGCGGACCACTGTAACAGGTTTGTGTGTATCTATCTCCTTTCTCTCTCAGCGTCCCGACCCCCACCACTTCCCCCTTCCCACATCCCCCTACCCCCCCGGGTCTTAGTTAGCTAACATTGTATCGCTTGTAACCTAATCGCGTTCCCCTCCTCTCCCCAATCCCTCGATTGTTAGTCCCTCGCTCAGGCGCTCTGTATTTCCATCTCAGCTTTGTCATCTTTTTTCTGGATTCCCCATCCAAAACATCTACTAATAATAGTCCCAGACTGGCTGAAGGGGAAGCATCATGAATCTTGGACTGGCCAGGGCTGGTGCAAGGGTCAACACAGATTCAGGGGCACTACTGGAGGCCAGAAAAGGAGCTCCATAGGCACCCAGATGTAACGCACACTGCTCTTCTTCCAAGTTGCTCTGTGTTAAACTCTCATAAAGAGACTCACTGAAGTCAGTAGTGATGGCTGCAGAACAACTTACAGAATTAAGGCCCCTATCAGAACTACAAAAATTAGGAATCAATATAGTTTAGGTTCATAAAGGGCAGAATCTGGATAATAAGTTTCATTAAAAGAAAAGTACTAAGATATGGAAGACAAATAGAAACGCAAACATGCTGTCCAACCTTAGGGAGTAGAGCTGTAACAGCCAATCTGATTTTTATGTAGCAATCTTTGAATTTGAGATTGCATAGTGTAACCTTTCAGTCCACAAAAATTAAACATTTGACAAAATTAAACTAAGCCAAACCAAGATACAACACTGACAGCATGCATAGAGCTTTAAAATTCCTATTCTTCTGCAGATGGCAAACAACAGCTGTACAACAGGTGAGAACCATTGCTTCATTTGAAACATGAATATCGTATTTTTCTTACTATAATCAGATGCTTCACTTTTGGATTATTTAACAAGGCTGAACTCCTCAACGAGTTCTTCGCCTCAGTGTTCCTAAGCGAGAGGCATGACAAGTCTCTCACTGGGAGTGTAGGGAGGCAGCAGCAAGGCACCAGACTTCCATGCGTGGACCCTGAGGTGGTGCAGGGTCATTTGGAAGAACTGGATGCCTTTAAGTCGGCAGGCCCGGATGAGCTCCATCCGAGGGTACTGAAGGAACTGGCCGACATCATTGCAGAGCCACTGGCGGGAATATTTGAACGCTCGTGGCGCACGGGTCAAGTCCCGGAGGACTGGAAAAGGGCCAATGTGGTTCCCGTTTTCAAGAAGGGGAGGAAGGAGGACCCGGGCAACTATAGGCCAGTTAGTCTCACCTCCATCCTTGGCAAAGTCTTTGAAAAAATTATCAAGGCTCACATTTGTGAGAGCCCGGCAGGACAAATTATGCTGAGGGGAAACCAGCATGGGTTCATGGCAGGCAGATCGTGCCTGACCAATCTAGTCTCTTTTTATGACCAGGTTACAAAACGCCTCGACACAGGAGGAGGAGTGGATGTCGTATACTTGGACTTCAGGAAGGCCTTTGATACGGTATCCCACCCCATACTGGTGAACAAGTTAAGGGGCTGTGACTTGGATGACTGCACAGTCCGGTGGGTGGAGAATTGGCTGGAGGGTTGCACCCACAGAGTCGTGGTGGATGGGTCGGTTTCGACCTGGAAGGGTGTGGGCAATGGGGTCCCGCAGGGCTCGGTCCTTGGACCGATACTCTTTAATGTCTTCATCAGCGACTTGGATGAGGGAGTGAAATGTACTCTGTCCAAATTTGCAGATGACACTAAGCTATGGGGCGAAGTGGACACGCCGGAGGGCAACGAGCAGCTGCAAGCAGACCTGGATAGGTTAGACAAGTGGGCAGAAAACAACAGAATGCAGTTCAACAAGGAGAAATGCAAAGTGCTGCATCTAGGGAGGAAAAATGTCCAGCACACCTACAGCCTAGGAAATGACCTGCTGGGTGGCACGGAGGTGGAGAGGGATCTTGGAGTCCTAGTGGACTCCAAGATGAACATGAGTCGGCAGTGTGACGAAACCATCAGAAAAGCCAATGGCACTTTATCGTGCATCAGCAGATGCATGACAAATAGGTCCAAGGAGGTGATACTTCCCCTCTATCAGGCGCTGGTCAGACCGCAGCTGGAGTACTGCGTGCAATTCTGGGCGCCGCACTTCACGAAGGATGCGGATAACCTGGAGAGGGTCCAGAGAAGGGCCACTCGTATGGTTAAGGGCCTGCAGGCCAAGCCCTACGAGGAGAGATTAGAGAAACTGGACCTTTTCAGCCTCCGCAAGAGAAGGTTGAGAGGCGACCTGGTGGCTGCCTATAAGTTCATCAGGGGGGCACAGAAGGGAATTGGTGAGTATTTATTCACCAAGGCCCCCCCGGGGGTTACAAGAAATAATGGCCACAAGCTGGAGGAGAGCAGATTTAGATTGGATATTAGGAGGAACTTCTTCACAGTTCGAGTGGCCAAGGTCTGGAATGGGCTCCCAAGGGAGGTGGTGCTCTCCCCTACCCTGGGGGTCTTCAAGCGAAGGCTAGATGTGTATCTAGCTGGGGTAATGTAGGCCCAGCACTCTTTCCTGCTTATGCAGGGGGTCGGACTCGATGATCTATTGAGGTCCCTTCCGACCCTAGCATCTATGAATCTATGAACACTAGGGAGATTACAACAATATTTTGCTACCAGTTTTCTACGGAGTATTACCATATAATCCATTATGAGGTTTGCATCATGAGTTAGAAAGTGATGCTAAGGAACAAGAATGACTAATTTTTTTCCCTTTGTAGAAAACAAAAAATATAAAGTCACAAAATATGAACTTTTGTCAAAATAACACCCTCAAATATAACGTTAAAACTGTAACATTACAACTTCACATTTTAGCTGGCTAAGGTGCTACAATCACACTGCATCAAATATGCTAACATTAGACCAGTTTCAGGTTACAAACTACATGGGAAGACAGCCCATATTACACAGGTGCCAAATTCAGCATCTTATCCAATTGATCATGGTATCTCCCTGTATTATTACAAGATTATGCCATTTTCCTACCTAGAAACCAGACAGTCAACGAAACAAAAATACTAGATTTACATGGTACATCATATCCAATATACTTTACACTGCCAAAACTGATATAATGAAAGTACAGTAGTACTACTTCTACAGTTACCTTTACATTAACAGCATAGTCCACTGATATGCCAACTAGGTAAGTGCATAATTCACTTAACATCATAACACAAAGCCAGTTCCAGTTTTTACTCATCGCTTACATTGCAAAAAATGTTGCCTGGCCACAACCCCTCCCCCTGCTTAGGGCTGGGCCTCACTCCCTTCCTTCTATGTGGCCAGGTTGGGGCCTGGCCATGCCCCCTTCTCTTTCCATGGGGCTGGGTCAAGCTCCTTTCAATTATGGGGCTGCATTGGGGCCACCCTGCCCTGCTTTTCATGACCAGGTGGTTTCCACCATGCCTAACTGGGGCACTGGCCTGGGAACACCAGCTGGATCCCACCCATGGACAGACCGGCACTGCCAGTCCAGCCTGCTGGCATAAAAGGTTGGGTACAACTAGTATAAACCATTTGAGTGCACAGCAGCTTTCAACCTCACTTAATTGTACTCCAGGTAAAGTGCACTAGAAAAAGTGAAAAGAATGAAGCTGTCAAAGGACTGCTGTTGGAAGACTTGAAAATGACTGGGAGCTCATCTGCTTCATGCCTAACTCCCCTCATGTACAAGGCCTCTAGTAGTCACTGCTGAGCTATTAGAAATCTTGAAAATAAAGACAGCTAGGCAGTTTTGAGGCTGCTAATAGTGCATCTCTGACTGGGCAGCATGCTTAACATGCATTCATCATATACACTGCATATAGTGCACATTCTGTGCGAGGGCAGGCAGAACCATGCTAAAACTCTATACTTACACAGACTAAGTACAGTGTACTAACAATATGCTCAGCAAGGTACAAGACAGTGAAGACAGTACAAGTGAGAAAGTGAATACTTTCAGGTATTGATACTGAAAATGTATGTGCACAGGTAGATCCCTGAACACAACAGGACTATACATTTGCACAGGTTAATGACAGTCTGAAGTGTTTGCCATATCAGAACCTACAAATGTAATAACAGATAACTGGGAAACTTTTTCATCATTCTGTGCACTCAAGTATCAAGCTTCCTCCTACTCAATGGGGGAAATGAGTACAGGCAACCCCCACTCAAAGCTGTTTCACTTAGCACTATTTTGTTATAACACTTATTGTACATTGATACCCAATTCCACTTAGCACTCAGCAAGTCTCATTATAACACTCACTGGCATCATACAGCAGGCAGCAGGGAAAATTGGTTTCGCTTAATGCCATTCCACTTAGTGCTCTTAATCACTTCCCCCCAAAAAAGTGTTAAGCGGGGTTTGCCTGTATCTCTACAATGACTGTGATATACCCCCCAGTGTTTATCAGTCACCAAAGCAACACACTACACAACTCATATGTTGGCTGTTGGACCACTACTTTTAAGCTGGAACTCACTGCCAGTCACAACTCAGTCTGATTTCTCAATACTTCGGTGGAAATATATAGTTATTTGCTAACATAGATAGTACAGAACCTCCATGACAGACTGAAATGTTAAAACCACAGCAGCAGATTGCAAGTCAAGGGAATCGGCTGAGGTTTTGAAGGAACAGAAGTTCCACCCCCGGAGCAGAAGGCTCCCCAGGGCAGGTACTGCACGCACTCCCAGGGGAAATCCAGCGTGAAGGGCACATGGACACACACACTTATTTTCACACACATACACACACCCCTATTTGGAAACACACAAAATTTTTACACACACACACCACCTATTTTGACCTAGTGGCACCTACCACAATGGGTTTGGCACCCACCCAAGCAACATTTAGCTGGGACCAGCCCAGCTAAATCCCCATGGTCTCCAAATCGTTTTTCCACCCTTCCCAGCTGTCCTATTTATAGAAGACTGAAAGCCAACCAGAGTAAATAGCCAGTGCTGTGCACCGGGCCTCCCCTCAGCTTCCTGCATCCAATACACGGGCTGCACCCTGAGCTCCCGGCCTGCCCCACGGCAGGTGGGTGCGTTCAGAGCTGGAAGCTGCTACGAGGGCCTCTGCCCCTGTCCCGGGGCGCTCTGGTTGTTCACACCTCTCCGGGGGGGGCTCCTGACCCAGGCCGCGCACCAGCCACTTGGGGCAGGAAACCCTCGCCGTTTAAAAGGGTAAACTGAGGCACAGACACCCCGCAACACGCGCGGTCCCTCGGCTTCTCGGCTGCAGATCCAGGAAGGGAACCCAGGTGTCCGGTGCACCCCCGTGGCTCCGCTGAAGCTGGGGAAAGAACTTAGAAGTCCGAGCTCCACATGCCCCCGCGGGCCGGCGCTGCGCGCCCACCTTGGCTCTGCCGGCCTCCAGCTTCCTCCGCCGCTCCTCGTCCTCCATCGCGGGGAGGGAAGGAATCCCTCCGGCCGCGGGGGGCAGGGACGTCTCGCCCCAAGGATCAACTCTCCGACCAACCTGTCACGTGGGGGAGGGGCAGGCAAGCGAACTTTCGGTCATGGCCGCTCCGCCACACGTCCCCGCCCACCAGCGCCGCAGACCAATCACCGAGCAGGCTGCACAAGCCTCAGCCAATTAGGAGTCTTGAGGATCGCGCCGTCCCTCCCCAGGCTCAGTGGACCGCGCCTCTGCGGACGGGTACACTCGTTGACCAATGGTGGCTCAGAACTAGGGGTCCAAGCCAATGGCACTAGGAACCGTTATTTTAGCTCCCCCCACTCACGCGGTGTGGGTGGAGCCCTCACAAGCAGTTGGCAGAGCCGGCGCCGGGCCGCCCCAGACGCAAGCAAAGCACCAATGGGGAAGCTTCTCTCCTCCCGGCGCTGCTGGCCCCCCCCCACGGGTCGATTCAAACCGCCCCATGGTCAAGCCCCGCCCCCACGCCAACACTACCCAATCACGGAGCGGAGGCCTCAATTCCCGGGAAACCCGATCCGGCCACTCAGCAGCAGGAAGCCCCCCTCCCTCCTGGGGAAGCTCTGCCCTCCCGCGCCTATTTTGCCGCGCGAGCCGAGGGCGGCGGTTGGGAGCGGGTGAGGGTGGTATTGTTGTCTTGGTGCGGTGCCGTTAGCTGCCTGGCCCGGCCCCCGGGGGAACTGGTCGTGCTCCAAGTCCATTGCCGCTCCTGGTGCTGGAATTGCTCTTTTCCCGCGAGGGGCGGATGATGAGCGCCCCTCTCGTTGCGGGTTAAACGCCCTCCTGTGTAGAGGCCCTGTTCCTGCCCCAGAGCTCCTGATGGAGCTCCCCCAGGACAGCGCCTGCCCCTGCCACAGCGCCCGTAGCCCTGCCCTGGGGGTGCTAAGCAGCGCTGTCTTATAGCAAGAGCTACTGTCTTTTCTTGCCCCTAGAGGACTGGGGAGCTGAGTTGTGGCTAAGTATCAAGACTGGGGGAGGGGGACACTGGGAGTGGTACATCCTGCGATGCTGGAGGACTGGAATGGCTCGTTTCAGCTCTGGAGCAAACAAGTTACCGGACTGACCTGGGTGGCACTGCCCACCACTTGCCCTCCCCTGAAGGTGTGACTTGGAGATGCTCACAAGGCACTTAGCAGGCGTTTACCAGTTTTGACATGCTGATGCTCACACTTTAAATGTCCTTAATATGGTCTAAGTGTAATATGTAATTTCATCCTATGGTGTTACTCTGCCTTCATCTTTTCTGATGAAGTAAGCTCAGCCTCCAGAAAGCTTATCCATCTCTGATTCAGTCCCTACTCTGTCTTCTGCCTGACAACATAGGTTGGTCCAATCAAAATGCAGGTTTCCCTTGCTTTATAGTGTACATGTGTTCCTGGAAAGTGGCGCATAACTTGAATTCGCATAAAGGGAACCCACTTTACAAAGTAACAAATAGGGATACATTTCAAGACCTCAACAGTACTGGCCCTTAGACCCATTTCTACCACTTTTACGAGCGAATTTTGGTACTTGCCAACAGCAGACAGTACAGGCAGTCCTCGACTTGCAACGTTTTGAGTTGCAGCATTTTGCACTTACAATGTTTATAAATTGACACGGTTTCAACTTTCTGACATCAGTTTCAACTTTATAACACTTGATCTGACGCCAAGCCATGCCAGCGAACAAGTTCACTGTGTCACACTTCTCCCTGGAGAACATCTGTCCAAACTTCCCTGGACACTTTTTTTAAGAAAGCAGACAAGACTCCAGAAAAACCTGCAGCCAAGACCTGAGAAGACTCCAGCCAAGAGCCCTTCAAAACATCCAGAAAAATCTCCTCAAAGAAGTCCTTTCAAATCTATTTATCTTCCAAATAATTGCTATTTACAATAGAATTACATTAATGTAGCTATCTTACTCATCAATAATTAATTCAGTACAAAATTCTAGATTATTTTTGATGAAAATAGGATATTGGGCCTTGGTTCAAGAACCAATTCCCCAGTTATAACATTGTTTCCTATGGGAAAATTGGTTCCAAGTTACAACATTTCGACTTAAGACTGGTTTTCAGGAACCGATTGTGTCATAAGTCTGAGGACTGCCTGTACACACAAGCACAGGGTACTATCATAATGGGGATGGCAACTACAGAAATATGTCGCAGACAATGAGGAAGGAGCACAGATCCACACAGGATTCTATTTTGGTGTGTGTTGCTCCCACAATGCACCGCAGAAAGCAGCTGACTGTGGGCTTCCACCACACCAATCTCGTAAGAGTGAATTTACCTTGCATACAATGAATTTTTGGTATAAAAACGGTCATCGCATATGAGTGTATTCACACATACAGAACCCGCATACAGTGAAGGAAACTTGTATGTTACCTCACCTCACAAATCACATTTCTCTCCTGTCCCTCCACAGCTACAGCAACTTTTCAACAAATGCACAAGACGTGTGCAGACAGCTTTAGCATCTTTCTCGCTATTTTGATAGTTTTAGCTGTCAAAATGACGATTCCAAGCAGCTGTAATAGGCAGGAACCAGTTCTGACATTTGTAAGACCTTAGGTCTTTTCTCAGCTCTGGCACTAGCCCTGTTCCCCAGCCTTGGCACAACATTTCTTCCTAGGCTCTTTTTTCACTTTCCACAATTCATTTTTCAGTTCAGATCACAGCCATGTCAAGATTTATGCTTACCTCACCATTTGTTTAATTTTACAAATGGGGGTAACCCCATTGGCTTTCTGAATTACAGTCCATAAAGTAGAGCCCATCCAGAATGCTCTACAGAAATATGGAGGAGTAACAATTGCTTTTTGACTTCTTACATTCTTTATTCTAGACATCACAGTAGACTTTCTACTTGCAGAAACTAAAATATTGCATGGAAAACACTTATTCAGCAAAGCTCCAAAAACATAAGGATAGTATCCACTGGGAGTTGGACTAGATGACCTTCTGAGGCCCCTTCCAACCTTAACTTGCTGTGATTCTAAGTCAACAGGAACCCTCAGACAAAATCCTGCTGCTTTGTTTGTGATCAAGAGGTCACCTAAGCCTTGGTAACCTATGCATAAAATCATGGATAGGAGCTTCAGGCAGGTAGCCTGCCTCCTTGGCTACTGGCTTGAGTCAACAGATGTGTCTCTATTCCCTCTGAAGGGACCCTCCAGCTGCTTCTCCCACTTGTCTCTTCATGATAGGGCAGTGTCTGTGAGCCATCCAGCCGAGTGCATCTGAGTCTTCCCTCCTCAGCCATTAGGGTTTGATGCACTTTTGAAAGCAGGGCTGCAGCATGGTTCTTGACTGATGGATAGGACAAGTGGGGTAAGGGCAGTGGAAGACTGTGTATAGTGGCAGCCAATATTCTCTGCAATGTGGCCACTTTTCTGCCCCACCTCCCTCCCACAGTATCACTTATGTGTTTCTGAGATATCTAGCATCCTACCTCCATCTCTATGTATCCATTGACATCCTCCCTCCATTGACAAGGTCCTTGTGTCCCCAGATGTTTTGCTGCTGAGCTATCTCCCTTTGTGGGACTCCACAACCAAGTGCTTCACACACTGGATGTCATCTCTGCCTAGCTGCCTCTAGTAGGCATGTTCCCAGCAAGTCAAGCCAAGGACCTTGGTGAAGGTCTTCCAGGATTGGGACCCCTGTCTAGAAAGACCACCACAGATATAATCAGTAGAAGAGCTACCAGCAATATATAGGAGCACAGTGTTTTCTACCACTCTGAGGTACCTGTAACAACACCCCTCACACGTTCTTCTGCTGGCAAACCAGGAGTAGCCTACTGGGAAAAAAAAAAAGAAACTAATCAAGCTGGCTCAGTTGTGACTGTCACAAGTTTCAAGTTAGGAGCAACCTATAGTTGTGCTTCCTCAGGAGCAAACCAAGAGCATGACTATGTCTGGTTCCCAAACCTACTCTTGTCTTCTGATTCCTGTTTTGTGCATGTAACTGATGCAAGTTGTTTTCCCCTCCTTGCTAAATCAGCTTTGCTGGGCTGAGAGAGAGAGGCTGCTAGCCGTGCCTTACTACCAGCTGTAATACAGGATAAGTAACAGTCTCCTTCATTATTAAAAGCTCATCACCAATCAGCAGAACATTTTGCATGAAAATTCCTATTAAAAACAGAAAGTACTGTAAGACTTTTGGGGAGTGCAGTCCTGGAGCCAGTGCTGCTAGCTTTTGATATGGGCCTCATACTACTGAACCAGAAATACTCAGTTAAGTTTTGGTCTCCATTTGATGTGTTGGGAGTTCACTGTACATAAATCACATAACTACCTACACCTGGAGATGAAGTTGTTTATGTTGTAGCCATACACTGCAAACTTAGCAACCGGGCTCCCTGGCCTAGGCTCAGAGCTAGTCAGAAGACCACAACACACAGAGCTGGGATTAATGACAATTCCAGTGAAAAGCTAGCAGCAATAAAGTAGAGGGGGACATTCTCATTCAAGATGAGCAAAACTGCAGAGATCCTTACTAACCCACAGCAGAAGAGGATGCATTAAGACAGAAACAGAAAAGAACATTGTGCTTGGGATTTTTTTTGTTGGTTTTTGACATTCGTTTGGACTTCAAAACATTTTTTTATTGTCTCTATCTTCAGAAGAGACTTTTTGTGAAGTCATCAGTGAAGATCCTGGAGTTAAAATGAGAGAGAACTGAAATTAAAAGCTAGTTTATCTGCAGTCTGAAAGGTTGCCATAATGACAGACCCTACAATGGTAGATCACATGACCCGACTAAAACTCAAACTCTTGGAGAAGGTAAGGGGATGTATTTGCAATGTTCATATTTTTGTATCTTCTAAAACTTTAGAGTATACTGCCAATCATTCTACTTCAACATGGGTACATGGGTTTTACATCCACTCAGGATTTGTATTCTATTGTGAGAGAACAGAGTTGTACAGCATTAGAGTATTATAATTGTAGTCATTTTCATAGAACAAAAGTATATCAGATTATATGAACCTTAAAACAAAATAAGGGGAAAAGCAAATAAAATCAAGGACAAAGCAATTACAATCCCAGGGAAAAAATGACCAGATAATGAAATGTTATTTTAAGTTGTTACTCATTATCATTTAGTAAAATGACAATCACAAGAGCAGGCCAGAAGCATTGGGAAGCTCAGATATCTTTCAGCAACCTTTATGTCTTCCTGTTTATAGGTTATTCTGGGATCTGGTTAATCCTACATGCTATTTAAGCACCCACTGCCTGGGGGCTGTGCACCATGAAAAACCTCTGCAGAACTCTGCTTAACCATGCCCGGAATATCTCTCCAAACCACAGCCTTATTTAAACTCCCTTAGTACACAGTTGAGGCACAGGCACATTTGGGGTCCTGATTAGGGTTCCTATAGCAGGACTCTGAGGAGGCTGTTTGGGTTTGAAGTCCATGGGAGGAGATGAGCTTTGGCTGGAGAAATCAATACTGTCTGCATAGTGTTTGCTCAGCAACCCTGCAGTTACACTCAACCTCTGTTCACTGCCTGAGGCAGCATTAACTTATGTTTATATGTATACCAGAAATTTTAGTTTACAGAAGTTTCCCTTGCTCACAGCAGATGCCATAACTACGCCATGGCACAGGCATACCCCACTGCTTGTGGAAGCACTGCATGTTTTCATCCTGAGTGACTGAGCTGGCTAACAGTGAAGTGCACCGTGAGCAAACATCCCAGTGGCTCCTGTAACACCACCCTGTACCACGCACCATGGGATATAGGAGTGGTTCATTATGGGATACTGATGTGGCACTGAGAATTGTGGTAGTTGGGGTTAATGTCCCTTAATGTCATTTTCTTTGCTCCTTCTTAAAATGTGTGCCACATATTTTGAAAAACTGCAGTACCTTGCATTGTGTTTCCTCGCCATTAGCATGAGTACCATAAAAGTCCTCTTTGTAATTGTTCCACCCAAAGACGCTGCGTCATTTCTTTGTATTTGCACCACTTGGACAGTAGAAGTATGACATGGGGATATTAGCACAACCTGGGGGCAGAAGGGGTATACAAAAACAATGAATGGATGCTGTAAGGACAGGGATGGGGTCAGTAACTGCACCCTGAGACATTCACTAACCATCTGAACATGGCTAAGCCTCATGCCTGGGCTTAGGAGACTAGCATGGAGTGGTGGCATCATACTTGTGATTCATGTCTGGGATGATCAGCTGTGGCTGCAAACTTTCCAAGACAATATTTCTGGCACTGTGGGTTGAGTATGGCTCTGTCCTTCAGAGCAGTGACAGTAAACCGGTTTCATATACCAATTCTGGCCCTTCGCTCCACCTAGCTTCTCAGTACATCAGTGGAAGGTGATACTTCCACATGATGATGCAGATACTGATGGTTCACAAGGAGCAGCCAACAGACAATACTGACTGATGGAGGAAGGTGCACAATGCTTGTATGCCTGTGCACAAAAGCGTACATGAGAAGCTTCAAGCAGGGATATTCTTCCTCAACTTCCATATTTGCACTGAAATGCTAATACTCATTCTGAGTGGTGTGGCATACCCTCTCCTCCCCTAGCTCATTAAGCCATATATTGGCATCTGGACAACAGCAGGGGAGGTTTAACTAGACCTTAAGTAGATGCAGAATGACAGCTAAATGTGTTTCTGGGTATTTGATAGGGCAGTGGAGAGAGACATCCCATGATAATGCATAACTTTGGCAAACCAAATATTCCCATCATACCTGTTGCCTGCTATTGTATGGTACAGGCTTTGTGAGGCTAAGGGGAAACTTTGTCAATGGGATGGCAGAAGAAGAGGAACAGACTGTGCATAATTTAAGCAGCTAGACACACGGGCAAGAAACAGAGCCCACTATAATGCTGTTCAGCTAAGGGAGGCTTTAAAAGAACACTTCAGTGGTATGTCATGAATTGTGCCAATATTTGTTTTTAAAGGCCACACAGCCTTTGTGGGGGAGAGACTGGAATGCCCGTGCATGTAGGCAGCTGTGAATTTTAATATTCTCAATTCCATATGAAATACTAAAATTTTTATTTGAGATAACAGTGCTGCACTACTTAAATTCAGTAACAACAGACAGATCAAGGACCCCTACAACCAACCAACCAACCTAGGAAGACAACCATCACGAGTAACTGAACATAAATACTTTTATCATGCATCATGGCCAGGCTGATCAGTATAAAAAATGAGGTTGCTTCTGAAAGACTACAGCAACTGACAGATGCAAAGATATCCATGCTGGTTTTATCTCAGTGACTATATGTGGGCTTGTGCCCCATGGGGAGGTATTGTGACTCAGCTGACAGGATCTGGGTTTTGTCAGCTTCTAGGCACCTTACGCGCAGACATATGCACAATTCTGTCAACAGAAAACTGTCAAAACATTCTCATGTTGGCCAGATCTCATCTTTCTCTGGGGACATCCACTGAGTGGTAGAGGAGCTGTTGGTACTGCAGGATGCTGAGAAAGAGCCAAAGAGTCAGCATAGAAGTTCAAGTATAGAAATCCCAACAGTCTTATCCCTCTCTGGATATTCAAAATCTGCTAGCTTTAAGGATTAATCCTGACATGCTCTATCATCCTGCCCTCTATAGCAGTGTTTCTCAACCTGTGGGTCACAACCCAAAAGTGGGTTGCAAGAATATATTAAAGGATCGTGGACAATCTTTAAAAATGGATTTTCCTTTAAAAGAGAAAAATGTGTCTTTTCCCTTGTAGAGTTCCAGCCTGCAAGGAGCTGCTTGGCGTCCCCCCCTGCCTCACACACCCACACTGAGGGGCTGGGGCCTGGTGTTAGAGCATAAATGATGTATGCCCCTGGAGGCTGGGGGGAGCATGGTGACTGCCCACAGGCAGGAGTGGCAGGGGCATAGCAATGACAAGCAGGGAGCTCCTGCAGGCAGCCATAGTGGTGTCGGCAGCAGGAGGAGGGGGTGACCACCCGCAGATGCCACTGGCAGACACTAACACTGTCAGGGGGGAGGAGGGAGCGGCGACTGTCCACAGGTGCTGCCGGCAGCAGCAGCCAATTGCAGAGGGTGCATCGCCAATCTCAGTGAATCCACATGCACCCACATGCACCCCCTATGCATCACCAATGGGTTAGAGGGTCAGGAGCGAGGGTTGGAGCTGGGCCCCATAACTGGGTTGGGACTGACCATTGATGTTTACAACTAGGTCCTGGTACAAAAAAGGTTGAGAACCACTTCTTTAGAGGAAGTAATACTGGGGCAGAACTGTGCAGGTCTTCCAGGCCTCTGTGCAAGTAATCATCTTATACAAGACAAAATGGCTTGTTGACATTACAGGTTGTTCTTTAATGGAACTAGATTTATTCTGAAATGTTTCAGATCCAGCAGACTTTTATTAACAAAAACTACCCCTAACTCTGATATTGAGATCTACTGAGGAAAATTGCTAAGTACTTTATAAGGGAGCTCACCATTATTATCTTCATTTACAGATGCAAAAACTGAAGCCCAAAGAAAAGAATTAACTTGCCTATGATCACTCCACAGACCAGCGGTTGAGACAGAAAAAGGATGTCAGTTTAAGTTTCAGTCCAGTGCACTGTCCACTTGGTCACACTACCTCTAAAAGCTAATCTGTTTCCACTCTTTTATGATTGTGACATTATAAATAGTCTGTAATTGACAAGGTTTCCAGGATGAGTGCTAGCTTGTTCAAGGTAGTGCCAGTTGCTCAGATTTGGACACCAATTCTACCAGCAGATTCCCTGCTCTGTATACAGCAGCTGGTAAATGGGGGCCTGTTGCAGCAATATGTTCAGCAGTTGCAGCTGTGTGATGAGGCACTGGCTGTGAAAGACATGTCTTTCTGTTTTCCTACAGCCACTCCCCACCCCCTCAAACCCCAGATGTAGCCCATAGACTTCTAAAAACAACCCAGGAAGTGCTTCTGTGATAGGGACTCTACCTCTCAGCTGTCAGGAAGTCATTCCATTTGAATTTAAATCTGTAATATGATCACCTAAGTTCAGGAAAGCACAAAAGATATCAGCAGTGAGCTTGTATTCCCTGGAAACGCTGCCTTGAAAAATCTGCATTCTTTGACAAGAGGCAGTTTTATCACTTTTTGGTTTCTGTTGCTTCTTGCCACAAACTTCTGCTTCAGGCAGAAGTAATTAATCACAAAAGAATCATTCAGAAACTCTAAATATGTTGGGCTTTGCTTGTTTTTAAATATAGAAATTGCTTTTTACCTCAGGATATGCCAGAAAGAAATTACTCGCGCTTCAGAGCAATCCACACCAACAGCAAGCTACCCACATGCTTGTTTATTAAAGACGGATTAAGAAGGCTTTTGTTTTATGTGTTGTCTTTACTGATGCTTAAAGATGGCATTGGAAGTTTGTTTACCCCTTTACAAAGCAATATGAATAAGTGTAGAAGTTTTGTCTTGCCTTGCCTGGGAATATCAGGATTGTGACTGTCAATTCTTCACTTCCGTTTCTCCCAGAGGGACCCCATAGAGGCCTGGAGACCAGTAGTCTCCTTCTCAGTCCTCAACTAAAGTAGAAAGGGTACTGACTCTCATGGAGAACTATATTGTAAACCTCTGGTACCCCAGTGCCTGCCTCCACTTACTAAACTGAGATCAAATACAAAAAAAGCAAGCCTGCAGCCAGTACTGTATAAAGGGCCCTTATCTTCCTTTCTCCCAAAGGTTGTGTATTCTCTGTAGCTTGTTTCTGCATAAGCAGCTCAAAAGACTAGAGTTGGACCTGGTGAGCCATCCCGGGTGCAGACAGAACTGATAATTTTCACCCAATCTGGCCGTAGAAAGTGGTCTATAGCTGTGACCAAACGCAAGTGCGTGGCTGAGGGGAGCTTAAAAAAAATGGCCTATCATTGGGCCTTGCATGAGGCAGATGAAGACATTTAAAAACAAAGTGTTTTCATTTCTGTCTGCGTACATTTTTTCCTCTCTCTTAAATGAGGCTTTTCCCCTCAATTAGGTAGCCTGCTGGTATATAGAAGTGGGGCTCCAGAATTATGGTCTTATCTTGGTATGGGCTACTATATTTTAACCCTCTGCTTAATAAGATAATTCTCTTGGGTAATACTTCACTACAAGCACAGCTGAGACAAAGTCTCTTTCTCCACAGGCTTTGCTCTTATGTATACAAATATATTCCAGGTACCTTAGTACAGACCTTGTAGTGTGTGTGAAGTGTTTATCCATTGTACTCAGGTTGACCATCTGCTTTAAAACAACCATCTGCTTTAAAATTTAAGCCTTCACTGTGTGTGTCCTGATAAATTGTTTTTAGTTTAGTTTGGTACATCAGCAATTTTGGATAGTCCATTCCAGTGGTGCAATAGGTTAGCACATGGTATTGATAAGCAGTACTTATCAAGTGATGCCAAGGTTGTGAGTTCAAGCCTTGCCTAGAGCACTGCCTTTAAGTTCGCCAGGGTTTCTTTCTTTTAAGTACCAAGAGGCCCTTTCAGCATCAGAACTGGGGGGAGGAGTACCAAAGGCACCATTCAGAGGGCTCAAGTGCCTCTATACTAATGCTAAGAGCATGGCAAACAAGCAGGAAGAACTCACACTTCTACTCACAGATAATAACTTTGATTTAGTGGGGCTAAAATAAACCTGGTAGGACCCTACCCATGACTGGGTGGTATACATTGAGGGCTACAGGTTGTACAGAAGGGACAGAGTAGGGAGGAAAGGGGTTGGGGTTGCTCTCCATATAAAGGAGCGTTTTACATCTAACCTAATCAAAATGGGATCAGAGGAGGAGAAAGTTGAGGCATTGTGGGTTAGGATACATAGAGGTCATGGGGAAAGGTACTTGGTGGTGGGGGCCTGCTACAGACCACCACCCCAAGACAAAAAGCTAGACTTGGAATTCTTGAGGCAGCTCTCAGGCCATACAGTCTAGGGATGTGGTTGTCATGGGGGACCTAGACTACCCTGACATCTGCTGGGAGGAGCAGTCAGCCAAATCCAACCATTCACTTAGGTTCTTAACCTGCATGCAGGACCTTCACCTAATGCAAGAGGGGAATGCCTTACTGGGCTTGGTGTTGGCTACCGGAGAGGACCTAGTAGGACAGCTGCAGAATCGTGGTTACCTGGGGACAGTGACCACCAATCAATCCAATTCACCATATGACATAGGGTGGGTAAGGTAACTAGTAGGGTGGAAGTACTTGACTTTAGGAAGGCTAACTCCAGTCTGCTTAGGAGTCTAGTCAATGACACTGCAGAAGAAGAGTATTGGAGATGGGAGTCCAGGAAGGGTGGTTGTTCCTAAAGGAAGCAATCCTTCGGGCACAGAGGGAGATTATCCCAGTACGAGGGAAAAGAGCCAAAAAACTTCCTTGGCTAAACAGGGACATCCAAGGAAGCCTAAGGGCAAAAAAGAAGGCATATAGAAGCAGGGGGAAGCTACCAAGGAGGAGTATACCGACTTGGCCCGCACTTGCAGGGGGGCAGTTAAAAAGGCCAAAGCAACTACAGAACTGAGGCTAGCAACACAAATTAAAGACAACAAATGGTCTTTTTTTTAGGCATGTAGGAAGTAAAAGGAAGGCGCAAGGCAGCATAGGACCCCTATTAAACAAGGAAGAGCAATTAATGACAGACAAGGGAAACAAGGCTGAGCTATTCAATGGGTTTTTGCCTCAGTGTTCCTGAACAGGGCTCAAGATACCCATCTAAGAACCAGTTAGGAGACTGTCAGAGGGGCACCAGCCTACCAACTGTTGATGCTGACTTGGTGCAGAGTCACTTGGATGGACTGGATGTGTTCAAGTCAGCAGGACCAGATGAGCTGCATCCCAGAGTACTGAAGGAATTGGCCAGTGTCATGGCAGAACCACTGGCACAACTGTTTGAGTGCTCATGGTACTTGGGTCAGGTCCCAGAGGACCAATGTGGTCCCTATTCTCAAGAAGGGGAGAAAGGAGGATCCGAGTAATTATAGGCCAGTCAGTTTCACCTCCATCCTTGGAAAGGTCTTTGAAAAGATTATGAAGGATCATATTTGTGGGAATCCAGCTGGAAAAAATAATGCAGTAGGGAAATCAGCATGGATTTGTAGCAGATAGATCATGTCTGACCAATCTGGTTTCATTTTATGATATAGTGTCACAAAATGCTTTGATGCAGGAGTAGAGGTGGATGTCACTTTCTTGGACTTTAGCAAGGCCTTCAATACGGTATCTCATCCTATTCTCATAAATAGAAAGGCTGTGACATAGATATTTACATGGTCCAATAGGTGGCAAATTGACTTACCAGTCACATCCAGAGAGCGCGGTAGTAGATGGGTCAAGGATCCCACAGAGTTCAGTCCTTGGACTTGTACTCTTCAATATCTTCACCAGTGACTTGGCTGTGGGTGTGAAGTGTATTCTGTCCAAGTTTGCAGACTATACTAAATTGTGGGGTGAAGTGCACACTCCAGAGAGTAAGGAACGATTGCAGTCAGACCTGGACAGGTTAGAAAAGTGGGCAATATACAATAAGATGCAGTATAACAAGGACAAGTTCAGAGTGCTACACCTAGGGTGCAAAAATATTCAGCACACCTACTGCCTGGGAAGTGACCCTCTCAGTAGCACAGAAGCAGAAAGGGATCTTGGAGTCATAGTGGACTCCAAGATGAACATGTGTCACCAATGTAACGAAATCATCGGCAAAGCTAACTGGACTATATCATGCATCAGCAGATGCATAACAAATAGATCCAAGGAAGTGATACTTCCCTTCTATGCAGCACTGGTCAGACCACAACTGGAATAGTGTGTCCAGTTTTGGGTGCTGTTCTTCAAGAAGGATGTTGATAGACTTGAGAGGGTCCAGAGGAGGGCCACTTGTATGGTTAGGGGCTTACAGAACAAGCCCTATGAGGAGAACGTGAGAGACCTGGACCTCTTCAGCCTCCACAAGAGGAGGACGAGAGGTGATCTTGTGGCCACCTATAGATTCATTGGGGAAAATGCAGCAAGGGACTGGAGATGCTCTGTTCACCAGGGCACCTCTTGGGGTAAAAGGAACAATGGTCCCAAACTAACAGAGACCAGATTTAGATAGACATCAGGAAAAGCTTCTTCACAGTGAGGGTGGCCAAAATTTGGAATGGGCTTCCAAGAGACATGGTGCTATCCCCTACCTTGGGGGTCTTTAAGAGAAGGCTGAGTAGGCATCTGGCTGGGGTCATCTGACCCCAGCACTCTTTCCTGCCTAGGCAGGAGGTCAGACTCAATAATCTTGTTAGACCCTAACTCCATGTGGCACCCAGTGTTTAGGGAGATGACAATCCAATTGCTCAGAATCCAGTTGCTCAGGGAGCAAACATCAGCACACATTGCTCACAACAGTTTTATTCAAAATGGAGACAGCTTTGGGCTAGCTCCCAAAAAAACCCAAACAAACAGGGAACAGCAGTGAACATTAGTTCTTCTCACATTTTATACACCTTGGTTCATGCTCATTAACATTTACTCCACCTTTGCCCCTCCTGTCTCAAGCTCTGCCCCTGTTTACTGTTTACTTCATTAGCATGAAATTGCCTATGCATTTCATTCATTTACATGCTGTTGCTATGTGTGCATGCTCAAGGCCATGAACCCAGCTTCTCCCAGTCAATTATGGCTTCTTGCCAACTCCATCTCCAAGGTCTTGCTTTTGCTCATCTCCCAATGATAGCTGGTGGGCTACATCCTGTTCTCCTTACACAATGAATCATACAGGTCTTACAACAGTACAACATTGTTAGGAAAACGCTTGCCTAAGCATCTTGCAATGTTACTTTTAATATATTATTCTGTTTTGTGGTTAGCAGCTCTGCTAGGTCACAGATTAAAGCCTTTATTCAGCTGCAAATCCAGTGCTCCCCGAGATCCAAATACAGTTACCTTAACAGATGTATTGAGGTCCTTTCCGACCCTAGCATTTATGAATCTATGGTCTCTTGCTGTTAGAGTCCCAAACACAGATCTTCACCTGTACCACGTACATCATCCAGTCCCATTCAAGCAAACTCTGTTTATTTCCATATGTATCTCAGAACTCTTTGCTTACAGCTGTGTAAATTGATGACGTAACAAAAGACCCACCTTGAGCCCATGTACTGACTGCACATTGCTGCCTCTCAAGTTCTCACTTGGTCCTGTGTCAACCCCCTGGGATTGTTGGCAGCTGGTAGAAGCTGGAATAGATTTCAAAAGACCCTACATTTTCATGAGGGATCTAGCCTTGTGCATCTGTAACAGCTCTCTGTAGCCTCCAACTTCAGCTGAGGCAGGGGGTAACCCTGAAGGTCCCTAGCTCTTCCAAGAATATGAGCCAATAGCAGGATTAATTCCCCTATTGCAGATATGTAGCAAGTGTAATGGTTAAGAACAGAGAAATGTCCTTTGGCTCCAAATCTCTCTTCCCCCTCCCCCACTCCCCAATCCAAAAAGGAGGTCTGTGATACAGAGCCAAAAGATGTTTCTGTTCTTAGTCCTTGACTTTTATCCACTTATTATGGCTTTATTCACAGAAACTAGAAAATGAACGTGAGAACCTGGAGAAGACTGATACACCACTCCCCACAGCAAGTAAGTTTAAAAATCTACTCTAGTTTAACCACATATTACAGGGTGGATGCAGGAACCACTTGCTGACATTCTCAGGCCAATGTTATGGAGGAAGTCAGACTAGATAGTCAAAAAGTTTATTCTTGGCCTTAATACCTATAAGAAGCCTCTCTGATCACACACTCTAATCCATCCTCCCTGTTCCACCTCCACCTCCACCTCCACACACACACACACACTTCCAGCTCCCAGCCCCTTGAAGCAATTAGCAATTAGAATCTGCCTGGTCACTGATTTGCTGAAAGGGATGTTGATGTTCTGATACAGAGATAACTGACTCATACTGGTGCTACCTTAGCAATTCCAGGCATCTGAGTCTGTCTGCCAGCACCTTGAAAGGAGCTGGGGGCAGGTAAAAGGCTTGACCCAGCAGCCACTCCTCTCTGTTCAGCCAAGGAGCAGCACTTGGAGGTGCTGATGGAGTCACATGCTATGGTCTTCAGCTGGAAAGACTGGCTTCACCATGTTACATCAGTCTGGACACCACAAATGGGCATCCCAGGGCCAGTCTAGTTGTTGGCCTGCCTACTTGGCTCAAGGCAAACTGCTCATCTGCCACACCTTTGATGAAATTAAATTTGGAAGATGTTAACAAGGCAGGAGGCTGCCCATTTAATTGCCCTGATACCAAGGGCCTATACATGGCTCTGAACTTACCCTCATACCATGTCCTATACCTCACAGCTGGCATCCATAGTTAGCACTCCAGTGCCTCACACTGGGATTCCCAATCCCTGTGCCCTTTCATGGGGACTCTCAATCACACTCACTAGAGGCTCCCAGCCCCTCCCTTTCTCTCAGGCTCCCTGCCCAGCTCTGGACCCTCTTGGTCCCCTCACGACCCACACTGGACCTCATCCCATATATATGCTTCTCAATCCCAAGCAGTCATCCTACACACCCCCACACTGGGGCCTTATCTCATGTGCCCCTACACTGGGGTTTCTCCATCCCCACAATCATCTCCTACCCTCCTTTTCTGAGCCTCAGGCCTCACTGTAGACCTGGGCTCTGTCACAGGTCCCCTTCTCCAGCCTGGACCCTGCCTCAGGCTTCACTCCAACTGCCTGGGCCCTATGCTTTTACTTTGTAGGGGATGTTCCCCTAGCCTTGCCCCTATTCAGAGTAACCCACAAGGCAGCAGGGGGCTGAAGCTTTCTGGCACCCCATACTCACCCTTCACTGGGGAGGCACAGATGTGGCATTTCCTGGTGTGTGCCCCACCACACCATCCACCCCCAGCAGGGTATAATTTTAGGCCATGACCCAGAGCCAGGGACCTCCAACCATCCCCATAATTCCTGCCTTGTACCACCTAGCTGTTATACAAGGAATAGCAGCCACTCTAACTGGATGATGTTCTTCTCCTGACTGCTTGCAACAAACTACTAGCCCTACTGCTCAGGGCCTGTTTTTATTACAAACAGCTGGGCACTGCTCCCAATCAGGCAGTCTTCTGCTGGTCATGTGCCCTGATTGGGAGTGCAGCCACCTGCAGGCTACTCTGCTTCCTGCCCACATCCTTCTGAGTGCCAGGCAAAAGCTGTGTCTTATCACACCCTACCAAAGTCAGTGTCTCTTAAAATCAGCCTTAGATTGAAATGTAAGGGTTCACTGGGCAATTAGAATACACCAAAGTATTGTATGCAACCATTTGATTTTTTTAATATTAGGAATTTCTATGGTTCCCTGCACCCTACTTCCAACCCTCTCCTCCCCCACCCCTGACTTCCATTTTTGTATGTCCAAAACAATAGGTAAAACCAGATTCTCAGCTGTGTCTGAGGAGCACCTTGGTAGAGCTTTTATATTACCATCACACACAAGATGCACTGGGCACCATAAAGTCTTTGCTCATTCTTGCTACGGGATTCCGAAGTGGTAACAGAAAAGATTCTTTTTTTTCTGGGAAAAGTAACCAGACTTCGTGGCATCCTGTTTTCCAGAATTAACTCATTATTGTAATTGTATGTAACAGTGCTATGTTAAGTTCTCCTTACAGAAGTAACAGACTATCCTATTACTATGTTAGGGAGCAATGAAGGACATGAGGATGCATTGCAAGGTGCACTGAGACGGAGGAAAGACCTGTTGCAGGAGCTTAGGGTAAGAGTCTTCTTTACTAATGGGCAATTGCTGAAAGGGATTTCAGTTAGACCAGGTCCTGTTGAACATGTGTGTTTCACACACAAGCAATAGTATTAATTATAGTTGTTTCCAACTTGCATGGGTAATGAGAGGATCCAGGATTGCTGATCTCTTGAGATCCAAGAATTTAATGAAGTTTGCATTTACACATCTGCTCTACTGCCGAGTAGACTAATTTACTGCCGAGTAAAGCATCACCATCTGCACATGCAATGGTATTAGGCCACAGTAAACTAATTTACTCCACAGTAAAATAGTACTATTAAAAACAGTACTATCTTACAGTGGAGTCATTTACTGTGATTAAATGCAAGCGTAGGAGCTGACCATGGGCATAAATTGCACTCAGTCAGCCCAGCTAGCAGGAGTCCAGACTCCTAGCCTAGCCACATTGCTCTGTATGTGCAGCACCCTCATGCCCCAGTCAGCCCCTCTACCACCCAGCACCACCACCCAGAACCTCGGATAGAGCAGGGCAGAAGCAACCCTGGCATAAACTGCTCTGCCTTTACTCAGATTGCTGTTGTCCTGGGCACACATGTAGATGCTGTGCCCAGGAGTAGTTTACTCTGGCTCAAATTGCTCCACAGTTTATTACTTTACATTAATTGCACATGTAGATGAACCCATGAAATGTTAAAAGGAAGTAGAACTCATTCACAGAATTTAAAGGAGAAAACACAACTTTACACTTAACAACCTTTTCCTGGGTTTATGGAAACATTGTTTCACTGGGTGGGGATAAAGGATGCAGATTTAAAAGAAAGACAAAGACTTTTGGCCCAAGACATGCTTCAGAAATTCAGGTAGCAGTTTACTCCCTAAAGCTATTTAGGAACTTGTATGAGAGTCTGTTGCTGGAATCACATCCAGCAATGTGTCCAAGGTATATCATAGGGTTTGTAGGCAGGCAGGGAAACAGAGCATCCAAAGAAGAGTGTGGGGGAAACTAACTTCTGCCCAAATTCTTATAGAGTTTACCTTGGAAAGCAAGTATTGATGCCCATGGAAGCAAATTCCTTTATCAGGCACAGACCCAAGCACCACAATAGGAGGGCAGTGGTAAAGGAATCCTCCCTCAGTCTGCAGAGTGACTTGGGAAATGCAGTCACTAAGTGGCCTGAGGAAGAAGAGATATAGAGCTATAGGGACTGAGAAGACAGGAGAGACCATGTTGATGCTTGTCCCTTTGTTTCATGTCTTCCACTCCACCACAAGAGACCCCAAGGAAGAAGGAGCCTCAACAAAGTTTTAGACAGACACCAACTGTTTCTCTGCTGCCCTTTTAGTTTTCAGTTTGACTGAGAAGGGATGAATAAAAAGGGTACTTTTAAGCACTCCAGCAAAACAGGCAGCTGGGGTCCTAGTAAAGAAGGGGAAATAGTAATATGGAAATGTAACCCAGGTACACCCAAGGGTGTGCTCTATTCTCAATTGAATAAGATGGGTAGGCAGGAGGGGGTGCTGTGAGAGGGATGCCAAAATTTCAAGCAGATCCCTCTTTCCTCCATAGAGTTAGCCCAAGCCCAAAGTTCTTAACTATATACAATCTATTAAGTTATAATATACATAAACCTAAAACTAAATATCATATATATGATATTTAGTTTTAGGTTTATGTATTATTTATTTACACAGAGAACAACCAATAACCAAGGTCAAACGCTAAATAACACTATTTAGAACATTACAATACAACATTTCAATTACAAAATATAAGGCGCAAACATGAACAATTTTAATAACATCTATCCCTTAATATAATCCCTGACCCATGACAAGAGACACCACTTGGGGGGTGTCCAGGAATCACCAGGGGCCCCTCCCCTTAGGGCCTTGACTAGACGGGGGGCTGCTCACCCAGCCCCTTCTCTGAGTTTGCCTGCCCCAAATGTCTTTCCCCTGTGCGACCCAAGGGCCCAATGACTCACGCTTCCTCAGGTGGTGGTGGTCAGGGCACAGCTCGATGGGGTCTCCTCTGCTGCAGTGCCTCTCCTGCACCACTGGACTCCTCTCCACCCTGTGCCCCACTCTGGGCACCGAGGGCTCAGCTCCTCTCAGCTGCTGCACCACGGCTGCTGGGCCTCACACTGCAGGAAAAAAAACACACCTAACAAGACTGGCACTTCTACTATTTTGCTTGTGTGTCATCTGTTTTGGCTACTTGCATAGTAAACTCTTTGGGGTAGACACTATGTTTCATGATACATTTGTTTTTTAGCACCCTGCATAATAAGGCTCCAATCCTGACTGGAGTCTCTCAATATTATCTGCCAGGAGGAGTGTCTGTATTATTACTTCTTACAAGGTTTCTTGTTTCAGGGTAGGGGGAGGCGTTAGGAGCAAGGGGAACAGGAACAGGGGGAAATTGGCTATTAACAAAACCATGTTTCCTGAAACTTTTGAAGATTGTCTTTATTATTTATTTCCAGAGCTCAGTGAAGGAAATGCATAGAAGAAACAGAAATTTGTGAGAAACAGAAATTTGTGACAGGCAGGGATTTATCTGGATGATGTCTTTTATTGGACCAAGTCTATCCCAACCCTGTGGTTGGTCCAATAAAAGATAAACATCCACAACAATCCTTGCCACAGGAAAAAAAAGATTTTCTGTGGCTGTGTGATTTCCTTTATGGAATGGTCACTTGCATTCAGCAGCATAACCAGGAGTGGGCAAGAGGGAGCACCAATCCTGGGCACCAGTTTAGGAGGGTTGCCAAAATTGATCTCTTCTGCGGAGTCTGTGCCTTGGCAGCAAGAGCATCTTCACAGTGCTGCTCTTGCAGCAGCAGCCAGTGTTGTTGCTGCTTTAAGGACAAGAGGCAGGGTGGGCAGAGCATACAGCAGTAGCCAGGGACTGGGTATTCCTGCATTCCCCTACCTACCCCTGCTCTCAGAATCTACATGTTCCACCTGCTCTCAGAACCCCCCTTCCCACACGCCTTCTTCACCCCTGCTCCCTGTCAGGGTTTGCTGACAGCATAAACTCTGCACATTATATCACTGCTCTCATTCTGTTAGTTTCTGCAGCGTGATGCCAGGAGTTCCCATAGCAGCATACTGGTGGATCAGATTCACTCCTGCTGTGGAGTTGGTAGGATTAAACAAGGCCAAGTTCCACCCAGTGCTGCCTTTACACTACAAGGCTCTCCCTCTGACAAATGCTACCAAATTATTTGATCTTGTAGGAGCAGCAGTTTTTGGAAGAATTTTCAAGGCCCCAGCTCTTGGCAGGAAGTCACTGTAAAAGCTACAGAACAGAACCTACATACGTTTACCAGCCACTTCTTCCAGTTCCGCCAGCAGAGCCACCCAGGATCATCCAGCACACAGTAAGATCCTCACTATGTCAGTACTAAGACCAACAGCATCCCTCTAAAAAACAGCTGTAGCACCTAGCTTCCTATGTGTAGATGGCTATCAAAATCCTGACTTAGAAAGTGGGTCTCCTTATCTCTCATTCCCTGCATTAGCAGAGGTTAGGCAGGAGCAGATCCAGGGCAGGTGTACTGGTCACTCGCATCCCCCTTTGATTCCTACTTCACTCCACGTTTAAAACCAACTACCTAAGGGAGTTGATTGTAATCTACCTGATTCTTTCTAAACTCTTCATTTGACAGGTGTTAAAGACCCTCTCTTCTTTGTAATGGTCCTCATGTTCCAACAATCAAGCTATCCTTTGTTTTGCAATTCTGGGATGTGTAAAGATTGCTGTCTATTAGCTGCCCCTGGTACTGAAGCTTCTATTTCACAGGGCTGCAGATTAACTCATTCCAAATAAGTTTTTTGTTTTTGCTTGAATCTTAAATTGAATAATACAGCCCTGGGTCCCCAGCATATTAGTAAAGCTTCTAGTTTCTTTTTCACTGGAGAAAAATGTGTTGTTTTATATGTGATAAAACACATTTCAAAATCCTACATCCACCCATGAGGCTTGCAGGAGTGTTGCAGAGGAAAGATGGGATTCTCCAAGGAAAGTATGGGATTCTTTATCACTTAATATCTTCATGTGGGGCATGAAATTCTGATATAGAAGGTCAGACTAGACAATCTAATTTCTTTCAACCTTAAAACTTATAAAGCTGTAAATGTCCCTGGCTCCAAAACTGAGCTGAGGATGGTAGTAAGGATTTACATGAGAGGGAAATGGAATGAACCCAAAGACTCAGTCTGGATGAGTCCTGCAATCACACAGTTCTGTTGGGCAGAAACAGTTTGTGCCCCCATCTTCAAACAGGGCTTTTTGGAAGTAAAAGAGTGGTCGGGGAAAACCTACCTGTAATTTTAGAAGCTGCATTTCAAAATCTGGCTCAGATGATCAAACTGGGTCTTGTCTATACTCCCCTCCCTCTGCTGCAGCAATTTATGGTGACAGATCGCAGCTGTCACTAGCAAGCTGCCAGGGCATGTGCTTCTTTCAGCTCCACAGGACTCCACCCCAGAGCTATGCCACCAGAGTACAAAATGCACCTTAGAAAGGCCCCAGCTACTGAAGGGGACTGAGGCAGGCAGCAGATGGCTCAGCAGAGATTGTTTCATTCTGTCAGCAGAAAGGAGGGTGCTGCTAGTGTAGAGGAGCTTTGCGTGCCAATGTACTCCAAATGTTCTGGCAGAACTGGAGTTCAATTTGGGAAAGCCTTTGCTGTGCAAACTAGGTCTCAAAAAGGTCTGCCTGCCTGACATCACTTACAAGAGTGTTCAGAGTGTAAATAATAGATTTGATAGATTTCATAGACATTAGGGCTGGAAGGGACCTCGGGAGATCATCAACTCCAGCCCCCTGCCCAAAGGGCAGGAAGTCAGCTGGGGTCATAGGATCCCACCAAGATAAGCATCCAATTTACTCTTGAAGGTGTTCAATGTAGGCGCTTGAACCACCTCCGCTGGCAGACTGTTCCAGACCTTGGGGGCTCGGACAGTAAAGAAATTCTTCCTTATGTCCAGCCTGAAATGGTCTTGCAGGAGTTTGTGACCATTCAACCTCGTCATCCCTTGGGGCGCTCTGGTGAACAAACGTTCCCCCAGATCCTGGTGGCCACCCCTGATAAACTTATAGGTGGCCGTCAGATCACCCCTGAGACTGCGCTTTTCCAGGCTAAAGAGTCCCATGGCTCTCAGCCTGTCATCATAAGATCTGTTTTCCTGACCTCTGATCATACGCGTGGCTCTCCTCTGGACTCTCCCAAGCTTCTCCACATCCTTTTTGAATTGTGGAGCCCAAAATTGGACGCAGTACTCCAGCTGCAGCCTCACCAAGGCCGAGTACAAGGGGAGAATGACATCCCGGGATTTGCTCGAGAAGCATCTATGGATGCAAGCCAACGTTTTGGTCACTTTACTAGCCGCAGCATCGCATTGCAGGCTCATGTTCATCTTGTGGTCAATGATGACCCCCAAGTCTTTTTCTTCTGTAGTGCTAACCAACGTAGCACTGCCGAACCTATAAGGGTGTTTTTCCTCCCAAGGTGGAGAACCTTGCATTTTTCGGTGTTAAACACCATCAGGTTCTCGTCTGCCCATTTGCTGAGCTTGTCCAGGTCAGCCTGGATCACCCGCCTATCTTCTGGCGTGGATGCTTTGCCCCAAAGTTTGGTGTCATCGGCGAACTTGGCCAGTCCACTCCTGACTCCAATGTCCACATCATTAATGAAGATGTTGAACAGTATGGGTCCAAGGACAGAGCCTTGAGGAACCCCACTGGTCACAGGGCACCACGATGAGTGACTGCCATCAATCACAACCCTCTGGGTCCGACCACGGAGCCAATTTCCCAGCCAGCGGATCATGGTGGAGCCAGGGCCACAACTGCCAGATGACTTCAAAAAAGCTTTTGATCTGGTAAGATATACGACATCAATCTCTTCTCCCTTGTCCAGGTGATAGGTCACCTGGTCATAGAAGGAAATGAGATTGGTCAAACAAGACCTACCCGCAACAAACCTGTGCTGGCTATCCCTTAGAATGTTAGCCTGGGCCAGTCCATCAAGGATGGCCTCCTTAATAAACTTTTCTAAGATCTTCCCCAGGATAGAAGTCAGGCTGATGGGCCTGTAGTTAGCCGGATCCACTCTCCTCCCTTTCTTGAAGATCGGCACCACATTGGCCTTCTTCCAGTCTTCGGGCACTACACCAGAGCGCCAGGAGTTTTCAAAGATCCGTGCCAGGGGCTGGGCTATGACGCTCGCCAGCTCCTTGAGTACCCTGGGGTGCAGATTGTCAGGGCCGGCTGACTTGAAGGTATCCAGCTTCTCAAGGTGTTCCTTCACAAGGTCAGCATTTATGGAGGGTAGGGGATCGTCATCACCCGGATCTCCCTGTCCCATAGCAGGCATGGGGGTCCCATGGGACTGATGAAAGACTGACGCAAAGTACCTATTTAATAGGTTGGCTTTTTCCTGGGCATTAGTTGTCAGTTGCCCCATCTGGTTTAGCAGGGGTCCAACGTTGCCCTTGCTTTTCCTCCGGCTCCCCACATATCTGAAAAAGGACTTTTTGTTGTCCTTGATGCTTGAAGCTAGTTGGAGTTCAGTTGCAGCCTTGGCTTTCCTGGTTTGCTCCCTGCAGGACCGGACCAGCGCAGAATAATCCTCCTTGGAGGTGAATTCCGTCCTCCATCCTTTGTAGGCTTTCCTTTTTAATCCTAGAGGCTATGCCATTAATGCAACACTTACCTCCAAACTTAGAGGAGAAAGATAATGCCAGCTCAGCAACACCGAGGAGTGGGGGTGTGGCAGAGTGAAGAGAAGGGAGGAGAGACTAACCTATCTGGGCAAGTTCCACAGGGAATATAAGAAGCCTTATTAGAGAAACAAAGAACTTCTATGCCTGTTATCCAAAGAATGGATTTGCTGATGTTCAAAGGCCATATGGAATATTCTTTTGATCTACACTTTCACCTACCCAAAAATGACTGCTTGCAAGTAGATATAACTGACATTCCACAGTGACAGCGTAACAGTAAGCAAGGCTCAGATGGAATGAATCTGGGCAAACATGTAAATTTAATTTGAAATTAAACATGTAAATATGCGTATTATATCACAAGGGAGTCACTTTCCCATGATTCTGCTGGGGGGATAGGCTGAGTCAGAGAGTGTGTGCTTGCTCTTCTACCACATTTAGCCCACCACTGAGGAAAGTCTAAGAGTTGTGCTACTAGAAAACTCCTCTATTTCCTTCCCAAAATCAGGATTGCAGTCAGTTATACACATGCCATTCTGCACAGATTCACTGACTAAAGGCACCAACAGGAATTTTATTTTCTTCCAACCACACACTTGCTCTAGAGGTTACTAGTTAATGCCCACCGAGATAGATGCTGTTTTACTGTATGGCTGTTAGTGTTTCTGTTGCCTTAGGTTCAGAATTTCTTCCTGAGAGACTGTTTAACTATCTCCTACTGCTTAATTAGACTTCTAATTTGTACTCAAAGGAAATATAAAGTATTCAATTGCATGTTTAATGGACAGTATTATATAGGTTGTATCAATGCATTTCATATACTACTTAATTTTTTAACCACAGATTACCTTTACCCCGAAACCCGCCCCCCCAAATTTGGGGTGCATGTTTTGAGCAGGGGATCTGATTTTCTGCCTAGGATAGAAGCACCCTGCTTTGATTCCTCCTCGCCAGTATATTAGCTGCTATATTACTATGCAGGAAACCAGAGGTGGTAACAATTGTCTCTTTTTAAATGGTCTCTGTCTTTCACTAATCAAGCTAACCTTTTTAAAGGCAGTTTTCCTGTCTGAGCTGCTCCTGGTCTCTCTCTTCCTATTTTACAGCCTTGGAGACTCAACTTTTTTCAAAATTATTAATCTACCAAGGAAACTAGTTGTCAGAGTAGGAAACAGGAAAGGGAACATGAGTCAGCTGAAAATTAGTCTCTGTCCCTATTCTATGCAGCCATAAATAACTCTGAAAGTCTTTTTTTCTTCATTCTGCCTTTCAAAAACAAGGTGCATGTTATATTTTGGGGCATGTTGTATGTAATAAAATATGATACCTGCTCTTATACCAATATATGTTGTCTGAGCACCATTTTGTTTCTCTACAGGTAAACAGCAATGCATTCCAGCTCTGTTGCCATCCTGTTTTGTTTAATGGCAGGACAGATAGTCATACTGAGAATTTTTCAATAAAAATACTAACCTTATAATAATAATAGGCAGAATATTACAGAACCATACAATATGGATAGAGGGACAACACAGCAACTTCTTAGAAGGAATCAGCATGACTATCTTCTCTCCCCCAGTCTTTGCTCATTTCCAAAACAGTTTGGCTTCTCATTATGCCTATGGAAGAACTAAACAGAATACACCAGTGTTGGCTGGCATAACAAACTGGTATCTGCAAGCACTGGTCACCATGACTAACCTAACTTACTGTGTGAAAAGTTTGAGAGTAAATAGGTTCGCCAACTTCTTAACAATCTGATCCTCAGTTCTATATGGCACTTGTTCACCACAGCCTTCTTCAGTACCTCAAGCCTTCTTAATTTCCCTTAAACAGGAACACTGCATCTTCCCTTGCTAGCAAAAAAGTGGCATCTCTGTGCATTCCTCAGTGCCCCCATTGTGAAAGCTGAATAGTATTTCTATGCCAACCTCCTCTCACTTTTTTTTGGCTCTCTAGTGATTCATTTCCCTCACCAACCTGTCTTTTTAAGTTGACTTGTTTCTCCCCTGCTGGTTCCTAGCCCGAGGAAGGTGCAAGAATTCCAGAGTAGGGCAAGGCAAGTCACATGAGTACCATGTTGTGGGTAGCTCTTCCAAGCAGCCAGAACCCACCTTCTTTCTCTGCAGTTACTCCTAGATTACATCACGCGATTTTTTTTTCCAACAGGCAGAATCAAGTACCTGGAGAAACAATAGAACAGTCTATTGCAAAGTTGCTCAAAATGGGTCTCATACCATTATCCAACCTTAAAAAAAGGAGAACTAGTTCATGACAATTAGAACTAAGGATGAAAGATTCAAAAGCTACCAAGAGCTACAGATATTTCACTTTTACTGGTGTATGCAATTGGAAACTGGTCTCTGTCCATAACAGAACAGAAGTTTGGCACAGACTGGTTTAAAAATGGTGGAACCCAGTCTAAAATGATGGAACACATGCCTCCCCAGGGTGAATGTGTCTTCTGTTCACTACTGATCTAAACTATACCACCTACACAAAACCATGTAACTTAGATCAATTCTGCCTTGGGCTTTTTGAATGTTTGTATCTAGCTCAGATTCACATGCAGAGTTTAAGTGGAGCAGACATGGGAAGAATTCACTAAACACAGGGAAAGAAAAAGCACTAAAAATTGTACAAAAGTAAACACTCAAAGAAGCAGAGGAGATGAATGCAAAAACCCAAACATGCGGGTACTATGGAGAAAAGCCATGGGCATGAAAATTTTCCTGCATCTGCATCATATGCACAGTTGTAGCAAGAAGAGTCATTAGGCAAAGCCAAATCTTGCAGACAAAAAAAAGCAAAGAAAAGTGCTCTATACTTAGGAAGCAACCAGAACCTCAGAGGATGGGATTTTGCATGCATGTGATATTAGTGAAGTACAAAACCGCAAACCTGAATAGTTTGTCAAGCTCAAACTAGCCCTTCATAGGCAAAACTAAGCACCCAAACAGAAACACTGCCAAGTTGATAGTGGGGCACCAGTGGATGTTTTATGTAATGCTGAGGAAGTTCTTTGCTTAAGGGAAGAATGTGAAGTTGCAAGCAGAAAAAGCTAAGTGAAAACTATACAATGACAAGCTTATTATAGAAGTAGGATGCTAAATTGTCTTTAGTATTTGTTTTTGTAAGTATATACACTGAAATTCCAAGCAGTGCAGACATTGCAGAAGCCACAGCTTTTAGCTAAACAAATGAGGTCTTGAGCCTAGAGATGCTAATTCTGGAATAATTTGTACAATAAAGGAAAGCAAAAGAATATACCCAAAGCAGAGAACACATTATGACAACTGTGTGAATAAATCCCTTGGACACAGGGAAATCAATTTAAAATTGAAAAATGCAAGAGAAAATTGTGATTGATTGCCTTAGGGGTGGGTGACGTTAGCAACTGCCCAGGGCGCCATGGTCAGGGGGTGTCCATGCATACATGCACATGCAAGTGAATGCACAGCAGTGCTCTTCCTACCCTGCCTCCAACTGTTGCTCAGCAATTGGTGGGGGAGGGGGAAAGGAGAGGCGGGGGGGGGGTGCTACTGAATAAGCCTAGTATGGTATAACAAGTGCTCATCCCAGGATGGTCCTAATGCCCCCTGGTGGCCACTCAGCCCTTTCTTCCTTGGGCTTCTCTGGGTAAACTCCCCTTTAATTTTGATAAAATGGTACTTTTAGGAAAGGGAGGCTGCCCAAGGCTTCCCAAGCCTGATCTCATGCTTATGATCCCAGGTATCTGTGATCATTGCCTTAAGGGCTAATAACATGATTCTAACGTCCCCTTTACACCACATCCATGCCTCACAGATGGTACTCCTTTCTGTTGACAAGCCCCTCCTGGGCTATGAGCTCCTTGCCCCCCCTGGTCTCCAGCTATAACCTGTGGTCTTTGGCCCCTCTCTCTGGACCCTGTCCCTACTCCTAGGTCAGCTGAGACTCCTGGGCTCCCCTTGCCCTGCCAGTCTCCAGCTGTGACCCTCCTTAGCCTTCAGCCTCTCTCTGAAGCCCCCTTTGGGCTCCCAGGCCCTGCTGACAACTGTCCCTCCTGGGTTACAGACATCTGGCCCTAATCTCTGGGCTGTTTGGCCCCAATCTCTGGGCTACTGTGCCCTGCCTCTGCCCCTTTCCAGGCTACAGGCTCCCCTGCCCCTGTTCCCAGGCCTTGGAAGAGATAGGCTATCTTCTCCAGGCTATGGGCTCACCTGTCCCTGTTCCTGGGCTCTGTGCTGCTTACCCCATCTGTTACTAAGAGCAGCCCTACTGCCCAGATCTCCTCTCCCTCTGGCTCCCAGGGCTAAACTTCCTGAGCAGCTCAGGCCTTGGGCTTATATGCCTCAAGCCTGGCCCCCTTCTATTCAGGTGACTTTGTAGTTGGCTCCTCCCACACCTGCAGGCTGTTTCTCCATCAACCTTTCCTCTCAAAGTGACGGGTATGCCAAGCGCCCGGTCACATATGGACATAACTCAACAAGATGCAAGCATTATATATAGCAAGGAGCTGAAATATTATAATAAATTATGAATGAAGAGACAACTTTACTCTTAAAAGCCAGGGGATGGGGCTTGGGCATCATTCTAACAAAAATAATGCTATATGGGTAACAAGTCATGGGTAACTAAGATGTGGGGGGACGTGGGTACATTGGAAGGATGCAACAGGCTACAGTCAGACCTCGACAGGTTACAAGGGTGGGCGGACGAGAATAGGATGGGTTTCAACACAGACAAGTGCAAGGTGATGCACCTCGGGAGGAACAACCGGCGCCATACCTACAGGTTGGGGAACTCCGCTCTTATCAGCACGGAGGCGGAAAGGGATCTGGGGGTCATCATTGACTCCAAGATGAACATGGGCCGGCAGTATGGGGAGGCAGTCAGGAAGGCCAACCGCACCTTGGCATGCATCCACAGATGCATCTCGAGCAGGTCCAAGGAGGTGATCCTCCCCCTCTATGCGGCACTGGTCAGGCCGCAGCTGGAGTACTGTGTCCAGTTCTGGGCGCCGCACTTCAAGAGGGATGTCGACAGCATGGAGAGGGCCACTCGTATGATCAGGGGACAACAGGGCAAGCCCTATGAGGAGAGGCTGCGGGACCTGAACCTGTTCAGCCTCCAAAAGAAAAGGCTGAGGGGGGATCTTGTGGCCTGTTATAAACTAGTCAGGGGGGATCAGCAGGCATTGGGGGAGTCACTGTTCCCATGAGCACTGCCAGGAGTGACCAGGAATAACGGTCACAAGCTGGCAGAGGGTAGGTTTAGGTTAGATATCAGGAGGCGCTACTTCACGGTCAGGGCGGCTAGGGTCTGGAACCAGCTTCCAGGAGAAGTGGTGCAGGCTCCTACCCTGGGGGTGTTTAAGAGGAGGTTAGATGAACACCTTGCTGGGGTTGTTTGACCCCAGTATTCTTTCCTGCCATGGCAGGGGGTCGGACAAGATGATCTGCTCAGGTCCCTTCCGACCCTACAAACTATGAAACTATGAAACTAAGTCACAGTTACTACCACTAATGAATGGTAAGATGCCCAGGCAGCCAGGGAAAAGCCTCTAAAAGTCTTTAAAGAGCAGTGGGACTACTGAGTTGAGAAGAGTGTGCTTCATGTATAAAGGAAGTCAGGTCATAATATCTGTCATGGAGGCAAGGATTTTGGGGGTGTGATATCTTTTATGGGACCAACTGTATAGTTGAGAGAGATGTTACATGGCCCAAAAAAGGATATCACCCCCCAAAATCCTTGCGTCTTATGTATTTTCTGAACTATCATGGCCATAACATCACTCCAACATATGTCACTTAGACCAGAACTTTTAAAAAATATGTGTACTTCTACCCAGGATGATTCTAATGCCCAGAAAATCAGAAGGGTCATACATTGGTCAAACTTGATCACAAATGTCTGAGACTTGGTCAGCAGACATGGGTTATGGGGAAAAAAAGCAAACCAGGTAGTAAAACAAGATTTGGAAAATATATATTATTTGCAATGGACCTTGAAGCTAAGTAAGAATGAACTTTGCTATTACAAACATCACAGACTACTTCATTATTGTAAACTACCATTTCAATGTCTGGGAACAAGATGAACTGTCAGACAGTGGTGCATTACAGCAGGCAGGGTATCACAGACTCCAATTGTTTCCTACTGCAGATTCCAGTTTAGCTGCAATGTGTTTGAAAAATTTACATGAAAATAAGAATTCCCTCAAATCACATCATTCCACATCACCTTTCATGAGGTGGCAACACTGAATTAACTGTTAAATTTGCTAAGATTTTATTATTGAAAGCTGCGAAAAGCAAAGCAAGCCATTCTTTTGTGGGAGTGTCTTGTCCACTCCAGACCTTTGCCCATTCAAGTACAGCACTGGGTGTCAATTACAGCCCATGTATTGTTACTTTTATTCCCATATGACTACATCTGGCATCAGGTGAAGAATTACAGTATATGTAAAGGCCAAAGCCAACCATAACTGAAAAGCTAAAGGCCACCCAGAATTAATTACATTGTCAGAATCATGTTGTTTCCTCCAAACAAATCATGCACTTTGAATAAACTCAAAGTATTGAACAGATACATCCTTATTCATATTATGTAGTGGTGTATGGCTGTATTTTACTGAAACTGGAAATAAATATGCCTACTACAAACACAAGACAAAAAAATGGACACAGAGAATGGTGAAATATGTACTCTTGAAGAGACTTAATCAATAGGGCATAGAAGGATCGTTGACTAATGATGGACACATAGATATGTATGCAGACTCTCAAAGCACTACATTGCCAAGATTCCTGTCATCACAAGAAAGACTTACATTTAACCCAGCAAAACACTTGCAGCTTTGTTAAAGTTCATGGCATGAAAGAACAATCCATCCAAACCCAGAGGAAAATAACTTGCTTCATAAGCAACTGACAAGTTAGATGAAGAATTAAAAAAGGGATAATGTTCTGTCTATCTGTAGATACAGATTTCTAAGAGGTGTAATAAAAAAGTTAACTATGTAAGAAACTCATGGGATTTGCTTTTAATTTAGCCTTTTCAAACAAAAGTGACAAAAGGGATGTTACAATAGATAGTTCCCCAATGGAAGCTATGAAAATCTAATAGCGTGTTTATATGTAGAGTAATATCTAGGAAGTTAGAGAATTCCCCTTCCAGGAAATGCTTGCTGAGACATGACTATACATGTGGAGAATGGAATAAAGCCTGAATGTTGCACTGTCTTGGTTCTTGTCCCTTTTACTGCTTGAACAACAAATAAGCTTCTCATTTTGTGACAATGTGTAACCAAATCTTGTTCATTTCAGGGATAGGTCATTTCTGCTTGTGACTCATCTGCATCTGGTCATTTGTTGCAAGAGAAAGGTCTTTTAAAAATGCGCCAGCCTTGTCTGCACTAAGGTTTCCATAGATGATGTCCTGTGCCGGGGCAAGCTCTAGTGTACCTCACTCAGAACTGCTATGGTTAGTGATCTGCACCTTTCCAAGGGACCACTGAAGCTTCACCACTGCAAAGAGTGGCTGAGCCAGTTACCCCAAGGGGTTGCTTCAGTGTAGTTCCCCAATAGCAATGACTGGAGTAAGGTCTTAGGGAGGAGTTGTGCTCAATTCTGACATTAAATGTTTGCCTGTGGTGCATTGTTTCAGCTCACCCTATCTTATAACTAGGACAATGAGGCTGAGCATGGAGCTTGCAGACTAGTAGCTGGACATGTGGACTTATCCTAGGTCTTAGAGATCCTGGAGTCAGATCTGCACTGCACAGCATGTAGTTCATTTACTGTTTTAGCTCAGAAACCAAAATGGAGTGCCCCACATAGCCAAGGACTATAGACCAATGGGACCCTGACTCCTCTTGCTGTCCTTTAATTGCTAGGTACCTCAACAACCTGCAACCATCATCCAACAGTTACCTCAGCAGCCACCTCTCATCACACAGATCCCTTCTCCCCAGCCACTCCCTGCCCCCCGCTCTGGAAGCATTAAGGAAGGTAAGTCTCTCCCCAGTCAGTGTGCTGGGTTCATTAAATGATCCAGTGTTCAAATTACTATATTGTGTACCATAACTAGGCTGTCAGTGTAGTTCTGGGATTGCAGATCACAGTATCTTGTGCCACCTCAAAGAGGAGCTTTAGAGTAATTCAAATCACTATAGTCCATTCTCTCTTCCAAAATGAAAGGAAGTACACATTCGGCAAGAAGATAAGCTGCCCAGAAGTTTGGGATTAACAGAAGAGCCTAAGGGACAATACTTGATAATATTAATGTGAACACTTGGGCCAGATTCTATTCCACCCATTAGGCACTTAAGTGGACTTAAACACCTAAGGGTGATTCTATCCCACTCTGCCCAATTCTTTAAAGCGCTCTTAATGAATCTTCTTTTGTATAAACTGCCATTTTACCCTAAGATTGAGTCACAAACAAGCAGTAAAGAGGAGAACCTACCTCTTTTCATAGTAATAATTTCTCAGACACTTGAGAAGTGAAGAACAAAATTGCACCAAAGTCCATGATACAATAGAATCTAGTCTTTGCAACTCAAGCTTCTACACAAATAATGAATTAATAGTTAAAAACAAACAAAAACCCCTATCCATTCCCCTTAGCATAACATAACCTTTCATTTTATCTCATGCATGAATGTCATGCAGTTAGGAACAGGACTCAGGAGAGGTGGAAGTGCTATTCTGAATGCAGCACTGTGCCAACAAACAAAATCCTCCTGCATTTCTAAATGTAAATGAACAAAGAAATGAAGGAGCAACACCACTGCATAGGCAATCACAGCTTAGTTTATTGGGATCAATTTATTTTTTCAAACAAAATGACATGACCAAGTTCATAATGGACTCCCTGTTGATGTAATTACATCAGGCTCTACACATGCAATTGAATGGGGGAAAAAACTACAAAAAAACTTGTTGCTACAATTATGATTGCAGTTAAATTAGTTTTGTTAGATAGGTGCTATGAAGATCCAACCAAAGTCAGTGTATACAACTGAATGCTTACCAAATCTACATGGAATGGAATCTCAATGTGGCTATTTAACATCCTTAAATATGGGGAAAGTGTTCAAGCATTTCAGGTAGTTAAGATATTCACATTTCCTTTTTCTTCCCTCTGTCTCCACAAGTGTCCTCTAAAAAGTGTGACTATTTTCTAATCACATAAGTGCTTGGTGTTCAAAAATGTGTCCCTTTGAAGCCAACCTGTGAGGAGATAATGTTTGTTTTCATGATATGGTTGAATGTCTCAGAAGCAGACTTCTGCTGGAGCTATATGTCACTCAGTGGCTTGGGCTTCAGGAATAGACACGGATTAGTTTAGTGGTTTTTTGTTTTATTTTTTAGGGGTTCTTACTAGAGCCCTGGAAAGAGATTTGAATCTGTAAAACTGCCAAGGCTTTGGCTTACATGTGAACTATGTCTAGAACCCAAAAGTGTTCATTTGTTCTTGCAAAGTACTCATAGGAATTTCCTGTAGACTATTTTATCTGCCTCCATTCCCACAAAATTAAATGGGCTACACAGTTGGTGGCATGTTCTGAATAGGAGGCTGGGTTTTGAGGATGTCACATAATGGAAATTTCATCGTATCCTTTCACATCCCCGTTGGCTGCTTCTTTGTCATGTAAGCAGAAAGGTTAGCCCAGCCCAGCAGAAACTGTTTTCATTTGGCTTCTCAAACGGAATCTGAACTGAACTCTCTGATCTAACTGGGAAAATAAAATTCAGGACACAATCTGCCCATAACTGCAGGTAGTGGCCTAGTATGCCATTATCTCCTCCAATCTCTCTGGATTTTGAGAACATTTTCAGTTTTACTTTTCATTACTGGTGTACACAGTAATGTATCCATGCATTGATGGTCCAGGTGGCATTAATCCACTGATGCAGAAGTTTGAATGCTGGTTTGTAATATGTTTCAGTCACAGAAAGACCAAAAATGTGTACATGTGCCTTATAAATAAGGGTCTACCCAGCTCTAGGAGGTGGCCAACCAATTTTGTGGGCAAATCGTGAGGCCAGCTGCCATTTTCAAGGGCTTATCGTGGTGACCCCCCCATGCCTCTGATTGGTGGTGGAATCCAACTGACCGTGCCCCTCACTGCTGATTGGTTGAGAGGGCTGCCCGTCATATGGCCCCATCCCTTCCTGCTGTCTGGAGAAGGATGGAACCACATGACAGGCAGCCCTCTCAACCAATCAGTGGTGAGAGGAAGGGGTGGCAGCCCTTTGTGCTGGCAGTTCCTCTCCTCTCTTCTACCCAGCAGGCCACAAGGGTTGGAAGGATGGCTGGCTCCCACTGGGGAGCCAGCATTTTACTTTTAGTAATTCGTTTTTGGGGGGGTGGGCAAGAGTTCTGTGGTTTTTGCAGAGATCACCTGATTTCACGACTTTTATGAAATCTGCACAATTGTGGTTTGGGTAGGTCCCTACTTATAAAACTTTCAGGTCTGCCAGTCTATTCAAACTGGCTTCCACATAAACACCTGGAGTGCCTTGGGCCCTGTATATACAGAGTTTTGCTTGGTTTGGATCTGTATCTTGGGAATCTTCCCCCGTTGGAAACTGTTTGAGGTATACACCATGTCTATTTGAGGTATACACCATGTACAGTGTAATAAAGTGTCAACTGAGATTAGCATGAGATAGACTTGGTTTGCAGTTCCCCAGCAGCCTATCACTGACCCTACCCAGAGCTGCAAGTTGGTAACAAAATCTGAAAGCAGAGAGGGTCTTTCATTTTAAGAAGCCCTGAGGGTTTCACTGAAGAAGAAAGAAGATAAAGCCAAGCTGGCCCGGGAGCCTGCATACTGTTTGAGCCTCAAACATCCTCATAAGAAACTGGCATAAAGGACAATCTTTGGCCAAACAGATGGATGTATATTTGGACACTGCTGAGTATGAAAGGCCTTTTTAAAAGCCCCTGTGATCTGCTTTAATGGATGTAAGAGCCCATGGCACCTCCTACTGAAGGACATAATGCAATGACATGCCCTTTGCTCTCTGCCTCTTACTGACAATGATGTTACTTTCCCCAGACATGGTGGAAATGATGCTAATGCAGAATGCTCAGATGCACCAGATCATTATGCAGAACATGATGCTGAAAGCTCTGCCGCCAATGGCATTCTCCCAGCCCGCTGGGACCAGTGCTCCTGCTCTTCCACACACTCAGCAGGTAATGACACTTACAGTTGCAAAGGGTCTTCCTGCTCAGGCAGCAACCGATGCCTCCAAACTGTGTAACAGATCTAAGTGCATAGGCCAACATTCAAGAGATACAAATGGATGAGAGACACTAGGGATGCCTGGACCTACATGCATCTTCTTAATGAAATTGCATTATGGATGCCTAAGTTTTGTGGCTACCCTGTACCCTTTAGATTCTGCGGAGTGGCACTGAACTGCCCCAGTCATGTTTACTGGATCTCTCCTATGTGAAAGAGGGATGTGGCTGCTAAATTATTCCTTACTAGAACATGTGCCATCCTCCCTCCAATATACAGCTTGCCAGCTCTACCATTCAGTGTCATGACCTACCTCCTCCTCCTTATCAAGTATTTATCAGATAGAGGAGACTGTGTTTAGCAAAGCATAGGGACATAACAGGAAACTTCTTGAGTATCCATGTAGGGCTGGGCATAATCCAGCTCTATGAACATAGCTGGATTGTTTGCCTGAACTAGGAACAAAAAAGCCAGGGAAGAACTCATTTCCCAGGTGCCCACTCTGCAAGTCTTAAAATGTGCTCAGGGGTCCCTGATTCTGACCAAAGGTGGGAAGTTTTTGGTAGATGTAAGTGCATTTATATAAACAGAGAAATATTTCCATAGATCTTCAGTTCCCTAGACATTTATTTTTAGAAAACCCATAATTTAGTCAGGTTGAACCCAGTACTGTAAGGTGGACTGGAGCTGAAGTACCCGGTGTTATAATGGTGACTGGTCAGGATCAGAGCTGCCTTAAGCCAGGTGGTGCACATGCAGATGAGAAGAGACAGTGTAACATTTTCAAAAGAAACTGAGTGACTTAGAACCATTCATTTCAGTGGGTATTAGGCAGCTAATGGCCAGAGATTTTTAAGACATCTAGGTCCCACACACATTTTCAAAAGCACCTTAGATATCCAATTCCCACTGGGAAGCAGAAGATTTTCCACACCAGTGTTCTGAGAGAGCTGCTGAGTACTGGAGGATCTTTCACGGACACCTGCGTTTGAAACACTCACTTGGTAATATCTTCCTTAGAGGCAGGCATAATAAAGGATGCAAGAAACTCATATTCATTGATTTCAAAAGAAACACAATACTACTGCATACCTGATCACCTTGGCCTGAGGGATCTGTTACTTTCTCCACCTGTTCAGCCCACATGTCCCAGATTCCCAAGACATCATAAAAGTGTTCAAGAACAGCTGTTGGCTTTCATATTTCAGGGCACTGAAAGCTCTAAGGAAGCCAACATCAGTCACTGCCAACTGGGAAGCATATCACTCATGAGAGGTCATTAATCTTTTACACTACAACTGTTCTAGGTCAGATTTGTTGTGGAGATATTTCAGGATGCTGTTTGTCTTGTAGTTCAGAGCTGTGTCCAGCTTTACTCAGGACATGGGAAAGACAGTTCTCCCCCTTATAGTAAAACCTGTGCTCAGAGTAGAAGAGAAAAACCAAAGCATTCAGAGGATGCTGCAGCACAGTTAGATAGGGGAGCAATGTGTTAAGAGCACCCCAGCACTGCAAGAGAGACTCACTCTGACTCTGCACATACTATTTGACCTTCACTGTATCCTCCTTAGACTTTGGTGCCTATAACCTAGAATCTCAGTCACTGCATATTTATGTCTTCACCCTGCTAATTTCTAGCTCTTAGAAAGCTACAGGAGGGAAACCATGGCTATGAGAAGGGAAATAGACTCATTTGCAGCTAAATAAAATGAAATAGTGACAGCTACAAACTTCTCAGGATCTTGCACCTAAAAGGGACAGTGTCAAAAGAACAAACACACCAGATCCCTTGCTCTTTAAGTTTTCTTGAGATGCTGATTTGTCAATGTCCTCCCCCCTCCCCAAATTTTTCTGGGATGGGGAGGTGAAATACATTGTTGGCAATGGGTACTGCATGCCTCTGAATATCAGAATGGGATTTAGAGTCACCAGTGGTTCGCTAGAATTATAGTATCATAGTCACCTGGACCTCGAGCCCAGGCCAGGGAAGTGTCCCGAAAGAGCACTTCATGCTAGCACTCAGTCAGTGCAGAACAGGCCCTCACGTTCTCTCCTCCTCTGAGGAGCAAAAAATTAACAGAACCATTATTTTTGTCTCTAAATTGAGGATCTACAGTTTGCTGCTCCAGTTGTGAGAGCTGAAAGGCCAAGGCCCTCAACAGTACATCACCATCACCACTACTCTCCACAAGCAATGCACTCCATTCCTGCACAGCTGCCACCTGCTGGCTACTCTGTTTGGCCCCCTGGGATGCCATCCAATCTCTGGGGACAGACTGGAGGATTCCCACCTACTGTGCATCATGTGACTGCTCCGGCTAGTACGCTCCCAGCATTACAAATGTAAGTAAAGGAGCTGCCAGGCTAGTAGCTGTTCTAGTCCCCCCTGTCCAGCAGATGTGGGGTGGCTCACTGGGCTCACATATGACTGAGTAGAAAAATAGAAGCCCTGTTCTCATTCTTACTTTTGGTCTCTGCCCAGGTTATTTTCTTTACTCTAGTTCTTGCGCTTCACAAACAGGGTTTAAGTGATAGCCAGAATTTTGTGGTGATTTGAGGTGTTGTATGAACCAATCTGGCTAAGTATTCAATCATCACTGATCATCACTGATCTATGGCAGTATCAGACAAATGCTGCAGACAAGACATTGGAGACGGTAATTGATGCAATGTAGCCCTTTTCTGCTTGGCTGAGAATTGCCAAGTTGGCTCCAGTTAGCAATTGTTTTTGGTGAAAAGTAGCAAGTCTGTTTTTCTCCTGGTTCATGAGAACCCAAGAGAAACCAGTGAAAGACAAGAGAGTGCAAGGGATGGACATGGGCAGATCTAGTATTATGAAAAAGGAGGGGATCACATGATGTGGTGCATCATCACATATAACACAACACATCTTTTGTCCCCAGTTAAAAATAAACTAGAAGCTTTACTAATAAGGTAGGGCCCTAGGGCTACATTATTCAGTTTAAGATCAAAGCAAAGGAAAAAAATACTGGAATGTGTAGTAATTTGATATACCATATATTACATATAAAAACACAATGAACTAGGCAAAATAATTGAAAGATGTTGTTTCATTAGTCCTATAGTCATTCAAATTAAATCTATCTCTTTTTAAGATTCAAAAACAAAATCTAGCTTCTTGAACATCTTGACAGCGCATCCAGTGCCTCACTGAAAATTATTCCCACATCTGAGTTAATGTTCATCTGAGTTAACATTTTCAGACCTGAGTTAATGCTTCTAGCCAGAGTGAAAAACAGTCTATAGGGCTGTGAAAAAGAAGCCATATTACCAGAAGCAGCTAATACCAGAATTGCAGAACAAAGGATGGTTCAACTGAGTCATTTTCAACCTGGAGGAATGTGGGCAGTGGGGTTCTGCAGGGCTCGGTCCTTGGGCCCGCACTATTCAACATCTTCATCAGTGACTTGGACGAGGGGGTAAAAAGCACCCTGTTCAAATTTGCTGACGACACTAAGATGTGGGGGGATGTGGGCATGCTAGAAGGAAGGAATAGGCTACAATTGGACCTAAATAGGTTACAGGGGTGGGCGGATGAGAATAGGATGGGATTCAACACTGACAAGTGCAAGGTGATGCACCTGGGGAGGAAGAACCAGCAGCATACCTACAGGCTGGGGAGCACCCTTCTCATCAGTGCAGAGGCAGAAAAGGATCTTGGAGTCATCACTGATGCCAAGATGAACATGGGCCGGCAGTGTGGGGATCGAGTCAGGAAGGCCAACTGCACCTTGTCATGCATCCACAGATGCATCTCAAGCAGGTCCAAGGAGGTGATCCTCCCCCTCTGTGCGACACTGGTCAGGCCACAGCTGGAGTACTGCGTCCACTTCAAGAGGGATGTGGACAACATGGAGAGGGTCCAGAGGAGGCCACTCGCATGATCAGGGGGCAGCAGGGCAGATCCTACGAGGAGAGGCTTCGGGACCTGAACCTGTTCAGCCTCCAGAAAAGAAGGCTGAGGGGGGATCTAGTGGCCTATTACAAACTAGTCAAAGGGGACCAGCAGGCATTGGGAGAGTCCCTATTCCCTGAGCACTACCAGGACTGACTAGAAATAACGGTCACAAGCTGGCAGAAGGTAAATTCAGATTAGACATCAGGAGGCGCTACTTAACTACATAAGTCAGGGCAGCTAGGAACTAGAACCGACTTCCAAGCAAAGTGGTGCTGGCTCCTAACCTGGGGGTCTTTAAGACAAGGCTAGACAATCACCTTGCTGGGGTCATTTGACCCCAGTACTCTTTCCTGCCATGGCAAGGGGTCAGACTTGATCTGCTCAGGTCCCTTCCGACCCTACTAACTATGAAACTATGAATTAGTGAAACCACTGAAGGCCATAAAAAAGGGGGGAGGGTTGTTGTTAGCACTTGTAGAATGAACATTTTAGAAGGAATCAGGTAGATTATCATAAGCCATGAAATCAAGTAACTTGTTCACTGATGCCTGAATAGAAATACTGCTGCTACTGTCAGGTAGTTGGGTTTAAACTTTGGATGGACCAGGAATCAAAGGGGGTGGGGTGGGGGAGGGTGCAACTGTACCATTGCAACCCCCCTCTCCCCTCCCTCCCTGCCCCAAATATGCCCCTGGGTATAGACAAACACACATTGAGCAAGAAAGAAGGAAAGGACCACACATTAGGTCTTCTACACGAATTGGCTCTATGCTCATTTATGCCCCATGGTAAATGGAAGCTAAACCATGGTAAATTGCTCACAAGGAAATAAGTGGACTACTAGTTTTCATTTGCTATGGAGAAAGTGTGAACTTGAGCAGCTACCACAAAGCAGCTGATGCACAGTAGAGCTCCACTCCCTCAACTCTCTCTGATTTGTTCTGTGTGCTTCCTAAGACATTCTACTATAAATCACATCTGTGTTAACATTGCTATAGGCTGCTAGAAACTGCATAGGCTGCATAATCTAGGCTGTTTCCCCAGCCTGGATTATGCCTGCTCATCACCTTCAGGGCTATCCACTCAGTGCTACCTCAGCACCCAAGTAATGGAGAGGAGACTCTGTTGTAGTAGACATCATTTTTTGTATCCCTGTGATGCTGTAGAAACATTTACCAATCAAACATTTGTAAACCAGACTGGTCACTAAGTAAAATATTTATTAAAAAGCAAAAAGAAGTTACTCCAGGAATGAAGATGAGTCATTGTCATAAGCACATGCCTGTAACTTGCTTTTCTTTTCCAAGTGTAGGAACCAATGGACTTCTCCCTAGGCTGCCCCCGGGTTTGTAGACCCCTCAGGCCCATTGCAAAGGTAACCAACCGGCTCTTTCCCAGTACACCTCTGTCCTACATACTCCATTCTGTTTCATCTTCTCCTTGACAGATACTGCCAATGGCAGCACATTCTACTGGGGCACTTTATGGTTGTAAATAAATCTCCTCTGGGGACTAGGTTTTAAATTAAGATATAGACAACCCAGTTATCCCTCAGCCTGGACATTGTTAGCCAGCTAGTTCCTTATGAATGTCTTCATAGGACCTTGTGGGGAACTTCATTTGGGATCTGAGTGCAGAGAGGGCAGTGCCTTCCCATATCAGCTGAGGAAGTGGGTATCAAGACACAGAGCTGGTTGTGAGATCAGTGGATTAGCATGTTGAGGTTAACAGGCAACAAACACCACAGGTAGATTCTGGCCCCAGAGATGAAGTTTTTGTAGTGTGGAGTTGTCATAGCAAGTGGATCTCAGTTGAGCAAAATCTTTGCTTCTGTGCCACTTTTCATATGCTACATTCTCTTTGTAAACACAAGTGCAATGTGGAGGAAGCTGCATCCCCAAACTTTAAAGAAAAGGATGGTGTAGCAGGGCACTCTGGTACACCTGCCACTTCACAGGGAGAAGCTGCCTTAGCAGCTTCCGGGTGACATGGGGGCTGATTTGGAGGCTCACCTGACCAAAAGAGGATCAGGCTGGGGCAAAATAAGATCAGTGCTTGGGCTGGTGAGGTAGTCTAGTCCTGAGAGCCTGAGGAGTGAGTTCTCTGCAGCAGAGCAGAAGGGCTCCTGAAAGACCAAGGTAGGCAGGGGAAACAGAGCAACCCTGCAGGCTGGAAACAAGAGACTATTACCCCAGGCAAAGAAGAAAGGTTTTTATCCAGGCAAGTGGCCTTTGTTTTATGTTGATACCAATGTTTGAGGTGCAAGCCTGAGCCTGATGGGGGCTATAGGACCCTGCAGGGGCACAGGCAGGCCAAGAGGGCCTATGTAGTGTAAGGGGTGGATCGAGACTAGTGGGATCTGTGACTAACTATAGACCAGTGGTCCCCAACCTTTGATGGCCCATGGACAACAACAGTTAGCAAGTGATGCACTGCAGATAAAACCATGCCTTGTTCTCTCAGTTAACTTCTCTTTTAAGGTATTGCTTCCTTGTGGTTGTGGGTAATGTTGGAGGATTTGGAGGCAACACGTTATTTGCAAACCATGGCTTAGAGACCACTGTCACAGACAGAGCTAAGCCCTATGTGATGCAGAGCATTTTCAGCTCCCACAGCTGCTGATACAAGTGGTAGGGCTCACTACCTCCCAGGTTTTAGCCTATAGGGATTTGGCCAGAGATTTTTAAAAGCCATTTCCCCTCTTTGCAATTAAGGGTCCAGTGCTCCTATGCACTCTGAACTATCCCTTAATAGTTACAAGAAGCTCAGGCTACTGGTTATTTCTGTACACATGAAAGCTATTTTTTGTCTCTTGCAGGTGACTCATGATGGTACCTGACCCCCACAGAAGTTGGCCATCATTTCACTGGAGTAAATGTTCTTTAGGATTCTTTCTTTAAAATCTGGCCAATGGGCAACCTGATGTAGAAATAGCTACATCCCACAGGTGAAAGAAACAGAAACTATGGAAATACAAAAATAATTTATGGAAATGCAAAAAACTTAACATGTACCTTTGGTCAGCTCACAGTGTCCACTGTCTAATCTCACAGTGTTCAACTGTCTAAGCCGTCTCCTCAGAGCCTATCATGCCTACCACTGAGCAGCTACAAATAGTCACCACTTTTAGAAAAAAATTTCAAAATGTTTTCTTCTGCTCCCCACTACATGGAATTTCCATCCGTCCCCTCACTCAAATTCTGTAAGCCTAAATTATCGAGACAGTTCTGGGTCACCAACAGAATTAAAAATCCAGAAACTCCTAATCCACCATGATTAGAATCAGGTGAATTGTTATCTAAACAGGTGCAATATCTTTCTTTCAAAGGCAATTGAGGGAAATGCACATTAGAATACAGAGAGTGGTCCTGCCTGCTAGGAAAAGGACACTGCAAATACAGATCAGAATTAGAAAGGAGACCTAATACACCCTGTTCTTTGCATCTTAAGTATCCTCAAGTTAAAACACCCTCCTTTCAGGTTTCCCTGCTTTACACTCAGCACTCCAGCAGAGGGTAGACAGACACCAAAGTAGCAGCAGTCTTGTAACTTTTAACATAATGGCAAGCAGATGAAATGCATTAAGAAGCAGCCCTTTTAGTGAAGGAGAGGCTTTCACTTGCTTCTGCTCCCACTATCTCCCATTCTCATGTTGACAAAGAGAGTAGAGCTGGGGAAGAGGGACTGGCATTCCCTATTATTGTTCCTTAATGTAAGAACACAGGATTTTCATAATATCCAGTTACAGATAGTGAATAGGTTTTTTTCAGTACACATTTTATTGTGGGCCTTCCATTTCCTTAGCAAAACTGCATACATCTACATACCTTGTGTCCTTTTATTCTTCTTCTAAATCAGTGGTTCTCTTAGTTTGTTATTATCTGTTCAAGCAAAGGAAGAAGAATGAGCAGACCCATCAGTTTTCCCACATGAAACAGCAGTTTGCATATTCTAAATGTTATGGAAGCACTGTAAAAGCTTTTCTTATATTATATACCCATTTTGATCCCCAGTTTCTGGATCCCAGGTTTTTTGTATATACATTTCTGGTATGTATAAACAACTATGTACTCCCAGCACTGCTCCTTTCCTAGCACTACCTCACTCTTCTCATGGATGGTACCACACTCAGCTGAATGAAATGGACTACCAGCTATTTCAAGTATGCTCAGATACCTCCTTTTCTAACCAGATGCAAACAGATGGCTATCATACACAAAGGACTCCAGATGACCAATCAATTCTGTTCTACATAACACACAGCCTAGTTTGACAAACTGTATTTCATTCTCTCTGAGAAACTGAGGAACCACCTTATCAGTGTTTTATACAGCAAACAGGAACAGATCAACCTCAGGCTTGCAGAACTAACAAATAACATACAGAACCACTCTAACATAAAAGCCATTTACCAAGAGGAGATCTCTGCATTCAGCCAAATGAATCTTATCACAAACACCTTCACTCCCTAACAGAAGATGAAAAAAGCAAGTGCTACATAAATAAGACTATATAATTTATAGTGTGGTAAACTACCTAGGACGTAAGTTTATCACTCTATTCACATATTTCTCTAGATATGTGTTTTCTAAATCACTTCTGTCTTCAGGATTGAGGACTTGGCCTATATCCCAGCCCAGAAAGAGCTAATACTACACCCATAAGTCTCTTTAGGGCACAGTTTAATTCCTTAAATACTGAGTCACATAAACAACAGTATTCCTCTAAAGAGATCAGACTATTAGAGCCCAGAGGCTTCCCTCTTGCGTCTCTTTTCTTTACTCCAAGATCAACCACCCTTATTTTCCATGAAGTCTTCCTTCACCTGAGCTATCTCAAACCTTAGAACTCATCTGACTCCCTGCCCAGGTGGACCTGAAAATGCTAGTTTATCTCAGGCCCTCTGGACCAAAAAGTGGCAGACAATCCAGCTATAGTAATGTTCTACAAAAAGATAAGTGGCATCATGCATACAGTACTTTTTCAGATTTGATGGAATAAAATCATAAGGTGGGAATTGCCTCAGTGCTCCAAGCTTATGCATCGCTGGTATAAAATGAAGTTTTGAACATGTCAAGCATCATTGCAGCAGGTTATACATACATTTGGTGAACCACCATCCTTGTGGAAAGAGCTGCTGAAGAGACCAGAATTGCTCTGGAATAAAGTGCTTATCCTGTTGCTTAGGGTGATCCAACTACAACCAATACTGGCACTATAGTTATCCAGATTACACTGAATGAACTGCTAATTTAGAAGATGTCCCTGGGATTCTTTTCAGTGTACCTCCCTGAAGGCTGCACACTGCCCTGGCTGCTGGAGGACAGTGTTTCCCAATTGCAGAATATGCTATTGTGATAGTGTCACAGGAGCACCAAGGTGTCCTGTGCCATGGAAGTAAAAGGAACTGAGCTGCCAATCAACTGGGCAGCTCAGGTGCTGGTTGCCAGGGCAACCAGGCGGGTCAGCTGGCCAGAAGGGGGCAGGGCCGGGCCTTTATAAACAGCCCAGGCCAGAGCTTTGCAAGCAGTTTCCTTCTGGTAGCTGCAGGAGTAGGAGCTTTGTGGCAGAGCTGAGCAGCCTGGGTGGTGGGTGCAGCCTTACATTGCTGACTGGCTGTGGTGATGCTGGGAACAAGAATACCCTGAAGGGAGGTAGGATTGAGAGCCCTGGTGGGGGCTTGGTGTTTATGTGTTATGAGCAGGGGGTTCTGTTGTTTATGTTGTGGCCAGGTGGCTTAAGTTTGGTTGTAGTTACTCTGGAGGACTGGGTGAGGCTGTAGGGGAGTGAGGAGGCCTCACGGGGGCTCCCCAGCAGCTTGGGGGTTCCTGGTGCCCAGCAGGGGCCCTGTGCCAGTAGGGCATAACTGTTTGTGCCGGGGAGGTGCGGTGTGCGGGGTTGCAGACCCTGGCCCATAAGGGCAGTGGGGTTGCCCAGTGGGGCAACTGACCCAGAGAAGGGTCAAGGGGATGGGCACGGCGGTGGTTGCCTGGCCCCCTAGTGTGAGGAGCGCGGTATCAGCCCCAGAGAGGGCAAGGCCCAAGAGCGGGGCAGAGAGAGAGTGCGAGGAGCGTGGTATCGGCCCCCGAGGGGGCAAGGCCCAGAACAGGGTGGCGGCTTTGAGCCCGGCCCGAGAGAGAGAGGGAGCACCAGAGAGGCGAGGGACTGAACAACGTCCCACGGAACAGCTGCGAGGCTTGGGGCATGCTAAAGGGGAGGTTTGGAGGGGCGTACGGAGGTGCCCTACTTGGAGTTGAGGCAAGAACACACTTACCGTTCACTAGGGGAACAAAGGCAGCCTCCCATTTAACCTATTAAACAGCAAAGTCATGGCGGGCGAGATTCTGAGGGTACTGAGTCCACCCTAATGTGACAGTAGGGGGTGCTAGGGAGCTCACAGCTGCTCCTAGGCCCCACTCCCTCACAGATAGTCAGATAGGTGACTGCCGCGCCCCCCCCCCCCCCCAATAGAACCACTGACTTTCCCCAAAAGAGTAGAATTATCTTACACTGTTTTAAAGCAGATACAGATGAAGGAAATGAATCAATCAGTAACTGAAAAATCAAGTACCACATGCATATAGACAACACAACAGACCTCAGCTTTGATGAAACTGTCATAATTGTACTGACCTGGGCACATCCTGGGAACTGCAATTGGTTCCTGGTTTCCCACTGGCTCTGGAGGAAGTGATTTGGACCCATGTGCCAGCTGTTCTGCCCCTTTTCTGGAAAGGCTGTTCCGTTTTGCCCTGCTATGAGCAATACTGGAAGCCAGATACTGGCTTGCAGGTTCTGGACTGACCCAAAAGCAACTTAAGAATGGCAGACACTTTACTACGTCCCAGAGACTTAACAGAAACACTGACTCTTTCATTGCTGTTCAGAGCTGCAGTCATATTCTTCTTTGCCACAGAGAGAAACAAATATGGCTTGTGTGTATCCAGGTAACAAGAATCCTTTATCTCCTCTTCCCTTGGTGCCTGAGCCAGCACACCCTGCAGTCAGTGGGACTCCTTCTGACTTCAGCAATTTAAAGATGACTGGTACATGAATAGAACGTTAAGGGCCTCAACACACAGGAAAGTCTCCCTGTAATGTTCCCAAACTGTAAGTTGCTCCTTCAACTTCCCAGGTTTCAACTGTTATGCTGCACCGGGTTGTAGAAACCAATGACATCAGCAACATTGCTACCGTTACTGATGCCATCTTTTACTGGTGATCTTTGATTGGCATGTGATAGCCAGCCTGGCTTCACCATGTTGCCTGCTGATTGCCAGAGCTGTCAAAAACTGTACCATAATCCATATTAACATCCCACCAAGTATCAAATGGGATAGTGAGCAGAGATGAAAATAGAAGGGTGTGCGTCACACAGAGCTGCTGCTAACACTCCTCATTCTTGAATGAAGAGAATCCTTTTTTCACACACAAGTGTATGAATCAGTACATTCAAGCAACAGAACAGCCTGTCAGGCTCCCCAAATCTGGTCCAGCATCAATGGTGGTGGCAACCGTCAGTCCTCCTGGATTACGGTGTATGCATGAGCCACCCAGACCTTCGATGCATATGCCTGGGCAGGAATTTTTGGAGGAGTGGAAGCTGCCCAGACCTTCCATCATCCTTTTAGGCCACTGAGAAGGAATCCAAAGACCAGACTGAGTCCAGATGTTTGGTGCCTCCATGGCTGCATGTTGTATAAGTGTCTGGGAATTGAGCCCAGGTCTTCTGTGTGATAGACAAGGAGTCTACCACTGAATCACAGAGGACTCCTTCCAGCATCAATAGGAATCTTTTAATTGTCAGGTTTCTTTGGATCAGGAACCAGATCCATAGAAAAATAGTTCTTTGACAGCAAAAACACAGACAAAGTGGTCATGTTATCCACTGAAAGATCTATTTGTCATTACTCCAATGGATGAGCTCTGTGGGTAAGTCTGCACTAAGGCACCCACATGGTCTATGGCCTCTTCTGAGAGTGCACCATGTTATCCACCCTTCTCCTGCGCAGGTTATTTACTGTAATGAATCTGAATTGCCCACGGTTCAGGGAACTTGCTTGTAGTGTTATGATGGATTCTAGGTTCCCCTGAGAGGAGCTCTTCTAGGAATGGGATTTGTCTTTCCTCAGTGGTCCTAAAGATGGAAAGTGTTTGGCCCCCTCATGGTGTTCAGCCTTCATAGTTGGAGGTCATTGACGCTGACCCACCAGCCTGCTACTCGGTTGAAAAGGTATGTAGCAGACCTGGAGCCAGTTTGGAAGCTATTCACAGATGTGGTCCAAGTGCTCATGACATAGGGCAGCTGTTTAGACAAAAACCGGAGGGCTTTTCAGAAAGCAAATACAATGAATCGGCTTAATACACTGTACATCCTCTCCCTTCTAAACTTTGTGTAATTCTTTTGTCACTTTGTACCCTCGTCCTTCAGAGCAGGGGTGGTCAGCCTTTAGCCTCCAAGCTGGATCTGACCTATGGACATTGTGGGCTTCAGCAGTGTTTTATCATCAGGGCGCTGCAGTAGTGGCTGGGCAGTGGGGAGAAGTGGTGGTGGCAGCAGCCAGGTACAGAAGTGCTAGCCTGCCTTTGGACCTAAGCTGGGCAGTTTTGGCCTGGCATTTGTTAACCACTGATAATGGCTGCTTTAGACCATTATTTAGGTCAGCAGAGAAATGCTTCATGCATTAGCTTCATTCCTTGAAAGAGATGTGGATTCATTTGTACTCAGCTGAGAAACATGTTTATCTTGTGCTGGTATTTTCATTCTGCTCATTTGAGATGAGTTTGCTGCACATCCCTGCACAGTCATAGAAAAGCAATGAAGCCTGAGAAAGTTTCAGTACATTTCTCTTTTGCTCAAATATTGTTCTGAGATCTTCTACTACACAATGGTGTGTCTATATGAGATGCTTTACTGCATAGTAAGCATCACCATTTACACATGCTGACCCTTACTGTGCAGTAATTTCCTCTACTCAGCAGTTAATTTGCTACCTGCAAATGCAAGTAGCAAATTAACTGCCGAGTAAGTATACTGTGCAGTACAGCATGTGTAGATGGCCACCCAGGAATAAATTTGTTTCTGGTCAGCCAGGCAGCAGAGGCCAGAAGATTGCTCCCTGCCCACAGGAGGTGCTTGCTGCCCGGGTGTGCTCTGCCACCAGAGCCCGGGCATGGACAATGCCTGCCTGCCTGCCCCAGCAATGGGGAGCTCCCAGCCCCTGCTCTGTAATCAAGCTCCCAGCCCCTGCTCCTTGATTGTGGAGTGGGGGCTGGGAGCTCCCTGCATGGAAAGAGTTCCCTGCCCAGCCTGGAGCTGGCTGAGACCTGCCCCGGGCTGCATGAGGAAGTCTGCACATGCAGTATGGAGGTGGCTGGGGACTGTTCCATTTCAGGCAGTCCCCAGCCAGCTCTAAGCTGCACATGCAGACTTCCCTGTGCAGCCTGTGGCTGGCTGGGAACTGGTCCAGTCAGGGGCAGGTCCCAGCCCCGTGCCCTGATCAGATGATCAAGGCTTGGGAGCTTGGAAAGAACTGCAGGGGAGGGGCAGGTCCCAGCTCCCTACCCTGCCCTGCTGGTGGGGCAGCTAGCTTGGAGTCCCTGGCTGAGTGGGGAATCCCCAGCCAGCTGGGGCTTGTTGCTAGTTACCACACCAGCAGATCAGGCCAGGGGCTGGGATCTGCCCCTTCCCTGCAGTTCTTTCCAAGCCCCCTGTCCTGATCAGGAAGCCAGGGCTGAGAGCTCACTGCTGCCAGGGGGATATTGTCCCTGCCCAGGCTCAGGTAGCGGAGCCCACCCTGGAAGCAGGCAGCTCCTGGGGGTAGGGAGCAATTTCCCAGCCCTCACCAGGAGATGGCTATCTCCTGGCCCAGTGCTCCCTGCCAGCCCCTGGGCAAACACTCTGGGGGAGCCTAGAGCTCCCCCTGGATGCTGCAAGGGGCCAGTGCAGGGCCAGAGGGGGGAGGGAGCAAACTGCTGCCAGGAGCAGTAAATCTGCTCCCGCATCCCTGCATGTGTAGAAGTCTGCCCAGGATAGATTTACTCTAGAGTGATTTGCTCTAGAATAAACCCACCCCACAACATTTGCACATATAGACACACCCAGTGCCTCTTAGTGTTTATATATAGTCTAAATCAGAGGTGGACAATTATCTGGGCTTGGGAACCACATAAGTTTTGATGAGTTGTTGAGGCCATGTCACTCCTTCCCCCCCCCCACCAACCCCACCACACCCCAGTTACTTATGTGGGATGGGACCATGGGCAGGGAGCAATGTTCAGAAGCAGAACAAGTGGGTAAGTCTGGGATCATAGGGCAGGGTTGTGGGATGGTGACAGCATGCTGTGATCTGCTCCCTGCATGCCCCTGCCCTGTGGGGGATGTATGAGGTGGGGGGTGGGGGGGGGCTGCCTGGGTGCTAGGTCCTGGGAGCTGGATGGGAGAGAGAAGAGGGGGAGCATACAGCTGAGCTCATCTGGGTGGTGTGGTCTATGCCTGCTCCTGTGGCACTCCACATGGCGTGGAGCCCTACCCAGGGCAGCCCGCGCCATGCTCATGCCCATGCTTGCTGGTCTAGACCCAGCCGGAGCACACAGTTTACTGGAGGGGCTGCTCCTGCTTGCAGCTGCCTGGGTGCTGTTCAGCTCCTCTCCCTCCAGCAGTGGCTCATCCTGCCATATTGTGCCCACCCCGGTCTAAATAGTTCATAAAGACAGTAGTCTGTGTTCATTTGCTATATAGCAACTTAGCAGTTTGATTATGATAGATGTTGATTTACATACTGGTGAGGTGGCAAAGGGCTTTATTTTGTTCTGGCCTTAAACTTCTATATTCTTAGATAAGAAAACATACTTACTTGTTTTCGGTAAACAAAACTTCTAAGGACACAATTTTATTCCTATATGTCATTTATGAGAGGACACATTGGTAAGAGAGTCAACAAATTTGGTAAGAGAGTCAACAGATTTGTTTCACTCTTTAAAGGTCGCTGCATGCAATTTGTCTTATCTTTTTAGTGTAGCAATCCATTTGATTTAACGGCATGCTAAAAATTGCAGAGGCAGTGAAGGCTTGCTACCGTGTTATTCATGGTGGGGAGGGAGCTTTGCAATTTAGGCATCAGGCTTATGCTCCAGAGCAGAATGACATCCAAAACATTGGCTTCTGTGGAAAGGGAACACTGGGACGGGACCCTTGGGAGAGGAGCAAGTGGTCTGTTCTTCCCCAGAGAAAGGTATCTGTGAAGTTATCACCTAATTGCTGGAAAGGCTTCTTCGTTTTTATGAGCTAGCTGAGTGCTAAGCAAAAACCAAACTGGTGTAAATCCCACTTATTTGAGATACAAACATGAGAAATATTTATACACCAAACACTTGTTTGCCCACACCAGGCACAAAGTATGCAGAGGGAAGCTGCAAACACAAACATGTCCCATCATGCATATCGCATCACATTAGCACTAGGTACTTGAAAGGAGTTGGGCCCTTGGCTTGGTGTAGCTTTGTCACAGGGTCATAACTGATAGCAATGTGTGTTGACTCAGCTGTCTACTGCCCCTCCCCTCTGACTGCTGTATCTTGTGGAGCATAACAGTGAGCAGAGATACTCTTCCCTCTGGGCACAGAAGACGGTGAACGCCATACTTTGGACAGCAACTGCTGCAGTCATGAACTCTACTGATGTTCAGGACACGAAAGTGGCCATCGTTGGCGGGGGTTTGGTAAGAAATGCATGCTTGTCTCAGTTGTGGTTTTATTCTTTTTTGCAGGCCATGTGGGGTGAAGGTGTGGTGCTTTTCATACAAACAGTCTTATTTTTACCAAGGAGTAAAAACAGGAAGAGGTATAACAGAAAGAGCTTTGTTTTGGTTGTACATATGGTCAGTTTTGGCTTGCTCTTAAATGCGCTGATGCTGATCGTTATAGAAGTCAGCCACAGCTGATAAAACTGGACTCCACCACAGAAAGCAAATGTACCATAGACCAGGGAAGTGACTGCTGGGGAGACTATCTAGGCTTATGAAATGCAGCCAAGTTCCCTTGCCTGCTTAATCTTACTCCTTTGCATGGTATTTTCTTGTTTGTGGCCAGCAATTTGATTTGTAAATCAAGATGATAAGAGCTTAACTAGTGAATTTAAATTTCAGTCCTACTTTTTACCTGGCTTTATGTTGCCTGCCTTTTTAGAAGCCTGTGGACAAATATGGGTTTAGCTGAGTTAGGACCAGGGAAGGAAGTGTAATTGTTTGTGCAGCCAGGACTTTGTACCAGCATTACTGTTTTTTGTGGGAAACTTTGTACCAAAAGCATTACTGTTTTTTGTGGGAAACTGGTGTTATGGATAGAGTAGTAGGCTTGGAGTGTTGTTATAGGCATGATAGTCCCAGAAATATGTGAGAAGGAAGAGCTTTTTAGTGATCTCTTCCATTAGCCCAACTGCAGAATTAGGAGAGATGTTAGACAAGCCTTCATAAAATGCCCTTCTTCAGGTCTGGGGAAGAAGGAAATGCAGCTTAAGCTAAATACCAGATTGTTTTCTGTCTACCCTTAACAAAGATGGCAGAGACAGACATCAGGCAAAGGTATGGTATATATACTACATATGGTATATACTTGCCTTTGCATTTCTAGGCAAACTTGTACACTGTGTAGCTTCCCTAGAGTTGATTCAAAAGAGAAGTCTATAACACCCAATTTCCTTCCAGGTAGATAAATAGTCTTCACAATGGATGCAAAATCTTTCCAGTCCTGGTGTATACACAAGGGTCACTGTTAGTGTAGGTACTTCTGATGCTGAGTCAAGGCTCTTCCTGAGCCATGAACAGGCACTAAACTTTGCTGTGATTTAATCTGAGAACTTTGCTGGAGGACTTGGAAAGTCTTGGACTTGAAGGCTTCTTACTCTGCATAGGCATTTTTTAAGAGAAGAGAAGTGGTTAGCCATGTTAGTCCAAAATCAGGCAAAAGGCAGGGTAGGGTGGCACCCTAGAGGCTATCATGCCCAACATTCTGCCTAAAAGAGATCTCCCAGATGCTTTGTCAATGTGTGTTCTTTTTCCTGATGATCTCTGTGTCAAATGATTGTCCCCTTTTGCTTGAGAAGGACCTGTATTTTAGTGGCGCTGTGTGCTTAAAATTAACTATCCAACCTAAATTGTTCTCTAACTGTAGAATACCTTGGTGACTCTTTTGTAGGTGGGTGCTTTAAATGCCTGTTTCTTTGCAAGAAGAGGGTTCCAAGTTGATGTTTTTGAAGCAAGAGAAGGTAAACCCAGATTGACTATATTTATAATATTACTATGCTCATCACTTCATTTCCACCACAGCCAGAGAAGTGTTTAAAAAAAGGAACCGCAGACTGGAACTGAATCGCACACTGTGGGCCTGTCTAGGGGGGGGGAGAACATTTTCACTCTGAACTTTCTTGCCTAAAATGACATTGTTAGAACTTACACGTGCATGTAATACTGTGATCCATGTCATAAAAGGTTAATCACCAAATTAGAAACATATGATTCGATGTAATTCTGTGGAATATTCACTGACTTTCTGTATCTGCAAAAACTGAGCATGTAGCAAGGTTAGAGAACCCAGTACAACATCATCTGTGCCAGGTGGATGACCACAATGATACTGAGAGAAGAAGTTACTGCATACACACAAAAAATTGCATGTTTAACTTTTAAAGGAAACAGGCCCTCTTTTATCAAAGAGTTTGATTTTAGCTTACTTTATTTAGTGGCAAAGGTGAATAAGCTTCATAGTTGGAAAGCAATAGAGAAAATTGGATGTACTTAAGTTAGTGAATGAATTCCTATTGTTGCCAAGGCATTTTCCCAAGTGTAATATTCCCAAGTATAAATACCTACTTGCAGATATATTTACACTTCCAAGATGTACTTATACAAGTTCCTGAGGCTCACATGGGCAAAGTGCATGGGAAGAGACTAATGAATAATACAGGAGTAGGGACAAAATCTTGTTCTCTAATATTCATGGCAATACTGCATCACCTAGTGATACAATTTAATTTCTCCTTCAATAAACAGAGCACTAGCATTCAACCGCTTAGAGCATGTGAAATATAGTTATATAATTTATGAGACCATTATGCAGAGCTCTCTAGACAAACATAACCACTCAGATGGCACTGGATCTGAGCTTCAGCCTGGGACCAAACATGAAGGATGGTGACAAATGTTTTACCAACACCTAATCCAATAGAACATCTGTGCTTACCTTGCTAGAGCAGTAAGTAAAGCTGGTTCACCTCCCAGGACTTCAGGGAGTTGGTTTGCTCTGACACAGCAGGTTGTCCAATTACAAGGTTAAGGATGCTAATGTGTTGGTAAAAGATATGCCTCTTACTGAGTCATACCATTAATTGGTGCCAAACTGCCCTTACCTTCCCTCACTGCCTGAGACAGTCACTGTGGTTCACTGAGAGACTTGGGTGGAAAACTGAAATGCGAATGGCCCCAAAGTCATTCCAAATCTAGCCCCCAACGGTACAAAGTCTATGATAAGTTCTACCCTCAGCCTTGGCTGTTCTGCATAGTGGTCTGGTCGATAGTACAGACTGCAAAGTCGTGTTATTGGCTCAAGAGCTAACTGCTGCCTTGAGCTCCAAGGGCTTTGCTGGAGGTCAATTAAATGCAAGTGCAACCCAATACGGTAGCAAATGCTGAGGTTAGCTTGCTATTCGCTCCAGTGTCCATGACAGTTTGGTCCCGTCACACTCAGTGAAATGCATCAGGCCTGGGCAATTTATGTAGACGATTGTCTGGGTGGCTGGAGAAACAAATGTACTCAGAAAAGTGGTGCAGTATAAGAGTTCCTGGCATGGTGTGAACTATAAAATAGGAACTGCCTGCTAATTCTGTGCAAAATGTTAACCTGCTGAATGCAAATGATGAGAAACTTTCTCTTGGCTTAGGGTAATTTTGAGAGGAATGGCCCATGACTCACCCCGTGATTCTGCGTAATTAACACAGCCTACCATTTCCTGTGCAACACTCAGCTGCAGCTGCTGCTCTGAGCCTGAGGAAACCCCATGAGGAAGTGTCTCTAAAAATCTTCTGTTGTTTGTTGCCTTATTTGTGCTCTTCAGTCAGCCCTCAGAAGAGCTAGTCAGGCTTTTAGAAGCTTGATTTCTTTGCTACACCGGTAGAGGGGCAGATGTGGTTCCTTCCCTGTAGCCTCCACTAGCAAAATACGGCCTTCAGCACTACCTGTGCTCCATGGCTTCTATTCCACTTCATGGTGGAATAGAAAACACACAACACTGGCAGACTCTCCCTGTGCCTGAAGCAGGGTGTTTGTGCTCGCAAGCTTGCAAAGAACAGTTTTTTCCAACTATTTAGTTTGTCTAATAAAAAATATCACATTTACCCAAAGAACTTTGTCTGTACTGTACGAGAGAGCTCTTTTTTTCATAAATGATGTAATGGCCTGAAATTACTCATCTGTGTAGAGGTCTGTGGAAGGAATGTGCTTCAGCTTCTGTAAGAGAAGACAACTCAGAAAAAGGTGATTAATGTGGCCAGCAATTAATATATTACAATTAATGGTTCTAATACATCCAAACCAGTAAGTGGATCTAGTAATGTTTGGGTGGTGTCTAGGAGGGGTCTTTGATACCTCTCTTAGATGCAAAGCACATGGAAGTAATAAAGAAATAATGATCTGTGAGATTACAGAAACAACTACAGTACATGCACTAGGCAAAGCTGATCTGCACTGTGACCCCAAATCTTGGCATTACCTCCTATAGCACTCCAGAGAGTGCTAGTCTGTCTGTCCTCCAGAGAGGTACTATCTGCTGCCATCCAGTGTTACAGGTCTGGTGGAAGAGCCTGTGTTTCTTCAATAGGAGAATCAAGGTTTTGTAAAGCAGGGAGTTGAGCTGCAAGTCACGCTCAGTAGCCTGCCTTTGGGAGCACTTGGAAATTGAGCCTGAACAGGGGCTCAAGGCTGGGTCCACATGTACTAAAGGAAAACTTTCAAGCACTAAGGGCTTGCCCCAAAGCCTATTGAAATCCCCAGGAGTCTTTTCTTTGCCTTAAGTCAAGGCCATAGGGTCCAATTCATCCATCCTTATTAATGGCAAGTAGCTGAGTCTCTCCCCCCATGAGACTAGTCACTGACTGAGGCTGTACTCAGAGAGCAAAAAGGTAGCAGTTGCTCCCCTACTGAAATGCATCCCATTGATCTGTGCTGGGGCAGGGTGAAGAAAAGTGCTCCTTAATGACTTGGAGGGCTAAAATACAGTCTTGGCAAAAGTCCTGGGGCCTCCTGTGGGGGCAAAGCCCCTCAGCTCACATGCAGAATTACAGGCAGGGCAGCTCTAGAGCTAACCCCCGCAGCTGGTTTTAGTGGGGAGCGCTCAAGCTGTGGCAGAAACCTGAGCTTGGTTTTCTTACTTTTATGCAGCTAAAATGGTCTGTCTCGGTGCTGCTGAAAGCTGTGTTTTGAATCTGACCTCTAGAGTATGTTCCATGTGCACAGCCATTGGCTCTTGTGCATGAGCCATCAGTGCCCCAGTAACAAACCAGTCTCTATCTTGTTGCAGATATTCGTGTTGCCAAAGTCACCCGTGGCAGAAGCATTAATTTGGCACTATCTCACAGGGGACGCCAGGCCCTCAAAGCCATTGGAATGGAAGAGCAGGTAGCCACCCTTTCTTTTTAAGCCTGATGGCCTTTCCAGTTAAGTGCTGGTGTATAATGTTGATTGCTCGTTGACTAGAACCAGGCTGAAGTCCCAAGGGGAAGCCATAGCTGTCATCCCTAGGCTGTCTCCATGAGATGTGAAAGATCACCGCAAAAGCAGGGGTAACATCTCCTTTTACGGTATGCTGGGAGCTGACACCTTCCTCTGCTGCCTGGCACTGGAACCAAGGCACAGAAACACCAGCAAGGGTTACACTAATATTATGCGGTTAGGACTCCGCTGGGTTTTTGTCAGATCAGGAGATCTACAGATACACCGTGCTTGTTTTGGAAAACCTTCAGACAGCTATATGGGAGACAGAGCTGCTCCTCATGACATTGCTTTTCCTTATTTTAATTCCTTTCTCCCTTCCAGAAGGAGTAAGGGCAGGAGTGATAGAAGTCAGTAGAAGTGAGCCAGGAGACTAGAGTGGTTATCCAGAAGTTGTACGAGAGGACTGACTTCCATGTCTAGGCCCCAGACATCCAGCTTGAGATCTGGATTCTCCTATAAATGCTCAAGTTTAAGGTGTTCTTTAAAGAGAGACAGTTAGCTGTTGTAGGCTTAAGTCAGGTAGAAGGCAAGGGAGATTTGCACCTCATAGACTAACCAAAGTCTGTTGTCTGTCTATATATAACACAAGGTTTTTGTGGGTTGAAGCTCACAGAATCAACTTACAAAAGCTTGGCTGTATATATAATTTCAACTGTAGTTAGTCTATAAGGTGCATATCTACCCTGCCTTCTGCCTGCTTTAAAGCCCAGTGAAGGTAGATGCTACAGGAGACTTTGGCTCAGGGTATGGACTTGCAAAAAACTCTCAGCCCCTGGCCTGACTCCAAGCCCAGCCCCACTTGAAGGCTGGCTATGGTCTAAACTCCAGACATTCAGATTTATAGAATCACAAAGATTGACAAAAACTGAAAAACAGGACTTTTTGCTGTCCATTCCTCGTTCAGAAACAGACGGGACAAAATGTTTAAAAACTGGATGGTCTGGAATAAAGCAGGGCCAATGGTCACCCTAGTGAAATGTGGTGGTTTTACGTCCGTAACTGTAAATGTTTCCTTAGTAACTCACTAAAGGACAAAATAGTTTCAGAGTGAAAAACCTCACATGTTGCCTGAAGCCAGATAACATATCTCCTGAGCAATCTGTTCCATTGCATTCAATGGGCCTGTTAATGGGAGTTTGAGATACCTAAAACTATTTTCCTTCTGATTGCAGATTGTGTCCAAAGGCATTCCCATGTTTGCAAGGAGGATACACACACCTTCTGGCAAAAAGTATTCCATTCCCTATGGGACAAAACACCAGGTATTTTCCTTCTTAGAACTTTCCCCAGATCTGGCTTTGAGTCAGGTCCTTTACTTGAGATCACCGAGCCTGAAGTAATTGCACACAGATTATGAATTAAAGCAGTGGTTCTCAACCTTTTTGGACTCGAGGCCCCCCTCATTTCTGACCTGCAGCCCTCTGGCCCTGCTGGTGCCCCTCACTCACAACCCACAGCTCCCTGGCCTTGCCAGTGCCCCTCACTCCCAACCTGCAGCCCCACTGCCCCCCAGCTCCCCTTAGGCCACCCATGCTGCCCTCCACCCCATCTCCCATCCTGCAGCAGAAGGAGGTAAGGGCAGCACTGCCCCGCCAATCCATTACTCATTGTACTGCTGGTGGTGCAGCTGGTGTGGGGGTCCCAGCAGTGACGGTGGCAATGAGGCTCACCATCCCGCTCTGCCCTCCAGCACTGGTTCCTGCCCACTGGAACATGAAGGTGGCTTCTGCCCGTGGTGATCCAGCCAGGCTGCAGCCCTGTGCCCACTATGGGTGCAGAAATCTAAGGGGGGTGTTCCCCCTCAAAGCCCCACGTGTTACCTATGCCCCCCCTGCCCCAGGCAGGAGTAAAGTGCAGTGCTGCAGCAGGTGCACACGAGAAAGTGCACTCAAAGAGCGGGCTGAGCTGCTACGCCAACAGCACTGTGCAGCTTGCCACCTGCTTCTGCAGCTCATGCAGTGCCAGGCTCAGCCAGTAGAAGTCCAACGTGAAAAACACCTGGCCCGACTCTCCGCCTGGAAGCAGGTGGCACCCAAATGCTGCTCTCCTGCCTCCTTGGCCCTCAGGCATGATCCCCCTAAAACTGCTTGCAGTCCCTCAGGGGGCCATGGACCCCCTGGTTGAGAACTCATGAGTTAAAGGATTCCCACTAGGAAGAAACTCACAGCATCCTTGGAAAAACTCCAGGTTACCCCTCCCTCCCGCCCATCATGGATTTTCCATTGCTTCTGCTCTTGGCAAAGCCATGCTTTAACAGTGTGAAGTCCTCAGTGGATGGACTCTATTTATTGCATACATTGCACATCATCAACATTAAGTAATTGAACACTTCCCAGATTTTGGGCTGATGGAGCCACTAGTGCAGCCAAGTAACCATGTACTTTCTTTTTTTGTAACTATAAAACAAATATCTTTACTCCCTTAAGCCCTCACAAAAATTGTCCCAATGGTGTAGTTCTGACAGGCCAATCATCTAAATTCAGATTTAATTTCCTGCAGCCCATCACATTCCCTTATTCCAGGGGTGGGCAAAATGCAGCCCGCAGGGCTATTCTATCCAGCCCACAGGGCCCCTAAAAAATTTAGAAAATTATTATTTATCTGCCCCTGGTTGCCTGCCATGTGCCCCTCGATGGCTGGCCAAACTCAGTAAGCAGCCCTCCTCCTGAAATAATTGCCCACCCCGGCCTTATTCTTTCAGCCACCCCTCACCCTCAGTCTCCAAGTCTTTGTCCCACTGCATTTTCCTTTCTTGCTTTCCCCAAATTCAGTCCGCCTCCCTATTCTAATCCTCCCTTCCGTCCAGATTCCTCCTCCCCGTTTCCCCACCATCCCTTCTCCACAGTAGGTAAACCACTGCTGAACTGCTAGGGCCAGATCACATGTTCACACTCTGAAAAGGACACTGTGGAGTAAGAGATGTGTCTTGACTTCAGGGGGACTAAAGTGCTTGCAGTTATGTTTATGTGGAGACTCTTGGAAGAACTAGTGCTTGTCATACCATCTGTTTAATATTTTGTGCAAAAAGTCTTCAGAAACATTCACTATTTTTCTTGCAGTACATTCTGTCCGTGGACAGAGCAAATTTAAACAAAGAGCTGTTAACTGGTAAGTGTTCTAGCCTTTTTTAAATACTCCTAGTCCCTCTTCACTGTCGTACTTTCAAAAATTTAGGGTTTGAGCCAAAAAAAATTAAGTTTTTACCATATTTTTTTTTGAAAGTGTAGTTTCTCCACGGGTTCTGGGTCTACTGTGATACTAAAAACTGACTTCAAGTGTTTGTAAAATGGCCTAATATGTACCTCTGATAACACAAATAAGTATTAAAAATCAGTTAGAGCCTTTTTATCCAAGGACAGTAAAGCATTTGACAAACATTGACTCCATGGCACCCTGGTATGACAAATAAATGTTATGCACACTTTATGGGTGAATAAACTGGGACAAAGAGGAGTAGGATCCAACTTTATAAATGTGGCTGCTGAATGTTGGATGCCTAATATCATCTCAGATTAGGTGCCTGGAATTAGTAGATACTCTTGAAAACTGGGATTTAATTATTTTTCTAAGCTTTTTCTCTAGTTCGATGCTAACTTAAAAAAATACATTCTAGGATTTTATGAAAGAAACCAGCAGCAGCATTTAAAACAAAGGTCTATGGACCTGATATACAAATTTGTTTTAAGAATTATTTTTAAATACAACCTCAAAGGCCTGATATGGCCTCTTTTTCATAGGGAAGCAAAAACTATAGATGAGAAGTTTACTGAATACTGATAATGGGAGATTAAAGAGTATAAGCAACCTTAAACCCCCATCTCCTCAGTGTTTGAACTGTACTGCGTCAAACTAAAATGCAGCATGGAATGCATTTAATACATTTAATAGGAAAGAATTGTTGCTACCTCTTTCTAATTTGAGGGCCATTTAAAACTTGGGGTCGTGTGTGCTGATTAATTTAAGAGGAGGAATTGCTGATGGAGTCAGGCATTTCTCTGATGCATTCCTATTTACATACAAAGAAGATACAAAGTCCTGTTTCCTTGAACACAGGAGGAATCAAACAATGGCAGATAGTGGTTTTGCTCACACCTCCAGAACTAAACCTACTGGCTTGCATCCAGTAGTTAACCCCAAAGCGCAAGTCTTTAGACTTTTCCCAGGATCATGCTAACCAATGTTTCTGTGACCATCTGGTGCTTGATTCCTATTCTGTCTCCTGCTCTGTTTCTCCTGCTTTTATTTCACACACAGCTCCATTAAAATAATGCTCAGAGGAATCGCCTCTCCTTACACAGTTCAGATCCCTGATCTGGTAGGAGATTCTATGGTCTCAGTTACCTGGATCAACAAAAGAGCTCAAGGATTTCTCACAACTATCTTAAATGGGAGAGAACGGACGCAACTACCCTCCAAGTTTCAATTATTGGTGTATTATCAGAGTGAAAAATAAGAACTTGCATGTGTTAAAAGGTATCTGTCCATAATCCATCCAGCTGCATGTCAGGTTCGGCTGGTACGTGCCTGTGTCTCCCACTAGCTGCATGCAGGCCCAGATTTTGGCTGATGATGTTTTTCATGGAATAGTATCCATGAAGTTTGTTTTTGAAAATTATGATTATTATGGTGAATACAAATACTTTGCCAGGATCATTTGATGTGGTCTCACACAACATTCTCGAGGCAAGCTAAGAAAGTACGGGCTAGATCAGTGTTTCTCAACCTGTGCTACGCATATCCCTGTGGGTACATGAGACACAGGCAAGGGGTACACGGGTGCCATGTTTTGAGTTTGGCATACCCTCTCGCCCAGTGGGTTGGAGGTATCTTTGCCTGGTTGGGCCAGAAGTTTTGGCCGCTGTCCCGCCCACCGCATCTGGGTCACTGGGGCTTTCACTCTCCAGCATCAGTGTGCCGGGGGACTGGGAGGGAGGCCCCATGCAGGCTGCTTTGCCTCAGGCCGTGGTCCATGAGGAAGAAGTGGGATTTGGCTTGCGGCGGCAAAATCAGAAGTGCCATGGTGGGACTTCCGGTTTCACTTTTGCCACGTCAATCGGCAGGGGGTACGTAAGCTACCAAAGGTTGAGAACCACTGGGCTCGATGAATGGACTGTAAGGTGGATAGAAAATGGGCTGACGCATCAGACTCGGAGAGTAATAATCAATAGCTCGATGTCTAGCTGGCAGCTGGTATCAAGTGGAGTGCCCCAGGGGTCACTCCTGGGGCTGGTTTTGTGCAACGTCTTCATCAACGACCTGGAAGATGGCATAGACTGCACCCTCAGCAAGCTTGCAGATGATGCTAAGCTGGGGGGAGTAGTAGATACACTGGAGGGTAGGGCTAGGATTCAGAGTGACCTAAACAAATTGCAGGATTGGACCAAAAGAAATCTCATGAGGTTCAACAAGGACACGAGCAATGTCCTGCACTTAGGACGAAACAATCTCAGGCACCAGTACAGGCTAGGGGCTAACTGGCTGGGCAGCAGCTCTGCATAAAAGGACCTGGGGGTTATAGTGTACAATAAGCTGAATATGAGCCAGCAGTGTGCCCTTGTTGCCAAGAAGGCTAACAACATACTGGGCTGCATTGGTAGCTGTGTTGCCTGGAGGTTCAAGGAAGTGACTATTCAGCACTGGTGAGGCCACATCTGGAGCACTGTGTTCAGTTTTGAGACCTCCACTACAGAAAGGATGTGGACAAATTGGAGAGAGTCCAGTGGAGGGCAACAAAAATGTTGAGGGGCCTAGGGCACATGATTTATGAGGACAGACTGGGGCAACTGGGCTTATTTAGTCTAGAAAAGAGAAGGCTGAGTGGAGATTCAAAAGAAGATGGAGCTAGGCTGTTCTCAGTGGTGGCAGATGACAGAACAAAGAGCAACGATCTCAAGTTGCAGTATGGGTGACTGATGCGTCTTGAGTCATGGGGGGCATGTGCCCTCCCTGACATCAGTCAGCGACTGGGGGGGGTCCCCCAGCGGCCAATCCCACTGACCGGGGACAGGGAGGCCCATGGCCGATCTCACTCACCAAAAAAGTGGCTGTGCCACTTCCACGGTCACTTCCAGAACTCCCACAGCCACTTCCAGAAGTGGTGCAGGCGCAGGGGGAGCACTGGTGCTGTGGCCTGCCCCCCTGCCCGCTGGCTAAACAGGGAGAGCGGCCTGACAGGGAGAGCACCGGTCTCACAGGGGGTACACATGCACCCCCTATGCTTCGCCACTGAATTGCAGCAAGGAAGTTTAGGTTAGATATTAGGAAGAACTTTCTCACTAGGATGGTAGTAAAACCCTGGAACAGGTTGCCCAGAGAGCCTGTGGAATCTCCATCCTTGGAGGTTTTTAAGATCCAGCTGGACAAAGCTTTGGCTGGGATGATCTAGCTGTGGATGGTCCTGCTTTGAGCAGGGGGGTGGACTAGATGACCTCCTGAGGTCCCTTCCAACCCTAATTTTCTATGATACTATGATCTGTTGCACTTTTAAATATCTTCTCGCAAGATTAAACCAAAACACAGCTGTCACACCTTGCACCACACTCCTATTAAAAGAGATCTAATTTGTTCTAAAAATGAAAGTCTCAGTATCCTAAATGATTGACTGGGGTTATTTGTGCAGGTGAATTTCACCTTTACCTTTAAACAACTTTTCTTTTTGCAGCTGCTGAGAAGTACCCCAATACTAAGCTGTACTTTGAACACAAGCTTTGCCAGTGCAATGCTGAATCAAGAACATTAACTATACAAAGGTAACCCACAGCATGACCTCCTAGTGCTGTCTTCCTTTAGTTTTTGCTTACTTATTAATGAAAACTCAAACAACTGGGGCAGGCCATTTCAAAACAGTTTTGTTGTTTTTGAACTGACAATTGGCATCAGTTTTAAAAAGAATCAGACATGTCAGCCCTTTCATGAAGAGTTTAAAGAGAGCCAAAGCAACTTCATAAACCAAAATTCAATCAGCAATAAACCAAACACATGTTAGTTATTTCTGCAAGTAACAGATGTTTCTGCCAGGACTGTGCTTGATTTCAAGCTGTCTGGGGTAGACTGTTTTTCCAGAGGCCGATTTGAATTGCAGCCCAACATGATTTGAATAGAACCAGTCCACCTGATTTCTGATGCATTTCCTCTTACAAAATTTTAGTGGCCATTGTGCCAAAGTGTCTGTGAGATTATTCAACTACAGATGGTTCCAGCTGAGATTGGAGTCAGGTGTGTGTAAGCAGACGATGAGCAGGGGTATGTGAAGGAGGAAAATGGGCTGAGCATTCATTACAATTGCAGGCCTTTGCACTAGAAACTCTAACAAGTCTCTGGCATTTCCTGTCATGTCTGAAAATAATGAGGGCTTGTATACAGCTTTTTACCTCCAGAGGGACTCCTTGCTCAGCACTAGTTTCAAGAAAGGCTGATTTGACTTTTAAAAGTGTTGATGAATCCCAAACAAACAGGCTGGACTCCCAAGCCAGTGATGGAGCATGACTGTGTTAAACCAGTGTAGTCCTGTAACAGTGAACACTGTTACACGTAGGGCAGAGTCACCTGCTGGTGTCAGCAACCTCTGTTTCCACTCCACAACTGAGATATTTGATGCAAATCTCTCATTATTTTACATGCACCAATTTTTACAACCTCCGGTACAATTCTGCATCCCAGCCCTGATCTTATTCACTAGCATTGAGCAGGCAGCCAGCTCACACTAGAAAAGATTAAATGGTGCAGAAGGTCCAGTCAAAGAATAGGCGTAGGACTTCAGCAGCAAAGTGCAGGGCCCCTGGGGCTTTCTTGCTAAAAGCCCAAAAGAAACAGCATTATTCCACTAGATTTCTCTGTTTTTTTAGACGTGATGAAACAACTCTGGAAATCACTTGTGGCCTCATAGTGGGATGTGATGGAGCCTTTTCGACAGTCAGGAAGCAGTTCATGAGGCAAACTTGTTTTAACTACAGCCATGAGTATATTCCTCATGGCTACATGGAGCTAACTATCCCCCCCAGGGATGGAGATGTAAGTAAGCTCTGCCCTGTGCTCTGCTATGACGTTAGTGTTCCCTAGCCCCAGTACATAAAATCCCTGCTGCAGCAGCCCTTGGGGAAATCCTTGCTAAAAAATGTGGCTCTCAAGGATGAAAGAGGCTGTTCCTTCCTCTCAGAGCCATTGTTTCAGGCTCCTTGCAAATTCAGGCAGACATGACTGCCATTTTTCTTGTTTTCAAGGCAATGTATATGAACACAAGGGCTAGACTGGTATTTTTAAATCAATTCTAGGCTGCATGTCTGTAGCAGACTGAGCTCTCTAGAAAATATTGGGGCTTTGTGTACACAGAGCTGAAGCAGCAGACAGGCCTTTTCTGTTGAAGATGCATGTCCTTTACTTTTGCACAAAGTAATTACTTGGGTTGAACGTTATGAGCAATGTGGGCTCAAGAAGCAGCTTGTAATTTTGTCCCCATTGTCCTCTGAATACTGACTGCAGTGAAATTTCAATAGATGCCTTCAGTGAATGTACTCTAATCTTCCCATGGGTTAAACCTCTTGAAGGAGCAAACTTTTAACTCCTGGTTGTAGGCAATGGTGATGCACCAGTTTGCCTTTGTTTTACCACTGACTGTATAATAATGCAATTCCTCATTTGCAAAGGGCTAACAGTGCATATAGTGGATACCTCCATTCTGGTCCATGCCTGAAAATTTCTGGAGCATGTGGTATAGCGTTTATGGGACCACAACTGACCACAGACTATCAGCTTTCTTCCTTGCACCCTTCTCTCCCTCCACTGCTTGGGATTAGATGTAGTTTACCCTGAACTGTCAGCTTCTTATATGGGAGGGATCTTGCAATCATCTTATATGCTGAAGGAAAAAGGAAGGAATTGCTGCACTAGCTAAGAAGGCAGGAGGTGATGATTCCAAGGGCTGGTCTAAGGGGGCTGCATGGCTTTTGTACTGGTAGAGAAAGGAGGTAACAGCAGGAGTAAGTGGTTTGGGAATGAAGAAGCAGCCCCTCCTTGCTGAAACTTTACCGTATTCTTCTGCTTGTCCTTCTGCAGTGCTGATTCTTTGGTAATGAGCTTCCTAATGAGGTGCTGAAAAATCTTCCATTCTCTTTCAGTTTGCCCTGGAACCAAATTATCTTCACATCTGGCCCAGAAACACTTTCATGATGATTGCTCTGCCGAACCTGGTAATGACCTAGAACTGCCATTCATTTCAGACTACAGGGGTGACTTTGGTTTAAGGCACTGTATGTACTGGAACTCTTGGTGAGGTTTATTTTGCAGAGCTATATAGTCTCCTGGCGCTCAACCGGGAAGGGCTTTGCCTCGTCTGTGAAGTGGCTAGTGTACCCTTAATCCAGGGAAGTAAAGGCTTGGAACTGCCAGAGCTGGGGCTAAGATACAGGGTGGAGGGTTCCTCATGTCCTCTCCTTATTGGGTACCACTTCATGGGAAAGGGAAGATGTGATCTCATCCTCTGTGCCATAGTGAAAGTACAAACCCTGTTTGAAAAGGCTGTAGTCTTGATTTCCACAATGAAGCCTGGAATGAGGTCATAGAGCACAGTCCAGTGGTAGCAAGTGACCAGATGGTGGGGGGATGGAATAGCAGTGGTAGGTGATAGAAATAAGCCAGGGGCAGGTTTGAATACCCAATCCAGCCCCAGATTGTCTGATAAGTCTTACCTGGCATTCTCTATCTCCCCCAGAAACCCTACAAGTCAAAGGTATCAGTATTAAATGCACCTGCTAGGAAAGCTCACCCTAGCTCAAGGGCGGGCAATTACTTTGGGTGAAGGGCTGTTCACTGAGTTTTGGCAAACTGTTGAGCGCCTCATGGGTAGCCCTGCCCCTTGACAGGTGCCTTGCCCCTAGTTGCTGTCTTGGGACCCGAAGTCCCACTCCCTAATCCCTGACCTTTGCCACCAGAAGTCTCTCTTCTTGTCCCTGGAAATACTCCTTTCAGCAAGGGGTTTTGCCATCTCAGAACCAAAAAAACCCCCAAATAATATTCTAAAAAAAAATCAAACATCTACAACATTAATTCATTTGATTTTTAAAAAAATGTTTGTCCTTATTTACATGTGTTTGTGTAGCTTACATAGAGGTGATCATACAATAGCTTAAAATTAAGTCTTACTCTTGTATACTGTGGAGGAGGTGGGGGCATAGGGGGTGGGTACTGTATAGGTTTGTTGAGGGCTGTGGGGGTGTGGGTATGTTGGGTATGGGTGTGTGTGTGGGTGGATAGGTGTGGGTGGGGTGAGGGAGCATATGGGTGTGTGTGGTTATGTGGGGTGTGGGTGGGTATGGGGTTTGTACAGGGCTATGTTGGGGGGAGGGTGGCTGGGGTGTGTGAGGGGTTCTGGCCGTGGTGGTCTGTATGTATGGCAGTGCAATGGGGGGTGTGAGTGCATGTGTATGGTGGGGTGTGCATGTGGGACTCACCCTGTGAACACACACACACACACACTATGCCTCCCTCACTACACATGCACACACTTTTTCTCTCTCTCTCTCTTCTTCCCTCATTGCTTTCTCTGTCTCTCTCCCCCTCCCTCATTGCAGGGACACACACACTGTCTCTGTCTCTGTCTCTGTCTCTGTCTCTGTCTCTGTCTCTGTCTCTGTCTCTGTCTCTGTCTCTGTCTCTGTCTCTGTCTCTGTCTCTGTCTCTGTCTCTGTCTCTGTCTCTGTCTCTGTCTCTGTCTCTGTCTCTGTCTCTCTTCCCATTCCTGGCCCCAGGGTACTGATGTAGCCCTGTGCTCTTGGTACTGGAGCAGCTGTGCTGAAGCAGGCATTCAGGGAAGCAGTGAAAGCTGCAGCAGGTAGAGGTTTCCAGGCTGGGGGGTAGAGGTGGGAGAGGGATTGGGGGGCAGGGCTGAGCCCGGCTAGACTTTGTCCTGAGTCTTGCCAGCCTCCCCTGGGTCCTACTGCCCCCAGTTCCTGTCATCTTTGACAGGCAGAGAGAAGCAGATAATTATTAATTTTCTAAACATTTTAGGTGCCCTGTGGGCTGGGTAGAATGGCCTAGCAGGCCAGATTCAGCCCACAGGTGATTTTTTTTGCCTGTCCCTGCCCTAGCCTGTGTAGCTCCTGCCCTGCCAAATCATTGCCTTTCACAAGATGACATCATGGTGCAGTGAAAGATTCCAGGATAAATGGCCTAAGCCAGTCAGCCACAGCCTAGTTTGTCCTCTGAGAGGCTGGAAGCAGCAGTGTTATGGGAACACTGTCTATTTATCTCGTTACATCATCCCTGGATGCATCTACGCAAAACACTTAACAAGCAGAATACTAATTCTACTGCACATTAGCACAGTGGGCAAAGACCATGCCACCATGCAGTAGATTTAGTCTAATGCTCATTAATGTCACTTAAAAAGCATTCATCTGTGTTAATGTGCAGTAGTGCCAATTACGGTGCATTAATGAACATGTAGGTACACCCCCTAAGTACTAATAGAAAAGACAAGGCCCAACTCTGCCCACAAGCCAGGCCATGCTCCTTACCTGTCCTATGGCATGCATGAGGTATGTGAGAGTGCTCACGGTGGTACACAGAGCTATTGCTTCAAGAACACTTGTCACCAACAAATACATTGTAGAGATAGAGCTTGACATGGCAATGAATGCTTCGCTGACTCTAAGATTCATGGGAAGAGTGACTGGGTTAGGTTTTCAGCCCAAGACAGGTATTCCCTAGCCGACTAGAACCAATACTCCAAAGTATCAAATTATACTAAGCCTAAAGGCCTTATCCTACCTACCAAAATAAGGATCAGCTCAGCCAGTGGTTTTACTGAGAGCAAGTTAAGACCCATAATTCTGGCAGAGGGCTGGGGGAGCAAGTTGGGCTCTTCACAGCACTTCTTCACTGCTGGTGTGACTTCTACTATGCTGCTGCTGCAGTGAAGAAACATCAGCAGCCTCCTGACAGTCTCACCAAATGATCCCTGCATTACATGTGCTTCTCACTTCCCTTTTCATTTCTCAGTGCCTCCCTCTTTCCATTTCTGCTATTTCTCCACTTTGTCTACCAGGAAACAATCCCTTGCAAATGTGCCTTGTACTGCAGAATAAATAGCCTAACAAGAGGATTAAAGCTATGTGCCCCAACCATATTTTGAACTTTAATTAACATAATAAAAACTAGGAGGAAAAAGGGGCAAGTAGCAGCTTCAGCAATCTTTGTTCTACCACAAGACTGTCAGCGTCACCCTCAGGATATCTCAGGTTGAGCAATATATTGTAGGTCAAAGTGTTCAATGTTCATGTCCATCTTTCAGGGTTGTCTGAAGTCGTCTTTTTAACCTGCAGGATAAGTCATTCACTTGCACTCTCTTCATGCCCTTTGAGGACTTTGAAAAGCTCAGGACTGGTGATCAAGTGCTGAATTTTTTCCAAACCTACTTTCCAGATTCAGTTCCCCTCATTGGAGAGTAAGTGTTACTTTTGGTGTTTCTTTTTTTTTTAAATTGATGTATTTTTCTAAAACACCATGGAGGTGCCTCATACACTAGCATGCAACTGTGGACTGCTGACTTCAAGTTTTAATGATGATCACCATTCTCTCTGCCTACACTGCGAAGCCCAGCATGTTATATATTCTTTGGGAGAAATCTTCATGTTTCTGCAGACACTCGATGCAATTCAAAAGGGTTGGAAAGAGAAAAGACAGAAGTTTTTATTGTCCTTTCACTGGGATAGTATAAGGCAGAAGGTAATAAAGTCCTTCACCAGATCAGTTATAATGAACTGTGCTGTCTGTGACAATTTGGGTGCACATTATCTCCTCAATGAAAATATAGAAGTATGTGGTTTGAAATGCCCCCCTAATCCTGGTCCTTTAAGACAGGGCTTTGCTGGCAACTATGTGTTAGATATCTAGTGGATAAATAAGGTTTAGCCCCCTGCAGGGTCTCTGCCTTAATTTAGCCCTGCTTTGGACATATTTCCTTCTGTATAGGAAATGCATCGCTTGGATTCCTTTGGAATTTGTAATCTTTGCTCTTAGTAAACAGAACACAAGAAACATGAGACATGATGAGCCATGCGATTTTGATATCACATGTTGCATTGCATCAAATGAAGTAACCGTAGCTCAGATGAGCTCCTGCTGACATTGTTGAGCCTATAGAATTTACTTGTCTAGTCAAAATTATTGTGCAAGATCCCCTTGATATCTACATTGGTATGTCGCAGTTAATTTTGTAGCATAATTATAATAATGGAATGGGGCAGACACTCTACTGCTCAGTCAAGTTACCCATATGTATTCTAAACCATGGAGATCTGCTCAAGAATAATGAAGAAGAGTAGGCTGTTCATTGCAGGAAGACTTCCTGCTCCTTTGCTGATCAGTACAACTACCTAGTACTACTGAATGCTGGGACACATGATGGACAAGGAAAGGAAGCTATATTAAGGCTTCAGCTTCTGGAATTTCTAAATGAAAGAGGGGGAAAATAGTGATGTTATCTCAGAGTTCAGATTTGCTAACTAAATGGTTTGCGTCATTCCACAGCTGGAACTAATGTTCCTGTGGATAGTAAATACTGTGTCCATATAAAGGGAGAACTATTTAGAAACTCAGCACACCTGGCTGACAATTACTGTATGTTAATGGTTCTCAACCCTTCTAGACCTGAGGCACCTCTCCTTAGACTCAAGGCACTCATTGGAAAAGGCCAACTCTTAGTTTTCACTCTGCTCTATTTTTTCTGCACTCAAAAAAAAAAAAAAAAAAAAAAGTTTTTGTATTGTAAAGAACTCAGCCCACAACAGACCAGAAGGTTTTTAACACTATGGATTTGTATTTGAATCTCTGGGTTTATCTTGGGAATCATGTTTGCACGACTAACAGTGGTAACATTGTGTGGCACTTCACAGCACCTTTGAAAGGGTCTCAAAGCACCCTAGTTGAGAATCACTGCTGTAGCTGAAGCATTCAGGTAGGTACTTAGTCCATATCCCTATTCATAAAAGACCATAAGCACATGCTTAAGCCTCCTTTAAAGTCAACTGGTTTTAAGTATATGCATAAGTATTTGGGGGAGTAGAGATGGACTGTTAAAGTATGGCCGTTATAATGCAAGGTAAGCCCACAATATCAGGAGGAAGGGGGAACATGGTTAGTAGGACTATTAATAGGAGGCATAATAGGAGTGCTAAATAAATACTCAGATTTAAATATACAGTAAGCCATTGCCTGGTGGGTAACAGAAGATACCTTCCTCTATGAAATCACATGTACCCACTGTGGTATGTGGCTAGTTGAAAGTTAATGGTCTTGTTGTTTTGGTTTCCAACAATTTCCCAAGGAGACAGTTTGATTTTCCATCCTGGGGTTGACATAAGCAATTGCTTTCCTGACCCTGCAATTGCCATAGCTGATTCTCTGGCTGTCTCTGATAGTGACACCTGGTGTTCTGTGCAAACTACTTTATTTACGTTTTTCGGTGCAGGCGAGAGCTGAAGCACGATTTCTTTTTGCTGCCAGCCCAAGCCATGATATCTGTGAAGTGCTCGTCTTACCACATTGGCTCTCATTGTGTCCTGATGGGAGATGCTGCCCATGCAGTTGTACCTTTCTATGGACAAGGCATGAATGCGGTGAGTTCACAGTTCCCCAGGCAGTGCGTCTATCAGGTCTGCCAGCTTTAGGTATGTCTGTAGGGTGTAAGACAGTGCTGCACGGAGATAAAGCCGGTTGTGTGTATCCTAGTTCCAGAGTGGAATGCACTGCCACTCTTGTTACCACTGGGGCTAAAAGCCCTACCTCTGAGCAGCATTAATTAGCCTGAGTGCAGTACTTTGTCAGCATGGCACTGGATTGTATCATATAATTACATCTTTTGTGTTCAAAATACCTTATGTTAGCTTAATACATTTGAAGAAAAGACCTGTACATCACAAGCAAATACATTTCATAGATACCCCTATATGATACCCAATGACTCCTCCTTTTCTCTAATGTGCCATATTGCAAGCAGGCCAATCAAGATGGCCATAATATGCCAGCTCTTTAATTCTCATGTTAGTGAGAGAGAGGCTCCAAGCAATGCTCTACAGGAAATCCAGCCTCAAGCCCTCAGGAAATATCTGACACCATATTGTTCTCCTTGGCCGACTTCCTTCTCTGTGACAGTGCCCACCTCTAGTTGGCTCTTCGTTGCAGGACCATTCCCTTAAACACTGCTGTCAGCCTATCTAGCCACCAGTCAGGTCAGGTACCACAGCTGCTGAGAGTTGCATCTGAGAAGAACACTCAGAGGTGAGCACAACCCAACCTGTTTGTAAGGGTTTGGAGATTAAAGCTAAGAATGAACAGACAGGTTCTTCCCTTCGCCGTGAGAAAAAGATTCAGATCCATCCCCACTGTCCGTAGAATTTGAAGTGGCCGCTCAGACCTGCTGAGCTGTGGCAACACATTCTGGCCCACAACAATGTGCTACAGTCTGCATGTGAAGCCCTGGTTAGGAAACAGTAAGGTTTTCAAATTTTGGTTATTTTCCCCTTGCTGTGTCTTTCAGGGATTTGAAGATTGCCTGGTTTTTGATGAGTTAATGGACCAGTTTCACAACGATCTTAGTGAGTAAAATCCTTGGGAATAGACAATAGGCCCTAGGGTGGGGATTTGGAGCAATTCTACCCATCAGCAGTCACCAAAAACACTGGCGTTCCCAGGGGAGTGCCTGTGAAACCAGAGGGAAGCACCTACTTTAGAAGAAAGTGTGAAATTAACTGATTGTGCATCTTCCTGGACAATTAATTCATCCCCAGGGTTACCAGGACTGCCCCTTCTCTGCACCCCTCTTCAGTACAAGGGGTGTACATGCCATTGCTTTTCTCACATTGTGTATGGGTGTGCCCTGATCTGCAGTCAACAGGATGAGCACTCTCCTCTCCTCTGCAGTGAGGTGCTGCAACAGAATGCTATAGGATACACACTTACTGGCTTCAAGAGAGGGGAGGAAGATCAGAGACTGATGCTAGAGCCCATGAGCAGGCAGGAGAAGCAGTGAACCCTAATGGACTGATTACTCCTCCCCAGGCACCTGCCTCCTGGAGTTCTCCAAGCTGAGAGTCCCTGATGACCATGCAATTTCGGATTTAGCCATGTACAATTACATTGAGGTAAGAGCAATAAGCCAGGTGTAGAGTCTGCACACAAGGGATGGAGGTTCTTCATGTGCAATGCTGGGACCTCAGCTGAGCCAGTGAGGAGCCTGGGGTCAGGCAAAGCCTTTTGGCGAAGGGGAAAAGAAGGAGCAGCATCTATGCTTTTCTACTAGGCTATGCCAGTTCTGCTGAAATGAGGCGTGGGTGTTCAGTTTAAGGGACAGGTTTGTTTTGAACAGTCAGCAGACCAGATCTTCCTGGTCCATGTGTTTTGCCTCTGGGAAGTTAGACCTGAGGCCTATACAGATTTGACCTCTGAGAAGTCCCAGGACAAGAATGTATTACTTGTCACTCTCTTTAACTGACATCGTTGACATCTCCCACTGGAGCAGATATGTTTCATCCTGGCACAACAGAACGAAACCTATTTTATGAGACCTGACCTATTCAGGATTAGTTTACATGACTTTGGAACACTAAACTAAACTCTGAAGTTGCCCTTAACATTCTGGAGTGACAGTGTCTACAGAGGGAGTTTATCTGTGTATCTATGAAGATACTGGCAGAATTGTACCAATAGAATTGTCATGTGTAAGCAAGGTTGTCAACAGGATGAAGGGGAAATAGAGACAGAGAAGTGCCACAATTCATCCAGTCACATAGCAGTCATGTGACAGAGCAAAGACTAGGACCCTGCTCTTCTGATACCCAGTGTAGTACTTACTGGGCCCTGGCACATCTCCCATTACACTTTTACTATACTACCGTGACATATTTTGGCCTGGCACTAAAAGACATTTGCCCCAGAGCTGCTTTCAACAGATTCCCATGCAATCTTACAGGTTAGCAAGTCTCTTTCATCCACAAGTACTGACTCCCAGAGGTAGGAAATAAGAGCTCTGGGCATGAAGGCTAGGGACAGACAGTCAAAAAGCCTGGGCCTGAATTGATTCAATCTTTGCAGATTAGTCTAACCTGGCTAGGCTAAATCAGTTTTGTAACCAGACCAACATCCCAGAAATCCAGGCACATGCCTGCAGTGGATCAGGCTAGAAACCAGGGGGGTTGCTAGAGCAGCCCTTCCTTCACTTCCACAGGGCTGAGCTGAGGGGGGCATAGCCAGGCCCCAGCAGAATGCTCTGATTATTCCCCCTCCCCCTAAGCAGCCCAACAAGGAATGTTAATCACCCCTAACTCAGTGTTTATCAACTGATTAAGAAAACAAAGCCTTTTTCCATTAACTAATAGAGCTCTTTTTAAACAGCTCTTCCAAGGAAGGACATTAAGCTACCTGTTGATTAGCTCCAAAAAGCCCATCCGTCTGTTGTTTCACACAGCATGGGCCGTAGCCAGCATGTGGTCTGCTAGCTAATGCAGAGGTGTCTGTGTAAGGCAGAGGGGCAGGGGAAATAATCCCTGCTTAGCAGGGAGAAGCCAGGCAGATGCTCTGTGCCTGCAAGTCTCTGCCAGAGCTCTGGCCAGGGAGCAGAGGGGAGTGGGCAGCCCTGCTGTGAAGCAGAACCCTACCCAGCCCAGAGAGCATGCTGGGAGAGTCTGGTTTATCTTAAACCAGCAAGGGGTCTGGGACAGACATTGCATAAACTGGTTTGAGCCAAATCAGTTAAGTCTGATACTACATTCAGCCAGGTTTTATCTCAAACCAGTTTCAGCCATCTTCAAAGTGGTTTATGTGCACTGGACACCTGTTCTGTTACAGGTTTAAACCAGTTTCTGATCACTCAAGCTGGTTTGTGTGTAATGTCTGTCCCTAGCCAGAGAGGCTGAGGAGAGCCATCTCAGAACAAGTAGCCACAGTAAGGGAGCATGTACCTGTAACAGCTGTTTTTTGCATGCATGTTGGTTTGTTGCAGATGCGAGCACACGTTAATTCGAAATGGTTTATATTTCGAAAGCATGTGGACAACTTCCTTCACATGCTTATGCCTTCCACCATTATCCCGTTGTACACAATGGTAAGACCCTCTGTTCCTTCCCTGACTGCCGGATCCTCCCTCTCCTATTGGTTGCTGTGTTCACTCCTGAAGAAATGACCTACTTTTGTAATCTCCAGGTCACATTCACAAGAATACGCTACCACAAAGCACTGCAGCATTGGAAATGGCAGAATAAGGTGAGGCTACATCCCAGTTGGCTTCTCTGGAGCCAGATATCCAGTCAGCTTCAGGACCAGCCTGTTCACTTATAACAAAGCAGGCTAGGACTAAAGAGTAATTTGTCCTATTTAGTGGCCTGTGAGGTACTGAAAGAGCTCCTGTTTATAAGTAGGCACCTAGACCCATGAGGATACCTAGAGCCAGCTTGATGTAGTTGGACCACTGATAACCAAGTTCACTTGGGTAACCAAGGCCAGCTGGGAGCTATTTGGCTTGCCTGCTGCCCTGACTCCTGAAACTTTGTTGCTGAAGCGCTTTAATTCCTCAGGGAAAAAAATAATGAGGAGGAGGACGGAGTATTAATAAAAATGAGATTTTTCCTTTGTGGTTTAGCAAAACTTCTGCATCACAAACTGAATTTCTCCTTATCCCTGTAGGTGATTAATCAAGGGCTCTTCATCACTGGGGCAGCAGCTGCACTGAGTAGCACCTACCTACTTATAAAATGGATAACACACAAAACTGACTTCACTTCACCAGCACTGTGGAGCTGGACAATTTAGCTCAAGAAAATTGGAAGCATCTCACCAGAAACATGCCTGTGAAGTGGGAACCCAACCCTGCCCTTGCAGCTGTGAGGAGGTGTGCAGTTCATCAGGCTGCTTTGAGGTTCTCTCCAGGAACCAAGCGTCCTTCATTCTTTAATAAGAATGGCCTTATTTCTGACATGATGTTACACTGCACATATTATTCAAACAAGTCAAGGGGTCACAGTCATTACTAAGTCTTCTCCCTCCTCCCCCACTGCCCATAGTCCAGGATGTAACCACAGTCTTCCCTTATTATCCTCCAAATACACCTTTGGGAGTTGCTCATCTCTACCAGCTTCATAATTTCTTAACACGTACCAGGTCGATTACAATTATATCTGTGAGGTATGACTTAGACTTACTACTTTGAAATGGAACATTGGTTCCTGAAGGCAAGTCCTTCCAGTACACCTGTGCTTATAGTGCTGAACAAATACATAGATTCTTAGGGAGTTACTTTTGGGCGAGACAGTCTAGACTAAGGGTGAGCAAAATGGAGCCTGAAGGCCAGATCTGCCTGCCAAGGGATTCCATCCAGCATGGAAGGGGTCCCTCAGCCCCACCTGGCTCAGTTCTGCTGTGCTCAGGCACATGGCAAGGTGATGGCAGTGCCAGCACTGGATCCAGCCCTGCTGCCCTGAACCCACCACCAGGGGCACTAGAGAATGGGTAGGCAGATAGGGCACACTCAGCTGGGCAGATGGGATGGGGCCATGGGCAGGCAGAGAACTGCATCTGGAAGTAGAGTGGGTAGGCAAATCTGGAGCCAGGACCTGGATTTTAGGCTATATGTCCCTGACCATGATCCTTGCCTCTCAGGCACTTATTGTTTTTCATGGGCTGTAGGTCCTTGACTCTGGTTTGTACCCTGCTTGGGCATTGGGCCTCTGGCCCTTTTTCCATTATTTTTGCTGTTTATTAAACCCCTGGCTGAGCTTGAGGCAGGCAGTCACATGCCTTACAGGCATGGCTGGGACCTCCGCTTCCCCAGTAGTCCCAAATTTAAGGTACTGGTATAAGCTACAACACAATAAGAAAGCCTCCTGGCTATAACAGGGAACTATCCCCATACTAGGACCTAGCATAGACTCTAGCTGCCTGGCTGTAAGAAAGCTTCCCCTCTCTGGGTTATATCATCAGCTCCCTGGCTGAACCCCCACTTCCTCCAATACTGGTTCCTACTTTCCTGCAAGCGGTAAGCATCTTGCTTGCAGATCTCAGGGTCTCTTGCATCAGTCAGACAGTCCCCTTTAGATTCCCTGCTCAAGAACTCCTTCCCTTTCAGCCAGCAGAACCATACTGGCTTACCTGCTCTCATGCCCTAGCTTTATGCACCTCCTAAGCCCTGCCCCATACAGTCATATGGCCCTGCAGCTCCCCACAGCTGTTCCCTCCCTGTGGCTGATGACTTGCCTGCTTTCTCAGATAGGGATTAGCTCAGCAGTCTGCAGCCCCTTGTATCTGGCCTGCTTACCTGTCTGCCTGGTGTAGCGGTCTGTTACTCTGCTTCCACTCCTTGGGTGAGTCACCCTCCCAGTATTAGTCCTTGGCTGTAGCTGGCCTTCTGTCCACTTGCTGGCAGCCAGCTCATCAACAGCTAACTGGTCTCCTGGCTGTCAAGTCTACTACAGCCAGCCTGTTCTGTGCAGTGGGCCCTAAAGTGGCCACGGGTATTCCCCTTTTCTTAACAAGCTGATACCTGCTAGGTGCAGTAATTCTTGGCTGCCCTGCCCTCTATTCCACTGTCCAGGGCCCCAACTGTGGAGCTCTTTCCCCATAAAATGACAATAGCCCCCAGGATTCAGTCATTTTTGCCCCCAGTCTTTGAGATTAAAAATGCTAAATGTTTAATATTTTGCCAATGCTTTTTTTCTGATTTTTCTCCAAAACAGTCTCAAAACTCTGCCTGTCTTTGTCTGCCCAACTGATAAGGTTCCTTCTTTCTCCCTCTCTCCACCCTTTAAATCTCTGCTTTATACTCCAGCAGAGGTTTTTATTAGACAGTGCTCTACTTTGCTGCCTGTAACCTCCCTCAGAATTTGAGGGCAACGTTGCAGATTTAAATACCGAAAAGGCTCAAATTTTGAGCCTGGATCCTAAAACAGACCTTTATAGCATGAGCCTTTCCGCTATACCACTGTTGCCCATTGTCAGCAGTCAATATCAACTTTATAAATATGGCTATTATCCAGGGCGGGGGCATTACTGGCAGGAGACCCTGGATCATTTTAGCTTCCAGGGTGTATTCTCTCCAGGATGCACTTTTTGAATAACTTAATTATGCTTATAACTCTACAATCAAATTCAGGGATGGTATGTCAAAGTGGTGTAACTAACTTAGGCCCTTGTTGACCTGCACTGCTGAAGGAATTTAATGTGAAGCAACACACGTGCTGAAATGGGGAAGTTAGAATAAACCAAACCGATTTGCCTAGCCCCACATGGCACATATAAATGAATTGACTGTAAGTGGTTCTAAGTAAGTTTTGAGCAGTGTATGGGGGGTGGGGTAGGACATGGGGTCTGGCTTGCACCGTGTTGTGAGTCATTTATGAAAATGGTCTTGTCTTCATGGGAATGGATATTAGGTCCTGTTCTAAAGATCTGTGTGAAATGAACTTGGTTGAAAGCTTCAGTTTCTCTCTACAGGTGTCAGCTGCTGGACAAACTGATAACAATAACTGAAAACTATCACGTGATACAGATTTCTGCTACTGCCCTTACACTGACTGCAGATCAGATGGTTGTGGTTTTCTTTATATTACTTTTTATTAGTTTTAAACAGAGAAGGGTAGAGATGTGACATGATAACAGGTACAGACCAATTAATCCTGTATAGAAAACATGTACAAGGGTCATGCAGACATTTTACAGAAGCCAACAAAATAAGAATGAACCACTGGAACAAACTGCTTCTCAATAGCACTGTGTGGAGAGAAACTCCTTAAGAACTGCTGTCCTGCTTTACCAGCCTCCTTCTTCCATGAGTATGTGATGGATTCGTCATATAGGACAGGGAGGTCATTTGAGGGGGGAACAAGTTAGGACAGAAATCTATGCTGTGGGGTTATAGTCAGAGCTCTTTGTTGCACTGCTTCCTGCTGTGTTTACCATTTTCAATAACGTCTCCCTTCCCACTAACCCCACACTCAGAATAGCTGGAGTTTACAACCTTTATGTGTGTTCGAGGCGTAGAGCAGGCTGTGTTGTGTGGTGCTCCAGACACAAACAAAAAATAAACAGTTAAGAGCCCTGATTTAGGCTTGAAAAAGACTTAGTCGCTGAGGAGGGGCTGATGATTTGGCAGGAAAACAGTTCACTGCACATTCCAGGACTGCTCCCTGTTTCTAGCCAGAGGCATAGGCAAGCATGGCCCCACAGTTCACTGCAACCTTCAGTATCCTCCCCTGAGAGGTCCTTTAGCCTGAGTAGCTTAGCCTGTGGGTTTAGACTAGATTAAATTTAGCACCGAGTGGTTTAGAGCTGAGCTGTTACTGAGAAAGCAAGATACAACAGAGAAAGGCATTAAAGTCACCAACGCCTTTTTGAGCAGGGAGCATTAAAATAGAAAGGTGATGACATTTAGTAAAAGCTTAACTCAAGATCCATCTTGGGAGCAACGTGGAGACTAAATCTTCCCTGTTGTATTCTGGAAGGTCAAGATCTTTTCATGTTCCAGTGGTAGAAGCTCCCATCACATGGCAAATATGAGCATTGAGAACTGGTGGGACTGTGATCCTAACACACGTCGCACATCGACAATAATGCTCCATCACTGCTTATGCTGCTTCATTCTCACATCTCTGTCAACAAAGCTTGTAAGCTGTGAAAAGGGAAATTCATGACACTGAATGTTGGGTGAAGCCTGACCTGTCCCTGTGGCTTATTGGAAGAAGCACAAGTCCCAAGAAGCCTTTTGGGAGAGAATAAAACAGGAGAGCCCTGAGGCTGGTATTTCCTTGTCTATCAGTTGTTCCTTCCCAGTGCTGGTCACAGCTGCTCTGCCTCATTCTCCATTGAACCTGGGGTTGACAACAGTGGTAGTAGCACTCTTGAACAGAGGATTGTCAGCCTGGGAAGACATATCAGACATGTTACCTTCTTAGTCCTGTCTATGAAGCTTCAGTTCATATTGCTGGCTAAAGAAACATTAAAGTGACCACAGAAAACAGGACCAGCAGGACTTGATCTGGGTACCATTCACTTGAGCTTGGTGCCTAGTTGTTACCTCCAGCTATGCTTCTACAAGAGGGCACTGAGACCTTGTCACCAGATACCACAAGCTAATTGTGACGAAATGGATCAGCCACCTACCTCCCACCCCTACCAGTGAAGAAAGCTTGTGCCAGCAGAAAGCTGGGTTGCCAGGCCTTGGAGTCACTTTGTCATACCCAATTCAGTGCGGTCTCTGTGGCAGTCAAGGCAAATGGAGCAGATCAACTCCAAGAGCTGGGCTAATGACTCTGCTGTATGTTGTAGGCAAGGCAGAAGAAGGACCAGACCCTCCCTCCTCCCATCGCCCCCCCCCCTTTATGGAGCAGAGCCACCTTACATCGTTCCACTTGGCCTTCGACTTCTCCTTCTCAAATCGGAGGTACTCCCTGCGGTCAACCAGCTCCGTCACCAGCCGCCAGATCACCAACAGCATCAGCCCAATGAGGGCAACTCCTGCAATAGTACCACCCACAATCGCTGCAATGCTAGGAGGCTGTGGACACTCTAAGAAGGACAGAAACAGGAGTCACTTCACCTGGTTCTCAGCAGCCCGGTTTTAGTGGACAGCTCAACTGACAATAAGCTGTATGGAGTAATTTTGTGTCTGCTCCATCCAGCAGCACTTGTACAGGTCTGGACACGTTGTCTGGGAACATGAAACACCAAAAAGCAACAGGAGAGAAAATGCCAGGCTCTCAGGAACTGGCAGGACTTTTACAGCTGTTAGGTTTAGTTCAACGATACCAGAAGACTGTTTAGTGCAGGCACTAAACATTATTTTGTTACAATTGAGGGAAAAGGCTTTGGTTTATAGCAGAGGTGGCCTGTGGAGCCTTATGATCTGGTCTATGGGTCTGTGGCCTGAGTCCATGCTGTACTGCAGCCAGGGCACAGGGCCATTCTGGTGGCATGCTGCACAAAGTACATGCCCCATGCTGGCTCGTGCTGCATGCAGTGTGCACAGCCAGTCCAGTCTACATGCTGCATGTAGCATGTGCCATCCTTAGGGCTTATGCAGTGCATGGGGTGGACCCAGCATTGATCACAGCATGGGGTCTGTGGTATTGTCTGCATGTGGTGCCCTGCCAGACTGATCTCAGCACACACAGGTGGTCTGGAGCCCCATGTGTGCCTCCTGCCTTCAGGAGGCACACCTGGGCCAGGGGATAGTGAGGATTTAGTTAGGGAGCTTCTGGAGGGGTTGGACATATTCAAGTCAGCCGGCCTGGATGATCTCCACCCTAGAGTCCTAAAGGAACTGGCCAAGGTCATTGCCAGTCCCCTGGCACAACTTTACGAGCGCTCGTGGTGCTCTGGTGAGGTACCAGAGGACTGGAAGAGGGCCAACGTGGTCACCATCTTCAAAAAAGGCAGGAAGGAGGACCCAGGAAACTATAGGCTGGTTAATCTTACCTCGATCCTAGGCAAGCTGTTTGAGAAAATTATGCTGGCACACATCCAGGAGGGGACTGCATGCTTAGGGGCAACCAACATGGGTTCATCAGTGGCAGGTCCTCTCAGACCAACCTGGTGGCCTTCTATGATCAAATTACCAGATCATTAGATGCAGGGGTAGCAGTGGATATAATTTTCCTGGACTTCCGGAAGGCTTTTGACACTGTCTCTCACCCTGTTCTCATTAAGAAACTGGGGGGCTGTGGCGTAGACACCCACACAGTCAAATGGGTCGCCAACTGGCTGGAGGGCGCACCCAGAGGGTGGTAGTGGATGGGTCCTTCTCAACCTGGAAGGACGTGGGCAGTGGGGTTCCGCAGGGCTCGGTCCTCGGGCCTGCGCTGTTCAACATCTTCATCAGTGATTTGGACGAGGGAGTAAAAAGCACCCTGTTCAAATTTGCTGATGACACTGTGATGTCGGGGGATGTGGGCACACTGGAAGGATGCAACAGGCTACAATCAGACCTAGACAGGTTACAAGGGTGGGCAGATGAGAATAGGATGGGTTTCAACACAGACAAGTGCAAGGTGATTCACCTCGGGAGGAACAACCGGCACCATACCTACAGGCTAGGGAACTCCCCTCTTGTCAGCACAGAGGTGGAAAGGGATCTGGGGGTCATCACTGACTCCAAGATGAACATGGGCTGGCAGTGTGGGGAGGCAGTTAGGAAGGCCAACCGCACCTTGGCATGCATCCACAGATGCATCTCGAGCAGGTCCAAAGAGGTGATCCTCCCCCTCTATGTGGCACTGGTCAGGCCGCAGCTGGAGTACTGCATCCAGTTCTGGGCGCCGCACTTCAAGAGGGATGTGGACAGCATGGAGAGGGTCCAGAGGAGGGCCACTCGCATGATCAGGGGACAGCAGGGCAGGCCCTATGAGGACAGGATGCGGGACCTGAACCTGTTCAGCCTCCACAAGAGAAGGCTGAGGGGGGATCTTGTGGCCTGTTATAAACTAGTCAGGGGGGATCAGCAGGCATTGGGGGAGTCACTGTTCCCACGAGCACTGCCAGGAGTGACCAGGAATAACGGTCACAAGCTGGCAGAGGGTAGGTTTAGGTTAGACATTAGGAGGCGCTACTTCACTGTCAGGGCGGCAAGGATCTGGAACCAACTTCCAAGAGAAGTGGTGCAGGTTTCTACCCTGGGGGTGTTTAAGAGGAGGTTAGATGAACATCTTGCTGGGGTTGTTTGACCCCAGTACTCTTTCCTGCCATGGCAGGGGGTTGGACTAGATGATCTGCTCAGGTCCCTTCCGACCCTAGAAACTATGAAACTATGAGCCCCAGCTCAGGACTGGTCCACTGTGGTGCTATATGGAGGTCACCCCCTGGACCCTCCTGTGCTTCATGTGACACTGGGTCCAGATGATGTACTATGTACAAAGTGAGCCCCAGAACAGGGCTGCTGCATGTGGTGCTGCAAGAGTGCCACATAGCACAGAGGGGTTGGTCCTGATCCAACCCACAGACTGGCCCAGCAACCCTCCCCTGACAAGAGCTGTCTGAGGTGGGGGAAGGCATTGAGTTTTGAATCAGGAGAGGACCAGAACCTGAGGAAGTAATGGCCAGGGTAGTGGGATGAGGGTGGGGTGAGGGAGGTTTCTGCACCTAATAGAAGAAAAGGAAGGACCAGACCCACGGAGACCTGTCTGCACTCAGAGCTGTATCCAGTGCTGCCCTTGGCTCTGGGCCATGAGGTCCTTTCCATGTATTAGACATGTTCATCTCCAGCATGTTTCCTCTTCACCCTAGTGAGGGAGTTGCTCTAAATGGCTGCAGGGGATTCTCTACTACTAAGGAAGAGACATGCATCTGTTGACATCTCTACCTCTATCATACTCAAGAAACAAAATTCCAAGTACACTTATTCCACTTAAAAGCTGACTTCCTTCTGTGCCTGTAAAAGGCCCTGAAACTTCTCATGTGTGGTTTTTGCACCAATATGCAGGCTTTGGTGGGGAGGATAAAAAAAACCCTTATTTAGTTCACAGTGGGATATAGAACAAGACCTAGGTACCTCTTTCTTTTTTCACTTTGACTAAGTACTGCTCCTCTCCATCATCCTGCACCATCTGGTAGGAAATCCAGCAATTCTCAGAGTCCTTTTCTCTGCAGGACTTGATAGTTCCTTTCAGTTCTTCTTGAACCTTGATATTGGGGCAAGTTTCAGTGCAGTTCTTCTGATATGGACCACTCCCAAATGCCTGGCATTCCACACAGGAGCTAGAAAACAAATACTATATTAACTCACATACTAGTAGCACCTTTTTCCCAAAAATCAGCCCTCCAAAATTGGGAGGACATGTCTTAAGCAGTGACACTGATTTTCTTGGCTGGAATAGCAGCACTGAAATGCTGTGCTATAATGGCTGCCACTTCTCTCTGCACCAGCAAGCAGCAGGGGCACGGTTCAGTTGTAATCCTCCCACAGCTGCTGCTGAATTGGCAGCAATTTTTGGCTGAGCCACCAAAGCCGCTACCAACTTGGTGGCAGCTGTAAACACTGGTTAACACCGTGGCTTTTGCCCAAAGCAGCTAGTGAACAGGCTAAGAGTGAGTGAGCTGCCACATGCAGTCAGCTCTCAGCCTTAACGTTGTCTTCCAAAAACAAAGTGCATGTCTTTTTGGGGCAGGTGCTACTTGAGAAAATACTGTATAAAAGGAGCTTGAGATAATGATGTGATCTTAACTTCAGGAGCATAAGGACCAACACTGGCAGTGTTTGGTGACATACCAAGTAACCAGGCCTAATGCTGTGGTACTTGTTATATGAACCACATGGGAATAGAGGCAGCAGGGAGGTGGACTGTTGGTAAGCAATAGAAAAAACTGTCTGGAACTGGGAACCCATCAACCTCAGGAGCACAGTTACTGCAGCATCAGGGAAACATTGAACCAGCTTCTTCTCCTCTATACTCAGAACTCAGGGGCCACAGTCACTGTTAGCCTTCCTCTGTCAGCACAAGGGCAATCTTCTGTGAGACAGGGGCTGATCATCCCCATGCTGGCTCTTTTGCTTCCCACTGAGTGAGACTAGCACACAGGAAGCTGGCAGGGCTTTGCAAAATACCCTTCCCTCCCCATGCACCCACACATCACTTACACATGTTTGGCACATGGAGACGGGCAGCCAGGGCACACTTCACACAAGGGAGGTTGGTAGCCTAAATTACACTGGCACCGGTTGCACTTGCACTTTCCCCGGTTACTGCATTCCTTTCCCTGGGCGTTCATGCAGCCATCTGTTGTTTTCTGGCACTGACAGGCACTGCCTTCAAAGCCATCTTGGCATTTGCATACACCACAGTCGCATACCCCTCGTTCTGGGAAGAAAGCAGAGTGATTTAGAGCTGAGATCCTTGCTCTTCGACAAATCCTGTGTGTGCAAACCTGTTACAGCAAATCTACAAACCCTTCACTATATCTCACCATTGTATGGATCAGCATCAATCCTGACATATTTATGGTTTGCTACACCAGCTTGGATTTTTGTCTGCACTAGTCTCAGCACAGATGGGTTCAGACCACCTCCGTCCCTTTCACAAGGGGAATTTCCTTCCTCAAAACCATTATGCTTTATCTACAAGGGCTGATTTACTCAACCAGGTTTAGCTGACCTGTGGCTGAGGAAGAAAGTCTTTCAAGTACAAGTCCTGAGTATTCCAAGAGCGAAGGGGACTTTCAGGTAGGAGCTCTACCCACCTGCTTTTCCCTCCGTACAGTATCAGGCATGTTTCAAGGGCATATCAGTGAACTGAGAAGCATGTGATAGATGAAGACAATAGATGAATTCTCTAGAGGAGGCAGTTTCCTCCTCCAATCAAGCTTTCCAATACAGCTAAGTCCTTTGGGTATACAAGGGAGGTTGAGTAGTTGAAAAAGAAGAGAAGCTAGAAACTAGGTCTCTCTCTTCCCTTGCCTGAGTGCACCAGTTCTCTGGTGTTTGATGAAAGGCTACTCTCCAGGGTAGCCTATATGTCCAGCTGAAGAAGCCAATTAAAAGAGACTAGACAGTCATCTTGCTGGGGTCATCTAACCCTCAGTTATATTTCCTGCTTGGTGCAGGGATCTGGACCTGGTGATCTTCCGAGGTCCCTTCCAGCCTTACAATGTATGAATCTATGAACTCTGGGGGACCAAAATTCAGGACACAGAGCTTATGCCCAATACAGCCTTTTGGAACTAGAAGTGGTTTATATGACTTCCATTTTCAGACAGCACATTACACTACCCTCAGTGGTTGCACTATCTCCCAGCAGATGCAGCACAGTGCTATCTGCCCCATGGGACTACTTGGGGTTGACTGGTTCCAAGCCAATTTTTCATACTTGGGACACAATTCACGTTTCAGGAATTCTGTAGTGGGAGATAGCTCCAAGTCTAGGATTGCTTTGTGACATTAATTACACATAGTTGCTTTATTACCAACAGGAGTTCCAAAAAACACACTCTATTTGGACAATGAGGGAACATGCTTCTCTGTCTGCATCCTGAAATCAGTGTTTGAATAATGATCTCTATGCAAATGTAATTCATAACCCAAGGGGAAGCTGGCCATGCCTGCAATGCAGCTACACACCTCTACCTGTCCACTAGATGGCATCACGGGACATCACAGGCTACACAACCTAGCTGTGAAATGGACCTGAATGGATGTTTTTTTCTGGATGACAGAGGCATGGCTTTAACTCAAGATTAGTTACTCAGGACTAATACGCTGCAGCTAAAATTCAGCAAGAGGTGCTAATATTTCAGTGTCATGTGTAGGTTTCCAGGCAGAGCCCCCAGGAGGACCACTGCCTTGACAATGGCCAGAGGGCAGGCAGACCTTGAGGATGTCACTCACCTTTGCCCCCGCACACTTGGCCGTTGTAGACCTCACAATTCATGTTGTCACATTGACAGAAGGTTCCATAGATCTGCTTGTCGGGCACATTGCTGGCGTGGCAGGTGCACTGCCCGCACACACACTCCCCCAGGCCTGAGCAGATGATGGAGGTATTGTCCTTCCTGCAGCTGCCTTCTAGCTCTTTGCTGCTTTTGCCTTTTGTTTCACACTCACAGTTCTTGCCAATATAGCCTTCACTGCAGCTGGTGGGGGCAGACAGAAGTACAGGTATCAGCATCAATAGCAGCAGGAAGAGGTAACAGGGACAGGAAAACATTCAAGCCAGGCCACTGCATTCTCAGATTAATCACAATACTATCACTGGCTGGCACTAAGGAGCTGTTCCTCAGGGATGGGATGGGCCAGCATCCCCTTGTCGTTTTCCATTATTTCACACCACATAGGATTAGGCCTAGAGAAAATACCGTTCACTTCATAGGACACAGGATCAGTTGCAAGCTGTAGCTTTCTCTGTCTCATCTGTTATTTGCTCTCCTTCCCTGTTAAGTATCTCTGCTTTTCTTTTTGTCTTCCTTCCTTTTATTCCCGGGGTAATTCATTCTGTTCCTTAGCCATTCTTATTTTATCCCTACATGCTTGTGCTGTTCCTTTATATTCATTCTTTGTGTTTTGCCTTTGTTTCCACCCTTCCTGCTGCTGCTGCTGCCACTGCTCTTGAGCTGATTGAAGTGATAGAGCAGTGATCTGGGGGTGGAGAGGCCAAATGGGGTGCAGAAGAGGCAATCCAGAGATTTGGGGGCTGATGGGGGCCACAGTGATTTGTGAGGCAGAGGGAGTGATTCAGGGCAATCTGGCCCCTGCAAGCACTTAACAGCAGTGACCTAACACTTATGCATGACTGCAGAGTGCTTCTAAAATGTCTGATGGTGAAAAAAATGAACTCTCGTCTAATCAGGTAAGGGTGCAAGCAGAAGTAACAATTTTTGCATGCTCTTGCCACAGAAGGCAGTTTGTAGCTGTGACCAAACACAAGTGCATGGCTGCAATCAGCTTAAAAATGTCCAGTTGGGTGAATATCTGACCCCTCATTGCATGAGGCATCAGATAAAGGTGTTACAAACTATAGTGACTTTTGCAACTTGTGTCTGCTGAGCTCCCAGCCCATGGCTGTTTTTAGAATGGGAGGGGGGAAAGAGAGCAGAGGGACTTCAGTCTGGGGGTTTGTTCAGCCCTCCCCCCACCCCAGAGGGTGGGGCAGCTATACAACAGCCCCCCAAGGTAGGGGGGGGTGACAATTCAACACCAACTGGGGAGCCCCAAGATAAAGTTCCTGCCGCTGCCTTTCTTCACCTTCCATTCTGAAAACAGGGAGCACTGGCAGAGAGCTTGGCTCTTGCTATGGGAACCTGGCTGAAGGGTCCCAGCCTGCAGCTAGATTCCTTCCTGCCCCCCCTGCCCCAGCAGTGAACTTCTGTTTGGTTGGGGGTATAACGGTGTAACTCAAAATGCTTTGCAAAAATTGTTCTGAGTTTTAGGCTCTCTAAGGTGCTCTCTGCTTTTGAGCACCTTAAGGACTTGGGTTTGCTCAAGGGTTAATTTTTCATGCGGGGGCTGGGCTGTCAGCAGAGAGGAAGGGAAGGGAGCAACAGCAGCTGCTGTGCTGCTACACAGGGCCTGAACTGGAGGGGGTGGGAGGAAGGGAGCTCCCTTGCCTGTGGGCCAGACCCAGCTCTCGCCAGCTGGGGTAGCTGACAGGTGCCTTGAAGTGAGGGACTGTGTTCCACCCTCCCACCCCAGCTCAGGCGAGGTATAGCAGCCTAGAAAGGACTAGCTGCTGCTCCTTTTACTTCCTCTCCACCAAGCTGGGGGGCAGGAGATGGGGCTGGGGAGAGCAGCAGTTCAGCAGCCTCCTCAGAAGCTGCTGGAGGGCCCCTGCCTGCTGGCTAGGAGGGCTGGTGCAGGCAGGCTCAATTCCTCCCACCCAACAGGCGAATGTCGGGTGTGGGGGGGGGCGCGTTCTAACTCATGACGCTTTAAGTAAAGTGCAGTGTGTTAGAGCAAGGTAAGGTCCCTAACGTCTGTCAGTGTCCTCAAGCAGCATGGGGATGGGGGAGCTTCTGCCCCTCCTCCCTGGCATATTCTGTAGCTATAGAGCTGATGAGCAGGGCAAGTAAGGAGCAGACTCTCAGCCCCTAGCCATGCCCCTGCCAGTGCTCACCAGTCTTCTAGCAGCAGGTCTGAGCAGTGCATGTTAGAGTGGGTATTAACCCTGAATATGTGACTGGTCACTAGCACTAGTGAACCTTAATACAGACTAGCGTTCTTTAGAATAAGCACTTGCTAACTCTAACGTGTAATCTCACCCCGAGTGTAATTGCCTTTGTTAAAACCTGTGTAAGAACATTGGGTCAGAATATATGGGGCTGGAGTCTGATCTCTGATCAACTGGTATAAATCCAGAGCAACTTCACTGAAGTGTCACTGTGAATGGGCTCCAGTGAGAGCCTAATATGGGGCTGAGCCTGGTTGCTAATAAACAGAAGAATTCTGACAACTGGGCTGATCAAGTTTTTTCCTCTGAGTCTATGACCACCTTCTCAACTGGTTACATTTCTTACACCGTGATTTCCAAACACCTTAGCATCTGACCTACTAGCTTCCTGGAGAAACCCAGACTCTCTTCCTCCATCTTCCAGCATGGGAGGGGCCATCCAGTGATGACTACCTTCAAGAACTGCCTGAATTGACCTCTCTTTAATATAGATTTACTGAGACAGATTCTATTTGCCCTTAAACCACTGAAAATCAAGAGCCAATATACTGAAGTTAACAGAATGCAACTGGTGTAAAACAGGTGAGAGTGAGAGGAGGGTTTGTTGGTGGGCCCTCACTCTTACTGCCTGCTGTACACATAGAGAGGTCTAGAAATGGCTACATGAAATGGAAGGGGCAGAGGAAACATGATGATATGTATGGGTGATGGTGCTCCTGCCCTAGTGGTGTGGCAGTAAACTGGTGGGAGGATTCTTCTTTCTCATGACACTCTATAAGAATGAACAAGTGGAGACTGGCACTGAGAGCTGAGTCTGTGCAGCCCCAGGGTCACTCTAGGGAGACAAAGCTTGCATGAAGATTAATATCATTGAGCACTGGGGATGGGTGGTCTTTGGAGAAGCAGCAGGTGCTTCAGCCCTGGTGACTCTGCCTCCTGAACAGCATCTCTGTCTGCAAAATTAACCAGCCGTTACAAAAGAAACTAAGTAGGACAAAAGTTCAAAACCTGGCTGCATTAGATTACTTAAGACAAAAGTCCGTACCACACGCCTTCCGGATACCCACTCCCATAGGCTGAAATTCTGCCCCAAGTATTACAAGGAACAAGTGGACAGTCTTGGCTTTGTGCAGCTGTCCACTCCCCAAGGTTCCCAAGATCCCAGTATTACTAGGGAGGATATCACTAGAGTAGCTTGCTTACCTGCAGATCCCACAAACAATGTTGCCCTTCCCATTGCACGCACTGGAGTCGGTTTGTTCTCCGCAGTTGCAGTTGCACTGACTGGTTAAATGTACAGTGAGCGTGTCTGTGAACCCCAGAGGCCGGATGGTAAAGGACTGGTCTTTAATGCAATCCTTTGCAGTAACCTTCACCCGGAAGGTAACCTGGAAGGAGAGACATGACTGGGTTGGAGATTTATTTTCTAGGAAAGCACTGTAGTAGGGATGTGCTATCCACGCTTTACCTAAATTTGTCTCAGCCTTGAAAACTCTTTTTCAAGTGACAGGAATTGTATTAACTGCACACTGCTGTTAAAAACAGCAGGAGGAAGACAGGGGAACACAATAACCGGGAGAGGCTCAGGATGCCTCGATCTGAGAGGCTGGCCAAAAACTGGAAATTTTATCCTATGGGAAATTCTCGTCTTTCTGTTTTTGGGTATAAAACTACATCATCATCTTGAAGCAGCTGCAGTTTTTTCACAAAATATTCAGACTGAATTTCCCATGATGTACTGCAGTCATGGTAGTCCCCATAGTAGGTCAATGGGGATACCCAGTAGTATCACGGAAAATATATGCTGCTCGGGGATCCTGGTCTACTGGGGAGAGCGGAGACATGAAGCACCCAAACAATAGTTTCAGTGATGCATTGCATTGGCTCAAGTGCTGGTATATTGACCACAAATGAAATGTTTTCTTTCAGGTCAATAGTACCCAACAGGATGTATTTTACTTCAATTTTATGATGAAACGAGATATATATATGAGGAAAATGTTGATTTGGCTGACGTATGTGTATATATGCGCATGTGTGTGTGTGTGTGTGTATGTATGTATGTATGTATACACACACGTCAGCCAAATCAACATTTTCCTCAGAGATAGATAGATAGATATCTATCTATCTAGATAGATAGATAGATAGATAGATATCTCTGAGGAAAATGTTGATAGATAGATAGATAGATATATAGATATATCTCATTCCATCATAAAATAGAAGTAAAATACATCCTGTTGGGTACCATTGACCTGAAAGAAAACATTTCATATATACACATACATTAGCCAAATCAACATTTTCCTCAGTGAAAATCTGAGTTTTGTTGAGATGACATTTTCCATTAAAAAAAAAAAAGTATGTGGATGATAAATTCCTGACTGGCACTGGACTCACTCCTGAGAGACAGGGGGGAATCCCTACTATTAATACAATAAGTACCCTCAGCTGTCATAGGTCCTCACAGCTTTAGCTTCCCCTGAGCAAATATTCTGAGGCAGTGAATTGGGCTTCTGCTATAAGAAGACTGTACAAAGATTCAGGCTGAACTTTGAAATGGTAATCTTGTTGCTAAACTTCCTGCAGAAAGTAAAATTACAGAAATAACTGAGCCAGGGATCTCGTACTTTGTCATTGGTCTTGACATTATCACATTCTCCTCTTGGCTTATCCACAGATATTTTTTTATTATTGCAGAAGGAATCATATGTGACTTTCAGATTATCTGGAACAGTACCGTGGTCCACGATCACTTTGGAGGACAAGCTCTGTTAGAAAACAAGAAGAGAAAAGACACAGAAAACAGAGATCTTCCTCAAAAATGAACAGTCAGAAAGACCCTCAAGGATAGCCCATCCATGTCATGCTTCACTGCAGCTCCTATGAGTTGCAGGTTACTGGTTACAATCATCTTCATATAATATATGATTGAAAAGGAACATGAGGAGGTAACATCTCTGCTCTCTGGTGAATGCCACAGAAATGGGTAGCAGCCAGGATTTGGGACAAGAAATCCTTTATTTTTTGGAATAGGGGAAGGAGAGAGTAAATCAGCATTTCTCTTTTTGCTATCCCAGATCCATCACCTCTGCTCTGTGATAAGGCATGACTGGGACTGCGACTGGAAATCTGTAGTGCTCCAGGGTCTGCCCAGACAGGAAAAAATTAACTTTAGTCTAAATGAAAGTGTTCAACAGAATGCCAAGGAGAGGAATTTGGTTCCTGGGCTGGCACTGACCTGTCTTTAACCTAATAGTTTCACCTAGCACTGTCTGTATAAGAGAAAACAGGTATTTTGCATCATAGATTTTCTGTTTACAAAGTAAGTAACCAACAAGTAATGATTCTTTTTCTGCAGAAACACAGATTGCACAAAATTTGAGTTTAACTAGAAACCCTCGTCACTTTCTATTACCTTGAAAGTTCACAACAGGTTTTTGACATGTTGAAGATAGCTTCCGATTTCTTCTGAGCTAGTATTGATGCATTTATTTCTATTTATCTGTACAATGCATGACGGACTTTTCAGAGAAAATCAAAGGCATGTCTGAGCAGCTGTTGAATTAAAACAGGGGTATCATGCTTGTTTGGCACCATCAGCCAGATCTATAGCATGGTGGTCTGTGCAACTAGATCTGGATTTACCACTCGTGGCAGGGTGAGTGGCAGTGCTGTGTCAGCTCAGGGACCTGTGAGGATTAATGTAGCTCTCATTCATCCCACTGCTGCTGAAACAAGTCCCCAGTAAGGCTCCACACCCCAGAATCCAGTAACGGGCTCCATGGGCCAGATATTGGCCTATGAGCCTTCTGTCAGACACCCGTAGCTAAAAATAAATAAAGCATGGTACAAACTTGTGCTAACAAAGTATAACCAATATGTGTAGTACTATGCTGGATGGGCAAACTGCTCTTTCTTTTCCATCCCACCCATCTGAGGAAGTACTGGACGCATATGGTTCATGCTGTGAACAAGCAGGTAATCTCCATACAAGATATATGTGAAGTTTGATATACAACTTACATTGTAGGCTTCCTGGATGAGTTGGATGACATTGCTGGAATCCTTATTCAGCTCCCCCACTGCAGATTTTGGGATCATGTCACTGAGCTTCTACCAATGGAAAGCAGAAGTGTTAGAAGTGTCCTCTATGTCACACCTATGGAGAACATGAATGCTGACCTGTGTTCATGTACTCTGTTTAAGTTATCAATACTGAAAGACTACATTTGGGCTCCCAGTCATTTTGCATCCTCTGGAATTGAATGTGTTAAGTCCCTGGATACTGTTTCTGATACTTTCCAAGTTCTACTTACTTTGTATATGTTAACCACTTTGCTAGTAACAGCAAAAATGGGTTGAATATTATTTTCAGCAAGCTTTTGGATCAGCTGGCCAACAGATGGATAGTCCTGTGGAAGAAAAGAAAGAAAGCAGTGAGTCTGCATGTTCAAATCTTCACCGGCAGAAAGATAAATACCCCTGTTTTTTAGAACCATTTGTGGCCTTATCTGCTATTCTGCTGGAGTGAGATCAATTAGGACCTTCACTCTTGAGCCAAATTGCAGCAGTGGATTAGCTTTTCCTTTTCTTTGTGATCCCAGCACCAGATTTTAACCAACAAGTTTCCTTCATGGGGATATTCCCAACTGTAAAAGAGTGAAAGAGGTGCAGCTCTCAAAATTAGGCATTACAGTGTCTCTGGTTTGCTTTTCTTGCTTAATAAATTTGTAAAAGGATTTTTTTTTCATGGTCAATATTGGAAAAGCCAGCCAGAGCTTGTAGAATAAGGTTCTAACCAAGGGGCAGGCAATTATTTTGGGCAGAGGGCCACTTACTGAGTTTTGGAAAGCCATCAGAGGCCTCATGACAGGCAGCCCAGGGCAGATAAATATTAATTTTCTACACGTTTTGGGGGCCCTGTGGGCTGGATAGAATGGCCTGGCGGGCCGCATCTGCCCCTCCGGCTGCATTTTGCCCACCCCTGTTCTAACCCCCAAATCACTGCTTCATGACCTCATGGCTTAATAAAGGTTTTAGTAGCATAAATCTCTCAGAGACTTTCCACTCCTTCAATCAGAAGGCTCCTGCCTATGCCAGAAATCATAACCTCTGTGATAAAGTAAATGCCTCTGTCGATGAGCTCAGAAATACTGGTTTTAATTGCACATTTCACATTCAAATGCAGTCTGGAGGTGTCAGAGCAGCCCCTTGAAAATGGCCTGGTGCTCAGGTGGAATGAGGAGAACTATCCTGGCACACAGAAGAGCCCCAGGCCTGGGATGGGCCAGGGGAGTGGGACTAGCCAGGCATGGGAGGGGAAGGCCAGCTGCTGGAGTGGAAGTGGCTAGGGAACTTTGGTTGCCTATACATGTGCTTGGGAGGAGAAGGGTGGGGGAGAGGTATTTTAATTGTAGTGGTTCCTGGACAGCCACTCTGATTTAAATGGCTCACTATCATGTGTATTAAGTCTCCCACTCCTCTGTGTTTCAAAATGGCTGTGGGGGTGCTTTAACTAAAGCTCATTCAATGAGGTTTATTTAAAGCACCCTTATGGCTATTTTGAAACATAGTGGGGTTTAATACATATGATGGTGAGGTGATGCTGGAGCATTTGAATTAGAACATGGGGTAGAACTGATGAATCAAGTCTGCTCCAACCCAGTGAGCAAGCACATCTGTAGGCAGCCTTTAGTTCCAGCTCTTGTAACAGAGGACCCTGACCTGTTACTGAGAGCAAGGAATTGAGGACTGTGCCTTTGAGGCAAGCTTCTGGGGGCAGGAAGAGGCAGGCTGTGGGTTATACAAGCCCCGCAATCGAGGCAGAGAGGAAAGTCTGACCTGGGCAGAGCTGAAGGAAGGAGCTCACTGCTGGGAGCTCTCTAAAGTACTGTGAGGAATTGGAGAGAAGAGCCAAGATGAGAGAAGCCAGCAAAGGTGAATATAAGCAGGGGAGAGCTTAGCGCAGGGGTGAGCAATTATTTCAACTGGAGGGCCATTTAATGATTTTTGATGAAATGTCAAGGCCCACAAGGGTAGCCCCGCCCCCTGACAAGTGCCCCGCCCCCGATCATCATCTTGGAACTAGAATTCCCACCCCTGGCCCCGACCCCTGACTTCTGCCACTGGAAGTCCTGCTCCTTGCTCCCAGAAGTACTCCTTTGGGGGGTAAGGGGAGGGGGAGGGGGAGGGGTTTACCATCTTGGAACTGAAAAAGAAACAAAGCATATACTATATTTTAATTTTATTTTTAAAAGATTTTTGTCCTGATTTATGTGTTTGCATAATCGCTCAAATTAAAGTCTTACTCTTGTATCTTGTGTGTAGGGGGTGTGGCTGGGGGGCGAGTGTGGGTGTGTGTATAGGATTTGTAGGGAAATGGGTGTGGGGTTTGTTGTTTTGCTGTCCAGTCATACGCCATTGTCCTCAATGCAGCCACATGGGGCTCCACTCTGGCCTGCCAGCAGCACCACAGAGGTGGAAGCACAGAGCCCACCCAATCTCATGGCATGTGACCTCTGAAGGCCTGCCTCCCACTGGCTTTTAGAGGGGCAGCTGCAGGCCAGTAATAATTGTCTGTGGAGGTCGGACAGAATGGCCTGGTGGGCCAGATCTGGCCTGCAGGCTGTACTTTGCCTGCTCTGGCTTAGAGGAAGGCACACCAGCTGCACTTGATTGCACTTGCATTTGGCTTTATGTTTGCTGTTCAGGCTGTATAGCATGGGGGTGGCTGAAGGGGAGGAAAAGAGGCCACTGAAGATGCCCCACAGAGGGGCCTAACTTATTGCTGAATTGGCAGGCTGGCTGAGGACCACTGAATGGCAGGCCAACTGTCAGAGCCCTGAGAGACAGGCTGGAGGGATGAAAGCCCCAAGAAGCAATGCAGAGCAGGGCACCTAGGCAACCTCCCAGAGTATAACAACAACATCAAAGGCATTGCAGGAAAGGATAGTGGGGTACACGGAGATAGACCAGAGTTTAAGGAATGCGTTTAAAGTGGCCACAAGGAGATGCCGCTGTCAATGCTAGCAGTGCATCCCATTACATCCCATACTTCCACTCTGGAAGTGTTGAGTCTGACTTCTGCCCAGGACACTTACAAACTCATTGCTCTTCTTATACATGTTTTCTTCCAAGTGGCAACGGCCATCATTAGGAGTCAGAATGGCTGCGAGTTTACCATCTCCAGCAAAATGGAAACCATCATCTGTGGCATACACCAGCAAACGAGTTACGTTGTGCCATCCGATCCTGTCCTGAAAACAGAAAAGAAAGAAATTTACCACATGCAGCTCCCACTCCCTAGAAACAGCTGAGAGTGCAGGGCAGTAGGAATAAATAAATGTTCACAAAGCTGGTTACCCATTCATGGGTGTGGCATTGCCAGAGACAGAAACATAGTCCTGCACTTTGTAGCATCTCAAGACCAAAGAGACTCATGCCTGCCTACTGGACATGCATGGAGATGGACCTATCTGAAAGAGAGACAGGGAGAGACCAACAGTAGTGTAATGATGGATGGGTGAGTGGAACACAAACCTTGGGTGCTACCTTTGTGGGGGGAGGGAAGGGGAGAAGAACAGAGCTAGGGGATGCCTTACCCTCCTGTCCTCTCTCCCCACACCCTGCACCTTCCCTGCAGCAGCTCCAGCTCCAGCAGCAGGGAGGACACAGCAATGGTGGCAGTGCATAGTGAAGGAGCAGTGACTAGAGGCTCAGCACTACAGAGTTGGGAAGGGGAGGGGGAATATGTTGCCTCCATTTTTAAATCAGTGTTTAAATGGTTTCTCAACACACATATCTGTAGGAAAGAATGGTTGCCTTCTCCTCTCTGGCAGCCAGGAGTGAACCTTCACCTGATGCTCCTGTCCAGAGCACAGTTCTGGCCAGTTATGCCTCTGGAGACAGAGACAAATTCACTCCAGTTGCCATCTCAGAAAGCTGAACTCATAGGGGCAGAGAGGAAACGTTTCATGGCCAGCTAATGGAGAGAAGAGTGAAGAGGAGTAAGAACATGCATGTGCCCCAAGAAAAGAGTGGACATGGAGATGAACAGCCATCTAAGCCTTGAGGCAGTATGCACATTGGGAAACTGAGGAAAGGAACTAGAGGTACTGTATGGGATTTCACATTGCATGGTGGCTCTTCAGTGCTTTTCTGAACTGCAATTGGGAACCACATGCTAGGTTTCTATGGTGTATTATAAAGGCTCAGGCCCCCTTCTGAGAGATTCTGCTTAAAACTTGAATTAATACAGTTTCTTCTATCTAAGAAAATTCCCTTTCCTTTCTGGTTTTAAGCCTCCTCCCCCTGCCCCCGCCTTCTCTATCTCAACCATGCAGTTGATCCAATGAAAACTATCACCTTCAAATATCTTGGTTATGAAGAGACTTACCCCACACACTGCCACCTGCATCATGGCATCCAACCCCCCTTCTGGAGCATCGAGGTTCCCAGAGATGTACTGTTGGCCAACCTTGTCCTCAAATGTTTTTACATTATCAGTGAGGGAGAGAACATGCTTGAAAGCAAAAGGGGGCTGGCATTGGGTGTCCTTGTTTGGGCAGGGATTCTTCAGCTTCTCTGGGTGTGTGTTCACAAAGGGCAGCACTGTCTTATCCACAAAGGAGCCAAAACCTGGGGAGCACACAGCAAGCAACATGAAGAGGAAAAACCAAAACACATCACAGAAATAACCCCCAAAAGAGGCTTGAGGATTCGAGTGCACATGGGAATCTGGCCCTGCAGCATGGAGCCAAGAATCAGAGTGGGAATCTGCTCATGGCCCTGGATGACTACTGCCTCTGACCTTTCCCTTCCTTCATGGTGGATGTGACTGCCATCTTCCTACTCATTTGGAAGCTTTCCATTTCCTCCTCTTCCCTTAGACATCACTGACTCTTTGTCCTGTTTGCTTCTTTCTGGCAGCTCACTTTTTCTCTTACAACCACTGATGGACCAGCCCTTTTTGCCTCTGCCTGGTAGAAGTCTCTAGCTGCCATAAAGAGGAATGAGGTTCCCAAATTTCTTTCTAAGCCATCCACTCTGGCTAACCACCCACAGCACCACACTAATTCAATCAGTTTCCAGTCAGACTGTTTTCTTTGTGGCCATCAAATCTAAGTGGACTGGAAATCTCAACTTGTTTAAATGAAAGCTTAAATCTGATGGACTCTTAGGCTAGGGACAGACATTATGCATAAACCAGTGTAAGTGATCAGAAACTGGTTTAAACATGTAACAGAACAGATGTTCAGTGCACATAAACCAGCTTGAAAATGCCTGAAACCAGTTTGACATACTACATTCAACCAGGTTTATCAGACTTGACTGATTTGGGACAAACCAGCTTATGTAAAGTCTCTCCTACAGCCCTTGCTGGTTTAAGATAAACCAGACTTCCACAGGATCCTAGCATGCTGTCTGAGCTGGGAAGGGCTCTCTGCTCCACAGCAGGACTGGCCTCTCCCCTCTGCTCCCTGGCTGCAGCTCTCTCTGGCAGAGACTTGCAGGCACAGAGCCTCTGCCTGGCTTCTCCCTGCAAAGCAGGGATTATTCCCCCTGCCCCTCTGCCTTATGCAGACACCTCAGCATTAGCTAACAGACCACATGCTGGCTACAGTCTGTGCTGTGGAAGACAAAAAAGGCAGACAGGCTTTTTGGAGCTAGTCAACAGGTAGCTTAATGTCCTTCCTTGGAAAAGCTGTTTAAGAGGAGCTTGGAGAGAGGCTTTGTTTTCTTAATGGGTTACTAAGCACTGAGTTAGGGGTGATAAACATTCTCTGCTGGGCTGCTGGGGGTGGAGGGAGGGAGAGCGGGAAATACGCTCCACTCAGCTCAGCCCTGTGGAAGGGAAGGGAGGGCTGTTCTAACGCCCCCCAGCTTCTAGCCTGAGCCACTTCAGGTATGTGCCCGCATTTCTACAATTAAAAGGGTATGTCTATCCACCTCCAAATCAGTTCAAGCTTTGCAGGTTAGACTGACCTGCAAAGTTTGAATCAATTCAGGCTTAGGATTTTTGAATGTGTGTCCCTAGCCATAGAGGATCAGGGAATAGTTTACCTGCTCCAGTGAGACCAGAATCATTCCTGAAGACAGCAGAAGCATCTGAACCAAATATATTCAAAAGAAATGCTTCTCCCATTTGTAACCCATTGCCTTCTCTGGACTTTCAACAGAAAATATTGCTGTCAGGTTAGTTTGCAAGGCAGAGCAAGGCTAGGAAGAGAGATACATGTGACCAGGCTCTGGAATAGACTCCCAGCAGGGGTGGTAGAGGCACCTACCCTGGAGATCTTCAAAAGCAGACTAGATGCACACCTTGCTATTTAACCCCAGCAGTCTTTCCTGCCCAATGCTCTCACAAGGTCCCTTCCAGCCCTCAGCTTCTGTGAATCTATGTGAACCCAGGCCCACATTGCCCCAAGTCCTGATGCGTCTCCCTGCCCTCGGTCAAGTACACACAGTCCTGCCCTAGAGGACTGTTTGTGCTTTCTGCAGACCATGCCATTACCTGCATTCTCCAACATTGTTGCTCATATTGGCTTTAACTAGTGGCTCTTCAATGCAGCACAAAGAATGGTAAAGTCAGGGATCACTACCAAATACCAAAGGAATACTCACCTATCCGACCAGTTTTGGTAAGAGTCTTTAGAACTGCAAGCAGATCCCCTCCCAGCTTCTTCACTTTCTCCAAGTCATCATGCATGGAGTAGGAGAGATCCATCAGATAGTACAGGTCAATGGGGAACCCCTCAGCACGGTGGAACGTGACATTGAACTCAGCCGGCTGACCTGCCAGGGGGGACAGAATGACTTAATGGAATTGGACCTTCCCTGTTGTATCAGGTCTCACTTGGCCTCTCAGATTTTAACTCTCATTAGCATTCCCTTTTGACTGAGTGATAAGAGGGCTTGGCACAACAAAAATGTAACAGGAACACTTCCCTGCCCCAAAGTACTTGTAAATACAGTGCATGACCTGCTTATGGCTCCAGCATGGCTGGGAAGGGAACACGAAGTGGGGGAGAGAATGTGGAAGGGAACTGAAAGGGGGTAGGTGTCCTAGGGAAAGGGACTTCGCAGCATTAAGCCGAGTTATCCTGGAGTGGGATTCTGGGGCCAGTACAAAGAGGAGCTATAGGAAGCTGCTACTAGGAATAGCCTCCAGAGCCTAAAGAATATAAAGCAATTAGGCTTTATTTTGGGATCTGTGAGATGAGCAGTGTGACATGGAGCATCAGGGCCATGTGCAGACTCCCGGAGGGGTGTTCAAGCCATTCCTTTCAGGAGAGCAGCTGCCCCCAGAAGCATGGCACTGGCTTCTCAAAGTGTGTTCTGAATCTAAGTCCCTTGTCAGCGCAACACCAGCCTTTCCCACTGGAGCTAAAGTAGCACCTACTGTCCAGTGTAACTGCCCAAGATCTTGGTCTTTTCAGGTGCACCAGCCACCAGTCAGTTAGCTTAGTTTGACCCCCATAAGCAACCTTCTGGCTTCAGTAAAGTCAATTTAATTTGCCAATTTGTTATGTGTGAGGGAACTGAAGTCCCTCAAGACTCCACAAGCTCCCCTGCAACCTAACTGAGAGCAGACTGCAGGGCCTAGAGAGCAGCACGTGTTCCTTGCCAGGCTGCTCTGCAGAAACAGCTGGCTAGATAGGTGTGCTAGGCTATGCACAGAGGCCAATCCTCTGCACACTAACTTCTGAGAACCACACATGACACCTTGGTTTATGACACCTTGCCCAGTGGACAGCTGCTGATGTGGGCATTGCTGTTCAAATTTCTGATTTCGCTTCTTTTCCAGCAGCCTTGCCCATTGCCCCTTGAACCATGGCTCTCACCACACTTTCTTGCACTGCAGTCAGGTTTCCCAAACTGCATTTTTGCCCATGCAAACTCTTTGTCAGAAGCAGTTTGTTCACACATTTTGCCATGACTTTCTTCCCCAGGCTGGGATTCTAACTGTAAACATACCAGGTCCAGGGTTTCACAGCAAACTATACCTTTTCTTAGTTGCAGATTCACTGTTTGAAGATCCAGCTGTGATTTTTCATCTAGCCCATTTCTTTGTAGAGAGGCTTTGCTGTTTGGAAACACAATGTCTATCTCTTCGCATCCCCTCAGCTTCAACGCCAGGATGGTGTCACAGCGAATAGAATCTGGTTCTCCTGGTTTGCTGAAAATCTGCATTTTGCCAAATCAAAATAGGACAAGGCAGGTAAGTTTAAACAAACCCTTCTAAGTGAGCTAAGAACTGAGGGCTACCAATACAGAAAATAAAGTTAGTGAGCTCACTGTCACCTGCTTATCCCAGTCTTAGCTCCAGGAACAGAAGAGAAATATAGGCTCTGGCCATTAATGTGCTAGATTTACCATCAATATGGAGGGACAGATCTATCAAGGAGCCAAGAAATTACCTACATCAGTGACTGTGGCTCCCCACTCCTTAGGCTCCCTGTCTGCCCCAGTGAACTCTTCAGCTGCATATCTTTACTAAAGAAACCCACTGGATTTTGTACTCATTCAGATACTTTTTTCAGAGGCCACACTCGTCAGCTGGTTTCTGGGAACACCTCTGCTTGCATTATGCATGAAACTTTTATTTCCTGATGTCTGGAGCATAATGAGAACCTAGATCACCCCTTCTTGCAGTAGAGCCCCTGGCTGCAAGCTGTGTAAGATAATTATTCTATTTAGAAGTAGGTATTTTTTCAGCTGAGTTGCATCAATGCAAGTAGAGCTAGCTGGCTACATACCTAACTCAACATCATCCTGGACACAATGTAACACCTATAGCAGCTCAAGTGTCAGCCTAAGGAGCCTCAGTGAACCTCAGCTGAGAAAAACACCTCCCTTCCTAAACCAGATCAGGTCCGAATGTGGTGCTTCTAGTGCTGTGGAAAATACAGTAGCACTGATAGTTGAATGAGTGGGACACAAACCATGGGGGCTTTCTAGGGGGATGGGGGCTACAAGAATGGAGCTCAGGATGCTCCTCATTTTCTAGTCCCCCCCGCCCCCATACACCTTCCATGTAGTGGCTCTGGTTTCAGCAGGGGAAGGGCAGAACAACGGTTGCTGTGGGGGAGATGTCACCTTTTTTGCTGCTGAAAACCAGTGTTTAAATAGCGGCTTGACACAAATAGCAGCAGCAAAAAAGGAGGTAACTTTGCTCCCAAACAGCAGGGAACCTCCACCAGCCTTTCCTGCACTATGCACCACCAACACCCAGGGTGTCATACTGGCCAGTTATACCTCTGTGGCTTTTGTCAGGAACCCTAACAGTAGCCCAACTTGGGCTAATGGTCTAGCTAGCCACATCTGCCTTCAGTCTCTAACTGACAAGCTGTACCCCAGCTAATTAACTAGCTGGCTTCCTACTATTTAATCCCAGCAGTGGCAGCAGAAATCCAGGCCAGCCAACAGTTCTAACCAAAGTTTCCTTTGGTAAACCTCCATGATGTGGTAGTCCTAGTTCCTGAGCCTGGTTTGCCTCTGTTCTTGGACACCGGCTTTGAATTTCCTCTTGGATCTGTTTCCTGAACCTGCTTAACTCTGTTCTTGGGCTCTGGCTTGTTTACTGTCCCTTGGATCTTGCAACTCGGCATCCAGCTTCTGGACTCTGACCCTGGCTTGTGTTTTGGACCCTTCCTCTGGATTTCCCTCTGGTTCTCATAATTTGGCTCCCGAGCCCTAACTTAGCCCCTGCCTCCTCTCAGTAGCCTAAACATTAGGCAAGACAGCCTGTCACCCTTACACTGGTTAGCAAACAATAACAGAGGCAGCAAGAGGAAACAACAGAGTTTGCGGGGCATGGTCAGGGGAGACCTGAAGGTACTTGCCTCCCTGAGTCTGCAGATGTTCACCTCCCCAGCTAGAGGAACATGGGGACGTTATTCCCTGCAGCACAGCTTGTTGCAGCCCGACTGTCTGCTGTCCATCCAGGACAGAAAGAATCCTTCCTGGGACCTCCCAGCAGTCCAGTCTTTTCACCCGACAGTAGAAAATCGTCTAATGACCAGAATGTGTGGCCAAGCTCCTGCTAAGGGGTGGGGGCTTAGCAAACCCTGACAGGTGATTGTAAGTGGAAGGCTGGCTGACCTACCGGCTTCTTGCACCAGGCACAATCAGGGCTGGACTGGATGCAGTCCTCGCAGCTGTTCACTTTGGTTTTGAGGCATTCCAGGGAAAGAGCTGAAATAGAGAATGGAGGGAAAAATGCAGTGAGAAGGGTGCTTGGAAAGCTGGTGAGAGAGATACCTAGGCTTCAGTTAGGTTAGCATCACTCACCACAGCAGGGAGCCACCAGTCGGTTATGCTGGTTTTCCTAGTTCAGTTATTTAACCAGAAAGCATGCTCTGTTGCAGAACTTCTAATAACCTGGGGTGAGCTGGAAAGGAGCTTTACTTCCTGTCTGTGCAGCAGCTCAACACAAACCCTCCCTCCGCACCTGGCTGAAATAAGTCATCCTGCACAGGTCAAACACAGACTGCAGTAGAGGGAAATAGTCCTGATAGGGCTTGCTTTGGGACTGGTTGCATGAACTGAGAGAGGAAAACCCAAGTGATGTACCCCAAGTAAAGAAACACAGATCCCTCACACCGATGACTCTTCACATTCAACACATAGCCAGTCCCTGCCAGTCTATATGTGGGAGCACTCATTACTTGGTTTAAGGGTGGCTTATTACTATTTAATTTAATCTAGTCAATAATGTATTCAACCATGTACACCCAAGTGAAATAACGTCCACTAACAAAGTATACCTGGTTCAATGAATCGGTTTTAAAAGCCATTCAGTTAAATCAGTGCCCAGCTACAGGGTGAGGAGGAAGTGCTGTTGCTAGCCCAAAATGGGCTTTAGTGCTCTTTCATATGACTAGGACCCAAAAGCACATAAAAAAAAAGTGCCAGGCTTTTCATTTTGAAATTCAGGTCACCTTAATTTGAGTTCTTGCAGTTTCTGTCTTTGTAAGATCAATGCTACTCACCAGTTCCTGCCTACCCGCCCAGCTAACATCCCCATCAGCTCATCTAAATCTGAGGACAGAAATGGCACATCCCCCTGGATGCAGAACCAAAGTCTCCCATAAGCATGCTCCAGCAAGGCAGTGAACAAATATGCTTTGTACTGGAGTGTAAGCACTGTAGTGGTATAGCTGTCATAGGAAGTGGGCTGGGTTGTGGTAGCAGACTAGCAGATTTGCTCTCTAGTTAACCAAAGCATAACCTGAGTGACTCAAATCAAAGCCATTTAATTCAGTATTCTGCTGCTTACTTCATGAGGTCAAGGCTGCCCCTGCCATCCACATCCCTTGCCTATATCCAACACTCATGACACCTGCCCTTTCTGTCGGAGGGAGACCCTGGTGCAACTCACCTCAAGCCTGCAGACCCTCTACCATCTCCTCAGAAACCTCTTATTAAGGTTCTGGATGCATTTTCCCCACACCTTTTATTTTGTACACACCCAATATGTAGCCCAACTAAGTCCACATTGTTCATTGGTTATGCATGGCAGCTGTTGAGCAGCTGTTGAGTCAGATCCTGGTAATGTTGAAAGTAATCCCAGCAGGAGGCTAAGAAAGGAGCCTGATGAAAGCAATTCATACATTGGTCTGTAATTTATTGCATTGGGCACTGTTGCCACATGTGACATACCTCAAGTCAGGCGGACTGAAATGCCTATGTCAATCAGGTTGTGTATCACTGGCAGGCTTTGCCATCCCAATGCTAGAAGAGGCCGACTGATCAGGAGCCTACAGCAATGCTGTATCCACATAGCAGACAAAGAGCAGAACCAGCTGGAGAACTGACTCTAACATCCAAGTAAATAAAGTGCTTCCAAGAGGCCTCCATTTTCATTGAGTTCTTTCCCTCAGCCATTGTTTTGTTAATAATGTTTTACACTCACAAACAAACAGCATTTTTTTTTTAATTTTGTGTCATGGACCAAATCAGCTAAATTAGGTCCGAATTCTATAGACTGAGCAGAGCTCAATTGTTCAAGTCTGTGTGACACAACCACCAGCAAGTATCCTACATCCCAGACTCTTCAGCCTGGGACTTCAGATTGTGAATGATGCGTGCCCCCAGAGGCTGGGGGCACAGCGACCACCCACACGTGGCCACAGTGGTGTCAGTGGTGAGGGGGGTTTGGTGAGTGCCAACCAGTGGTTGGCAACCACCCACACATGCTGCCAGCAGCATTGGTGATGGCCCGTGGTGTTTGGTAACAATCCACAGACACCACTGGTAGTGTCCCCCGCCCCCATGCACCCTGGCATGTGCCCCCTATGCGTCACCAGTGCTTCAGATACTCCCAAATCTATGAAAGGCATCCTACGTGCAGGTTCCCAGCCTGGAGGCCTTAGAGTTCAATTGTCTCCTAGTCTTGCTTATCCCTAGCCAAAAGGCTGCAGGAGCAAGATTGAGGGAAAGCTTAAGAACAATCTCCCATCACCATAAACTGTGTAGCCAAGATCCTTACAGTTGGAAGCATTTGTAGTGCAAGGGACAGGCCTTCACCCTTTAACTATACCAAGTCATTCAAAGCTGAGAGAAGGTATCTCCCTTACTGGGTAAGTAAAACCACTTGAGCTGAAAACCACCTCTTGGCATCAGCACTAGAGGAAAATCCTAGCTTACCTGTTGCTGTCAAAAGCAGCAGCCCAGCCAGAGCTGGCAGAAGGAAGCAATCACGAATCATTTCCTGTAAGACAAAACACGCCATAATTACATTTCAGTGCTCTGTAATCATCCGGGAACTGCAGAGAAAAGGCCCCTTGGAACAATTTACGAAAAAGCTGCAACTGAAACAGGCCACAGTTGCATTGATATCTGAAAGTGCATCCCGTATTCCACATGTCCCTCCCCAAGCCCCATGCTGGGACCCTCTATCCAGACCATGACTATCCATAGACACAAAAAATATGTAGGGAGATAGATCTTAGACCCACAGCAAATTTAAGGGGAAACTTTAGTATCCAGCAGATTAGGAATTGTATCAGTGAGAGGAATAATCATGGGCACATGCACATGACATTTATGCTCCTGGCCTATTATGGAAATTCTATCAAACCTACCCAGACAGACTGCAGTGGAGGCTGCCAGGAAGCAGACTCCCTGCAGGGAGGAAGGGGTAGTTGGTGTTGTTGGGAGCTGTAATAGGCAACTCTGCCTGGCTGATTGGCTAGCTGAACTGTGCCAAGCTGACAACGCCACCTCCCAATTGACTCTTATTCCCCAAGGGATGGGTGACTGGTCATTCCCAAAATGATTTAAATTAACAGTTCTATGTGTGATTTAAAAAGGCAAACAGATTTACCTCTTCAATTTTATTTGTACTTTTCAATTATTATAGCTAAAGAATGGTTGAGTTTCATTAGCTGGCAACTGTGCAAAGTTGTTCTTCACGGTACGGGTGGCCAAAATTTGGAATGGCTTTCCAAGGGAGGTGGTGCTCTCCCCTACCTTGCTGGTCTTTAAGAGAAGGTTGGATAGGCATCTGGCTGGGGTCATCTGACCCCAGCACTCTTTCCTGCCCAGGGCAGGGGGTTGGGCTCAATGATCTGTTGAGGTCCCTTCCGCCCCCCTAACATCTATGAATCTATGTTGATATGCAACTACATGTAAGCTTTATACCAAATATGAACTTTTTGTTAAACTGGAGTATGCAGTTATCTATGCACATTTATTTAATCATTCATACTTTCACAAATATCTGTCCAGATTCTTAAAATGTACTTTGTTATTACATTTGTAAAAAATGATGAAGGATCCACTTTTCAGTATGATCATTACATTCTTACACTTGATTTGTGTACTAAAATTCAAGCAAAATACACAAAAACCCAGTATTTTAATACATCTACCTTAAATATTCTGGATACATAAAGGGGGAAAAAAAAGAAAATTTATTCAAACGTGGCTTATGTTTACAACTAACTGATATATTAAACAAAGAAAGCATTCACATCTGTGGTGACTTGTTTGCAGTCAATTTGTCTTTGTAGATTTTTGACCTAGTAGATTTCAGTATCTTATGCTCAACTTTTATTTGCAGGGTCAAAACAGACATTGTGCAATAAAGAGTATCAAGCTGTGGTGGGATGTATCCCACCACAGCCGATCTGCTTTGTTGGGCAAAACATTCATTGCCTATTGTCCCCAATGTGAGACAATTGGTGATGTATTTCCCTTGCCTGGAGATTCTCTGAATCCCTCGCTGCCCAGTACCTCCTGGCTGGGATCCAAGTCCTGTGCCAACCCATGCCTCACATGGAAATATGAGCCAGCACTGGTCCTAGTACAGGACAGGAGAGAGGTGCAAGGTCACCTGGGATCTGGGGAATCCCTGATGTCCTGTGCCCCCAAACTGGGACCTGCATGGCCCTGTGACTCCACACTGTGACCTGTGCCAGGTCCCACACCTACCCATGCAGGCACAGGTCAGAACAGGTCCTGGCGTGGAGGCATATGATGCTGGGGATTCCCTGGGTCCCATGCCTCCACACTGGGACCTGAGCAGGCTTACAGAGAGAGACATGCCTCTGAAGATCCCGGGTGGGTCTCCACAAGTAGGGAACACCGACTTTCCCAGCATTTAGGGAGGTGCCCTCAGATTCTAGGACATGTCTCTACAAATGAGGAAAGCTGGGCAGGTGCTCTGAGAGCTCAAGGGGCCTGATCCTGCATGGGAATTCCCGGGGTGCGCAGGATCAGGGCTCTTCAGCCCCCAGAGCACCTGCCTAGGGTGGCTGGAGACTGTAGGCAGCTCTGGGCTGCCTTCATGCTCCCAACACAGAGCAACCAGACATCAGACACAATAAAGTTACCCAGTTTAAAACTACCTTTTGTCCTGGCCACTAAGGCAGTGCAACAGAAGGTAGGCTTGTTTACTTGCTCACCATTTGTGCCTCCATAAAAAAAAATTTGTATGGCCACACAAATGCAACATCAGGCAACGTCTATTTCTACCCATAGTTTGGAGGAAGGGGGAAAAAAGCAGTTATGGGTTTTCTGCTTTGTGCTTAACTTTGAAGGGGTTCAGTCACTGAGCTGAACTAACTGAAATGAAGAAACCACTCTCACCGCACCTGCACAACCAGCTGAAACATAGTTTAGCACTTCAGTGAACTCTGTTGTCAAGGGTGTTGCTTGTGACTTTTACTAACGCAGTTGCTTTACTTTCTTTAGGGTAGCAGCAGCACACATACAACTTAAATATTATTGTTGAAGTTAGCTAATTGCCCTATGCTTAGACCTTAACACAAGTTATTGGGCTTTCAAATTTAACTGCAATATGTTTCTCTTAAATGAGGAAAAATGCATTTTTAATCCAATTTAAATAAATAAAAATGCAATTTTAAGTTCTACATAGTCAAGTTAAGTTCTAAATCATTTATTTGAGGGCTAGAAACTGAAATTGCTAGATGAAGTGATTCAGCTGTGCTGCGATGTGCCGAAAACACTGGGTGACATGCACTTCACCCCTTGTCCTCCACTTGATGGAGGTGATATGATCTCCCTGTTCTCCTCCTTGCAGTGAGGAAAAGTGCTTCCCTACTCAGCCAGCCCCATGAATGGCTGGGTAGGAGAAAACTGCACTTTCCCCACTGATTGGTGAAACACTTTTCCCTGCTGCCCCAGACCCATGGTGTGGGTTTGGGGCACCATGGAAAGCAGGGATTCCTCCTGCCCAGACTGTCCCATGGGGATCTGGGGCAGTGGGGCAAGCACCACAAGGTAACAAATGGTCATTGTAATAAAGCGGGAAAATCTATTGCTACCTTCAGTTGCACAACTGATTTTCCTGTCACGTGGCACAGCAAAGGGGAAGGACACCTATTTGTTCAGCATTTGTGCCACCTCAAATTTTTTAGGTGTTAGATGTCTGTTTCGGCCTTGAGAAAGGCTTCAGTCCTCATGCCAGGAGCACTGAGAAGTAAGTGCTATCAGCCTGCCAGTGGAGAAATGTGCCTCTGATACAACTATTTAATTTAAAGGACCCTTTTCATGCATAATAGTCAGGGCTAGGCTGCATTGGCCCTGTTGTGGGCCATGGTTTTCAGACAGCGCGCAACACAGAGGGGAACTTCCTTGTGGCACAGAGTTCTTAATGATGTGCCGCTGACACTGAACAGCCCTAGGGAAGTCTGCGTGGTGTGAGCTGACAGCTAGAGCTTTTAGGGAGCCATTAGGTGTTCAGAGGCAAAGGGACAGGAAGGATCAATTGGCCAGGATACTGGAGGTGACGGGGACTCAGAGATGTTCAGAGAGAGCCTAGACAGACGGCTCATATTAGTCTGAAGTCAGTCAGACAGCAGGGTAGATATGCACTTTACAGACTAACTAAATAAGATCTTTATAGAGACAGAGAACAAGCTTTCAAGAACCCAAGTTTATTTCATCAGAAGCTGCAAAAGGTCGAGCAGAAAGCGGAGTATAAGAAGGAGATATACATCAGAATACAAAAGGCAAGGGAGGGGGCATACAGAGAGAGAGAAAGAGAGAGAGCAGGGAGGAGCTTGACTCCAAAAGCACATCACTCAGGGGCAGGGTGATCTGAGGCTGAGCAACATTTCCAGGAGGAGACCTGGGTCTCACTGGGTCAAGAGAGATCCTCTTAGACTCAGGCCCAGATCAGGGCATTTTCCTCTATTTTGCTGAAGCCTCCTTTTCCTGACTGGCAACAGGAGTTCTGCAGTGCAGGCTCCAGCCAGTGTCAGCATCTCACTACTTCCTGCCTGGCCCTACTCCTCCCCATTATCTCCTCCATTCCCTCACCCACCCCTTACCCTATTCTGGGTGCTCTGCTCCTTTCTGAGTACAGCCTACCCAACATCAGCCACTGTGGTAAGTCTGTCCGTAGGGAGGAAGGGACAACCCTGCCCCGGTACCCTCTTTATTCAGGATGCATTTACAGCCAAGCAGTCAAAAAGGGCACGTTGATCAAACTTATTACCCTGTGCCTCTGGGTGTAGCTGTGAGCCTGACAAAGCTCACATTTGAGTACCCTGAGTGCATATTAGAGCCCTTCTGAAAGTGTTGCCACACCACACTCCAGTCCTGAGATGGCCCCATTGATGGGTATAACAGTACACCAGAGATGAGACCATGCTGCACTCCAGCTTCAGGATAGCCCTGTCACTAGGTGGGGAACCAGAGACCAGCACCGACCCCACGCACACTCTCCATCTCCTCTTGGTTCTGTCCCTCAGTGCAACCCAGGCCCTGTCTTCAAAAATAGAAAAGTGAATCCATACCAAAAAGCCTGACCTGAGCCCGTTACTCTTGCCCTTATGCCACCATGGGACTGCGCTCAGTACCAAGGAGATGTTGTTCCATCAGCCACAGGTTCCTGCACTTGCTGAACGCGCCAATACGAGGAGATTACCCTGTCCTTCCGTTTGCAGAGGTGGGGTTGATGTGGCTCTCTATCTTTGAAGCGCTGAAGGAAGTCTTTCACTTTGCAGAAGTGTTTTTAACTCACATTGCTTTGCACTGCCCAGAAACTGAAACTTCCGGCTATGAATTTACACTGAGTTTAGAAATTAGACTTCAGTAAACTGCATCAAGCCTAACCACAAAGTACGATACCAAACTTCAAATTCATTTGCTGGATTCAACATCTATCAGCACTTCCTTGTAAGAAGGAGAAACATGGCTCCAGTCCCAAGCTGATTTAGCTGACCAACAACACACCCATGATCCCAGCTCCAGGCAGGATGCTGAAGTTAATTTACATGGCTTTCAGCAGAAGGAAGCTCTGGTGCCAAAGGGAATAGGTTTCCAGGGCATGTTATGATGAAATAAATCCACTACCACTTACAGATGTTGTAGATCTCTCAGGAGGACCCCTGAGGAGTCTTGAAGAGCTCTGTCTCCTAATCATCCCCTTTTCCTGTGTAAATTCATTCAGCTGAAGCTATTCACAGTCTCATGGGCAGTTTACTCACAGCTATAAGGAGAGCTTGTAGAGTGGGGCAGCAGAGGGGAAGTAACTGGGTGGTGTTCCTGTAGGTTGGGCAAGTTGGGCTGAATGTTAGGTCCAGTTACATCAGGAAGAAGACAATTTGCTGGCAGTAGGGAGGGGTAGAGTGAGATTGTTGAAATATTTTAACTGAAAGTTTGATGATATTTTTTTTATTTCTTGAGGGGGAAGGCAGATTGGGGTGACTTAAAAACTATTGTTTCAAATAAACACTTAAATGCTAAATGGGCTCTTTTATATCGTTCTAACCAAGTGGTGTTTTGTTCAGATTTTTTGGAAATGGAATATGGTGATTTTCACCACCTAACTTTTTTGGGGGGTGTGGGGGTATCTTCTCTTTTCCTTCTTTCTCCATTACTTCTTTCTCTCTCTCTATTATTTTCAGAATGTAAAAGGGGGAGAAAGGAAGTAGTCGAGAACAGGGGTAAAGAACTCAGGAAGCTTAGTTAAAAAAATCACTATTGAGGCTAGAAACAGAAGTTGCTAGATGGAGTGATTCAGCTGTGCTGCAATGTGCCGAAAACACTGGGTGACTTGCATGTCTCCCCTTGTCACCCCTTGTCCCTCACCATCAAGTGCAGGACATGATCTCCCTGTTCTCCTCCCCACAAGGGGGGAAAAGTGCTTCCCTACTCGGCCAGCCCCATGAATGGCCGGGTGGGATTGGTGAAACACTTTTCCCTGCTGCCCCAGACCCATGGTGTGGGTTTGGGGCACCACGGAAAGCAGGGATTCCTCTTGCCCAGACTGCCCCATGGGGATCTGGGGCAGTGGGGCAAGTGCTGCAAGGTAATAGATGGTCATTGTAATAAAGCGGGAAAATCTATTTCTACCTTCGGTTGTGCCACTGATTTTCCTGTCATGTGGCACAATAAAGGGTAAGGACACCTATTTGCTCAGCGTTTGTGCTACCTCAACTTTTTTAGGTGTTAGATGTCTGTTTTGGCCTTGAGAGAGGCTTCAGCCTTCATGCTAGGAGCACTGAGAAGTAAGTGCTGTCAGCCTGCCAGTGGAGAAGCATGCTGCTGATACAATTGTTTAATTTAAAGGGCCCCTCTCATGCATAACAGTCACCATGTCTCTGACAAAAGTTACAGGAGGAATTTAAAATGTCTGCTATCCACTTGTTTTGAATTGCCAAGTACTATCCACTTGTCTTTAATTGCCAGCCTGATCCAGCTGTTTTCTGAGCCCACCCAGGGAGCAGCGCCCAGCAGGTTTCCAGAGGGTGAGATCAGGGAACAGCTGGATCAGGCTGGGTGTTGCCTCCACCCAGGCAGCCCTGAGAGGCACTGCCACTGTAAAGGGAAGGACTGGGGCCCCATTCAGCAAGGCTGCTAAGCCCACCAGTAGTTCACCCTCCAGCTCCAAGCAGGCTCTGGCTCCAAACAAAAAAAACAAAAACAAAAAAACCCAGAATCAGGCCCCTTGCTGTAACATGACAAAAAATTGAAATGACATGTTTCAATTAAAAACCTATCGTTTCAATTTAGGGCACATAAAATAAAACCTTGGGGATTAAACCCCCATTACATGTACAAGCACCCTTTGATGGTCAGTTTTGACCCAATAAATAATTTAAGTAACTAACCTCCTGCCAGCCTGGAGGGGGAACCCCAAAGTTTCCCATGTTCTTCTCCTTTAGAGGAGAAAACCTGTGATTTTCCATGTTTTCTTGTAATTGTTCATAATCCTTTCATATATTCTTGCAACCTACTTCTGGGTTGAAACCTATGGGTTGAGGAAACCTTGGCCTGGAGACTGAAACTTGGTAAGAATAGAGCAGCTTCTCTGTGAGACGCCAGGGTTGGGGGAGGACCAGGTTTCTATGCAGAACTTGTGTCTGCTGTTTTCTTTTGAATAAATAAACCTCAAAGCTGCAGAGGAGAGACAAATCCTGATGCAACTGGGAGTGGTCTTTGACTTGGTAGTTGGTGAGCTGGCTCACTGGTTTATGTTTTTCCTTTCAAATATGAGGAAAACTACTCATACACTTAAGGTGTATTAAAGTCCATTTTAAGTGAAGGAGTGAACAGATCCAGTTAAGCTGTGCTACCTCCTCCAGCTAACTTCTATTAAAGTGACTGCTTTCCAGATACCTGAGCATTTTTAAATGTTAGTCATTTGTTTTTAAAAGACATTTTTACCTTTATCATTATCCTTAATGGTGGTATTGAACTGTTCAGGCGTTAAAATCTATGAATTTCAAGTCTATAGACTTGTCCTAGTCTATACTGGATGCATCAACACGTTCATTAATGAGCTTTTAATACTGCATATTAAATTTTGTACCTCTACTGTGAGGTACTAACTAAATGCGCATTAGGCTGCCATAATGTGCAGTAGCAAAAGTGCATGCTTTTTTTAGTGACACGTAATGCTCAGTAGCCTAATTGTACTTCACATTAGTGTATTAGCACAGTTTTTGTTGTTGCATACTAGTGCACCATAAAATAAGCTACTGCATTTAAGCTCACATATAGATGCACCCACTGATGGCTAAATTTGTGTTCATCAGCATTTAAATTAAAATGACAGTTTATAAAAAAATATGAATGTCATGGGCCATATCTGAAAAAATGTATTGTGGCTAAAAAATGATGCTAACCTAAAGTTAATTAGGCTTAGTTGATATTTAGAGCAGGTGCAAATTGTATTGTAAAACCTTGTAAACTGGGACCCTGGGTTATTTTTTGCAGCTTCTAATTTGACTGCCGTTGTCCATACTGACATCAAAATGGTGTTTAACATTGTGTTAGTTCAGGCGTGTTGAAGCTATGGCCATGGGTTATAGCCAACCTGCAGATCTGTATCTTCTGGCCCACCGTGCTGCCTGCTACATGCAGCATATACTGGTCCCAGCCCTGCACACTGCATACAGCATATAGAGTTCACCTGGCATGGGCTGTACGTGACATGGGGTCAGTCTGGGGTGTGTATTACAAGTGACACCCATACTGGACCAGCCCTGCATGCTGGATCCAAGGCCAGTCCAAATTGGGCCCACAGGCAGGCTTTCTGTGCTAAATCCAGTACACAGGGCTTATCTGGCATGACACCACAGGCAGCATGCACCTCAGAGAAGCTCCATGAGCTGCATGCTCTGCCAAGCTGGAGCCAGAGGTATCACAAGCAACATGTGGGACCAGTCTAGGGTGTGTGCTGTACATGGTACCCATACCAACTCAATCTTGTGTGCTAGATCTGGGGCCAGTCCAATTTGGGTTCACAGACCCAAAGTTGCTTGTGACTGGGACAGTCCCTATTCCCATTCACTTTGGGTTGCCTCCCTTAATGCTTGGCCACCATGCCTTGAAATTTGAAAAAAGCGTAAAGAAGAGAAAAAAGGGAGGTGAGATCTTCTTGTATCCTTAGTGGTTAGGACAGAAGTGTAGATTTTCTTCACAGAGCTCCCCTGCCTGTACACCCTGCCCTTACCACGCCTATTCAGGCACTGACCCGTGTTCTGCTTTGGGGTTGCCCTTACAATGAGTGTGATTGTAACAGGTTGTTAGCCAGTTATTCTAGTCTCTGGTTCACAAGAAGCAACCACTATTGGCCCATTCTTTATGGGTTCACAACACCCAGTAAGTTTTTACTTCATTACCCAGGGAGTTGGCCATCACTGGATCCTTCCCTAATCTGCCCTTATTTTCCTTTAAAAGTTTCAATTGAATTGTTTTCCCTCACTCATCAGTTAATGAGTTAATCCATACTCAACTCTAGCCATATTCTTGATCTATCAGTCATTAAACATTATACATTATTTAATTCCAATTAACAAACCCTTTACTGTCTGATGTAGCATCTATTAGTTGGGAAGCACTGTACATTAACTAATATTTACAGTCCATCCACTATCAGACACAATATCATTATTCATATTTTTCCAATTAGCAAATTTCCCTATACCTTGTCAATGCATCCTCTTCCATTACTTAAACTCAGTCATTGATGAGTTACTACATCCACTAATTAATCCATTCCTATATATTTCATACCTGAGCCAGCCAGACAATGAACCAGCTCCTCAGCCTTCACCCTAATTAATTCTTCCACATTTCACCAAATTGATTAAGTCCAATTTGCTTCACTGGTTTCAGTTGCTCCCTTGCCCTGATGCAGATCTCTACACCACCTGACCTGTAGAAGCACTCACTCTCTCCTTTCCTGCCTCTGGCTCTGGCTCTGGCTTATTGGTTCTATTGCTTTTAGTAGGTTCGCGCCTCCATGCAGCATGCGCAAACTTTCGCTTTTTTGTGCCTCCCCTCTCCGAGGAAATATCCTTTCAGCTAGTCAAACTTTATCTTCTAGCCTTGCCTTCCTCAGCCAACAGGAGCCAGCTCTGGGACTCACGTGTCTGCTTCATCCTGCACGGGATACTTAAGCTACCAAGTTTGCCCTGGGCACCATCAGCACGTCCCTCTGCCATTTAATCAGTCCAGTGCTCCCTGGTAAGTCTCCTTTGTCTCTGGGCCCAGAGAAGTGCTCTGGACTATAACAGAGCCCAGGGCTGGTGCCCTGTTACAGCTACATATGGTGCATGGGGCTGGAGCTGGTATACACCCTGCAAGCAGTATATACAGCCAATCCACGGATCATACTGCATGTGGCACCCACGCTGGACCTCATCTTCAGGCTAGATCCACCATGTGGGACCAGTCTATGGGTGCAGCCCAGTCTGGCTCCACCCCCCTAATCTGGTCACAGGGCCAGATGAATTTGACACTCCTGAATTCCTTGCCCCCTATATTAATTTAATTGCAATGTTTGTTAATCTATTTTCTAACACAGCGGTCCTTCTCCAATGCTGGCATAGCCAAACTATAGCTCTGGCCTTATAGGCTGACACCTGTAGGGAAGTATGCATGTAGAAGTAAAGAAAGGGGAAATCAAAAAAGAAAAAGGAAGAAGGAAAATAAAGGAACATTAGTGGTACCCTTCTGAGCTCATGTTCAGTTGATTATCTACCCTCAGTTCAGGTCCTCCTCTGAGTCAGTTCACTAAATTCCAAAATATAATGTTGTCCATCCTTGGCTCCTGGATGTGTGAGCTTGCCTTTAGCTATACTGAAATGCATGTTGTTCAAGTAAGTTGAAATGAAATTATTATTTAGTGCTCCTTTGTCCTTGTCTTTATTTGCCAGACCAACAACTGTCATGCTGTCTGCAAAATTTACCAGCAGATGCTTTATATTTTCGTATAGATCAGGGGACAGCAACATATGGCCCAGAGACCAGATTCAGCCTGCATTGGAGCAGAGGTGGGTTGTTTTAGCACCCGGCTTGAAAAAATTGCAAGCCCCTATTATAGATCATTCTATTACTGAACGGCATCAGGCCAAGAGTTCTCTGTAAAACTCCACCAGCAACAACTACCTCAGAAATGATTTCTCATTTATAATGACCTTTTTTTAGGATTATCAGCTAGAAAGTTTCAGTTCCCTTATGTGCCACATTAATTTTGTATAGTGCTTATTTATTATCCACAATTTCACATGATACTAAGTCAAATGCCTTACAGAATTCTAGACATATCATATAAGCAGTCATTTCTATCATAAAAATCAGCACTCTCATGAAAGCACATTGTAACATGCATTTGACAAGGCTTATTTACCGTAAGAGCATATGAGTGTTATAACTTATGCTGACTTTCTTTAATCCACTACTGATTGCACCCCACATCAGCCTTTCTTTGGTTTTCTCTAGGATGGATATCAGACCAATGGGCTTATAGTTTTGCAGGGGATTTAACTGGGCCTTTTGAAAGGTGGATATGTTAGGTTTTTATCCACTCCTTTGGAATTTCCCTAGTATTCTAAGCACCAAAACCTCAGAGAAGTTATTACCAAATACTTTTAAAACTATTGGGTACAAATTATTCAGTCCCACTGACTTAAGACGTTTTAACCTTAGCAGTTGCCAGTGAACATCTCTAGTTCCTGCAGAAATAGGAAATAGTTCATTTTCACTGTAAGCTGTGGATACACCATTTAGCTTCTTTCAAAAACAGAACAAAAAATTTATTAAATGCCATGACATTGAGAGATTTATCTTCACTATCTAATAAGGGAACTATGCTATTGCCAGCAGTCCTCTTGTTGCTGATATAAGGGTCAGCCAGAAGGTAACGCCTCCTAATCTTTGTCTCCTAAGCAAGCCATAGACATAGAGGGTGTTTTTCTTGATCTCTTGCTGAACGGGTCACAGTAAACTCTGAGGCCTATGTCAAAATCCTGAAGAAACTGAAACATTGCATGCAAAGGGCCTGTTGTAACAGAGACATGTCTGAGGTGCTGCTTCTGCACAACAACATTCACCCAGGCACAAGCACAGAGGAAATCTTATCATTTAAATGGACTGTGCTGCCCTGTCCTCTGTAGAGCCCAGAAGATGAAGGGCAGACTAAGGGAACAACACTTTCTGGGATGACAGCAAAGTGAGAGAGACTACACAATAGTGGCTGCACAACAAAAACGAGGACTTTTACAGTGTCAGGACTGATGCCCTTGTTCACCAGTGGAAAAAGCAACTGATAGAAAGGAAGACTATGTTAAAAAGCAGCTGTGTATTCAGTGATGATATACAGACTTTAAGTTTAAGTTTAATATTCTAATACAATACAGGGCTTAGTCCGTCTGTCTGTCTGTCCATAATGCTCTTTGAGCACTCTTGTTGGTTACTGAAACAACCAATCAGAATGCTCCAAGAGCGTTACAGACAGGAGATGGTGGCATGGCAGAGTGCCGCCATGACAGCAGGGGCAGAGGGGATGGAGCACCACTGGCCTCGACCCCACCCCCCCGCCCCCGGGCCCTGCTGCTTGTAGGCAACAGCATTGCGGGGTGCTGGCGGAGGGGGGCAGAAGGTATGTGGAGGGGCAAGCCCCCGTCCCCCCCATCCTGGGAGGCAGCAGCAGCAGCATGGGGGGGGGGTTAGGGTTAGAGTTAGGGTTAGGGTTAGCAAGCTTCCCCCCACCCTCCATCCCCCCATCATTCTTAATGGGCAAGTCACTAGTTTTTTCAATAATACTTGCCTGAAGGAAAAGAAAAAAGAGGCATTACTTTCTGACTGAGCCTTGTATCTTAAGAGAGTGAGCTAAGATGTTATCCATCAAGCATGTTCAACCACAGTGAAGTAGCTGGAGATGACACTGAGCCTGCATATGGCTGTAGGACTTGTACTTCTACAACAAAAGAGGAGAAATCACAACAAAAGGAAAAAAAATCCTTGTTAAGGAAAAGCTACTGATAGACATGAAGGCTAGAGTCCACTATCTAGTCCCCTATCTCCATTACTGTGTATGATGCTCAGATGGAAGTCCTGGATGCTTTAATGCTCTCAATTAGATCTCAAGTTCTTACAGGCCACTTGCTGTTGGCCTGCCAAGAGCTATCTGCCTACATGGAGCTGATTCTTGTCTTTGTTTCTGGCTGCTAAAAGTGGCATTTCAAAAATGGTATGAAGCAGACTTTACAGGCTCCCTTAATATTTGGTTTTCCAATAAATACAGCTGTTACATGACTGTGTGTGGTTGCAAAAGAGAGGCATGTGACTTCTGACATGAGGGAACCTGGTTCAGGGGTACCAGGCTGAACCACACTATTTTTTTGATTAAAACAAAAGGAAGGGAGAGAGAGGAGCATTGAAATTGATGGTGTCCTGAAAGGGTAAGTATATAGTCATGAAGCCAGGATTGCAAAACTGAGGGTTCAGTGATTCTGCAGAAATGCGTAATAGTTGCAAAAAGAAAAAAAATCCAGTATGATTTCACAATAGGTTAAAGACCTCACCTCTTTCTTCCTACTGTGTTCCATGTTGGTGCGTCTCTGGGAAGGAGGGTAAAGTGGTTGTATGCATTAGGAAGACCACTTCAGCCCTTATCTAGATAGAAGTTTGCAGAGGCCATGACCCTTCCATATATAGGCAAAGTTAAACTGCCAAGCCTGTGTGGTTCCAGCCCCTTAACCATGCAACTTGCTTCTTCTTTTTATGAAATTCACCTTTCCCTTTAGGTACTTTGAATTTAAAACCAGCAGACATTGAATAGCATGTCTGTCCGAAAAGAGAAAAGATGTCTTCCATTTTTCAGTGTCTGAGGATCAGCACCTTTGTGAATTTAGGATGGAGCATCACTAACGTGGATATTTTAGAGGAGTCTTCTCCCTTTGGCCTTTGACTTTCACAGACTGGGAGCTATGAATATGGAAAAGGTAGCTGGTATTTCTAGAACCTCATTCATGTCATTCCCTGAGAGGCAATCCTGCCCATACAGCAAAATGGAAGTGGTTGTCCTGCACTACTCTTTCTGAAATGTACTTTATAGAGTGTGTTATATGCAGGATTTAGAAGCCTGTGAAATCTTAATGGTAATTTACTTTTTTCTCTAAAATGGAAGGAAGTTTCTCTTAGTAGTGACCTGGTGCAACCAGAGGGACAGGGAAATGCCTTGTGCTTTTCATTATGAATTCTCACTTCAGCATGATTAACTGCTGTAAGAACAGGGCCCTTAGTTTAGGGTTTTGGAGTGCAGATTATGTAGAGGATGGATTGCTGCTAGTAGGCAATGAGAGAGTAGTGACGGAAAGTTTCACTGCTTTGGTGTGAAATACACAACTTTGCATGGTGCCAGAACCACAGAGACACACAAAGGAAACAAAATGGAGCTGGTTTCCTCCTTCAACGCAGAATGGGGCAGAAGGCTGATGGCAGTCTTGTTCTCTCCTCATTCTTTGTGTTGAAGGGTCACGTCCATTCCATGTTCGAGGACCCTAAGGTTTCTTGAGAGAGTGTGCTATGAGAAATTCCTAAATGCCACTTGTGTGCTAGCTCCCCAAGGGTAAAGGGGGAAGGAATTCTAGTGCAAGCTATTTAAAACTCTCTCTCTTTTTTTGTTCTTTCAGCACTTCAGAAAACTTCAATGATTAATCAACAGTTTGGTTAAAGGAAGTCTTTATTAACGATTCAACACCCACACTCCTTCTGCTGAGGTGTTAGCAGCTCACAGTATCTCGGAGGTGTTACAAAAGTCTTTACATTCACATTCCAGGCATCTCCAAGGTTAACTCCCTTCCCCATTTCCCCATACAAAAATACCCCACAAAACATACAAAGGTGGGGTTTGATCTTAGTAGAAAAGAAGGAAAAAAAGGTGCCAAGTCTAATTTATTTAATCTCTTTGATGGCTGCACAGCTCTGAGGGTGCAAGTGGGAGCCAGAGTGAGTATAGGCTAGGTTCCAGGCCCTCAACACACCAGTGTAAACATCTTTTCTTTAATCTTCTTGAAGTTTCTCTGAATTCCTCCCTCCACTTTTCTGGAAGATTAGCTGTTCTTCTGGCAGCCATTTCTAATAAAAAACAAAATCTTCATTTTACTTACTTTAACAACTAGGCCTGGCATAACGAACAGCCGTCTGCTGAGTGTTCCCTGTGTAGAGGGTGTTGGCATCCACCCACTGCCATGAAGGAAGGGGCAATTTAGGATAGCCACTCTTCTCCAGATTCTTCTCTCCTCCTCTTCCACCACTATCTCTGCTTCCCTTTTTCTACCCCTAGGACATCTTTACTAATGTTCTCTTGCCTGCTCCTTGCTTTAGGAGAGGCAATTATTTTCCCCACTGTGTTCTGTCAGGAATTGGTGCAGTAGTGATGACTTTGGCATTATCCTTTCTAAAGTGGCATTGGTGTAGGACCTCATGGTCTTTGCAACTACCTTACCTAATCCCAGGGAAGTGCCCCCAGCAGCAGCAGAGCTCTCATAAAGGCCATAGTGCTAGTGGCATGAGGACCCCGCCTATATGGTAGTTAATATCTGTGTGAAGAGATCCATCCCACTGTCTACTCAGCAGACAGCAAGTCTTTAGTTTAGGCTCAGTCTGTTCTTGGGCCAGCTCCATTTCACAGCCACAGACCTTGCACTAAAAATGTTCTGCTGCCTGGGCTTGCAAGGTATACCTTGGGGTCCAGCAGCAGAATTTAGCTGTTGCCCCAGTGTCACCAAACGAGCAAGAGCCTACTTCAGAGGGCTGCATAAATGAGGAACAGGGCACAGGATTTATTGTTAATATGACTGTCATTGCAGAATCTCCAGCATGCTTGACTGCACATGACCCACAGCAACTCCTACCCTGTAAGGCTCTGCAGTATCTGGGTACCAGCACATGGAAGGCATGGTGTGAGGCATTCCCTGTGGTGTTGCCCTGCTTGAGAGACAGACCTGATGCAAGCTAGGCCAACTCTACCCTGACCTTTGTGGTTAGCCAGAGGGTATTGAGGTTAGCCAGCTTATTATATGCATCAGCCAGGGCTGGGCACTCCCTCAAAAGAACAGGATGTAGTCCAGGAAAAATAACCAGGGAAGGTGTTGACAGCTGCTGCTGCTGTTTGCAAATGCAGGAGACGAGCTAGGCCCAGTAAGGCCCCAGTGATGCACCATTTTACCATGACACATATTCCTGACCACTGAATGGAGCCAGTTCCTTGAAATGTTTCACCCAGCCAACAATCTCCAGCCCTGTTTTGCTCAGGTGGAAGCAGAACCAGCTCCACTCCATCCATGTACACCATAAGCACACTGGAACATCTGGGGACTATTGTCCACTCTTAATGCAAAGGAGATGAGGATTGGAATGTCACCATTCAATTGGTGATATCATAGCCCACAGCTTCCTAGGATCACAGAAATATTGAATAAAAGAAGTGACAGCAATGGCCACTCCAGACAGGGCAGGTGACAGTCTTTAGGGAGGCTAGCAGCTGCCCATCACCTTAACTTGGCTTCTCTCAGAGGTGAGAGGGGTGGTTCCCTCTACTCCATGCTGATAGGTAGCAGAACATCCTTACCTACTGTGGAAGGAGGTCAGCTGATGTACCCCACTAAGTTAACAAAGATGTGGCCCCTGCCCACAAGCAAGAAGAGACCAACCACCAGTGCTATCTTTGTCCCAGAGCATGGATCCTAGTTGGTAGGGACATAGAATGGTGGAGAAAGCTAGCCCCTGATGGCGGCTTGTCCCCACCTTCTCAATCCCTTTCCCAGGATAAGGCGGTTGGAGGCAGGGGGGCAACACAAAGCCATGTTTCTTGAGCAAAGGTTGGCAATAGCTTGGCCACTTTTAAGGAGGCACTTGCCTTATCTGTTGGCAGTAAATCAAGGCACCCACTTCCCTTTCACCAAGCTGTTCTCTTGTCTTCATGGGGGCTTTCCTATGAACCATTAATGTTCCTCTATAACAGTGGCCTGGACTTTGTCAGAGGAATGATGATATGTGATTCTGATTTCAGTGGTCCAGATGAGGGCCATTCTTTTTGCAAAGTAAGACATAAGCTCCTCATAACTGGAATTAAGCTCTGAGAGCAGGTGAATTCTTTACAACTTGGGAAAAAGATAGAATAGATCCACTGCCTGTGCTTTTGTATTGGACCATGGCAAGGAATCCATCTTGAAGCACTTGGAGGAGAAGAGGGTGATCAGGAACAGTCAGCATGGATTCACCAAGGGCAAGTCATATATGACCAACCTGATTGCCTTCTGTGATGAGGTGATTGGCTCTGTGGATGTGGAGAGACCAGTGGATGTGATATACCTTGATTTTAGCAAATTTTTGATACAGTTTCCCACAACATTCTCACAGGCAAGCTAAGAAAGTATGCTCTGGATGAATGAACTGTAAGATGGATAGAAAATGGGCTGGAGCACTAGACTCAGACGGTAATAATCAATAGCTCGATGTCTAGTTGGCAGCTGGTATCAAGTGGAGTGCCCCAAGGGTCACTCCTGGGGCTGGTTTTGTCTTCATCAACCGCCTGGAAGATGGCATAGACTGCACCCTCAGCAAGTTTGCAGATGACGCCAAGCTGATGGGAGTAGTAGATACACTGGAGGGTAGGGATAGGATTCACAGTGACCTAGACAAATTGGAGGATTAGACCAAAATAAATCTCATGAGGTTCAACAAGGACAAATGCAAAGACCTGTACTTAAGACGAGACAATCCCAGGCACCAGTACAGGCTGGGGGCTGACTGGCTAGGCAGCAGCTCTGCAGAAAAGGACCTGAGGGTTACAATGGACAGCAAGTTGAATATAAGTCAACAGTGTGCCCTTGTTACCAAGAAGGCTAATGTCATACCGGGCTGCATTGGTAGCTGTGTTGTCAGGAGATCCAGGGAAGTGATTATTTCCCTCTATTCAGCACTGGTGAGGCCACACCTAGAGTACTTATGTTCCGTTTTGGGCCTCCTGCCACAGAAAGGATGTGGACAAATTGGATAGAGTCAAGCAGAGGACAACAAAAATGGTGAGGAAAGACTGAAGGATCTGAGCTTATTGAGTCTGGAGAAGAGGAGACTGGCAGGAGATTTGATAGCAGCTTTCAGCTATTTGAAAGGGGGTTTGAAAGAGGATGGAGCTAGACTGCTGTCAGTGGTGGGAGATGACAGAACAAGGAGCAATGGTCTCAAGTTGCACCAAGGGAAGTTTAGGTTAGATTTTAGTAAGAATTTTCTTTCTGAGAGAGTAGTAAAACACTGGAACAGATTACCCAGAGAGGAGGTGAAAGCTCCATCTTTGGAGGTTTTTAAACCCGGGTAGACAAAACTTTGGCTGGGATGACCTAGCTGGGGATGGTCCTTCCTTGAGCAGGGGGTTGGACTAGATGACCTCCTGAGGTCATTTCCAACCCTAATTTTCTATGATTCTATAAAGGGAGGGAGAGTTCTTGATCTCCTACTAAGAAGTAAAACAGAGTACAGCCAAAGGAGCCTCTGCCTCATGACTCACAATGCTGTTGAAAATAGCTTTGTGGTTAATAACTTTCCAAAGAGCAGCAGTTTCCTTCTCTCTCAGCCAAGCTCCTATATCTCTTCTTCACAGCAGAGTTCTCTCAGTCTGGGCTCCTCAGTCACAGATCCTTAAAGCTGCTCATAACGTGTACATCTGTGCTGCCTCCATCAGTCAGCAGAGTTAGTAACCTCTGAGCTGCCCATCAGGAGAGCTCTGAGTTCGCAAGCTAACACAAAGAAATGAGCAGCACCAAAGAACTGCCCTTCTTGCAGGGGGGATTTGTCAGTGTAGGCACATTTTTAGCTCCCCCATGAAAAATCTAGAGGATGTGTAATGCATAAGTAGGCCTGGGAACTTGCAAAAGCATCCACCACCTGTTACAAACACCTTCATACCACAGAGTATCTGAGCTCCAGAACGAACAGGAAGGGTTCAGCTCTTAGGTATTGAGAGCTATGTGCAAAGTGAGCTGCATCCACAACCACTGCTGCACCTATGTGGGAATTCCCAACCGGGGCAAGCAGGCTGGGTTTTCACATTGCACTTCTTTAGGGGATTCTGTCGAACAAAGGCAGGTTTGCTCTTCTATGGGAGATAGTGAAGCTGCATTGGGAATGCATTGAATCAGTGCACCACTAGACTCCAGCCATTAACTCTCCAGAGGTGGGTTGAAGGCCCTTGACACCTGTGGTAGTTTGGGGGAATTGTGTCTGTCATATGGATCGTGAGTAATAATGGGAACTCTGTGACAGACTACGCACTTCATTTTAGATAGGGCCTTATCTGCCTTCTCTGACATCCTTTTACCTCTGTGTTGGACTGAAATTCTGAGGGCCTAGTAATGGAGAATCATTAAGCCTTGAAGATCCTATAATAACATGGAAGCCCTCTTTCACGTGGAGATGGCTGCTGCCAAGGGCTAAGTAGATTTTGAAGTTTGAACTTCAGGGAGGAGGAAACAAAGCAAAAGATCATTTGGTAGGAAATCATGATCACTTAACAAAGCTAATAATTGGACCACCTGACAAAAAGGACTAGCTATTTTTTTTAAGTGAAAGGGTGTTTCACTAACTTAGGGGGAGGAGTATAGCATAGACTTGACCAGGGAGCAGAAAGAAAGAAACTGGCTGCATAGGACAGAGGCTTGGATTTGGAGTCAGACTATATTCCAGATGAGAAGCAATATGTAGAAGGGCAAGGACTGAGGAAAGATCCAGGACTTCTTAGTGGAATCCTACCTGAACCAACAGGGTGTTCAAGAATGGTATGTGTGTAGACATTTGTTGTGTGGGTGTTTACACTAACTAAAGTAAAATTGTGAATATTTTTTCAAACACTTACAAAATGTGTGCGCCTGTTTTTTGCTTCCACTATCAGGTGTCACTGAAGAGGTAAATTGTAACATGCAGCGTTCACAAGACTGGACCTCTGGGATAAAGTGGGCTAAACTATTGTGAGTTTGGGTTTACCACTGTCCTAGATAAGTGAGCTGCAAAGTCCCACTTCTGGAAAGATGTAGCAAACAAACTCTGTACCCAGGAAAGACACTGTGGTGGCCAAGAAAAGAAGTCAATGCTACAGCCTTCTTAAGCCAAAAGAGACTTAAGAGCATAGAGATTTGATGTTTTGGGACCCAAACTCAGTAGCCTGTTAAGTAGCCAGAAAGGGCGCTTTTCCAGGGCTGTGACAACACCACTGTGCACATTCTCAGAGCCTGTTTCATCACCATAGGCCAGCCGGAAATTTAATTTCTGTATATAAACTTGCAAAACCACGAGTATTTGAAGCTTCAAATGCACTAAATCCTAAAAAACTTTGTTCCAGAATACATTCACCACAACCACAAAAATCCATTTTCTATACTTGAATGTAAGTACACTCACTGAGCAAAATGTGAGTGCATCTGAGCTATTTAACCAGTGGAGCAAGCAGAGGGGGGCCTTTGTCATACATGCAGTTCTGATGGGCACAAGAAGGGCAGGAGGGAGGACCCAGGTAACTATAGGCCAATCAGCCTAACTTCCATCCTAGGGAAAATCCTAGAAAAGTTCATCAAGGAGTCTATCTGCGATAAGCTTGCAAAAGGTTCTGAATGACAGCCAGCATGGCTTCATCACAGGCAGGTCTTTCCTTACCAACCTCATCTCTTTCTATGACCAGGTAACTTGCAACCTGGATATGAAAGCAGGCTGACAGCGAGTCCAAAGAGGAGCCACCCAATTGATCACAGTCTTAAAAGGCAAGCCATACGCAGAAAGGCTGAGGGATCTGAGAATCTTTAGTCTGAGGAAAAGAAGGCTGAGAGGAGACCTGGTAACAACTTACACTTCACTAGGGGAATACATCAAGGGCTCGGTGAGCAACTGTTCAACAGAGCACCAGAGGGGAAAACCAGGAGTAATGGCCGCAAACTCCTGGAAGATCAATTCGGACTCAACATTAGGAAAAACTTCTTCACAGTCAGGGTATCCAGACTGGAATAAGCTCCCTCCAGAGGGGGTGCAATCACCTACCCTGGAAATCTTTAAGAGGAGACTAGACAGTAACCTTGCTGGGGCCACCTGATCATAGCAGCACACCGCCTATGATGAAGACCATTTTTTGTCCATTTTTTCAAAACTCAGATCTCATCTTTAGCTGCATGACTAAATATGTTTCTTCTTCTGTAAAAAGACAAGATATAATCTTTCTCCCCATATTCCGGAAGATTTCCTTTACAGCTTTCCTTTCACTTGCATATAATATATAGATTTCCTGTATTACAGTGTCTCTTAACCTTTTTAAACTCCAGGTACCCCTCACTAAATGCCAGCTTGGTTTTAACTTTTTGACTACAGAAAAATAATAGAGCAATTCTTCTGCTGCAGAGAACTCAGGAAGAGCAATGGGTCAGAATGCTTTTAACACTAAAAAATCCTATTTTAAAAACTCTGGATTTATCTTGTGGATCATGTTTTTGCACACCTAACAGTGCTAACACTGTGTGGGACCTCACGGCATCTGTAAAAGAACTCAAGGTACCCCAGGATGCCACACCACCTGGGTTGAATAACACTTCTCTGTTACAGCTCTAGCACATCAGGTATTCAAAGGACAAATCCTTGGTCATTGCTGAGGTTCCATATATCACCAAGTAGGTTATTGCTGTGTATTATTTCTCTTTCCTGAGTGGGACTTACAAAGCGCAAGCAATACGTGCTCTTGTTTTCTTATTCATGGAAGGATTACAGATTCAATTTCTGGTAGGAATATAAAAATAAAAGTTGTCTGATGTGTAACATAGCAAGGAAAACTGGTGTCATTTCTCCTTCTGCATAATTGTGCAATACTGAAAATTCATATTAATCCTTTAACGAAAGAGCACAGTGGCTTTGTCTGTTAGGTACATATACGGTCTCCTAAATTCGGTTTCAGATCTCAGGCTGCTTTACAAACAGATTAAACCTCATTGCTCCTCCCCCAGAATGCATCATACAGAAAAAAAAAAACAAAAAAACACAACAACAGAGGGCTCCTCCTGGGTCTGAGGTCAGTCCTGGGCCACTTAAGACAACAGTCACAGAATCCCTTTTACAAAAATGCATTATATATAATGATAGTAAATCATATGTAAAAATGGAGCTGGAACAAATGTGACATGCAAAGAGCAAAAACAAGTGATTTTATGACTAAGGCAGGATGTGACATCCATGGCAAAACCCATAACCTTCAGGCTTTTTTCAATCTTATGTTTCTGCCTTCTGACTTGTGAATGAATGCATTTCTGCATGAATATTCACACATTTTGCTCTGTATCTCAGAGGCCTCAAAAGGTCTGAGGGTTTGTTTGTTTTTTTAATTGGATTCAACTATTAATTTAATATTATTCATATGATCAAACCATTCTGACTGCAAAATAAAGCAAATCCTACTTTAATGCTAAGCCCTGTATAGCTTTCTGACAACTTAAATGTTAATCCTCAGCTGCACTGTGGTTCATTATTGGCCGTGTTGGCTATTAATATCAGCATTATGTGTTTCTAAGCAATGTGAGGGCAAGTACGGGGGGAAGATGCTCAGTTATTATTCCTGGAAACATTAGACAATATTAAGCCAGATTACCCTGTACCAAGAAAAAAAAAAACAATTTAGAAGTGTGCTCATGGAAACTAAAAGCGTATAGTCCAGGCAGGAAGCTGATTTCATTGTTTAGCTTCTAGGTATAGCCATAGTAATGTCTGTACTGAAATAAGATCAGACCCTCAACTATTACAGATCGGTCCTACACAGCAAGGAACACAGAGCACTGCAAATTATCTTCTTCTGCATCTGGTCCACCTTCTCATAAAATCCAACCCAGTCTTTTGATATGGTCAATAGCAGCTGAATTTCCCCATCCTTACATATATTAGATGAAACAGAATACATGTGGAAGGGTAAAATTTTCCACTGCCATGTTCCTTGTGCATCCATTTAAACTGCTGCAGAAAGTGCAAAGAGATCAGATCAATGTGGTAGTATTTAAAATGCATGTTATACTCATTTGTCTTACAGCAGTGCAATGATGTGCTGGGTCCTAAGTTTCTGTACATTACACATCAGCGGTCCCATGCTTGTTTCCACCTTCAGAAGCAACTCAATTAAAAAAAATTGAGTGCCCATCTTCTATAAAAGGCTATTCTAACCCACTAGGCAATTAAAGATAGAATGGAAGAGGAACTTGCTGACCGAATGTTCTCAAGTTCCTGGAGCACAATTCAGGCCACAGCTGGTCATTTCTGAAAGGAGCAGAGCAAAACTCAAGTAATACAATAATAGGCACCTATGAGGACATTAAGTTAATAAGCAGCAAATCCACAGATAGAGCAGATGTTGCTCACCCCTCCAAAGGAACAGGATCACCATGCATCTACTCCTCTGGCTGGCTTTCCCACAGCTGTTTTCAGGCAGTGGTGAAGCTGTGCTTCAGCTGGCTATGAAGTTCCTCCAGTGTAGGATCTTTGCAGCATACTACTGCTTTCTTCTTCCTATTTCTGTTATATAGTCACCCTGTGTGAGACAAGGAGGAAGTCAAGAGAATGAGGTGCGAGTGTATACGTTTCCTTAAAAAGGAAGAACCCCCCCCCAAATCAATACAAACAGATCTCTGATAGCAAAGACTACACTCTTACCATACGGTAGTCCCCCTGGTAGCCTCAGTGGAGAGAACAATGGAGCCTCGGTCTCTTGAAGAGTCTGGGACATATTTTTATCCTTTGGGATTTTTTTACCAGGGTATCTGCAGGGCTGGCATGGAAGGGCAGAGCCTCTTGTGCCTATTTGAGCTGTCACATCTTCATGGAAGAACTCATTCCCCTTGGCTCATAAAGAATATGTAGTCCCTTTCAGAAGGCAAAATTGTAGGGAAGTGCTCTTTCTTCAGTGTCTCTTGTTACAGACATATGTCAAATGAAGCAATAAAGGGGGTGGTAGATCTGTCACTGGCTCCATAATCAAGGTGAGCTCCAGTCAAGTGTGATAATTAATATTGCATATCTACTCTTGACTCTGTACTGGCTCTTGATGACTTCCAGGGGATGGTGCAAGCATTGGGATTCACATCTGTAGCCCTGATTAATTTAGGTCCTGGGCTTTGAAGAGCCTCCTGTTGTGAAAGCTAAAGATACACAAGGCACTTGAGTTACCATTCCCATCCTGCTAGCATAAGAGAAAGCTGGGAATAGGAACTTCTCAGGACAAATTTGAATATACTGCAGCACCCATGCAGAGGTAGCTCACAGCTTCGCAGTCCTGGGGCAATCAGGACCTCCAGGACCTGGAGTAGGTTGGAGCAGTTTGGGAGCTTCCTGAACTTGTATTACAGCTCCACAGGTTTCTAAGACCTTGAATCATACAGAACAGCCTGGACCACACCTCACTTCCTGGCTAGGATGTCCCTGAAATGTACCTACTATAACTGCTGCTCTGCAGCTCCAGCTTAAATGTTTGCAGTAAGGCCCTTGTGTTGAGTGTATTGCCAGGAGGCCTCAGCAGCTTAGCTAGTGCTACAGATCATGCTAGCCATCACACTTGGTGAAGGATCCTTGGTTACATTCCCCCTCCCTGATAAACAATGCTCAGATGTGGTAACCTGCAGGCCATGCTGCAAAGTGGACGTTTCTGCTGGCTTTCCTTATGGAAGGTGCAGTATGCATGAGGTAGGAAACAGCACTGGGTGCTCAAGGGAGGGGCAGAGAGCTGTATTGGGAAGGTGGGGGGACCAGGCCTGGGTGCTCTGAGCTCTATTTAAATACTTCTGTTTTAAAGGCATTTAAAGGGCTGGCCTAACACTGCAAAAGGGGTGGAGTTCTCAGTTCAAATTCACTAGAGCCCCTCCCTTCCCAGAACAGGGAGTGGTAAAGCTAGTTGTGTAAACAGGGACAGAAAGGAGGTTGTGGTGGGGCAGGAAGGAAGGAACTGTCCACGGATTGGGCTGAGATATGAAAGAATCTTCTTGGGATTCTGCCAGGTGAAGAACCAGGAGACAAGCCTGGATCCCTCTTCCCCCCAAAAAAGTGGAGCAAGAATGGCCTGAGAGGCCTGCGTGAAAGAGAGAAGGCTTCTGTGCTTTCCGGAAGAAGGAAGAAGATTACCACAAGCACTAGCTTGCAGTAAAATATCGCTAAGTCACCGTGAGATCACACCCTAACCCTCCACTGCAGCCTGCCTGCAATCATCTTGAAACCGAAGAACACTCTTCAGAAGAGAAAGCAATAATTCTCTGAATCAAGAGATAAATGTGGAAAATGGCACTTTGATGTGGGTGCATTGAAACATCAGCCACTGTTTGACCGATGGGGGAATTTCAAAGGCAGGTAGTGATACTCCTCGTCTTCCATTTCCCTGCAGCCAAATCATCCTTGATTACTTAATATCATACATCATTTCTGGTATAGACAAAGTCCTTCTGCTGCTCATTGTCTTAGGAATTTGTAAGTTTGGTATCAGATTGCCAAGACAATCAATTACAGGCCTTTAATTTCCCCAGAACCATGTCAGCCAGCACACATACAATCTGCTTTAGCATGCTAGTGCTGAAAATTTGCCAGTTTTACTGGGTCATTATCTTTTATTTCCAGTACACACACACACACAAAAATACACACATGTGCTCACATGTGTGTATATGTATGTATATATAAACATGTCTACATGTCACCCTATGGTGATGTAGTGACACACTGCACAGAGAGAAGCACCAGCCCCACCCCACTGCTGGAGAGGCAGAGACTGCTCCACCCACTGGCAGCTCACCCTCCCCTTCCCACTGCAAGAGAGGCAGGTAAGTTCAGATGTGTGCATGACACAGGGGCTTAAAGGGCCCTAAATTGAAGCAGTGGGTTTTTAAAAACCCACTGCTTCAATTTAGGGTCCCTATTTTGTTTACACACGCCCTTAGTGCTTAAATACTATAGCGATAAGGGGGATACAAGAATCAACATAGACCAAAACATACCATAGTCCCCCTACAAAAACCCAACCCCTCTAACAGATTTAACCCTAAGAGACTTCTTCTTCTAGCAACTTATGCTAATAATAGCTACACCTTGCAATGCCCCATAACAAACATAACTATTCTGAACTGAGAACGCTATTTCATAGTTTCATAGTTTCTAGGGTCGGAAGGGACCTGAGTAGATCATCTAGTCCGACCCCCTGCCATGACAGGACATAACACTGGGGTCAGAGCCGGGGCAGAGTTGCGATCCGCTATCTACGTGCCCCCAGCCCTTCTCTACGGAAACCAGCCACAGCAACGCAGGCAGGAGCTGCTGGGAAATGGAGTTTACCATGAGCTGGATGGGTTCACAGGGTGGATTTTGCCCGTCTAGACTGCATTTTCTTAGCTTACAAATGAGTATATCACAGGAAACAATGCTGAAAGTCTTGCTGAAGTCAAGAAATACCATATCCACTGCTCTCCCCTATGGAGTCTATCACCATCTTATGGAAGGAAATCAGTTTAATCAAGCATGACTTTTAACAAATCTATGTTGACTGTTCCTGATTACTTTGTTATATCTGAAATGCTAAGAAATGGATTCCTTGATTTATATGATCTGTGATATTTATAGGTGTCCAGGACAAACTGACCATTTGTCGTTCCCAGATCCTCTTTTTCCTATTTTTTAAAGATAGGCACTTTTTTTTTGCGCTTTTTAAAAAATCCATGATCTTATTTGACTGCCACAAATTCTTAAATATGATGGAAAATGGCTCTGTTGGTCAGTGGGGCTGAGAGGAGCCAAGAATGAAAGAAAAAATTCTTGTCTTAAGATGTCTTGTAATGACAAGATTTGATTCCATCCATCCTGACCCTGTGCCCAGTGCAGATTTGCACCAGCTATATAGCTTTGCTGGTGCAGTCTCCTACCTGCTTAAGGCTTTGTTATCTGTTACACTGCAAGCTGCACAAATGTTGATCAGCTTAGTGCTAGCTTGCAGTCACACCTTCAACTTGAGTGGCATATCTGTGGGGAGTGGCCAGACCTTAATGGAACAGGAGCTGGTGGTAGTGTGGATCAAGAGATAATCCTGCCCTGGAGTGGCATAACTTTGAGCCACATAATGAGTGCTTAACAGCAGGGTTTCTCAACCCATGGGTTGCAACCCAAAAGAGGGATGCAAGAATATATGAAAGGGTTGCAAACAAACTTGAAAATGGATTCTCCTTTACAGCAGAAGAGCATGGGAAACTGTGGCTTTTCCCTCGCAGGCTGGTAGAGTTCCAGCCTGCAAGGGGCTGCTTGGGACCCATCTTGCCCCACATACCCACCCCCTACCCCACAAACTGGGGGGGCTGGGGCCTGGGGAAGGGGGACAGTGGTCGGGAGTGAAGGCCACTGACTTGAGACTGGCCATTGATGTTTACAAATGGGTCCTGGTACAAAAAAGGTTGAGAACCACTGCTTTAAGCTACTTAAAGGTTTTAATATGTGGCAAATCCAGGGGTTAAGACTAGAGTTCCAGGAGCTGCCCAAAATTAACGCCTAACAAGGTAGCTTTAGGTTTTTCTGGAATGAGTTTGAACCAAAGCTGTTTCTCCACTGACTTGCTTAAGTGGTTCCCTATGCAGCCACAGCCTCACATGAGGTAACATTTTGCACTGCTTGTCTGGGATTCACTTTCATTCTTTTTGTTTCAGTAAACACTGCTTTTAAAGGACTCTTGCTGCTGCTATTGGGAAAACCATGCTGGGTCATTCTTTGCCTTCATGTCAGCAGAGCACTTAAGCATAGGCTTAAAATCCATCACTGAATGGCAGCCAGCGAAAAGGAAGAGAAACTTCTGATTTATGAGAAGTATGCGAGTACACATCTCCTTGAGTAAGAAACTTGTTACAAAGAAACAAGGAATTACTCAGTTATGAGCTTCAATTTGTAATAAAAGAGTAAAAAAAAGAGTGACTAGGAACAAGACCAGGGGACTCGGTGCAGCAGCCGATAAGATCCTTCCCTTCTGCTTTCCTAATAATAGCCATACTTCCTCTTACTGTTTTTGTGACACACTTTTTTTGGGAAACTGTACAATTATACCAACAAAATAAGAATATGATGAGTCTTTCCCTTATCAACTCCCACATGACCGCCCTGTTGTTCAACTTGATCTTGCATAAATCTTCTTGCTTGGAAGATTTGTTTGGGAGCCAGAGTATCTTTAGGCTGTTTTGTTGCTGAAGGATATTTGTTCCAGTTTAGGAACTGGCACTGGTTTCAAGCAACTTCATGTTACTAAGAAGAGAATTTCAAACCTGCTCAAGATACATATATACAGGCTTCAGAAACAAAGTCTGTAGTCCTTCTTTCAATACATTTCCCCTTAAGAACATGATGTGTTTAGCTCAGGTGGGCTACAATTTCCAAAAGTACCAAATGTCTTAGGAAAGATCCCCTAGGATGGCAGTGGGATTTATCTTCCTATGTAACTGAGACCCATTGAAAAATACAAGGGATTTGCTTTCTTCCATGAATATAGTTGGCCTGTCCCCAGGCCAGTTTCCCTTCCTATTTAAATTATGTAAAACCTTTTCTGCTATAGAAGGTAAAAAGATCTATTTTTTTAGGCTGTACTATGAAGTTCCCTTTCCCCTTTCCTCCCATTTTTCTTTAAGAGAACGGGGAAAAGAAAACACTTAATAAACTGCTTCTATTAATTCTGCGTTGAAGCATTGTGATCTTCTGACAGAGAAATCACAGCTGACTGTTGGCTGTCCTGCCCGCCCCAGAAAGCCTGTGGTGCCTCAGCTTCCTGTAAGGGAGGCCAAGGATCCAGCTCTGTACTAGCAGCGAGACGGCATGCATCTATATTTTGGCCCATTTTGACCCAAGCTGTTAGCCAATATCTGGTGTCTTTTAAATTGCTTCTGTTAGGAAGAGAAATTTCTGATAGAGTCAGGGATTTCTTCATGTGATCCTGTTTCTTTAGAGAGAATTTACAAACTTGTGTTTCATGGAACACTGTAGGAATCAAGCAGCAGGAAGCACTTTCTTTCCTTGTAATTCAAAGTCCTTTACTGGCCAGTTCTTTGCCTAAAATGTTTATTTTTTTTTTTGCCTCCTTTCATGGTCATTTTTCCAATATTTCTCTTACCATCTCCTTGGCTTTGGGGCTGGTTCTCTCTCTCTCTCTCCCTTTTTTTTTTTTTGGCTTCTCGTGGGTGTTTCTGTCCCCCTGCTCCCTTCAGTCTCATCAAACAATATCCTGAAAAAACACCATGTCCTCATAGCCCATTTTCTGACCAGCTTGACACATAGCCTCTGTTCTGGATGACAGTTCCTACAAGTTCAACTGTTCAAATGAAGGGCAGTAGTTATGTCCTCCTGTCTTCATGTTGTGTTCAACTTCCCTATTATTTGGCCAACAGAAAGGGGCCTCAAAACCATATATATATATAAACTATGTAAAACCCTTGCTCTGAACTTCCTCCAGAATTGTTTGCATCTCAAATGCTATTCTTCTGTGAAACCTCTATCCCTTCTGCCTCAGAAGGAGACACAAATCCTTGAACAGGAGAACGAGCCCTACCTGGTCTAGCTAGCAGCACAAAATAGCAGAACAGCATTGTAGCTCTATGCAGGGACTTGGAATTTGACCTCTGTACCAAATCCATAATAAATTAGCTTTGTCCTTGCCTTTGCAGTTAAAATGAGAATCTGTGGAGCTGAATTAGTCTCCAGCCAAAGAGTTTCCTGCTTTCATGGATGTTAGTATTGTGAGGTGCTGTGTTGCTCCTGCAAGTGCTTGGAGTCTTGACTAAAGAAGCATGCTGCACTGTTGATGCTGAGGTATTCTGTAATCCCAGCCCAAACAGTAATGGCTGGTCTCCTGGGCTAGGAACAGACATTACACATAAACCGGTTTAAGTGATCAGCAACTGGTTTAAACCTGTAACAGAACAGATGTTCAGTGCACATAAAACAGTTTGAAAATGGCTGAAACTAGTTTGAGATAAGCCTGGATGAATGTAGTATATCAGACTTAACTGATTTGGGTCAAACCCATTTATACAATGTCTGTCCCAGACCCCTTGCTGGTTTAAGATAAACCAGACTCCCGCAGCATCCTAGCATGCTCTCTGGGCTGGGCAAGGCTCTCTGCTCTGCAGCTGGGCTGGCCCCTCCGCTCTGCTCCCTGGCTGGAGCTCGGCACAGAATGCAGTTATCTGCCTGGCTTCCTCCTGCTCCCCACACTCCCCTCTACCTTACACAGACACGTCTCAGAATTAGATAGAAGATCACATGCTGGCTATGCTGTGGCAGATGGATAAAGGCAGAATCTGTAGGTAGTTGGTGATGTCCCTTTGTTGTTCTTAATGGGGTGAGAAACGCTGTGTTAAGGGTGATAAACACTATGCTATCAATTCTCTGCTGATCTGGTCAGAAGGGGGTGCCCTCCATAATCGGTGTGTCCTGCCAGGGCTTGGCCACACTCCCCTCAGCTCAGCACTGTAGAGGGAATGGAGGGCCGTTCTAGCACCCCCTGGCTTCTAGCCTGAGCCACTGCAGGCATGTGCCTGCTTTTCTGGGATGTCTGTGCATTTGCAAATTTTAATAGCCTAGTCAGGTTAAATTAACCTGCAAAGATTGAATTAATTCAGGCTCAGGCTTTTGGAATATCTGTCCCTAACCCCGGAATCAACTGTGCCCCAAAGTTAGGGAGATGAACAATGAAAGCAAACTCTCTTTCTGTTTTTAACAGCCCCCCACAAAGAAAAGGAATCAGCAAGATTTTTTCAAAGAATGTACAGCAGTTTGGAAGAGCACATGTGCTATCTGGTAACTTATGCTACCAGAATAAGAAATAACTTAATGTTGCTCTTCCCTTTCTGTTTCCACACACTCTATTAGCCTGTGGCTTTGGCTGGCCATCTCTAACATCAAATATATGAGTTCTTACTCAAGTAAAAGACTTCACAATCTTTGTATAAAGCAGGTCCCAATGTTTCTGTATTTTGCATGAAAGAGTCATTGGATAAAACCAATAGACAGTACTAGGGGCATGAGCAAGGGCTTGAACCCAAGGCATGTCCTCTTCTGAGGTAGTACACAGATCAGTCAACTAGTTAGATGCCTTCTGGCTGGCTTTTTTTCTCTTTAAGTCTTTTTCCTCTTGGCTGCCCAATGGGATGGCTTCAGCAAGAGGTATAGAGGGTCCTTATGGCTTTGCCTAGCACAAGGTCTGCAAATTAGGGCACTTTGTTGGGAGGTAAGTGGAGTAGGTTCAAATGTATTCAGGATGAAGGGCACCTAGAATACATTCCTTGGGGAAGTGCCTTAGGCACTATGTTATTGGGCTAAAGGGTAGGAAGGACCTATTCCTCAAATACTTCCTCCTCCTGGATTGTCTTCTCCTCATCTTTCAAAGTCTTACCGGGGTTACATGTCTTCCTAGATGGAACAGAAATGTCTTAGAATATAAAGACAAATCAAGTTGTGAAGGGGCCAGTAGGATCTAAAAACTAGCCCTACATATCACTTACATGTCTCTACTTAGACACATAAGATAACCTAAGCTGCTTATGGGAGAAGTTGGATTTGGGCCTCAGTTTCACTGAACTCCTCTTTGTTGATTTTTCCCCTTATTGTGTACATCTAGTAGTAAAGGACAGGAACTGCCAAACTGGATCATTCCTGAGTCTTGTTTTGTTTTCCAGCTCTGACATTGACCATCACTAGATGCTTCATAATAAAATGCAAAAAAACCTGCTGTGCAGTAGTCTATCCACTGCATGGGTTTCTTCTTGTGTGCTGATAAAGATAGACTTGAAGCAGGAGGCTTAATATCACTTTTAAAGTGGTTGATGGTGTTAATTATAGGTCAGGATATTCTTGTTAAAGACATAAATGTTTGCTCCCCATGGGAAACTTGCTGCATTCAGCTTCAGTGACTTCCTGTGGCACTGAGTAACTTAGCTGATTACACTCTGTGTGAACATATATTTCCTTTTGTTTGTTTTGCATTGGTTACCTTTCATTCCCATTTAAGGTCCTTTTGTTTTTGTGTTTGACACAATGAGACATTCAGCAAGGCATGTAGAGCCATTAGTGCTGCCTCTATTTAAAGTTGCCCGACACACTGTATGTTAAAATTCTACTTGCAGGGTATGACTACACATGCATATTAATGCGAAGCAATAAACTCTGGAACATATTGCACCAGAGTTTATTGCTCCTTGGTGTGCTTTTTGAACATGTGCTTGGGAATGCAGCATGTTGAGCTGGGTTGGAGCAGTGCTGGCTGCAAGATGTCGGGGGCTAGCTGGTGGGCAGCCCATGCACTGAAGCACCCTCATGCCCCAAGCAGCTAGGTCAACAGCTCAGTGAAGGGTTTATTTTAAAAACTCCACAGCAGAATAGTGCTTATATTTAAAAGTACTAACCTGCTGCAGAGTTTGTTTCCTGTGGCCTAATAGGAAGTGTATAGATGTTGTGTGTGGACACTCATTCATTAGTTTAAATGCATCTTATAGACATTTGGTTTGTATGGGTGAATTATGAGCACAAACTAAAGTAATACTACCAGTTTTAAGATGATAAGAAGGTCTACATAGGGATTTGAATTAGTTCTGCATTGTCATTTTTTACAGAATTTTAAGAAGTGCAACATCTCTATATAGGCAAGCTCTAAGGATGACTGCATAGAGGCTGCTGTGACAGACTAGCAAGATTCACATCCCAGGGGCAGGTGTGACAGCCTGTATTGGCCTTATGCCACCTGCCCTGCTCCAGCTCTGGGATCCTCCCCTTCCTTCTTATCTGTCGCACCTTGGAGTGATTGCTTGAAAGGGAGGCTCCCTAATAGGTACTAGAGTGAGCCCCGGTCCTTGTGACAGCAAGCAGGTCCCTCCTGGACCCTGCTACTCAGTTTTGCCCTTGTGCTAAGTGGGTCCTCTCAATCCATCCCCTCAGGGCAACTGTAGCCTTAAGGGCTTAGTCACAGCCTCTGACCTCCCCTAGTCATGTCTATGCCTCCAAAAGCAATACTGTCTAAACCCTCCCCTGTTGGGGTCTTGACCCATTTCCTTTTGCTGGGGTCTCTAGGAACAGTTCACTGTGCCAGACTGAACTTTTGGGTTCCAGCTCCTGTCTCTCCTACTTGGATTATGGGCTCCTTGCCATCAGTCCTTCTCAGACACTGGGTCTTCTGGCCCTGTCCTTGTCCTGCTCTGGGCAGTGACCCTGCTCTGGCCCCATCTGGGATCTTGGGCCTGTTTCCACCCGTTCTAGACACTGAGTCTACTTTGGCTCTGTATGGATTCCCTAGCCCTCCCCCTGCCATCTCTCTCTTTCCTGCTCTGGGTGCTGAGCTTGCTTTGGCTCAGATGCTAGGGCCAGGGGGCCCAGGCATTTAGTCTTTCCTGGACACTGGGCTTTGGCTCTGTCCTTGCCCAGCTCTGGGAAACAAGCCCTGGGCCCCTGGCCCCATCTGTCCTAGGCAATGAGCCTGGTTTTGTGTTCCTGGTGGGCTCAGGATGCCTGTGGGCCCTCATGCACTATTGGGAGTTCCACCAACCCCCAACAGTCCCAGACCACCAGATTAAATTGTAACAAAGGAATAAGCAGAGTAGCTAAAACATAAACTTAACCCACTCTGGATATAAACAGCAACAGTAATCCATTGCCTTGCAACAAATCTTCCCCTTATCTTGAATTGCATTCCTCAGTAAGATATCAGCATCTTACTGGTAGTCCCCATAAGGCAGCTCAGAAGTGAACTTAGTATCCTCCTGCAGCCTTCCAAACCAGGAGCTCCTAACTCTGCAGTTAGCTGGGTCAGACTACCTGAGCTGACCCAGGCTCTAGACTTAAATGCTGCTTAAGCCTTGCCCCTTCCAGTCAAGTGGCACTCATCCCACAGGGATTTCTCAGTGGGGCCTGAAGACTGATTGTGGCAGCTTATGACTGTTGTCCTGGGAGACCTTTGTTGACAACATTAGTTTCTGCCCTATTGCCTCACAGCTAGTTCTGCAATAGACAGTCATAGCCTCTTGCATCAACCTGCTTATTCCCCTGCAAGCTCACCCTAGGCAGAGGTCTCCTGACTGTCTGCAGATGTGCCCTTTTTCTCTCCCTAGGCAGCTCCTTGCCAAAGGAGCAGTGTTTCTTTGTTACCTTCTTCCAGGCAGCTGGTCTGGGGTCACCTGTCTGAGCTCTATCAGCTGCGTTTTCTTTCTTTAAAGTAACAGGGAGTCCTAGGCACTCTGTCACACAGGCACAGAGCTTCTATGCAATACTTGAACATGACTGATCTGAGGAGGCAGACTGCATTAGGTACACGGGGTAGAATAGTTACTATATATGTCTTTTACTTTAATTCAGTAGGAACCAATGGACAGTAATACAATAACTCCCCAGATAAAACTATAGCTCCTGCTACACACTTGAAAGACAAATAAAACTATTGGCTTTTAAGGTTTTGCCTCCTGGCTTCAGCAACATGCAAGTTGTTTTGCTACAATGAGAATCTAGAGATCAAGAGGAAACTTACTGTATCAAATTTCTCCCAGGATCAAAGTGGTCAGCTAGGAGAGAATCAGGTTTTTCCCAGGCAACTGGTATGTCTTAGACATGGGGAGGCATGTTTATGGGCTGATGTATTGTTTTTAGTATGTTTTTCCCAAAAAACCCAACAAAATTTGTTCTACATAAATATTTATTTGCTTTCAGAAGCCTGTAGGGCTATACTGTCACTGCTTTTGGAGGGAATAGAACTGGAGGCACCGGAGAGGTCAAGCCTTTTGAGGTAACCGTCATTGATCACAGGTTGCTGTATTCCCATGCCTGGCCTGCAAACAGGACAACTATGCAGTTTCTTGCCTACAGTGTATACTAACATGAAACACGCGCTCTACTCCTGGCCCTGTCACTGGCCGGCTAAATGATCCTGGCCAAATCCAAGCTCATTTCCATGTCTCAGTTTTTCCACCTGTAAAATGGAGACAGTGACACTGATTCCTTTTATAAAGTGCATTAAGAGCTGATTAAAAAGTCATATAAGGGATGGGCATCTGGTGTTTATCAACAGATATGCAAGTTAGTTACTTTTGGTTCTGAGAGGAGGCATGCCATCTAGTGGTTACTGAGTCTGCCAAATTCCATACAGATTAGCTTAAAGGCTGTCAGTTATCTCTTTGAGCATAGAAAAGAACAGGCAGGCTTTTAGCATGCTCCCTAAAAATGTGCTTTGCAATTAATAGAACATATGTGGAAATGTTGGACTAGAGAAAACTGGTCCAAAAAGATGAGATCAGTTGTTTACAAACCTTTTTTCAGCAACATTTTTAATTGAGCCTCACAAAATTTCAACCATCACTGTAAGCTATACAGAAAAAGGAACAATGGCCCAAAATTTCATTGCAAAGATGTACCACTTGCTGTTGAAATACCAAATAATATCAAACAACTCTAGAAAGCATCCCCCAGGACAGAACAGGAGCTGGCTTCATAGATTTCAGAGGCATAGATTTCATAGACATTAGGGCTGGAAGAGACCTCGGAAGATCATCGAGTCCAGCCCCCTGCCCAAAGGGCAGGAAGTCAGCTGGGGTCATAGGATCCCAGCAAGATAAGCATCCAATTTACTCTTGAAGGTGTTCAATGTAGGTGCTTGAACCACCTCCGCTGGCAGACTGTTCCAGACCTTGGGGGCTCGGACAGTAAAGAAATTCTTCCTTATGTCCAGCCTGAAACAGTCTTGTAGTAGTTTATAACCATTCGACCTCGTCATCCCTTGGGGCGCTCTGGTGAACAAACGTTCCCCCAGATACTGGTGGTCACCCTGATAAACTTATAGGTGGCCATCAGATCACCCCTGAGCCTGCACTTTTCCAGGCTAAAGAGCCCCATGGCTCTCAGCCTGTCATCGTAAGATCTGTTTTCTTGACCTCTGATCATGCGCGTGGCTCTTCCCTGGGCTCTCTCAAGCTTCTCCACATCCTTTTTGAATAGTGGAGCCCAGAACTGGATGCAGTACTCCAGCTGCGGCCTCACCAAGGCCGAGTACAAGGGGATTTGCTTGAGAAGCATCTATGGATGCAAGCCACCGTTTTGGTCACTTTAGTAGCCGCAGCATCACATTGAAGACTCACGTTCATCTTGTGGTCAATGATGACCCCCAAGTCTCTTTCTTCCATAGTGCTAGCCAGCGTAGCACTGCCAAGCCTATAAGGATGCTGCAGGTTTTTCTTCCCAAGGTGGAGAACTTTGCATTTTTTGGTGTTAAACACCATGAGGTTCTCGTCCGCCCATTTGCTGAGCCTGTCCAGGTCAGCCTGGATCACCCACCTGTCTTCTAGAGTGGATGCTTTGCCCCAAAGTTTGGTGTCATCGGCAAACTTGGCCAGTCCGCTTCTGACTCCAATGTCCACATCATTGATGAAGATGTTGAACAATATGGGTCCAAGGACAGAGCCTTGGGGGACCCCACTGGTCACAGGATACCATGATGAGTGACTTTCATCAATTACTACCCTCTGGGTCCAACCAGGGAGCCAATTCCCCAGCCAGCGGATCATGGTGGACCCAAGGCCACAATTGTCCAGTTTGGCCAAGAGGTGATCATGGGATACCAGATCGAAGGCTTTTTTGAAGTCAAGATATACAACACCAATCTCCTCTCCCTTGTCCAGGTGATAGGTCACCTGGTCGTAGAAGGAAATGAAATTGGTCAAGTAAGACCTACCTGCAACAAGCTCATGCTGGCTATCCCTTAGGTTGTTGGTGTTGGCCAGTCCATTAAGGATGGCCTCTTTAATAAACTTTTCTAAGATCTTCCACAGGATAGAAGTCAGGCTGATGGGCCTATAGTTAGCCAGATCCACTTTCCTCCCTTTCTTGAAGATAGGCAGCACATTGGCCTTCTTCCAGTCTTTGGGCACTACACCAGAGTGCCAGGAGTTTTCAAAGATCTGTGCCAGGGGCTGAGCTATGATGCTTGCCAGCTCCTTGAGTACCCTGGAGTGTAGATTGTCAGGGCCGGCTGACTTGAAGGTATCCAGCTTCTCAGGATGTTCCTTCATGAGAAGTCTATGGGCCAACGAGAGGCAAAGCGCTGCTTGACCTGGTACTGGCTACGGGGGACGACCTAATCGGCGACCTAGTGATTGATGGGAAGTTGGGTGACAGCGACCACGAGCTGATCACCTTCACCATCCGCAAGTCAGTCAGCAACACAGAAGTCCTTGACTTCAGAAAAGCCGACTTTGACAAGCTCAAGAGGCTAGTCAGTCAGGCCCTCAGGGACCATGACCCCAGGGAGTTGGGAGTTCAAGAAGAGTGGTTGCTTCTCAAGGAAGCGATCCTCAGTGCACAAGCTAAATCTATTCCAACACGGAGGAAAGGCAGCAAGAAGGCACAGCAGCCCCCCTGGCTCTCCAGAGACCTAGCGGACCTACTGTGGCTAAAAAGGAAAGCCTACAAAGGATGGAGGACGGGATTCACCTCAAGGAGGATTACTCCGCGCTGGTCCGGTCCTGCAGGGAGCAAACCAGGAAAGCCAAGGCTGCAACTGAACTCCAACTAGCTTCAGGCATCAAGGACAACAAAAAGTCCTTTTTCAGATATGTGGGGAGCCGGAGGAAAAGCAAGCGCAATGTTGGACCCCTGCTAAACCAGATGGGGCAACTGACAACTGACACCCACGAAAAAGCCAACCTATTAAATAGGTACTTTGCGTCAGTCTTTCATCAGTCACACGGGATGCCCATGCCTGCTATGGGACAGGGAAATCTGGGTGAGGGGGATCCCCTACCCTCCATCAATGCTGACCTCGTGAAGGAACACCTTGAGAAGCTGGATACCTTCAAGTCAGCTGGCCCTGACAACCTGCACCCCAGGGTACTCAAGGAGCTGGCAAGCGTCATAGCCCAGCCCCTGGCACGGATCTTTGAAAACTCCTGGCGCTCTGGTGTAGTGCCCGAAGACTGGAAGAAGGCCAATGTGGTGCCGATCTTCAAGAAAGGGAGGAGAGTGGATCCGGCTAACTACAGGCCCATTAGCCTGACTTCTATCCTGGGGAAGATCTTAGAAAAATTTATTAAGGAGGCCATCCTTGAGGGACTGGCCCAGGCTAACATTCTAAGGGACAGCCAGCACGGGTTTGTTGCGGGTAGGTCTTGTTTGACCAATCTCATTTCCTTCTATGACCAGGTGACCTATCACCTGGACAAGGGAGAAGAGATTGATGTCATATATCTTGACTTCAAAAGAGCTTTTGCTCTGGTATCCCATGATCACCTCTTGGCCAAACTGCCCAGTTGTGGCCTTGGCTCCACCACGATCCGCTGGCTGGGAAATTGGCTTCGTGGTCGGACCCAGAGGGTTGTGATTGATGGCAGTCACTCATCGTGGTGCCCTGTGACCAGTGGGGTCCCTCAAGGCTCTGTCCTGGGACCCATACTGTTCAACATCTTCATTAACGATGTGGACATTGGAGTCAGGAGCAGACTGGCCAAGTTCGCCAATGACACCAAACTTTGGGGCAAAGCATCCACGCCAGAAGATAGGCGGGTGATCCAGGCTGACCTGGACAAGCTCAGCAAATGGGCAGACGAGAACCTCATGGTGTTTAACACCGAAAAATGCAAGGTTCCCCACCTTGGGAGGAAAAACCTGCAGCACCCTTATAGGCTCGGCAGTGCTACGTTGGTTAGCACTACAGAAGAAAAAGACTTGGGGGTCATCATTGACCACAAGATGAACACGAGCCTGCAATGCGATGCTGTGGCTAGTAAAGCGACCAAAATGCTGGCGTGCATCCATAGGTGCTTCTCGAGCAGATCCCGGGACGTCATTCTCCCCTTGTACTCGGCCTTGGTGAGGCCGCAGCTAGAGTACTGCGTCCAGTTTTGGGCTCCACTATTCAAAAAGGATGTGGAGAAGCTTGAGAGAGTCCAGAGGAGAGCCACACGCATGATCAGAGGTCAGGAAAACAGATCTTATGATGACAGGCTGAGAGCCACGGGACTCTTTAGCCTGGAAAAGCGCAGGCTCAGGGGTGATCTGATGGCCACCTACAAGTTTATCAGGGGTGACCACCAGGATCTGGGGGAACATCTGTTCACCAGAGCGGCCCAAGGGATGACGAGGTCGAACGGTCACAAACTCCTGCAAGACCGTTTCAGGCTGGACATAAGGAAGAATTTCTTTACTGTCCAAGCCCCCAAGGTCTGGAACAGTCTGCCAGCAGAGGTGGTTCAAGCGCCTACATTGAACACCTTCAAGAGTAAATTGGATGCTTATCTTGCTGGGATCCTATGACCCCAGCTGACTTCCTGCCCTTTGGGCAGGGGGCTGGACTCAATGATCTCCCGAGGTCCCTTCCAGCCCTAATGTCTATGAAATCTATGAAATCTATGAAATGAGGTCAGCATTTATGAAGGGCAGGGGATCTCCCTCACCCAGACCTCCCTGTCCCTGTCTCCCTGACTTTTGTGTTGCTGACTGACTTGCAGGCTTTATGGTGGATGGTGAAGGTGATCAGCTTGTGGTCCCTGTCACCCAGCTTCCCATCGATCACTAGGTCGCTGATTAGCTCATCCCCAGTAGCCAGTACCAGGTCGAGCAGCGCTTTGCCTCTTATTGGCCCATAGACTTCTTGAGTCAGGTAGAGGTCATCCACGCATGAGAGGAAGCTTTGTGACCGCTCGGATTTTGCTGAGTAATCTTCCCACAAGATGTCTGGGTAATTGAAGTCACCCATGGCAACCATGGTCCTGGAGCATGCGGCCTCAGCCAGTTCCCGGGTGAACTCCTGGTCAAGCTCAGGACTTTGGGTGGGAGGTTTGTAGTAGACTCCCACTGTTGTGCCCCTTGTGCCGTGTTCCCCATGGATTTTAACCCAGAGGGTCTCCAGTCATCCACCCTGGTTGCCAATATCCGCTTGCAGGGACATGTAGCTTTCCTTAACATAGAGCTACACCCCCGCCCCTTTTATCTCCTGTACAGAGTACCTATACCTAAGGTCCAGTCATGGGTGGAGTCCCACCAGGTCTCCGTTATCCCTATGACATCATAATTATTTGCATTGAGCAGGAGGATGAGCTCCTCTTGCTTATTCCCCAAGCTCCTGGCAGTTGTGTACAGGCAGGCAAGGGTTGCTCAGGGGGCCAGAAGTGGCGGTAGTCCCCTCCACGAGCTTATTTTACAGCCCAGTGGAGCAGGTCAGCCAGTCTGGCTGAGAAGAGCCTCCTCTCCAGGGGAGAGGTGAAGGCCATCTCTTCCCAGCAGCTTGCTGCCTCTCTCGCCAAAGAGCAGGCTGTGGTCATGGAAGCCAAAGCTTTCCCGATGACACCAGCGTCACAGTCTTTGGTTGACTACATGGATCCTCCTCTCCCTCCTCAGCCCATAGCCTGAGACTGGTAGGATCGACGAGAACACCACCTTTGCCCCCAGACCCTTTAGCCCCACTCCCAAATCTCTATAGTGCCTCATGACCCAGCTGGGAGCGCTCTGAGCCATGTCATTGGAGCCCACATGACTAAGGAGCATAGGATAGTGGTCTGTGGGCTGGAAGAGCTTTGGGATCTTCTCCGCAATGTCGCGGATGCAGGCCCCCAGAAAGCAGCAGACTTCCTGGACTAAGGGGCTCACTGATTCTGTCTTGTATTTATTAAGTGATTGGGTTGCCTGGTCATCCTGCTGCAATGGCTGAATTCATGCAGCCCCAGCTGAGAGAAGCCTAGTCAGCTACTACATGTAGGCCTGTTCAGTCATGCAGTGAAAACTGGGAACAGATGAAAATGTGTCTGGTGCAGAAGAACCAGTAGGAGAGCAGAAAGATTGGGCTTGAAGAGATTGCACTGGTGCAGGGGAAAGTAAGTGGTTTTATATTTCATCCTCTCACATAGCCACAGATAAATAGGACTGAATATTTATGCGTTTCATCAGTGGTCTCCATCAGTGCCTGCAAAGCAGGTCATTACAAACTGGAGTATGTGCTTAGACTGTAGTATTATCTCTTAGTGACTGTAGTATTATCTCATGCTCATACATCAATAACTAAAGCATAGTGCCCCCCTTTATTGGGGTGGGTGGAAGGAAGAAAATTGTGTAATAACTCCTCAGTGAAGGTTTAACTTGGAAAGAAATGCAGATCTCCTGCAAGGCACTCTAGCACATCTATTTCAGATTTTGCTGCATATTCCATTTTCTGTCTATAAAATATATACACTGCCTAGCAAATTCCCTGGGAGACCTGACATGCCAAGAATAACAAACATGTTTTGACTTAATGTGTTTCTGCTTTCTTAATTCCCTAGAGTGCAGGAAGTAACAAACAATTTTTCCCCACCCCCTTATTTAAAAAACAAACAAACCAAAACTCCAGAAATGCAGCTTTCCCTTTGCTTGCAATAATCATATTTTGCCTAATTTCTCTATTTCCCTTTTTCAGCATTACTCTCTCAGGTATCAGCACATATATGGATTTAATTCGCTGTCATGTTTTCCTCTAAGCACAGGGTCCTAGGAACCCTCTTCTTTACAATGAATAAGAAATTTAATTTTAGGGCAGTGATACTCATCCCTTCTAGATTCAAGGCACCCAGGACAGACTCACAGCAACCCCCAACAGCCCTGAGGCGGAAAAGGCCGGCTCTCCGTTTTCACTCCACTGTGGAGTGCAGGAAGGGAACAGAGCCATCCCTCTGGTTTCAAGTGGTCAGAAAGGCCACCACCTGTCAGAGTGTTTCTGACTGCCCTGGGGGACCGCAGCACCTGGGTCAATTTCTATTTCAAACCTCTGGGTTGATCTTGGGAACTCAGGTCTGCACCCCTAACGGTGCGAACACTGTGCGGTGCCCCGGGGCTCCTTTCAGTGGATCACAAGGCACCCTGGGGACTGTGACACCTGGGTGGGACTCTCTGCCCATGGGTACAGCCCCCCTCAGTGCGCACCCTGGGGGCATGTCACTCTCAGCAGCACTGATGGCTGCAGCGCTCTGGCCCCTGCCGGGCCCCTCCAGGCACTTCTACCCTGCACCATCGCTGCTCTCGGACCCGGCTGGTGCGTGCGGCCCTTTGTGCGGGGGGACCCCGTAGCGGCGCCGTGTTCCCGGGGGGAAGGTTTAATTGCTGACACGCACAGGCACATACGCTCCTCCTCTCCCCCCGCCCAGACACTGCAGGTTCTAGCCCGGCCCGGCCATGGTGGGGAAAGTGAGACGGCCGCGGCTGCACCAGGCAGCCCCGAGGGGCCCGGAGCCCCTGGGCCAAGACGCAGTGAACGGGGCCGGCGGCTGGAGTGCGCCGCCCGGAAAGGTAAGCGAGGAGCACGGGCCGGGCGGTACCATTCCGCAGGGAGGGTGGGCAGGCAGGGCCTGGTGGGAGGTACCATCGTGCATCGAGGGGCGTGTGTAGCCCGGCGGTCTGTGCCACGCCGGATGTCTGGGGGGAAGGCAAAATGGGCTGCACCATGTCACCCGATGGGGAGGGCAGTGCGCAGGGCTGTGGCCCTGGAAAGTCATATCACGGCTGCCCTGCTATGGGTGTTGTGGGGGGGTTGAACTCAGGAGTCCGGGGAGCTGAGAGCTGGACAAGCGTTGTCGAGGGTGACTGGGGTAGAGCCTGGGAAACGGCTGGACTGGAAGGGACCCCCAGAGCTCATCCAGGTCAACCCCCTGTGTGCGGCAGGAGCTTTCCTATTCACCCACGCCCACCCTCTAGGGTTGTTCTGGAGGCACCAGGAATTGGATATAAATCTCCAGGAGACCGCTGAAAGTTACCCAGGAGATAAATGATCAGGCATTCGTTAAGATAAATATTAAATGTTGAATCCGACTTATACGGTAGTCCCATGGATTTTTTAAATGTAATAGTAATGTGCATTTGCCTTCCTGACATAAAGTCTTTTACTGTTTCTGACAACTGCTAAAGGCCTGCCATTAGCAACCCTGACCAGGAGGGAAGCTACTCAGATTCAGGGCTGCTACTATATTGTCAGTGCCAGAGTAATAAACACATCTTGTTGAGTACAAGTGCCCTCCTCTTTGCCATGGTACCAGCATCCCTGAAACTGGTTAGCTCCTCTTATTTCCAAGGCTTCCAGTAGTCAGTTTTGAAACAGATTATTCCAAACTTTTGGAGCTGGGCTGTTTTCAGGGCAAGATAGTGCTAGAGTGCTGATGGTTCTTGCATTTAGTAAGCATTGTTTGCATCTTTATGGGGCAAGCCCATGGCATTTTTTTCAGTCCCAGTGCTAGGCTTTTAAACAGAGTATATTATATATCACAAATAGCTGTTGCAGTCACCTTCTTGGATTGTAAGCCCATCACTCAAGAGTTTTACACTTCTGAGAAAAGCACTGAGAAACAATCTTGGGGGCCAGAACCACTAGTGGTGCAATAATCACTGAAAAATATTTGACATCAATCATCTCTCCAAAACTTCCCCCCCCCCCCCCCCCCCCCCCCCCCCCAGGAAATGTAGAAAATGTTCCCTTTTCAGCTTTGTCAAACTCTGCATATAAGCAAAGTATAATGAATGTGGGCTCTGTAAATAAGTATTCACTCTTTCCAACAATAGTCAGTAAGTCTACACTCTCTGTTGTTCTTCTGTTCTCTGTGATTCCTTTACCAGTGGACCTGTCCTGTTCCCGTTCCTCTTTAGCCTCCAACTTTGTTTTAAGGTGTTTTTCTAACTTTCCTAGTAATATGCATCATGGCTTAATTAACCTTTTTTTGGCTGTATTCTGTGCTCTACTGAAAGCATCCCTGCCCCTGGAAGACTTTCTTAAACACCTTTCTCAGTAGTTTGGGTCCCCAGTCCTCCAGGAAGCACATCCAATTGATGAGGTCAAGGGCTTGACATGTTTTTAGCCTAACACTAGCTTCAACTTTTTTTTTCTTTTGGTACTGTTACAAATTGCTTTTTTCCAGTTAATTTAGCCAGATGTTTATTACGTTTGTTCCTTTAATGGAAATAATGTCGCTGGTGAAGCCTGGAGTTTATCCATTAACTTTTAACTGCCTGCGGCTTTTCTTTTTGTGCTAATATCACTGTTTCTGGTTCCACAATGAGTTCTGCACCTGCATCCAGCTTAAAGTAAATGGGATGTCTATTAGCTTTCAGGCTGGCAGTCCTTTCTTCTGCTACAGTGTTGCCCATTGCCCCATCAATAATACCTTTGAGCTAATAGTGTTTTTTGTCATCCTTTTGGTTTTTTATGGGGATGGACAAACATACCTTTTAACAACTTTAAAGGGAATGGAGAGCTGTTGGCTGGGCGCGTAGGCTGCTATTTGCATAATCCTGTGGTAATACAAAATAGCTAAATCATACTAACTTTGTCCCTGAATGTATGTTGCAATAGCTTTGCTACTCTTGTATCACATGTCTATTAGTGTCCTTTTTTACTGATACAATTATACCTCTGTCTATCCCTGGGTGGGCAAAATACAGCCCCCGGGCCTGATCCACCCACAGAGGGACTTGGTCTGGCCTGCGGCAGGCTCCCTTGATCCTACCTGGCCCAGGTACTGTCCAGCCTGTGGCACATCCTGCCGCCCCCCTGGGCATGAAGCAAGGCTGGCGCAGCTCCATAGCTGGACTGCCTTTCTAGGCAGCCCAGGTGGCAGTGGCTCCTTCCGGCTGCTGCTGCCTTTGGCCCTAGCCCCATGGTACTGTCGGGGACCCACATACACAGCCCCGTACCCCCTCCAGACTTGGCCCAGCAGAGCGGACCAGTCTGGACCAGATGGAACCCATGTGTACAGCTCTGACCTTGGCCTGCCCAGTTCCTGCTTTGGACTTGCCCACCCACACTGAGTAGCAGTGGCAGCTGAACAGAAGCTGATGTTTGGCGCAAGGCAAAAGCAGCCCCTCCTCTTCACTGCTGCCAGACCCTTCTTGCTACAGCCCCTTGGAGCCCATGCCTGGGCTGCCCTGTGGCTCCCCTGCACTGCCACTGCTGTCCTCCTGGGTGGCCTGCAGGTGGCAGTAATGGCAGTGGAGAGTTGCTGCAGGCTCCAGGCCATGGGCTCTAGGCAGCTGCAGGGAGAAGGGCACAGCAGCAGTGAGGGAGAGGGGCCACTTTTTCCCCTGCGCAGAGCACCAGCTTCTGCCTGGCCACCAGTGCTGCTCAGCATGGGTGTGTGGTCTGAAGCAGGTGTAGGGCAGGTTGGGGCTGGGGCTGGGGCTGGGGCCAGGGCTGTGCACTGTTGGCAGTGATGGGAGGAGCCGCAGGATGCATGGGTTCTGGGCTGTTGTGGGTTGATGGGGGTGCTGACCGGCCTGCAGCAGCTCCCCAGAATTGCTTATGTGGTCTGTGGGCCCAAATAATTGCCCATCCCTTGTCTGTCCTCTGTACTCTACTTGACCACTCTCATAATCAGAAGGTTCTTCTTAATCTTCTACCTAAATTTTCTCTGCTGCAGCATGAGGCCATTGTGGCTGTAGGGGACAGGACTAGGAGCAGAGAAAAAGTTCTCTTCATCCTCTGGGTAATCAACTTTTCAGGTATTTAAAGACTTATACACCCCACCCCCAGCCACCCCTGCATCTTCTCTTCTCCAGGCTAAATAATCCTATAGGTTATACTGGAATTGCCCAGAGCCAGGTAGTCAGAATCAGAAAGGTCTGCTTTTTTCAAAGTCTGACTTATAAATGAGCACCACTGTGTACTGTGAACCTCTGCATACCATAAACAGTTACTGGTGGCTCATGCTAGAGCTGCATAAAGGTATAGTTCATTATACAGGTGGAAGAATTCTGAACCAGTTGCAGGAAATCAATGTGAGGCACACTAGAAATTTACCTCAATAAATAAAGTTAAAATAAAAAAAGAGCAGATAAGTCTGGACACATTCTTCAGACACTCAGGTTAAATGATTTCTGAGTAGCAGAAACATCTGTGCAAGCAGGTCTGTTTGTTGTAAATATTATATTATGTGTGTAAAATATATGCATTGCACAATCGGCAAGAAGGAAAGAGATATAGATATACAATTTCCTTCCTGCTGATTGTGCCTGAAAGTGATCAGAATCTGTAGGCTTGAGGTTTGGAAGAGACTTTCTAGCTGAAATGGTATGTAAACCTTAGCAGGTGAAGATGTAGAAGCAGCCATGCCAGCATCTGAAAAATATTGCAGGTGTAATCTGGGCCTTGGTAGATTGCAGAGAGGAGGCTGCAGGTATCCTGCACCACCAAAGGTGTTGTGAATCACTTTCTGCTCATTAGCATTCTTCAGCGCACTCCTGTAAGAGACATTGGAGCCCAGCCAAAGAGACTTGTCTTCCCAGCATGTGTGTGCACATGAATAATAGGCAAAATCCAATGCCCTTGACTTTGTCCTCCTAGTAGAGGTAATCACAGCTGGTATTCTTGCTAAGGCAGAATGTATGATTGTTTGAGGAAAAGAGTTTTAGGGGTATTGGTTTAGGGCAAGGGTGCTCAATGCCTGGCCTGTGGGCCAGCTGTGGCCCATGGAACCATGGCGCTGGCCCACAGGACTCCCCACAGGTTGGGAATTATTTTGTGGTGAGGGAGCAGTGGCAATTAACACCACTACCTCTTCCCCACTACCAAATTTCCCAAGCCCTATGCAGCCAGATCAGGGCTGGACTATGCCTCTCCCCCCATGCAGCTGGACTAGGGTCATGCCCGCCCTCCAGTTTGTATTGCTGGATCTGGCCCTACAGCACCTGACTTGCACCCAGGATTGGGCTACTGGCCAGATCCAGTCTGCAGATGGACAACCTGTGGTCTGAGGCCTGGATGCAACTCATGGCAGGGGGAGAAGCAGCAATTTGTAGCAGCAGGGGTGCCTTCCTCGCCCTGCTCTGAGCATTCTTCTGCCACTGATTCCCTCTGCAGCATCCAGCCAGTGGCTATGCTTGTGTGCTCTGGGCTGAGGGCTGCTCTGTTGCTCCACTACTGCAGCTTCTTGTTACCCCATTGGTGGTAAGGGTTAGCGGAAGCTGCAGTGGGGTGGGGCATGTGCAAGAGTGAGAGTGCAGCCCTTGGCACAGAGCTGAGGCACTGTAGAGAGGATCAGCAGCCCATGGTCACAGCTGGCTCACAAGCAGCAGTACCTGTTGTACTTAAATGGTGCTGACCCCCTGCTTTCTAGTCTAGTCCAAGTGATGGCAGTGTTCTAGTTTTCATTCAGTATGTGGAAGTTGTGATACAGTTCCCAAAGCAGCAGCATACTTGGGGAGTTTTCTTGTTTATTGATAGACATGTTATTGTGGCCTCTAAAATGCAAGGATTGACTGTTGAACACTCCTTCCTTCCTGGTCATCAATGTGTATAATGCTGTGCACTTGCAGTGATGTGCTCTCCTCTTACTGTATTAGCTCTCATGTTTTTATGATTTTATCGTGGCATCACTGAGTAGTACAGGCTCAATAAAAATCCAGTTTCTGCATTAACCAACCACTTCCATGTGATCTAGACCGTGTGAGTTTAACATGTATGTTGGGAGGAAGGGAGAAGTGTCCTGCTGTTATCTTTCAACCTCCAGTCATCTCTTTCCCACACTTTCATCCCTGAATGAGTCAGGACTGTTGTTTTTTTTTTTTTTCATTTAACAAAAGTAATTTTATTGTGTAATGCATAATTAATGCCATGGACCCCTCCAGGACACATCTGGTAATCTTCTTACTGTCTCCCTTTATACCCCAGACTTTAAATATTTGCCATATGGAGACTTTAAAAAATAGCCAAATGCAGAATTCTAGTGTGTTTGTCCGTGTCCATGTCTATTTGTGTGTCTGTGTGTCCCTTTTAACTGAGGCCCTGAACTGACCTGACCCTGCAGTTAAACTGATTTTTTTTTTGGTATAGGTGAAATCATACAATACAGCTCCCTTTTCTTTCTCCTTGTCTCCACTGTACAGAGTAGGGACTGAACAGTGCTGGAAGAATTGTATAGGAAGAATTAAGACAGTAAAAAAAGAAAAAGGGTGGAGATACAACTGCAATGTTGGCTCTTCCATGTAGTACTATACTTAGTGTAATATAAGATAACCCCCCCAATAATTAGATATATTATGTGGAAAATTCTATAAATCTACTATAACTGTCTAGGTATAGAATCTAAGTATTGGAAGGTTGTCTTGAAATCCCCTGCTCCTCCACTGCTACAGCAGAGTAAGCTGTGGTTGGTGAGGGGGTGGGAATTAGGTGTCCCCATTGCCCTCAGCCCTACCTACTTCTTCCCCCTGCAGCCTTCCTGCCGCCCTTGCTGTCTGATGCTGCTCCAGAGCACAGCACCTGGAAGCTCAGCCCTTGCCTGGCCCTGCAGCACTGTTGCTGCCGCTGCTGGACCCATTAGGTGGAGGGGTTTCTATGTTGGGGAGAGACTCCAGCTGGAGCCCAGCTATGCCTTACACTAAGGGGGTAGGTGGGGGGAGTGGGCAGAACCTGGGAGGATGTGGGTGCTGTGGGTCTGACTCTGGCCCCATCCTGGGCTCCAGGTCATGGGCAGAGTCAGAGCCTCAGCAGCTGCCAGCCCCCCTCTCTATTTCATATGTCAATACCAGATGAGCCCTCCCACCCAAGCTGACTGGGGGGAGGAAAACAAACCTCATATTATATTTGAGTAAATACAGTAGCTCAAAATCCTCTATGAGATTGAAGAAAACATGTTTGTTTTAAAAAAAAATGTTATTTTATGTTCTTTTTATTTGCTGCCTGTTTTTTTAACCTTTTGGGTTCATGTTTTTGAAACTCCCTCTTCCCTCCTCCCCCTCACAATCCTGTGAGTTAGGAAATGTATATACATATATCATTTTTAATGAAAACATGTGGTTCTTGCAGTTATTACTCCCTGCTGTTTCACACACCTGTCACATTACTGATTGATTATTCAGCAGTCATGCCACATGCTTCATTGTTGTCCCATTGCATGTAGGCTTGTGTAAGGCTTACACAAGGTCACAAGCCTACAAGTCTTTCACAAGTGTCCCTTAGCTTGAGAGTAGGAGTGTGTGTATCCCTGACTGTTGATGAGCTGCTGCAATGTTTTGTAGACTCTTCCTCTCTAGCTGTTCAGAATGGTGAGCAAGTCTGCCAGCTCCTCTTCCCATCTGCCTGTCAGGCACCCTCCCTTACTCTCAAGGTACTCAGTTTCTCCATTTGTATTTGTTCAGTCTGCAGAGAGCATGCTCTAGCATCATTCTGCAGCTGCTCAGGGTATCATCAAACAGTCCCTTCTGTCATCAGTGTTTGGTACACCAGGAAAGCAGAGGGTAGGTGAGCTGAGTGTCCCAGAATAACTGGAGAAGTCACAGTGATGGCAGGATCTGTGGGAATCATGGGAGCAAATGTTTTATGAACCAGGCTGATTCCAATATGGAAAAATGGATCTTTCCAGACTCTTCCATATGAATATTGGAGGTTCTCCAGTGGTGACTGAGTAAGCCTTGCAGTACCAGGGAGAAATGCCCATTTCTGTTTAGCTGTAAATTTACAAAACACCTTTCACAGACGAGCCTATGAACTTCATTCCATCAACCTACTGGATACAAAAACTCATGGACTAAAATATATACACTGGAAGTATGACACACAACTTCCCTAACATCTGACTTCCTGGATACCTTTCTACTATCTACCAGTTACTTTCATTCCCCTTACCACCTCCCACCACCCCCAGCCTCTCTCTCACCTACTGACTTCTCAGTCTACATCTTCACTGACTGCCTGTCTTGCATGCATACCAGCCCAGCCTCTGGCTTCTTTACAATTCATTCCATCCAGGAAGAGCCTGGAAAGAAAAAATTCCCTGGAACAAAACCTGATGGATAGCGACTTGGACATGAGAGATCCTGGGAACTGCTCAGTTTAGCCTTAAGTTCCAGAATTCCCATCTAGGAGTAGGAAACACGACATGCAGCTTGGAAAAATCCCCAAATGCTAAAGGGGGAGCAGGGCACTATGCAACATTTGCCCAGAATGAAGAGTGGTTAATTCAGAGCTTTTCTGTGCTGTGTGTCTGAGGCAAAAATACCTTGAGCACAGAATAACAATGTAGCATCTCTGCAGATGTTGCCATCTACCACAGTTTTTGTATGAAGCTTCAGCTATAGATATGCTTATAGTAGGGACCTACTGCAATTGTGGTGGAAGTGCACTGTGCAGCAGTTCCTTTTCAGCCTTGCTCTTTTTGCTGTATGCTGCCCACTGTTGATTGGCTGAGTGGCCTTGGCAGCCTCGACACTTGTTGCTGATTGGCCAGGAGGTTTTAATACTGATTGCAGTTTTAAATGTGAGCAGGTCAAATTGCAAAACTATATTTGTGCTTCCTTTGCTTGCTAAGTGATGGCCTACTGTGTGGACTGTCACTTGTTAATGCTGGATGAATACAGTGTTTTCTTCTTGGATCACTAGATTATATAGTAGCTGAGATTTGTTCGGAAAGTATTGGATATCCTTTTTGAGGGGGGCGGGCAGTACTGCACACAGCTGTCCACATGAGGGCAAACCATTCCTTTTTATATTTTAGAGAAATCTAGGCCTTGTCTAAACATATGAATTGGATTGCTTGATCTATATGGGTGCAGTGGAAGCTGGACCACTTCCCTGTCTTTTCTATGGATACAGACCTCTTGGTATAAAGGTGTCTATATGGGCATAGCTGTTCTCAAGAGAAGGGCAATAAGGTATCTCAGTATAAAGACATATTTATACCAATATAACTGTAAACTTTCTGGGTGCTGTACCTGTAATGATTTATAAATAGTCCTCCTAACGGCTCTAAGTATGCTAGCATAAAACTGTGTAGTCCAGGGATTGGTTTTACAAAACTACATAGGTGCCAAAGTTCCAGATAGATACTTAATCTGCTTATTTGTTGTTTTAAATGCTATTCAACTCTTAACTCCCTACAGCAATGAGAACTTGATAACTGACTTGCTTAACTAAGAGTGACTTGGATGTCTGATCCACTCGTTAATGTGTGTAGGTCCCCCTAAGTGTCTGAATACCTCTTGTAAATCTGGGCTAAGCTAATGGGGCTTGGATACCCAGGCCAGCTCATGGTGCTGGTGGCAATCAGTATCTATACTTAGTCCCATGCATGCTTAGTAATTGTTTAATGATAAGCTGAAGACTAGTTGCTTGGCCTTGTCCTCATACATGCTATGGGTCACATGCCAGACCTGGATAAAGAATTACTGGGAAGTGACTGTAGAGAATAGGGCTCTGCCTGCCAGTTTACTTTATTAATGGTATCAGTACTAACATGTCTGGTCTTCTTTCTTTCTTTCTTTTTTTTAATTCTGCTTGTTTGGCTAAGGACTGGGCTTTCCTGACCTCTGACATCTTTACTGGGATGAAGATTGATCCAAATACTCTGGTCAAGAAACTGGATTTGGATTCAAGGAGTGTGGTCTCCACCAAGACTGGTAAGTAGTGTGGGGTGATGTCATTTGGGGGCTTACAGTGGTAAACTGGTGCTCAGCCCTCCTGCAGGGGAGGGCAGTACTTATGTCTGCTCTGGAGTCTGACTATGGCTGCCATCTCATTGGGATTTGAAGGCTGAGATTCTGTAGACTGTTGGGACCCCTTTTTGTATCCAAGGTTAATCCTGTAGCACTAGAATGAACCTCAGCTTGTACACATTTATTCAAGTGACTACCAGAAAGTACAGCTAGGCAATCAATTCTGTGTCGTATCTCTACACTTTCAAATGGCCAGTTTACATCTGATGGGTGTCAGGAGGAAGAGTGTGTGTAGTTAATGGAACATAAATACGTGCCTTGAGCTGAGCAGGGGTTACTGTCCAAGCCCTCACTACAGTGAGTTGTAGGCCAGTACTCCTGCAAGTAACCTGAATTGTGTTTTGGATACTGCCTTCAGCATCTGGCTTTGCACTGGTGGTATAAACGTAGGCTGGTACTTGGACTGCTTTGGGTCCTGAACAGCAAGTATTAAAATGGGTTCCAAATGGGAGCAGGAGGAAGTGTAATTCAAAGAGCAGGGGACAGGTTCTGTATTGCATTTTAGCCTTACCTGTGCCTCTTGGAGTCTGTCAGAAAGCGTCTTCAGAGCAAAGTGTGTGTGTGTTAAGGGGATGGGGGAGACTGGGAAGAAGCAGTATGGGTCCCTATCTCCATATCAACAGTTAATGAAGACTAAATTGTGAAGCTATGAACAGCAAGCCAAGCTTTTTGTGTCGAACTGATTCCCTACTCTATGTGGAAGAGTGCAGTTGTAACTTTTTATTTATTTATTCAGTTTTTCCTGGTGTTGGAGACTATTTCAGAATGTCTGTTGTGATTCCCATAAGTATTTTCTTCTCTTAATTTGCACGATGAAGATAAACTATTACTGATACAAAGGCTCTGCCTTCCTTTATCATAAGAGCCTGTCCTACCCTCTCACATCGACTGGGCTGCAAGTGAAACCAGCAAATATCCTAGGGCTGTGTTTGGCGAGTTGTAACAGCCATAGCCCATCGATTGCATCTGTACTTCAGCCAGCAGAAAGTTTGTATGAGGACATAATTGCTTAGGAAGCCAGTCTTTTGTGTGGAAATCGCAGTGAAATTCTGTTTTCAGAGCATTTGGGTCCATGGTTCTGTGACTAGCTGGGCAGAGGGATGAGTGTGCATGTTCTTGCTCATCTTTTTTTTAATTGGACCAGACAGTGTATGGTGGAAAGCTGACAGCCTGCAATCCTAGTCTCTCGCTGCAAACTACAGCTGCCCGTTCAATGCCATGTCTGGTTTATAAATAGACCTGAGCTGCTGGTCTCTGTGCAGTGCTGATGATGCAGATGTGCAGTGCCTGGCAGCATTTCAACTCTCTTTACGCTCTTCTTCCATCCCCTCCCCTCCCCAACTACAACATCCTGATCCCGCTGCAGTCTGCCTCTTCAAGTGCTTTCTCACTGATGCCTCTTGGGGGCGGGGGGAAGGTTGAGCCCTGAAATTAAGTGGGGCGGAAAGAAATTTCTTTCCCTTTCTTTAGCTGTTGTGCTTTGTTTGGAAAGCCTGTAGGTTTCCTTATTGCAGAAATCAGTGCATGTGCTTTTGTGTCAGTTCAGCGATTTCAGGTTGGGCCTTGCATACCACAACTGATGACCCAGGGACAGAAAAGAAACTGACCAATTGTAGAGAAATGTGCATTGCCTTCAGGCATCTCTGTGCCTGGGTGGACAGCATCCTCAGCAGGGAATTACTGGCTCAGAGCGTAGGGAGGGAGGGCAGGCTGAGTAGGAATTCTCCTACACACTTGGTTATTTTAAGCCCTAATAGAAAAGCACAGATGTTTCTCTCCCACCTACTGTTGCAGCCCTGAGAAGGCCAAGTTCAGATTCTGCCATTACCCCTCCTGCAGGCCCTTGGAGAGCATAGGCAATGCAGGGTCTTGCTCCCTTTGTAAGACATTGTCTCATTTAAGAAGACTTTGCTATCGGATGCTGTTGCCATGTTGAACATGATGTGCTCTGTCTGAAACCTAGGGTGGCTGATAATGCCCTGCACTGTGTTTTTAAAAGCAACACCCTGCCAGCAGAGTGACCTAAAGGGATTTTACTGGTCCCAGCGATATGCCAGCCTTTGCTGAAAGGGGACAGTTGGAGGACAATGGATTCCCGTAAGCCCCAGTCCTTGCCTCTTGGGAACGGAGTCTGATTCCCTGCCATCATAGGCACCATGGCATAATGTCCTTTCTGGGTCACTGGGTTGTTTTTTGTTAAGCTTTCAAAGCATTTGTGAGCACCAGCTATAGCTTGGGGTTCCCTTGAGGATATGAACAGCAGGGAGTGGAGGTGTTTTGGGGCTCCAGACACTGGCTCTAGTGCTCTGTAGCCAGTAAAGGACAGGCTAAAGTCCCTGGCAATATCTGCCAGCAGCCAGGATGATTAGCTACACTGCTGAGCTACACTGCATGTGCACCCCCTGAGCGTGGCAGTGCACCCCCTACAAAAAGGTGCTGCTCGCCACTGTCGGTGTCTGTGGGTGGTCCACAATCCCTGCTGGGGGCAGGGGGCATGAATCGTTCATGGGTGTCAATACTCTTGCTGGGATCAAACGTGGCAGTTCCTTGCTAGAGCAAGGGACCTTGATCGGAGTCAGACCAATTACCATATTTTAGATCAGGAAGAAATGTTACCCCCTGGTCAGATTGGTATAGACTGTTTGGAGCTGGGGGTGGGGGTGGTTTGGATAGGGATGATCCTGCCTTAGGCAGGGAGTTGGCCTAGATAACCTCTGGAGATCCCTTCCAGGCCTGCTTCTGTATGATTCTATGAAACTGCACAGCCTGCCAAATTCTCCGAGCCCTGGAGGGAGTGACGCTGTTGTGGGGGGGAGAGAATGGTCCAGGAAATGTGCAGTACTTGGGGGAGATCTTGGCCATCCTTTCTAAGGGCCTGGCACCAGGAGTCTGTAGTGTATGGGGGACAAATCTCTCTTCTTTCCCAGCACACCAGGGTGAGTGCAGGGGAAGTGATTCCAGTCTTCCGCCTCTACCCTCATCACAGGGGCCAGCAGAGGAAGCACTGCTACCTTCATCCAGCCCCAGGAGAAAAAGGCAAAGCTATGGAGAGAGTAGCTGGGATAAAGTGGCTTAAGACTGAATCAGCATGGGCTGTACAAGGTGGGCAGCTGAACTTGTGTGCCACAGTTCAGAGAGGTGTCTCCTCAATCACAGCCTCAGCATAGAGGGCTGTGAGACTGCAGCTTAGGGATGAATGATCACCCAGGCCCCAGGAGGAGGGCTGTGGAATTCCCCCCAAAAGGAGTGTATTTGGATCTGAGGTTGAGCTGGAAAAAATCTAAGTCTTGGGAGAGAAATGAACAAGGCCTCACAAAGGTTGGTGTGGGGTAGCTTCCTCTTACGCTGAGAGCAGGGCACTTGCATCGTTGCACAGATGGAAGGAGGAATTGAGGGCAGGGTGCTTGCAGGGCTGTCCCAGGCCACTAAGGGGCACTCTGAGATTAACACCCTTCCACCTAATGCCAGGCCACAGAAAAGTTTTGCTTCCTTCCCCCTTCCCATGGCCATTCACAAACACTTCCCTATCCCCAGGGAATAGCGGGCTCCCTGCAACAGCCCGGAGCCCTGCTGAGAGTGCATGAGTGTCAGGGATGAGGTTATCCTGGAGAAGAAACAAACACTGTAAAGGCACAAGGAAGCAGCAGGCTATAGCCATTGTAGTGCAGAGGCCAGCATGGGCTGAGGACAAATTCTTGCCCAGTTTTGAGAAAAAGTACTGGCTTTTGGTTAATACACGTGCTTGAGTTTGGGTTTGTTGTTTTTTCCTCCACTTTGTATTTAGTTTTATTTTTATTAAATTTTTTTATGATTTTATCCTGCCTGGAATCTCACTCAGCCATCTGAAAGCACCTCTTTTCAAGCAAACTATGTATATAAAGGGCTTGGTTTGTCTGCCTGTGTATCTGTCTGTCCATAGTGCTCTTTAAATGTGAATAGCTTGAAAACTGTAAGAGAGAGAACATTTATATCTTCAGAGAAATGTTTTTGCTATAACTTAGCAAATAATTTGTTTAGTGACCATGTCAGGATGATCCCGACTTCCAGAATTGGGGAAAAAAGTCAGGGGCCGGGGTTGTTTCTACTGAGCTCCTTCCAGGAGGGAGCCAGGAGCCTGGCACAGCGGGGAGGGCAAAGGAAGGGGGCAGCTGAGGAAAAGCAGGAGCTGGGCAGAGGCATGAGGCAGTGGAGGTGCGGTGGTGGCCCCGTCCCAACCCCCAAGCAGGGAAGGAGGCACCCGGGGGCAGTGCAAAGGAAGCCCCGGGATGTGGGTGGCTGTTATGAGGCACAGAGCTCACCTGCCTTTGCCCTTGCCCTTGCCCAGAAAAGAGGCGTGCAGGCAGTGACTGGGTGGCAGCATGCATGGACAAGTGCACCTTCAGCCTGCTGAAGAAGAGCGAGTGCAGGAATGTTCGAATGTTCAGCCTATTTTATTTAAGTTTTATAAATATTTAATTTATTTCGTAAAATATAAAAAGTAAAACCTATCTATTTTGTTTTTCCTACTTGAAATTCATCCATCGTTCTTGATGGGCAGTTCACTAGTAAGAAAATAAAGGCCGTAGGCAAGGAAGAAGTTGAAAAACTAATTAAAACTTTGACTAGCCATGGCTGTCCCTCAGCTGATTGTTGTTCTAGCAGCCAAACAATGGGGAGGAGTGGGGTAACAAGCTATCTCATTTCTACGACCCATTCCATGGGAAGCCTGGAGAGGGTAGTGTGGGATATGTCATACCTAGTTGCGGAGACCTTGGTATTTTTAGGTCTCCTGGCAAACAAAGACCCACTGTGGGCTGAATGGTGACTCAGCCACGAATTCACTCCCACTGAGGGACAGTACTGACTTATATTACTTAGGTTCATAGATGTAGGATTGGAAGGGACCTGAGCAGATCAAAGGTGTAATCTGACCCCCTGCCCTGGGCAGGAAAGAATACTGGGCTCATATGGCCCCTGGTAAATTTTAAGTTCATATGACTCCAGTGAGGTAATTATCAAGCCTCCCTTTTAAAGACCCCTAAGGTCAGCATCACTTCCCTTGGAAGCTGGTTCCAGATCCTGGCTGCCCTGACTGTGAAGTAGTGCCTTCTGATGTCTAGCCTGACCCTACTCTCAATCAACTTGTGGATGTTATTCCTTGTTACTCTGGGAGGTGCTCAGGAGAACAGGGCCTCTCCCATTCCCCACTGGTCCCCCCTGGTAAGTTTATAGATGGCCACCAGATCCCCTCTCAGCCTTCTCTTGGGGAGGCTGAACAGGTTCAGGTCCCGTAGTCTGTCCTCATAGGGCCTGCCCTGCTGCCCCCTGATCATGCAAATGGCCCTGCTCTGGACCCTCTCAACGCTGGCCACATCCTTACTGAAATGCAGAGCCCAGAACTGGACTCAGTACTCCAACTACAGCCCGACTAGTGTTGCATAGAGGGGGAGGATCACCTCCTTGGACCTGCTCGTGATGCATCTGTGGATGCATGACTAGGTGCGGTTGGCCTTCCTGACCATGTCCTCACGTTGGTGGCCCATGTTCATTCTGGAATTGAGAATGACTCCAAGATTTCTTTCTGCCACCGTACTTTCAAGAAGGGAGTTCCCCAGCCTATAGGTACGCTGCTTGTTCTTACTGCCCAAGTTCAGTACCCTGCACTTGTCAGTATTGAATCCCATCCTATTCACGTTTGCCTACCCCTGTAACCTGTCCAGGTCCAGTTGTATCCTGTCCCTTCCTTCTAGCGTGCCCACCTTGCCCCAGCTCTTGGTGTCATCAGTGAATTTGAACAAGCTGCTTTTCACCCCTTAGTCCAAGTCGCTAATAAAGAAATTGAATAGTATGAGCCCGAGGACTTAGCCCTGGGGGACTCTACTGTTCACATCCTTCCAAGTTGAATATGACCATTCACCACCACTCTCTGGGTACAGTCCCCTAGCCAATTTATGACCCGTCTGACTGTGTAAGCATCGATGCCGCTGTCACCTAACATTTTAATGAGAATGGGGTGGGAGACAGTGTCAAAGGCCTTCCTGAAGTCCAGAAAGACAACATCCACTGTGATACCTGCCCTGTCCAATGATTTTGTGACCTGATCATAGAAGGCTATCAGGTTGGTCTGACAGGACCTGCCCTTAATGAACCCATGCTGGTTGCCCTTGATTTCATAGATTTCATAGACATCAGGGCTGGAAGGGACCTCGGGAGATCGAGTCCAGCCCCCTGCCCAAAGGGCAGGAAGTCAGCTGGGGTCATAGGATCCCAGCAAGATAAGCATCCAATTTACTCTTGAAGGTGTTCAATGTAGGTGCTTGAACCACCTCCACTGGGAGACTGTTCCAGACCTTGGGGGCTCGGACAGTAAAGAAATTCTTCCTTATGTCCAGCCTGAAACGGTCTTGCAGGAGTTTGTGACCATTCGACCTAGTCATCCCTTGGGGTGCTCTGGTGAACAAATGCTTCCCCAGATCCTGGCGGTCACCCCTGATAAACTTATAGGTGGCCATCAGATCACCCCTGAGCCTACGCTTTTCCAGGCTAAAGAGTCCCATGGCTCTCAGCCTGTCATCGTAAGATCTGTTTTCCTGACCTCTGATCATGCGCGTGGCTCTCCTTTGGACTCTCTCAAGCTTCTCCACATCCTTTTTGAATTGTGGAGCCCAAAACTGGACGCAGTACTCCAGCTGCGGCCTCACCAAGGCCGAGTACAAGGGGAGAATGACGTCCTGGGATTTGCTCAAGAAGCATCTATGGATGCAAGCCAGTGTTTTGGTCGCTTTATTAGCCGCAGCATCGCATTGCAGGCTCCCTCCTGCTGGTCTCTTACAGATGTGCTCCTGGATAATTTTCTCAAAGAGCTTCCACAGGACCAAAGTAAGACTAATGGGTCTATAATTGCCTGGGTCCTCCCTCTTCCCTTTTTCGAAAATGGGGACCACATTGGCCTTCTTCCAGTCTTCTGGCACCTGGCCAGAACACCACGAGTGCTCGTAAAGCCGTGCCAGGGGCCCCATGATGACCCCTGTCAATTCCCTCAGCATCCTAGGGTGGAGAGCATGTGGATGTGCTGATTTGAACATGTCCAGCCCCTCCAGAAGTTCCCTAACTCGGTCCTCCCTGATCCTAGGCCTGGCGGAGTCTCTTCCAAGTCCATCCTGAATCCTGGTGAGGGAGATATCCTGGACCCTGCTCAGAAAAATGGAGGCAAAGAATTTGTTAAGAAGGTCTGCTTTTTCATCTGGTGCAACCACCAGATTGCCAGGCGTATCTTGCAGGGGCCTCACATTGCCTGGTGCCTTCTTTTTACTCCCTGTATATTTAAAAAAAGGACTTTTTGGTATGTCCTTGATCCTTGTTTGCTAGTCCTAGTTCCATCTCCGCGTTAACCTTCCTAACAGCCTCTCTACAGACTCGAGCGATGGAGGTATAATCCTCTTTGGCGATAGCCCTTCCTTTCCACTGGATGTATGCCTCCTTTTTGGTTTTCAGGCATTCCTGAATGCCTCTGGCGAGCCAAGGGGGCTTTTGAGCACTCTTGCCCCCTTTGACTCGCGTTGGGACTGTCACCCCTTGGGCTCAGAGGATTGTCTCCTTAAGGAACGACCACTAATCTTGGACACCTAGTTCCCCTACTCTCTGGACCCGCAATGCCTCTCCTACCAATCTCCTCAAGTTGTTGAAGTTGCCCTGCAGTCAAGGGCTACTCCCTTGCTGCAGGCCTTTGACACCCTGCGCTGGATGGTGAATTCCAGTAGGCAATGATTGCTATCACCCAGGTGGTCGAGGACCTGGAGTCCTCCCACCAGGTCATTGCGTGTGGCAAGGACCAGGACCAGGTCCAGCAGGGCATTCCCCCTGGTGGGACTGTGCACCTCCTGGGTTAGGTGGAGGTCTTGTATCTCAGCTACGTTAGTGGTCAGACCTGGCTGACTGCTCCTCGCAGCAAATGTCCAGGTAGTTTAAATCACCCATGGCTATCACATCCCTTGACTTAACTGCCTCCGCGAGCTGACCCAAGAATTCCTGGTCCAGCTCTTCCCCCTGGTTGGATGGTCTGTAGTAGACCCCCACTGTTAAGTCCCTTTCTCCACGACCCCCTTGTATTCTGACCCAGAGCGCTTCAGTCTGCCCCTCCTCTGATCACATCCTGTTTGTTGAGGACGTGTACTGCTTTTTGACAGAGCGCCACACCCCTGCCTCTCCTCCCTGTTCTGTCCCACCTGTACAGTCTGTAGCCCCTAATGTTCACGGCCCAAATGTGGGTTGAATCCCACTAGGTTTCAGTGAGCCCCACTATGTCTGGGTTTGCATTAGTTCCTCCCACTTATTCCCCATACTTTGAGCATTAGTGTAAAGGCATTTAAGGCTTCCTATCGGTGCATGCACCCCTTCTCCCCCCTCCCTCTCCCTCCTCCTGATTCCTAGGACTATCCGGACCCTTGTCACTTACCTGGGTACTTCTTGTGCCCATCGCTGGTCTTAGCTGGGAGGTGTCCTCATGTCCTCCTGTGGCTCATTCCCCGGAGAAGCTAGTTTAAAGCATGCCATACGAGATCAGCCAACCTGGAAGAAAAGATGTACTTGCCTTTAGGGGAGAGGTGAAGCCCATCCCACCTGAGCATGCCCCCTGTGCAAAAATGTGGGTTGTTGTCCAGGAACCCGAGGCCTGTCTGGTAGCACCAACTCTAAAGCTGCCTGTTGACCTCACTGATGCAGGCCTCATGTCGCTGTCTGTGTTTACTTACCGGGAGAGTAGAGGAGAATACCACCTGTGCCCCCCGTCTCCTTGAGCTTGGTCCCCAAGGCCTTGTAGTCCTTCGTGATGCAGTCTTGGATGCTCCTGGCCGCGTCATTCATTCCCACGTGGATTAGGACCATGGGGTACTGGCCCGAGGGTCGAATGAAGGCCAGGATTCTCTCTGTGACATCCTGAATCTGAGCCCCAGGCAGGTAGCAGACCTCCTGTGCTGTGGGGTTGTGTTGGCAGATGGGATCCTCCATTCCCCTTGGGATGGACTCTCCGATGACAAGGACTCAGCATGTCTTCCTCCTGGTGCTCTCTCTCTGCGCAGTCTGTCGTGTGTGGAGTGGCCCCCGTCCCCCCCCAGAGACATCCTCTTTGTCCTTCTCCTCCAAGGCTGCCAGGGCTCTTCCTGTTCAGTACTGGCTATATCTTTATGTATATAATAATTCCCCCTTCCCACAGTTCTGATGATTATTACTGCTAGGTGGTCGTAGACAAATTCATGCCCTTTATGTTCCGGAAGGCAAATTCATTAATTTGCCTGCTGTCTTTTGCTAGCATCCTCAGACAGAATATTAATTCAAAGTGCTTTCTTTGTCTGCCTCTGGTTTTGTGCATTGGAGATTTTGGATCAAAATGGTGAACAGTGTCATTTTATGTTGTCTTGGCGCTAATGGTGTTTTTGCAGGGGCAGGCAAGAGAAGCTTGGGAACTTGTCCAGCCCTTGTTAAAATCACTAGGACACTATGAGACAAAGAGAAAATTCCAGTTAAGATAATCCTTGAGGTAGCAAGTCAGTGGTCTAAAACTGAAAGTCTGTTTTCATGTGTGGAGCTCTGTTATGCCCTCACTTGGAAGGCATATTCTCTACCAAATATTTTCACCTTGATGTGCATGTCCTAATGCAGGGGTGGCACGTAAGGGGTGCATGCAGGTGCATGTGCACCCTGAGCGTGGCAGTGCACCCCCTACAAAAAGGCGCTGCTGACACTGTCGGCAGTGCCTGTGGGCAGTCACTGCTTGCCACCCCACCATGGACACTGCCAGCAGTGTCTGCAGGTGGACAGTGATCCCTGCTGGCCACTGCTGACATTGCTGGCGGCGTCTGCGGGTAGTCACCGACCCCTGGTGGGTCTGAATGACGCTTGCTAAGAGCATGCATCGTTCATAGCCAAATGACTTCCCTATTGTGTAGATGGCCACTACGTTGCTGGCCCTTTTAGCAGCTGAGCTAAGATCTTGAGCTAGTCACCCTTTGAGTTATCACTTCCTGTCAGTGTGATTTAGTTTAGACACTGATGTAATGTAAATCAAATGCCTTACTCTAGTATGATCCATGCAAAGTCCTTTTCTAGTAGCGAAGTGAGTAATCCTCAGCTGTCTGGACCTTTGGCGTGGGAACTGAACATTTCCAACTCAGGCTGGGATGATGCAGGGTTTGCAGTGTTTGCTCTGGCATTTTGCTGCTTGAAGTGGAGGTATCTGGTCCAGTCTGGTCTGGATCTGACCGACTGCTTGTCTGGCAACCCTCCTTTTTTTAACACCAGACGATGAGCCAGTAGTGTAATATTGAAAATCTGGGCATCTTATAGTATGAGAAATTTCCCTCCTATATTTCCAGCTGGTGAAGGAAGGGAGTAGCCAAAAGAAGTGTGGAAGAGGAGGACCAGCAGCAACAAGTACAGCTGGCTAGGATGAGAATGGCATGTTGCACATTTGATTCTCAGTTTGGCTTCTGACCGGTGGGAAGAATTGGAATTCCTCTGGGAGTTTTCCTTGTAGTGATAATGGGCAGGCAAATGCTACAGCTAGCCTCTTCCTTTTTTTTCTCAATCCAGTATCTTGTCCTGATTAGTCCTGTTTCCCAAAGGGCTTTTGACCTTCTCAGGTTCATCCCAACTGATCAGAACATCTTTGCTGTAGGCTGCATATGTGCTCTATGGTTTTTGTTCTCTAGCAAAGACTGCATTAAAGAAAGCTTTCCTCTACTCTGCTTAGGTTATTGAGGCCCAGGCTTTTCACCCCGCAGGCTGAGCACTGCTGACTTGGTCTATGGGCCCTGTCTGGCTAGGGCCCAATCCTGCTGTGCAGGGCTTGGAAACTTAGCAGTGGGGGAGCAGTGGCAGTGTTAATTGCCACTCATCTACCACAGCCAAATTTTTCCAAACCCACAGAGAAGCTCATGGGTGAGAAGACATGATCCTGTGGGCTGGATCTGGCCTGTAGGCTCAGGGTTGAGCCCATCTGACTTAGGCTGTAACCCCACCAACTTTCTTTGAAACTGCTCAGACATTTTTCAGTCCTCCCCGCTCCCATCCCCCCAGTGCATACACTTACTGTGTTGCTTATGGGCTACTCCTTTACAGGAGTGTCAGGTTAAATGTTTGTCTTCTTTCAGTAAAAGTAGTTCTCTGGCATATGAGCAGAAGTAGAAAATACCTGTCCACCTGGCACCTGAGCCTCCAGAATAGCCTGTTTCTCAAACTATAAAGTTTATGTGGTCGGATTTTTATTTTCCTTAAGTTGATGGCATGGGTTGCACTTGCAGTTGGCAAACACACAGGTAGCTGTGGCCTCTGCCTTTGATTTCCTACCTCTTCACACCCCTTCTAATGCAAATGATAAAGGCTCAAGTTAGAAAAGGGCTCATATGAGGTGCTGTAGTGGCAACACTGAGCATATGGTCCAAAGCACATGCAAGTGGGTGCCGCCCACTTGAGGAAGGCAGAACAAAACAATAGTAGGGGGAACCTTCTTTTGCAGCTGTGAGCCACGTGCATAGTCAACTGGTACAAGGAACGGGTAGGAAAGGAATGTGTTGGTAACTTGTTGCTTTACAGCTGTGCATGGGGAGGTGCTGAGTGTCTTATTTGTAGCTGATGAACACCCTGCATGGCTAAATTGGTGTTTCCTGAAGGAAAGGAAAGGAAAGTGTTCAGGAGGTTGAAATAATGCTTTCTACCTTTAAAAGGGAAAGCTTGCTTCAAGCCAAGACTGAGCAGGAGGGAGGAAGGGACCTTGGCACAGGAGGAATTTGTCCTTCGTACCTGAGCTAAAATTGTTGGTGCTGCTGTCAGTGAATTCTTTAGAGCTGGTAGAATCCGAGTTGGCCAGAACATTTTTGCCTTTTGAAGTTCCCTTCTGATCCTGAACCCCCAATTCCTGCCTTCATTTCCTCCCACAAGGGTGGATGTATATGTTAGCATCTAACAGGCTTTTCTTCTGTGCCATGCTTGCCCTGCGTATGAGACAAAAGTTGAATACCTCATCCCTGCACATCTTCCTTAGCTTCCGTATCTGCCTCCATGATGGGCTAACAGATCTCTGTGGAAGCTCGAGTTCAGGAGCAGGCAATTAGTTCAGCTGGAGGGCCGCTTAATGAGTTTTGGTGAAGCATGGAGGGTCACAAGGATAGCCCCACCACTTGACAGGTGCCCCGCCCCTAGTTGCCATCCTGCCCCCTAACCCCTGACTGTTGCCACTGCAAGTCTCTACCCTTGTCCAGGAAGCACTTCTTCTAGAGGTGGGGGTTTGCTTTTGTATATTGTGTGTGGAGGGGTCGGAGTGGGGTATGGTTGGGGGTGTGTGTGGGGTGTGGGTATGGTGTAGGGGCAGTGTGTGGGGGTGTAGGAGGGGTGGGTGTGGGGTGTATGGGACTGCTGGGGGTGTGTGTGGGTATGGTGTGTTTGGGGTGTATATGTGAATGTGTGCGGGGTGTGGGACTTGTGGTTGGGGTGCGAGGAAAATGACTGTTTTGGTGTCAATGTGGGAGTGTTGGATGGGTGTGAGGGGGTGTGGGTGCATATGTGCAGAGGTGTAGGTGTGTGTATGGGATGAGGCTATACATGTGTAGGGCAGGGGCAGGCAGTTATTTCAGTCAGAGGGCCGTTTACTGAGTTTTGGCAAGCCATCAAGGGCTGCATGACGGGCAGCCAGGGGCAGATAAATATTAATTTTCTAAATTTTTCAGGGGCCCCATGGGCCAGACGGAATAGCCTGGTGGGCTGCATCTGGCCCACAGGCCGCATATTACCCACCCCGGTGTAGGGGTTGTGGGATGTGTGTGGTTGAGGTATGGGGTGTGTTTGTTGGTATGGTGGTATGTGTGTGTATATGTGGGGTGTGCATATGGTAGGGGCCAGGGTGTGGGTGTATGTGTGTGGGATGTGTGGCTGGAGTGTGTGGGACAGTGTTGGGTGTGAGTGTGGGCAAGGGGGTGGGGTGCATGAGGGGGTGAGAGTGCATGCATGGGTGGGTTGGGTGCGTACATGTGGGGCCTTCCTCCCTGCTGGGTCTTTGCAATGCGGCTGAGCCCAGCCCCTCCACAGGCGGGGAAGGGGATCGGCACTGTCTGCATGACTCGCAGCATGCTACAAAGGGCAGGAAAGCAGCTGCTGGCAGCACCAGGAGCCCCTGCAAGGGGTGAGTGGTGGGGTGCAGGGAGCCAAGCCTGGCATCACCAGCTTTCTTAGTCTGTGTCCCACGCCCGCCTGGCAGGGTTGCAGCTGAGCCTGCAGTGGCTCCTGCTGCTGTTGCTTCTCTCTCACATGCCTGCCTGGTGGAGCTGCACCAAGTACACACTGGTTTCTGCTGCTGCTCTCCCCCTCCTGTCTGTCCCTTCCTGCCCATCAGGGCTTTGTGAGCAGCCAAGCTCCTTCATGCCCTCCTCACTCCATTCACAGACCCTCCCCTGCCTGGCACGAGTAGGACCAGAGTGACCTGCAGGCAGAGCCCACCCCTGTTCGCCTCAATGCCAAAGCTTCCCCTTCCTACCTGCTGCCCAGAGCAATGCAGCAGGGACAGGAAAATAGTTGCCGGAAGCTGGGGGAGCCCCACAGTTCCCTAGGCAGTAGCAGCAGCAACAGCAGGAGCCCTGCTCTGAAGCTTTGTCTGCTGGCAGAAGAGGCTGGAAGCGCAGCATGCTCTGCCCCAGGCAGGACTTGACCACAGCAGAACACAGCAAGGGCAGCCTCGGGAGAGGCCGGATACAATTAATGGGTGAGACGAATCCAATCAGCTGGTGGGCTGGATCCAGTCTGTGGACTATATATTGCCCACCGCTGCTCTAGTTAGTTTTTAGTTGGTCATGGGTAATTTCCTTTCATTCAGGGGTTAGGAAAAGTCTACAAGGGCTCTCTCTCTCCCCTACATGAATCCCTGATCTCCCTGTGAAACTGGATTTGGAATTCACCAAAGTGTCAGATGCCCCCTTTAATTTGGCACTGACTCCTCTGTTATCCTGGGTTCATGTGGTGCAGCTCACTGACCTGCTTAAGGTCGGTCTGGCTCCTTTGCCAGAGGGAAAGCCATGTGTCCCGGGACCCGAAGAAGCTGGGAAGACCTACCTGAAAGGGGGGACGAGAGGGACGCTGCAGTGTAGAGAGAACCTGCACGGCTCGTTAGCCGCGTCTATGTACAGCTGTGGCCAGCAGCTGACAATGACGTCAGACGCCGGCCGGCGGATTTAAAAATGGCGGCCACCACTTTGGAGGTGGTGGATGGTGAGGGGAACGAACGGCTGTCCAAGCCGTTCCCGACCCTAGTCCAGCGGGACAGACGGCAAAGAGCCAGTGTGCCAGGGAGGATGGTGGCATGGAGAGAAGGAACAATGACAGGATCACCAGTGGATAGACCCCAAGGGGCCAGATCGGGTGAGACAAGGAACATTGAGACTGCCCAAGACGATTCAGCGCACCACGAAGTAAGTGCCGAGGCGGTGGGTGCGGGGATCGCTGAAGAGGGGTGAGAGACTGAAGGATCACCTGGTGGGAGAGAGAGATCGGGGCGGGATCTCCACCGAGAATAGAGGACATCAAGTGAAGGATAAGGGGGCAGCACTAAATATCCAGGAGACATTCCTCCCAGGCACGATTATAGGGTGCTGGTGGTGGGTCAGTGAGGTAGTTGCCACAGAAGAACCCCTTGGAAGAAGCATGTAGATCAGGGTGTATAGGGTGACGGTTCAGTGGTGGTATCTATTGCAGTAGAGTTAAGGCATCTATACAGGTGGGTGTGAAGGGCCCGACGACAGGGCCGGACTGACCCAAGGGCTTTGGGTAAAACCCAAAGACACAGGCTGCCAGAGAAGTCTGCAGGATCATAGCAGAGCAGGCACGGGGAAGTGGAGGCCACAGGTGGTGTGAGGCCGGGGTGTAGGGGTGGCAGGAGCCCCGTGTGTAACCGATGAGGCAGACCCAGGCCACCGAAGGACCCGTGAACTAGCCCCGCCCCACTAGTGTAACAGCAAGTCGTGGCAGGAAAGAGGTGGGGTCGGCGACGTGGGAAGACGAACGACGACGGTAACACCCACGCCCGGTGAAGAGGGTGGTCACCGACACGAATAGCCAGACTCCTAGTAGTGATACTCGAAGGCCCGTTGGGGACACCATGTTATAGGGCAAAACGTGGCTTCTCCTCTGGCACCTGCATCTTACTGAATTCCATACCTTAGGGCGTCTTCACACTTGCTTGGGGAGGGAGGGGTGCTTTCATTACAGTGGCTCTGAGAGCCACTTTAATTAAAGTGCCTGCAGCCTCTCATGTATTCAGCATCCCTGTGCTTCAAAATGGCAGTGGGGGGTACTTTTAACTAAAACATGTTCGAGGTTTAGTTAAAGTGCCCCTGTCACAATTTTGAACCACGGGGATACTGAATACACAAGACATGGAGTCTGCTGGAATGCACTAATTAGCACTCTCCAGCAGACTTGATTAATCAAGTCTGTTCTGACACACTGTAATTACAGCACATTGGAGCAACATCCCCGCATGTCTATGGCACCATTGGTGTCCAGCTCCTTTCTCCTTGTACTTTGCATGAGTGTGGGCATGCTCTTTTCTTCCTAGCAAGGGGAGATATTCAGGATATAAGACTTTTTTTTTTTATATATAAGCATTGGTTTCTTCATCTTGGGCAAGCAATGGCTTCTTTATCTTCTTCATCTTCCAGCTCCTGGGCATCCAGGGAGGCTAGGTTCCAGGTGACTCATGGAAACAGCTTGACTTACAGGGAGGAGCTCAAAAAGGAGATGCTGCCTGCCAAATGCTTGTCCAAGCAGATAGTTGCTACTCAGTTCAGGCAAATTGGATCTCTGCTGGCTGGAACCCTAATTTTCTTTAGGACTATGCCAGCTCAAACAACACGGGCTGCTTCTCGTAACTGCTAAATGAAGCTCTGACCACACTTCTCCAGATAGCTTGAGATGCATCTTCTGGTGGAAATGGCTGCTTAGCCAGTGTAGTCCTGTAGTGGCTTCCTCAGTAGCTCTTTTCAGTCCTTTTCCTTGGATTGGGTTCTGTTTCAAGTCCTGAAGACTTGAACTGTTGGCTGAAGGAGATCACCAGGGCATTTACTGGTAACTGAATGACTTGGTAAACATTGACCCTCCCTTACCTCCTGTGCATTATTTTGCTTCATTCTGCAGTTATCAGACAGGCAAGAGAGGAGCCTCTGAGCCTCCCCTTATAGGCAGAATCCCTTTGGACCAGACTCCTGAGTTTCCCCTGCTTGTGCTGAGCAGCGCCTTAGTCCATGAGCAGTCCATTTAAAATCTGGACTTTGCAGACTAAGGCACCACTCTGCTTGCAGGTCTGGGTTGTGCTGTACCAAGCCAAGGCACAGCAGCCTGCTTTGTCTATAAAGGCTGTTATGTGCCAGAGGCTGCATGCACCTGGGCATGGCTGTGAGGTGCTGACCTGTGCAAGTGATGCTGTGAAAAGCCAGTTACTTCTAATTCTGTGGGTCTCTTAGCCCTTTCCTAAGTGCTGCAGCCATTGCTCACAAGAGAATGCAACCTCCCCTGGCCCCCATAGCACTGGGTAACTCTATTTGGATTACTATGCCAGGGAGTGGAAGGGATCCTCTGAGTCTTTTCAAAGGCCAGCCTTTTTACCACAGTGAAGAATAATGTGGTGAGTGCTGACAAGAGTAGCTGAGAGCAGACCTGCAAGGGGCATGCTGACAACCCTCTGTCTGTTTATGCACCGTCTGTCTCCAAGTCCTTTGAGTAAATGACGTGTTCCCACTGCCTTGGCTTCTTTCATCAGCACTCCCTTTGCTCCATGTTCTGTGGCCTGCTTCCTGTCTGCTGAGATTTGCTGTTAGTGAGGTCATTTACTATCCCTCCTGTCCATGTCTGAGCATGTCTGTTCTTTTGGTTTGGATCTGCTCCATTTAGCAAGCACTCATTTCCTCATCCAGGGGCTTTGTTATTGCTTTTCTATCAGTCTTCTTCCTCACTGTTCTCTTTGTAGGTCCCTATGCCATCACCACTGTCCCCAGCCTGCTGCCAGTAAGCCTCAAGGTCCTGCTATGGGTCCGTTTATCTTTTATTTCCAAGCATCCTTGTTTGCCTTCTTGATTTTGGCTGCAGTCTCTCTGGTGATGAATGATGCCCAACCTCTTCTCCTGCTCTGCTATCTTCAGCGGTCTGTCTGATGCATTCTCAATGCTTTCTCAATGCTTGTATGTCTACCTGCTCAAAGTATCTTGGCTCCCTCAATTACAGTGATTTCTCAGTCAGGATGTAATGGCATCCTGGAGTGCCTTGAGGTCATTTTAAGAGCAACGTTAGCACTATTACATGCGCAGTCACCTACACGATTTACCTACGTGATTCACAAGATAAACCCAGGGATTTCAAATAGGAATCCATAGTGTAAAACCATGGTCTAAATTCTTAGCAGTGAAGAATTGCTCATTTTTATCATTACTTGAGTAGTAGTAGTACAGGTTTCCCTTGCTTTATGCTGTACATGCATTCCTGGAAAATGGCGCATAACTTGAATTCACATAAAGGGAATCCACTTTACAATGTAGCAAATAGGGATACATTCCAAGACCTCAACTATACTGACTCCCTGACCCATTTCTACTACTTCTACAAGGCATTTTGGGTACTCAGTCACACAATGTACCGCACAGAGTAGCTGACTGTGAGCTTCCACCATGCTGACCGCACAAGAGTGAATTTACCTTGCATAAAATGAATTTTGGGTATAAAAAGGGTCATTGCATAAGAGTGAATTTGCACATATAGAACCCACATAAAGTGAGGGAAACCTGTAGTCAAAAAGCAAGTGGAAACTAAGAACTGGCATTTTCTGAGAGAGATCTTGGGTCTAAAACTTGAGAGTCGCTGCTCTGTTACCATGACAGTTCCACTCCTTTCCAACATCCATGATTGCAGTGCGCAGGTGTTAGCTGACTTTCCTTGGTTTCCCCACTGTCTATGGATCCCTCTACAGTTCCTCCTGGGCATGGAACATCACTTTTTCTCCTCAAACTACTTCTTAGCTTCCAACCTTCTTTTTGGGTTATAATCACAGTTTTTTTTTCCCTTGGAGTCTTTCACTAATGCTCTGCTCTAAAAACAAACCCTGAGGGGGGGAACAACATTTCCACCACCTTCAGCTGTTCTCTAGCTCACTGGTGCTGTTTGGCATGGTATGCATTACTACAGCCTGTAATTCCCTAGTGGGTAGGAACCAGGTTCCCTGTGTGCAGTGTGTGACCTCTTGCAGCTAGAGGCAGGGTTTCTGTGGCTGGCTGGTTTGCTCCAGCCTTCAGAACTCATTTTCATACAATTTCTTAATATTGTTTTGATCCACTTTTGTTGCGAGTGAAGATATCCCTCCTGAAGATCAGCGTATCCCGATTTAAATCATTGCTGGTTTTTATTACAGCTTGGGTTGTTTTTAAAGCCTGTGTTGCTTTGTGCCAGTCTCTCTTGCTGCCGTTGGCAGAGGGCTGTCAGTTTTGGGAGTTTGCTGCTGCCAGTTTCCTTCAGTAGTTCAATGTCTGTTAGCAGGTTCCCTGCTTGTCCACTATTTGCTTTGGATTGTGTTCTCTCAAGCTGTTTCCTATTGTAATGATCTTTAAAATGAAAAGGGATGGAAAACTGCTTTTGTGCAAGACCTTGAATCAAAAATTCACGTGTTGACCCTAAATAGCCTCAGTCAGCCTTTGATTTCATATGTCCATATGCAGCACAACAAGCTATAACACATATGCCTCATAGAGCAGAGTAGCCCAGAGCAAGAAGCACTTTCTAGCCTGTTTCTCAGGTGTTACAACTGCTTGAACATTGTTCCCAAGTTTCATGTGGAGACTGAAATTATCTCCATTCAGCCATTTAATTTTTTTCCCTTTCACATATGTGCAATATTGGGGGTTTTGTTTTGTGTGTTTTCTTGATCTTTCAACTGGTGGTTTTTCCAGTAAAATGACTTTTAGGCCCTTTAAAGTGTTCCACTTGGGATGTGGCTGGTTCTGAAGGAGTAGCTGTTTAAATCTAACATTTTGGCTAGAAATTTCAGGGGTATTTGATGCCTGTTTATAACTGGGCATCGAAAAGGCAGAAGAAACTTGGAAAATTAACCATGGGCAAAACTTTCTGAACTGCGAAGGCTGGCAAGCAGTGCATTTGAAAATGTGCAGAACCTGTTTTAATGTTAGAGGCATAGCATGCATTCACTCATTGGCCCTGCTTATGCAATGAAACAGATTCCCTGCTGAGAGTGTCAGCAGTGCATGCATGTGAGGTACTGAATGGGGGATCAGCATCAGATGGCTTCTGCAATCAAGAACACAAATGCCTGGCACTTTACAGAGCTGTCCTAGTTGATTACAGCAGTCTATGGGACACTTACTGCAATAGACTCAGAGGCATTTGCTGCAGCATTGGCATCCTGTCCTTAAGCATATATTCAGTCCATCCTGTTATCTTGAATTGAGAGGTAAGAATCACATAAAGATCAGCTGAAGGTCCTCTGGAATCTAGACAAAACGTGGGTCATGCTGCAGAGTGGCTGGCTGGCTGGCAAAAGACTCTTATCCTCTGTGCCTTCCTCGGCTCCTTTCTGCACTCTTCCTGCACAGGCAGGGTAGGGGTTCTTAGAGCGATTTGCAGGGAGGTAATGCAGGAAGAGCTGGCATTGCAAGAAGGGGTAGATAAATGCTTGCCATCCTCTCCAAGTACAACTAAGGCTGCAAGAAAGACAGCTAGAAGTGTAGCAGGGTCTGTGAGGGAAATGAGGATAGAAGATCCAGGGAGCAGTACCAATAACTCAGAGAGGCTTGCTCGTAGAAGGTGTGGGGCTCCGTAGCTTCCTCATTGTTAGCTTATTGGCTTATGTTGCTTCTTCCTTAGGGTGTGAATGTGACCCTTCAACCCTCCTCTTCTTTCACCTCCCAGCATACTTGGAGAAACACCCTTGCAAAACTCATTGTACTACCCAAGCCATGTTTGCTGAGGGGTGTCTGCATGGGAGACAAAAGCTAAGCAGCCTGTTGTCCAGTGAGCAAGAAATGATCTTGAGCTGTGGACAGTGTCATTTCAGATGGGACGTCATTCTCCCCTTGTACTCGGCCTTGGTGAGGCCGCAGCTGGAGTACTGCGTCCAGTTTTGGGCTCCACAATTCAAAAAGGATGTGGAGAAGCTTGAGAGAGTCCAGAGGAGAGCCACGCGCATGATCAGAGGTCAGGAAAACAGATCTTACGATGACAGGCTGAGAGCCACGGGACTCTTTAGCCTGGAAAAGCACAGGCTCAGGGGTGATCTTATGGCCACCTACAAGTTTATCGGGGTGACCACCAGGATCTGGGGGAACGTTTGTTCACCAGAGCACCCCAAGGGATGACGAGGTCGAACGGTCACAAACTCCTGCAAGACCGTTTCAGGCTGGACATAAGGAAGAATTTCTTTACTGTCCGAGCCCCCAAGGTCTGGAACAGTCTGCCAGCAGAGGGGGTTCAAGCACCTACATTGAACACCTTCAAGAGTAAATTGGATGCTTATCTTGCTGGGATCCTATGACCCCAGCTGACTTCCTGCCCTTTGGGCAGGGGGCTGGACTCGATGATCTCCCGAGGTACCTTCCAGCCCTAATGTCTATGAAATCTATGATGTATACGGTCAATTGCTAGGTTAGAGAAGGTCAGATTCCTCTGAGTTACAGCATTCCTTTATTCGGGCTTTGCTGTCTTACTGTTTTGCAAGGGTTGGTGCTGCTTTGTCTTCAAGCCATGGAGCAGTGTAATGCTGTGCAACAGTCAGTTAAATGCACTTTGTTCAGCAAATGCATACAGCCCCACTAGCAGAACTGCTTGTGTAGCAAGAGTAGAATGGCACTCCCTGTGTTGTGGCTGTGAGCTCCTGTGCACACCTAGAGCCTCAGGGGGCCACCTCCTCCTCTGCAAGATATGGACCACTGTATGACAAAGTTGTTTTTCTTTTCAACCCAATCAGTTGAAGGTTTCCATACAATCTATGGGCAGAAGAGGGGGATGCTGACTGTAAGCGATAGTAATAAGGTGCTTACACATGCATGGATAACTAATAAGCTGAATATGAGCCAACAGTATGCCCTAATTGCCAAGAAGGCTAACAGCATACTGGGCTGCATTTGTAGAAGTGTTGCCAGATGTTCAAGGGAAGTGATTCTTCTCTATTCAGCACTAGTGAGGCCACATCTGGAGCACTGTGTTCAGTTTTGGGCTTCCCACTACGGAAAGAATGTGGACAAGTTGGAGAGAATCTAGCGGAGGTCAATGAAAAGGTGGGAGGCCTAGAGAACATGACTTAAGGGGGAACTGGGTTTATTTAGTCTGAGAACAGGAGACTGAGAGGGGATTTAATAACATCCTTCAACTACCTGAAGTGGGGTTTGAAAGAGGATGGAGCTGGACTGTTCTCAGTGGTGGCAGATGACAGAACAAGGAGCAACAGTCTCAAGTTGCAGCAAGGGAGGTTTAGGTTAGATATTGGGGAAAAACCTTACTAGGAGGGTAGTAAAACCCTGGAACAGGTTACCCAGAGAGGTGGTGGACTCCCTATCCTTGGAGATTTTTAAGACCCGGTTAGACAAAGCCTTGGATGGGGTGGTCTAATTGGGGATCATCCTGCTTTGAGCAGGGGGCTGGACTAGATGATCTCCTAAGCTCTCTTCCAAACCTCATTTTCTGTGATTCTACCACGTAGCTAGGAATGGAGCATATGTTGTGCATACACATGTCTCTTATCTACTGTGTGAAAAGCTGTCCTCCATCTGTCTATGGCATATTCCAAATGTAGTAAATTAAATCTTTTTGTTAGCCTTGTCTCTCTTGATGCCAGGTGTAAGTGTAACTTGTTTACAGCCGTCGTGTGATATATCCTCCTTTTTGCTTTTGCTGACTGACTTAACTGGGATTAAAATACCAAATATGCCTTGGGAAGTAACACCCCGTAGTGCTAGTGCTTGCCTGCAGAGCCAAGGTGTTCTTAGCAATGTATTTTCATAGCCAGTGCCCTGCATTGGAGCTGAGATCACCAGCTGTCTCAATTCTCAGCATAGTGCTTAATGGCTTTGCCCTTAACTGATTCTCTCAGCACTTTCTTCCACAGCCTGAAGGAGGACCCTGTGCCCAGATGTCACCTCCTGTCTACTTCTCAGTTGTGCTAAATTGGCTGGTGTTTTCAGAGATACACACCAGTTTAGTTTACACTGTGTCCTAGGAACTCTCCCTGCAATGATAATGCCTAACTATTCTGTTTGTTTGCCCCCTGTCTTGTTGAGATTTATACTGTCCATCTAAAACACCATTGTGGAGCACTTCAGTGCTATTTACAATTGCAGCCTCCCCCCCTTACTTCACCTGTCAGTCAGGTGGTAGAATAACTCCACCTGAACTCGCTGGATGAACTCGCTGTAGGGGTGATTTTTATAGAAGCAAATCTCCAGAGCTCTGTCAGTGAGTTGGAATTTGCTTTGGCTGTTAGCACTCATTTAAGGAATGGCTATTTGGATGTCCAAAGGTGACTTGGGAGCGTATCAGAGGCAGGGTGTGAGTGGTGACCTGGGCAGCAGGGTATGAATGCTGACCTAACACCATGCATACCAAGCTGCCTTGTCCCCTCTCCCTGCTGTCTGAGCATTCAGGATCTTGGGGGTAGCTACTGCCTCATACCATGTAAATATTGGAAGCTGAGCACCCCTTGCTTGGTAGGAACGGTATCTGTGGGACAAACTGGCAACAAGGACTCTTGGAACAGGTGGGCAGGCAATGCACTGCGAAACTCTGAGCACAGTAAAATTTTAAAAACACTTATTTTGCAGCAGGGCTGTCCAACTGTCATCTACTAGGGTTTGCAGTCTCTCTAGGCTGTGCAGGTCCCCCTCTTCTTTTCTTCCCTCCCCCCACTTTTGCTGCCCTGTACCATGCTATATGGTGGCCCTGGGCTTGCCCCAACTGCGAGTTCCTTGGGCTGCCCTGTCCCCAGGGGTGGATACAGAAAGCTGAAGCTGGAGGATAGAGGGAGAGCCTGGTGGCAGCCACAGCTGATATGGTGGGGGGGAAGAATATTTTGTATTGCATTTTGTATATTATAAACCTGTAACTAAAAAGTTCAGCTCTCGTGCCTTTAGTTTGGGTTTAGCAATCTGACTGTCTCCTGTATGGAAATGACAAGGTCTTCAATGAGGCTAAATACAGAGCTGTCACAGATGCCCAGTGCAATCAAGGTAGTCTCTGCTTGGATCCCTCAAGGAGCCCAGTTTTCAGCCTCTTGCTTAAGAACTTGGCCAAAATGCCTCCTTTCTTCATCCTCACCATAACCCCTAAGCAGGAAACTATTTAAATCAGAGGCCTCTGGTTGTATTCCCCCTCCCTGTAGTGGGGGTGGTGCAGCAGCTGTTATTTCTGCTAATTCAGAATTCAGCCTGACTTCATACTGCAGGCTGACTGCTCCCTGGTATTAGGACCAAACAGGAATGCAAGGAAAATTCCTGTAAATAAAGTGGTGGTCCAGAGGGGTTTTGGCTTTTATGAAGCAGGGAAGGGCCACTTACCCCCTCTAGACAGAGGTGCATTGGATTTAGGACCCAGCCCTTACCTTCGTTCTGGGCACAGCACAACCCTCAGACTGACCACAACCTTTCCATTGGATAATAGGCAAGTTTATTTTGATACAGAGCAATAACAAAAAAGCAACAATACAAACAATCAAGCAATTCTGTATCGACCAATCCTAGGGCTGTCATCAGAGTCAAAGTACATCTGGTGAGGATGCAGGCTCCACTCTGAGGCTCTTTCTCTTAGGTGTCAGCAGTCTGGAGGTGGGATGTTGAAGCCCATAGCACCCCTCCAGTGGGGTGTTTGAGATGGGCTGCTGGTATGTCCTCAGTCCATAGTGGCCTTGGGGACTCTTCCCAAAGGATGGGGAGGGGAATGAGGACTCCTTTCAGGGAGCAAGATGGGGAGGGACAGGAAGGAAGAGAAGGAGGGGGAAGAAGGAACAGGGAGGGACCCTTTGTTACTCTCAAGTCTCTGCTTTTGTATACTTCTTTCCCCCCGATGACTCCTCATTCGTGGCTATCTCTGGTTGTTTGTCTCTCTGTGGTAACGCATTCACGTAGCCTTGCTTCTGATTTGGTCTGTTCCCCCAAAACCGGGACTCGGGTCCCCCTGCTCCAGGGCCTTGTAAGCTGGTGTCACTTATCTTGTGGTATGGGCCAGTATGGTACATACTTCCTTGGGTCACAGGCTGTGTCTCCTTGTTGGCCTTGTTGTGCCAGACAACCTGTCTGCTTCCAGGACTATGAGAAGCTTTGTGTGTGTAAGACCCAAGCTTCCTAGAAATCCAATTAACCCCCGCTGCCCATCTTGACCCCTTCTAATGCATATACCTATACCTATAAGTCAATTCCCAAAAATAGACCTTTTAAATACTGCTTCAAAGCCAACACTGGGGTCCACCAATGCAGTTGTTCTCATACTTGTTAGACATGAGGCACCCCTTGGAAAACCCCAACTCTTAGTTTTCACCTTTTTCTGTAGTCAAAAAGAAAAAAATTAATAAAGCATCTTTTCTGTTGCAAAGAACTCAGAAAGACTTCATTTATGGATTTCAAATGTCTTTGATTTGGTGGAAGTGCTTTTGAACTTCACAATAGCAAATTTGAAAATAATGACTCCTCAGGAAAGCTGTTAGACCATCTTTTGACAACTCTTCATGCTGATGTTTATGGAGAGAAAATTCTGTAAAATTTTGGACTAAAGAAGTGTGCAGAAGTCTAGGAGCAGAATGTGAGCCATACTTGCAGGAGGGAGGATTGTGTCAGAAAGTAGTAACTCTGAAAATAGTCAGTCTACCCTGAGTTCCCAGGGCAGTTCTGTGGCAGGAAGGGATAAGGCCATGTTTGGCTGCACACATGGGCATATTGAACGGGTGGTAAGTGGGATGTGGTATTGCCACCCCACAGTAGTGGTGGGACTACAATAACAGAAAATGGTTCTAGAGTTCATGCTTCTTAAGAGATGTTTCAGAATTGGGGAAGGATCAGAAAAAAGCAGGAGAAAATACTCTGTTTTGAAAATTATCTTTCTTTATAGTGGAAGACTAAGGACACTCAGTCTGTGTAGTTTCTCAAAGATTGAGATATCTGGGGGCCTTTTACAAAGTGGACAAAGTTGTTATGAAATCTAGTATCTGGAAGTAGAAGTTGGAGAACTTCAGATTGGAAATGAAGTGCAAGGTCTTTAGCAAAGGTAACCCACCTTTGAAACAGCTTCCACAGGACAGTGACAATATTCTATTATATGAAGATTAATGGCCCTCTTTCATCTCAGACTCAGTGGTTTCAGGTACCTTGATTTCCCCTTTGGGAAAGAGAGACTGCTTTCCTGCTGCACAGCGACCTACCTCAGTTCTTGTGCCAGGCTGCAGAAATGGGTTCAGCAAAATTTAAACTACATGAAAGCAGTTACTTGAACTCTTCTCTAGTATCAGGTAAAGTATTGGATTTTAAAATTAGCTATAGAAATTCTTCAATTGTCTGGTAGCCGCTGATGTATTTTGGAAACTACATACATCTCATATTTGGGCAATGAGATGTCTTGGCTGAAAAGAGCTTGAGTCCTTTTAGGGAGCTCAGGCTGTATCTATAGCCATGAAACTGCCTCCCTCAGCCAGATTTCTCATCCTTTGAATTCCAAGCGTGGCAACCAGTTGTGTGTGCATGTGTGTGTGCATGCATGTGTGTGCTTTGGGGGTTTTTTGTTTGTTTGTTTTTGGGTAAACTACTTGATGTATTCTTACTGGAGCTGTTACTCCAGCAGTATGGTCTGCTGTGTAAAATCACCTGCTATATAAGGCTGATTGCAGGTCCTGTAACAGTTACCCAGCTGCTGGGTTAGTCATCCACCCTAATAGTTACCAAGGCAAAAATCTGTACTCCAGTAGAAGCAGCCTTTATAAGGTGATTTAACTTTGTTCCCCAAGGGAGGGGTGAAATCTCTCAAGCACTTTGGAGAGTGAGGGGTGGCGCGGGTATGGAAAAGATGGCTTTCGTCTGTTGATGTTACAAGTCTGGACTTCACTTGGTTAAGTTTTGTTCTCTGAGACTTTTGTTGGTTCTTGATTCTTGAAAGGCTTTGTTCTACTCTGGCCTAGATCCAGGGAACCACTTATGGTCCTTTTAAATTTAAGCACATGCCAGTTCCCCTGACTGCTTAAATGGTTTGCTGAATTGGGGCCAGGGTGCTCAGCACCTTTGTTTAGGATCAGGCTCTTGATAGAGCCTGCCAGCTGTCATAGGACTCACTATCTTGCTGTCTGATTATGATTTCAAAAGATTTAGTAGAAAACTGATCTAGCATGATTTTGTATTTCAAAATGAGCTTACTTGCACACGAATAAATTGGTCCTGCTTTGGAGTGCCACAACTGTTGTACAAGAAAAGAGGGCTATAACTTGGAATTTCCTTGCTTATTTTTCCAGTACACTGTAGCTCTGGCAAAATTAAACCGTTAAAGTATTTCAAGCACTGTGAAGAAAGAAAGGCAACCTTGCTTTGCACTCAACAGCTAAGATGTTGCACAACACAAATTCCAATAAGAAACCTCACTCCCAGGGCATGAAGGAAAAGAACAGCCAGAGACTCCAAGGCAAGGGTCCCTTGAGGCAGAGCAAAGTACATGCAGAAGGGACCAGATTGACAGCTCTGCAGGTGAGCCCTTTCTGTACTGGCAGAGCAGGTAGAGAGCCTAAACAGAGGCATGTCAGACTGTCAAGTGCATTCCTCAAATCTGCATCCTGGGAGTTTAATGTTTAATGTAAAGTCTCCTTAGGAAATTGGCAGACTGATGGAGCAGATAAAGCTCTCTGTGAGCACGTGCCTGCAAAAGAGCATGCTCCTTCTCACTTCTGGTGTATTCTGCTCATCTGGGTAGAACGGCCCTTTTGGGTTGAGAAAATTGGTCAGTCTTCTCCCTCCTTTGGCAGTGCCAGTGGGGGGGATCCCCAATGGAGGAGTGTGTAGCTGGGTGAAAGTCTTCAATTGGCAATGGGACTGAGATCCTTAGTGTCTTGGCAAGGGTATTCTAGCACCTGTAGTGTGTTTTACAGGGTTGTTTTAACTTATTGACAACCTAGACCTGCTTTGAACCTGCAACCCAAGTCTGTGTATCTGAGTACAGGCCCCTCAACAGCCATTGCCTATGATCATCTTGTACAATTGAAACTAAGCATGATCTATACTTTTGTGTCTAAATTTTCTTCTAGTACAGTAGTGCTCAACCTTTTGGCCCCACAGGTCAGAGTAAGATGTGGCCAAAAGTTGATCTGGTCTATGGGCCTGATCAAGCCCCTAGCACTGGCATTTGGGGTCCAGGGGCCCAGTACCGTGGAATTCCCTGCATGCTGGAATAGGACACCTTGTCCAGCATGCAGGGCCTGCTCCCCAGAAGTCTGGAAGTCTGGCAGTGGGGAGCAATGTTGCTGTTCTCCTGCCACCCAATTTTTTAGATCCATGGGGAGCCCTGTAGGCCGAATGGTGTGGCGATATGGGCCAGACTTGGTTCATGGGTTGAGGATTGAACACTTCTTGATCCTAGTGGAGTAGTAGGAGGGTTGCTTGACGTTTGCTATAAGTAGAGACTTACCAAATTCAGGATTTTATGTTTTTTTCCAGAAATTACAAATTTGGTAGGTCCCCTGTGAAAAAGTGGGGAAAATGGCAGCGAGCCAACAAGAAAAGAAAAAAGGGAGCTGCAAACAGAAAAGGGTGGGAAGCCCTGATGTCCTGGAGCATGGTGGCCAGGAGAGTGGCCAACAGAAGTCCTGCCCCTGGAAGTCCCATCCCTCCCCAGAGATTGACAGGTGGCCACCTGTCAATCTCCAGGGAAGGGTAGGACTTCCAGGGCCCTCGGCCAATCAGAGGCACAGGGGCAGACCCAGTTGTACTCTGCCATAAAATTGGCACCTGATGCCACGCCGCACTGGGAGGTACAGCGGTAATCCTGGTGAATTAGGTAGGTCCCTAGCTATAAGTACAGATAGAGCCTTTTAATAGGGGCCTCGTAATCCTTCAAAAATATATATAAAAAATAAAATAAAATCAAGGATTAAATAATATAAAAATATTTCTTAGGGAAATATATTATTCTCTAGAAACTGGTGCTGTCTCTCACTATCAACCCTCCCACCACCTTTCTTTCCCCTCCCCCTCCATTTATGCTGTGTGGCATTTCATAATGAGCATTGCTGGCTCATCTCGGTGTAGAGTCCTGTTCTGTTCTAGGGATCTGTAACATAGCAGAGAGGCATTGCAAGTACTTTGTGCACACTGCAGAGACTTTGTTTCTTATTACTCTTGGGCAGAAATGTGTGGCAACAGAGGCTGCTGAAATCCAGATCATCTCACTTCTCCCTTACTTGTTATACAGTATGACTGGTGACCATGGATAATTTGTCTTTTAATGATGCAACCAAGAAGTTAAAAAAGAACAGTACAGAGGAAAAGGATAGGAAGCATCTCTTTTCTTCTTTTTATTTTTTAAAATAGAAAGTACATTAAATATTAAACCTCTGTGACTTGTATTCCAGAAATATATTTGACAGCTGTATATCATGGGTATAAACAGATACTATCTAAATTGAATTATGGGAAACTTTAAGAGAAGGTAATACAGCAGAAATTAAATGGTCAGTGTTTTCAAGTGCTCAAGATGCATTAAAATTGCAACTTGCCCAGATTTAAAGTTGTTTACAAGGCTGCACAGCACAGTCTATATAGACTCCCATGAAAAGGAGAAAACAGTCTGTTCCAGCAGGTATTTAAGCATTGGGTAGGGGTAGACCCGAAGGTAAACAGTTGCCAAATGCAACTGAAATACCTGATCTGACCTCAGAGGTTAATGAAATGAGTGGCAATCCTAGGCGTCTGGTAGGAGGAGGGCGTTGGCAGCAGGCAGGAGAAATGAAGTTGACTATAAATCCATTTTGTGTTTCTGTCTTTTTCTCTTTCAATCTCTCAGAGAAATTGATGGTCTTGATTACTCTTCTTGTGGGGGGGAAAAACAGAAAGCAAAGTAGTATTTCTAAACGTGGTAAACCTGAACATCTGATAATGGAGTTTACAGGAAATCATGGCTGGAAGGGACCTCATGAGGTCATTTAGTCCTGACCTCTGCTTAAGGCAGGATTACCCCTGATTAAACCATCCCTCTTAATTGTCTGTCTAACCTGCTCTTGAAAATGTACAGGGATGGTGAATGCACAACTTCTCTAGGTTGTCTGTTCCAACTCTTGGCCATCCCAGTGTGAGAGAGTTCTTCCTAAAATGGCTAAATAACTTGCAAGTCCTTTGTTGCAAAGATCTCAGTATACTCAGGCCAAATGTAATCTCAACAGTGTGCTATTCTAACTTCATTTCTAGCACTTTTAATTTTAGAATGCGTATGTTGTGTGGCTTCCGTCTGTTTTTTCCTTTTTGTCCTTGTCAGTTGCAGGTTATTTATAAGCATTTTGTCGTGGATGGCTTTATGTAATTATTTGTGGGCTTTTATAACATTTGTAAATATGCTTCTAGCTGCTATGGATACAAAATGTGCCTCTAAATGTAGTAGTCATTTGGTAAAGTAGAGGGAGAATTCTTAAGCAGGGGAGATGAAGGAATTCTAGCAGAGAGACATGAAGGCTGTTCCAGACTGGAGGAGCCATTGCACTAAAAATAGAAACCAAATTTTCAAATTCAAGTCGCTTGTTCCTCCAGTGGATTTACTTCATTTGGAACATCAGCAGTGTATGGGTTTGTTTTTTTTTCTACTGTGTCTTGCTTTTCATTGATACTAAAGTATCACAATTTGCTCTGTGCATGTGGAACCAACTTGCTTTGAGCCCAATTTGTGACTGAATACACTGGTGGCATTACTGTCCATTTATCTGTGTCTGTCTTTCACTGCTTTTCTTTTCTCCAGATCTTTGAGTGTGCATATTTGCTTTAGTATCTTTGTCTGCACTGCTGTTTGCTGAAGGCAGATAGTATGCGCTCATTTGCATGCTGATATGCTCACTGTTCTATGTCCACTGGTGTATAATTTCTTCATTTTCTATCTTAATTTCTTGCTAAAAAAGAGGATGCTGGCAGCTTTCTTGATCATTAAAACCAAGACAGAATTTACAGTGACTACATTTGTTTCCAAATAGGATTACATGCACAGCAACACCATTGTGTGCATAACAGCCAGTGTCTGGAGAAGGCAGTCTGCTTCCCATGAGTAATGTCCAAACTAGGGAGGCCCGTGTCTGAGAAATGAATTAGTTGCTTTATTTATAAGGTTGCTTCCTCATTATAGAGGCCATCCATCAATCTGGGTCAGCCATGCCTGTATGTCAAACGTTCAGTCCATGGGATTTATTTTATTACTACTTTTATTACTGTATTTCCTTGACTCTTCTAAGACTAGAGTTCATTTTTTTCCTCATTTTTTTTATCATGGGGTGGGTGGGGAGCAGGATACTTCTGTGGTTCAGGCATCAGCCCTTACCTGAATTGAGGCCATGGGTGCAGCTGCTGCCGGCCCCCTGCCACTCCCCACCCCAATACAGCCTCCTTGCTTCCTTCCTGGCTCTGTGCAAGCTGCAGCCTGGGGCACTGCGCATGGCCCTAGCCTGGCCCCATAGAAGTGATGCATAGCCCACATGTATGCTGTGGGGGCTGGGGCTGGGGCTGGGGCTGTGCTGTGGGCCCCGGGCTAGTACAGGAATAGAGCCTGCCAGCATAGAGAAAGTGTAAGGGGCAGGGGGAGCGGGGAGGAGAGGCAGGAGGGGGAGTACAGCTGAGGGCACTGCTTGCCCCATCTGCAGTGGGGGGGAGTGTGGTGGCAGGGGAGATAAATTTTAAGTGACCCTCTAATTAGATTCTGTACATAGGGAAACATACGTTTTCCATGTATAGTATCTAATTATTGGGGGAGGTCATCTTTAAATTCAGGGTTGTCTTAAATTTGAGTAAACGCAGTATGTTATGGTGTCCTTTAGGAAGCCCATTTGTTGGGGTCTATGCCACACTGTAAATGTGCAGCAAGAGAGTCAGACCTAGAGGGAGACAACATTGGGTTGACTCAGCTAGATTGTTATGGTTTGCGGGGGGGGGCGTTTCTGGTTTCCATGTTTTAAAGAAGAGGTAAAAAAACTGGAGAGGATCCACAGGTGTGTGGCAAAGATAAAGGAGTTGGAACAAAAGCTGTACAAGGAAAGGTTAAAGGAACTAGATGCTCTTTTTTTCCTTTGGAAAGGATGAGATTAAGGAGGAACGCGATAGCGGTTTTCAAATATTTGAAAGGCTGCCATAAAGCAGATGAAGAAAGTGTTCTCTCTTGCCACAAAAGGCAGGGCACGTGGCAATGGGCTTAAATTGCAGCAAAACAGATTAAGGTCCAAGTCTCAGGAAAAACTTCCTAATGCCAAGGACAGTAAGACAGTGGAACATGCTGCTTAGGGAAGGTGTGGAGTCTCTCTCCTTCCTTGGAGGATTTCAGGAAAAGGCTGGATGGCTTGGGAATCCTGCATCTGTGCAAGGGGCTGGACGTAGCTGATCCTTAAAGTCGCTTTCAACACAGTGGTTGTGACGGCCTCTGTTGTGATGGAATGGAGCATACGAACAGTTAGACTTGATCAGAGCTGCAGTCCATCTCTATCCTTCTGTCATGGGCAGTGGCCAGGACCAGATACTTTGCAGGAAGATGGAGAACCCTGGAACTGGCAAATGTGGAATACCTGCTTACCTGGTAGGGCTCATCCTGCTCATTAACAGTTAAAGACCGGCTTCAGCCTTGAAACAAGAATTTAAAGCTCCCTTGATATCATTGGCATATTGGGTATTATGATCCTAGATATTCTCGCTTACCTACATAAATACTGTGTCCCTTTCAAACATTGTTAAGCTTTTTTGGCCTCGGTGAATTTTCTTTTTTTGGCAGTGAAATATACAGTGTAACTTGTGTAGGAGGATTATGTTTTCTGTGCAAGAGAATGCTTGTGGGTCAGAACTTCTCAAAGTCCAGGCCCGCATCCTCCAGAACGGGATTTCAGGCGTTTGCTATATGCAGTAAACACTCGTGTGGCCTTACTGGCTTCGAGGCACCCGGGAAGCCAGCAGGGAGATTCTGCTCATTTCACATCTCGACACACAGACTCTGCCCTGGGAAAGCAATTTCAGGGTGGTGGATGCTATGGTATAAGGCCAGAGAACACAAACAGTTTGCATGCTCTTCCCTGCATGCCCTTGTGCATGAAAACTGCTCCCTCTCCCTTTGTGACTGACTTGGGGTGGTGGGCACCTGGTTGTCATTCCTGTACAGATAGAGCAGAACATCCCTGCTTTCTATTTAAAGCACAGGCAACGTAGATGTTAGCTGTGCTCTCTCTTTCTAGGTCAGTTCTTTTTCTGAAAGATGGTTCCTACTCTGCAGGACATGAACAATAATGTTCAAATTTCTTTTTAGATTTCTCCTTATTTGCCACATTTTTTTACAGCCAGGCCACAGAGCTGTGGCATTTGAGCAGAGCATTTGTCTCAACCTGAATGGTTAAGGGATTTATCTGATGGTAAAAACCTGCTTCCACTGGATAGTGGTAACGTATGTTATAGGGGTCTCCTGAACTTCAGGTGGCTGCCAGCCAATTTTGTGGGCAAACTGCAGGGCCAGCAGCCATTTTTACAGGCCGAGTGCCCCCCACCCCATGCCTCTGATTGGCTGAGGGTCCCTGGTGGTCCTGCCCCATCACCACTGATTGACTGCAAGGGTTGTCTGTCATGTGGCCCCACCCCTTGCTGCCCTTGGTAAAGGGCGGAGCTATATGATGGACATCCCTTGCAACCAGTCAGCTATGGGAGTGGCAGCCATTTTGCTGTGCCAACAGCCCAGCCCCCTCCCTTGTGGGCTGCATGGCCAGGCCACAGTGACCGTGAGGACTGCTGGCTCTCCAGAGGGAGCTGGGATTTTAAATTTGGTATTTTTAATTCCTCACCCAGAGAGCCTGCCAAAAGTGTGGAGCCTGCACTTTTTTGCACAGCCCACCCAAAATTGTGGTTTCTGCTAAAATCGTGACATTGCAATTTTGGTTGGTTCCTAATCATACAATGTCAGGATTACTTGGCTCTGCTATTGTAGATAGCAAAGCACCATCGGTCAAGGCAAGAACTGGAGGGAAGCCTAGCTAGATGTTACTAGCGCCAGCATGATTTTTATTTGTTAATGTTTCTCAGCCTGTGACCATGACCTCCCTGGTGGCATGCAGTCCCAAGGAAGTTGCAGTGGGTGGGAAAACAGATCTTCCTTGTCTTCTCTTGGGGTAGGCAAAATCAGCTGTTGATACTTGATAGACAGCTGTGTTTGTGGTGGATCCTCAATGGAAATGAATGTCAACAGTGAAGAAGGCCAGGTATTTCCAAATGTACAGAAGGAAGAAAGACCGCCACTTGCCTAAACTTGTTGCACTTGCCTAAACTTGACCAAGGGCAGATGGGATGTTGGGTCTAGTTTCTCTACATGGGGAGTGTTAGGGGTGGGAGGGAAATTCAGGAGCTACTTTGCATTGCAGCTGCCCTCCTAGCAGGAGTGTTTTTGTTGTGGGGGTCAGGTGGCTATTTCCTTATTGCATGTTATAGTGCTGTCTGGGTATCACACTTGTTTCTTGACATGTTAGTTGGGGAAGCTGGAGCAGTGGGGGACTGTTGAATTACTTTTTCCCACAGCACTTCATCCATGCAGAACATTATTGAAATCCCTGAGCTGTGGAAGCAGAGCTACGTTCTCTAGTGGCATGTGCCAGCCCTCTTTGGAGGCCTTTGCCTCTCCTTGTGTTGGTCCAACACCTAGTATAATGAAGATCTGCTCCTAGTTCCACTTTCCACCATCATCATTCTTCAGCCTCAGTTGAGAAGTAAGCATTTAATTACCTGTGCTCATCTTTTTCTAATAGAAAATATCCAGTGACATGGTGGGGCCAGGGGAGACCTCTTTTTTGGAATAGTCTTTTTTTTTTTTTTTTTTAAACAAGAAGTGTATAAAGTAGTTACTAACTGGAATCATGGAGGCAAGCTGTCTTGTCCTTGTCCTTAACTGTAGTGAAGCAGATGGGGAAGAACCAAGAGCAGCCCAGCATCAGCTGAATAGGGTGAGCAGGCCTGATAAAGTATACAGGGGAAGTGGTACAAGGCTTTGAAAACAAAAGGTGCTACATTTGACTGTTTGACTTAATCACAAAGGCCTGTTCTGAAAATTATTGTGGATTTTTTTTACAGGGTTTATCCATATTCAGTAAAGAGAGATTTTGATACTGAAAGCTAAATGGGTTTAACTTGTTCTGAACCAATAAAGCTGTGGGGTGTGCTGATATTAGCTATGCAGAGGTGCTGCAATAGGATCCAAACACAGAACAAAATGTATGTGGCCTGGGGAGTGAGTGGTGTTTTATGAAGTGGTTCAGGGGCAGCTGCAAAGGAAAAGGCATCGTGTTAATGTCTCTAGTGTAACTTTTAGTGTAACTTTTAATATCTCTTCCAAGGCTGACTCATTTCTCCTGAACAGAAGGGTCTGCTTTTCTGGCAATCAGTTTTAAAAGTGTTGTTCTTTTGGAGGAATATAGGGGTGGAAGTGGGTGTTGTTTTTTTTTTAAAGGCATATTTTAGACACAAAGAAACACAAATATTAATGTTGCTGCATAAGAAAAGGTCTTGTTTAAAAGAACACTGTCAAGTGGTCAAACCCTGAACTGTTAACAATACTCACCCAGCATCCCTCATCCCCAGATCCAAAGGAGGGTAAGTAGCATTATTCCCTGTTCTACAGCTGGAGCAACTGAAAGAGAAGGGATGGAGGGAGCTTCCTGAGGTCACACAGCAGATGAGAATTGGGTCCAAGATATTTTGAGTCAGGTTGTGATTGTCCCATGGTCCCCCTGGGCCTTGTAATGGCTCATCAACCTGTGTATATCCAGGGAATACACAGTGCACAGAACAGTTTCAGATGTGGCTATTAAACCTTCAACAGTTCAAGCGTACCTGGAAAATGAAGTATTGTATTTATCCAAATCCAAGGCCACTTTGAATTTAAAACAAACCCCCAATAATTAGATTCTATACATGGAAAATTAGAATGGAATTATAAAAAATGTCCATGTATAGAATCTAATAATGGGGGGGGGGGGGTTGCAGTAAATTTGACCCTTCCGCACCATCGCTGCAGCCAGAAAAGGAATGGTGGGGAGGGGAACCACCAGGTGGCCTGAATCCTGCACCTTGTTTTTCCCCCAGACAACTATCTGCCCCCTCTGACACCACATACCTTATGTGGCAACTCTGGCTATGTCCTTGACCTGGGGTATGGAGCACCCAGTGGCCCCAGGTCCAGACTGGAGCCACAGTAGCCACCTGTACTTGCTGGTACTTGGCTTCAAGATGAGCTCCCCCCACAATGTTCAGTGGTGGGGACAAGCTTACTCTTGGATTCAAGTATGTACGGTACTATTTTGAACTGTTTCAGTGTATGTTGGAAATCTCCCACCACTTGCCTTGAGGTTCTTAGTGGGACCAGCATACAGTGGTGAGAAGTTGTCTTTAGGCAACTGTGGCCACAGTTCTATTATCCTGCCAAGAACCTTGCCCACTGCAAGTTGTATTACAAACAGTGGGAAATAACAGAATTTGAGCAGGAAACTCTTTTATATATACACAACTGAAGGCTTAAAGGGTGTAGTCCCCACCTGGATGCCTTCTGTTTGTATTCTGGTAGTGCCAGGGCCCTGCCTTCTTAGAGCTTGCTAGCTAAATAGAGAAAACAGTCAGAGGTTAGGAGGAAGGAAACTTTTTACTTCCATTTTACTGATGGGCAGACTGAGACATTCAGAGAAATTTGACTTGCCTGAGGTCACTTGGGAAAAGACCTCTAAATCTCCTCAGTTGCTCAATAGCACTGAAAGCACAAGTTCATATATTCTTCTAGCCATGTTCAAGGGTAGGTGGCAGCAGAGATGTAGGGTTGGCGATTTCTCTGTTCAGTGAGGAGAAGCTATTAATTGTCAGAGGTTAGAGTACATCATGAGGGTCAGTGTCACTGCTGCAGCACAAATTGCAGTATTGTTGATACACGAACCTCCGTCACTGATGGAACAGAAGTTGGAGTATTTCTCTTTGTCCTGTAATCCTGGTAAGGAGAAAGAGCTATAGTTCTGGGGTTGTCTTGGGGCATTTGCTGATGATGATCTTTCTAGGGAAAATAGCAAGTTTATAGAGGATTATTAACAGTAGGTTCTGTTCCCAAGGCCATCTCTGGATAATTTTGTACCATCTGAATCTTCTTTATTGGCAGAAAGTGTCATGCCTCATTATGCAGAAGCATTCCAAGTCCCACATGGGCTGCTGAGTCTTATTTTTGGTTTTTGCTGAGCATGCTGCTGTTGCTATCTCACCTAGCAGGAGGAAACGTGAGGGTGCACACTATGGGTGCAGCACCAGGTCCCTCTTTGAGGTGCTTTTACTTTAAGCTATGTTGTAATGCTGAGAACCAGTTCTTGACTAAGTAAATGGCTTCTCCCAGCAAACTGAAGGAAGGAACAAACCTTGGCATGGCAAAAAAGTTTGGACGCTACCTCTCTAGACAGAGGCCAAAATTTGGAAGGGTGCTCAAGGTTTTTTCTTTTTTTTTTTCTCTCTACTCAGTGATCCAAATGCGTGTATTGGTGTAAAGCTACAAGTTTAAGTTAGCAGAATAGTTCAGAAGCAAAGAAAGCTGTCTCAGTAGATATCATCCTGGGAAAGGTTAAGGATCTCTGACAAGGTCACAGAGACTGGCTTTTGGCAGAAGATGAAAAACTGCTCTTCTGTGTGAACTCTGGAATGATCATCATGACTTGGTGTTTATACAGTGTCCTTCAGACCAATGGTCCCTAAATGCCTTTCAGGGCCAGGTGGAAAAGGAGTGTGACCTCAGTGAATTGCCTGCAGTGTCTGGGTATGCTCTAGTTAGTTCTGTTTAGCCTGGGCAAGGGTAAGGCCAGGACTTGCTGGGTGACATTCTCTGGCCCAGTTTATGCAGGATGTCAGTACAGATGATCATAATGGTCCTTGCTGGCCTTAAGTCTATATATAAATTGTTTGTTCAGACAGAAGTGGAGCTGAAGATGACTAAAGGCAACAGTAATGAAGGACACCAAAGTAACCAAGTATTACTGGGAATTAAATTCCACTCAGGAGGTAATCTGTATATACACATGGATTTGGAAGGGGGAAAGACAAATGAGGTAAATGTTAGTCACTTGCTGTCTCTGGAATAAATGTAGTTTTGTCTGCAAATCAAACTCTTTGGGAGATTTTCCTTATGGAAAAACTGAGAGGAATGCTGAGTTTAACAGACTGCATTTTCTCTTTGATTCTTTTAAATAATTTACTGTATGATGTTTCACTAATCAGATTACTCAAAGTTTTCTTTTAAGTATGTGTATTTATTTTAGAAAGGAAACTAGCTTAGACTCAGTGACAGAATTTGTAGGATTACTTCACTGGGGGGAAAAATGGCACCTGGTTTCTGATCTGAATTAGTCTCGTTCCTCCTTCCAGCCAGGATCCTGTTGCATCTTTTGTTTGCTAGATTAGAGCCCTCTCATACTGGGCATCTTCTCCCCTTAAGCACTTTTAAGCCTATGATCAAGTTACCTCTTGAACTTTTCTCTCTGAAAAGCTAAATAGCTTGAGCTTCTTTAGTCTCTCCTTATAAGCCTTTGCTTTTTAGACCTTGTATAATTCCTAGTATAACTTTTCCTGAGCTCTCTCCAATTTCTCAAGATTCTCCTTAAAGTAGTCACTAAAATTGGATGTGGTTTTAGTAGCATTGTGTTATCACCAGAGTTGTTTGCCCACCCTGCCCTGCTCCCTGCTTGCCCTGGAAATAATTTTTTTCTTCGAAGGCTTAACTACTGGAAGATCAATCATTTCTTAGTGGGCTGGTGACAGTGTTCAGCACTGGAGACCCTTACTTCCCAGATGCATTTATTCTTTATACTCTGTCTTTTTTTGCAGCCCATTACCCCATTGCAGGTGTCTACTAGGGGTGTGGAAAATGGGCCGTATTCAATTCTGTTTCTGCCTGAATTGGGGACAGTAATTTGGTTTGGCTGAATATGAATCTGAAGATTCAATGCTGATTCAGAGACTCAGTAATTCAGCCATAGATACAGCTTGAAATGTTTTTTCTACATACCTCGAGGTACCAGGTGTGGCTCATGAATGATGCAATGCTGGAGCGGATGCAATGTCCCACTGGAGCACTGTGCGCTCCACACTGGACCTGGAAGTGGACTGGAAGTGCTTCTGGTCCACGTCTGGGTCTGCTGCCAAGCATACTGGGGAGCACCCTGTGTTCCTGTGGGACACTTCTTCCGCCCCAGCATCTCAGTATTCATGAGCCACCTGCTACCTTGAGGTATGTAGAAAAAGCATTTAAAGCTGTCTGTCTGGACCACTGAATCTCTCTGAATTGATTCGGAGGGTTCTGATTCGATTCAGAGAGATTAAAGGGTCTCCTGATTTGATTCGGAGATTTGGCCACCAAATTGGCCTGAGTTGAATCGGGGACCAAAGCTTTGCACAGCCCTAGTGTCTACTTCATCTCTTAACATTTTAGGTGTGGCGTTATAAGAACTGGCCTTATGAAAAGCGACCAGCATCCGACCATATAAATCACAAATGTATGCTGAGACTAGGTGATGTATTACGGTGTGCCTTTGCATGTGTAGAGATTTTTTTAAATTGCTCTTTTGCATACAGTGATGAAGCAGGTGATTGGATAAGAGGGAAATGAACCTGTTTTAAAATGTCAGCTATGGTTCCCAGGTCTGGGAAAATGTCAGTTCTACATACCTCGAGGTACCAGGTGTGGCTCATGAATGATGCAATGCTGGAGCGGATGCAATGTCCCACTGGAGCACTGTGCGCCCCCCCCGTTCTAAAACTCACTTGGTCTTTGGATTTCCTGACACTTGGTAACACCAACAGCTGCAGATTGCTGGATTAACTCTTGACGTATAGTTGTGTAGTAGATAGATTAGTGTACTGCTTCCTCCCACTCCCTCTCTGTCTTATCTATTGCAAAGACTTTAAAAATCAAGGGCAAGCTCTGTGCCATTAATTTTTTTTCTTATGTTCCTTTTAATGCATGGTGTGCTAGTAGCACAGAGAATGACAATATAGGGAAATGTCAAATGGACATGCTAAAGGACCCAAGGAAATTTGCCAGAAAAAATAGAATTAATCAGTTCTTCCAAAAAAACTGGTAGAATTTTTTTCCCCAGGTTTTAATTAACTCTAAAGCTCTGAGTAATTATTTTATTCAACTTTTAATTAGTGTCTGAGAGCTCTGTTAAGAACTTTTCTGTCTCCTTTTGTTATTTGCACTGATTTATGCTTCACTTTACTTGCTGTCATGGCTTCAGACATATGGAATGCCATGAGTGGGACTTCTGAATTATTGCTTAATAGACTTCCTTATAAACCTCAGGCTGATTGTGCTTATAGAAATTATTTTGGTCTTCAGCCTGACTAGGACATAGCAACACATTTTTGGAAGAAAAGTAGACCTTCTTTAGCAGCTTATTTCCACTGTAGATAACAGAACTCCCTGATAGTAGATAATCACTGTTCTCACCATACTCTCAAGGGAGAAAATTGGGCACTTGGTTTGAGGTCCAGGCTTTTCAAAATGACCTCTTAACTTAAGGTCCTTAATCTTCAGTAGGCAGCACTGGATAACAAGGACATGACCTGGGCAAAAACCTGCAGCTCTTACATGTGGTTGCTCATCAGGTAGTGTCTGTGTCAGCTGAAAAGAGCAACTGTGCCTTCCTTCCCAGCCCCTTCCCTACTATGCCAGTCTTTAATGTAGTTAAGTCTCTTGGGTTGCCTCATCTGTTGCTTTAGTTGTAACCCTTTTTTCCTGTTGCAAGTGATGATTGATTAGCCTCCCATTGGCTAGGGACAGACTTTCAAAAAGCCTGAGCCTGAATTGATTCAATCTTTGCAGGTTAGTCTAGTATGGCTAGGCTAAATCACTTTGGAACTCCACAGACATCCCCTCTGGACTGAAAACATGCTGGCACATGCCTGCACTGGGTCAAGCTAAAAGCTGGGGGCCCTATAGCAGCCCTCCCTTCCTTTTCTCAGGGCTGAGCTGAGGGGGGGAAGTGGCCAGGCCCTGGCAGGACCCTGTGATTAAGGATGGGTCCCCCCTCCTCCTTGATATCAGAGCATTTATCAGCTCTGTTATCAGCATTTAGCACTCCGTCGGAAAACAAAGTCTCGCTCATTAGTTCAATCTCTTCTTAAACAGCTTTTTTTGAAAAGGAAGGAATGCACGGACATTACCAGCTAAGCTGTTGATTAGCTCCAAAAAGCCCTAAGCAGACACTGTCCTATCTGCCTTGCACAGCATTAGCTATCCTACCACATGCTGACTGTGGCCCATGCTGTGGGAGAGAGGAGGAAGGGATCTCTGCTTAAGCAGTGGGTGGTGGGAGGGGTCCAAGAGGCATGGACCCTGCTGTGCATGCAAGTCTCAGCTGGAGCTGCAGCTGGGGAGCAGAGGGTCAGGGCCAGTCCTGTTTTGGAGCAAAGAGCCCCACCCAGCCCAGAGAGTATGTAGGGATGCTGGGGGAGCCTGGTTTAACTTAAACCAGGAAGGGATCTGGGGCTGATATTGCATACACCAGTTTGACCCAAATCAGTTAAGTCTGATGCTACTACATTCATTCAACCAGGTTTATCTCAAACTGGTTTCAGCCATTTTCAAACTAGTTTATGTGCATGGAATGTCTGTTCTGTTATAAGTTTAAACTAGTTTTTGATCACTTAAGCTGGTTTATGTGTAATGTCTGTCCCTAGCCATCATGTCCATAGCTATTGCAAATCAGCACCATTACTGCACGATTGAAAAATGTTTGAATGCTTTCTAGGTGCTTTTTTCTGTTGAGAAACATAGGCTGGTAATATCCTGAACCATTACAATGCTGATCAATTTTTGCTGGGCCATCGGGAATAAAACATCAGGCGAGCATCTGGACAGCCTTGTGAAAGGCTAGCAGAGATCTTCAAATAGAAACAGACAGAAGGAACAGGGAGGGCAGCTCCCTGGCAACATAATGTAGAGACCCTTTCTAGACTCAAGGTTCCTTTCTGTCAGTTTGACAATGTCTCTGGTCAATATTCTCTCTCAGACCCATGTCCTGCTTCAGTATAGCAGTCACTTGCACTGTTGTGAGCTGCCTGACATGCCTCGTGGATGTTCCTGGCAGCTGGAATTTCTGTAGGTAGCAGCTCACCTCTCTCAGGATGGGGAAAAGAAAGAACCTGTAAGTAGCTCAGCTTGGGGGATGCAACTTGGCAATTCCAAAGTGAGACTGAAAATTCTGGGCCGCAGTGACAGGTCTTGGATAGCCCTGCTGTCTGGGTATTCTGTGGGCTAGACTGACATCTGAGGCCACTGACTGATTTAGTTTCATAGTTGTTAGGGGTTGGAAGGGACCTTACAGATCATCAGGTCAAGCCCCCCCTGCACTTGTGCTTGAAAGACTGCTGGGATCAGATGACCGCAGCAAGATGGTGGTCAAGATGCTTTTTGAAGATCACCAGGGTGGATAATGGGAGATCTTGAAATTTGTAATCGGAACGATAATTGTCATGCCAAGCACTGTCCATTATGTTACTATTAACAGTCTTACATGGTTGCCCAAATATGATTTCCATGCAGTATCTTGATGAAGGCTGCAAGTTTTAGCTTGGTTGAAAGCTGATGATTTAAAGGACTGTGACATGTACAAATAAAGGCCTCAATTTTTCTCTCTCTGTGTTGTTCAGAGATCTCTTAAATGACCAAAAATGTTAAATCCTTGCCAATTTGACAGTTTGTTCTGCCTCTTTACCCCTCCCCCCACCTCTTGTTTTACAAGGCTTGAAATTGGCTATCCCTGCCTCTTTCTGCACCAGCATAGCACGAGCTCATTGCTGCTGCAGTTGGCAAAGAAAGCACTAAGGTGAAAAATGTGTCTCCTTTTAATAGGATATGTATGAATGCTGCCACTTCACTTTAAACTTCTGGTCAGCAACATGAAGGATCCCAGGAGAACAATGGATTTTTAGATGAGGGTTGATATTGTAGCCTGCTTTTAAGGTGGCAAGTGTTCGCATGGGTAAAATCGGAGTTTTCTACTGACTTCTATGGGACTAGAATTTGGCCCGTTTGTCATCTTGCCAATTTTGAGAATATCAGTTGAGTGAATGGTACAAAATGTGCTAGAAAATGTGCCAAAGGGTCCTAGTATCAGAAGCTAAATGAAATAGAGCAAATCCTGAGTCCTCAAGCAGACTCCTTGATCTTCCTCCGCCCCCCCCAGCAGCAAGGACATTGAAAAGTTCATATTCTGAGTAAAATGTGGACCTGAGCAAGTGCCAGCCCCTGCTTCAGAAGCTACGACCTGATTACTGACTCATTTCCTAATGCACAAGCTTTTAGTTACGCTTTGGGGAAGGGATTAGTTTAGTCCAGATTTTTTGCCTCAAGATGGATTGTGCAGATTTTGTCTGGAAAGTTAGCAGGTTGGCAGTATGGTGAACCTTTGAAGCATTCAGGCACAAAAAAACCCTTTTCTGAACAGTGGGATGTCAAATTATTGACCCCTGGGTATGTAAGGAAATAGTAGGGTATGTAAGGAAATGGTATCCTAGAGCCTTGGGTTGACCCACTACAGACCAACAGAAGGTCAAGTAATAAGTGGATACAAAAGTCACCAGAATAGGAGTGAAATCAATTGAATTAATTGCCATGGAACCAACAACCAAAACCTGTCATGAATTATTCGCACTCCCATCAAGAGGGAACCACAAGAAATACAAAATGTTCCAATTTTCCTTTCCTGCTGTTGTTCAGCCCCATCAGAGAAGCAACCGCCAGGGACCGCTGATCTTAAGCTGGAAAACCTTACACGAGGGATTCAGTTTGTAACTGCTTTCAGCCTCTCAGCCTAGCAAAGGGATTGAGTTGGCTTCTATATGTGGCCTCTCTTGGTGCCTGGGATTACTTAATGCCATCATGTTTGTGAACATAATATTTGGGAAAACAGGCAGCTTGTTTAGTAGTATCTAACGAGGGTGATTCCACTGACATGGGTGACCTTGCTCTGGGTTTGTGTTGTGATCACTGAACAAGTTCCTCTCCCTTTTCTGTGACACACATGTGCAGACCTCCTTACATCGAGGCTCCCCCAACCCATCAGTCTGACGGAGAGACTTCCATGCGAGGTGCACCTGGGTTTAAATTAGGCCCATTGTTCTGGGACATGAACTTTTCAGGATCTTTCAAGACCTGTGCAAGAATGCGGATTCAAATAAGGCTTGACTAGGATGCAAGTCAGCAAAATTTCAAATACCATAATGCTTAAATCTCACTCTTTAGTGTACTGCTTTGTCACCTGAGGCTGGGGGCAGGGACAGGATAGTGTTATCAAGATAATCCAGTAAAAATTGAATACATTTTGGGCACTAATGTCCTCAAACCCACTGCACTGTCTGTTTCTGCTTGTTCCTTTGGCTTCTTTGCAGTATTCACTCGGAGGAGCAGCATGTCCGGTACCAGCCTGTTTGTTTCTGACTAGTGTGAAGCTCCTGGTCTTTCTTCTTTTTTCTTTGCCTCTCTTGTTATGCTTTACTATTTGTGCAGAACCCACATGTGAACCATGCCCCGTTAGCAAGTTAGAGCTTTCTTTCTGCATTGGACAGCTCTGCTTCTGCAATAGGGGCTGTGTGAGAGGACCAGACTCTTCCTTATGGCTTTTGCAGCCCTAGGTAAGACCCCAATGACATTGGTCAGGTAGCTGGATACCTCAGGTGCAGTTGATTCTGCTGCTGCTGTCTGAGCTGAGATAGAAACCCTCTGTCTTCCTCCCAGCTGCTCTGGAGTGCGTGGTGATAATAGGAGCGGATGATGGCAAATCTCCCTTTATCATGAAAGGGAGCAGTAACTACTTCGGTACCGCCAGGGAGCCAGCTTGTGAGCAAGTGGATGTTTGACTCCAGTCCCTCTCTAGCAGCAGTTTTTTTTTATTTTTTTGGCCATGGGGCACCATGACTAACTGGGATTCAGCCTATGGTCCAGGTTCTTTCTTCCTCAGTTGTTCAAAGCCTGCTGTTCTGAGCTTGTCTTAAAGCCACCAGAGCCATTGCAGGAAGAGATTAGTCAGTGGCCCTCTTACTATATGTTGCTGGTAGTCTTGGAGGTGTAGGCACGGTTTACTGACCAGGCTAATATAATCTGGAGTCCTGGTGGCTACAAGCTAGGGAGCACAAGAACCCCTGCCATTGCATTCCTGGCTCTTAGTTGAGCTGCCCCATGGCCATAGCTGAGGGTGTAACCCTCCATGCATCATGGCTGGGCATGTTTCCAGTGCCAGAGGAGCAAACTACCCAGACCCACTCCCAGATATCCAAATTATGACTACCTGGGCCACCATCTTCTCTCTCTTTTAACAGCCCATCACAGCTCCTTGGGATCTAGAGGAGAGAAGGTTTGGGTTTCTGTCTGTTGGATCATAAAATCTAGGCCTAATTATGAGGTGTGTTGGGTCCTGCAGAGGTTGAGTACCATTGGTCTAATCCAGGGGTGGGCAATTATTTTGGCTGGAGGGCCGCTTAATAACTTCTGTTAAGGGCCATAAGAGTAGCCCTGGCCCTTGACAGGTGCCCCACCCCGATTGCAATCTCAGGACTGGAGGTCCTGCCCCTTGGCCCTGACCTTCTCCACTGGAAGTCTTCCACCGTGCCTCCTGCCGGCTTTTGGAGGGCCAGCCACAGGCCAGTAGTAATTATCTTTTGGAGGGGCCCCGCAGGCTGGATACAATGGACTAGTGGGCCGGATTTAGCCTGCAAGCCAGATTTTCCCTGCCCAGGTCTAATTTCTTGCTTGTCTACATGTGCTGCATCTCACTCCAGACTTGTTGGGTGAAACTAGCCAACCCCATGTCTCATCCTCCTATATCTGGATGGCCAGACAAAGGAGAAGCTTTTTAGGTTAGACCAGTGGTTTCTGTTTTTGCTGTCCCATGAACAGCCACACTATATGCCAATTATAAACAGAGGGCAACATCATATTTTGATCTTGCTGTCAACCTGATGAAGCATGTGTCTGTCTAGTCTGCTCAAGGCCACAGGACGTTTGCCTTGCACACGTGTCAGAAGGTCTTGCAGACCTAGCTAAATTGGGGGGGTGAGGAGAAAAGCTTTATACCTCACTGGTGATAAAACAGCCTGGAAACTGCTGACCTGATGTGTGGCCATGGACTGCCACTGACAGCTTCTGTCCATTTCACACCAGGCTGCCATTCACAGTAAAGGGCACTGTAGAATTATTAAGCTTTTTTTTCAATCACCTTCATAGTTGGTTAGATCGTGAGAATTTTGTCCTATATTTAGCAAAGGACTCTGCCTGGCTAGGTGATGAGGCAGCTTTGGCATACTGAAGCTGTCAAGAGCTTGCTTTAACTTGTGGCATACTTTCACTGATGAGTAAGACGCTGAACTTAAGAAGTGGGGCTTTAAGTTCAACCACCTGTGACTGTGGCACAGAGCCTCAGACTATGCAATGCTTGCTACAGTGCTTGCTGGCTGAAGACACGTTGTGCAATGAAAGACCTCGCAAAAGCGCCACAGACAAGCACAAGCATGTGTAACAAAATGGTCATATGTGGTGTAGAGACATGAGAAGAAATATTAGTGGAGAACCTGGCCCTCCAGAACATATTGATGACCCGACATTTTGAAAAGTAGATTAGAAAGCACCACAGATTGAGCATTGAAACTGAATACATTTTAGGACCTCTGTTGCTTCTTAGAGTTAACCTTAAATGCCCTTGTCTTCTCTACCACTGAGCAGAAATGGCAGTCTTACACGTAGGCCAGTGATAACCCTTTGTAATAGGAAGGAAGGGGTTGGACTACTACAGTAGGAACGGATTTGTCATGCCATGACAGTTCTTCTAATCTATTTAGAGTAATTTAGGCAGGCACAGTATTCCTAAATTACACCCTTTCATCCCTTCATTATTATTTTAGTGTGAATTGAATGGATTACTGATGTTTTCTTTTTTGTTTGTTCTGTAGCTTTTTTTTATCTGGAGGATTTTGTGTGAAGTATGTATCTTTTTCCTAAATCTTTACTAATCAAACTGCTGAAATTGTATGCAAGGTTGCTTGAAGCAGTTAAACACTCATCATATTCTCATCCTTTTTGCAAAGTCGAAGCATTTTTCCGTTTCCAGGGGCACACCCTTCCTTGGAATTTGCCTCTGGCTGAGCCTTACAGCCAAGGGCTCTATGGAAAGGCTGGAAGTGTTAAAGGCAGTTCTCTTGTCTCTCTGGATTTGGCTCGAAAAGATGCCAGAGGCTCCCTCCCCTCCCCCCCGTGGAAACAGTTGTTGCTGATGCTTCTGTTTTAACTCCTTTTAATCATGATAGAATGCTTCTAGCACCTCCCTAGCCTGTTTCTTTTGACTGTCCCAGCCTATGCTTATGCCTTTGGGACTGTAAAAATAAATAAATAAAATAAAATAAATGAAAAAATAAAAACCTAGGCAGACAAGGTTAACGGCTACAACCGACAACCCTAAATCTAGATATTAGTCAGGTTTTCAGATGGACCCTGTTACCAAAACATGGTCCTATTTGGATTTTTGAGAGAGAAGACTACAGCCCATCCATGACCAAGACTTCTTTGTAAGCTTAGACACAGAATACACTGTTATTTCATAGTTTCATAGTTTTTAGGGGCTGGAAGGAACCTTACAGATCTTTGGGTCCAGCCCCCCTGCACTTGAGCAGGAAAGCCTGCTGGGATCAGAAAATCCCAGCAAGATAGGTGTCAAGATGCTTTTTGAAGATCGCCAGGGTGGGTGACTGTACCACCTTTTGGGGGAAGCTTGTTCCAAACCCTTGGCACTTGCCTTGTAAAGCAGTTTTTCCTTATGTCTTGTCTGAAGTGATCCTTAATCGGCTCATGCCTGTTATTTCTTGTCCTCCCCTGGGGGGCCTTGGTGAACAGATACTCCCTCAGGCCCTGATGCCATATGCACCCTTGATATACTTATAGGCTGCCACCTTCAGTCCCTTCTGAGTCTTCTTTTCTCCAGCCTGAACAGTTCCAAGTCTTTCAGCTTCTCCTCATATGACCTGGTCTCTAGGCCTCTAGTCATGCATGTGGCTCTCCTTTGGACTCTCTCAAGCTTCTCCACATCCTTCCTGAAGTGCGGTCTCCAGAACTAGATGCAGAACTCCAGCTGTGGTCTCACCAAGGCCAAGTAGAGCGGGAGGATGACATCCTTAGCCTTGCTCGAGATCCCTCAGTAGATGCTTGTAGTGTTGGATTAGCTCTGCCAGCTATGGCCTCACTTTGGTGGCTCATGTTCATTTTGTTGTCTGTCACGACACTCGGGTCTTGTTCAGGTATGATGCTAGCAACCATAGCATGGCCAAGCCTGTAAGTGTGTTGTGGATTATTTCTCCCCAGATGGAGCACTTTACATTTCTCCTTATTAAACAACATCTGGTTGAGGCCCACCTCACAAGCCTATTCAGGTCAGCCTGTATTACCAGCCTATCTTCAAGTGTGACCACACTCCCCCATAGTTTAGTGTCATCAGGGAACTTTGCTGGCTCACTTTTAATACCCGAATCCAAATTGCTGATGAACATGTTGAAAAGCAGCGGTCTGACTACTGAACCCTGAGGGACACCACCGAGTCATCACGGCGGAGGGTGACCAGTTCCATCAATCCATACTCTCTTGGTCCTACCATGGAGCCAGTTACCTAGCCACTGGACCATAAAGTAGTCGCGGCCACATTTTCTCAATTTTTTCATGAGGACTTCATGGGAGACCAGGTCAAAGGCCTTCTTGAAGTCCAGTTATATGACATCAACCTTCTTTTCCTAAATCGAGGTGGCAAGTAACCTGATCATAGAAGGAAATGAGGTTGGTCTAGCACAGGGGCAGGCAATTATTTTGGGCAGAGGGCCACTTACTGAGTTCTGGCAAGCCATCGAGGGCCGCATGACAGGCAGCCCAGGGCAGATAAATATTAATTTTCTAAATTTTTTAGGGACCCCACAGGCTGGATAGAATGGCATGGAGGGCTGCATCCAGTCCCCGGCCTGCATTTTGCCTGCCCCTGGTCTAGCAAAGACATGCCCTAACAAAGCCATCCTTCAGAATATTGTCTTCTGCTAACCTGTCTGTAAATTATCAAAGAATCTATTTCTCCAGGATTTTACCAAGAATTAAGGTCACACTAATGGGCCTGTAATTTCCTGGTCTTCCTTTCTCCCTTTCCTAAAGATGGGCACCACGCTGACCTTCTTCCAACCTTCTAGGACCACTCCTGAGCGCCACAAGTCTTCAAGTAACTTTGCCATCGGTTGCACGATGACATTGGCTGGTTCTTTTGGCACCCTCGAGTGTAGTTCATCTGGTCTTGCTGACTTGTAGATATTTAGCCTTTGTAGGTGCTCCCCCACAAATCTGCTCCAACTATGGGGGGTAGATCCCCCCAACCTTGATCATCCTGTATCCTGTGAAGCAGGCTAACGCCCTTGGACTGATGGAATACGAATGTGAAGTATTCATTCAGGAGTTCGGTTTTGTCCTGAGTGCTGGTTATCAGCCATCCTATTTCATTCATCAGGGGCCCTATGCTTCCCCCTTTTTTCCTTCCTTCGACTTCCTACATATCTAAAGAAGGAATTCTTTTGTCCTTGATTCCAGCTGCTAATTTGTATTCCGTTTATGCTTTTGCTGTCCTGATCCACTCCCTGCAGGTGTGGGCTGTTGCGACATACTCCTCTTTGGTAGTTATTCCTAACTTCCATCCTTTGTAGGCTTCTCGTTTTAATTTCAGGAGGTCCATGACTTCCCTGTTGAGCCAAAGGGCTCTCCCAGCCCTTTTGCTACCTTTCTCATGAAAGGCAATGGACTCTCTTTGAGCTTTTTAGGATCGCTTCTGTGAGGAACAATTATCCTTCTTGTACCTGCTTCCTCATCAGACCATGATCCTGCAGCACCTTGCCAACCAATCCCCTAAGCTTATAACCCAACATATTATTGGTTACACCCCAAAGTGTATGAATAAGCGCTTGTCTGTTATGCTTATCTAGCCATGTGCAGCAGCACAATACAGATTCTCACATATACTGGCTGGGAGTGATGCAGGAGGGAAGAGGAAGCAGGCCAGCAGCAGGTTGTCTTGAATTTGCAAAGGTCTTCCTGAAGATTGCCCCAGCTGACACAACATTTGTATGTGGATTATTTTAAATAAATATTTTGGTTGGCAGTGTTCACATTTCTTGGTTTCACTGAAACTTTGGGAACTGTACTGAAGAGTTTTCCTGTGGACTTGGAAGATACCAATTAGCAGGTGTCTGTGTCCTTGAAGTCCAGTTTTGGGAGGGAGAACTTAACTCTTTCCCTCACCATCTGGGAATACTACTTGCCATGTTTTGTTTCTTTTAATTTGCCGATTAAACAATTCAGCAAACAAAACATTGATCGCTATTTCTAGCTGCTGTTGCACACTTTTCCAAAACACGATAGGCCAGTTATTAATTTTTGGTTTAATCGAATAGTAATCTTGATTAAATAGGTTTTTATTCTACTTTCCTAGGCTACTGCTTGTGATTTGTAAGTGCAAGAGTATTGATTATATATCAGTTTAAGCAATTATCATTGATAACTTTGGCTTTTCATAGGTGCATAGTCTGCACTGGTCAGTGTTGTCTGCCAGTCACTGGCCATGTCTACAGCCTACATCCCCTTTCCAAGCAGACATTAAAAAAACCGAACAAAAACAAGTTGCTTGTACATAGCTACTGAGATTTTAATTCTGCAGAAACCAGGTGATTCAAACTTTTTTTTTTTTTTTTTTGGCTTTGTATGTGGGAATCTGTGGTTGGGAAATCCATACTTTTAAACATCTTCCAAATGTCTGTGCACCCGCTTGCAACTGAGTTTTCTCTTCATCTTATCTGTGGCTCATCTTTATACACTCCTGACCTACACAACCATCAGCTGTCACAGATTGGTGACAGTTAAATTAGAAACATGGGCCCTTCCCTATTCCAGGATCAGGAACAGATCAGTAGCAGCTTTCAGGTAATGGTAACTGCCTTAAAACCACTGGTGGGGAAGGAGGTTAGCACAGACCTCAGCATAGTCACCAGTACCATCACAAGTGGTAGTACATCCTGTACAAATTGTTCTGGATTCAGGGGGCCTTTGACAGGGAAGCAAGTACACTTGTTAGGCCTCCTGCAATGCCCAATGCAGTGGGACCTTACTCCTGAATTGAGGCTTCTGGGTACTACAGTAATATTTAAATAATTCTTACTCTTCCCTCGCCCTTTCCACTGACGCTGCTGGGATGGAGGTGTATCTTTAATAAATGCCTGTCTTCTTAGAAACTGGTAAACACGATCAGCAATGCAAACACTAGCCTGACCTCACAAAAACACTTCTTGTGTCCCCAAGAGTCAAATGTCTTGCCTGGCACTGCCCTGTAGTCAGATGCTTGTGATCTTCAGTCACTAGTGACTATTTTAAGACTTCAGACCCATGGCCTAGGTGTGAAAGGTATTACTCAGTTCATGTGGGTCCTTTATTTCTGGCTTGGGTTAGTTTCAGGTTCACCTCCAGGAAGAGTTCTCAGGCCCAGTTCTCAGCATTAGTGTTAATAAACCTGTATGGGCCTAGAATTGACCTGTAAATTCACATCAGGGTGGAAAAAGCAGAGAACTCATCAGCTTAGAAGCAAATTGATGTTAATATTTGTTCCTAACTACAGTGAAAAGGATGGAAAATTAGAAATTTCAGGACTTGGGAGTTTCTTTTAAGTTAAGTCTGTGATAACTGTCTTTTTCTTTCTAGAGGGAAGTCTGATATGGGTTGCCATATAAAGTTCTCTGGGCCTCACTCATTCCATCATACCATCGGTATTAACACTGTTCCACACGCATGTTGATCTTTCCAGATGAAAGGAGGAACCCTGTTTTTTGATGTCATTAACAGAGAAATCAATTAGGATTGACTTTTATTTGCCTGGTTCCATTAGAGAGAGGTAATACAATATTCCACTCGTCCTGCCCGTCAGCAATTGAATGCCTATGTGACCCATTCTTTCCCTGTCCTAAATTGCCACTGCTGTAAATGCAGGGCATTTGGGCTGCGCATGTCTTCTCTTCATCATTATATAGCGTTTTTTGCTCTCGGCAAAGCTGCTGGGGTGAACTATGTTCAAATTGCATCAATTAAATCTTTACACCAACAAGATGCTTTAGTTTTGAGTGCAAGTGGTGTGGTCTTGACTTTGGGGTGGGGGGTTGTATTTTATTTACTGAGAGTCCTATAACAACAGCATTTTTCCTGTGTGCGCATGTTCATATGTCAGAAGGTCAGCATATGATAAACTTATTGGCCATGTCTACATGATATGCTGCTTGCTTATATAAGTACTAAATAAATGTGCAGTAACCTGAGTTACTGCATAGTAGCACAAGCAAGTGCCTTTTTTGCCACGTGACACTACTGCACAGTAGTATTGGGCTACTACACAGTCGGCGTCTTATGTAGATGCAACCACTGTTCAAAAAAGCAAGCCTTATTCTCTAAAATGCAACTTTTTAGTTGAACAGGGATTAAGCATTCTGGGACATAGTTAAGGCATTTCAAGACCTAGCTAATGCACTTTAGAGCCTCCTACCTATTGGCCCTAATGGTTTTTCAGTTTGAAATCAGGGACAGCTTAGTAGGAGCTTAAAATGTATTCTCGTGCAATGCATGTTAGGGTGTCAGTTTCAGCTGTCATTATATTTTCCACTACACTGGGTGCATCTACATGTAACGCTACATATGGCGATGTAGCATCAGTGGACACAAACCATGACGCCACAGTTATGTCGCTGTAGCAACATGCTCCCTTGGTGTAGGCTGTCACTACGGTGATGTAACCGCTAAAAATAACTGTGCACTGTTGGCATTTAGTACTTCCTTACAAAGGTAGCTTTATCTCCTTGGCCATGCAGTTCTCAGAGTCCCTCTTGAATCTGCCAGTTAGTGCACTGTGGGTGCGTGCCCCTACTGTGCTGTTGTTTAGTACTTCCTCGGTGGGTGCATCTACACATGTCCCTACAGCGCCATTGTTACTGTACTGACGGGACAGTAACAACGGCACTGTAGGGGCACCTGTGGATGCGCCTACTGTGCACTAACTGGCAGGTTCAGGAGGGACTTTAAGAACCGCATAGCCAAGGAGACAAAGCTACCTTTCTAAGTCCCTAGTCTACCAGGTTAAGCTTGAGACTGCTGGCAATGGTGCTGTAAAACACTTGCCATGTTGATAAATAACTGACTTTGTGTGCAAGGGCCATCCAACGGACACCGCTCGCCAGTACTAAACCCACACAATGTATGGTTCTATGCAAATTTTCACTGAATATGCAAATTATCTTTTATATTTGCGTAGACTGTCACATGGCCTGGTATAGACTGCTGCAGCTCAGAAGACTGAGTAGATCTCAGATGACTTTCCAAGCGTGTTCATAGTTTCATAGTAGCTAGGGACAGGAGGGACCTGATCAGATCATGTAGCCTGACCCCCTGCCACAGGCAGGAACAAATGAATGCTGGGTTCACAAGACCCCGGACAGGTGCTCATCTAACCTCTTTTTGAATTTGCTCAAGGTAGGGGTAAGGACCACTTCCCTGGGAAGTTGGTTCCAGATTCTGGCCACCCTAATTGTAAAATATTGCCTTCTGATCTCTAACCTAAACCTGTTCTCCATCAGCTTATTACCATTGTTCCTAGTCACCCCAGGTGGTGCTGGGGAGAATAGGGCTCTTCCTATTTGCTGTTGATCTCCCCTGATGAGTTTGTAGGCAGCCACCAGGTCCCCCCTCTTGCCAAGGCTGAATAGGTTCAGGTCCCTCAGTCTCTCCTCGTAGGGCCTGTCCTGCTGCCCTCTCACCAAACAGGTGGCCCTCCTCTGAACTCTCTCCAAGCTAGCCACACACTTTTTAAAGTGCGGTGCTTAGTACTGGACGCAGTACTACAGCTGCAGCCTGACCTATGTCGTACAGAGGGGGAGTGTCACCTCTCTGGACCGGCTTGAGATGCACCTTTTCGATGCATGACAAGGTATGGCTGGCCTCACCGTCTGCGGTTTGGCATTGGTGGCTCACGTTCATCTTGGAGTCAATAATGACTCCAAGATCCCTTTCCGCCTCTGTGCTTTCAAGAGGGGAACTCCCCAGCCTGTATGTATGCTGCTGGTTCTTCCTCCCTAGGTGCAGTGCCTTGCACTTGTCAGTATTGAATCCCATCCCTGTTCTCATCCACCCATGCCTATAGCCTGTTTAGATCTAGTTGCAGCCTCTCTCTCCCTTCAAGTGTGTCCACCTCACCCCACATCTTAGTGTCATCAGCAAACTTTGACAACGTGCTTTCAATCCCCTCATCCAAGTTGCTGATGAAGATGTTAAACAGTGCGGGCCCAAGGACCGAACCCTGGGGGACCCCTCTGCCCACATCTCGCCAGGTTGAGTACATCTCGTCCACCACTACTCTCTGGGTGTACCCCATCGGCCAATTTTTTACCCATCCAACTGTGTAGGATGACCTGATGTCTTGTGGCAGCCAGAAGAAAGGGTACAAGGACACCGAAGACGTTTCTCTAGAAAACAGATAACAACGTCAAGAGCTGGGAGGAGCTGGCCGCTGATCCAATGGTACCATAACCTCAACCAAGTTTATCACAGCATGCTTTGATGTAAAGGGTCTCATCCTCGAATGGAGGAAGGAAAAGGAGAGAATTCCTGGCCTCCTACATACTCACTACTGTGGAAAGACCTGCAACTTTGTCTTTCCTTCTCTCTCCCTCCCGTGATATTTTCTGCTTAATTCCGATGCTGAGAACATGATTGTGTTTAACGATCATTTGCAAAGATTTATCTTAAATGTTTCTGAAATAACAAATACAGCACTAAGGCCTTTAAAGACATGTTTCAGTCAGTTGTTTCCTGGAAAACTCTAAACTGCAGGCACTCCTATGCCTCTTGTTTAAATGAAGTAATCTAGCCTTCAATGTAAATGCAAGGTGCCTTAGGGAATCTTTTTAGCTTTTGATTTAAAGCATGCAGGGTGCCTCCACACGAGCACACATGTTCACTTTGTGGGATCTCAAAGGCTTTTGAGGAGCTGTAAAATGTATCCCATGCTTGTGATTTTGTGCGGAGCCAGATTTCAATACTGGGAAATCCCAGTATCAAAAAAAAAAGAAAAAAAATGTGCAGAGAAAAAAGCAGTGTGGTGCACATGGCAGCAGCATGTGCTGCCTGAAACTGGACCCTGGCCAGCCAGACCCATGCTCCGACTGCCAGCCAGGCTGTGTGCACCCAGATCGCTGCAGCTGCAGTCCTGGGAGGCCCCCAGGACCCAAGGTAAGGCTGTTGGGGCCAGCCCAGGTGCTTGCCCCAGTCTCCCATGCCCCACCTGGGGAATTTTGCCCTGCACAAGAGCCCAGATGCAGGGGCATTCCCTGGGGCGACTAGCAGTGGGACAAACGTGCTGCTGCGAGTTGTCCTCAGGGAAACGCATGTGCACGCTTGTTTGGATGCACCTGTAGAGTTGATCTGAGAAGCAACAGAATTCCTGACAGCAGAACCTCAGTTTGGTGCGAGTATGGTGAGTCTTGAGAGAGACAAGGGCTTGCAGACTCCAGTTGCTCCTGGATTGAACGGTGTAATCTGGTTGCCAAGGAGATGGGCTAAACTCCCCCTTTTTGCCCTTTTCACGGTGTGGTTTGCTATTAGCAGCAGGGAGTCATGACCTCAGCCTGCTTTAACTGTGGTATGAGGCAAGAGAATAGCCACCAAGGGCAACATACTCCACGTTGGGGAAGGACCCACTGGGGAACAGTAATCCTGTAGAGGCACAAAAATAAAAGTAAGTTGGCCTCTTACTTTTCAACTGACTGCTACTGTGAAACTCTGTTTCTTTGCTCTTTGTGCCCAGTGGAAAGGCATCTGCCTTGGGCATCTTCCAGTCAGGATTTTGGGAGAGTAATGTCTGCCTCATAGAGGTGTTGGTATTGATTCTGCAGTTAAAGCTGGGATGAGTTTTGCATTTAACCAGCCACTCCAGCTGCATTTTGAAGGATACTTCTAAAAGCTCATGCATGGGTTACATTGTGTTGTTTAGGGGAAGCTGCCTTGTCTTTTCTGCCTGTCTGTTTTTTTTCAGGGGGGTCTCTAGCAACTCTTCTGCGCTTCTCTTCTACTGAGGCACTAAATAATATTTTTTTAAAGGCACAAACTGGACCTGGGCATCTGTCAAGCCTTCTGCCTTTGCAAGTCTCTCTTTCTCCTTCCTATGTACTGGGTTGATCTTAACTGCAGAGTTAGGTTTAAATAGTCTCTCAAGGCCAGTGGTTGTCAACCTGGGGATCCCGATCAAGAGGTAGATCCCAGAGCCTCTTTGGGTTGATTCTGTGCTAGGGGAACGTCTAGGCACACATGGCATGCACACACCCGCCACCCCCAGCCCTTGTAGGTCAGTCTGTGGGAGAGGGAAGGGACGGGGGCCAGATCGAGGCCCTCACTGTGAGCAACTGTGCGGCCCAGCCAGGAGCAGGGGAAGGTAAGTAGGGCCCCAGCCTGGCTGGGTGGTGGGAGGATTGGAGCCCAAGGGGCTCCTCCAGGGATGTAGGGGGGCTTCCTCCCCATCTCTGCAGGGGTGGAGGAGGCAGAGGCAGCTGCTGCTGTGGGCTGCGCCCAGAGCAGAGGTAGGGGTGGGGAATGGACCCCCAAGGCCTCCGCCGGGCTGCACCCAGCGGTGGGAGCTCCCCCCATTTGCCCCTGTGCCACAGTGTCCCAGAGCCAGCTGAACCCTGATCCCACTTCTGTGCCGTGGCTGCGCTATGCCATGCCCACCTGGCAACCAGATGAACGTGATGTTGGGCCCTGGCTTGGCTGGGTCTGGAAGTCTCCACAGTCCCAGGGGTGTGTGTGTGTAAATGGGAGAGCACTGCCAGCCTTCCTTTCCCTTAAACCTACAATCTCAACTTCAGTTTTGAATACTTTCTTTTGGCTCACACATCCAAATCCTGGTGCCACTTCTGTGGTCCTGTCTTTCCTCTTTGTTGAAGCTGCTGAAACTCTTGTCCAAGTCTTCACCAACATGACATCCTTATGCTGGTTTCCATCCTTAAATTACTGATATGTACTGTTGCCTCAATCCAATGCCAGTTTAATTTTGCTTGTTGTCTGGAATATAACCGAGTATTGATCTCTCTAAACTGAACTGAAAGCAGAGGGATTGCTCTGCAATCTGATTGGCTAGTGCATTCACTCTAACTCTCCTGTTGTTACTCAAGAAAGGTCTGTGCATATTAGTTCACATGGCTGCTTTGTCATGTGCGGGGAAGGCCTTGGGGGAATCTGTGCCTGTGGGTGATTTTATAATCTGCTCTGACTTCCATCTTTTAATCATAATAATTGTCTTGGCTAGGAAACTTCCTGGGGATTAATGATCTGCTGATACAACTGGTCCTTAGCTGTTTCTGGTGTGATCTGGACTAAATCAACTATTCATTCTCAGGAAAGGCTCCATGCTTCCTTGCTCTATTTTGGTAGATATTTTTTTCCAGTAAGTCTGAATACTTCTGTAGTCATGATCTAGCCATTTGGGTATCTCCTTTCAAAATGCCAACTCTTTTTCCAGATCAAATGAACAGAATATACTGTGTTTCTCTGGTTGAGTTGCAAGGAACTGTTGTGTTTAGTGATGGATTGGCAGTTACAGCCATGTGAGACCTTTCTCTACTAATCTGCCTTGTTGAAGAAAGCTGAATTAATGAGACTTGCCCTTTTACTTGTTACTGTAACATCACTCAAAGTCTTGAGCCTATACTGTCTGTTGCAGAAGTTGCTGTGAGTCTTGCTCATTCAAGGAGCATGAATTAAACTGCTTTTTTTGCTGGAGAAGTCTTGGTGGTGGGTTATACTGGATTCTGTCTAGCAAGCAGCTATGGAAACCACTGTAGAGAATATGCATTAAAAATGAGCTCCATACATGACCTGAAATTGTGCTTTCATTGAGTTATTTTTAAGCAGCACATTATTTACTAGCGCACTGGGTCTGATGAAGGTTCAGAATAGAGGGAAATCCAAAGCTTTCCCCTCTATCTTTTTGTCAGCCCTTTTGTGTAGCTGATTATAATGCATTTGGGGAATGAAACCAGTGTTTGGCTTGGAAGGATTTAATATATTTGTAAGACAGATATGTGATTATTTAAACTATAAAGCAGTAAGCACTTTGCTGAACCACAAAGGAAGCTATTTGTTTTAAAAACATCGCCCTCTGGTCTTACTCCAGTCTACTTCTGATTTCAATAACAGCACAGATGCTCGTTGTCCTTTGAAATGGAGACACCCAACTCTTGCCCAAATGGAGTCTACCCTGGCAATTTGCCCTGCACCTAAGGCCTGCAGTTATTTTGTCATTAAGTGGAGTAGACAGAATACAGAATTAGAGCCAGTAGATAGTGGTCCTAAAATCTAACCTCCTAGTTTGTGTCGTGGCCTTGAGTTTGGCTTAAACTGAATACAGCATCTGCTTTTTGGAGAGTGCAAGTAGAATTCTTTGAAAGAGCTGTGCAGCCATCAGAAGTCTTTTAGACTCTCATGGCCTGGGGTTAAGCCACCCTTCCTTTATATTCTTGTTTGTTGCTGTCAGTATGTTGGAGCACAGAGTGATGACAAATAGGTGGTGATTTATGGGTTAGTGAAATAGGAAGTGTTCAGCCCTAGATGCATCTTGTGAAACTTCTCCATTCCCAGGACATCTTAGGATTCAGCTTGGACACTCCATTGCTTTGTTAGCAGGAAGTCTGAGAACGTGTAGAACTGAGTAAATGCTATGCGAGTCGTAGGGAGGAAAAGGTCAGAGAACAGCCTGGGCATAATAATCTGGATCTCAGTGAAAACTGACTCTGGGACCTGCTTCTGGAGATGTCTGTTACCTTGAAAGCCCTTCCTCTACTTTTGCTTTGTTTTTGTTACAAAACCTCACCCTAAGAATGTTATTATTGAGCCTGGAAGTACCATAATAGTTGGCCTGCAAAATCTGAACGGTTTGTTAAAAATTAAATTACATATTTAGAATAGGCCTAGATTCTGTCCTGATTCAGGGCAGGGGGGAAAAATCCTAGTATGGAGAAAATATTTCTTCCCACCTCTTTCATTAATAATGGGAGCGAGGTACCAAACAGTTTTCTTTTCATCCAGCAACTGTTCCAAAGTCCAATTCAAACATGCTGTCACCTACTTGGTAGCATACTTTTTCATATTTAGTATGCTTTGACAGTAAACTTCAGTAAGTGGCTTTTATTGGGAGGTAGTAGAATACGGTGCAATTATAGTTCAAACTTATAGGAGAAAACCTCTGTCTTGGTGTCGATTCCTAATTTAAAAAAAACCAGAAACATTCCAGGAGCAAAGTTGAGCTGAAATATGCAAAGTTTCCAGTTGGCTGGTATGCATATGTTGTGTAGTTTTTTTCATTCTCTTAATGTTGCTACTTGTATAGAGTACTATACACCTCTAAGAAAAAAGGATGGGAGAATGTGAAGAGAAACAGGATTTCCAAGCACTGCTGGCAGTATAACACATGGATTTGTAGTGCTGGAGTAATACGTTTCTGGGATGCCCAAGGAGAGCCCTGAAAAACCTGGAAGGATGCTCAAACTGCAGAGTGCTTCAGGCCCACCACAGCAGAGCTTCCTCTTGCACCCTGCCAAAGAAAGTAGCAACTTTATATTTAGATTAAGGGAGGCTCTTGCCAGAACCCTTGGTCAGTGCCATCCTGCAGCACGCATTTTTCCTTACAGCACAGTTGTGTGCACTTGGCTATGCTCTGCAACAGCTACATGCCTTACACATTTGGGCCATGTGACAGTCTGATGCAGTCAAATGGAGTACAGGTTTTCCTGAAATAGTCATGCTGCTTCTCAGTGAAAGGGCTGCCTCACTGTAAGTCTTGTTGTCTCTCCCTGGCCATCTTAACCAGAGAGGCTTTTACTTTTTTTTAAGTATGGGAAAATATTTTACATCAGATCACTCTTCCCCTTTTTTCTTAGCCTGAGTTGTTGTTTTTTTTTAATTGATTTCTCCAAAAGCGGGAAAGTCTGTTTCAGGCTCTAAGCCTGCAATATTTTTGGAAAGAAGAGGTAATGTTTCAAAAACTGCACGTGCCACTGGGAAATGGGAGAGCTAAGGTGTAAATGGGATCTAATGGATAATCTAAATCATAGCATTTGCTATAATTACTAGGTAATGCGTTTGCATTTCGCCCTCAGGAAGGAATCAATATCCTTCCTTCTGTTGTTACCCTGCTGTGCCTTTATTGCTGTAACAGCAAGCAAATTTTAAATATTTACCTTTTCTGTCTCTAACATCCTATCCTATGTGCGGTTAAAGGAATAAAGTATTGTTTTCTGCTAGCGTTACTGCTAACAGGCAGAATTTCAGTGTCACAAGTTCTTTTGCTATGTATCATGCTCTGTTCCCTCTCTATCTTCTTTAGCACTGACGTACTTGTAAGATGCAAGAAGGGTCTTTTCTCTGCCTTTCTGAGATCCCTTTCTCATCCAATCCTTGCTCCAGCCAGTTAATCTAAACTTGGCTTGCATGCAACTCATGTGAATTCAAAAATATTTTGAGATAGTAGGAAACATACTTCTTTATTATTAGAAACAAACCTTATGCACCCAAGTAGCTGGCATAAAGCAAACTCAAATTTGTGGAACTGGAGTAGGGAAATGTAAAGATGGGGAATCTATTGGCGTCCTTCCTTCCAGCCTCAAATGCAGGCAAAATTCCTTTTAAATCCGAAGTGTGGGGTTCTCAGTATGTGTAATCTGTGTGTTCGGAGAGGACTGCAGGTTTCTTTTAAGGAGCTGAATGAGATGGTGCAATATGGTAACAGTAGATAAATATTTTCATGAAGAGGAAACAGTAGGCAGCAAAGCAAAGTTCAGTTTTGAAAATGGGAGGCCTTATGAGAAGCAGCTTCTAGAAATGGAAACTAGGAAACAAGTTGAAAAGAGCATCAACTCTCCCCTTCCTTCCTCTCTCCCGCATTTGAAGAAACGATCAAGAGAAATGGGGGAGACTCCATCGATTTAAGGTTTTCATATTGAGACTGGACACTTTTTTTATGGAAGGTGCCTTAATATGAAGAAGAAATTAAGCTTGGTATCCAGGTAACTGGGCAAAATTCTCTGCCTTTTTTCACACTGGAGGCTGGATTGGATGATTTAATGGTCCATTCTGACTTTCCACACTTTACCCATGGAGTTTAAGTTCCCAAAAACTATCCTTGTAGGACTATTTAGTATTTGCACTAAGATACATTAATGTAAGAGCTCCAACTACCTCTTCTCTATTATCTTCATGCTTGGATTCATATTTTTTTCTTTTAAGTGGATTTGGATGAAGGCATAAAAAATGCCACTTATGATCTTGGTTACATCTTCCTGGAGGTAGAAATCAAAACTCTTTTCCTCCTCCTCTCTTACCATCATGATCCATTCCAGAAAGCTCCTGGAGCCAATTAAGATCCAAGTAAAAGTACCTAGGTCTACCTAGAAGAACTTTTACAGTGTCTGCTCTCTCCTATACCTAATGAAGGGCAAGTGTGCCTGAAAGCTTGAAAATAAATACAGTAATTTGTTTGCAAGTATCTAATTGGTCTAATAAAAGAGATTACCTCTTCCACATGTTTTGATTCTTTTTCCTCTTTCCTGTGAACTTTTACACCACTTGACTGTTGTTGGGGTGCAGCAGTGACATGCTAATTAAGTTGGTAGCACTTTCCACTAAAAGAATGGCTTTAATTTCTGGATCCATCTGCACTGTAGCCATTGTGATTACAGCTTGTACAGCCATATTTGAGTTGGCCTCAGACTGGCTAGTTTGGTTCTGAGAGCAGGGTTGATAGCCACAGCTGCATGGAAGTTAGTATTCACTCAGCTTCTCTAGCAGGTTTTTCTGCCTGTGTGAAGGTCCATGCTGCTATGACTGTCTTGCTACCATTTCCTGATCTATCTGGGCTAACGTGGTGTCAAGTGTGTCTACATAAGCTGGAGTCATGCGGTAGCTACAATCTAAAGGCGCCCCCTCTGCTCCTTGCCTCCCCCAAAAAGTTCCTACCTGTTTCTTGTGTTCTAGGTCAGCCTTCACTGTCCCTCCTTATGCCATCTTTCTTTTCTCTGTTGCTTTCTTTGAAAAATCTTCTTGTAAGGTGCACTTAAGATTCCCCCCCCCCTTGGTGTCATCAACATTGTTGGACATTGTGACAGGAGAAGGGGCAGTGATGGGCATAGCAAGCACACCTCTGACTATATTTAGCTGGGTGGACCCCTTGGTAGGGGGAAGGCTGAGAACTTTTGAACTAAGGTAGGTCTCTTTGGCATTGGGCCCTGCTCTGCTGGCCTGATTTGCATTTCATAGCACTTTGTTCTGGAAATAGCTCTAGTGAATTCAGTGAAACCACTTGAGAGATGTGGGGGTACTAGTCTCAATATATGGAAGTGTACCAGAATATATGCCCTCTAGCTAGTGTATACTGAGAGAGCGAGAGAGAGAGAGTGTGTGTGTGTGTATATAACTGCATTCCAGAGTATACCAGATCTCTGGATTTTCCAAAGGACTTGCACACTGGTATTTCCCCTTTTCTAGAAGTTTGTCACTGGGGTGGGGGGCAGCCTTTTTTTAGTGGGCTCTTATTTCAGTTAAACAAACAAACAAACAAAAACCAGCATAGGAGGCTTTTACTTTTAAGGCTACTAATGGCAGCCAAGTGAAAACAGATGAACTTTCCTTTTGCAACCCTTCCTGTATCTTTTTTTCCACCCTTCCTCCAAATAAGACGTGTTGCTGACACCTTTTTCTTTCCCATAGCATCTCGGCTCCATCCACTGTCTTGCTCCTTTTGCCAGCATGAACAGCCATAACCACCAACATTGACTAAAAGTTTTTTCCAGAGGAATTCAAGTTTAAGCTGTCTTAATTGCATTACTACCGCTGCTGTTGCTGCCTTTCATTCTAGCTTTTGTGTCCAGTGCAACAAAATACTCTGCAGGCTTCCTCTCACCTGCCAAAGAATTCACCTGTTAGCCATTCATATGGCTAACAAGACCCACAATGCCATTCTAAGCTTAAGAGGTTTTTTGGGTTTTTTTCTTTCTTTCACACTGTTAGGCTAGTGAGTTTCTGAGAGAGCTTTGTCTATCCTGTGGACATTTGGGGACACTGGTCCATCCATGCGTGTCACTGCAAATGGAATATCTTTGTCAAGTGTCCAGCTACAGGTGGTTGTGTGCACACTATAAAGCTTACAAAAGTATTTGTCAGATGGGCCTTATCTGCTCAGTCTGTTGTGGCTTCTGTGTCCTTTGCCCAGTGGTTTGTCTAAGGCTGGTTCCTCGCTAATGTCTTCTATGACTGTTTTCATAGAGTTTTAGTTGTAGTCATTGTGGCGGATAAAGTCTGGAGTACAAATTCCACCCTTAGTCCCCCATGAAGGCTAATTCATATAGGAATACAGACATAGGCCACTCACCCTTCTCAGCTCCCTTTGTTCTTGATGAAATAAAGCAGTAAAATCATAGGGGCATAAGGATTATAAAAGCTAGCCCAGGTAAATAGGATAAGAATCTGTAGTCTGTCCCTTGTATTTAAATACAGAGAGGATAGTGTGGTCTAAGGTGCCACTGTCCTGCCTTCTGCCTGACTTATGACTTAAGTGGCTAACTACTCTTTACTTGCATGCAGTTATAGAAGGAAACATAAAAGTGAATATGGAAGATGCAGAAATGTGTTGCATGGAACACAATGAAAGGTGGTGCTGGGGCAAAGGACTGATTTAAAGATGAACTTGACTTTCTGTGGGGTATGCTTGTGTAAATTTGCTGCCAGCTGGTTTAGGGATCAAAGGGTACCTTCTCACACAAGCTCTTACTGTGGGGCACAGGCTGTGCATGCCACTATAAATATTTCTAGGGGAAACCTTACCCAAATCAAGTGATGCTTGGACTCCGACTGTTTAGCTTGGGGAAAAACTGACCTTGTATGGGACCCAGGCTGTAGGCAGAGGAGCTGAAATTGTTTGCATGAATTATATAGCCCTGCCTTGGATTCCTGCTGGGAGTTTAGTGTTACTCTTTTGCTTGCAGACTGGAAACAGTCTTGTGCCTGTTCCTGTAAATCAGTGATTCTCAGTCTCATTAGACTTGAAGTCCCCCCTTGGAAAATGCCAGTTTTTAGTTTTCACTTTTTTGACTGCATAAAATTAATAGAGCAATTCTTCTCTTACAAAGAACTCAGAAATACTGTAGCAGCTTAGAATGTTTCTATGAATTCCTATTTGAAATCCCTGGGTTCTTCCTGTGAATCATGTTAGTACACCCAACAGTGCTAACGTGGCATGGCACTCTTGAAAGGAAGTCAAGGCACCCTGGGTGCTGCTTGAGAATTGCTGCCATAAGTGAAGGGCAGAAATCCAGAAACTGCAACAGGAACACAATCTAGCCTTTAATTGCTATGTTCTAGATTCAGTACATGGGGTAATAAAAGATAATGTAACCATTTCAGTAACAAGAAAAAATTAAATTGTTGTACAGTCCCTACTCTCTCAGGTAGAGGAACGCTAAGAATTACGTGGTGGGGAGGGACACAGGAAAGTGGTGTCTTGCCAAAGAGACCTTCTCATCGCATTTGGGTCTAGTTTCAGATTGGCTGACTAGAAGAACTGCAGCTTTTCTGCAGTGAATTGAAGCCTTGCATTTTAAATTGCATTTTATTGAATCTTTGGATTTTTCCCTTTGCCTTGAAGTTGTAGGAGCTGCGGGTTTTTTTTTAATAGGATTAAATCTATGAACAGGAATTAGTCTCTCTGCTCACACAGAGACACCGATGATCTCTTCTGTTCGAAAAGGCTATTAGTTCTGAAAATCCTCTAGCAAGTAGGCTGTTACAGGGAAGAAGTGACTTTACTAATGCAGGGGCCCTGGTGTCATCAGTATTTAGTCAGTATTGTCTGGCTTGGGCAATATCTGTCTTCTCTGGACTGTCCTGAGGACAATTCCACTTTCTCTCCTATTTGCTTTCCTTCCCATGCTTACCTGGTACTAGGTCAGCAACAACCATCCTTCTGGTGGATGGTATAGGATCTGTTTCCCTTTCATCACTCCACTGTCATCTCCTGAACAGTAGGCGGACAAGCTAGAGTCCTTTTCCTTTTCCCTGTCAGTTAGTCAGCATGCTGACTTTGCTTCGCTGAGGGAAACGGAGGCTCACAGATCTCGTACAAGTGGCATGTGTATCTACTGCTGTGGTGCTCAGCTGTCCTGAACTGAATCTTGTTAACTGCCTGTCACTTTGCTGTTTGATCAGAAGCCCATCTCCCTACATCCTAGCAAGAAGTTTTTCCATAGTTCTCTTGCTTTTTTTCCCTGTTCTCTTGCTACTAAGACGTGTGTGTGTGTATAATGTGTCACAACCCTCATGAATGCAAAGTGATAGCCCCCTTGCTTCCCAGAGGAGAAGTTGGCTGATATAAATACTGCCATCCAACAGCATAAAATGATTTTGGCTAGACTTCCTTTAAAGGGGTTGTTATAGGTTTGGAAAATGACACTTTTCTCCTTGTAACTGTAGTAGGTTCAAGATATTCAATCCATCACTGCAAAGGAAAAAATAGTAAAGATAAATTGTGAAAAAATCTGTAATATATCATAATACATATAGCGTGTATATTTTGTCAGATGTACCAGAGGTTGACCACCCCTGCTCTAGGTGTATGTTAGGTGTTTACAGAGCCTACAAAGGGTCTTTTTAGTAAGTGAGAAAGCACAGGGTTAAGAGCGACACTGACTATAACAGGCAAGTACCATGAATGGTATGTATTCAGGCAAGGCAGGAAGAAGAAAGCAGAACAGTCGAATGGGTAAGGGAAGGGGCTCAGAGTGGCACTCAGGGAGGATGCAGCCCTAATTTATGCCTGCCCAAAAAGTTGGCTGCAACTGAGCTAGAGCATCCACTAGGCATAGAACCAGCATACTGGCTCCAAAAAAGCTGCATCAGATTTCCATTGTGCCCAGTAGTAAGTTGTAGCCATCAAACTTACTACAGCATCTGATTATTTACAGGTTGTTTGTAATGGCAGCAGGTAGCGAAAAGTGGAATCCCAACATTTTCCCTCTAGACCGCAAAGGAACACTTGGTCTGTGAGTTGCCTTATTCTTAGCAAGTTTTTGAAATCAGGTTTCCCTCTGAGGTATTAAACCAGCATTTCTCAACCTCTGGATCACGACCTAAAAGTGGGTCAAACGAATATTTCAAAGGGTTGCAAGCTGTGGCAGGGCAGAGGGGTGGTGGGAAAGCAACTGCCCCTTCCAGTTGGGGGAGGGGCGGGGGGACTGCGTGGCTGGGTTGGTGGCACTGGGGCCAGTGCCTATGCTCATGGGGGTGGGTTGGCTGAGAGACTCTGCTTGGGGGTGCTGGAGGGGCCATGACCAGGCTGGCATGAAAGCCCCAGCCCAGTTAAGGAAGGGGAAGGGTGCCATAGGCCTCTCCTCCTCTTCCCTCCAGCCCATGCTGGTGCTGGACTCAATCCACTGCCACCCGCATGAGCTGGAGCCATGGCAGTCCTGCCCGAGCAGGACTGGGGCAACTAGGGTCCCTCCAGTGTTGCGGGGGGGGAGGGTTGCAGGTCAGGAGTGAGGGACAGCAGCATGGCCCAAGGGGTAGGGGACTGAGTGTCAGGCCATGGGTCTTTGCAAATGGGTCCCAGTAGGAAAAAAATGGTTGAGAACCACTGTACTAAACCATTGGTGCTGAATAGGCTTCCTAGATCAAGCTTTGCTGCTTAGGCAGGTAGGTGCCCTCACCTGACCTCTTCTGCATGTCAGTGTGATCAGAGAGGGTTGTGCTGGCAGAACAGATGGCTTATCAGGAGGTTGGATGAATGTATTCAGCATGTAAAGAACTTATAGGAACTGGGTGATATTCAGGAACTTATAGGAACTTGGAGGGGTGCTAAAATGCCTCTGAATAATTCTGTCTTGAGCTCACAGGGCTTGATCTCAGTGAAGGTGCCACAGCTATTGGCAGCTTCCATGCCAGTGCAACCTGGAGAGCTGAATGGACTGCCACAAAGGCATAGAAGAAAATCTACAAATACAGATAATTCATTTCTGGTAAAAACAGAAACTGTTTGTCTTCACACATTCCACATTTTCTAAAAAATTCAGGGTGTGTTTGAGGAAATTCAGTCTTTCTAGTGAGATGAAGGGGCATGTGTGTAGGGAGGGGATTATGCATGATTTTAATCATTTTGATTGAAACTTGCTCTTGTCTTTCTTGAGGCCCACTCTTCTCAGTCAAATTTGACTAGCTCCTAGTAGGGGCTAAGGAGCTACATGGCACTAGGAGTCCTTGGGCACGTCCGCACAAGATGCTACGGCACAGCAGCAACAAGCTACTGCACTGTAGCGTCACTAGGCATGAACTGTGATGGCAACAGTAGTGTGCAGTAGTAAACAGATACTGTGCAGTAGCTTCTGAAAAATCCCATGTGGGGATGGTACTGCATCATAATGCTGGGTACTTCACAATCATTGCAAGTACTAAATAACCGCACAATAACAACTGTGCAGTCTGCTGCTCGTGTAGACACAGCCCTTGACTCCTTTTGCTATATTGCAGGCAGCAACAAGGTGCTGCGGAGACTCGGGTCATAGCTGCTGTGAGTAAGGGCAGATCCCTTGAACCTGGCTGTAGCTCAGCTGAATGATTGCTGAGCTTCTGCAGCTACTGGTATCAAGTGACCTTTTTAAATCAGTTTTGGTCTTTCCCTCTTTCTTCCTTCCCACATCTCTTGCACTTGCACAATCTGAGATATAAATGCAACCTTTCCTTTAAAAGCAGAGCAGACTTGAGGGGGAATGAGGCAAAAATAATAAAGTGGTTATTTCTCATAAGAAGACAGAGGCAGTAGGAAGATTTTTTTGCAGAGGTCTAGATTCCATCTGATCTTGTTTCCACCCATTTCTTAACACTCCATTTCATGCTCCCTGTTTATGCTGGCAAGAATAGTTGTGCATGGATGATAACAAGTTAACGGCACTGTCAGTGTGCATATGGTCCAGGGTAGTTAGGACTGGCTCAAATGTGCCCAGTGAGTAGATGACGTGATTAAGGAGTCCTTGGCTTTTGCTTCTCCATGTTCTCTTCTGCTTTGTGAAGATGCATCAGTGAGCAACAAGACTGTGTTTCACTTCAGGATGCAGCCTGTGTAGAGCATTATGCAGCTATATTCAGATTTTGTTCCACTGCACTTTGGTTATCCCTGTGTGTGTGTCCATTAGAAAAAACTCAGTTAAATTCTAAATTTGTTTTTCTTGGATTAAGCATGGGGTCTGTCTATCTTCATGTCGCGTGAAATCATCTCTGAAAAATGGAGGCATATATTTAACTGCCGAAATCTAGATTTAGATTCCTAACTACAGTGACCTGGAAGACAGAAGTGTATCAGGTGGTGTGAAAGTGCACATCAGCTGTGTTGTGCCACCCTGTAGGCAAGGACATGAACAAAGCCTGGTGCCGAAGAGCATGAAGATATGTGCAGAGACCTGAGCCCTGGCATATTGTGCAATGCAGAGGGTGGTCTGGGAGTATGGACACCAGGTGACTGTATATAATCTATATAAAAAACACATTGCTGTGTATAGTGCTGGCAGTTGAAGGGTTCATTTCTTATCTGTAAGCAAGCATAAATTGAGACCATCTTGATGAGCTTCTTTCTACCTGCTAATGTGGTAAAAAGTGGTTAATCACTATTTAATCGCCATCTAAGAATTACTGGCGTTCCATCCTACTTGTTGCCATTAGGCTTATTTGGATCTTCCTTACTTGTCCTTCTGTCATGCTCTGTCCTCCCCAGCTCTAGCTCTACTTTGTATCTATAATGGATGGAATTTGGTGGGAGTCCTGAAAACTAGTGTTCTTTTCTGCCCTATTCCTCCCCCCCCTCCCCATGTCAGGGTGGCTTAAATATCTTTTGGTGTCACCACTGGAAAGTGCAGTGTGCTTTTTTGAAGGCTTATTAGTCATTAGTCGCGTGTGTTCATACAGCATTGCATCCTCCCGGTCTGCTCCTTAAACAGAACTCGGTGTGGTCTGTCCCTTCCCACAGTAGGTAACAGCATGCAATCACAACTACCTTGTTTCACTTCTGTAGTCACCTTTAAACAAGCATGTGACAGGGTGCCTGAAACACCCTACCATGAGCCGTCAGGAAGGGCTAAAGGAGGGAAACTTAACTCACAGAGGCGGAAGAGCCACGGCAAACCCCGTTGCAATCCGGATGAACGGAGTAGCCGGCTGGGCCCGCGGCAGATCAAAGGCTGCCATGGCAGACCCAGCCACTAAAATCCAAACACGAAGAAAAAAAAACGGTGCGGGAAAGGAACAAAGCGAAAGAAAGAAGAACCAGCCAGTGAGCCAAAAAAAGGGAACAGCTGGGTCAGGCAGGCAGCCAATGGGGAACTGCTCCAGGGAACCCAGCTGAAAAGAGGGAGATTTAAACGATGTGGAGGGAGCATCCCAAGGGAAGAGGAAGAAGAAAGAAAACAAAGGAGAGAAGGAGAGTGATCCAGCAAGTGAAGGTGAATGAGTAGAGGGCCAAAGGATGAGCCCCGACCCTGCTACTTCCCACACAAGATCCAGACGAGAATGGGAGCTGGTGAAGAAGCTTGAGCAACCAGTGAGTCTGATCCCAGGGGGTGAAGGGAACCGCTCTGGGGACCTAAAAGAAGAGGAAGGCAAAGGTGACCTTACTTTCCCAAGAGGGGAAGACGAAGGGAGGACCCCAGTCACAAGAGAGTGATGAGGGGAGCACCAGAGAAAGGTAGCTGTCTTGGGACCCGTGCAGGGAAGAATGGGGCAAGCAGCCAATTAGCCAAGGACCTTAGTCGAGATCCTTCAAGTAAAGATGGTAACAAATCTTAGAGGCAATCAATAGCGCCCTGCGAAGAACCGCAGATGTTCCGAGTCCATAACCAATCTCAGTTGCCTCCCAGTAGTGTCTAGGCACATCTCCCCTAACATCGAAAGCATGGCAGGCGATCTATTACATCGAGACACTGCTGTTCCAGCCGGGAGGTGGCGTGACTCAGGGCGATGCAGTAAGTCCCCATACAAAGCAGGACCCCGCTGGCTGTTTCTTCTTTTGTCTTTGGCCAAAGAGAGGCTGTCAGAACATGTATAGAAATTGTTTGTAAAAATGTTTCACACATTTCTGTGAGACATGTGAAATGGCTGGGGTCTGGGCTAGAGTCTCAGCTGTGGCCAGCTAGGTATATCAAGTTCTGAAAAAATTAGATCACCTTCCTAGTCTCTATGCCCTGATCTCAGGTTCAGGACCTCCTAGCCATTGCGGTGCTCTCTGAGTGGTATCTGAGCTGTCCTGGGGTTTGCTTACTGGCTGTATTTACATGGTGGCTGTAATCAGAGATGAGCTCTCAGCCACAGCTCAAAATGCATTATGCTCTATGCCAAGTTTTTCACAACTGCATTTACCTCTCTACAAATACAGGGATTTGTGGTTTGTCACTCCTGACACCTTGCTGTCTTTTGAAACAGCAGCCATCTGGGTTCTGATGTGCTTGGACACAGCAAAACACTTCAGGTTTGGTGGTTCATCCTACTGGTTGGTAAGGTGTTTGGTCTCCTCATAGTCTGTTACTGCCTCCATCGACACAGCAGCATCTTGCACATGGGCTTATGAGAGATCAAACTGCTAGATGTGAAGCCTTACAGAAATGTTTTCTTAGCCTATGCACCAAATGGATCCTCAGAGCATCAGATAGCTGTATTCCAACTTCATGCTGCATGCGGACCTCCTTCAGCTTTGCCACATCAGCAGTTTGGGCCTTTGCAAACTGCTGAAAGTGTTCCTCTTTTAAGACATTTTTGGAAACAAATGCTACAGATCTCTGTATAACTGTTGTTGCTTTGGTGCTGTGAGTTCATGTAATACTCCAGGTGCTGTAGTTTTACACAAAGCTCTACTGTGTTGGTTTCCTGTGAGCTTTCGAAGCTGTGCATGAGCAGGTGCCTTTCCCAGCATGTTCCACAGTTGTTCCACAGATGGGTAAAGCCCCAAGTCGGCCTGTCTCAGCATGCAACTTTTGTTTAAAAAGTGATTGACAAAAAATTAAATGTTCAGCTCCTGCTAACCTCTGCCATGTATATCAACTTCCGTGGTCCGCCTCTTAAAATTGCTCAGCCCCATATCTCATATACAGCTGGGATAGCAAAATGCACATTTCAGCAACTGAACTTGATTTTCCTAGCAGGGTCAGCACTTACCAGGCAAATGTTCCCAGGTAACAGCAGGATGGTACTGTTTTATCTCGTGTTCAGTGGAGCAGTTTTTTTGTTTAGAGTTGACTGCCAACCTACAGCATTCTCGGTTCTTGAAGAACGTACCCTAAGGTATAGATGTCCCCACACTCAGTCGCTCTGGCAAGGCCTAGCAGGTTGCAGACTTTCTGCCTGCCTCTTCCATACTATCAGAGCTGCTCTTTTAGCCCTTGGTGAGAAGCAGCCATGAGAGATGATGCGTTGCGCCTCATACAAAGAGAGTACCCAGCTCTTTGATGTGGCAGTCCTCATAGACCTGGAGTAACAGAATGGGTATGGAAGGAAGGGAGCTCCCCGCTTCTCTCCTCACTCCCCTTTGCAGCCTTGGAGGAGAAGCAGCATGAGGAGATCACAGGCCTTTCTTTCCCAAAATAACTGGAAAAACTCCTTGGTCCCCACTAGCAGCAAAGAGGAGGAAGACTAGAGACCTGGTTTTCTTTGGAGATCAAAAGAGCAGCAGAATCCTGTTCCGAGGAGGGGCCCCTGCCTTGGGAGATCCCAATATTTGAGGCATGTGGCAAGAGATGAAGATATCCTTGAATGCTCTGTAGCTCACTGTAAAAGGCATCCTCATGCCCTGGTCATTCTTCCCTGCTTACATTTGGGGCAGAGTAAGGCCAACAGCTGAGTACTCTTCTTTTCTCTGTGAAAGTGTCAGAGTATGCAGGATGTTGCTTGATGCAGTACGTGAGATTTCCAGGGTTGGACTGGGTAGGGACAATGGCTGCCACCCATTTAGCAGGCAAAGGAGAAGCTTGATTAGGGTAGGAGAAGTTTTGCTTGATTTGGGGGTTGTGGTGGAGCCCCAGGTCAGTTTTGTTCTTGCTGTCCCTGTTTTCTGCTGTTGGCATGCTCAGATCTGTGCTCTGAGTTGAGGGCAGTTCTTTCCTGTCTCCTAGATGGCTTGAAGAGACAGCTGCTATTCCACATGGTAGCAGGTAAAGGGGAATTGCAGTAACCCCAGGCCTAATGTGGCCTGAGTGAGCCCATTATGAAAAGGAGGACCTGTTTATATCTGTGTATGTGACCCCTTGGGTCTGTAGTGTGTGTCCTTCAACTTGGTCCTTAAGAAGTGCTGATACTTGCAGAATATGTTCCCCTCTTCAGCCTTTCATCTCCTTGGGCCTGAGTGAGTTTGTGTAAAGATAGGCACAACCAAAGTTGGCTGGAGCAGGCTGTGGTGTGTGTGGAGGTAGTCAGTCAGGCAAATCATAGCAGCACGTGGTAGAATTGCATTGCTAGTGACAGCGTTCTGCTTTCTACATGGCACTGAAGTAAGAGACTGATAGTGAGTAGCAGTGCTTGTAGGCTGCACACATGCGTGTTCATGTCTGTAGTCTAATGGGGCCAAGCTGAAGCTGTTTAAAGAAAATAAACTCATGGCAAGCCCCCAAGAGGTAGCAAGTAATAAATAGCTGCTGCTCACCCCTTCAGGAATTGCTGCAAGGCTCTCAGCCAAACTAATTCAACATTTGGCCAGTTCTGTCTACCATAAACTTTTACAGTGCTTGTATCACTCTACATATGTGTGGAGGATGCCCCGCGGCCCTCTTGTCCTGGTGACCCCATTTTGTTTCACATCACACTTTGGGGGAGAGTGGAGACATCTGGAACCTCGTGTCTAAGTCCACTGGTGACATCGTGCACTTCCAGCTCCCTTCCTGGAGTCTTGCCGCCTACCCGGTGACTCAAAATCCCTCTCTCTTTTCTTTCAGCAGAATGTGCTGATACTAAACTGTGATTCAACCCTACAGTTTTTTAATCTCCATCTTCTTCAGGAATTGTTCCAAGACTGGGGAAATATAAGATTTTTTTTTCACTCTCTCAGGCGGGATCTTGCATAACTTGTAGCCCTCTCCAGGTGTTAGTAACAGAACAGATCATATACAAATCCTCGTGTAAATAAGATTAAGGATGATAAAAATCGACAAAGAAGAGTAACTGAAAGCAAAGAGGTTCTCTTTCTTCCTTCTCTCTCCTATACATTTAGGCTGAATGCTGCAGGCTCTCAGATGTGTCTTGTAGAAATTGGTCTATAAATTGCCAAGAATTCAAATGCTGAATTTTCCAGATCTGGGTCTCTTGCCAGCAGACTGTAAGATCTGCCCTGTGACTACAGCAACCCTGGCTTCTTGGGGTCTGCCTTTGCCAAAATTGTCTGTGGCTCTTGTGCTATTCTTGTCTGTGCTGCAAAACAGTGATGTGAATGAAACATGTTGCCCACATGCCCGTTTTTGTGATTCTTTTGGACATATTTTTACTCTGCAGGATGTAAGCTTCCATTTGAAAAATAGCATCTCTCTGACCATTCTGGAAAGATAACCTTGGACTGTGCTGCAAGTGTGAACCAGTTGTTATGCTATCTTTGAGTCAGCAAACCTCTGGAGACAAATCTGAGAATTGGGACTTAGTCCCTCACTAGCAAGAAATCCCCATTAGACTAGTGAGGGACTAAGAGCAAGAGTTAATATTTAGACTAGTGAGGGACTAAGAGCAAGAGTTAATATTTAACTCTTTAAATATTAGCATTAGCTATTTAAATGTTGATCCTTACAGCACAGGATGGGTTCAGGACAGCATGACCTGCCTGCATATGAGAGAGAGAAACTAGGATTAAGAGTTGCTGCAAGTAGGGAAAGGTAAAGGAAGGAGAAGAGCCAGAGATCAGTAAAGGGTCAGAAATAGCATTACCCTCAAAGGAGTGGGAGGAGGTTTTCCTAAGTGAAGCTGTGTGTTGCAGTGAGGCCCAGAATAAACTAATGCTTATTTGAAGTGGGGAGTATTGTTTGTCATGTTTAGTCATGCCTTATGGATTCCAGTGGCTGATGTCCTTGGGACATCTGCAGATTCAAAATAGTATGTTTCCTTCCTTTTGTACCCCGGGAGCTAACTAAAGCTGGACTATCAGATCTGCTCACAGAAAGTTTGTCCATGCTGTAACTGGCTAGAGCCCAACATGGGACTCTTTAACAGAGCATTTGTCTGTGATCTGAGAGATGACTTCAGTGGAAAGGGACACAGGGTCATGCATGCCCCTCCTGTGCCTAGAAGGACTTTGAAAAGGAGGCTTTATTTTTAAGAGGCATGGGGGTTTTCAAGAAGGAGATCAGCTTACAGATTTCATTTTTAAAATAGGACCTTGTCCTGCTTGGGACTTTGAGTGCTGCTGTAGTATAAAGTATTAGTAGTAATAATAGTCAGCGTGACACACAACTCTGATAGCTTTCTTAACGTGGAGCTCTTGGCCTAACCAGCAGGCAGTGGCTACCAGTTTCTCCTCCAGTCCCACCCCAAGGCTGTTTCAGGAGCTGGAAGGCACCTTGTGAGATTGAGTCCTGATAGAGGAAGGAAGTCTGCGGGGATCAGATGATCCCAGCAAGATAAACATACAAATGCCTTGGAATGAGTCCAGAGTAGGTGCTTGCACCACCTTTTGGGGAGAGTCTTTTCAAACCTTGGACACTTGGACTGTAAAGAAGTTTTTCCTTATAGTTTCATAGTTGTTTAGGGTCAGAAGGGGCCTGAGCAGATCATCAAGTCTGACCCCCTGCCATGGGCAGGAATGAATGCTGGGATCATATGACCCCAGCTAGGTGATTATCTAGCCTCCTTTTGAAGACCCCCAAGGTAGAAGTGAGCACCACTTCCCCTGGAAGTTGGTTCCAGATCCTAGCCATCCTGACTGTGAAGTAGTGCCTCCTGATGTCTAGCCTGAACCTACTCTCAGTTAACTTGTGGCCATTATTCCTAGTTACTTCTGGTAGTGCTTGGGGAAACAGGGCCTCTCCCAATCCCCTCTGGTCCCCCCTGGTAAGTTTTATAGATGGCCACCAGATCCCCTCTCAGCCTTCTCTTGTGGGGGCTGAACAGGTTCAGGTCCCATAACCTCTCCTTGTAGGGCCTGCCCTGCTGCCCCCTGACTATGGGATTGGCCCTCCTCTGGACCCTCTCAATGTTGTCCACATCTCTCCTGAAGTGCGGCATCCAGAACTGGACATAGTACTCCAACTGCAGCCTGACCAGTGCCGCACAGAGGAGGAGGATCACCTCCTTGGACCTGCTTGTCATGCATCTGTGGATGCATGACAAGATGTGGTTAGCCTTACTGACTGTGTCCTCACATTGGCGGCCCATGTTCATTTTGGAATCAATAAGGACTCCAAGATCCTTTTCTGCCTCTGCGCTGACAAGAAAGGAGTTCCCCAGCCTGTAGGTATGGTGCTGGTTCTTCCTCCCCAGGTGCAGTACCCTGCACTTGTCAGTGTTGAAGCCCATCCTGTTCTCATCTGCCCATCCCTGTAGCCTGTCCCTCCCTTCTAGCATGCCCACCTCGCCCCAGATTTTGGTGTTACAAATTTGAACAAGGTGCATTTCACCCCCTTGTCCAAGTCACTGATCAAGATGTTCTCCGAGCCCTGGGAGACCCCACTGCCCACATCCCTCCATGCCAAAAATGACCCATCCACTACCACTCTCTGGGTGCAGCCCTCCAGCCAATTTGTGACCCATCTGACTGTAGGCATCAATGGCACTGTCGCCTAGTTTTTTAATGAGAACAGGGTGAGAAACAGTGTCAAAGACCTTCCTAAAGTCCAGAAAGACTATGTCCACTGTGACACCTGCATCCAAGGATTTTGTGACCTGGTCATAGAAGGCAACCAGGTTGGTCTGACAGGACCTGCCTCTAATGAATCCATGTTGATTGTCCCTGAGTATAATCTCTTCTGCTAGTCCCTTGCAGATGTGCTCCTGGATAATTTTCTCAAAGAGCTTCGCCAGGACCGAGGTAAGAGTAATGGGCCTATAGTTATTTGGGTCCTCTTTCCTCCCTCGTTTGAAAATGGGGACCACATTGGCCCTTTTCCAGTCCTCTGGCACCTTGCCAGAGCACCACGAGTGCTCGTAAAACCGTGCGAGGGGCCCCACAATGACCCCTGCCAATTCCCACCACACTCTGGGGTGGAGAGCATTCGGACCTGCTGATCTGAGCATGTCCAGACCTACCAGAAGTTCCCTAACTAGGTCCTCCCTGGCCCTAGGCCTGACGATGCCTCTTCTGAGTCTGTCCTGAATCCCAGTGGGGGAGAAGTCCCAGTTCCTGCTTATATCAAGTCTGAATCGGCCTTCTAGAAGTTTGTGGCTGTTAGACCTACCTATCTCTTGGGAAGCCCTGGTGAACAACAGTTCTCCAAGATCCTGATGCACCCCCCTTATATACTTACAGGGAGCCACTAAGTCCCCCTGAGCCTTCTCTTCTTCAAGCTGAAGAGTCCCATGTCCCTCAGCCTCTCCTTCTAAGGCTTGCTTTCTTGGCCTTTGATCATATGGGTGGCTCCCCTCTGGACTTTCTCAAGCTTATCCACATCCCTCCTGAAGTGGGGGGCCCAAAACTGGATGCAGTACTCCGGCTGAGGCCTCACTAAGGCCGAGTCAAATTGGAGGATGATGTCCCTGGTTTTGCTCGAGATGCATCGGTGGATGCATGCCAGAGTTTGGTTTGCTCTGCCAGCCATGGCATTGCACTGGGAGCTCATGTTCATTTTGTGATCAACTAAGACCCCCAAGTCTCTTTCAGCTGCGGTGCTAGCAAGTGTAGCATCGCCAAGCCTGTAAGTATGATGCTGGGGTTTTTCTTCTCCCAAGGTGGAGTACCATGCGTTTCTGTACATTGAATGCCATCAGGTCTATGCCTACCCACTTTGCAAGCATGTCCAGGTCAGTCTGTATCCCCAGTCTGTCCTCCAGTGTGACCACCTTCCCACATAGTTTAGTGTCGTTTGCAAAATTTGCCAGTCTGCTGCATCTGATGCCCAAATCCAGATGTGTTTAATGAAGATATTGAAGAGTACTGGCCCAAGCACTGAGCCCTGGGGGACTCCACTGGTCACATTGCACCACTTTGATTTGTTCCCATCAACTAGTACTCTTTGGGTCCCACCCCAGAGCCAGTTTCCCAGCCATTGGACTGAGAGATGGTTGAGGCCACAGTTCCCCAACTTGGTCATGAGGACATCGTGGGAGACCGAGTCAAAGGCCTTCCTGAAGTCTGGATAAATGACATCAACCTCATCTCCCTTGGTCTGCTTCTGTATCCAAGTATGAATAGGTCAAATGATCATACTTGCCTCCTGAGAGCAGCATGGTCCGCATGGTATAGATTAGAGATGCCAGATGTGAGATTCTAGTTAGTCACTCAATCACTAGTGGTTAGTGCCACCCATCCTAGGGACTCAAGGGCTCCCTGGTTCTGTGTAGGTGGCATACCATTCTTGCTGTCACTGCTGCGGTGGCTTATTTTGAGGATGTAGGGGTGGAGCAGACTTCCTGTTCCAGATGTAGCTGTTTAAAAATGGCCAAGCAGATTACTGTAAAATGCTTTGCCCTAGAAAATGGGTGGCTGCAGTTCTTAGCTATCTCCTCAGAGTGGCAATATTTTAAATAATTGGTAGAAGAGAGATTGTTAGTGGTAAAGAGAAGATCACCATTTATTAGTATGTCTGTGGTACAGCTCTCATTGGGACATGGAGGTAGGAGGCAGTATAGCAGTCACTGCCAGGCCCCTCTGCCTAACAATTCAGCATGCTTTCAGTTACAGAAATACTAAACAATTTTTAAAGTTTTTGTTGTTGTTGGGTTTTTTAGTAATAAAAATCCTTTGTTCAGCCCCTTTTCAACACTTTAGAAGTGAACATGCTTGTCTACAAAATTTATAGGGGAAATATATTGGGTTTTCTTTTCTTGTGTTCAACCCGTCATACAAATCTGTTATTATTTAACTTCATTTTATATGGTACCCTGGTGTGCCAAGATCCTGTGTTTGTTTAGCAGGAGCCCCACTGATGTTACAGCATCTAGGTCCTGGGAATAACATTTTAGGATGATGCTTCTGCACAAAATGATTTTATTAATTTCTCAAAAAGGGGCACTGAGCTGCTTTTATACTTTGCAAGACCCTGCCCCATCAGACTGTGGTGTTGTGAACTTCATTGTTTTATTGTGAGTGTTATACTCTTGGGCTGTTTCTTCAAGTGTCAGTATCTGAAGTAATACCACTACATTAACCCTATTTTTAAAAATAATAGTAAAACCAGGTTCTTGTGACGGTAATATTTTTTACAAAACAAATGCATTTACTTAGGAGTGGGGAAGGAAGGAAAAGCTCTCTCTATTTGTCATGAAAACAGGGTCCTGAGAATTGCTAAGAGTCATAGGCAGGTAGTTTGCAGGAGGGAGAAGCCTTTTTTTGTGTGTTTGTATTTAGGGGTTTGTACTGTATAGATCAAAAGATCACAACTCTCACTCACTAGAAGAGTAATTGTCAAGTTTACACAAAGTAAACTACACATAACTAATAACTGGGCGTCCACCAACCTTTTTGCTCCAAACCAAGTTTTCTAAAGCTAATTTCACTAAATTGCATCTAGAATGGGGGAAAAAAATTTAAAACCCTCTGGATTTTAATCCAATTAAAATATATATATGCAGTGGAGCTAATCTCATGATCTCTGAGGTACGTGCAACCCAAATAAATAGAAGCTATTGGAACAGCACAGGCAGTGATTAATCAGGAGGGGGGATTTAAAATGTTCTCCAGTGACTTCTTTATTTTTTCCAGTTGCTTTTTGTATGTTTGAAAAGCTTCAACCCATTTGGAGGCTTGTCTTTCAGATAAAGAGAAGTGAGACCTGTTGTGCTGTGTACCAGTTCAGAAGTTCAATATGCCGTGTACTTGGAACATAGCACAGCATTTTGTGGGGAGGGGGAATGTTGGCAGCTACCCAGAAACCTGAGGTGTAACCTGGGTACTGGAGAACATGTGGGAGCAGTTTGTTTTTAATATGAAGACAGATCCCATGACCATGGGGACCATGCTGGGCCTTTGGGGCTCTGGTAACAGTAATTTG